>NC_065574.1:22795000-24120000 GCF_937616625.2 Mercurialis annua | reverse complement strand
TTGCAGCCATGTTGATCAAAATGACTAAGTTTCATGACTGGACCAGTCACTCGCCCTCGTATTAGAAGATCATCTCACCTTGTGGTCGACATTCCATTCCCCTTAGTCGTAGGTGCTCGTTCTATTTTGATTTGAATGGGCCGGGTCTCCCGAACGATCATAGTACGGCCGCCCATCTAATATCAAATCAATCGGTAGATCTCACCCCCATACCATAGAAAAAGGGATAGCGTATCTACAGAAGAGAGAGTACATGCCCTTACCCTTAATTTTGTTTAGACGCAGCTCGAATGCCTTTACGCTATAGGCTGTGTTAAGCATGCTTCTTTGACAAAAAACAAACTATTTTTCCATGACAACAGTCGCGACTATAAAGGGCGGGGCAGCAAGCTCTCTATCAACAACAGGGGGGCTGTTCTCCTTTGTCAACTCCTTGCTTGTGTCGTTGACTTTGTCAACGCTACTAAGGACCGGGGCGAGCGGAATTCAGTAGAGGCTCGAAAAGGGACTTACTAAGCGAAGGGCCGAAGGCGGCTTTGCTATCTATCCTACTATACTACCGAAGGGCGGCGGGCAAAGCTGCAAGGAGATAGTGTGGCTTTCTTTGTTCTCATGGCAGAGTGAGGGGTGCTATCCATCTGCCAATAGAGCCGGTTTTAGTGAAGATCCGCTCATGCATGAGGGGCGGCAAAAGACGGCTTTGCCCATGAGTTAGCGATCAAGCGGAAAAGGACCTGCTGGCTTCTTTCTGGAGCAGAGCAGCCTTGCTCGTAGCTCCCTATTGATGTATATATAAGGGGATAGGATAAGGGGTGAAAGAAAAAGAAGAAGCAAGTCTTGAGGGAATAAAGAGCCACCCTTAGGTGGTTCTGCGCCAAGTGCGATCGATTGTCCTTCCTTTATAGATTGAACTACCGTAACTCCAATCAACCAACAAAGTAAATTCCATACTCAAAGTTGAGTTACCGTACAAACTCAATATCTATAAAAACGAAGGGGGAAGAGTTTTTACTGAAGCCGAAAGGTATCCTAAAGGAATGGTAGCACCACAATCCACCTTGACGCGGCCATCATAAATGGTTCGTGCGACGGCGGCGGAGGCAGGTTCGGGATAATTCAGAAAAAGAGAAAAAAAAGAAGAAGATTGAATTATCCCGAACCTCCCTCTTAAAACATTTCCAGAAACTCGAGTTTTTTTTCTTTCTTCTTCTTTCGGTGAAGCCTCCTCTCTAGGTTCTTCTTGCAGCCTTATCTCTTTAATTAAAAAAAAATGGATTCCCGCATCGGAACAACACCTACTTACTATACTAGATTTAGCCAATTCGGGTGCGGATGGGGATTCTCCAATTTATTCTACAGATTCGAATCTGGGTGCCCCTGCGCATAAAGATATGGATAGGGATGCCGATTCAGATGCGGCTAGAAAGGCTCGTTTGAGTGATTAATAAACCCTCGTCGGGATAAACAAGCAAGGGTTTCATTCTCTGCTTGCTTATGGGAATGCTATTTCGAGAAATGCTGCTTCAGGATAAACTAGATATGTTGCGAGATAAACTGGATATGTTAGTTCGGCTGATGTTGGTTTGGATGCTTACCTAATCTTTTTCCACCGACCTCGGTTCGGTTGGCTCTTTGAGATCAACTGAACAGGTTGTTAGCGCTCTCTCCTCCGGTTCTCGGACCTCTGATCTTAGAAATTTGAAAATTTCCTTTTGCTATTTAACTTCCCCATAGAGCCTACGGTAAGTTTGTAAATCAGTAAATTTATAGTAGGGGCCTTCACGGTTTGATAACCATGTGTTACAGGCTGCGGAAATCTCTCGCACTTGAAAAATAGATGCCATATAGCCAATGAAATTACTATGAAATTTCATAGTTGATTCATTCAATCAGGACCACGAAAGAATCTCATAGTATATTTAATCATGCCCTTCCTTGAATTGAATTGAATGAAAAAAAAAAGCAGCTGATTGGTAATTAATGTGCGCTCCTGTGGGAGTCGAACCCACCACATAGGCTTTTTCCTTGTTCTGACCAAACAAAAAAAGATGATTGAGACTAAGTCAGCTTCCGTATTCAGGCTTCCTAATCTAACTGCCTCCTCGGCTTGGCGGGGTGTCTGTCTTGGTTGACCTTACGGCCGAGCCAGGACTTGCCCTGAAGACGACCTGTTCGAACCTGATATATAGCTGGAAAATTGGGGGGAGTGTGTTAAGCAAAGACAATAGGTGTCTTAGTACACAGCTTACCCTAGGATGCATGAGAGCTAGATATACTGACTATGCTCGAAAGAGGGAAGAGAAAGCTCTTTTTTTTGAGAAGTGATCGATACAAAACAAAAAGCAGGTGGGGTTAGGCCTGGGAACTGGGGGGATCACTCGGGCTTAGATTGCCCCAAAACCGCGCCTTAGGGAGGGCAGACAAGTTTTGCTCGCCAGCTTCGCTAACAAAGTCTCAGAGTGGTGCCTGGTCCAACAGAATGGGAAACTACTGGGGTCAAATTTCAACAGATCAAAGTAACGAACTCAGTAGTAAACCAGTTGAAGATCTTTCTTGGCGGAACGATTTTGAGTAGGAGAAGAATGTTATGGGTTTCTTTTCCTACCTTCACCGGGGCGTCGAGGAGTTGAGTGGGGGAGGCGTGTCACACCCCCTTTCGGCTGACTGTTGGCTAGCTGGAGCGGAGACTTGGTTGCTAGCATGAACGTTGGTGCGGGAGACTTCGGAAGTGCTAGTAAGGCTTTTGGTCGTCAGGCTGGGCTGACGAGGTAAGCGACAGTGCTAAGTTGGGTCATGTGAGGGTTCCGGTCAAGATGCTGAGGCAAGAAGGCAAAGGCCTGCACGAAGCCAAGCGCCAGCCACTAACTGATCGACTGACTTGGGCTACCTTTAACCCGGGTATCCCCCCTCCTCTGACCTACAGCTGGCTTGCTTTCTTGCCTTACTATGAGTGCTCGCTCCCTTCACCGACCCACCTCCCTTTATTCTCGTTCCTTGCTTCTATTTTCGTTCTTTCTTCCTTCGACCGCCCGCCCAGGACCGGAAAAATGGAAGAACTATGAACGTGGAATCACTAGAAACTGATTAGTGACGAGCAACTAACGGATAATGCGTTCATTTGGCACCTTCGGGTTCGGGCGTCAAACCCAAATCCGCTATGGAAACTAAGATGTTGAGTGCTAGACCGGTCCGAGAACTGATGCGAGCACCCTAATGGATCGAGCAGTCACTCCACCTGTGATAAAAACTCCAAACACGACCGAAGGAGCGTAGCACTTTATGAATCGCTTCCCCGACGGTGGAAACATGGGAACAACAACTCCGGAAAGAGCGAGAAAAAGAAGTAGCTATTATAAGTTTGAGTTGGAGCTTTCCGCACCTGCTTCGGGAGGATGGGAATAGTTACATTCTTTGTTGGGTGGGAATAATAGCCAGTAGGTCCAGGTGCTGGACTCTCCACCGACTCCTCAGATCGATCACTAAACTTAGGTCGGCTCGATCACGAAGCCCAGAATATAGATATGAATCTTTAATGTGACTGCTTCAACGGCTGCTTCCTCCTCAGAATCTGGCTCGCCTTGACTTCATAGAGCCTAGCTTTCGAGAATGTGTTGATATGTCTTGGCGAGAACTGGCTGAAGCATCTAAAAGAAAAGGGGAAGCGTCCCGGGACTTTGCGAAGAGCCATCATCTCTTGAACAGCATTGTAAAGTCCATCTAGATAAAGAGGTGCCTCATCCTATCGCCGTCAGAGAGCTGGTTAGGGGTAACCTCAGCGCATTTACGAATTTCATTAGCAGCTTTAGCCTTCCTGGCCTAACCCGACCTCTTTCTCCAATCGAAGTCAGACTTGCGTACTCTGAGACCGTTCTGGGGACCTGCTTGCCCTTCTTCCCTCTCGACAAACAACTCCGGAGTGAATGCCTTGGACAGGATAAGCTTCCCCTTGCTCAGCGGAGGACTTATGACTAGAAAGAAATGAATTCTCTAATCCGCTATCACTAGCTTTAGGCACTATTGATCCAATCCTCTAATCTATTTTATATGCTTAAGGTCAGAAAAGCGTACAGACCCCAAAAAAAAGGAACTCACACTCGATTCAGTTTTATCCCGCACGGGATAGAAGAAAACTGGAAATAGCTTTCTTGCGTAATAAAACACTTATCCCAATAGATGCAAAGGAAAGATAGCCCTCCCCAAGAGTTAAGTATTAAATGTAAAAAAAATGTATCTCTTATCTGGGAGTGACAGCAAGCGCTTTCTTAATAAAGATGTTCAAATTGATACTGGCTAGCTTAAGAGTTTCTAATATGGGATTTCCCTTTCCTTTGGCTTAAAAGATTCGATACTGCTGACTGAAAAGTGAAAAGCTTGCCCAGAAAGAAATAGGTTTGAATAATAGCCAATGTTCAACCAATATTCAAAGTGGAAACGAGAACAAATGCCAGTGCTTAGGAATGCCTGGGAGAAGGAATAGAATCGGGTTACCTCTCCAACTAGAACTGCAAGGTCTTAGGACGATTTTCTTACCCAAGGGACGAAATCACTCAAAAAAACTAGATCCCAGGAAAGGAAAAAGCCCCAGAGAAGGGGGGAAGAGGCTCAGAATAGGGCGTGATAGAGACAGGGCACTTACCTTGTAACAGCCTACCGGTGACCGCCTCGTCTATGTACTCGGCGCCTTTGGGCGGAGCTTTCTCGATCAACTATCTCCCTTTAAGACCAAGGGTAGATAGGAAGCGAACTCTCTCAACTTGCAACGCGCTATATACTCTATTCCACATTTTCGGGGTGGAATTGCTCTCGTTTGAGCTCTTGTGCTAATGGTGCACCGATTGTTTTGAATGTCTTCAACCTTCGATCGCCACCACAGTTTGGCATCCCCAGTGAAGTACATTGTGGCTATGGTAACCTTGTGCTCCTCTGAATCGGTTCGGACCACCCGACAGTCTTGTTCCATGTCAAAGAGAAAGTTCTCATCTACCTCTTTGGCATCTATATTACCCCACCCCAATAGATAGGATTCCGGTTCATTTGATTCGCGTTTGATTACGCTCAAAAGAGAAGGCCAAGGAAACAGGCGAAACTCCACTATAAAGGGGAACTGTGGCCACTCGACCGACTATCATGAACGAAGTGAGGGAAGGACCCGGAAACTCGATAAAGTCGAAGGGCCACCATCTGAATAAAAAGAAATTACACCAGCTACAGCAACTGCAACAGTGGAAGGCTCCGGCCTAAGAGGAACTTCCGAGACGTGGCTAGGGCCTTCGAAACTATAACCCGGATAAGGGCATGTTTAAAGCACAGTTTCGCCCAGAAGCTCATAGGTCAGGTCTAATCCCGTGTGTTACGCAAAATGCTGCTTTAGAAGAGGATATCCGCATGCCTATTACTAAGGACGGGTAGCTAAGCCGCTTGGGATCACTTCTTCGTCCCCTCTCCTTTCAGTCGAGCTACTTCGTCCCTCCCATCCGGCTTCCCGCGGATGAGATCGTCTTCCTTGGTCGCACCCTAGCCACAGAATGCCCGATTGAGTTCGCCAGGGACATCCTCATTCTAACTTCCTGGGATCAAGACAGAGATCGCCCTCGAAAATGTCGAAAAGTAAACCGATTCTATTCAAGTGGTGGATAGGAAAAGGCACTGGTAACTATCTCCTCTCCTCAGTTCTAGTGCGCCGTAGAGTCATTCGAATCCACAGCTTCCACTGGAAAAGCATAATTATGGATCAATCGGTATTGATGCTTACCCACTCTCCTGATACCCCTCGAAGAGAAGGAAGCAAGACTTACTGTACTGGCAAGAAGCATGGCAAATAAAAAAGAACACAGGCTCTCCGCTCCTTATTTCCTGAAAGTCAAAACCAGTTAAAGGGTGTTCTGTGGAAGCACATGTTATTTACAGACCGTCTTTGTGGGTTCGGTCATTGGTTCTCGCGTCCCTGTGCTCCCAAAATGATGAAAGTCAGTACCATCCCGTTAAGGACAGATTTTGTCTGTCCATAACTCCCAAGTACTCGTAACGCTAAATTATTCCATTGATACGCTCGGGTTCTTCAACAACCAAGGGATCCTGTTGTTATCACTTGATATGGACGACTTCTGCTCACTAAGTCGGAAGCCAACGCTATATCTCTTGCTATGGCCTTGCAGGAGCGAATTCCTATAATAGGTAAAACCACCTCCCCATCTCAAGGAGGTCCTCCACTCTTCCATCGCTCGATATAACCGATCCATTTGTCGTAACGTAAGGATGAAAATCGGTAAAGAGGGCAAGAGATAGCTTGACTTCACTCTTTCAGATGGTATTCCGGGGAGGAGAGGGTTAGACCTTGTCAGTTCATAAAAATTTCTCGTACAGGGCGGTTCCTATGGACGTATCCAATCCCTTCGCTTTGCGCCAGATTTATGGCACGTTCAGATTTCCTGTCTTCCAAGCAAGCCGCCTATAGAAAGAATTCATTGGGGTTTCGTTGATCAGTATACTGGAAAGTTAGGTTCTTCACGTGTTAGCTGGCCCCCTGATCCGCGTAGACCAAGGGCGAACGCGTACGATCTGGGCTGATTTTGTCAGTGAGCTAGCTAACGACGAGTAGTATACACTTTTTCAATATTCTTGCTTTTTTCTTCTTTTCAATCCGAAGCATACGTTCTCCTTAAACACCGGTCAGTTATCGTTAGACAAGGGTGCGGTCTTGCGTTCACCTGTGTCGGTTTGGGGTACGGTCAATTCCTTCCCTTAGAACCGTACTTAAGAGTCTCTTTTGTTCCTAATACGCGAAGAATTCTCACAGAGCCTGCGCCTACGCGCAACTTTCTATCGCTATCGTATTCCGCGGGAGAATCTTACTAAAAGCTCGAAGTTACGAATTGGATCAATCAACATAAACAATACAAGAAAAAAAATGGGCATCACTAGCGATATCTTTGTCATGGGCAGCTCTTATCGTGACAAAGCAAGAATGTTCAACCTGTTCAGGATCCCTTGGTTTGGCTTACGTCGGACCGTACCTAATCGATTTGGTTACCAAATGCCCAACAAGGCTCACATAAGGGTATGACTATAAGAACTTTATTGGCATTTTTCTTTTAAAAAAGGTTTACACCCCCGGACCGTTCTGACGGAACTATTCTAATCCCTTTGCCTATGTTTTAGATGAGGATAGCATCGAACTATTTTGGGAGATGAATCGTTAGTATTCCCAAACGTTTTGATGATACACCTTGTGGTACGATCCCCTATTTCTTGGTCCATTGCAAGAGATAGGAGCGCCTATGATGATCCCAGGCTTTTTTGGCAATCATGGAGAGAAATCGACCTCGGTTACCTGACTACTCTTCCCCGACCTCTAAAGGAAAAGATCTAACTAATGACTAATGATAAAGCGTCCTTCAACCCGTTTTCCCTATGATCTCCTATCGTTGCCAAGGGTTATATATAAAAGAAAGGGCATAGTTGAAAAGACGGGGGGCGGTGAAACTACAAGCAACTTTGTAAGTTGTGGGAGTTTCCCGTTGAGTTGAGGCAAGTTTAGCCGCCAGCCCCCTTCCTTATACATAGGAAGCTCTTGGGGAAAACTTTTGACCACTCCGCGGTCTCCGGAGAAGACAGCCAGCCCCAAACAAAGGGTTAATGACGCGATAGGCAAGGACAAAGGGAAGAAAGAAGGTCATCGAAAGGATTTCTTTCTCCATCTTTCCTTGTAGTCGAAGAGCGAAGAGAGCCAACCCACTCGACAAGGATTTTCGGGGCAATATTCAATATAAGAGTTGCCCTGGCTGTCGGGAGGAGAGTGATCCCGAAGCCGACAAGCAATAGCTTCTCTCTTCTCTTCTGATCCCAATGTGTTAGTCCACTTGAAAAGGATTGGGACAGATCCCCATTCTGGACCATCCTAGGCAAAGAAACATATAACTAGCGTTTAGAAAGTGCTTCGAAAGGCTTTATCGATCGAGACTCAAACGATCACATCTATATAGGGGGGAGCTATGCAACTTGTTAGGAGCAAGCAACCTTTCGCGCAGCTCACACACCACTCCGCTCACTCGTAAGTTAGATGAGTAAGACAAGCGCTTCAGGTTAGGTCAAGAAGGGCAAGTTACTCGAAGTGTACATCCATATATTGAATGTAGATGAGGAAAAAGCAAACTGGTGTCAATTCGGAAGCAGCAGCAAGACTTGCTTCGCCTAATTCTCTTCTTTCTTAGCATACGCTCTACTGACTTATGCGGCTAACATAACGAGTGTCAGCGGTTAGTAAGATAGGGCGGTTTTTGAAAGAAGAGGGAAATCTTGGCAATGGCTTCGTCAAGTGTGACAAGATTGATGCGTTGCTTTAGATTAGCGGGACCTATGATTGATTACTGGAAGAAAAAGGATAGATTTATGTTTTCGGGCCGGGAGGGAGGTGACGAAGACAGGGAATAGTAGTTGACAGGTGAATGGCAGCGATGAATGACGCTTTCCTCATGAAACTTGGTTGGGGTTTGATGAATAATCAGGATAGTTTATGGGCTTCGGTGCAGCGAAGCAAATATCTGAAATCCAGTGAACCGATTCCTGAGATGAAAGCTACGAGGGATTCGTCGGCACTATGGAAAGGCATTTGTGGCGTTTGGTCTAACCTACTCAGAGGATTAACATGGGTTATTGATAATGGTGAATCAGTTCGATTTTTGTTAGATAGCTGGGTCGAAAATGAGGGACCTTAAATCAATAAAGCTACAGCCGTAGTCTCTGATGTTCATTTTCTTCGCAAGGTAGCCGAGTATGTGGATGAAGATGGGCAATGGTTGTGGCAAGATTTTGTGCACGTCTTGCCAGCGCCGGTGGACTCTTTAGAGATGAGGCGGCAGGTATGTGGCTGGGAGGATACTCTTATATGGTCGGAATTTTTGCATCCTTGAGGGCTAAATTATGGGCGGTTAAGGTGGGGTTAGAGTTGGTATGGGAGAAAGGCTTCCGGCGTGTGCTCTTGGAGGTGGATTCTCAAGTTGTTTTTCACCTGCTGAAAAATGGTGGAGGCGAATGTACCCTTGGTGAAGGATATTAAACAGCTGCTGGCTAGAAATTGGGTTCTTAAGTGGCAACATGTTTATCGTGAAGGCAATATGTGCGCGGACTGGATGGCAAACTTCGCTTTCCACCATGTTGTAGCACTTTCTTATTTTCCTGAGCCGCCGAAAGGCATTTTATCTCTTCTCTTGAATGACCTGATAGAGCTATCTTTACCCAGGATGTGTATTAGTTAGTTTAGTTTTGGGCCTTAAGCCCCGCATAGTCTAAAAAACAGTAAGTAAGCAATGCGTCTTTCTTTCCTAGTCTATAGTGGATCCGCGTAGCAGAGCCCAATCTTCTACCCAAAGCTCTGACCTTACTTGTTGTACTTGATTCACCTACGTAAATAGACAACTTGGGTAAGGGCTTTCTTTTCTACTGTTATAGGGAAAAAACCTTCTCCTTCATCCGCTTTAGAATCGTCTCTCTCAATCCTTACCTGAATCACCCTCCTCATGACCAGTGCGCCTCATCAAACACAAGCCCTGCCCTGCTAAGCAACAACGCAACAAACATAATAGCGTAAGAAAAGAAAATAGAAAAAGCCGATTATGCCGCTTTCAACAAGAAGAAAAGAAGAATCCCCCATTTTCCCCCTTAAAATAGGTCGAACTAATTTCATAAAGAAAGATGTGGGTTGTAAAGTTTGCTTCGCCCTCCTTTTTTTCTCATTTTCTTTTTTTCGGTATGCCGCTCCGCGAGAAGAGAGCGAATTTCTTTTATGAGAAAGGGAATATCATGAATTTCTATTATGCTGATTTCTATGGTCTGACTGCTGTTATAAGTCTCAGTCTTTTTTTATTTCTATTTCTATCCAAGCAAACTAACGAAAGAGCATCTTCATCTCATCCAGTTGCTCCAGAGATCGTCCCTGAGACGGAGACCCAAGAAGCTTCCCATAGTGAGGCTTCTGATGCTTCCTTGGAATTTTCCATAGGGGATGATCCTTACATTATTGCTCTCGATGATCCTAATAGTCTCTTTTTTGAGATCTGTGACCAATTTTCCGAGTTGCTTCCAGCAACCGGAACGGCCTTGCCCAACCAATGGTCTCTCCCAGAATTAGTTCGGGAGGTGATTGGGGAAGAGGCGATGCTAGACCCCTCTGGTCTCGCCGAGATCTTGTCCGATCTTCTCCAGCATGGTTCGCAGAGTTGGTATTGGGATGCAGCTGCAGACCTTCTATCTCTCATTACCAGCATCCATTTTTAGGGTATGATCTTAGTCTTATGCAGCGGCATTCTCCCTTGACTTTGACATCAATTTGAATTTATTTTATCATCATGGAATTTTCTCCCAGAGCTGCGGAACTAACAACTCTATTAGAAAGTAGAATTACCAACTATTACACAAATTTTCAAGTGGATGAGATCGGTCGAGTGGTCTCAGTTGGAGATTGGATTGCACGTGTTTATGGATTGAACGAGATTCAAGCTGGGGAAATGGTTGAATTTGCCAGCGGTGTGAAAGGAATAGCGTTGAATCTTGAGAATGAAAATGTAGGGATTGTTGTGGTGGCAATTGGACGAAGTGAATTTGCCAGTGCCCGCCCATTCTGTTTCCGGATGGTTCCCTTGTGGTGTATGCCATCTTATTTTTCATTCTTTCCCCTTATTTAAGTAGATATTTATATTTTATTTAATTTGTATTGTAGAACTAATTTCATTTTAATAAATTAATTTAAATTTATAATCAGTTATATATATATCATATAGAGCAAACATTGACAACAATAAGGCCTTGCCTTGATGGCAAAGCACAAAGTCTTTCATTCAAGAGGGCAAGGGTTCAAATCCCCTTATCCACAAAATGGTGTTTTATTTAATTTTTAATTATCTAACCAACATTGGTTCAACCATTAAAAACGGTTAGATCACAAACCATTGTTGGTCCGACCAGCAATGGTCCGACCTGATGTCAACCGGCCGTTGACTTTCGTTGACCGGCCGTTGACTTCCGTTGACCGGAAATGGTCCGGTCAATAATATTTCGACCAATGGTTTGATTTATAAAAAATGGGAAAATTATTGAGTGTAACAAAAACACAATAGGTAAAATACACCATAGGGATAAAATAGGAAGAGTAATTATAAAAAGGTAGGCATGGAAAGTTTTTTTAAAATTTGAGAGATTTTTGCAAAAAATGAAATCATGGGTCACTAACATAAACTTTTCAATTTTTGAGGGATTCCATGACATTTTCTCTATAATTTTTATAATTAAATCCATAAATTTCTGTTTAGTCCAATTGCCACCCCAAATCTAAATCTCTATCATAGACGGAAATAAAGTGAATGTGAATGAATCATGTATTAGTAATACAGTTTTAATAACTATATTTGAATATTTAAAATTTTGAATAATAACATTTTGAATAATAACCACATATGCTCATAAACTTTTTATTATAAGTACATGGGATAGAAAAGAACAGGCCCAGGTGTATTTAATAAAAACGTTTCCGACTGCACCGACCTCACTGACGTTACTGTTTCAAAGTTCAAAAACGTTTTGATAAAAAGTTTGAAATGAATTGCAGAAATGTCGGATAGGATCGCCATCATTTGATTTCCGCATCTATCTCCAATAAGATTTTTGAAGGCTACTAAATGTAGAAAATTAAAAATAGGTAAAACGTTTAAGCCACTGTTCTGAGCAAAATAACTACCATATAGAGCTCGAAGTTGAACATAGTGAAGAAGCAAGGATAGATGCATAACTAGCTGCACATCTATTGGAAGAGAGCAGATATATTATATCAGCGCACAAACGATGATCATAAGAAGCAGAAGTGCAGCTGCTACGAGAATCCAACAGATTGTGCAAACCAGCGTCCTGAGGATGCTCATTAGAGTAAATGAACCGGATTGTTTCATCTGCTTATCCAAACAAGAAGAGATGTTAACTTTAGGAAACTATAAAAAATATAGATAAAGAGGAAACTGAAAAGATGGTTGATTCTACCTGCATCAGAGTTTGGGTCGAATCCTGTGACTGCACAATGTAAAAGAGGCAAGATGCAGAAGTCGGAAGCCTTAACCTTCAAAATCAAGAGAGACTCTATATAAGCATACTCACAATAAGAGGTTCAAACATATCCGGACGATCTTTGGAGAAGGAGGACTTTATATCACCTGCATTCAAGATTAAAATTCAGACCATTTCTTAGACCATCAATGCCATAATTTCAGAGTATCAGAACATTTCGAGTAACCATGTATCTCTATGAAAATGTGTGTTTAAATTTGGAATGGCACGTTAAAGAAATAAGATACATGCAAGTGAAGAGTTACGTGCCTATGTTGCATGGGAACTTCTCAAGTCTTACGTTTCGGTATTTTGTTTCAAAAAAGGTTTCTGATTCGCAGATCTCTATATTTATAACATACTATTCTAAAAATGGTTGTTTCGCCCCTTATTAAATATACTCTATATATTACATACTACCAGTATAATGAGATTTTTACATACCAGACATTTTGTATGTGATTGAAACCTCATACTTATATATCCGAACATTTGCAGGGTGTACCACAAGGTATAACTCATTAAAATGTCAATTTGACTGGGAATAATTCACATCGCTTGTTTAATCTAAATGGTTATCACCGTTATTAAATTTTATTAACTGCTTGCTAATCCACGTGTTATAATTTGTGCTTATGTCCCCCCCCCCCTTCACGTTTACATATTCAAGAAAATGTATAATTATGTCATCATCCCATTTGATGCTCTGACAAAAAGGTCGCTGAGTTATACCTTTTGTTACAAAGGGGTTCACCCATGTAAAACGACGTCGTTTTTGCTGACGTGGCAAGCCAAAATTACAAAAAGGTACATAATTGGGTGACCTTTTTGTAATACATGCGAAGTTTAGTATCCTTTTTGTAACAATATAAACCTTTTTGTAATAGAAGGTATACTTGGTGACCTTTTTGTAACAAAATAAAATTTAGTATTCTTTTTGTAAAAATAGATAAGTTCGGTGACTCAGGGAGTTTAATATCCGAATAATCCTACATAAAGAGTTGTAATCTATCTATAACGGGTAATTGATTCTAGGGGTCACTGTACTTTGTAAGAATTGCAAAATGGTGACCGAACTTCAAAACATAACAAAATGGTTACTAAACTTTCAAATATGAGATTTTGGAAGGTTTTTAAGTGTTTTACGGTCAAACTATACATATGTAGTAATCAAATTTTGATTATTTATAACAAATAATATCTTATATTTCATATATACACACAATCAACAAAAAATCGACTCGAAATAATTTTCTTCGGTGACCAAAAATCCTTCTATCTTAGCATAACCAAATAGTATAGTAACTAAAATGTTACGTTTTAAAGTTTGGTCACCATTTTGCAATTTTTGAAAATTACAGTGACCTCCAAAATCAATTACCCATCTATAACACTGACCATATGTTATACGTTTGATAAACACTATAACGTTGCCACTGATTTAGCTTAATGAAAACAATGTCGTGAGTTTGGATTGTTCAGTATTCATTTTATGAGCATAATTTTTTAAATCATCCTAAATAGCTCATTCTTCTTCTAGTATTCCCTTTGAGATATCCAGTCCAACTGATTAGATTGATTGAACCGGTAGCTAAACCAGTTAAACTAAAAATTAAACCACTTGTACATAATTTTAATTGATCCGTAGCTAAACCGAAAATGGGAGGCTAACCGTTCGGCCACCTATTTAATTTTTAGAACATTGCTACAAACATGATATATTAATTGTCATAGAATCTAGAAGTGGCAAAAGAAAGTGAACTCATCATCATTTTGATAGTTAAATATATGGAATTTGGAATTTGGTTTTGTTTCCTAAGCTAATTTTATTAATTAATTGCTCTCTCTACAAATATTTTGGGTATGATTCAAATTTGTGTTCATTAAGCCAAACATTTACAACTCACTCTGTGTCTTTCTTCGTTGTATCAAAAAAAAAAAGTTTGGTATTCGGTTTTCGGTTAGGTTTCAGCATTTTAAAAACCGAAAAAACTGAAAAACTGAAAAACCGAACAATTAAATCAAAAAAAAATTATACAAATATATGTAAATTTATATTTTTTGGTTTTAATATTTTAATTAGTGTTTTTACATGAAAATTTGCCATGTAGGCATAATTTATCCTAAAAACTCATTTTCAAACTAAAATTATGCATATTTGATAAAAAAAATTAGGTAAAACTAACAAAATCCAGCTGCCACATGTCAAATTTTGACTGCCACCTAGGTGTTTTTGGCCGGAAAAACCAAAATGAAAGTTCAAGAACCAAAAAGAAATAAAATTAAAATTTAGTGACTGAAATGAAAAAAATGAAAATTCAATGACTATTAGAATTAATTACCCCTTTAGTTTTATAATCTACTCAAATTTGGTAATGCAAAAATAAATGATTATAATTTCATGAATGAAATACATTAATAAAGGATGAATAAAAAATATATAATAATTAACAGTGAAATTATAAATTCAACAATGACGGTAAAATAGACTAATCGGCCAAAAATACCTCACCGTTTTTATATTTTTTCGATTATATCCTAAATTTTTAAAGTCGTCAATTTTATCCTGATTCCAATTTTCATTTGCAATTGTACTCATTATTAAAATTGAACTTTTTTCCTCATAAAAGTTCAAACATGTTCTTCATATTTGACATATAGTTTATATAGGTTCTTAATAAAAAAAAAATTCAAATAGCCTTTCGATTTTGAAAAAAACAAAAAATATTAGTTCACTTTATTTATTTATTTTCAACCTTTTAAAACTCGCACTTAAAAAAAATAAAAAATTGTAATTAATTATTACTTAAATATTTAATTTTGGATTTCAAATTTGAAATTTTTTTATTCAAAAAGAAATATAAAATTCGTGAATTTGGAATATTTGAATTATAAAATTCAAAATTAGTATATGTTTTTGGTACATTTTTAAAACATTAAGGGGTTCCTTAGTCTACGTATTAAATATGAAGGACATACCTGAATCTTTTTTCGAGTGTAAAAATTTCAGTTAGAAAAATTAGTACAATTGAAATGAAAAATTGAAAATTGAGATAAAATTAATGATTGTAAAAGTTTGCAACATAATCAAAAAAAGTCAAAAAGAATAAATTTTAATTATGATTAAGCCTAAATAAATCAAGTCGCTCGAATATTATTTAGAAACTATCTTGTTTTTTTATTTGAATCGTTTAACCTCGAGTTTTATTTTAAAATTTATTCCACCCTCAAATTTAGTTTATATTTGGAAACCAAATAACCCTTTTTAATATTAAATTACATGTATTTGATTTTGAGACATAAGTTATTAGATTTTATTAACTAAAAAATTTAAACTGATTTATTTAAGAGTAAAGACCCCTCATATTTTTTAATATTCACAGTTTGGTACCTCTTATTGAAATTTAAACGATTTGGTACCTGACTTTCAATTCCGTCAACAATTAGCGGCTTCTGTTAGTTCCATTAATAATTTGGTAAAATGGTTTAGTATCTCACTTTCAATTATGTTACCGATGTGATACCGCACTTTTAGTAATGTTAATAATTTGATACCTTATTTTCAAACAATTTAGTACCTCACATTTAATTCTGTTAATGGTTTGGTACCTATATTTAACAGAAGGGTGTAAGTGTTTGCAAAAGTAAAACTGAGGTACCAAATCATTTGATTTTCAAATAAGAGTTATCAAACTGTGAACTATGACATAGATGAGGGCTTCAACTCTTTATTTAACTATGAGACATAAGTTTGAATGCCGGATTGGCCATTTACTTTAATTTATTTTTCAAAACAGATTGCAACCATTTAAAAATTGTTAAAAGTATCCCACTGTCTTTAATATTGTCATATTAGTTAAAGAAAAAAGAAGTACACCTTGAATATACATTAATAGAAATAACAAAAGAAATTACATTTACATCTTGAACTAAAAATGCTAATGTATTCTTTCTGGAAAAATTAAAGAGTTTTTATGTACCATTTAAACACATTAAGGGTCCAAAAGGTAAAGAAAAAACTAAAAAAGTTTATATACTTCTCTAGAAAAATTAAAGGGTGTTTTGTACTCTTGGCCAGTTAAGGGCATGTTATTTAGTATTTTTTGAAGGCTAATTTCCTGAAAACCTCCCCACCTTTCAACCCCCTTTCGTTTCCACCCCCATCTTTCAAAATCGCCAATTTTATCTAAATTACCACCTTTCATTTTCAATTGCACCTCGAAGTATTAAATTGGTCTCTTTTCACTGCAAAAAAGTTCAATGTTAAAATTTTAACAATAAAACCATTTTTTCTAAAAAATATTTTAAAATTTTAACAATAAGACCACTTTAAATGTGCATTTGCCTCACTTTTAAGCAATTTTTAACCCTATTGTATAACATCGTTTTTGCGAGATATTTCTGCATATTACTTTTTTGAAGTAGGAAAAAGGTTTTGGTTACTATTTCATCGTCTTCTTTTGGCTCCAGAAAAATAAAAACTTTCAATTCAATTTGTAAGCCAAAATGCCGTCAGGGGAAGCAAAAATTACAAAAAGAAGATGATAATGAGCATAATAATAGTTTAAGTTGCATTCAGAAAGCCCACAAGAAAACTCCAACAAATGCTTCAATCCCTAAACCCAACAAAGAGGACTCTGACGATGATTTTGACACTCCCCTGAGTAAGACTAAAAGTGCTTCAAATTCTCGCTCTAAGACACCTAAACCCAAGAAGGAAGACCATGACCATGATGATAACAAACCCATCTCTACCAAGAAATTTATTACCGAGACCACAACTGTATGTTTATCTGTTTTGGGTTTTGTTCAAATTTATATGTTGGAGGTAGAGGTGAAGGTTACGCCGATAGAGATTGAAATGAGAGTAAAGAGAGAAGAAGGGGTGGGTGAGGGTAGCTAATGATTCTTATCAATGGTCTTCCTTCTTGATCAATCTAGAGGCTCGATCTAACCAAACATGTAAAGCCACTAACAACAACACAAGGAACATCATCTTTGCCTTCATCGAACAATACATGTAAATTTCAAGCATAAGGAGACATGTTTATATATGTCAACAACTTGTATTATTTTTAACATATACCAAGAAGATGTGTCAACCAGCAAGAAATTTCTTCTTCCGGACCCAGTAAATTTATAGATTAGTGAACCAGTAGTTATTTATTAGTTCTAATTTATATTTCATGAAGGATATGGCCAGTTATCACGTGGATTAACAGGCAGTGAGTTTGTACTTACTATTTACCGCTTTATTAAGTAAATTGTTATTTTCATATTAAATATATATACTGTACGTGTATTTCGAACTGTTTTTATATTATGGCTTCTAGTTGGAACATGCTACCTAATTGGCATCATTAGAACTGCGTGCGCACCGGTAATGATCTGGGAAAGGTAATTATGGTAAGGTGGTAACTCGGTGTGAGCATAGCTCTCGGGATCAAGTAGAGTAACTCGGTGTAGCTCAGCTCTCGGGACCAAGCGTTTGGATTTGTTAACGTTTGTACAACAAGATTATGGTATGATCCTGATTAAATTAACAGTATCTGAAAAAATTGAATTAATCAACCAAAAGTAAATATCTGAGGTCTTGTTAATATAATATTACCTTATTATAAATATTACCTATTTTTATATTAGTGATATTATACGTATAATATCAAGAACCTCATACTTATATATCCGAACATTAACTTAATAGAAAATACCTATATGTAATACCCAACCATACTCGAATACTTTGTGCTAAACTATGTTATGGTCAGTGTCGGCTTTTTATGCCCATAAAGATTCGCAAGAATGTCATCAGGTCGCATCGGAGAGAAAAAAATTCACTTTGTAGTTTTTACATATAGGTATGATAGAACAATTACATAATTACAAACGTTTCGAAACAAATCCAAACGTTTCACCTTTTTAGCAATTTAAGGCAAACGTTTACAAAGATTACGAAACAAATCCAAATGTTTCACTTTTTTAGCAATTTAAGACAAATGTTTACAAATGTTACGAAACAAATCCAAGCGTTTTGACCTTTTATGACATAAGCACAAATTTGGGTCGACTGAAATATATATGTCATGACCGGAAAACGGTGAGAAACACGTCGTTAGGCTTTAACGTGCAGATAAAACTTTTGATAGTATTAATTGTTTTAATTCCATTGATTTCATTTCCTTTCAGATCCCTGGCCTATACTAATTTCATTTTTGGTGTCGTTTATGATTGACTCATAATGCATCAGGCCGAACCGAATCATAGGTATGGATTTCAGGTAAAAGATTCAAGCGACAGAATCGTTTTTTAGTAGTCTTTTATTTCACTTTGTAGTTTTTAGTACAATTGGTTCTGATTTTTTTTTTAATTATGCCGGATGCGGCAGATATAGAGAGAGTTTGATCCTAGGAGCCTTGGATCTAAGAGCGAAAACTATTTTACTGGACAAAAAGAATATGAAATGACTACTGACTGTTGATACCTATTACTACTAGTTCACACATGATTGTAAGAATTGTCATTGCAAGACCTTATTCTCTGAAGTTTGCTGAGCAACACACAGTAAGTTTCTAAGCTCACATTTCACATTTTTGTGGCAAATTATTGGGAGTTTTGTGGTTTAATTGGGTCTGTCTGATTATAGTGTTTTTATATGTATGTGTGTGTTGAGTTTGCTGTTTTGGATCAAGTGTCTGGGAGTTGAGAGGAATTGAAATGGAAGGTCATGTTTTTGGTTCGATCGAGCTAGCGGGGCATCTCCGAAGCGAAACAATTTTTAGGTATTTTCTGTTTGCTCCTCTTGTAACCTCGGGTTTGATTGATTTAACTGGTTTTAAAATTTATATTTCATTTATGTATTGATTCAATCTGCTCGATGATGACAGACTCGATAGTAATTGGAACTGATACAGTCAATCTAGAGGCTCGATCTAACCGAAATCAAAGAAAAAAAGGGAAAACAATTTAGGTATTAACATTATAAATTGATTTGTGTTGGATCATTTGATAAAAAGGATTTTACGGCTTAAATTTACACTTTAGAACTTTATTTTTATTCCTAGTTTAGAATGATTCTTAACTAGAGGAACCAAAATTCCAATATTGATCCAACCTAAAATGGATTTGATGAACTGGTTTGATTGTTAACTATGTATTTCATCAACTTGTCTATTCAGTCTCTTTTTTGGTTCAGCCATGTTTGTATTTGTTATGCCTATTCTTCTTTATAGACTTAATGAACTGATTCAACGACCATTCTAATATCATTTTTATGTTTAGCAGATTTTGATATTGGAGCGTCATTGAAGAAAGATGGAATATGACAGTATTTGTACAACACCTTCGAGCAACAATTTAGAAAACTCCCCTAAAAGTTGTTGGCTTATAAAAGTGACGGATTTAGTGCTTACTTTGAAGGAATGCTTGTTGTAAATAATCATTTTTTTGCTGTATTGAGAACCTTTTTAAAAATATAATATTTAAAATTTTATTATGATGTGTTTGAGATGAAAGTAGCTCTTTAAACTTTCTCTAATAGAAATAAGGCCAGTTTACTAACATGGATAGTTTATAGTCTTTTTCTTTCTTTTTACTAGGGAAAGAAACCCTTAAAATATACATTTGGTGTATCAAAATATAGCCAAACCCCTCAACATATTCAAAAAGAGTCCAACTTGGTTAAATCTTTTTGGCCTAATTACTTAAAAAAACCCTACCTTCTAACTTTTTTGCGTTTATACCCTGACTTAAAAAAAAAGTTCAGTTGTAACCTATTTTGAGTTTTCATATTTTATCACTACCTTAAATTTTAAAAATTTGACAATTTAATTAATCAAAAAATGAAAACATTAAAAATAATTAAATAGAAAGGTTATATCATCTTTTCTATGTATATAGAAAAATACAAATAAGTCCTTTAATTTTAAAAACATTTAAATAAATCTTAAAAATTAATTGTTTTTGAATTTTATTAAAAATTAAATAAATTAAACTTCACCACGGTACTCATCTGATTTACGAACCCGCTATCAAAAATCGATAAACGTTTTGCAAAAAAGATTAACTTTATTTAATTTTCTTTTTTTTAATTTTCAGGCGATGAGGGGGGTCTTAGGGGAGGAGCAGATCTGCTCCTAGCATTAGGCGAGGAGCAGATCTGCTCCTCGGAAAAAACGAGGAGCTCCTCGCTTTTCCGAGGAATAGTCAGGCGGGCATTTTATCAACCTTTCCCACACCACCAGCGTCAATTTATTAGCTTCCCCAATTCTGAAGCACCAAACTTTCCCACATTTTATCAACCTATCTTTAAAACCTTAACTACTTTTATAATTATACAACACCAACTAATTCATATATATATATACAAAATAATGCCAGCCAAAAACATTCCCACGACGACGATGATCTTTTACAGCCAAACAACCACCGTGAGCAGTAGAACCACCTTGATGACGACGGTGTTCGCGGTGGTTCTGATGGTACGTGTGGTATTGATTATCTAACTGAATAATTATAATAATCATTCAAATATGTGCATTTTGTTTGGATTTTGATTAGTATTTTAATTTAAGTTTTCATCAACTGCCAAGTTTTTATGAACAGAATCTGATCGAAGCCCATCATCCAATAGTAAACAAGATGAAGAAGAAGATGATGAAAAGAAACACGCGTAACGTGAAAATATATATCATCAGTAGTAATTAATTCCTTACTTATAGGTTGTAAATGTCACTGCTTTTAATTTTAAAAATATAGAAAAATGTAAATCGATTTTATTTTGTATAAAGGGTTTTTTTTATGTTTTTTTAATTTAAAAAATTTATTGATAATTAATATAGATTAAATAAAAAAATTATTGTTTGCTGATTTTTTTAAAGAAGAATGTGTTTTTGTACAATTAATAACATTAATATTTAATTAAAATATAAGCTAAATATAAAATATTATTTTGAACATTTTTTTCAAATGAAAAGAGGTTAAATTACTTCTTTAGGGTAGAGACGAGACATGAAACCTCAAAATAGGGTACAATTGAATTTTTTTCTAGGTGAGAGTATAAACGCAAAATAGTTATAAGGTGAGTTTTTTTAACTTATTAGGTCAAATCTCTTTCGATAAATTTGACTATCCTTTATTTTGTATACTTCTTCAGCCAAGAAGATATACAAAAGCGAGCAGGTTTTAACACCCAATTTTAAATGAGGGATCAACACGATATTTATTTAAACATAAAAGGATTCATTAATAAAAATAATAAGTAAGATGAATTAATTCGATATTACAAGTTATAATTAATCTATCATAATTTATCCTAAAAGGTAAATAAAAAATTTTTACAGTTGGACTTGCATGGATCAACTTTGGATTCAGAAATAGTTTATTCATTACATCAAAATAAATTTAAACTTGGGCTTATTAAAATATACATAATAAGCTAGACTTCCAATATTTAGACTAACCTTTTGGACTCATATCATTTTCCTATACTTACCAAACCGAAAAATCCATAAGATTAAATATTAAACAAAAAAATTATAAGAAGTCAAACCATAGCATCCACTTTAATAAAATTACAAGATTCAATTCTGAATAAAAAAGGGCACAAAGTGATATTTAATACAACCTACGGGCTAAACAACAACTTATTTTTATTTTTAAAAGTGAAAGGGGTTGTTTTATAAATTTTTTTAATTAGGGACTTTTTGGCAATTCTTGCACTTCAGGTGCTGCTTTGTAATTCTGGCACTTCAGGGGCTGTTCCGTAATTATGGCATTTAGGACTAAATTGTTATTTCGAACTTTCAAGAGCTTGATTGCATGTCCTTTTAAAATAAAGGGGGCAAAATGATATTTGGCCATTCTGTTTTGTTCCTAAACAGTCCTGCATAAGAAAAACAAACCAATTATGATTAGTGATTTTTAAAAACTCAATTAAAAGCATAATTAGCGTTAAATAAACTATTAAGGTCAAATGAGTTAGTGGATAAAGTAGGCTCTAAGTTATCTATTTTCTATAAATAGACCCCACCACTTTTGATCTTCTTTGAATTTTGGTGCTCAAAATCTAAAAATAAATATTCCTTTATTTTCTAGCAAGGAGTTTTTTTTATAACCAAGATTCCACACTAAAAAGAGCTACTTTCATCTCAAACACATCATAATAAAATTTTAAATATTATATTTTTAAAAAGGTTCTCAATACAGCAAAAAAATGATTATTTACAACAAGCATTCCTTCAAAGTAAGCACTAAATCCGTCACTTTTATAAGCCAACAACTTTTAGGGGAGTTTTCTAAATTGTTGCTCGAAGGTGTTGTACAAATACTGTCATATTCCATCTTTCTTCAATGACGCTCCAATATCAAAATCTGCTAAACATAAAAATTATATTAGAATGGTCGCTGAATCAGTTCATTAAGTCTATAAAGAAGAATAGGCATAGCAAATACAAACATGGCTGAACCAAAAAAGAGACTGAATAGACAAGTTGATGAAATACATAGTTAACAATCAAACCAGTTCATCAAATCCATTTTAGGTTGGATCAATATTGGAATTTTGGTTCCTCTAGTTAAGAATCATTCTAAACTAGGAATAAAAATAAAGTTCTAAAGTGTAAATTTAAGCCGTAAAATCCTTTTTATCAAATGATCCAACACAAATCAATTTATAATGTTAATACCTAAATTGTTTTCCCTTTTTTTCTTTGATTTCGGTTAGATCGAGCCTCTAGATTGACTGTATCAGTTCCAATTACTATCGAGTCTGTCATCATCGAGCAGATTGAATCAATACATAAATGAAATATAAATTTTAAAACCCGTTAAATCAATCAAACCCGAGGTTACAAGAGGAGCAAACAGAAAATACCTAAAAATTGTTTCGCTTCGGAGATGCCCCGTTAGCTCGATCGAACCAAAAACATGACCTTCCATTTCAATTCCTCTCAACTCCCAGACACTTGATCCAAAACAGCAAACTCAACACACACATACATATAAAAACACTATAATCAGACAGACCCAATTAAACCACAAAACTCCCAATAATTTGCCACAAAAATGTGAAATATGAGCTTAGAAACTTACTGTGTGTTGCTCAGCAAACTTCAGAGAATAAGGTCTTGCAATGACAATTCTTACAATCATGTGTGAACTAGTAGTAATAGGTATCAACAGTCAGTAGTCATTTCATATTCTTTTTGTCCAGTAAAATAGTTTTCACTCTTAGATCCAAGGCTCCTAGGATCAAACTCTCTCTATATCTGCCGCATCCGGCATAATTAAAAAAAAAATCAGAACCAATTGTACTAAAAACTACAAAGTGAAATAAAAGACTACTAAAAAACGATTCTGTCGCTTGAATCTTTTACCTGAAATCCATACCTATGATTCGGTTCGGCCTGATGCATTTTGAGTCAATCATAAACGAGACCAAAAATGAAATTAGTATAGGCCAGGGATCTGAAAGGAAATGAAATCAATGGAATTAAAACAATTAATACTGTCAAAAGTTTTATCTGCACGTTAAAGCCTAACGACGTGTTTCTCACCGTTTTCCGGTCATGACAGATATATTTTAGTCGACCCAAATTTGTGCTTATGTCATAAAAGGTCAAACGCTTGGATTTGTTTCGTAACGTTTGTAAACATTTGGCTTAAATTGCAAAAAAGGTGAAACATTTGGATTTGTTTCGTAATCTTTGTAAACGTTTGCCTTAAATTGCTAAAAAGGTGAAACGTTTGGATTTGTTTCGAAACGTTTGTAATTGTTTGGCTTAAATCGCTAAAAAGGTGAAACGTTTGGATTTGTTTCGTAATGTTTGTAATTGTTTGGCTTAAATCGCTAAAAAGGTGAAATGTTTGTAATGCCACTAACAACAACACAAGGAACTAACAACAACACTGCTTGCTAATCCACGTGATAACCGGCAAGCAACTAATCCTGGTTATACCTTTTCCGGTCATGGCCGAATACAGATTGTATAAACGGTCTTACCAAAGATAGAGCCATCTAGGTAGACTGAATTAAAATAATTGTATGGAAATCAATTAGTATAAACAACAAATTAGACCCATTCCATTTATTTTTAATATCTTTGAAGAAAAGAAGTAGTAAGTTATCATAAATTTACTGGGTCCGGAAGAAGAAATTTCTTGCTGGTTGACACATCTTCTTGGTATATGTTAAAAATAATACAAGTTGTTGACATATATAAACATGTCTAATTATGCTTGAAATTTACATGTATTGTTCGATGAAGGCAAAGATGATGTTCCTTGTGTTGTTGTTAGTGGCTTTACATGTTTGGTTAGATCGAGCCTCTAGATTGACTGTATCAGTTCCAATTACTATCGAGTCTGTCATCATCGAGCAGATTGAATCAATACATAAATGAAATATAAATTTTAAAACCAATTAAATCTTTATGGGCATAAAGAGCCGACACTGACCATAGCATAAAATCAAAAATTTATAATATAAATCCTGAAACGTTTCCGACTGCAATAGATATGCTCAGTGTATGGTTTAGTTTATCTCTACAATGTAACGGTATATCTATATCTATATGTATAAATGTAATTGTATCTTTTCAGAAGCTACAAATTGATAATTGGCGGGTTCTTGATTGATGTAACGATGATGAAAAGTAATTGCTTGCTATAGAAGTCAACAAGGCTTGTTGTACGTCCCTTGCTGCCTTTTGTTTAATCAAACAGATTGCATACTCCATAACCTCCGCATCACATGGTAAAGTAAGAGGCCCGTCGCTAGGCAATCCAAACTCGTCTTCTGCCATGTCGAATAGCTCTCGAACTAGTTTGTTGTTGAGATACTCCAAAGGCAACAAGAATCGTTTCTGATCGGCAGAGTAGACTACGAAGTGACCCTTTTCGGCTTTTGACGAAATGCTGCAAGAACTAGTTGCAGCTATAGTTTGAGGTGATGTGATCCGCTTTCGACTAATAGCTGCGAGTTTCTGCCATTTCTTTGCCAATTTGAGGAGATTCTTGGCACTAATCATCTTGTTAATTAGTTAATAATCTGAATCGAAAAGGTTCGAATAAATGGAAGAATTTGAGATCTGAATGTGATGGTAGAATTAAGGCAATCTTAATGAATTGATTATATAGTGCATTGAGATCAAATAGCACAGCTGGAAATTGAGGCAAAGCCATGTGATGGCATGTTTACTTACAAAAGACAATGAACAAGAAAAATGGGACTTGTGACGCGGCAAGGGACGTACAACAAGCCTTGTTGACTTCTATATGCTCAACAAATATGCTCATAAACTGATAACTTGCTTACCGTGATTTTCTAGAAAATTTGCTCATAAAATACTTGAGATGTTTTCAATGTGTGCGAGAAAAGTGAAATAGATTAGTATGTCGTGTCTCAAGTATTTTTGACGCGTCGTTTTGATTACCTAAGCATGGTTAGGTTAAATTACGCAAAGAGTGCCTAAAAGTGATGCTAGATTAGTATGTCGTGTCTCAAGTCTCTTTCATGCTTCGTTCCGTTTACCTATGCATGGTTAGGTTATATTACGCAAAGTGTGCGTTAAAAGTGACAATAGATTAGTATGTCGCGTCACAAGTGTCTTTTACGCTTCGTTCCGATTACAGAAGTATGGTTAGGTTATATTACGCAATGTGTGCGTGCAAACTAACGCTAGATTAGTATGTCGCCTCTCAAGTCTCTTTAACGCGTCGTTCGGATTACCTAAGCATGGTTGGGTTATATTACGCAAAGTGTGTGTGAAAAGTGAAGCTAGATTAGTATGTCGCGTCACCAGTCTCTTTAACATGTCGTTCCGATCACCTAAGCATGGTTAGGTTATATTACGCAAAGTGTGCGTGAGAAGTGACGCTAGATTAATATGTCGCGTCTCAAGTCTCTGCAACGCGTCGTTCCGATTGCCTAAGCATGGTTAGGTTATATTACGCAAAGTGTGTGTGTCTCTCTAACGCGTCGTTCCGATTACATAAGCATGCTTAGGGTATATTATGCAATGTGTGCATGAAAAGTGACGCGAGATTAGTATGATGCCTTTTAATTCTATTTAACGCGTCGTTTCGATTACCATGTTTATGTCGCGTCACAAGTCTCTCTATTGCGTCGTTCCGATTACCTAAGCATGGTTAGGTTATATTACGCAGAGTGTGCGTGAAAAATGACGCTAGATTAGTATGTCGCGTCTCAACTCTCTTTAACGTGTCGTTTTGATTACCTAAGCATGGTAGGTTATATTACGCAAAGTGTGCGTGAAAAGTGACGCTAGATTAATGCATGTCACAAGTCTCTTTATTGCATTGTTCCAATTATCTAAACATGGTAAGGTTATATCACGCAATGTATGCGTGAAAACTGACGCTAGATTAGTATGTCGCTTCTCAAGTCTCTATAACGCATCGTTTCGATCGCGTCACAAATCTCTCTAACACATCGTTTTGATTACCGAAGAATGGTTAGGTTATATTACGCAAAGTGTGCATGAAAAGTTACTCTAAATTAGTATGTCGGGTCATAAGTCTTTTTAACGCGTCATTCCGATTACCTAAGCATGGTATGGTTATATTACGCAAAGTGCGCGTGAAAAGTGATGCTAGATTATAATGTCGCAATGCTTTGTTTCGATTACCATGTTTATGTCGCGTCACAAGTCTCTCTAACGCGTCATTCCGATTGACGCGTTAAAGAAACTTGTCACGCGACATAGTAATCTAGCGTCATATAACTAAACCATGCTTAGGTAATCGGGACGACGTGTTAGAGAGACTTGTGACGCGACATAAGCATGGTATTCGAAACAACGGGTTAAAGACACTTGAGACGCGACATACTAATCTAGCGTCACTTTTCACGCACACTTTGCGTGATATACCTAATGATTAGGTAATCGAAACGACGCAATAAAGAGACATGAGACGCGACATACTAATCTATTGTCACTTTTAACGCACACTTTGCGTAATATAAAATAACCATGCTTAGGTAATCAGAACGACGCGTTAAAAAGACTTGAGATATAATATACCAATCTAGCATCACTTTTACCGCACTCTTTGCATAATTTAACCTAACCATGATTAGGTAATCGGAACTACGTGTCAAAAAGACTTGAGACGCGACATACTAATCTATTTCACTTTTCACGCACAATTTGCGTACTATAAACTAACCATGCATAGGTAATTGGAACGATGCGTTAGAGAGACTTGTGACGCGAAGTAAGAATGGTAATGAAATGATGCCTTAAAGAGACATTAGACGCGACATACTAATCTAGCGTCACTTTTCACGCACACTTTGCGTAATATAACCTAACCATGCTAAGGTAATCGGAACGACGCGTTAGAGAGACTTGTGACGCGACATACAAATCTAGCGTCACTTTTTACGCACACTTTGTGTAATATAACCTAACCATGCATAGGTGTTCGGAACGACCGGTTAAAGAGACTTGAAATACGACATACTAATCTAGCGTCACTTTTTACGCACACTTTGCGTAATATAACCTAACGATAGTTAGATAATCAGAACGACGCGTTAAAGAGACTTGAGATGCACATACTAATCTAATGTCACTTTTTATGCACGCTTTGCGTAATATAACCTAACCATGCTTAGATAATCGGAACGACACGTTAAAGAAACATGAGACGCGACATACTAATCTAGCGTCACTTTTCAAACACACTTTGCGTAATATAACCTAACTGTGCTTATGTAATTGAAACGACGCGTTAAAGAGACTTGAGACGCAACATACAAATCTAGCGTCACTTTTCAAGCACACTTTGCGTAATATAACCTAACCGTGCATAGGTAATCGAAACGACGCTTTAAAGAGACTTGAGATGCGACAAACTAATCTAGCGTCACTTTTCAAGCACACTTTGCGTAATATAACCTAACCATGCTTAGTTAATCGGAACAACGCGTTGAAGAGACTTGAGACGCAACATACAAATCTAGAGTCACTTTTCACGCACACTTTGTGTTATATAACCTAACCATGCTTAGGTAATCGGAACGACGCGTTAAAGTAAATTGTGACGCGACATAGTACTCTACCGTCAATTTTAATGCACACTTTGCGTAATATAACTTAACCATTATTAGGTAATCGGAACGACGCGCTAGAGAGACTTGTGACGTGACATAAGCATGGTATTCGAAACGACACATTAAAGAGACTTGAGACTCGACATACTAATCTAGCGTCACTTTTCACGCACACTTTGCGAATATAACCTAACGATTGTTAGGTAATCAAAACGACCCGCTAAAGACACTTGTGACACGACATACTAATTTAGCGTCACTTTTCACGCACACTTTGCGTAATATAATCAAACCATGCATAGGTAATTGGAACGACGCGTTAAAGAGACTTGTGATGCGACATAGTAATCTAGCTTCACTTTTAACGCACATTTTCCATAATAGAAACTAACCATGTTTAGGTAATCAGAACGACGCGTTGGAGAGACTTGTGACGTGACATAAACATGGCAATCGAAGCGACGCGTTAAAGAGACTTGAGATGCGACATACTAATTTAGAGTCACTTTTCACGCACACTTTGCGTAATATAACCTAACCATGCTTAGGTAATCAGAACGACGCGATAAAAGAAACTTGTGACGCGACATAGTCATCTAGCGTCACTTTTAACGCACACTTTGCAAAATATAACCTATCCATGCTTAGGTAATCAGAACGACCCATTAGAGAGACTGTGACGCGACATAAGCATGGTAATCAAAACGATAGGTTAAACATACTTGAGACGATGCTTAGGTAATCAGAACGACGCGTTAAAAAGACTTGAGACACGACATACTAATCTATTTCACTTTTCACGCACACTTTGCGTAATATAAACTAACCATGCTTAATTAATTGGAACGATGCGTTAGAGAGACTTGTGGCGCGACATAAGAATGGCAATGGAACGACATTTTAAAAAGACTTTAGACGCGACATACTAATCTAGCACATTTTGCATAATATAACCAAACCATGCTTAGGTAACGCGTTACAGAGACTTGTGATGCGACATAAGCATGGTAATCGAAGCGAGACGTTACAAAGACTTGAGACGCGACATACTAATCTAGCGTCAATTTCTAGCGTCACTTTTCACGCACACTTTGCGTAACCTAACCATGCTTAGTTAATCGGAACAACGAGTTAAAGAGACTTGAGACGCGACATACTAATCTAGCATCACTTTTCACGCACACTTTGCCTAATATAACCTAACCATGCTTAGGTAATCAGTACGACACGTAAAAGTGACCATTGACGCGACATATTACTCTACCGTAAATTTTAACGCACACTTTGCGTAGTATAACCTAACCATGATTAGGTAATCAGAACGACGCGTTTGAGAGACTTGTGACGCGACATAAGCATGGTAATCGAAACGACGCGTTAAAGAGACTTGAGACGTACCTAACCATGATTAGGTAATCGGAACGACGCGTTAAAGAGACCAGTGACGAGACATACTAATCTAGCGTCACTTTTCACGCACACTTTACGTAATATACCCTAACCATGCTTAGGTAATCGTAACGACGCGTCAAAGAGACTTGTGACGCGACATAGTAATCTAGCGTCACTTTTAGCGCACACTTTAATATAACCTAACCATGCTTAGGTAATCAGGACGACGCGTTAGAGAGACTTGTGACGCGACATAAGCATGGTATTCGAAACAACGGGTTAAAGACACTTGAGACGCGACATACTAATCTAGCGTCACGTTTCACGCGCACTTTGCATAATATAACCTAACCATGCTTAAGTAATCGAAACGACGCGTTAAAGAGACATGAGACGCGACATACTAATCTATTGTCACTTTTAACGCACACTTTGCCTAATATAACCTAACCATGCTTACGTAATCGGAACGACGCGTTAAAAAGACTTGAGACACGACATACAAATCTACCATCACTTTTTATACACTCTTTGCGTAATTTAACCTAACCATGTTTAGGTAATCGGAACGACGCGTCAAAATGACTTTAGACGCGACATACTAATCTATTTCACTTTTCACGCACACTTTGCATAGTATAAACTAATCATGCTTAGGTAATTAGAACGATGCGTTAGAGAGACTTGTGACGTGAAATAAGAATGTTAATGAAACGACGCCTCAAAGAGACTTTACACGCGACATACTAATCTAACGTCACTTTTGGCGCACACTTTGCACAATATAACCTAACCATGCTTCGGTAATCGGACAGACGCGTTATAGAGACATGAGATGCGACATACTAATCTAGCGTCACTTTTCACGCACACTTTGTATAGTATAACCTAAGCATGCTTCGGTAATCGGACCGACGCGTTATAGAGACATGAGATGCGACATACTAATCTAGCGTCACTTTTTAAGCACACTTTGCGTAACATATAACCTATGATGCTTAGGTAATTGGAACGACGCGTTAAAGAGACTTGAGACGCGACATACTAATCTAGAGTCACTTTTTACACACGCTATGCATAATATAACCTAACCATGCTTAGATAATCGAAACGACGCGTTAAAGAAACTTGAGACGCGACATACTAATCTAGCCTCACTTTTCACGCACACTTTGCGTAATGTAACCTAACTATGCTTAGGTAATCGGAACGACGCGTTAGAGAGACTTGTGACGCAACATAAGCATGGTAATCGAAACGACGCGTTAAAGAGACTTGAGACGCGACATACTAATCTAGCGTCACTTTTCACACACACTTTGCGTAATATAACCTAACCATGCTTATGTTATCGAAACGACGCGTTAAATGGACTTGAGACGCGACAAACTAATCTAGCGTCACTTTTCAAAGACACTTTGCGTAATATAACCTAACCATGCTTAGTTAATCGGAACAACGCGTTAAAGAGACTTGAGACGCAACATACAAATCTAACGTCATTTGTCAGGCACACTTTGCGTATTATAACCTAACCATGCTAAGGAATCGGAACGACGCGTTAAACTAACTTGTGACACACACTTTGCATAATATAACCTAACCATGATTAGGTAATCGGAACGACGCGTTAGAGAGACTTGTGACGCCACATAAGCATGGTATTCCAAACGACGCGTTAAAGAGACTTGAGACGCGACATACTAATCTAGCATCACTTTTCACGCACACTTTGTGTATATAACCTAACCATGCTTAGGCAATCGGAACGACGCGTTAAAGAGACTTGTGACACGACATACTAATCTAGCGTCACTTTTCACGCACAATTTGCGAAATATAACCTAACGATGCTTAGGTAATCGGAACGACACGTTAAAGAGACTTGTGATGCGACATAGTAATCTAGCTTCACTTTTAACGCACACTTTCCATAATATAAATTAACCATGCTTAGGTAATCAGAACGACGCGTTAGAGAAGCTTGTGACGCGACATAAGCATGGTAATTAAAACAACGCGTTAAAGAGATTTGACAGGCGACATACTAATCTAGAGTCACTTTTCCCGCACACTTTGCGTAATATAACCAAACCATGCTTAGGTAATGGGAACGATGTGTTAAAGAAACTTGTGACGCAACATATTAATCTTGCGTCACTTTTAACGCACACTTTGCGTAATATAACCTAACCATGCTTAGGTAATCGTAACGGCGCGTTTGAGGGACTTGTGACGTGACATAAGCATGGCAATCGGAACGGCCTCACCATAGGTATTTTATCAACCGGCGTGTCCTCTTAGTATCTATTGAAATTTATCGTATTACCATTTTTATGACACAAGGTTTTGATTCACAGGATCCTCAGGAGAGGCAAGTGAAGAGCATTACCCTTATGCCTTTTATGGCCGAATATGAAGAGAAACAAACATATATAACTATACCTTATAGAAAATTTGGAGCAGAGAGATGTTTAGAAACAAGGCATTTTTATTGAAGCGTAAAATATTACAAAGGTTGTGTGTCCTTCTTTCTTCCTACCAAGACTTTATTTATAGAGGTGGAAAGAAAGCTTTCATAGCTAAGCATGCATTGTACAAACATGACACGTGGATAAACACATGTACCTATACAAGCATGCACTGCATGCGATACAACACATGGATTAAAAGATAAGTATAACTAAGCATGACTAATATAAAATATTGACATGTAGCACTCCATATTGACATGTGGAAAGTTTGCCATTTTTGTCTTTATGTGGATTTTGTCCTTATTTGTTGATTGGCTCATGTGATGGTGATAGATTTGAATCATCCATGAATGATGGGGACCATCGATTGGCATAATACTCATCTTCATCCGTATTCTTGTCCTTTTCTGAATCCATATCCGTATCTGAGGCTTGTGAATAACCTGCTATGGGATTAAATTCAATATCCAATAGATGATCTTTCGGAATAGAATCTTGTACTGCTGCCTTCTTTTTGTTGATGTTCCGAATAGGAGAGTATAGTGTAGAACTTGATGAAGAAGGATGATCTGGATGATTTTTTCTCCAAAATTTTTATCATCTTCCATCTTTAAGCAGTAAGCAGGAGGATATGTGTCCCATGGTGCAGCTTCTTGATAAGGAGGCCATAACTCTTTAGGGATTACATTATTCCGTTGGAAAATATAATACTGGAACTCTCTCCATGCATACTCATGCTCATCCATATGTGTGAGTCTAGAATAAGAAAAATGTTGGTAGATATGGAATGTTGGACATGTAGTAAAACTGTCTGATAGCTTAAGATGAGGACGATGAAGGATAAGGATCGAATAAGGATCTTTTCCAATATGTTTTCTTTTTTCTGGAAAGGTCTTATCCAGATATAGACACCATTGAGGGATGGTCTGAAACCACTTAAGAAAGGTCAAAAGATGAGAGTTTTGTTTTTTTTCCTTGGAGGACCAGGTGAATAGAACGACAAAGGTGAGGGGGTCGGAAAATGAAAGCTACCGAATAAAGATGGAGGAAAAACCAAAGGAAACAAAGTAACTCCGGAGGCCATTCAAAATCTTCATCCTGTGGGCTTAGATCTAACAAGGTGAATGGTTTGCAGAATGGATATGTAGGATGGATCCCTAGCTCATAAACGCGTTGTTCCAATTAACTAAGCATGGTTAGGTTATATTACGCAAAGTGTGCTTGAAAAGTGACGCTAGATAATGTTTGTCGCGTCTCAAGTCTCTTTAACGCGTCGTTTCAATTACCTATGCATGTTAGGTTATATTACGCAAAGTATGCTTGAAAAGTGACGCAAGATTAGTATGTCGCGTCTAAAGTCTCTTTAACGCGTCGTTTCGATTACCATGCTTATGTCACGTCACAAGTCTCTCTAATGCGTCGTTCCGATTACCTAAGCATGGTTAGGTTATATTACGCAAAGTGTGCGTGAAAAGTGACGCTAGATTAGTATGTCGCGTCTCATGTTTCTTTAACGCATCGTTCCGATTATTTAAGCATGGTTAGGTTATATTACGCAAAGCGTGCGTAGAAAGTGATGTTATATTAGTATGTCACGTCTCCGGTCTCTTTAATGCGTCGTTCTGATTATCTAACCATCGTTAGGTTATATTAGGCAAAGTGTGTGTAAAAAGTGACGCTAGATTAGTATGTCGCATTTCAAGTCTCGTTAACGCGTCGTTCCGAACACCTAAGCATGGTTAGGTTATATTACACAAAGTGTGCGTGAAAAATGACGCTAGATTAGTATGTCGCGTCACAAGTCTCTCTAACGCGTCGTTCCGATTACCTTAGCATGGTTAGGTTATATTACGCAAAGTATGCGTGAAAAGTGAGGCTAGATTAGTATGTCGCGTCTAATGTCACTTTAAGGAATCGTTTTCATTACCATTCTTACTTCGCGTCACAAGTCTCTCTAATGCATCTTTCCAATTACCTAAGCATGGTTAGTTTATATTACGCAAAATGTGTGTGAAAAGTGAAATAAAATAGTATGTCGCGTCTCAAGTCTTTTTGACGCGTAGTTTCGATTACCTAAGCATGGCTAGGTTAAATTACGCAAAGAGTGCGGAAAAAGTGATGCTAGATTGATATGTCGTGTCTCAAGTCTTTTTAACGCGTCGTTCTGATAACCTAAGCATGGTTATTTTATATTACGCAAAGTGTGCGATAAAAGTGACAATAGATTAGTACGTCGCGTCTCATGTCTCTTTAACGCGTCGTTTCGATTACCTAAGTATGGGTGGGTATATTACGCAAAGTTTGCGTGAAACATGACTCTAGATTAGTATGTCGCGTCTCAAATGTCTTTAACGCGTCGTTTCAATTAATTAGTATGTCGCATCTCATGTCTCTCTAACGCGTCGTCCCGATTACCTAAGCATGGTTTGGTTATATTACGCAAAGTGTGCGTTAAAAGTGACGCTAGATTACTACGTCACGTCACAAGTTTCTTTAACGCGTCGTTCCGATTACCTAAGCGTGGTTAGGTTATATTACGCAAAGTGTGCGTGAAACATGACTCTAGATTAGTATGTCGCGTCTCAAGTCTCTTTAACGCGTCGTTTCGATTACCATGCTTAAGTCGCATCACAAGTCTCTCTAACGAGTCGTTCCGATTACCTAAGCATGGTTAGTTTATATTATGGAAAGTGCGCGTTAAAAGTGAAGCTAGATTACTATGTCGCGTCACAAGTATCTTTAACGGATCGTTCCGATTACCTAACCATGGTTAGGTTATATTACGCAAAGTGTGCGTGAAAAGTGATTGCTAGATTTGTATGTCGCGTCTCAAGTCTCTGTAACGTGTCGTTTCGATTACCATGCCTATGTCGCGTCACAAGTCTCTCTAACGCGTCATTCATATTGGTTAGGTTATTTACGCAAAGTGTGCGTTAAAATTTATGGTAGAGTACTATGTTGTGTCTCAAGTCTCTTTAACGCGTCGTTCCAATTACCTAAGCATGGTTAGGTTAGGTTAGGTTATTCAAAGCGTGCGTAATAAGTGATGATAGATTAATATGTCGTGTCTCAAGTCTCTTTAACTCATCGTTCCGATTACCTAAGCCTGGTTAGGCTATATTACGCAAAATGTGCGTAAAAAGTGACGGTAGATTACTATGCCGCGTGTCTAGTATCTTTAATGCGTTGTTTTTATTACTCTGCTTATGTCGCGTCACAAGTCTCTTTAACGCGTCGTTCCGATTACCTAAGAATGGTTAGGTTATATTACGCGAAGTGTGCGTGAAAAGTTACGCTAGATTAGAATATGTCGCGTCACAAGTCTTTTTAACACGTCGTTCCGATTACCTAAGCATGGTTAGGTTAAAGTCTCTCTAGCGCCTCGTTCCGATTACCGAAGCATGGTTAGGCTATATTTCGCAGAGTTCATGAAAAGTGGCAATAGATTAGTATGTTGCATCTCAAGTCTCTTTAACGCGTCGTTTCGATTACCTATTACGCAAAGTGTGCGTGAAAAGTGATATTAGATTAGTATGCCGCGTCTCAAGTCTCTTTAACACGTCGTTTCAATAACCATGCTTATGTCGCGTCAAGAGTCTCACTAATGCTCCGTTTCGATTACATATGCATGCTTAGGTAATATTAAGAAAAGTGTGCGTGACAAGTGACGCTAGATTGGTATGTCGCGTCTAAAGTCTCTGTAACGCGTCGTTTCGATTACCATGCTTATGTCTCTTCACAAGTGTCTCTAATGCGTCGTTCCAATTACCTAAGCATGGTTAGTTTATATTACGCAAAGTGTGCGTGAAAAGTGACGGTAGATTAGTCTGTCGCCTCTCAAGTATTTTTAAAGCGTCGTTCCGATTACCTAGGAATGGTTAGGTTATATTACGCAAAGTGTGCGTAAAAAGTGATGCTAGATTAGTAGGACGTGTCTCAAGTCTCTTTAACGCGTCATTCTGATTACCTAAGCCTGGTTAGGCTATATTACGCAAAATGTGCGTAAAAAGTGACGGTAGATTACTATGCCGCGTGTCTAGTCTCTTTAACGCGTTGTTTTTATTACTCTGCCTATGTCGCGTCACAAGTCTCTTTAACGCGTCGTTCCGATTACCTAAGAATGGTTAGGTTATATTACGCGAAGTGTGCGTGAAAAGTTACGCTAGATTAGTATATGTCGCGTCACAAGTCTTTTTAACACGTCGTTCCGATTACCTAAGCATGGTTAGGTTAAAGTCTCTCTAGCGCCTCGTTCCGATTACCGAAGCATGGTTAGGTTATATTTCGCAGAGTTCATGAAAAGTGGCAATAGATTAGTATGTTGCATCTCAAGTCTCTTTAACGCGTCGTTTCGATTACCTATTACGCAAAGTGTGCGTGAAAAGTGATATTAGATTTGTATGCCGCGTCTCAAGTCTCTTTAACACGTCGTTTCAATAACCATGCTTATGTCGCGTCAAGAGTCTCACTAATGCTCCCTTTCGATTACATATGCATGCTTAGGTAATATTAAGAAAAGTGTGCGTGACAAGTGACGCTAGATTGGTATGTCGCGTCTAAAGTCTCTGTAACGCGTCATTTCGATTACCATGCTTATGTCTCTTCACAAGTGTCTCTAATGCGTCGTTCCAATTACCTAAGCATGGTTAGTTTATATTACGCAAAGTGTGCGTGAAAAGTGACAGTAGATTAGTCTGTCGCCTCTCAAGTATTTTTAAAGCGTCTTTCCGATTACCTAGGAATGGTTAGGTTATATTACGCAAAGTGTGCGTAAAAAGTGATGCTAGATTAGTAGGACGTGTCTCAAGTCTCTATAACGCGTCGTTCTGATTATCTAAGCATGGTTAGGTTATATTGCGCAATGTGTGCATGAAAAGTGACGCTAGATTAGTATGTCGTGTCTGAAATCTCTTTTACGTGTCGTTTCGATTGCCATGCTTATATCACGTCACAAGTCTCTCTTATGCGTCGTTCCGATTACCTAATTATGGATAGGTTATATTACTCAAAGTGTGCGTTAAAATTGACGGTAGAGTATTATGTCGCGTCACAATCATTTTAACGCGTCGTTCCGATTACCTAAGCATGGTTTGTTTTATTGCGCAAAGTGTGCGTGAAAAGTGACGCTAGATTAGTATGTCACTTCTGAAGTCTCTTTAACGCGTCGTTTCGATTACCTAAGCATGGTTAGGTTATATTACGCAAAGTGTGCGTGAAATATGACGCTAGATTAGTATGTCGCGTCTCAAGTCACATTAACGCGCTGTTTTGATTACCATGCTTATGTATCGTCAGCGCGTCGTTCCAATTATCTAAGCATCTCAAGTCTCTTTAACGCGTCGTTTCGATTACCATGTCTATGTCGCGTCACAAGTCTCTCTAACGCGTCGTTCCGATTACCTAAGCATGGTTAGGTTATATTACACAAAGTGTGCGTTAAAAGTGTCGCTAGATTACTATGACGCGTCACAAGTTTCTTTAACGCGTTGTTCCGATTACCTAAGCATGGTTAGGTTATATTACGCAAAGTGTGCTTGAAAAGTGACGCTAGATTAGTATGTCGCGTCTCAAGTATCTTAATTGCGTAGTTTTGATTACCATGCTTATGTCGCGTCACAAGTCTCTCTGACGCGTCATTTCGATTATCTAAGCATGGTTAGTTTATATTATGGAAAGTGTGCGTTGAAAGTGAAGCTAGATTACTATGTCCTGTCACAAGTCTCTTTAACGCGTCGTTTTTATTACCATGCTTATGTCGCGTCACAAGTCTCTCTAACGTGTCTAATTACATAAGCATTGTTAGGTTATAACTCGGAAAGTGTGTGAAAAGGGTCGCTAGATTAGTATGTCGCGTCTCAAGTCTCTTTGACGCGTCATTTCGATTACCATGCTTATGTCACGTCACAAGTCTCTCAACGCGTCGTTCAGATTACCAAAGCATGGTTAGGTTATATTACGCAAACGGTGCGTGAAAAGTGAAGCTAGATTAATATGTCGCATCTCAAGTCTCTTTAACGCGTCGTTCTGATTACCCAAGCATGGTTAGGTTATATTACGCAAAGCGTTCGTAAAAAGTGATGCTAGATTTAGTATGTCGCGTCTCAAGTCTCATTAACGCGTTGATCCGATTACCTACGCATTGTTTGGTTATATTACGCAAAGTGTGCGTAAAAAGTGAAGCAGGACTAGTATGTCCCTTTTCAAGTCTCTTTAACGCGTCGTTTCGATTACTATGCTTATGTCGCGTCACAAGTCTCTTTAACGTGTCGTTCCGAACACCTAAGCATGGTTAGGTTATATATTACACAATGTGTGCGTGAAAAGTGACGCTAGATTAGTATGTCGCGTCTCATGTCTCTTTAACGCATCGGTCCGATCACCTATCATGGTTAGGTTATATTGCGCAAAGTGTCCGTGAAACGTGACGCTAGATTAGTATGTCCCGCCTCATGTTTCTTTAAGGCTTCGTTTCATTACCATTCTTATGTCGCGTCACAAGTCTCTTTTACGCATCGTTCTAATTACCTAAGCATGGTTAGTTTTTACTACGCAAAGTGTGCGTGAAAAGTGAAATAGATCAGTATGTCGCGTCTCAAGTATTTGAGACGCGTCGTTCCGATTACCTAATCATGGATAAGTTAAATTACATAAAGAGTGCGTAACAAGTGATGCTAGATTAGTATGTCGTGTCTCAAGTCTCTTTAAAGCGTCGTTCCGATTACCTAAGCATGGTTAGGTTATATTACGCAAAGTGTGCATTAAAAGTGACAATAGATTAGTATGTCGCGTCTCAAGTCTTTGTAACGCGTCGTTTCGATTACCTAGGCATGGTTAGGTTAAAGTCTCTCTAGCGCCTCGTTCCGATTACCGAAGCATGGTTAGGTTATATTACGCAGAGTTCATGAAAAGTGGCAATAGATTAGTATGTTGCATCTCAAGTCTCTTTAACGCGTCGTTTCGATTACCTATTACGTAAAGTGTGCGTGAAAAGTGACGCTAGATTTGTATGTCGCGTCTAAAGTCTCTATAACGCGTCGTTTCGATTACCATGCTTATGTCTCTTCACAAGTGTCACGCAAAGTGTGCATGAAAAGTGACAGTAGATTAGTCTGTCGCCTCACAAGTATTTTTAAAGCGTCGTTCCGATTACCAAGGCATGGTTAGGTTATATTACGCAAAGTGTGCGTAAAAAGTGATGCTAGATTAGTAGGACATGTCTCAAGTCTCTTTAACGCGTCGTTCTGATTACCTAAGCATGGTTAGGTTATATTACGCAATGCGTGCAGGAAAAGTGACGCTAGATTAGTATGTCGTGTCTCAAATCTCTTTTACATGTCGTTTCGATTGCCATGCTTATATCGCGTCACAAGTCTCTCTTATGCGTCGTTTCGATTACCTAATTATGGTTAGGTTATAATACTCAACGTGTGCGTTAAAATTGACGGTAGAGTACTATGTCGCGTCACAAGTCATTTTAACGCGTCGTTCCGATTACCGAAGCATGGTTTGTTTTATTGCGCAAACTGTGCGTGAAAAGTGACGCTAGATTAGTATGTCGCGTCTGAAGTCTCTTTAACGCGCCGTTTTGATTACCTAAGCATGGTTAGGTTATATTACGCAAAGTGTGCGTGAAATATGACGCTAGATTAGTATGTCGCGTCTCAAGTCTCATTAACGCGCTGTTTTGATTACCATGCTTATGTAGCGTCAGCGCGTCGTTCCAATTATCTAAGCATTGTTAAACCATATTACGCAAAGTGTGCGTGAAAAGTGACGTTAGATTAGTATGTCGCGTCTCAAGTCTCTTTAACGCGTCGTTTCGATTACCATGTCTATGTCGCGTCACAAGTCTCTCTAACGCGTCGTTCCGATTACCTAAGCATGGTTAGTTTATATTACACAAAGTGTGCGTTAAAAGTGACGCTAGATTACTATGACGCGTCACAAGTTTCTTTAACGCGTTGTTCCGATTACCTAAGCATGGTTAGGTTATATTACGCAAAGTGTGCGTGAAAGGTGACAGTAGATTAGTATGTCGCGTCTCAAGTATCTTTATTGCGTCGTTTCGATTACCATGCTTATGTCGCGTCACAAGTCTCTCTGACGCGTCGTTTCGATTATCTAAGCATGGTTAGTTTATATTATGGAAAGTGTGCGTTGAAAGTGAAGCTAAATTACTATGTCCTGTCACAAGTCTCTTTAACGCGTCGTTTTGATTACCATGCTTATGTCGCGTCACAAGTCTCTCTAACGCGTCTAATTACATAAGCATTGTTAGGTTATAACTCCGAAAGTATGTGTGAAAAGGGTCGCTAGATTAGTATGTCGCGTCTCAAGTCTCTTTAACGTGTCGTTTCGATTACCATGCTTATGTCGCGTCACAAGTCTCTCAACGCGTCGTTCAGATTACCAAAGCATGGTTAGGTTATATTACGCAAACGGTGCGTGAAAAGTGACGCTAGATTAATATGTCGCATCTCAAGTCTCTTTAACGCGTCGTTCCGATTACCCAAGCATGGTTAGGTTATATTACGCAAAGCGTGCGTAAAAAGTGATGCTAGATTTAGTATCTCGCGTCTCAAGTCTCATTAACGCGTTGCTCCGATTACCTACGCATTGTTTGGTTATATTACGCAAAGTGTGCGTAAAAAGTGAAGCAGGACTAGTATGTCCCTTTTCAAGTCTCTTTATCGCGTCGTTTCGATTACTATGCTTATGTCGCGTCACAAGTCTCTTTAACGTGTCGTTCCAAACACCTAAGCTTGGTTAGGTTATATATTACACAAAGTGTGCGTGAAAAGTGACGCTAGATTAGTATGTCGCGTCTCATGTCTCTTTAACGCATCGGTCCGATCACCTATCTGGTTAGGTTATATTGCGCAAAGTGTCCGTGAAACGTGACGCTAGATTAGTATGTCCCGCCTCATGTTTCTTTAAGGCGTCGTTTCATTACCATTCTTATGTCGCGTCACAAGTCTCGTTTACGCATCGTTCAAATTACCTAAGCATGGTTAGTTTTTATTACGCAAAGTGTGCGTGAAAAGTGAAATAGATCAGTATGTCGCGTCTCAAGTATTTGAGATGCGTCGTTCCGATTACCTAAGCATGGATAAGTTAAATTACATAAAGAGTGCGTAATAAGTGATGCTAGATTAGTATGTCGTGTTTCAAGTCTCTTTAACGCGTCGTTCCGATTACCTAAGCATGGTTAGGTTATATTACGCAAAGTGTGCATTAAAAGTGACAATAGATTAGTATGTCGCGTCTCAAGTCTTTGTAACGCGTCGTTTTGATTACCTAGGCATGGTTAGGTTAAAGTCTCTCTAGCGCCTCGTTCCGATTACCGAAGCATGATTAGGTTATATTACGCAGAGTTCATGAAAAGTGGCAATAGATTAGTATGTTGCATCTCAAGTCTCTTTAACGCGTCGTTTCGATTACCTATTACGCAAAGTGTGCGTGAAAAGTGATATTAAATTAGTATGTCGCGTCTTAAGTCCCTTTAACACGTCGTTTCAATTAACATGCTTATGTCGCGTCAAGAGTCTCACTAATGCTCCGTTTCGATTACATATGCATGCTTAGGTAATATTAAGAAAAGTGTTCGTGACAAGTGACGCTAGATTGGTATGTCGCGTCTAAAGTCTCTGTAACGCGTCGTTTCGATTACCATGCTTATGTCTCTTCACAAGTGTCTCTAATGCGTCGTTCCAATTACCTAAGCATGGTTAGTTTATATTACGCAAAGTGTGCGTGAAAAGTAACAGTAGATTAGTCTGTCGCCAATCAAGTATTTTTAAAGCGTCGTTCCGATTACCTAGGCATGGTTAGGTTATATTACGCAAAGTGTGCGTAAAAAGTGATGCTAGATTAGTAGGATGTGTCTCAAGTCTCTTTAACGCGTTGTTCTGATTACCTAAGCATGGTTAGGTTATATTACGCAATGCGTGCATGAAAAGTGACGCTAGATTAGCAGAGGTAACTGGACCAACTGCTCTGATACCACAATTGTCACGACCCAAATTATTGAGCCGAGACCGGCGCTAGGGAATGGGAGTGGTAGTTCCAAAACCCGTAGCAAGCCTAAAACCACTAATAAATTTTCGCATTTAAAAGTATAATACTGTATATAAAATATTTTCAGAAAACTCTTTTAAATAATATAATTATAGATATTAAAATATCATATCAGAGTTTACATTAAAATGAATCATTTGAAGTCAATTCACAAATCTGCTATTGACTCCTATTGACTACTGCAGCTCTAGGACCTCATACTTGTGCAAGTCCAACGACTTCTGGCACAATGAATATGGTTTGTCTGATCCGACTTCTACTACCTGCAAACATCAGAGTGAGGGGTCAGTATTTGGGAAAATAATGAGTGAGTATGCAAATTATTAACGGTATTATTAAATTTACAACATCGCATACTCAGAATATAATTCATGGCTTTTCATTTCATAACTATCGTACTTAACCTCATCCTCCTGACATCGATAGCGAAGCCAACCGATGTATCCTGCATGCCTGACATCGATAGCGAAGCCAACCGATGTATCCTATATGCCTGACATCGATAGCGAAGCCAACCGATGTATCTCATACGTCTGACATCGATAGCGAAGCCAACCGATGTATCTAATATGTCTGACATTGATAGCAAAGCCAACCGATGTATCTGATTCAAACAAACCAATCTAATATATCATGCAGACCATAAACATCACCACAAGGTTGATGTATCAAAGCAATCAAACATAACAAAGTCCCATACAAACAAATCATATAAATGCGATGTATTGATAACAACATTCATAATATATGAAAATAACTTTTATAATAATAATACGCGAAAGTAATTTGCTACTCACAGTGACCGCTATTCCTTATATCCGAACGTAAGCTCCAAGAGACTGGCCCGTCAATCTCTGCCGAGCTCCTTGGTTCGTCATACTCATAGCTTGATAGCCCGTCACATCTTGATTTGAGGCTGTAAAATGATAGAGGATACTTTCCTCGTTCCGTGGCCGCGAGAATCGCTCAATTCCGAGTCCGAACGAAGGAGTTATGTCGATTTTAAGTTTGATCGCGTCGCGAAACTATGTCGCACGTCGTGAGACATAGTCGCACGTCGTGCGACACCCCTAAACAGGTCCAAACATCATCTCGACATGCTCCCGACATCCCTAACTCATTCCGACATGGTTCTACATCAATATAACACAATATTCAACTCAATAATCATCAAAAACGTCAAAAACGACGTGATTACGGTTGATAGGATTCGATCACAACACAACAGCCTTATTATCTTCAATTTCAGCAACAAAAACCTCAAACTTACCTTGATTCGAAGCTTGGGGAAGATAGAGGATCGAATTCTCGATCCAACGGCGCGAGAATCACTCGATTCGGACGAGAAACGGCGAAACCGCAGCGGATCGAATCCATCGTCACTTTCTTTCTCTTCTTTCTCTGGAATGATCTGATCATTCCTTTCCTTATTCTTAAGGAAATCTCTTTATATTCATTTGGCTAATTGACAACTTTGATCCTTCGTTTCTTTAACTTAAACCAATTCTCTTTTAAACTTTCTAATTTAACCAAACGGTTAAATTATTCTTTTAACTCGATTACTTACATATTATTTATATCAAAATAAATAATACTAATACAAGATTATTACTTTCCGTCAATAATCTTCCAATTTCTAATCTCGAGGCTTAATTGGCTAATTTGCACTTTTGCCCTTAAACTTTTTAAAAGTTACAATTTAGCCCAAAGCGTATCCGCGTCCAAATTTTAAAAGGTCTCCGATTGACCCGAAACTTTCACCATAAATACTATAAAATATTTCGCGGATCTTGGCGAAATAATTTTCACTTCTGGATTTATATGGCTAAATTACCATTGTAGTCCCTGTACTTTATTTTGCGACTTTCTTGACATTTTTCTTTTCTAATTCCAATTCCAACTTTAGAATTGGAATATAATATTAAATTCCGCATAATTAATTTCCCCGAGACCGACCTACTTGGACTTATTTATTAACTTTCTCGGAAATCTTTTCGATATCGCCATTCCGGCGACTTAACACTGGACACGTGGGCCCATTTACATACTTAAATATTTTGGGGTATTACATTCTTCCCCCCTTATAAAAATTCGTCCTCGAATTTTCATATTCTTTTCTTACTTTAATCCTCTTTACATCTAGAATCTTATTCATAGTATGGATACCGTGTTCATTTTACTATACTGGTCAGCGCAAGGAATCGTCATTCCAATTTTTGTACTTCTTGCACTTTGATGTCAGTTATCACTGACAACCTTACTTTTGATTCTTCTCTTTGAACTTTCAGTTCCTTGCTGATATCAAATGGTAGTTCGTCTTAATGACGTCTTATCACTAAAGATGACAATCTTTGTCATTCAACATCTTCCTTTATGATGATACTAGTCATATTCATCTATGCTTACGGTTCTCTATTCTTGATTCCTTACTTTTGTTCAATACGTATGATCTTACCATCATTCCTTATTGAGTAATGTGAATACTCAATTAGTTCATGCTTCTTTACTTATGTAGTTTCGTTTATATTGCTGTTGCTGTCGTCCCATTGTTATTCATAATAGTACTAGGATTTTATCCCACTATCTGTTATCTCGTTTTATCTCGTTGCTTCACTTCTCGTATGAAGATTCTTTCGCTATCATCACTAATCATGATTATCTATGAGGTGAATCCTCAGGACGTATCCTTATAAGGTCTTTGTTTATTTTCCTTGTAGGGCTTACTTGCCTTACTTCTTGCGTCAATATATATCTCGTATGTTTATTGGCCTACTTCCTTTTCTTTAGCGCAACGCGCTATTCTTGAAATTCCTTATTCTTATTTACTTCACGTCAATCTGTTTCATCAATCTGGTTTGCAACCAGATAGGATCGTCATATTGGTCGTTGAATTCTTATCTTAATAAGACAGCGTGTGACCAATGCTCTGGTAAGCTTTCTTTGCTTATAATCCTTAAATGAGGATCTTAATCCTCTTTCAACTATATACTTACATCAGAATGTCCTTTGATGACGTCGTTACTTGCTTCATGCTTAATCTTTCTATTCATCATCCTTTCTCGTTTCATTTACGCTTTCCTTTTCTCTGTCGTCTTCTTGACATATAAAGATGCTTTTAGTATTTATCGCCATAATCCAACTCTTTCTTAGCTATATCTTCTTCGTAATTTTCCTTTGATTTCTTGTCCTTAACCAACCAATAGGATGAATAGTCTAAATGCTATAATCCTATGGTATTCTTCTTGCGTTCCTTATTCACGCTCTTATTGTGTTTCTTGATCGTCTTCTATTGCATTCTTTTCTTTCCTCCTCAGCGCATCTTGTACATCGTGTACTACTTGCTTTTAATATCCACAACATCGATCTTTAATAGAGAATTGTGGCTTTCTTCTATTGAATTTCCCGATGTAGTGCATTCTTAATCGTATACGCATCGTCTTATCGTATTTGTACTGTCGTCATGGCCGTCTGTAAAGCCGATCTTATACTGGTATCATCTCTATCGTATCTCTTATCTCTGATATTTCTTGTTTTAGCGCTTTAACGTTGATTACCAATTAAATAATAGGTTGCAGTTTCCTTTACCTGAATTATCGACGTAGTGCACTCTCGATTACTCACATACTGTACTGTTATACCTTTACTAACATCTTAACTGTCAGTGATTTCGATCATATGTCTCTGTCCTCTTTATCCTTCTTTGTTTCTACTTATACGCGACTACATAGAGTTCCATTTCTTTAAGCTCCTTGCCAATTCTCCACATGACTTTTCTCTTTCCTTTTCCTCGATTATTCTTATCGAGTTCCTTGCGTTATACGTAGGTTATCCATACTTGTCTTAACTCTAATTACCTTAACTGATTTCTTATTATCCATAATCTACTTTTGTATCCTTATACTTTATCATACACGTCCTGTACCTTCGACATTCCCTCGACCATACGCAGAAAGTCAGTGGAATACAGTCCCACTGGTAGCATTCCTTGTGATAAGGATCACATTTGCCTCTTAACCTGATTCAGAGCCACTTGTGCCTGACCACGAGCTATCTCTGCATCCTTCCTCAGATTGCGATAATTCCGTACACTGAACTGGAAATGCTCACTCCAGTACTCCTTGACATCAGACTAGTCTGACAACTTTTTTTTTTTTCCAAAGTCCCCTTCATGAGGGTCTTTTTCTGGGAATTGATCAAATAAGTTTGATCATGTCTAACACATCTTAATCCTCTAAGGATTCTAATCACTCTTCTATATCAATCACATTATACACTTTACTCTTTACTTGATCTAATTTGAAGTTTAAGGTTTAGCACTCCACAAGCATCCATTACATTTGTACCTTTCACAACCTACTATTCCGTTTCATAATCAAAACCTAGAGGTGGAAATTTCAACCCTCAATCCACCGATTACGGTTCTTGTTGCTTATCGAGATCGCTCTTTCTTATTGTATACTTCAATCATTCATTTACATCATACCTTCTGATCTCATTACTTTGATCTTTCCGATTATCCTTAATCGGAGCTAATGGAAGAAAGAATTTCCCAAGTCGGGTCACAAACTTAGTTCGTATTATTTGGTCTACCACTGCTCCAATTGCTTGTCGAAACTGATCATAGGTTGAACCTTTCATCGACATCTTAATCGTCATTACTGTTTATTCTTCATTCGCTCGGTGTGTACGAGCATCTCACTTTACTTCTCCTAGAGGATCTAGCATACCGCTTGATCTGTCAAACTCTTTTAATCTAAACTTATGTGTACCACTATCAACCTCTATATGTGTTCCTTTCTTCACGTCAATACTGTCTTTATATCCATTGTCCTATTATTGGTACACAATTCCTTATATCAGTTGCTTTTACAGCTAACTGATTCATAACGACGTTGGATTACTGCGGCACTCCCGATGCCTGTATATTCCCACTTTATCTTGTTAGGTTCCTATTAACCTTCATCTCGTTTCTGGCCTCTACTGGCTAGTTGGACTAGGTTGCATTCACTTTTATTACCTCGATCTTCTTCTCGCGCCTCATATACTTGTTGTGCAACAGCACGCGTTCGCGCAGTTCTTTGTTCATAGTATAGCGATTATATAAAGGAATACTGATAAATTCCTTAAAATACAATACCTACTAATCATCACGACTAATCGCTGTCCACGTACGCTGGACTTTATGAACATCTCCTTCCTTTCGGCCTTCTATGATCACGTCTCTTATTGCAAGTCTTCTTAGTGTTCTAACTCATCGTAGACTTAGCAAATTATCAAAACATATACTCACGTTGTATATGTTACACGCATATTACTATCGTAACTATAAGCATCTATGTTGACCAGATTCAAGAAAATCAGTGTTCCCTAGATTTCCTTGATTACGTATTGTAACTTAAGTCTTGTGAGCATTCTGCTCACATGGAATTAATCAAACATCAAGAGTATTAAAATATAACATACATATCATACGTCATTAATCAGATATGTTTTATTATCCGAACATATATCTACTATCCAGGCTAAATTCATTAGCTAGAGGCACAAATCCTATGTTCTCACAACTATACGTATTCATTCATCTCATAGCCTAGATCACAGCTTGCTCGCGAGCATCTCACTTTCATCACAGAGTTCTGGTCTAGGTATACTTACATAAAAACAAAACTTCTTGAAAACTCTTTCAAATAAAACGATTCATTTGAAAATTTCATTTAAATCTTAGCAAAATTGTGCACTAGGGTGATGACGTCTCTCATCCCCAAAGAGTTGCCACATCTCACCTCTTCGTCTGAACATAATGCATATGATGCATGTCCCATTAATGCATGTATTGATGTATGTAGTGATGCATTTCTATCAATGTCGTGGCAATCATGTATCTCTGTATCGGGGTCTAGGCACAATTATGCTTTCAGAATCGTTAAATAAATAACTTTTAAAAGTTATAAACTTCGAGTTTTGTAAGTTCTCTAGACCTTTAAACTCTGCTTCTGGAAAGTTCTTCAACTTCTACAACTTTGCATTCCTTCTTCTCACTCTTTCTGAAATTTCGATCGATCAAATTCTATAGCATCTATCACGTTATCTGATGCTAAGCACACATATATATGACATCAAATCAAAATCATATCATTTATATTCTTTTCACAGGAGGCAATACATCTCCTAGAAGTTTCATTCCAATAGGCATATCATGCGTGCCTATCCAATCGAAAAGAAAATACGTGTATGTATCTCATATACACGTGTCATAAGAAGCAAACACATATTTCACAAATCAATCTGTCATACTGATCACAAAGCAAATCACACTAACGACCTGGATCAGACAAACCTTCACTCTATAGCTGCAGTAGTTCCTAGGTTACTTGACCGACAAACGCATCTTAGCAGAGGTAACTGGACCAACTGCTCTGATACCACAATTGTCACGACCCAAATTATTGAGCCGAGACCGGCGCTAGGGAATGGGAGTGGTAGTTCCAAAACCCGTAGCAAGCCTAAAACCACTAATAAATTTTCGCATTTAAAAGTATAATACTGTATATAAAATATTTTCAGAAAACTCTTTTAAATAATATAATTATAGATATTAAAATATCATATCAGAGTTTACATTAAAATGAATCATTTGAAGTCAATTCACAAATCTGCTATTGACTCCTATTGACTACTGCAGCTCTAGGACCTCATACTTGTGCAAGTCCAACGACTTCTGGCACAATGAATATGGTTTGTCTGATCCGACTTCTACTACCTGCAAACATCAGAGTGAGGGGTCAGTATTTGGGAAAATAATGAGTGAGTATGCAAATTATTAACGGTATTATTAAATTTACAACATCGCATACTCAGAATATAATTCATGGCTTTTCATTTCATAACTATCGTACTTAACCTCATCCTCCTGACATCGATAGCGAAGCCAACCGATGTATCCTGCATGCCTGACATCGATAGCGAAGCCAACCGATGTATCCTATATGCCTGACATCGATAGCGAAGCCAACCGATGTATCTCATACGTCTGACATCGATAGCGAAGCCAACCGATGTATCTAATATGTCTGACATTGATAGCAAAGCCAACCGATGTATCTGATTCAAACAAACCAATCTAATATATCATGCAGACCATAAACATCACCACAAGGTTGATGTATCAAAGCAATCAAACATAACAAAGTCCCATATAAATGCGATGTATTGATAACAACATTCATAATATATGAAAATAACATTTATAATAATAATACGCGAAAGTAATTTGCTACTCACAGTGACCGCTATTCCTTATATCCGAACGTAAGCTCCAAGAGACTGGCCCGTCAATCTCTGCCGAGCTCCTTGGTTCGTCATACTCATAGCTTGATAGCCCGTCACATCTTGATTTGAGGCTGTAAAATGATAGAGGATACTTTCCTCGTTCCGTGGCCGCGAGAATCGCTCAATTCCGAGTCCGAACGAAGGAGTTATGTCGATTTTAAGTTTGATCGCGTCGCGAAACTATGTCGCACGTCGTGAGACATAGTCGCACGTCGTGCGACACCCCTAAACAGGTCCAAACATCATCTCGACATGCTCCCGACATCCCTAACTCATTCCGACATGGTTCTACATCAATATAACACAATATTCAACTCAATAATCATCAAAAACGTCAAAAACGACGTGATTACGGTTGATAGGATTCGATCACAACACAACAGCCTTATTATCTTCAATTTCAGCAACAAAAACCTCAAACTTACCTTGATTCGAAGCTTGGGGAAGATAGAGGATCGAATTCTCGATCCAACGGCGCGAGAATCACTCGATTCGGACGAGAAACGGCGAAACCGCAGCGGATCGAATCCATCGTCACTTTCTTTCTCTTCTTTCTCTGGAATGATCTGATCATTCCTTTCCTTATTCTTAAGGAAATCTCTTTATATTCATTTGGCTAATTGACAACTTTGATCCTTCGTTTCTTTAACTTAAACCAATTCTCTTTTAAACTTTCTAATTTAACCAAACGGTTAAATTATTCTTTTAACTCGATTACTTACATATTATTTATATCAAAATAAATAATACTAATACAAGATTATTACTTTCCGTCAATAATCTTCCAATTTCTAATCTCGAGGCTTAATTGGCTAATTTGCACTTTTGCCCTTAAACTTTTTAAAAGTTACAATTTAGCCCAAAGCGTATCCGCGTCCAAATTTTAAAAGGTCTCCGATTGACCCGAAACTTTCACCATAAATACTATAAAATATTTCGCGGATCTTGGCGAAATAATTTTCACTTCTGGATTTATATGGCTAAATTACCATTGTAGTCCCTGTACTTTATTTTGCGACTTTCTTGACATTTTTCTTTTCTAATTCCAATTCTAACTTTAGAATTGGAATATAATATTAAATTCCGCATAATTAATTTCCCCGAGACCGACCTACTTGGACTTATTTATTAACTTTCTCGGAAATCTTTTCGATATCGCCATTCCGGTGACTTAACACTGGACACGTGGGCCCATTTACATACTTAAATATTTTGGGGTATTACATTCTTCCCCCCTTATAAAAATTCGTCCTCGAATTTTCATATTCTTTTCTTACTTTAATCCTCTTTACATCTAGAATCTTATTCATAGTATGGATACCGTGTTCATTTTACTATACTGGTCAGCGCAAGGAATCGTCATTCCAATTTTTGTACTTCTTGCACTTTGATGTCAGTTATCACTGACAACCTTACTTTTGATTCTTCTCTTTGAACTTTCAGTTCCTTGCTGATATCAAATGGTAGTTCGTCTTAATGACGTCTTATCACTAAAGATGACAATCTTTGTCATTCAACATCTTCCTTTATGATGATACTAGTCATATTCATCTATGCTTACGGTTCTCTATTCTTGATTCCTTACTTTTGTTCAATACGTATGATCTTACCATCATTCCTTATTGAGTAATGTGAATACTCAATTAGTTCATGCTTCTTTACTTATGTAGTTTCGTTTATATTGCTGTTGCTGTCGTCCCATTGTTATTCATAATAGTACTAGGATTTTATCCCACTATCTGTTATCTCCTTTTATCTCGTTGCTTCACTTCTCGTATGAAGATTCTTTCGCTATCATCACTAATCATGATTATCTATGAGGTGAATCCTCAGGACGTATCCTTATAAGGTCTTTGTTTATTTTCCTTGTAGGGCTTACTTGCCTTACTTCTTGCGTCAATATATATCTCGTATGTTTATTGGCCTACTTCCTTTTCTTTAGCGCAACGCGCTATTCTTGAAATTCCTTATTCTTATTTACTTCACGTCAATCTGTTTCATCAATCTGGTTTGCAACCAGATAGGATCGTCATATTGGTCGTTGAATTCTTATCTTAATAAGACAGCGTGTGACCAATGCTCTGGTAAGCTTTCTTTGCTTATAATCCTTAAATGAGGATCTTAATCCTCTTTCAACTATATACTTACATCAGAATGTCCTTTGATGACGTCGTTACTTGCTTCATGCTTAATCTTTCTATTCATCATCCTTTCTCGTTTCATTTACGCTTTCCTTTTCTCTGTCGTCTTCTTGACATATAAAGATGCTTTTAGTATTTATCGCCATAATCCAACTCTTTCTTAGCTATATCTTCTTCGTAATTTTCCTTTGATTTCTTGTCCTTAACCAACCAATAGGATGAATAGTCTAAATGCTATAATCCTATGGTATTCTTCTTGCGTTCCTTATTCACGCTCTTATTGTGTTTCTTGATCGTCTTCTATTGCATTCTTTTCTTTCCTCCTCAGCGCATCTTGTACATCGTGTACTACTTGCTTTTAATATCCACAACATCGATCTTTAATAGAGAATTGTGGCTTTCTTCTATTGAATTTCCCGATGTAGTGCATTCTTAATCGTATACGCATCGTCTTATCGTATTTGTACTGTCGTCATGGCCGTCTGTAAAGCCGATTTTATACTGGTATCATCTCTATCGTATCTCTTATCTCTGATATTTCTTGTTTTAGCGGTTTAACGTTGATTACCAATTAAATAATAGGTTGCAGTTTCCTTTACCTGAATTATCGACGTAGTGCACTCTCGATTACTCACATACTGTACTGTTATACCTTTACTAACATCTTAACTGTCAGTGATTTCGATCATATGTCTCTGTCCTCTTTATCCTTCTTTGTTTCTACTTATACGCGACTACATAGAGTTCCATTTCTTTAAGCTCCTTGCCAATTCTCCACATGACTTTTCTCTTTCCTTTTCCTCGATTATTCTTATCGAGTTCCTTGCGTTATACGTAGGTTATCCATACTTGTCTTAACTCTAATTACCTTAACTGATTTCTTATTATCCATAATCTACTTTTGTATCCTTATACTTTATCATACACGTCCTGTACCTTCGACATTCCCTCGACCATACGCAGAAAGTCAGTGGAATACAGTCCCACTGGTAGCATTCCTTGTGATAAGGATCACATTTGCCTCTTAACCTGATTCAGAGCCACTTGTGCCTGACCACGAGCTATCTCTGCATCCTTCCTCAGATTGCGATAATTCCGTACACTGAACTGGAAATGCTCACTCCAGTACTCCTTGACATCAGACTAGTCTGACAACTTTTTTTTTTTTCCAAAGTCCCCTTCATGAGGGTCTTTTTCTGGGAATTGATCAAATAAGTTTGATCATGTCTAACACATCTTAATCCTCTAAGGATTCTAATCACTCTTCTATATCAATCACATTATACACTTTACTCTTTACTTGATCTAATTTGAAGTTTAAGGTTTAGCACTCCACAAGCATCCATTACATTTGTACCTTTCACAACCTACTATTCCGTTTCATAATCAAAACCTAGAGGTGGAAATTTCAACCCTCAATCCACCGATTACGGTTCTTGTTGCTTATCGAGATCGCTCTTTCTTATTGTATACTTCAATCATTCATTTACATCATACCTTCTGATCTCATTACTTTGATCTTTCCGATTATCCTTAATCGGAGCTAATGGAAGAAAGAATTTCCCAAGTCGGGTCACAAACTTAGTTCGTATTATTTGGTCTACCACTGCTCCAATTGCTTGTCGAAACTGATCATAGGTTGAACCTTTCATCGACATCTTAATCGTCATTACTGTTTATTCTTCATTCGCTCGGTGTGTACGAGCATCTCACTTTACTTCTCCTAGAGGATCTAGCATACCGCTTGATCTGTCAAACTCTTTTAATCTAAACTTATGTGTACCACTATCAACCTCTATATGTGTTCCTTTCTTCACGTCAATACTGTCTTTATATCCATTGTCCTATTATTGGTACACAATTCCTTATATCAGTTGCTTTTACAGCTAACTGATTCATAACGACGTTGGATTACTGCGGCACTCCCGATGCCTGTATATTCCCACTTTATCTTGTTAGGTTCCTATTAACCTTCATCTCGTTTCTGGCCTCTACTGGCTAGTTGGACTAGGTTGCATTCACTTTTATTACCTCGATCTTCTTCTCGCGCCTCATATACTTGTTGTGCAACAGCACGCGTTCGCGCAGTTCTTTGTTCATAGTATAGCGATTATATAAAGGAATACTGATAAATTCCTTAAAATACAATACCTACTAATCATCACGACTAATCGCTGTCCACGTACGCTGGACTTTATGAACATCTCCTTCCTTTCGGCCTTCTATGATCACGTCTCTTATTGCAAGTCTTCTTAGTGTTCTAACTCATCGTAGACTTAGCAAATTATCAAAACATATACTCACGTTGTATATGTTACACGCATATTACTATCGTAACTATAAGCATCTATGTTGACCAGATTCAAGAAAATCAGTGTTCCCTAGATTTCCTTGATTACGTATTGTAACTTAAGTCTTGTGAGCATTCTGCTCACATGGAATTAATCAAACATCAAGAGTATTAAAATATAACATACATATCATACGTCATTAATCAGATATGTTTTATTATCCGAACACATATCTACTATCCAGGCTAAATTCATTAGCTAGAGGCACAAATCCTATGTTCTCACAACTATACGTATTCATTCATCTCATAGCCTAGATCACAGCTTGCTCGCGAGCATCTCACTTTCATCACAGAGTTCTGGTCTAGGTATACTTACATAAAAACAAAACTTCTTGAAAACTCTTTCAAATAAAACGATTCATTTGAAAATTTCATTTAAATCTTAGCAAAATTGTGCACTAGGGTGATGACGTCTCTCATCCCCAAAGAGTTGCCACATCTCACCTCTTCGTCTGAACATAATGCATATGATGCATGTCCTATTAATGCATGTATTGATGTATGTAGTGATGCATTTCTATCAATGTCGTGGCAATCATGTATCTCTGTATCGGGGTCTAGGCACAATTATGCTTTCAGAATCGTTAAATAAATAACTTTTAAAAGTTATAAACTTCGAGTTTTGTAAGTTCTCTAGACCTTTAAACTCTGCTTCTGGAAAGTTCTTCAACTTCTACAACTTTGCATTCCTTCTTCTCACTCTTTCTGAAATTTCGATCGATCAAATTCTATAGCATCTATCACGTTATCTGATGCTAAGCACACATATATATGACATCAAATCAAAATCATATCATTTATATTCTTTTCACAGGAGGCAATACATCTCCTAGAAGTTTCATTCCAATAGGCATATCATGCGTGCCTATCCAATCGAAAAGAAAATACGTGTATGTATCTCATATACACGTGTCATAAGAAGCAAACACATATTTCACAAATCAATCTGTCATACTGATCACAAAGCAAATCACACTAACGACCTGGATCAGACAAACCTTCACTCTATAGCTGCAGTAGTTCCTAGGTTACTTGACCGACAAACGCATCTTAGCAGAGGTAACTGGACCAACTGCTCTGATACCACAATTGTCACGACCCAAATTATTGAGCCGAGACCGGCGCTAGGGAATGGGAGTGGTAGTTCCAAAACCCGTAGCAAGCCTAAAACCACTAATAAATTTTCGCATTTAAAAGTATAATACTGTATATAAAATATTTTCAGAAAACTCTTTTAAATAATATAATTATAGATATTAAAATATCATATCAGAGTTTACATTAAAATGAATCATTTGAAGTCAATTCACAAATCTGCTATTGACTCCTATTGACTACTGCAGCTCTAGGACCTCATACTTGTGCAAGTCCAACGACTTCTGGCACAATGAATATGGTTTGTCTGATCCGACTTCTACTACCTGCAAACATCAGAGTGAGGGGTCAGTATTTGGGAAAATACTGAGTGAGTATGCAAATTATTAACGGTATTATTAAATTTACAACATCGCATACTCAGAATATAATTCATGGCTTTTCATTTCATAACTATCGTACTTAACCTCATCCTCCTGACATCGATAGCGAAGCCAACCGATGTATCCTGCATGCCTGACATCGATAGCGAAGCCAACCGATGTATCCTATATGCCTGACATCGATAGCGAAGCCAACCGATGTATCTCATACGTCTGACATCGATAGCGAAGCCAACCGATGTATCTGATATGTCTGACATCGATAGCAAAACCAACCGATGTATCTGATTCAAACAAACCAATCTAATATATCATGCAGACCATAAACATCACCACAAGGTTGATGTATCAAAGCAATCAAACATAACAAAGTCCCATACAAATAAATCATATAAATGCGATGTATTGATAACAACATTCATATTATATGAAAATAACTTTTATAATAATAATAATACGCGAAAGTAATTTGCTACTCACAGTGACCGCTATTCCTTATATCCGAACGTAAGCTCCAAGAGACTGGCCCGTCAATCTCTGCCGAGCTCCTTGGTTCGTCATACTCATAGATTGATAGCCCGTCACATCTTGATTTGAGGCTGTAAAATGATAGAGGATCCTTTCCTCGTTCCGTGGCCGCGAGAATCGCTCAATTCCGAGTCCGAACGAAGGAGTTATGTCGATTTTAAGTTTGATCGCGTCGCGAAACTATGTCGCACGTCGTGAGACATAGTCGCACGTCGTGCGACACCCCTAAACAGGTCCAAACATCATCTCGACATGCTCCCGACATCCCTAACTCATTCCGACATGGTTCTACATCAATATAACACAATATTCAACTCAATAATCATCAAAAACGTCAAAAACGACGTGATTACGGTTGATACGATTCGATCACAACACAACAGCCTTATTATCTTCAATTTCAGCAACAAAAACCTCAAACTTACCTTGATTCGAAGCTTGGGGAAGATAGAGGATCGAATTCTCGATCCAACGGCGCGAGAATCACTCGATTCGGACGAGAAACGGCGAAACCGCAGCGGATCGAATCCATCGTCACTTTCTTTCTCTTCTTTCTCTGGAATGATCTGATCATTCCTTTCCTTATTCTTAAGGAAATCTCTTTATATTCATTTGGCTAATTGACAACTTTGATCCTTCGTTTCTTTAACTTAAACCAATTCTCTTTTAAACTTTCTAATTTAACCAAACGGTTAAATTATTCTTTTAACTCGATTACTTACATATTATTTATATCAAAATAAATAATACTAATACAAGATTATTACTTTCCGTCAATAATCTTCCAATTTCTAATCTCGAGGCTTAATTGGCTAATTTGCACTTTTGCCCTTAAACTTTTTAAAAGTTACAATTTAGCCCAAAGAGTATCCGCGTCCAAATTTTAAAAGGTCTCCGATTGACCCGAAACTTTCACCATAAATACTATAAAATATTTCGCGGATCTTGGCGAAATAATTTTCACTTCGGGATTTATATGGCTAAATTACCATTGTAGTCCCTGTACTTTATTTTGCGACTTTCTTGACATTTTTCTTTTCTAATTCCAATTCCAACTTTAGAATTGGAATATAATATTAAATTCTGCATAATTAATTTCCCCGAGACCAACCTACTTGGACTTATTTATTAACTTTCTCGGAAATCTTTTCGATATCGCCATTCCGGCGACTTAACACTGGACACGTGGGCCCATTTACATACTTAAATATTTTGGGGTATTACATTCTTCCCCCCTTATAAAAATTCGTCCTCGAATTTTCATATTCTTTTCTTACTTTAATCCTCTTTACATCTAGAATCTTATTCATAGTAGGGATACCGTGTTCATTTTACTATACTGGTCAGCGCAAGGAATCGTCATTCCAATTTTTGTACTTCTTGCACTTTGATGTCAGTTATCACTGACAACCTTACTTTTGATTCTTCTCTTTGAACTTTCAGTTCCTTGCTGATATCAAATGGTAGTTCGTCTTAATGACGTCTTATCACTAAAGATGACAATCTTTGTCATTCAACATCTTCCTTTATGATGATACTAGTCATATTCATCTATGCTTACGGTTCTCTATTCTTGATTCCTTACTTTTGTTCAATACGTATGATCTTACCATCATTCCTTATTGAGTAATGTGAATACTCAATTAGTTCATGCTTCTTTACTTATGTAGTTTCATTTATATTGCTGTTGCTGTCGTCCCATTGTTATTCATAATAGTACTAGGATTTTATCCCACTATCTGTTATCTCCTTTTATCTCGTTGCTTCACTTCTCGTATGAAGATTCTTTCGCTATCATCACTAATCATGATTATCTATGAGGTGAATCCTCAGGACGTATCCTTATAAGGTCTTTGTTTATTTTCCTTGTAGGGCTTACTTGCCTTACTTCTTGCGTCAATATATATCTCGTATGTTTATTGGCCTACTTCCTTTTCTTTAGCGCAACGCGCTATTCTTGAAATTCCTTATTCTTATTTACTTCACGTCAATCTGTTTCATCAATCTGGTTTGCAACCAGATAGGATCGTCATATTGGTCGTTGAATTCTTATCTTAATAAGACAGCGTGTGACCAATGCTCTGGTAAGCTTTCTTTGCTTATAATCCTTAAATGAGGATCTTAATCCTCTTTCAACTATATACTTACATCAGAATGTCCTTTGATGACGTCGTTACTTGCTTCATGCTTAATCTTTCTATTCATCATCCTTTCTCGTTTCATTTACGCTTTCCTTTTCTCTGTCGTCTTCTTGACATATAAAGATGCTTTTAGTATTTATCGCCATAATCCAACTCTTTCTTAGCTATATCTTCTTCGTAATTTTCCTTTGATTTCTTGTCCTTAACCAACCAATAGGATGAATAGTCTAAATGCTATAATCCTATGGTATTCTTCTTGCGTTCCTTATTCACGCTCTTATTGTGTTTCTTGATCGTCTTCTATTGCATTCTTTTCTTTCCTCCTCACCGCATCTTGTACATCGTGTACTACTTGCTTTTAATATCCACAACATCGATCTTTAATAGAGAATTGTGGCTTTCTTCTATTGAATTTCCCGATGTAGTGCATTCTTAATCGTATACGCATCGTCTTATCGTATTTGTACTGTCGTCATGGCCGTCTGTAAAGCCGATTTTATACTGGTATCATCTCTGTCGTTTCTCTTATCTCTGATATTTCTTGTTTTAGCGGTTTAACGTTGATTACCAATTAAATAATAGGTTGCAGTTTCCTTTACCTGAATTATCGACGTAGTGCACTCTCGATTACTCACATACTGTACTGTTGTACCTTTACTAACATCTTAACTGTCAGTGATTTCGATCATATGTCTCTGTCCTCTTTATCCTTCTTTGTTTCTACTTATACGCGACTACATAGAGTTCCATTTCTTTAAGCTCCTTGCCAATTCTCCACATGACTTTTCTCTTTCCTTTTCCTCGATTATTCTTATCGAGTTCCTTGCGTTATACGTAGGTTATCCATACTTGTCTTAACTCTAATTACCTTAACTGATTTCTTATTATCCATAATCTACTTTTGTATCCTTATACTTTATCATACACGTCCTGTACCTTCGACATTCCCTCGACCATACGCAGAAAGTCAGTGGAATACAGTCCCACTGGTAGCATTCCTTGTGATAAGGATCACATTTGCCTCTTAACCTGATTCAGAGCCACTTGTGCCTGACCACGAGCTATCTCTGCATCCTTCCTCAGATTGCGATAATTCCGTACACTGAACTGGAAATGCTCACTCCAGTACTCCTCGACATCAGACTAGTCTGACAACTTTTTTTTTTCCAAAGTCCCCTTCATGAGGGTCTTTTTCTGGGAATTGATCAAATAAGTTTGATCATGTCTAACACATCTTAATCCTCTAAGGATTCTAATCACTCTTCTATATCAATCACATTATACACTTTACTCTTTACTTGATCTAATTTGAAGTTTAAGGTTTAGCACTCCACAAGCATCCATTACATTTGTACCTTTCACAACCTACTATTCCGTTTCATAATAAAAACCTAGAGGTGGAAATTTCAACCCTCAATCCACCGATTACGGTTCTTGTTGCTTATCGAGATCGCTCTTTCTTATTGTATACTTCAATCATTCATTTACATCATACCTCCTGATCTCAGTACTTTGATCTTTCCGATTATCCTTAATCGGAGCTAATGGAAGAAAGAATTTCCCAAGTCGGGTCACAAACTTAGTTCGTATTATTTGGTCTATCACTGCTCCAATTGCTTGTCGAAACTGATCATAGGTTGAACCTTTCATCGACATCTTAATCGTCATTACTGTTTATTCTTCATTCGCTCGGTGTGTACGAGCATCTCACTTTACTTCTCCTAGAGGATCTAGCATACCGCTTGATCTGTCAAACTCTTTTAATCTAAACTTATGTGTACCACTATCAACCTCTATATGTGTTCCTTTCTTCACGTCAATACTGTCTTTATATCCATTGTCCTATTATTGGTACACAATTCCTTATATCAGTTGCTTTTACAGCTAACTGATTCATAACGACGTTGGATTACTGCGGCACTCCCGATGCCTGTATATTCCCACTTTATCTTGTTAGGTTCCTATTAACCTTCATCTCGTTTCTGGCCTCTACTGGCTAGTTGGACTAGGTTGCATTCACTTTTATTACCTCGATCTTCTTCTCGCGCCTCATATACTTGTTGTGCAACAGCACGCGTTCGCGCAGTTCTTTGTTCATAGTATAGCGATTATATAAAGGAATACTGATAAATTCCTTAAAATACAATACCTACTAATCATCACGACTAATCGCTGTCCACGTACGCTAGACTTTATGAACATCTCCTTCCTTTCGGCCTTCTATGATCACGTCTCTTATTGCAAGTCTTCTTAGTGTTCTAACTCATCGTAGACTTAGCAAATTATCAAAACATATACTCACGTTGTATATGTTACACGCATATTACTATCGTAACTATAAGCATCTATGTTGACCAGATTCAAGAAAATCAGTGTTCCCTAGATTTCCTTGATTACGTATTGTAACTTAAGTCTTGTGAGCATTCTGCTCACATGGAATTAATCAAACATCAAGAGTATTAAAATATAACATACATATCATACGTCATTAATCAGATATGTTTTATTATCCGAACACATATCTACTATCCAGGCTAAATTCATTAGCTAGAGGCACAAATCCTATGTTCTCACAACTATACGTATTCATTCATCTCATAGCCTAGATCACAGCTTGCTCGCGAGCATCTCACTTTCATCACAGAGTTCTGGTCTAGGTATACTTACATAAAAACAAAACTTCTTGAAAACTCTTTCAAATAAAACGATTCATTTGAAAATTTCATTTAAATCTTAGCAAAATTGTGCACTAGGGTGATGACGTCTCTCATCCCCAAAGAGTTGCCACATCTCACCTCTTCGTCTGAACATAATGCATATGATGCATGTCCTATTAATGCATGTATTGATGTATGTAGTGATGCATTTCTATCAATGTCGTGGCAATCATGTATCTCTGTATCGGGGTCTAGGCACAATTATGCTTTCAGAATCGTTAAATAAATAACTTTTAAAAGTTATAAACTTCGAGTTTTGTAAGTTCTCTAGACCTTTAAACTCTGCTTCTAGAAAGTTCTTCAACTTCTACAACTTTGCATTCCTTCTTCTCACTCTTTCTGAAATTTCGATCGATCAAATTCTATAGCATCTATCACGTTATCTGATGCTAAGCACACATATATATGACATCAAATCAAAATCATATCATTTATATTCTTTTCACAGGAGGCAATACATCTCCTAGAAGTTTCATTCCAATAGGCATATCATGCGTGCCTATCCAATCGAAAAGAAAATACGTGTATGTATCTCATATACACGTGTCATAAGAAGCAAACACATATTTCACAAATCAATCTGTCATACTGATCACAAAGCAAATCACACTAACGACCTGGATCAGACAAACCTTCACTCTATAGCTGCAGTAGTTCCTAGGTTACTTGACCGACAAACGCATCTTAGCAAAGGTAACTGGACCAACTGCTCTGATACCACAATTGTCACGACCCAAATTATTGAGCCGAGACCGGCGATAGGGAATGGGAGTGGTAGTTCCAAAACTCGTAGCAAGCCTAAAACCACTAATAAATTTTCGCATTTAAAAGTATAATACTGTATATAAAATATTTTCAGAAAACTCTTTTAAATGATATAATTATAGATATTAAAATATCATATCAGAGTTTACATTAAAATGAATCATTTGAAGTCAATTCACAAATCTGCTATTGACTCCTATTGACTACTACAGCTCTAGGACCTCATACTTGTGCAAGTCCAACGACTTCTGGCACAATGAATATGGTTTGTCTGATCCGACTTCTACTACCTGCAAACATCAGAGTGAGGGGTCAGTATTTGGGAAAATACTGAGTGAGTATGCAAATTATTAACGGTATTATTAAATTTACAACATCGCATACTCAGAATATAATTCATGGCTTTTCATTTTATAACTATCGTACTTAACCTCATCCTCCTGACATCGATAGCGAAGCCAACCGATGTATCCTGCATGCCTGACATCGATAGCGAAGCCAACCGATGTATCCTATATGCCTGGCATCGATAGCGAAGCCAACCGATGTATCTCATACGTCTGACATCGATAGCGAAGCCAACCGATGTATCTGATATGTCTGACATCGATAGCAAAGCCAACCGATGTATCTGATTCAAACAAACCAATCTAATATATCATGCAGACCATAAACATCACCACAAGGTTGATGTATCAAAGCAATCAAACATAACAAAGTCCCATACAAACAAATCATATAAATGCGATGTATTGATAACAACATTCATAATATATGAAAATAACTTTTATAATAATAATAATACGCGAAAGTAATTTGCTACTCACAGTGACCGCTATTCCTTATATCCGAACGTAAGCTCCAAGAGACTGGCCCGTCAATCTCTGCCGAGCTCCTTGGTTCGTCATACTCATAACTTGATAGCCCGTCACATCTTGATTTGAGGCTGTAAAATGATAGAGGATACTTTCCTCGTTCCGTGGCCGCGAGAATCGCTCAATTCCGAGTCTGAACGAAGGAGTTATGTCGATTTTAAGTTTGATCGCGTCGCGAAACTATGTCGCACGTCGTGAGACATAGTCGCACGTCGTGCGACACCCCTAAACAGGTCCAAACATCATCTCGACATGCTCCCGACATCCCTAACTCATTCCGACATGGTTCTACATCAATATAACACAATATTCAACTCAATAATCATCAAAAACGTCAAAAACGACGTGATTACGGTTGATACGATTCGATCACAACACAACAGCCTTATTATCTTCAATTTCAGCAACAAAAACCTCAAACTTACCTTGATTCGAAGCTTGGGGAAGATAGAGGATCAAATTCTCGATCCAACGGCGCGAGAATCACTCGATTCGGACGAGAAACGGCGAAACCGCAGCGGATCGAATCCATCGTCACTTTCTTTCTCTTCTTTCTCTGGAATGATCTGATCATTCCTTTCCTTATTCTTAAGGAAATCTCTTTATATTCATTTGGCTAATTGACAACTTTGATCCTTCGTTTCTTTAACTTAAACCAATTCTCTTTTAAACTTTCTAATTTAACCAAACGGTTAAATTATTCTTTTAACTCGATTACTTACATATTATTTATATCAAAATAAATAATACTAATACAAGATTATTACTTTCCGTCAATAATCTTCCAATTTCTAATCTCGAGGCTTAATTGGCTAATTTGCACTTTTGCCCTTAAACTTTTTAAAAGTTACAATTTAGCCCAAAGCGTATCCGCGTCCAAATTTTAAAAGGTCTCCGATTGACCCGAAACTTTCACCATAAATACTATAAAATATTTCGCGGATCTTGGCGAAACAATTTTCACTTCGGGATTTATATGGCTAAATTACCATTGTAGTCCCTGTACTTTATTTTGCGACTTTCTTGACATTTTTCTTTTCTAATTCCAATTCCAACTTTAGAATTGGAATATAATATTAAATTCCGCATAATTAATTTCCCCGAGACCGACCTACTTGGACTTATTTATTAACTTTCTCGGAAATCTTTTCGATATCGCCATTTCGGCGACTTAACACTGGACACGTGGGCCCATTTACATACTTAAATATTTTGGGGTATTACATTCTTCCCCCCTTATAAAAATTCGTCCTCGAATTTTCATATTCTTTTCTTACTTTAATCCTCTTTACATCTAGAATCTTATTCATAGTAGGGATACCGTGTTCATTTTACTATACTGGTCAGCGCAAGGAATCGTCATTCCAATTTTTGTACTTCTTGCACTTTGATGTCAGTTATCACTGACAACCTTACTTTTGATTCTTCTCTTTGAACTTTCAGTTCCTTGCTGATATCAAATGGTAGTTCGTCTTAATGACGTCTTATCACTAAAGATGACAATCTTTGTCATTCAACATCTTCCTTTATGATGATACTAGTCATATTCATCTATGCTTACGGTTCTCTATTCTTGATTGCTTACTTTTGTTCAATACGTATGATCTTACCATCATTCCTTATTGAGTAATGTGAATACTCAATTAGTTCATGCTTCTTTACTTATGTAGTTTCGTTTATATTGCTGTTGCTGTCGTCCCATTGTTATTCATAATAGTACTAGGATTTTATCCCACTATCTGTTATCTCCTTTTATCTCGTTGCTTCACTTCTCGTATGAAGATTCTTTCGCTATCATCACTAATCATGATTATCTATGAGGTGAATCCTCAGGACGTATCCTTATAAGGTCTTTGTTTATTTTCCTTGTAGGGCTTACTTGCCTTACTTCTTGCGTCAATATATATCTCGTATGTTTATTGGCCTACTTCCTTTTCTTTAGCGCAACGCGCTATTCTTGAAATTCCTTATTCTTATTTACTTCACGTCAATCTATTTCATCAATCTGGTTTGCAACCAGATAGGATCGTCATATTGGTCTTTGAATTCTTATCTTAATAAGACAGCGTGTGACCAATGCTCTGGTAAGCTTTCTTTGCTTATAATCCTTAAATGAGGATCTTAATCCTCTTTCAACTATATACTTACATCAGAATGTCCTTTGATGACGTCGTTACTTGCTTCATGCTTAATCTTTCTATTCATCATCCTTTCTTGTTTCATTTACGCTTTCCTTTTCTCTGTCGTCTTCTTGACATATAAAGATGCTTTTAGTATTTATCGCCATAATCCAACTCTTTCTTAGCTATATCTTCTTCGTAATTTTCCTTTGATTTCTTGTCCTTAACCAACCAATAGGATGAATAGTCTAAATGCTATAATCCTATGGTATTCTTCTTGCGTTCCTTATTCACGCTCTTATTGTGTTTCTTGATCGTCTTCTATTGCATTCTTTTCTTTCCTCCTCACCGCATCTTGTACATCGTGTACTACTTGCTTTTAATATCCACAACATCGATCTTTAATAGAGAATTGTGGCTTTCTTCTATTGAATTTCCCGATGTAGTGCATTCTTAATCGTATACGCATCGTCTTATCGTATTTGTACTGTCGTCATGGCCGTCTGTAAAGCCGATCTTATACTGGTATCATCTCTGTCGTTTCTCGTATTTCTGATATTTCTTGTTTTAGCGCTTTAACGTTGATTACCAATTAAATAATAGGTTGCAGTTTCCTTTACCTGAATTATCGACGTAGTGCACTCTCGATTACTCACATACTGTACTGTTGTACCTTTACTAACATCTTAACTGTCAGTGATTTCGATCATATGTCTCTGTCCTCTTTATCCTTCTTTGTTTCTACTTATACGCGACTACATAGAGTTCCATTTCTTTAAGCTCCTTGTCAATTCTCCACATGACTTTTCTCTTTCCTTTTCCTCGATTATTCTTATCGAGTTCCTTGCGTTATACGCAGGTTATCCATACTTGTCTTAACTCTAATTACCTTAACTGATTTCTTATTATCCATAATCTACTTTTGTATCCTTATACTTTATCATACACGTCCTGTACCTTCGACATTCCCTCGACCATACGCAGAAAGTCAGTGGAATACAGTCCCACTGGTAGCATTCCTTGTGATAAGGATCACATTTGCCTCTTAACCTGATTCAGAGCCACTTGTGCCTGACCACGAGCTATCTCTGCATCCTTCCTCAGATTGCGATAATTCTGTACACTGAACTGGAAATGCTCACTCCAGTACTCCTCGACATCAGACTAGTCTGACAACTTTTTTTTTTTTCCAAAGTCCCCTTCATGAGGGTCTTTTTCTGGGAATTGATCAAATAAGTTTGATCATGTCTAACACATCTTAATCCTCTAAGGATTCTAATCACTCTTCTATATCAATCACATTATACACTTTACTCTTTACTTGATCTAATTTGAAGTTTAAGGTTTAGCACTCCACAAACATCCATTACATTTGTACCTTTCACAACCTACTATTCCGTTTCATAATAAAAACCTAGAGGTGGAAATTTCAACCCTCAATCCACCGATTACGGTTCTTGTTGCTTATCGAGATCGCTCTTTCTTATTGTATACTTCAATCATTCATTTACATCATACCTCCTGATCTCATTACTTTGATCTTTCCGATTATCCTTAATCGGAGCTAATGGAAGAAAGAATTTCCCAAGTCGGGTCACAAACTTAGTTCGTATTATTTGGTCTATCACTGCTCCAATTGCTTGTCGAAACTGATCATAGGTTGAACCTTTCATCGACATCTTAATCGTCATTACTGTTTATTCTTCATTCGCTCGGTGTGTACGAGCATCTCACTTTACTTCTCCTAGAGGATCTAGCATACCGCTTGATCTGTCAAACTCTTTTAATCTAAACTTATGTGTACCACTATCAACCTCTATATGTGTTCCTTTCTTCACGTCAATACTGTCTTTATATCCATTGTCCTATTATTGGTACACAATTCCTTATATCAGTTGCTTTTACAGCTAACTGATTCATAACGACGTTGGATTACTGCGGCACTCCCGATGCCTGTATATTCCCACTTTATCTTGTTAGGTTCCTATTAACCTTCATCTCGTTTCTGGCCTCTACTGGCTAGTTGGACTAGGTTGCATTCACTTTTATTACCTCGATCTTCTTCTCGCGCCTCATATACTTGTTGTGCAACAGCACGCGTTCGCGCAGTTCTTTGTTCATAGTATAGCGATTATATAAAGGAATACTGATAAATTCCTTAAAATACAATACCTACTAATCATCACGACTAATCGCTGTCCACGTACGCTAGACTTTATGAACATCTCCTTCCTTTCGGCCTTCTATGATCACGTCTCTTATTGCAAGTCTTCTTAGTGTTCTAACTCATCGTAGACTTAGCAAATTATCAAAACATATACTCACGTTGTATATGTTACACGCATATTACTATCGTAACTATAAGCATCTATGTTGACCAGATTCAAGAAAATCAGTGTTCCCTAGATTTCCTTGATTACGTATTGTAACTTAAGTCTTGTGAGCATTCTGCTCACATGGAATTAATCAAACATCAAGAGTATTAAAATATAACATACATATCATACGTCATTAATCAGATATGTTTTATTATCCGAACACATATCTACTATCCAGGCTAAATTCATTAGCTAGAGGCACAAATCCTATGTTCTCACAACTATACGTATTCATTCATCTCATAGCCTAGATCACAGCTTGCTCGCGAGCATCTCACTTTCATCACAGAGTTCTGGTCTAGGTATACTTACATAAAAACAAAACTTCTTGAAAACTCTTTCAAATAAAACGATTCATTTGAAAATTTCATTTAAATCTTAGCAAAATTGTGCACTAGGGTAATGACGTCTCTCATCCCCAAAGAGTTGCCACATCTCACCTCTTCGTCTGAACATAATGCATATGATGCATGTCCTATTAATGCATGTATTGATGTATGTAGTGATGCATTTCTATCAATGTCGTGGCAATCATGTATCTCTGTATCGGGGTCTAGGCACAATTATGCTTTCAGAATCGTTAAATAAATAACTTTTAAAAGTTATAAACTTCGAGTTTTGTAAGTTCTCTAGACCATTAAACTCTGCTTCTGGAAAGTTTTTCAACTTCTACAACTTTGCATTCCTTCTTCTCACTCTTTCTGAAATTTCGATCGATCAAATTCTATAGCATCTATCACGTTATCTGATGCTAAGCACACATATATATGACATCAAATCAAAATCATATCATTTATATTCTTTTCACAGGAGGCAATACATCTCCTAGAAGTTTCATTCCAATAGGCATATCATGCGTGCCTATCCAATCGAAAAGAAAATACGTGTATGTATCTCATATACACGTGTCATAAGAAGCAAACACATATTTCACAAATCAATCTGTCATACTGATCACAAAGCAAATCACACTAACGACCTGGATCAGACAAACCTTCACTCTATAGCTGCAGTAGTTCCTAGGTTACTTGACCGACAAACGCATCTTAGCAGAGGTAACTGGACCAACTGCTCTGATACCACAATTGTCACGACCCAAATTATTGATCCGAGACCGGCGCTAGGGAATGGGAGTGGTAGTTCCAAAACCCGTAGCAAGCCTAAAACCACTAATAAATTTTCGCATTTAAAAGTATAATACTGTATATAAAATATTTTCAGAAAACTCTTTTAAATAATATAATTATAGATATTAAAATATCATATCAGAGTTTACATTAAAATGAATCATTTGAAGTCAATTCACAAATCTGCTATTGACTCCTATTGACTACTGCAGCTCTAGGACCTCATACTTGTGCAAGTCCAACGACTTCTGGCACAATGAATATGGTTTGTCTGATCCGACTTCTACTACCTGCAAACATCAGAGTGAGGGGTCAGTATTTGGGAAAATACTGAGTGAGTATGCAAATTATTAACGGTATTATTAAATTTACAACATCGCATACTCAGAATATAATTCATGGCTTTTCATTTCATAACTATCGTACTTAACCTCATCCTCCTGACATCGATAGCGAAGCCAACCGATGTATCCTGCATGCCTGACATCGATAGCGAAGCCAACCGATGTATCCTATATGCCTGACATCGATAGCGAAGCCAACCGATGTATCTCATACGTCTGACATTGATAGCGAAGCCAACCGATGTATCTGATATGTCTGACATCGATAGCAAAGCCAACCGATGTATCTGATTCAAACAAACCAATCTAATATATCATGCAGACCATAAACATCACCACAAGGTTGATGTATCAAAGCAATCAAACATAACAAAGTCCCATACAAACAAATCATATAAATGCGATGTATTGATAACAACATTCATAATATATGAAAATAACTTTTATAATAATAATAATACGCGAAAGTAATTTGCTACTCACAGTGACCGCTATTCCTTATATCCAAACGTAAGCTCCAAGAGACTGGCCCGTCAATCTCTGCCGAGCTCCTTGGTTCGTCATACTCATAGCTTGATAGCCCGTCACATCTTGATTTGAGGCTGTAAAATGATAGAGGATCCTTTCCTCGTTCCGTGGCCGCGAGAATCGCTCAATTCCGAGTCCGAACGAAGGAGTTATGTCGATTTTAAGTTTGATCGCGTCGCGAAACTATGTCGCACGTCGTGAGACATAGTCGCACGTCGTGCGACACCCCTAAACAGGTCCAAACATCATCTCGACATGCTCCCGACATCCCTAACTCATTCCGACATGGTTCTACATCAATATAACACAATATTCAACTCAATAATCATCAAAAACGTCAAAAACGACGTGATTACGGTTGATACGATTTGATCACAACACAACAGCCTTATTATCTTCAATTTCAGCAACAAAAACCTCAAACTTACCTTGATTCGAAGCTTGGGGAAGATAGAGGATCGAATTCTCGATCCAACGGCGCGAGAATCACTCGATTCGGACGAGAAACGGCGAAACCGCAGCGGATCGAATCCATCGTCACTTTCTTTCTCTTCTTTCTCTGGAATGATCTGATCATTCCTTTCCTTATTCTTAAGGAAATCTCTTTATATTCATTTGGCTAATTGACAACTTTGATCCTTCGTTTCTTTAACTTAAACCAATTCTCTTTTAAACTTTCTAATTTAACCAAACGGTTAAATTATTCTTTTAACTCGATTACTTACATATTATTTATATCAAAATAAATAATACTAATACAAGATTATTACTTTCCGTCAATAATCTTCCAATTTCTAATCTCGAGGCTTAATTGGCTAATTTTCACTTTAGCCCTTAAACTTTTCAAAAGTTACAATTTAGCCCAAAGCGTATCCGCGTCCAAATTTTAAAAGGTCTCCGATTGACCCGAAACTTTCACCATAAATACTATAAAATATTTTGCGGATCTTGGCGAAATAATTTTCACTTCGGGATTTATATGGCTAAATTACCATTGTAGTCCCTGTACTTTATTTTGCGACTTTCTTGACATTTTTCTTTTCTAATTCCAATTCCAACTTTAGAATTGGAATATAATATTAAATTCCGCATAATTAATTTCCCCGAGACTGACCTACTTGGACTTATTTATTAACTTTCTCGGAAATCTTTTCGATATCGCCATTCCGGCGACTTAACACTGGACACGTGGGCCCATTTACATACTTAAATATTTTGGGGTATTACAACCTACGCATTGTTTGGTTATATTACGCAAAGTGTGCATAAAAAGTGAAGCAGGACTAATATGTCCCTTTTCAAGTCTCTTTAACCCGTCGTTTCGATTACTATGCTTATGTCGCGTCACAAGTCTCTTTAACGTGTCGTTCCAAACACCTAAGCATGGTTAGGTTATATATTACACAAAGTGTGCGTGAAAAGTGACGCTAGATTAGTATGTCGCGTCTCATGTCTCTTTAACGCATCGGTCCAATCACCTATCATGGTTAGGTTATATTGCGCAAAGTGTCCGTGAAACGTGACGCTAGATTAGTATGTCCCGCCTCATGTTTCTTTAAGGCGTCGTTTCACTACCATTCTTATGTCGCGTCACAAGTCTCTTTTACGCATCGTTCCAATTACCTAAGCATGGTTAGTTTTTATTATGCAAAGTGTGCGTGAAAAGTGAAATAGATCAGTATGTCGCGTCTCAAGTATTTGAGACGCGTCGTTCCGATTGCCTAAGCATGGATTAGTTAAATTACATAAAGAGTGCGTAACAAGTGATGCTAGATTAGTATGTCGTGTCTCAAGTCTCTTTAACGCGTCGTTCCGATTACCTAAGCATGGTTAGGTTATATTACGCAAAGTGTGCATTAAAAGTGACAATAGATTAGTTTGTCGCGTCTCAAGTCTTTGTAACACGTCGTTTTGATTACCTAGGCATGGTTAGGTTAAAGTCTCTCTAGCGCCTCGTTCCGATTACCGAAGCATGGTTAGGTTATATTACGCAGAGTTCATGAAAAGTGGTAATAGATTAGTATGTTGCATCTCAAGTCTCTTTAACGCGTCGTTTCGATTACCTATTACGCAAAGTGTGCGTGAAAAGTGATATTAGATTAGTATGTCGCGTCTCAAGTCTCTTTAACACGTCGTTTCAATTACCATTCTTATGTCGCGTCAAGAGTCTCACTAATGCTCCGTTTCGATTACATATGCATGCTTAGGTAATATTAAGAAAAGTGTGCGTGAAAAGTGACGCTAGATTGGTATGTCGCGTCTAAAGTCTCTGTAACGCGTCGTTTCGATTACCATGCTTATATCGCGTCACAAGTCTCTGTTATGCGTCGTTCCGATTACCTAATTATGGTTTGGTTATATTACTCAAAGTGTGCGTTAAAATTGACGGTAGAGTACTATGTCGCGTCACAAGTCATTTTAACGCGTCGTTCCGATTACCGAAGCATGGTTTGTTTTATTGCGCAAACTGTGCGTGAAAAGTGACGCTAGATTAGTATGTCGCGTCTGAAGTCTCATTAACGCGCCGTTTCGATTACCTAAGCATGGTTAGGTTATATTACGCAAAGTGTGCGTGAAATATGACGCTAGATTAGTATGTCGCGTCTCAAGTCTCATTAACGCGCTGTTTTGATTACCATGCTTATGTAGCGTCAGCGCGTCGTTCCAATTATCTAAGCATTGTTAAACCATATTACGCAAAGTGTGCGTGAAAAGTGACGTTAGATTAGTATGTCGCGTCTCAAGTCTCTTTAACGCGTCGTTCCGATTACCATGTCTATGTCGCGTCACAAGTCTCTCTAACGCGTCGTTCCGGTTACCTAAGCATGGTTAGTTTATATTACACAAAGTGTGCGTTAAAAGTGACGCTAGATTACTATGACGCGTCACAAGTTTCTTTAACGCGTTGTTCCGATTACCTAAGCATGGTTAGGTTATATTACGCAAAGTGTGCGTGAAAGGTGACAGTAGATTAGTATGTCGCGTCTCAAGTATCTTTATTGCGTCGTTTTGATTACCATGCTTTTGTCGCGTCACAAGTCTCTCTGACGCGTCGTTTCGATTATCTAAGCATGGTTAGTTTATATTATGGAAAGTGTGCGTTGAAAGTGAAGCTAGATTACTATGTCCTGTCACAAGTCTCTTTAACGCGTCGTTTTGATTACCATGCTTATGTCGCGTCATAAGTCTCTCTAACGCGTCTAATTACATATGCATTGTTAGGTTATAACGCGGAAAGTATGTGTGATAAGTGACGCTAGATTAGTATGTCGCGTCTCAAGTCTCTTTAACGCGTCGTTTCGATTACCATGCTTATGTCGTGTCACAAGTGTCTCAACGCGTCGTTCAGATTACCAAAGCATGGTTAGGTTATATTACGCAAACGGTGCGTGAAAAGTGACGCTAGATTAATATGTCGCATCTCAAGTCTCTTTAACGCGTCGTTCCGATTACCCAAGCATGGTTAGGTTATATTACGCAAAGCGTGCGTAAAAAGTGATGCTAGATTTAGTATGTCGCGTCTCAAGTCTCATTAACGCGTTGCTCCGATTACCTACGCATTGTTTGGTTATATTACGCAAAGTGTGCGTAAAAAGTGAAGCAGGACTAGTATGTCCCTTTTCAAGTATCTTTAACGCGTCGTTTTGATTACTATGCTTATGTCGCGTTACAAGTCTCTTTAACGTATCGTTCCGAACACCGAAGCATGGTTAGATTATATATTACACAAAGTGTGCGTGAAAAGTGATGCTAGATTAGTATGTCGCGTCTTATGTCTCTTTAACGCATCGGTCCGATCACCTATCATGGTTAGGTTATATTGCGCAAAGTGTCCGTGAAACGTGACGCTAGATTAGTATGTCCCGCCTCATGTTTCTTTAAGGCGTCGTTTCATTACCATGCTTATGTCGCGTCACAAGTCTCTTTTACGCATCGTTCCAATTACCTAAGCATGGTTAGTTTTTATTACGCAAAGTGTGCGTGAAAAGTGAAATAGATCAGTATGTCGCGTCTCAAGTATTTGAGACGCGTCGTTCCGATTACCTAAGCATGGATAAGTTAAATTACATAAAGAGTGCGTAACAAAGATGCTAGATTAGTATGTCATGTCTCAAGTCTCTTTAACGCGTCGTTCCGATTACCTAAGCATGGTTAGGTTATATTACGCAAAGTGTGCATTAAATGTGACAATAGATTAGTATGTCGCGTCTCAAGTCTTTGTAACGCGTCGTTTCGATTACCTAGGCATGGTTAGGTTATATTATGCAAAGTGTGCGTGAAAAGTGACGCTAGGCGTCTCAAGTGTCTTTAACCCGTCGTTCCGATTACCATGCTTATGTCGCGTCACAAGTCTCTCTAACACGTTTTTACGATTACCTAAGCAATGTTAGGTTATATTACGCAAAGTGTGCGAGAAAAGTGGCTCTAGATATTAGTCGCGTCTAAAGTCTCTTTAACGCGTCATTTCGATTACCATGCTTATGTCACGTCACAAGTCTCTCTAACGCGTCGTTCTGATTACCTAAGCATGGTTAATTTATATTATGGAAAGTGTGCATTACAAGTGAAGCTAGATATTACTATGTCGCGTCACAAGTTTCTTTAACGCATCGTTCCATTACCTAAGCATGGTTAGGTTATATTACGCAAAGTGTGCGTGAAAAGTGACGCTAGATTAGTATGTCGAGTCACAAGTCTCTTTAACGCGTCGTTCCAATTACATAAGCATGGATAGGTTATATACACAAAGTGTGCGTGAACAGTGAGTAGATTAGTATGTCGCGTCTTAAGTCTCTTTGCCGCGTCGTTTTGATTACCATGCTTATGTCGCGTCACAAGTCTCTTAAACGTGTCGTTCCGATTACCTAATCATGGTTCGGTTAGGTTATATTATGCAAAGTGTGCGTTAAAATTGACGGTAGAGTACTATGTCGCGTCACAAGTCACTTTAACGCGTCGTTCCGATTACCTTAGCATGGTTAGACTATATTACGCAAAGTGTGCGTGAAAAAAGCCGTTAGATTTGTATGTTGCGTCTCAAGTATTTTTAATGCGTTGTTCCAATTACCTAAGCATGGTTAGGTTATGTTATGCAAAGTGTGCGGGAAAAGTGACTTTAGATTAGTATGTCGCGTCTCAAGTCTCTTTTACGCGTCGTTTTAATTACCATGCTTATGTCACGTCACAAGTCTCTTTAACGAATCGTTCTGATTACCGAAGCATGGTTAATTTATATTATGGAAAGTGTGCGTTAAAAGTGAAGCTAGATTAATATGTCTCGTCACAAGTCTCTTTAACGCGTCGTTCCGATTACCTAAGCATGGTTAGGTTGTGCGTGAAAAGTTACGCTAGATTAGTATGTCGCGTCACAAGTCTCTTTAACGCGTCAGCATGGTTAGGTTATATACCCAAAGTGTGCGTGAACAGTGACGCTAGATTAGTATGTTGCGTCGCAAGTCTCTTTAACGCGTCGTTTTGATTACCATGCTTATGTCGCGTCACAAGTCTCTCAAACGTGTAGTTCCAATTACCAAATCATGGTTAGGTTATATTATGCAAAGTGTGCGTCTAAAGTGATGCTAGATTAGTAAGTCGCGTCTCAAGTCTCTTTAACGCGTCGTTTCGATTATCATGCTTATGTCACGTCACAATTCTCTCTACTGCGTCGTTCCGATTACCCAATCATGATTAGGTTATATTACGCAAAGTGTGCGTTAAAATTGACAATAGTACTTATGTCGCGTCACAAGATACTTTAACGCGTCGTTCCGACTACCTAAGCATGGTTAGGTTATATTACTTAAAGTGTGCGTGAAAAGTGATGCTAGATTTGTATGTTACGTCTCAAATCTCTTTAATGCGTTGTTCCGATTAAGTAAGCATGGTTAGGTTATATTACGCAAAGTGTGCTTGAAAAGTGACGCTAGATTAGTTTGTCGCGTCTCAAGTCTCTTTCACGCGTCGTTTCGATTACCTAAGCATGGTTAGGTTATATTACGCAAAGTGTGCGTGAAAAGTGACGCTAGATTAGTATGTCGCGTCTTAATCTCTTTAACGCATCGTTTCGATTACCATGCTTATGTCGAACTTCTTTCATGTCCTAGAAAGAAAAGAGGCGATCGTAATCATTAAAAGAAGATTCTTCATCTGTTCAGCACTGACTGTTTGAGGGATTCATTCACTGGCTCGGGAGAAAGCACTCTTAGGACAAGTACTGCACTGATGTCACAAGTCTCTCTAACGCGTCATTCCGATTTCCTAAGCATGGTTTGGTAATATTACGCAAAGTGACGCTAGATTAGTATGTCGCTTCTCAAGTCTCTTTAACGCGTCGGTCCGATTACCTAAACATGGTTAGCTTATATTACGCAAAGCGTGTGTAAAAAGTGACTCAGGATTAGTATGTCGCGTCTCATGTGTCTTTAACGCGTCGGTCCGATTACCTAAGTATGGTTAGCTTATATTGCGCAAAGTGTGCGTGAAAAGTGACGCTAGATTAGTATGTCGTCTCACGTCTCTTTATTGCGTCGTTTTGATTACCATGCTTATGTCGCGTCACAAGTCTCTCTAACGCGTTGTTCCGATTACCTAAGCATGGTTAGTTTATATTATGGAAAGTGTGCGTTGAAAGTGAAGCTAGATTACTATGTCCCGTCACAAGTATGTTTAACGCGTCGTTCTGATTACCTAAGCATGGTTTGGTTATATTATGCAAAGTGTGCGTGAAAAGTGACGCTAGATTAGTATGTTGCGTCACAATTCCCTTTAACGCGTCGTTCAGATTACCTAAGCATGGTTAGGTTATATTACGCAAAGTTTGCGTGAAAAGTGACGCTAGATTAGTATGTCGCATCTCAAGTCTTTTTAACGCGTCGTTTTGATTATCTAAGCAAGGTTAGGTTATATTACGCAAAGTGTGCGTGAAAAGTGACGCTAGATTAGTATGTCGCGTCTCAAGTCTCTCAAACGCTTCGTTCCGATTACCAAAGCATGGTTATGTTATATTACCCAAAGTGTGCGTGAAAAGTGACGCTAGATTAGTATGTCGCGTCTCAAGTCTCTTTAACGCGTCGTTCCGATTATCTAAGCATGGTTAGGTTATATTGTGCATAGCGTGTGTAAAAAGTGACTCGAGATTAGTATGTCGCTTCTCAAGTCTCTTTAACGCGTCGTTCTGATTACCTAAGCATCGTAGGTTATATTACGTAAAGTGTGCGTAAAAGTGACGCTAGATTAGTATGTCGCATATCAAGTCCCTTTAACTCTTCGTTTTAATTACTATGCTTATGTCGCGTCACAAGTCTCTTTAACGCGTCGCTCCAAACACCTAAGCATGGTTAGGTTATACTACACAAAGTGTGCGTAAAAAGTAACGCTAGATTAGTATGTCGCATCTCATGTCTCTATAACGCGTCGGTTCGATTACCGAAGCATGGTTAGGTTATATGGAGCAAAGTGTGCGTGAAAAGTGACGCTAGATTAGTATGTCGCGTCTAATGTCTCTTTAAGGCGTAGTTTCATTACCATTCTTATTTCACGTTACAAGTCTCTCTAACGCATCGTTTCAATTACCTATGCATGGTTAGTTTATACTACCCAAAGTGTGCGTGAAAAATGAAATAGATAAGTATGTCGCGGCTCAAATCTTTTTGACGCGACTTTCCGATTACCTAAGCATGGTTAGGTTAAAATTACGCAAAGAGTGCGTAAAAAGTGATGCTAGATTCGTATGTCGTGTCTCGAGTCTTTATAACGCGTCGTTCCGATTACCTAAGCACGGTTAGGTTATATTACACAAAGTGTGCGTTAAGAGTTACAATGGATTAGTATGTCGCGTCTCATGTCTCTTTAACGCGTCGTTTCGATTACCTCAGCATGGTTAGGTATCTTACGCAAAGTGTGGGTGAAAAGTGACGCTAGATTAGTATGTCGCGTCTCAAGTGTCTTTAACCCGTTGTTTCGAATACCATGCTTATGTCGCGTCACAAGTCTCTCTAACGCGTCGTCCCGATTTCCTAAGCATGGTTTGGTTATATTACGCAAAGTATGAGTTAAAAGTGACGCTAGATCACTAAGTCGCATCACAAGTTTCTTTAACGCGTCGTTCTGATTACCTAAGCGTGGTTAGGTTATATTATGCAAAGTGTACGTGAAACGTGACTCTAAATTAGTATGCCGCGTCTCAAGTCTCTTTAACATGTCGTTTCGATTACCATGCATAAGTCGCATCACAAGTCTCTCTAACGCGTCGTTCCGATTACCTAAGCATATTTAGTTTATATTATGGAAAGTTTGCGTTAAAAGTGAAGCTAGATTACTATATCGCATCACAAATCTCTTTAACGCATTGTTCCGATTACCTTAGAATTGTTAGGCTATATTACGCAAAGTGTGCGTGAAAAGTGACGCTAGAGTATGTCGCGTCTCAAGTCTCAGTAACGCGTCGTTTTGAATACCATGCTTATGTCGCGTCACAAGTCTCTCTAACGCGTCGTTCCGATTACCTAAAGTGTGCGTGAAAAGTGACAGTAGATTAGTTTGTCGCGTCGCAAGTCACTTCAGCACGTCGTTCCAATTACCTAAGCATGGTTAGGTTATATTACGCAAAGTGTGCGTGAAAAGGGACGCTAGATTAGTATGTTGCGTCTCAAGTCTCATTAACGCGTTGTTCCGATTAACTAAGCATGGTTAGGTTATATTACACAAAGTGTGCGTGAAAAGTGACAGTAGATTAGTTTGTCGCGTCTTTAATATCTTTAACTGCGTCGTTTTGATTACATAAGCATGGTTTGGTTATATTACGCAAAGTGTGCGTGAAAAGTGACGCTAGATTAGTATGTCGCGTCTCAAGTCTCTTCAACGCATCGTTTCAATTACCATGCATATGTCGTGCCACAAGTCCCTCTAACGCGTCGTTCCAATTACCTAGGCATAGTTTGGTTATATTACGCAAAGTGTGCGTGAAAAGTGACGCTAGATTAGTAAGACACGTCTCAAGTCTGTTTAACGCGTCGTTCCAATTACCTAAGCACGGTTAGGTTAGGTTACGCAAAGCGTGCGTATGAAGTGACGATGGATTACTATGTCGTGTCTCCAGTCTCTTTACTCGTCGTTCCGATTACCTAAGCATCATATTAGGTTATATTACGCAAAGTGTGCGTAAAAAGTGACAGTAGATTACTATGTCGCGTCTCAAGTCTTTTTAACGCGTCGTTTCGATTACTTAAGAATGGTTAGGTTATATACGCAAAGTGTGCGTGAAAATTGACGCTAGATTAGTATGTGGCGGCTCACGTTAACGTATTGTTCCGATTAACTAAGCAAGGTTAGGTTATATTACGCAAAGTGTGCGTGAAAAGTGACGCTAGATTAGTTTGTCGAGTCTCAAGTCTCTTTAACGCGTAGTTTCGATTACTTATGCATGGTTAGGTTATATTACTCAAAGTGTGCGTGAAAAGTGACGCTAGATTAGTATGTCGCGTCTCATCTCTCTTTAACGCGTCGTTCGATAACCATGCATATGTCGCGTCACAAGTCTCTCTAACGCGTCGTTCCAATTACCTAAACATTGATAGGTTATATTACGCAAAATGTGCGTGAAAAGTAAAGCGAGATTAGTATGTCGTGTCTCATCTCTCTTTAACGCGTCGTTTCAATTACCATGCTTATGTCGTGTCACAAGTTTCTCTAACAAGTCGCTCCGATTACCTAAGAATGGTTAGGTTATATTATTCAAAGTGTGCGTGAAAAGTGACGCTAGATTTTATGTCCCGTCACAAGTCTCTTTAACGCGTCCTTCCTATTACCTAAGCATGATTAGGTTATATTACGCAAAGTGTGCGTGAAAAGTGACGCTAGATTAGTATATCGCATGTAATGTCTCATTAAGGCATCGTTTCATTAGCATTCTTATTTCGTGTCACAAGTCTCTTTAACGCATCGTTCCGATTACCTAAGCATTGTTAGGTTATATTACGCAAAGTGTGCGTGAAAAGTGACGCTAGATTAGTATGTCGCTTCACAAGTCTCTTTAACGCGTCGTTCCGATTACCTAAGCATGGTTAGGTTATATACGCAAAGTGTGCGTGAAAAGTGATGCTAGATTAGTATGTTGTGTCTCAAGTCTCTTGAACGCGTCGTTTCGATTACCATGCTTATGTCGCGTCACAAATCTCTCTAACGTGTCCAATTACCTAAGCATTGTTAGGGTATATTGCACAAAGTGTGCGTGAAAAGTGACGCTATATTAGTATGTCGCGTCTAAAGTCTCTTTAAGGCGTCGTTTCATTACCATTCTTATTTCACGTCACAAGTTTCTCTAACGCATCGTTCCAATTACCTAAGCATGGTTAGTTTATACTACGCAAAGTGTGCGTGAAAAGTGAAATAGATTAGTATGTCGGGTCTCAAGTCTTTTTGACGCGTCGTTCCGATTACCTAAGCATGGTTAGGTTAAATTACGCAAAGAGTGCGTAAAAAAGTGATGCTAGATTGGTATGTCGTGTCTCAAGTTTTTTTAACTCGTCGTTCCGATTACCTAAGCATGGGTAGTAGGTTATATTAAGCAAAGTGTACGTTAATTGTGACAATAGATTAGTATGTCGCATCTCATGTCCCTTTAACGCGTCATTTCGATTACCTAAGCATGGTTAGGTTATATTACGCAAAGTGTGCGTGAAAAGTGACGCTAGATTAGTATGTCGCGTCTCAAGTGTCTTTAACCCGTTGTTTCGAATACCATGCTTATGCCGCGTAACAATTCTCCCTAACGCGTCGTCCTAATTACCTAAGCATGGTTATGTTATATAAAAGTGTGCGTTAAAAGTTACGCTAGATTACTATGTCGCGTCACAAGTCTCTTTAACGCGTTGTTCCGATTACCTAAGTATGGTAAGGGTATATTACGTGAAGTGTGCGTGAAAAAAAAGTGACGCTAGATTAGTATGTCACGTCTCAAGTCTCTTTAACTCGTCGTTTCGATTGCCATGCTTATGTCGCGTAGCAAGTCTCTCTAACGTGTTGTTCCGATTACCTAAGCATGGTTAGGATATATTACACAAAGTGTCCGTAAAAAGTGACGCTAGATTAGAATGTCTCGTCTCAAGTCTTTTTAAAACGTCATTATGATTACCTAGGCATGGTCAGGTTATATTACGCAAAGTGTGCGTGAAAAATGACGCTAGATTAGTATGTCGCGTCTAAAGTCTCTTTAACACGTCGTTTCGATTACCATGCTTATCTCGCGTCACAAGTCGCTCCAACGCGTTGTTCAAACTACCTAAGCATGGTTAGTTTATATTATGCAAAGTGTGCGTGAAAAGTGACAATAGATTAGTATGTCACATCTCCAGTCTTTTTGACTCGTTGTTACGATTACTTTTATTACACAAAGAGTGCGTAAAAAGTAATGATATAATAGTATGTCGTGTCTCAAGTCTCTTTAACGCGTCATTCCGATTACCTTAGCATGGTTAAGTTATTTTACGCGAAGTGTGCGTTAAAAGTTACAATAGATTAGTATATCGCGTCTGAAGTCTTACATTGTTAGGTTATATTATGCTAATTGTGCGTGAAAAGTGACGCTAGATTAGTATGTCGTGTCTCAAGTCTCTTTAACCCGCCGTAGGTTATATTACGCAAAGTGTGCGTGAAAAATGACGCTAGATTAGTATGTCGCGTCTAAAGTCTCTTTAACGCGTCGTTTCGATTACCATGCTTATGTTGCGTCACAAGTCGCTCTAACGCGTTGTTCAAACTACCTAAGCATGGTTAGGTTATACTATGCAAATTGTGCGTGAAAAGTGACGCTAGATTAGTATGTCGTGTCTCAAGTCTCTTTAACGCGCTGTTCCAATTACCTAAGCATGGTTAGGTTATATTACACAAATAGTGCGTAAAAAGTGATGATATATTAGTATGTCGTGTCTCAAGTCTCTTTAACGCGTCATTCCGGTTATCTTAGCATGGTTAAGTTATATTACGCGAAGTGTGCGTTAAAAGTTACAGTAGATTAGTATATCGCGTCTGAAGTCTTACTTTGTTAGGTTATATTATGCAAAGTGTGCGTGAAAAGGGACGCTAGATTAGTATGTCGTGTCTCAAGTCTCTTTAACGCATCGTTTCAATTACCATGCTTATGTCGCGTAACAAATCTCTCTAACGTGTCGTTCCGATTACCTAAGCATGGTTAGGTTATATTATGCAAATTGTGCGAGAAAAGTGACGCTAGATTAGTATGTCGTGTCTCAAGTCTCTTTAATGCGTCGTTTTGATGACCAAGTTTATGTCGCTTCAAAAGTCTCTCTAACCCGTCGTTCCTATTTCCTAAACATGTTAGGTTATATTACGCAAAGTGTGCGCTAAAAGTGACGCTAGGTCACTATGTCGCGTCACAAGTCTCTTTGACTCGTCGTTCTGATTACCTAAATATGGTTAGGTTATACTACGCAAAGTGTGCGTGAAAAGTGACGCTAGATTAGTATGTCGCGTCTCAAGTCTCTTTAACGCGTCGTTCCGATTACCTAAGCATGGTTAGGAAATATTACGCAAAGCGTGCGTAAAAAGTGACGCTAGATTAATATGTCGCGTCTCAAGTCTTTTTAACGCGTCGTTCCGATTACCTAAGCATTGTTAGGTTATATTACGCAAAGTGTGCGTAAAAAGTGACGCTAGATTAGTATGTCGCGTTTCAAGTCTCTTTAACGCGTCATTTCGATTACTATGCTGATGTCGCGTTACAAGTCTCTTTAAAGCGTCGTTCCGAACACCTAAGCATGTTTAGGTTAATTACTCAAAGTGTGCGTGAAAAGTGACGCTAGATTAGTATGTCGTGTCTCATGTCTCTTTAACGTGTCTGTCCGATTACCTAAGTATGGTTAGGTTATATTGCGCAAAGTGTGCTTGAAAAGTGACTCTAGATTAGTATGTCGCGTCTAAAGTCTCTTTTAGGCGTCGTTTCATTGCCATTCTTGTGTCGCGTCACAAGTCTTTCTAACACATCATTCCAATTACTAAAGCATGGTTAGTTTATATTACGCAAAGTGTTTGTGAAAAGTGAAATAGATTAGTATGTCGTGTCTCAAGTCTTTTTGACGCGTCGTTCCGATTACTTAACCATGGTTAAGGTTAAATTATGCAAAGAGTGCGTAAAAAGTGATGCTAGATTAGTATGTCGTGTCTCATGTCTCTTTAATGCGTCGTTCCTATTACCTAAACATGGTTAGGTTATATTACGCAAAGTGTGTGTTAAAAGTGACAATAGATTAGTATGTCGTGTCTCAAGTCTTTTAAACGAGTCGTTTCGATTACCTAAGCATGGTTAGGTTATATTATGCAAAGTGTGCGTGAAAAGTGACGCAGTATGTCACGACTCAAGTGTTTTTAACCCGTCATTTCGGCTACCATGCTTGTGTCGCGTCACAAGTCTCTCTAACTCGTCGTTCCGATTACCTAAGCATGGTTAGGTTATATTACGCAAAGTGTGCGTTAAAGGTGACGCTAGATTACTATGTCGCGTTACAAGTTTTTTTAACGCGTAGTTCCGATTACCTAAGTCACTTTAACGCGTCGTTTCGATTATCATTATGTCGCGTTGTTCAGATTACCTAAGCATGGTTAAATTATATTATGGAAAGTGTGCGTTAAAAGTGAAGCTAGATTAATATGTCGCGTCACAAGTCTCTTTAACGTGTCGTTTCGATTACCTAAGTATGGTTAGGTTATATTACACGAAGTGTGCGTGAAAAGTTACACTAGATTAGTATGTCACGTCACAAGTCTTTTTAACACGTCGTTCCGATTACCTAAGCATGGTTAGGTTAAAGTCTCTCTAGCGCCTCGTTCCGATTACCAAAGCATGGTTAGGTTATATTACGCATTGTTCATGAAAAGTGGCAATAGATTAGTATGTTGCATCTCTAGTCTCTTTAACGCGTCGTTTCGATTTCCTAACCATGGTAAGACTATATTACGCAAAGTTTGCGTGAAAAGTGATATTAGATTAGTATGTCGTGTCTCAAGTCTCATTAACACGTCGTTTCAATTACCATGCTTATGTCGCGTCAAGAGTCTTACTAATGCTCCGTTTCGATTACATATGCATGCTTAGGTAATATTAAGAAAAGTGTGCGTGAAAAGTGACGCTAGATTGGTATGTCGCGTTTAAAGTCTTTGTAACGTGTCGTTTTGATTACCATGCTTATGTCTCTTCACAAGTCTCTCTAATGCGTCGTTCCAATTACCTAAGCATGGTTAGTTTGTATTATGCAAAGTGTGCGTGAAAAGTGACAGTAGATTAGTCTTTCGCCTCTCAAGTATTTTTATAGCGTCGTTCCGATTACCGAGGCATGGTTAAGCTACGCAAAGTGTGCGTTAAAAGTGATGCTAGATTAGTATGACGTGTCTCAAGTCTCTTTAACGCGTCGTTCCGATTACCTAAGCATGGTTAGGTTATATTACGCAAAGTGTCCGTGAAAAGTGACGCAAGATTAGTATGTCGTGTCTCAAATCTCTTTTACGCGTCGTTTCGATTGTCATGCTTATATCGCGTCACAAGTCTCTCTTATGCGTCGTTCCGATTACCTAATTATGGTTAGGTTATAATACGCAAAGTGTGCGTTAAAAGTGACGCTAGATTAGTATGTCGCGTCTCAAGTCTCTTTAACGCGTCGTTTCGATTACCTAAGCATGGTTAGATTATATTACGCAAAGTGTGCGTGAAATATGACGCTAGATTAGTATGTCGCGTCTCAAGTCTCATAAACGCGCTGTTTTGATTACCATGCTTATGTAGCGTCAGCGCGTCGTTCCAATTATCTAAGCATTGTTAAACCATATTACGCAAAGTGTGCGTGAAAAGTGACGTTAGATTAGTATGTCGCGTCTCAAGTCTCTTTAACGTGTCGTTTCGATTACCATGTCTATGTCGCGTCACAAGTCTCTCTAACGCGTCGTTCCGATTACCTAAGCATGGTTAGGTTATATTACACAAAGTGTGCGTTAAAAGTTACGCTAGATTACTAAGACGCGTGACAAGTTTCTTTAACGCGTTGTTCCGATTACCTAAGCATGGTTAGGTTATATTACGCAAAGTTTGCGTGAAAAGTGACGCTAGATTAGTATGTCGCGTCTCAAGTCTCTTTATTGCGTCGTTTTGATTACCATGCTTATGTCGCGTCACAAGTCTCTCTGACTCGTCGTTTCGATTATCTAAGCATGGTTAGTTTATATTATGGAAAGTGTGCGTTGAAAGTGAAGTTAGATTATACTATGTCCTGTCACAAGTCTCTTTAACTCGTCGTTTCGATTACCATGCTTATGTCGCGTCAAAAGTCTCTCTAACGCATCCAATTACATAAGCATTGTTAGGTAATAACTCGCAAAGTGTGTGTGAAAAGTGACGCTAGATTAGTATGTCGCGTCTCAAGTCTCTTTAACGCGTCATTTCGATTACCATGCTTATGTCGCGTCACAAGTCTCTCAACGCGTCGTTCCGATTACCAAAGCTTGGTTAGGTTATATTACGCAAACGGTGCGTGAAAAGTGACGCTAGATTAGTATGTCGCTTCTCAAGTCTCTTTAACGCGTCGTTCCGATTACCCAAGCATGGTTAGGTTATATTACGCAAAGCGTGCGTAAAAAGTGATGCTAGATTAGTATGTCGCGTCTCAAGTCTCATTAACACGTTGCTCCGATTACCTACGCATTGTTTGGTTATATTACGCAAAGTGTGCGTAAAACGTGAAGCAGGACTAGTATGTCCCGTTTCAAGTCTCTTTAACGCGTCGTTTCGATTACTATGCTTATGTCGCGTCACAAGTCTCTTTAACGTGTCGTTCCGAACACCTAAGAATGGTTAGGTTATATATTCCACAAAGTGTGCATGAAAAGTGACGCTAGATTAGTATGTCGCGTCTCATGTCTCTTTAACGCATCGGTCCGATCACCTATCATGGTTAGGTTATATTGCGCAAAGTGTGCGTGAAACGTGACGCTAGATTAGTATGTCCCGTCTAATGTTTCTTTAAGGCGTCGTTTCATTACCATTCTTATGTCGCGTCACAAGTCTCTTTTACGCATTGTTACAATTACCTAAGCATGGTTAGTTTTTACTACGCAAAGTGTGCGTGAAAAGTGAAATAGATCAGTATGTCGTGTCTAAAGTCTTTGAGACGCGTCGTTCCGATTACCTAAGCATGGATAAGTTAAATTACATAAAGAGTGTGTAACAAGTGATGCTAGATTAGTATGTCGTGTCTCAAGTCTCTTTAACGCGTCGTTCCGATTACCTAAGCATGGTTAGGTTATATTACGCAAAGTGTGCATTAAAAGTGACAATAGATTAGTATGTCGCGTCTCATGTCTTTGTAACGCGTCGTTTCGATTACCTAGGCATGGTTAGGTTATATTATGCAAAGTGTGCGTGAAAAGTGACACTAGATTAGTATGTCGCGTCTCAAGTGTCTTTAACCCGTCGTTCCAATTACCATGCTTATGTCGCGTCACAAGTCTCTCTAACACGTTGTTACGATTACCTAAGCAATGTTAGGTTATATTACGCAAAGTGTGCGTCAAAAGTGATGCTAGATTACTATGTTGCGTCACAAGTTTCTTTAACGAATCGTTCGGATTACCTAAGCATGGTTAGGTTATATTACGCAAAGTGTGCGGAAAAAGTGACGCTAGATTAGTATGTCGCGTCACAAGTCTCTTTAACGCGTCGTTCCGATTACCTAAGCATGGTTCAATTATATACACAAAGTGTGCGGGAAAAGTGACGCTTGATTAGTATGTCGCGCCTCAAGCCTCTTTAACGCGTCATGGTTAGGATATATTACGCAAAGCGTGCGTTAAAAGTGACGATAGATTAGTATGTCGCGTCTCAAGTCTCTTTAACGCGTTGTTCCGATTACCCAAGCATCGTTAGGATATATTACGCAAAATGTGCTTAATAGTTTACGCTAGATTAGTATGTCGCGCCTCAAGTGTCTTTAACCCGTCGTTCAGATTACCATGCTTATGTCGCGTCACAAGTTTCTCTAACGCGTCATTACGATTACCTAAGCATGGTTAGGTTATATTACGGAAAGTGTGCGTTAAAAGTGACTCTAGATTACTATGTAGCGTCACAAGTTTCTTTAACGCATCGTTTCAATTACCTAAGCATGGTTAGGTTATATTGCGCAAAGTGTGCGAGAAACGTGACTCTAGATTAGTATGTCGCGTCTCAAGTCTCTTTAACGCGTCGTTTCGATTACCATGCTTATGTCGCGTCACAAGTCTCTCTAACGCGTCGTTCTGATTACCTAAGCATGGTTAATTTATATTATGGAAAGTGTGCGTTACAAGTGAAACTAGATATTACTATGTCGCGTCACAAGTTGCTTTAACGCATTGTTCCGATTACCTAAGCACGGTTAGGTTATATTACGCAAAGTGTGCGTGAAAAGTGACGCTAGATTAGTATGTCGCGTCACAAGTCTCTTTAACGCGTCGTTCCAATTACCTAAGCATGGTTAGGTTATATATACACAAAATGTGCGTGAACAATGACGGTAGATTTGTGTCTCTTTACCGCGTCGTTTTGATTACCATGCTTATGTCGCATCACAAGTCTCTCAAACGTGTCGTTCTGATTACCTAATCATGGTTCGGTTAGGTTATATTAAGCAAAGTGTGCGTTTAAATTGATGGTAGAGTACTATGTCGCGTCACAAGTCACTTTAACGCGTCGTTCCGATTACCTTAGCATGGTTAGGTTATATTACGCAAAGTGTGCCTGAAAAATGCCGTTAGATTTGTATGTTACGTCTCAAGTATTTTTAATGCGTTGTTCCAATTACCTAAGCATGGTTTGGTTATATTACTCAAAGTGTGCGGGAAAAGTGACTCTAGATTAGTATGTCGCGTCTCAAGTCTCTTTTACGCGTCGTTTTACTTACCATGCTTATGTCGCGTCACAAGTCTCTTTAACGAGTAGTTCTGATTACCTAAGCATGGTTAATTTATATTATTGAAAGTGTGCGTTAAAAGTGAAGCTAGATTAATATGTCTCGTCACAAGTTTCTTTAACGCGTCGTTCCGATTACCTAAGCATGGTTAGGTTGTGCGTTAAAAGTTACGCTAGATTAGTATGTCGCGTCACAAGTCTCTTTAACGCGTCAACATGGTTAGGTTATATACCCAAAGTGTGCGTGAACAGTGATGCTAGATTAGTATGTCGCGTCTCAAGTCTCTTTAACGCGTCGTTTTGATTACCATGCTTATGTTGCGTCACAAGTCTCTCAAACGTGTCGTTCCGATTACCAAATCATGGTTAGGTTATATTATGCAAAGTGTACGAGAAAAGTGATGCTAGATTAGTAAGTCGCGTCTCAAGTCTCTTTAACGCGTCGTTTCGATTAGCATGCTTATGTCGCGTCACAAGTCTCTCTACCGCGTCGTTCCGATTACCTAATCATGGCTAGGTTATATTACGCAAAGTGTGCGTTAAAATTGACAAAAGTACTTATGTCGCGTCACAAGATACTTTAACGCGTCGTTCCGATTACCTAAGCATGGTTAGGTTATATTACGCAAAGTGTGTGTGAAAAGTGATGCTAGATTTGTATGTTGCGTCTCAAATCTCATTAACGCGTTGTTTCGATTACTTATGCATGGTTAGGTGTTATATTACTCAAAGTGCGCGTGTTTCAGTGACGCTAGATTAGTATGTCGCGTCTCATCTCTCTTTAACGCATCGTTCGATTACCATGCTTATGTCGCGTCACAAGTCTCTCTAACGCGTCGTTCCAATTACCTAAGCATTGATAGGTTATATAACGCAAAATGTGCGTGAAAAGTAATGCGAGATTAGTATGTCGTGTCTCATCTCCCTTGAACGCGTCGTTTCAATTACCATGCTTATGTCGTGTCACAACTTTCTCTAACAAGTCGTTTATATTATTCAAAGTGTGCGTGAAAAGTGACGCTAGATTAGTATGTCCCGCGTAGTTCCGATTGCCTAAGCACGGTGTAGGTTAAATTTACGCAAAGAGTGCGGAAAAGAGTGTTAGTTAGATTGGTATGTTGCGTCTCAAGTCTTTTTAACGCGTCGTTCCGATTATCTAAACACGGTTAGGTTATATTACGCTAAGTGTGCGTTAAAAGTGACAATAGATTAGTATGTCGCGTCTCATGTCTCTTTAACGCGTCGTTTCGATTACCTAAGCACGATTAGGTATATTACTCAAAGTGTGGGTGAAAAGTGACGCTAGATTAGTATGTCGCGTCTCAAGTGTCTTTAACCCGTTGTTTCATATACCATGCTTATGTCGCGTCACAGGTCTCTCTAACGCGTCGTCCTGATTACCTAAGCATGGTTTGGTTATATTACGCAAAGTGTGCGTGAAAAGTGACGCTAGATCACTATGTAGCATCACAAGTTTCTTTAACGCGTCGTTCTGATTACCTAAGCGTGGTTAGGTTTTATTACGCAAAGTGTGCGTGAAACGTGACTCTAAATTAGTATGTCGCGTCTCAAGTCTCTTTAACATGTTGTTTCGATTACCATGCTTAAGTCGCATCACAAGTCTCTCTAACGCGTCATTCCGATTACCTAAGCATATTTAGTTTATATTATGGAAAGTTTGCGTTAAAAGTGAAGCTAGATTACTATATCGCATCACAAGTCTCTTGAACACATTGTTCCGATTACCTTAGAATGGTTAGATTATATTACGCAAAGTGTGGGTGAAAATTGACGCTAGATTAGTATGTCGCGTCTCAAGTCGCATCACAAGTCTCTCTAACACGTCGTTCCGATTACCGAACTATGGTTAGGTTATATTACGCAAAGTGTGCGTTAAAATTTACGGTAGAGTACTATGTCGCGTCACAAGTCACTTCAGCGCGTCGTTCCGATTACCTAAGCATGGCTAGGTTATATTACGCAAAGTGTGCGTGAAAAGTGACGCTAGATTAGTATGTTGCGTCTCAAGTCTCTTTAACGCGTTGTCTCGATTAACTAAGAATGGTTAGGTTATATTACACAAATTGTGCGTGAAAACTGACAGTAGATTAGTCTCAAGTATCTTTTACGCGTCGTTTTGATTACATAAGCATGGTTTGGTTATATTATGCAAAGTGTGCGTGAAAAGTGACGCTAGATTAGTATGTCGCGTCTCAACTCTCTTTAACGCATCGTTTCGATTACCATGCTTATGTTGCGTCACATGTCTCTCTAACGCGTCGTTCTGATTAACTAAGCAAGGTTAGGTTATATTACGCAAAGTGTGCGTGAAAAGTGACGCTATATTAGTTTGTCGCGTCTCAAGTCTCTTTAACGCGTAGTTTCGATTACTTATGCATGGTTAGGTTATATTACGCAAAGTGTGCGTGAAAAGTGACGCTAGATTAGTATGTCGCGTCTCATCTCTCTTTAACGCGTCGTTCGATTACCATGCTTATGTCGCGTCACAAGTGTCTCTCACGCGTCGTTCCAATTACCTAAGCATTTATAGGTTATATTACGCAAAATGTGCGTGAAAAGTAAAGCGAGATTAGTATGTCGTGTCTCATCTCTCTCTAACGAGTCGTTTCAATTACCATGCTTATGTCGTGTCACAAGTTTCTCTAACAAGTCGTTCCGATTACCTAAGAATGGTTAGGTTATATTATTCAAAGTGTGCGTGAAAAGTGACGCTAGATTAGTATGTCGAGTCACAAGTCTCTCTAACGCGTCTTTCCTATTACCTAAGCATGATTAGGTTATATTACGCAAAGTGTGCGTGAAAAGTGACGCTAGATTAGTATGTCCCATCTAATGTCTCTTGAAGGCATCGTTTCATTAGCATTCTTATTTCGCGTAACAAGTCTCTCTAACGCATCGTTCCAATTACCTAAGCATGGTTAGTTTATATTATGCAAAAGTGCGTGAAAAGTGAAATAGATTAGTATGTCGTGTCTCAAGTCTTTTTGACGCGTAGTTCCGATTACCTTAAGCATGGTTAGGTTAAATTACGCAAAGAGTGCGGAAAAAGTGTTGGTTAGATTGGTGTGTTGTGTCTCAAGTCTTTTTAACGCGTCGTTCCAATTACCTAAGCACTGTTAGGTTATATTACGCAAAAAATGCGTTAAAAGTGACAATATATTAGTATGTCGTGTCTCATGTCTCTTTAACGCGTCGTTTCGATTACCTAAGCATGGTTAGGTATATTACGCAAAATGTGGGTAAAAAGTGACGCTAGATTAGTATGTCGTGTCTCAAGTGTCTTTAACCCGTTGTTTCGTATACCATGCTTATGTCGCGTCACAAGTCTCTCAAACGCGTCGTCCCGATTACCTAAGCATGGTTTGGTTATATTATGCAAAGTATGCGTTAAAAGTGATGCTAGATCACTAAGTCGCATCACAAGTTTCTTTAACGCGTCGTTCTGATTACCTAAGCGTGGTTAGGTAATATAATGCAAAGTGTGCGTGAAACGTGACTCTAAATTAGTATGTCGCGTCTCAAGTCTCTTTAACATGTCGTTTCGATTCTCTAACGCGTCGTTCCGATTACCTAAGCATATTTAGTTTATATTATGGAAAGTTTGCGTAAAAAGTGAAGCTAGATAACAAATATCGCATCACAAGTCTCTTTAACGCATTGTTCCGATTACCTTAGAATGATTAGGTTATATTACATAAAGTGTGCGTGAAAAGTGACGCTAGATTAGTATGTCGCGTCTCAAGTCTCAGTAACACGTCGTTTCGAATACCATGCTTATGTCGCGTCACAAGTCTCTCTAACGCGTTGTTCCGATTACATAATTATGGTTAGGTTATATTACACAAAGTGTGCGTTAAAATTTACGGTAGAGTACTATGTCGCGTCACAAGTCACTTCAGCGCATCGTTCTGATTACCTAAGCGTGGTTAGGTTATATTACGCAAAGTGTGCGTGAAAAGTGACGCTAGATTAGTATGTTGCGTCTCAAGTCTCTTTAACGCGTTGTTCCGATTAACTAAGCATGGTTAGGTTATATTACACAAAGTTTGCGTGAAAAGTCACAGTAGATTATTTTGTCGCGTCTCAAGTATCTTTAACGCGTCGTTTTGATTACATATACATGGTTTGGTTATATTACGCAAAGTGTGCGTGAAAAGTGACGCTAGATTAGTATGTCGGGTCTCAAGTCTCTTCAACGCATCGTTTCGATTACCATGCTTATGTCGTGCCACAAGTCTCTCTAACGCGTCGTTCCGATTACCTAGGCATAGTTTCGGTATATTACGCAAAGTGTGCGTGAAAAGTGACGCAAGATTGGTAAGATGCGTCTCAAGTCTGTTTAACGCGTTGTTCCAATTACCTAAGCACGGTTAGGTTAGGTTACGCAAAGCGTGCGTAAGAAGTGACGATAGATTACTATGTCGCGTCTCAAGTCTATTTAACTCGTCGTTATGATTACCTAAGAATCATATTAGGTTATATTACGCAAAGTGTGCGTAAAAAGTGACAGTAGATTACTATGTCGCGTCTCAAGTCTCTTTAACACGTTGTTTTGATTACTATGCTTATGTCGAGTCACAAGTCTGTTTAACGCGTTGTTCCGAACACCTAAGCATGGTTAGGTTATATTACACAAAGTGTGCGTGAAAAGTGACGCAAGATTAGTATGTCGCGTGTCATGTCTCTTTAACGCGTCTGTCCCATAACCTACGCATGGTTAGAAAATTACGCAAAGCGTCCGTGAAAAATGACGCTAGATTAGTATGTCGCGTCTAAAGTCTCTTTAAGGCGTCGTTTCATTACCATTCTTATGTCGCGCCACAAGTCTCTCTAACGCATCGTTCCAATTACCTAAGCATGGTTAGTATACATTACTCAAAGTGTGCGAGAAAAGTGAAATAGATTAGTAAAAAGTGATGCTAGATTAGTATGTCGTGTCTCAAGTCTCTTTAATGCGTCGTTACGATTACCTAAGCATTGTTAGGTTATATTACGCAAAGTGTGCGTTAAAAGAGACAATAGATTAGTAAGTCGCGTCTCAAGTCTTTTTAACGCGTCGTTTAGATTACTTAAGCATGGTTAGATTATATTACGCAAAGTGTGCGTGAAAAGTGACGTTAGATTAGTATGTGGCGTCTCAAGTCTCTTCAACGCGTTGTTCCGAATAACTAAGCATGGTTAGGTTTTATTACGCAAAGTCTGCGTGAAAAGTTACGCTAGATTAGTTTGTCGCATCTCAATTCTCTTTAACGCGTCGTTTCGATCACTTATGCATGTTTAGGCTATGTTACGCAAAGTGTGCGTGAGAATTGACGCTAGATTAGTATGTCGCGTCTCATTTCTCTTTAACGCGTCGTTTCGATTACCTAAGCATGGTTCGGTTATATTACGCAAAGTGTGCGTGAAAAATAACGCTAGATTAGTATGTCGCATCTCAAGTCTCTCTAACTTGTCGTTCTGATTACATAAGCATCTTTAGGTTATATTATGCAAAGTATGCGTCAAAAGTGACGCTAGATAAGTAGGTCGCATTGCAAGTCTCTTTAACTCGTCGTTCTGATTACCTAAGCATGGTATAGTTATATTACACAAAGTGTACGTGAAAAGGGACACTCGATTAGTATGTCGCTTCTCAAGTCTCTTTAACGCGTTAGTCCTATTACTTCAGCATGGTTAGTTTATTTTACAAAAAGTGTGTGTGAAACGTGATGCTAGATTAGTATGTCGCGTCTCAGGTCTCTTTAACGTGTCGTTCCGATTATCTATGCTTGGTAAGGTTGTATTACACAAAGTGTGTGTAAGAAGTGACGCTAGATTAATATGTCGCGTCTCAAGTCTCTTCAACGCGTCGTTTCGAATACCATGCTTATGTCGCTTCACAAGTCTCTCTAACGCGTCGTTCCGATTACCTAAGAATGGTTAGGTTCTATTATGCAAAGTGTCCATGAAAAGTGACAATATACTAGTATGTCGCGTCGTTCCTACTACCTATAACCATGGCTAGTACTACGCAAAGTGTGCGTGAAAAGTGACGCTAGATTAGTATGTCGCCTCACAAGTCTCTTTAACGCGTCGTTCCGATTACCTAAGCATGGTTAGGTTATATTACACAAAGTGTGCGCTAAAACTTACAATAGATTAGTATGTCGCGTCTCAAGTCTTTGTATCGTGTCGTTTCGATTACCTAAGCATGGTTAGGTTATATTACGCAAAGTGTCCGTGAAAGCGACGCTAGATTAGTATGTCGCATCTCATGTCTCTCTAACGTGTCGTTCTGATTACATAAGCATCGTTAGGTTATATTACGCAAAGTGTCCGTGAAAAGTGACAATAGATTAGTATGTCGTGCCTCAAGTATCTTTAACGCGTCGTTACGATTACCTAAGCATGGCTAGGTTATATTACGCAAAGTGTGCGTGGAAAGTGACGCTTGATTAGTAAGTCGCGTCTCAAGTCTTTGTAACCCGTCGTTCTGATTACCTAAGCATGATTAGGTTATATTACACAAAATGTGCGCAAAAAGTGACAATAGATTTGTATGTCGCGTCTCAAGTTTTTGTAACGCGTCGTTTCAATTACCTAAGCATGGTTAGGTTATATTAGGCAAAGTGTGCGTGAAAAGTGACGCTAGATTAGTATGTCGCATCACAAGTCTCTTTAACTCGTCGTTTCGATTACCATGCTTATGTTGCATCACAAGTCTCTCTAACGTGTCGTTCCGATTATCTAAGCATGGTTAGATATTAAGCAAAGTGTGCGTGAAAAGTGACGCTAGATTAGTATGTCGAGTCAAGTCTCTTTAACGCGTCGTTCCGATTACGCAAAGTGTGAAAAGTGACGCTAGATTAGTATGTCGCGTCTTAAGTATCTTTAATGCATCTTTCCAATTACTTCAGCATGGTTAGGTTATATTACGCAAAGTGTGCGTGAAAAGTGATGCTACATTAGTATGTCCCGTCTCAAGTCTCTGTAACGCGTCATTTCGATTACAATGCTTATGTCGCGTCACAAGTCTATCTAACGCGTCGTTCCGATTACCTAACCTGGTTAGGTTATATTACGGAAAGAAAGCATTAAAAGTGACGCTAGATCAGTATGTCGCATCTCAAGTCTCTTTAACGCGTCGTTCCGATTACCTAAGCATGGTTAGGTTATATTATGCAAGGTGTGCGCGAAAAGTGACGCTAGATTAGTATGTCGCTTCTCAAGTCTCTTTTACGCGTTGTGTCGATTACCATGCTTATGTCGGGTCACAATTCTCTCTAACACGTCGTTCCGATTACCTAAGAATGGTTAGGTTATATTACGCAAAGTGTGCGTTAAAAGTGACGCTAGATTAGTATGTCGCGTCTCAAGTCTCTTTAACGCGTCGGTTCGATTACCATACTTATGTCGCGTCACAAGTCTCTCTAATGCGTCGTTCTGATTACCTAAGCATGGTTAGGTTATAATGTTAGTAGTATGTGCTCAAGGGCCATTTGATTGTATATATTTCTAGAACTAATCCTAATGGAAAACGATATATATGTTTTATTTGAATTAAGTGTCTCATCAACTAAGTGTTCATTTATTACGTATTGTCCTTATCATATTGTGATAGAATCTATTCTTATGGTGTTAAGAATATGAATGACAGATTCTATAATACAAGTGATCTAAATAACCGTTCACGATCGATAGGGTCATACGAATAAGGGCATCGCATTTTTTCGGAAAGATCGTCACCTCTATTTATTCTCCTTATTAGTAAAGAGTTACTAATTATAGGAAGTAGTGAATCTCATACTACTTGATGGGGATCAGAATAAACATGTGGACACTCAAGGGGGTTGAGTGAGTCGAACAAGTGACGCTAGATGACTTATATATGGTATTTCATCAAAGTCAATTTAATGTCATCTAGTTCATAATTGTACATATGTCCTTTGACTTGCGGTGACACTATCTTGTATATAGGTCAAGTCTCTTTAACGCGTCGGTTCGATTACCATAATTATGTCGCGTCACAAGTCTCTCTAATGCGTCGTTCTGATTACCTAAGCATGGTTAGGTTATAATGTTAGTAGTATGTGCTCAAGGGCCATTTGATTGTATATATTTCTAGAACTAATCCTAATGGAAAACGATATATATGTTTTATTTGAATTAAGTGTCTCATCAACTAAGTGTTCATTTATTACGTATTGTCCTTATCATATTGTGATAGAATCTATTCTTATGGTGTTAAGAATATGAATGACAGATTCTATAATACAAGTGATCTAAATAACCGTTCACGATCGATAGGGTCATACGAATAAGGGCATCGCATTTTTCCGGAAAGATCGTCACCTCTATTTATTCTCCTTATTAGTAAAGAGTTACTAATTATAGGAAGTAGTGAATCTCATACTACTTGATGGGGATCAGAATAAACATGTGGACACTCAAGGGGGTTGAGTGAGTCGAACAAGTGACGCTAGATGACTTATATATGGTATTTCATCAAAGTCAATTTAATGTCATCTAGTTCATAATTGTACATATGTCCTTTGACTTGCGGTGACACTATCTTGTATATAGGTGATTAGAGTTTGATACTCCTTATCCCTAGATATTTCATGAGCTAGGGTCGCGGGATGTGTTGGCTCTAGTTAGTTGTATAGAGATAGGGTTTAACCTAGAGAGGATTCATCACTCTGGATGAACGGAGATAAGATTCTATGCTATCTCAAATTGTTCTTGATGGATGATAAAATCTGCGCATGTGTATATGACTTACTTAGAAAGTTGTTTCTAATGAAAGTCATATTTATCAAGAATAAGAATTGAGAGACGAGGTCAGAATCTTAGAAGAAGGGAATTTTGATTGTACGGTAATTATGAACATTGGTTCATAAAGAATGCATCGAAACATTCATCTATATTTAGGGTCATGATATGTTGCTAGACGTCACTCACGATCTACGAGAATTAATAATTAATGGGATTTAATTATTTAATATAAGAAAGGCGTTTCTTATGACTCTCGTTGCCATAGAAGTGAACCTAGTTAGTCACAAACACTAGGGTGTGCAACCGATTGAGTTTATGTGAGATCGATTTCATATAGATTACTAGCATATCTCAGAAATTAATCTAAAATGAAAAATGAGTACAAATAAGGGACTAATTTGTAAGAGTTATTTATTAGTAGGAACCTAATTGTATTTTATCCAAGTTAATGTGATTAGTAATTTGATAATGTCATGTGATGATGTCATGATGATGCCATGCGATGATGTCACGTGATGATGTCATGTGATGATGTTATGCATATGCTTGGTGTGTGACACTTAGCCATGGTTAGGTTATATTATGCAAAGTGTGCGTGAACAATGACGCTAGATTAGTATGTCGCGTCACAAGTCTCTTTCATCCGTCGTTCCGATTACCTAACCATAGTTAGGTCATATTACGCAAAGTGTGCGTGAAAAGTGACAATATATTAGTATGTCGCGTCTCAAGTCTCATTAAGCATGGTTAGGTTATATTATGCAAAGTGTGCGTGAAACATGACGCTAGATTAATATGTCGCATCTAAAGTCTCTATAACGCGTCGTTTCGATTACTATGCTTATGTCGCACACAAGTCTCTCTAACGCGTCGTCCCAATTACCTAACCATGGTTAGTTTATATTAAGCAAAATGTGCGTGAAAAGTGACAATAGATTAGTATGTCGTGTCTCAAGTCTTTTTGACGCGTCGTTCTGATTACCTAAGCATGGTTTGGTTAAATTACGCAAAGAGTGCGTAAAAGGTGATGCTAGATTAGTATGACGTGTCTCAAGTCTATTTAACGCGTCGTTTTGATTACCATGCTTATGTCGCGTCACAAGTCTCTCTATCGTGTCGTTCCGATTACCTAAGATTGGTTAGTTTATATTATGGAAAATATGCGTTAAAAGAAAAGCTAGATTACTATGTCCCGTCACAAGTCTGTTTAATGCGTCTTTCCGATTACCTAAGAATGGTTTTGTCATAGTACGCAAAGTGTTCGTGAAAAGTGGCAATCGCGTCTCAAGTCTCTTTAACGCATCGTTTCGATTACCATGGTTATGTCGCGTCACAAGTCTCTCTAACGCGTCGTTTCGATTACATAAGCATGGTTAAGTTATATTACGCAAACTGTCCGTGAAAAGTGACGTTAGATTAGTATGTCGGGCCTCATGTCTCTTTAACGCGTCGTTTCGATTACTTATGCATGGCTAGGTTATAATACGCAAAGTGTACGTCAAATGTGACGCTAGATTAGTATGTCCCGCGTCTCAAATTTTTTTAATGCGTCGTTCCGATTACCTAAGCATGGTTAGGTTATATTATGCCTAAGTATGCGTCAAAAGTGATAATAGATTAGTATGTCGCATCTCACGTCAAAAGTGATAATAGATTAGTATGTCGCATCTCAAGTCTTTTTAGCGTGTCGTTCCGATTACCTAAGCATGGTTATTTTATATTACACAAAGTGTGCTGGAAATGTGACGCTAGATTAGTATGTCGTGTCTCAAGTCTCTTTTATGTGTCGTTTTGATTACCATGCTTATTTCGCGTCATAAGTCTCTCAAACGCGTCGTTCCGATTACCTAATCATGGTTAGGTTATATTACGCAAAGAGTGCGTTAAAATTGACGGTAGAGTACTATGTCGCGTCACAAGTCATTTTAACGCGTCGTTCTGATTACCTAAGCATGTTTTGGTTACATTACGCAAAGTGTGCGTAAAACGTGAGGCTAGATTAGTTTGCCGCGTCTCAAGTCTCTTAAGCGCGTTGTTTCCATTATCTAAGCATGGCTAGGTTATATTACGCAAAGTGTGCGTGAAAAATGACGGTAGATTAGTATGTCACGTCTCAAGTCTCTTTAACGCGTCGTTTCGATTACCATGCTTATGTCGCGTCACAAATCTCTCTAACGCGTCCAATTACCTAAGCATTGTTAGGTAATAATACACAAAGTGTGCGTGAAAAGTGATGCTAGATTAGTATGTCGCGTCTGAAGTGTCTTTAATGCGTCGTTTCGATTACCATGCTTATGTCGCGTCACAAGTCTCTCAACGCGTCGTTCCGATTACCAAAGCATGGTTAGGTTATTACGTAAAGGGTGCGTGAAAAGTGATGCTAGATTAGTATGTCGCATCTCAAGTCTCTTTAACGCGTCGTTCCGATTACCCAAGCATGGTTAGTTATATTACGCTAAGCGTGCGTAAAAAGTGACGCTAGATTAGTATGTCACGTCTCAAGTCTCATTAACGCGTCGTTCCGATTACCTAATCATCGTCAAGTTATATTACGCAAAGTGTGCGTAAAAAGGGAAGCTGGACTAGTATGTCGTGTTTCAAGTCTCTTTGACGCGTCGTTCGATTACTATGCTTATGTCGCGTCACAAGTCTCGTTAAGCATGGTTAGGTTATATTACACAAAGTGTGCGTGAAAAGTAACACTTGATTAGTATGTCGTGTCTCATAAATCATTAACGCGTCAGTCCGATTACCTAATCATGGTTAGGATATATTGCGCAAAGTGTGCGTAAAAAGTGACGCTAGATTAGTATTTCTCATCTAAAGTCTCTTTAAGGCGTCGTTTCATTACTATTCGTATGTCGCGTCACAAGTCTCTCTAACGCATCGTTCCAATTACCTAAGCATGGTCAGTTTTTACTATGCAAAATGTGCGTGAAAAGTGAAATAGATCAGTATGTCGCGTCTCAAGTCTTTGAGACGCGTCGTTCCGATTACCTTATCATGGTTAGGTTAAATTACATAAAGTGTGCGTAAAAAGTGATGCTAGATTAGTATGTCGTGTCTCAAGTCTTTTTAACGCGTCGTTTCGATTACCCAAGCATGGTTAGGTTATTTTACGCAAAGTGTGCATTAAAAGTGACAATAGTTTAGTATGTCGTGTCTCAAGTCTTTTTAACGCGTCGTTTTGATTACCTAAGCATGGTTAGGTTATATAATGCAAAGTGTGCGTGAAAATTGATGCAAGATTTTTCACGTCTCAAGTGTCTTTAACCCATCATTCTGATTACCATGCTTATGTCACGTCACAAGTCTCTCTAACGCGTCGTTGCGATTACGTATGCATGGTTAGGTTATATTACGCAAAGTGTGCGTTAATAGTGACGCTAGATTACTATGTAGCGTCACAAGTTTCTTTAACACATCGTTCCGATTACCAAAGCATGGTTAGGTTATATTACGCAAAGTGTGCGGGAAAAGTGACTCTAGATTAGTATGTCGCGTCTCAAGTCTCTTTAACATGTCGTTTCGATTACCATGCTTATGTCGCGTCACAAGTCTCTCTAACGCGTTGTTCTGATTACCTAAGCATGGTTAATTTATATCATGGAAAGTGTGCGTTAAAAGTGAAGCTAGATTACTATGTCGCGTCACAAGTCTCTTTAATAGGTCGTTCCGATGACCTAAGATTGTTAGGTTATATTACGCAAAGTGTGCGTTAAAAGTGACGCTAGATTAGTATGCCGTGTCACAAGTCTCTTTAACGCGTCATTTTGATTACCTAAGCATGGTTAGATTATATACGTAAAGTGTGCGTGAAAAGTAATGCTAGATTAGCATATCGCTTTTCAAGTCTCTTTTACGCGTCTTTTCGATTAACATGCTTATATCGCGTCACAAGTATCTCTAACGCGCTGTTCCGATTACCTAATCATGGTTAGGTTATATTATGCAAAGTGTGCGTTAAAATTAAAGCTAGATTACTAGGTCGGGTCACAAGTGTCTTTAACGCGTCGTTTCGATTACCTAAGCATTGTTATGTTATATTACGCAAAGTGTGTTGAAAAGTGACGCTAGATTAGTATGTCGCGTCACTAGTTTCTTTAACGCGTCGTTCCAATTACCTAAGCATGGTAAGATTATATACACAAAGTGTGCGTAAAAAGTGATGCTAGATTAGTATGTCGCGTCTCAAGTGTCTTTAACCCGTCGTTCCGATAACCATGCTTATGTCACGTCACAAGTCTCTCTAACGCGTCGATACAATTACCTAAGCATGGTTAGGTTTTATTACGCAAAGTGTGCGTTAAAAGTGACGCTAGATTACTATGTCGCATCACAGGCTTCTTTAACACATCGTTCCCATTACCTAAGCATGGTTAGGTTATATTACGCAAAGTGTACGGGAAAAGTGACTCTAGATTAGTATGTCGCCTCTCAAGTCTCTTTAACGCGTCGTTTCGATTACCATGCTTATGTCGTGTCACAAGTCTCTCTAACGCGTTGTTCTGATTACCTAAGCATGGTTAATTTATATAATGGAAAGGTTGCGTTAAAAGTGAAGCTAGATTACTATGTTGCGTCACAAGTCTCTTTAACGCGTCGTTCCGATTACCTAAGATAGTTAGGTTATATTACGCAAAGTGTGCGTTAAAAGTGACGCTAGATTAGTATGTCGCATAAAAATTCTCTTTAACGCGTCGTTCCGATTACCTAAGCATGGTTAGATTATATAGACAAAGTGTGCGTGAAAAGTGATGCTAGATTAGTATGTCGCGTCTCAAGTCTCTTTAACGTGTCGTTTTGATTACCATGCTTATGTCGCGTCACAACTATCTACAACGCGTTGTTCCGATTACCTAATCATGGTTAGGTTATATTATGCAAAGTGTGCGTTAAAATTGACAGTAGAGTACTATGTCGAGTCACAAGTCACTTTAACGCGTCGTCCCGATTTCCTTAGCATGGTTAGGTTATATTACGCAAAGTGTGCGTGAAAAATGACGCTAGATTTGTATGTTGCGTCTCAAGTCTCTTTAACGCGTTGTTCAGATTAACTAAGCAAGGTTCGGTTATATTACGCAAAGTGTGCTTGAAAAGTGACGCCAGATTAGTTTTTCGCGTCTCAAGTCTATTTAACGCTTCGTTTCGATTACCTAAGCATGATTAGGTTATATTACGCAAAGTGTGCGTGAAAACGGACACTAGATTAGTATGTCGCATCTCAAGTCTCTTTAACGCGTCGTTTCGATTACCATGCTTATGTCGCGTCACAAGTCTCTTTAACGCGTCGTTCCGATTACCTAAGCATGTTAGGTTATATTATGCAAATTGTGCGTGAAAAGTGACGCTAGATTAGTATGGCGCGTCTCAAGTCTCTTTACCGTGTCATTTCGAACACCTAAGCATGGTAAGGTTATATTACACAAAGTGTGCGTGAAAAGTGACGCTAGATTAGTATGTCGCGTCACAAGTCTCTCTAACGCGTCGTTCCAATTACCTTAGCATGGTTAGGTTATATTACGCAAAGTGTGCATGAAGAGTGACGCTAGATTAGTATGTCGCGTCTAATGTCTCTTTAAGGAATCGTTTCATTACCATTCGTAGTTCGTGTCACAAGTCTCTCTAACGCATAGTTCCAATTACCTAAGCATGGTTAGTTTATACTACGCAAAGTGTGCATGAAAAGTGAAATATATTAGTATGTCGCGTCAGTCTTTCTGAGGCGTCGTTCCGATTACCTAAGCATGGTTAGGTCAAATTACGCAAAGAGTAAGTAAGAAGTGATGCTAGATTGGTATGTGGTGTCACAAGTCTCTTTAACGTGTCGTTTCGATTACCTAAGCATGGTTAGGTTATATTACGCAAAGTGTGCGTGAAAAGTGACACTAGATTAGTATGTACTCAAGTGTCTTTAACCCGTTGTTTCGAATACCATGCTTACGTCGCGTCACAACTCTCTCTAACGCGTCATCCTTATTACCTAAGCATGGTTAGGTTATATAAAAGTGTGCGTTAAAAGTGACGCTAGATTACTATATCGCGTCACAAGTCTCATTAAAACGTCGTTCCGATTACCTAAGCATGGTTGGGTATATTACGTAAAGTGTGCGTGAAAAGTGACGCTAGTTTAGTATGTCTCGTCACTGGTCTCTTTAACGCGTTGTTCCGATTACCTAAGCATGGTTAGGTTATATTATGCAAAGTGTGTGTGAAAAGTGACGCTAGATTAGTATGTCGCGTCTCACGTATCTTTAACCCGTCGTTTCGATTACCATGCTTATGTCGCGTCACAAGTCTCTCTAATGCGTCGTTCTGATTACCTAAGCATGGTTAGATTATATTATGCAAAGTGTGTGTGAAAAGTGACGCTAGATTAGTATGTCGCGTCTCACGTATCTTTAACCCGTCGTTTCGATTACCATGCTTATGTCGCGTCACAAGTCTCTCTAATGCGTCGTTCTGATTACCTAAGCATGGTTAGATTATATCACGCAAAGTGTGCGTTAAAAGTGACGCTAGATGACTATGTCGCGTCACAAGTTTCTTTATCGCGTCATTCTGATTACCTAAGCATGGTTAGGTTATATTACCCAAAGTGTGCGTGAAAAGTGACTCTAGCTTAGTATGTCGCATCTCAAGTCTCTTTAACGCGTCGTTTCGATTACCATGTTTATGTCACGTCACAAGTCTCTCCAACTCGTCGTTCTGATTACCTAAACATGGTTAGTTTATATTATGGAAAGTGGGCGTTAAAAGTGAAGCTAGATTACTATGTTGCGTCACATGTCTTTTTAAAGCGTCGTTCGGATTACCTAAGCCGGTTTGGTTATATTACGCAATGTGTGCGTGAAAAGTGACGCTAGATTAGTATGTCGCGTCAGAAGTCTCTTTAATGGGTCGTTTCGATTACCTAACAATGGTTAGGTTATATACGCAAAGTGTGCTTGAAAAATGACGCTAGATTAGTATGTCGCGTCTCAAGTCTCTTTAACGCGTCGTTTCGGATGCCATGCTCATGTCACGTCACAAGTCTCTCTAGCGCGTCGTTCCGATTACCCAATCATGGTTAGGTTATATGACGCAAAGTGTGCGTTAAAATTGACGGTAACGTACTATGTCGCGTCACAAATTACATTAACGCGTCGTTCCGATTACCTAAGCATAGTTAGGTTATATTCTACGCAAAGTGTGCGTGAAAAGTGACTTTAGATTTGTATGATACGTCTCAAGTCTCTTTAGTGCGGTGTTCCGATTAACTAAGCATGGATTGGTTATATTACGCAAAGTGTGCTTGAAAAAGTGACGCTAGATTAGTTTGTCGCGTCTCAAGTCTCTTTAAAGCGTCGTTTCGATTACCTAAGCATGGTTAGGTTATATTACATAAAGTGTGCTTGAAAAGTTACGCTAGATTAGTATGTCTCGTATAAAGTCTCTTTAACGCGTCGTTTCGATTACCATGCTTATGTCACGTCACAAGTCTCTAATGCGTCGTTCCGATTACCTAAGCATGGTTAGGTTATATTACGCAAAGTGTGCGTGAAAAGTGACGCTAGGTTAGTATGTCGCGTCTCATTTTTCTTTAATGCGTCGTTCTGATTATCTAAGTATGGTTAGGTTATACTACGCAAAGCGTGCGTAAAAACTCACGTTAGATTAGTATGTCGCGTCTCAAGTCTCTTTAACTCATCGTTCTGATTATCTAACCCTCGTTAGGTTATATTACGCAAAGTGTGCGCAAAAAGTGACGCTAGATTAGTATGTCGCATTTCAAGTCTCTTTAACGCGTCGTTCCGAACATCTAAGCATGGTTAGGTAATATTACCAAAAGTGTGCGTGAAAAGTGACGCTAGATTAGTATGTCGCGTCACAAGTCTCTCTAACGCGTCGTTCCGATTACCTTAGCATGGTTTGGTTATAGTACGCAAAGTGTGCGTGAAAAGTGACGCTAGATTAGTATGTCGCGTCTAATGTCTCTTTAAGGCATCGTTTCATTACCATTCTTACTTCACGTCACAAGTCTCTCTAACGCATCGTTCCATTTACCTAAGCATTTATATTACACAAATTGTGCGTGAAAAGTGAAATAGATTAGTTTGTCGCGTCTCAAGTCTTTTTGACGCGTAGTTCCGATTACCTAAGCATGGTTAGGTTAAATTACGCAAAGAGTGCGAAAAAGTGATTCTAGATTGGTATGTTGTGTCTCAAGTCTTTTTAACGCGTCGTTCCGATTACCAAAGCATGGTTATTTTATATTACGCAAAGTGTGCGTTAAAAGTAACAATAGATTAGTATGTCACGTCTCATGTCTCTTTAACGCGTCGTTTTGATTACCTAATCATGGTTAGATATAATACGCAAAGTGTTTATGAAAAGTGACGCTAGATTAGTATGTCGCTTCTCAAGTGTCTTTAACCCATTGTTCGAATACCATGCTTATGTCTCGTCACAAGTCTCTCTAACGCGTCGTCCCGATTACCTAAGCATGGTTTGTTTATATGACGCTAGATAACTATGTCGCGTCACAAGTTTCTTTAACGCGTCGTTCCAATTACCTAAGTGGTTAGGTTATATTACGCAAAGTGTGCGTGAAACATGACTCTAGATTAGTATGTCGCGCCTCAAGTCTCTTTAACGCGTCGTTTCAATTACCATCCTTAAGTCGCATCACAAGTCTCTCTAACGTGTCGTTCCGATTACCTAAGCATGGTTAGTTTATATTATGAAAAGTGTGCGTTAAAAGTGAAGCTAGATTACTATGTCGTGTCACAAGTCTCTTAACGCATCGTTCCGATAGCCTAAGCATGGTTAGGTTATATTACGCAAAGTGTGCGTGAAAAGTGACGCTAGATTAGTATGTCGCACCTCAAGTCTTTGTAACGCGTCGTTTTGATTACCATGCTTATGCCGTGTCACAAGTCTCTCTAACGCGTCGTTCGAATTACCTAATCATGGTTATGTAATATTATGCAAAGTGTGGGTTAAAATTTACGGTAGAGTACTATGTCGCGTCGTTCCGATTACCTAAGCATGGTTAGGTTATATTATGCAAAGTGTGCATGAAAAGTGACGCTAGATTAGTATGTTGCGTCTCAAGTCTCTTTAACGCGTTGTTCTGATTAACTAAGAGCATGGTTGGGTTTTATTATGCAAAGTGTGCGTGAAAAAGTGACGGTAGATTAGTTTGTCGCATCTCAAGTCTCTTTAGCGCGTCGTTTTGATTACATAAACATGGTTAGGTTATATTACGCAAAGTGTGCGTGAAAAGTGACGCTAGATTAGTATGTCGCATCACAAGTCTCTTACGCGTCGTTCCAAGTACCTACGCATTGTTAGTATTACGCAATTTTGCATGAAAAGTGACGCTAGATTAGTATGTCGCGCCACAAGTCTCTATTACGCGTCGTTCTGATTACCTAAGCATGGTTAGGTTATATTACGCAAAGTGTGCGTGAAAAGTGACGCTAGATTAGTATGTCGCGTCTCAAGTCTTGTTAACGCATCGTTCCAATTACCTAAGCATAGTTAGGTAAGGATATGCAAAGCGTGCGTAAGAAGTGACGATAGATTAGTATGTCGCGTCTCAAGTCTCTTTAACTCGTTGTTCCGATTACCCAAGCATCGTTAGGTTATATAACGCAAAGTGTGCATAAAAAGTGACGCTAGATTAGTATGTCGCGTCTCAAGTCTCTTTAACGCGTCATTTTGATTACTATGCTTATGTCGAGTCACAAGTCTCTTTAACACGTCGTTCCAAACACCTAAGCATGGTTAGGTTATACTACACAAAGTGTGCGTGAAAAGTGACGCTAGATTCGTATGTCGCGTCTCATGTCTCTTTAGTCTGTCCGATTACCTATGCATGGTTACATTAAATTATGCAAAGTGTCCGTGAAAAATGACGCTAGATAGTATGTCGCATCTAAAGTCTCTTTAAGGCGTCGTTGCATTACCATTCTTATGTCGCGTCACAAGTCTCTCTAACGCATTGTTCCAATTACCTAAGCATGGTGAATTTACATTACTCGAAGTGTGCGAGAAAAGTGAAATAAATTAGTATCGCGTCTCTAGTCTTTTTGACGCGTCGTTCTGATTACCTAAGCATGGTTAGGTTAAATTATGCAAAGAGTGCGTAAAAAGTGATGCTAGATTAGTATGTCGTGTCTCAAGTCTCTTTAATGCGTCGTTCCGATTACCTAAGCATGGTTAGGTTATATTACGCAAAGTGTGCGATAAAAGTGACAATAGATTAGTATGTCGTGTCTCAAGTCTTTTTATCGCGTCGTTTCGATTACCTAAGCATGGTTAGGTTATATTACGCAAAGTGTGCGTGAAAAGTGACGCTAGATTAGTATGTGGAGTCTCAAGTCTCTTTAACGCGTTGTTCTGATTAACTAAGCATGGTTAGGTTATATTACGCAAAGTGTGCTTGAAAAGTGACGCTAGATTAGTTTGTCGCATCTCAAGTCTCTTTAACGCGTCGTTTTGATTACTTATCCATGGTTAGGTTATATTACGCAAAGTGTGCGTGAACAATGACGCTAGATTAGTATGTGGCGTCTCAAGTCTCTTTAACGCGTTGTTCCGATTACGTAAGCATGGTTAGGTTATATTACGCAAAGTATGCTTGAAAAGTGACGCTAGATTAGTTTGTCGCGTCTCAAGTCTCTTTAACACGTCGGTTCGATTACCTTAGCATGGTTAGGTTATATTACGCAAAGTGTGCGTGAAAAGTGACGCTAGATTAGTATATCGCGTCTCAAGTCTCTTTAACGCGTCGTTTCGATTACCATGCTTATGTTGCGTCACAAGTCGCTCTAACGCGTTGTTCAAACTACCTTAGCATGGTTAGGTTATATTACGCAAAGTGTAAGTGAAAAATGACACTAGATTAGTATGTCGCATCTCAAGTCTTTTTGACTCGTCGTTCCGATTACCTAAGCATGGTTAGGTTATATTACGCAAAGTGTGCTTGAAAAGTGACGCTAGATTAGTTTGTCGCGTCTCAAGTCTCTTTAACACGTCGGTTCGATTACCTTAGCATGGTTAGGTTATATTACGCAAAGTGTGCGTGAAAAGTGACGCTAGATTAGTATATCGCGTCTCAAGTCTCTTTAACGCGTCGGTTCGATTACAATGCTTATGTTGCGTCACAAGTCGCTCTAACGCGTTGTTCAAACTACCTTAGCATGGTTAGGTTATATTACGCAAAGTGTAAGTGAAAAAGGACACTAGATTAGTATGTCGCATCTCAAGTCTTTTTGACTCGTCGTTCCGATTACCTAAGCATGGTTAGGTTATATTACGCAAAGAGTACGTAAAAAGTGATGATATATTAGTATGTCTTGTCTCAAGTCTCTTTAACGCTTCGTTCCTATTACCTTAGCATGGTTAAGTAATATTACGCGAAGTGTGCGTTAAAAGTTACAGTAGATTAGAGTATCGCGTCTGAAGTCTTTTTAACGCGTCGTTCCGATTACCTAAACATGGTTAGGTTATATTACGCAAAGTGTGCGTGAAAAGTGACGCTAGATGAGTATGTCGCGTCTCAAGTCTCTTTATCACATCGTTTAGATTACCATGCTTATGTTGCGTAATATAAACTAACCATGCTTAGGTAGTTTGAACGACGCATTAGAGCGACTTGTGACGCGACTTAAGCATGGCAATCCAAACGACACATTAAAGAGACTTGTGACCCGACATACTAATCTAGCGTCACTTTTCACGCACACTTTGCGTAATATAACCTAACCATGCTTAGATAATCGGAACGACGCGTTAGAGAGGCTTGTGACGCGACATATGCATGGTAATCAAAACGACGCGTTAAAGAGACTTGAGACGCGACATACTAATCTATTGTCACTTTTCACGCACACTTTGCGTAATATAACCCAAACATGCTTAGGTAATCGAAACAACACGTTAAAGAGACTTGAGATGTGACATACTAATCTAGCGTCACTTTTCACGCACACTTTGTGTAATATAACCTATGCTCTTCACTTGCCTCTCCTGAGGATCTTGTGAATCAAAACCTTGTGTCATAAAAATTGCTAATGCGATAAATTTCAACATATACTAAGAGGACAGGCCGGTTGATAAAATGCCCATGGTGAGGCTGTGATCCTGGCTAGAGAAGAGAAAGAAACATACATACTAGTTCTTACTTTGTGAAAATTGGGTCAGTACCTTACAACCGTGCTCACAAAAAGTTGTTGTTCTACACCTTCTAGACTGCTCTTACTACTGTAAATAAAAATGATTATCTTTATGAGTTTACTTATCTTCCAGAAAATCAAAAAATATCTGATACAAAAGCCCCTCTTCTCAATCCTTATGATGCGTTTTCTAAAACCACTAACCCTTTTATCAATAATATTAAGTCCTTGATAAAAAAGCCTTACAAACCTATCAAAGAATATGTTCAGTCATCCAGCTTTGATCAATGCGCAATTCATGCTTCTCAAGCTGAACAATTTATTACTCTTGAAATTCCACCTGAATTTCTAAGAGTATGGTTTAGCTCAGGATTATACTCATATTCACTTTGGAGCTAACCGACTTGGTCTTAGTTACCATGGTCATGCCGGTCTACTAGTCTTTACAAGAATTGCTCTTGTAGATTCTCGGTATCCACATTATCAACATGCAGTGATTGGTACAGTTGAAACTTCCTTGAATGCAGGCTCAGTGTTTTTCACCATTTTTCCAAATTACACCCTTGGCCTCTCTGATCCGATGGCTCTTACGGCTTTAAAGGTGCAAATACAAATTACTGGAGCTCAACAAGTTGCTGATTCAATTGCAGCTACTCTTCACTATCAAATGGTGTATCGTTTGCAAAACCATGCTTTAAACCTCACTTTACCCGCAAACCATAATGATGCCCTTTTGATTAAAACAGATTCCTAAAACACCCCTTCTTGTGTCCATATACCCAAACAAATCACTAGAAATGAACTCCTACACCTTTTCCCTGAAAAGTGGATTACCAACTATGAAACAATGCATGAATCTACTCAACCTGTTCAATCATGTACTCCAGTATTCACAAAAAAACCTGATGGCACTGTTGAGACGTCCATTGCAAAACATACTGATGTCACTCCTCAGGAATTTTCTACACAGTTCATGCTTGAACCATTTTCCACAAGAAAAAGGAGTTCCTGTTGTGTCTTTTGATTTTGAAGGGCGTCCTATATATGCCTTTCAACGGGATGGATGGTCATTGTTTCTTTGATGCTTGTGATTGTGATGATTGCTTAAAGGATTTGGAGGATGAAGAAATCGAAGATGATCTCCAAAACTCAAGCTGTTGTTCTGAAGCTGATTTTCACAGGAGATATGATGATAATGATCCTTTTATTGGGATGTTTGGCCAACCATCTGGAAAATATGATTATTTAGTTTCATACTCCCATCCAGCAGATTTGACAACGCCTTCCCCACATAAACCATTAAACTCACCCTGTCATAATCCACCTAAACCACCAAAAACATCACCGCCAATTCCTTGCTACAAAAAAAGCCCTGAAATGGATAAGGAAGGAAGAACCAATACATAGAAACCCTATTGTGACAAAAATCCCTCAAATTTGTATGTTTCAATCCCCTTCATATGAAAAGGAATACCCTCCTTTACTAGAAACCTTAACCTCCACTCAACCCATCAAATCAACCCCATTTATACAAAATCCCTCCACTGTCGAGCCAGATGGTACACTCAAACAGGTTTCTCAAGCAGAAGCAGTCTTGAACTGGCAAACACAGAATGCTATTGCTCAGAATCAAAAGCTCACTAAGCTTGAAGGAAAGATCGATCAGGTCTCTTTTAAACTTAGTGATATTGATGACAAGTTTCAGAAAGATATCAAAAATAGAATCGCTGGTCTTCAAAGAAAAGTTCAAGCAGGGCAAGATGAAATGAAGATGTTAATTCAAAAACTATCTTTGAATGCTCTTGGTGCTAATGAGATTGAAATAGGCTAATTGAAGGCAGACATTCAAGCCCTTGAAAAACATCTGAAACAAACATCTTCCTCTATGGATACATCAGATCCCTTAAACCCTTTTACCTCCTTCTATACACAAAATTTTTCCTTACCAACTACCACAAATAACCGTGTCTATGAACTCAAAATGCCTTCTGAAGATGAGCTTAGAAGTCTTGGTCTTGAAAGAGAATTGTTTAATAAAAGGCTTCGAAAAGGAAAATTTCCCTCCACCAAAACAATTTCTTCATCTTCGGCTGACTCGGCCGATCAAGACACTAAACCAAAACCCCCTTTTCCCACCTATGATACAATGATGGTCAATCTGATCCAGAATTTTCTTCAGACTTATGCCACCAACAAGATGACTACTTTTGATATTGGTCAGATTGATACAAAATCCTCTTCATCTAACCATTCAGAAAGTCTGGGTAGTTCTGACTCAGATAGTGAGGATCAAATACAATTCATGACAGCACCACCTAGTACTTCTCAGCAATCTTATTATGAAGAACCTCTAGAAGATGACAATGATGCGAACATCTTTGAATTCTCCAGTCCACAAACCACATATGCACCCGCTTCAGGTGAATATACTAAGGCTATTGGATTATTCTTTACCTTGGATAATATCCCTCCTTCCCAATATAGGGATAGAATTCAATAGTTCAGTGCTTGGCTGGAAAGTCAATTGCTTAAACCAGATGCTGTTCTTCATGATATCCTCCAGTTTTTCTGCTCTATATTCACTGGAAAGTTACAAGATTGGTTTAATGGATTACCTCAAGAATCCAGATTTACTCTTATAAATGCACCCACGGCTACAGCATTCTTGGGATGTATTTATAATGAATTCTTGGGAAAAATCAATGATGATGAGAAAATTGCACGAAAAGAGTTATACCAAATGAAGTGTTGCTCTTTAAAGAAAAGAGATCTTGATATTCACTTCCAGAGAATCTCTAAGAGATTTTATCGTCTTTCTGGCAACAACAATCCTGATTTAAAGCAAGCCTTTTTAGCCTCTTTGCCAGAATCGCTGTCTACCAAGATGTTCACTCTGATCCAGCAGACAGATAAGAAAATAAATGATCTTAGTCTTGGAGAACTCTATCAAATTATGCTCAGAGCTTTATCTCAACTCTGTGAACAGAAAAAGGTCTTGAATATGTATTTTTTAAGACAGAAGAATCCATTGATGAAGTTATCATGCAAGAGACCGGATCTAATGGTCAAATGTGATTCTTCTTCTACATCATGCACTCTTTCGTCAAAGAAGAAGAGCCATTCCTTCAATATGAAAGGACAAAAAAGGTTCCATAAACGATCTTCCAAAAGATGGCGCTATTTTAAGAAGAAGAAGTTCCGAGGAAGGACAAAATCAAATAAGTGCTTCCTGTGTGGAAAAGAAGGTCACTTTGCAAAAAGCTGTCCTACCAAAGCAAAAAAATATTCGAAACTTATTCAGCAAATCCAGCAAATGACTTGATGATGCTGATATTGAATCCTTATTTTCTGAAGAAGATGAGCCTGGTCCATATAGTGTATTTGCTATCAGCAGATGTGACGACGATCCTTCAGATGATGATCTTCAATTCTCCTTCCAGCATCCAGCTGAAAATATTTATGCTACTTCTTCTCAACCTGTTCCACATGTTGTCGTACAGATATATCCAGAAAAGTTTGCACGACCTATCAAGGCCATAACTTTCATGGATACTGGTGTTCGTAAGACGATTATCAATCCTGATGTGCACCTACCGCAATATTGAGTATCCCATAAAGAATACTTCAGGGCAGCGGATGGAAAAATTTTCTATACAGACTGGAAAACGAAGAATCCAATCAAAATCCAGTTCTTCCCTGGTTGTCACATATGGACTCAAGTTTTTGGTTCTTCATAGTTATATATGTTTGTTTCTCTTCATATCCAGCCATAAAAGGCATAAGGGTATGCTCTTAACTTGCCTCTCCTGAGGATCCTGTGAATCGAAACCTTGTGTCATAAACATGGTAATGCGATAAATTTCAAAGATACTAAGAGGACAGGCCGGTTGATAAAATGCCCACGGTGAGACTGTGATCCTGGCTAGTCATACATGTAATCTGTTAAGGTTTATCGTCGTATCTCTAATTGGTATAAGGATCTTGTGAATCAAAACCTTGTGTAATAAACATGGTAATGCAATAAATTTCAACATATACTAAGAGGACATGCCGGTTGATAAAATGCCCACGGTGAGGCTGTGATCTTGGCTAGTCATACATGTAATATGTTAAGGTTTATCGTCGTATCTCTAATTGGTATCGGAGCCAAATAGCGAAGAGAAAGAAATACATATATACTAGTTCTTACTTTGTGAAAATTGGGTCAGTACTTTACAACCATGCTCACAGAAAGTTGTTGTTCTACGCCTTCTAGTACTGCTCTTACTACTGTAAATAAAAATGATTATCTTTATGAGTTTACTTATCTTCCAGAAAATCAAAAAATATCTGATACAAAAGCCCCTTTTCTCAATCCTTATGATGAGTTTTCTAAAACCACTACCCCTTTTATCCATAATATCAAGTCCTTGATAAAAAAAGCCTTACAAACCTATCAAAGAATATGTTCAGTCGTCCAGCTTTGATCAATGCGCCATTCATGCTTCTCAAGCTGAACAATTCATTACTCTTGAGATTCCACCTGAATTTCTAAGAGTTTGGTTAGCTCAAGGTTATACTCATATTCACTTTGGAGCTATCCGAATTGGTCTCAGTTACCATGGTTGTGCCGGTCTACCAGTTTTTACAAGAATTGCTCTTGTAGATTCTCGTTATCTACAGTATCAACATGCAGTGATTGGTACAGTTGAAACTTCCTTGAATGCAGGCTCAGTGTTTTTCACCTTTTTCCTAAATTACAATCTTGCCCTCTCTGATCTGATGGCTCTTACGGCTTTAAAGGTGCAAATACAAATTACTGGAGCTCAACAAGTTGCTGATTCAATTGCAGCTACTCTTCACTATCAAATGGTGTATCGTTTGCAAAACCATGCTTTAAACCTCACTTTACCCGCAAACCATAATGATGCCCTTTTGATAAAAACAGATTCCCAAAACACCCCTTCTTGTGTCTATATACCCAAACAAATCACTAGAAATGAACTCCTACACCTTTTCCCTGAAAAGTGGATTACCAACTATGAAAAAATGCATGAATCTACTCAACCTGTTCAATCCTGTACTCCAGTATTCACAAAAAAACCTGAAGGCACTGTTGAGACGTCCTTTGCAAAACATACTGATGTCACTCCTCAGGTATTTTCTACACAGTTCATGCTTGAACCATTTGCACAAGAAAAAGGAGTTCCTGTTGTCTCTTTTGATTTTGACGGGCGCCCTATATATGCCTTTCAACGGGATGGTCATTGTTTCTTCGATGCTTGTGATTATGATGATTGCTTAACGGATTCAGAGGATGAAGAAATCAAAGATGATCTCCAAAACTCAAGCTGTTCTGAAGCTTATTTTCACATGAGATATGATGACAATGATCCTTTTATTGGAATGCTTGGCCAACCATCTGGAAAATATGATTATTTAGTCTCATACTCTCCTCCAGCAGATTTGACAATGCCTTCCCCATAAAAACCATCAAACTCACCCTGTCATAATCCACCTAATCCACCAAAAACTTCACCACCACTTCCTTGCTACAAAAGAGCCCTGAAATCCAGAAATCTTAACCTCCACCCAACCCATCAAATCAACCCTATTTATACAAAATCCCTCCACTGTCGAGCCAGATGGTACACTCAAACAGGTTTCTCAAGCAGAAGCAGTCTTGAACTGGCAAACACAAAATGCTATTGCTCAGAACCAAAACCTCACTAAGCTTGAAGGAAAGATCGACCAGGTCTCTCTTAAACTTAGTGATATTGATGACAAGTTTCAGAAAGATATCAAAAATAGAATTGCTGGTCTTCAAAGTAAAGTTCAAGCAGGCCAAGATGAAATGAAGGTATCAATACAAAAATTATCTTTGAATGCTCTTGGTGCTAAGGAGATTGAAATAGGCAAACTGAAGGCAGACATTCAAGCCCTTGAAAAACATCTGAAACAAAGATCTTCTTCTATGGATACATCAGATCCTTTAAACCCTTTTTCCTCCTTCTATACACAAAATTTTTCCTTACCAACTACCACAAATAACCGTGTCTATGAGCTTAAAATGCCTTCTGAAGATGAGCTTAGAAGTCTTGGTCTTGAAAGAGAATTGTTTAATAAAAGGCTTCGAAAAGGAAAATTTCCCTCCACCAAAACAATTTCTTCATCTTCGGCTGACTCGGCCGATCAAGACACTAAACCAAAAACCCCTTTTCCCACCTATGATACAATGATGGTCAATCCGATCCAGAATTTTCTTCAGACTTGTGCCACCAACAAGATGCCTACTTTTGAGGGTATTAAACTCCTTGAGTCACTTAGTTATTCCAATATTACAGAAAAGGTACTAAATTTTAAATCGTTAAAAAATAGTCATTAAGTTATCGAATTATTTCTGGGGGGGGTCACCGTCTTAAAAGAATGTCATTAAATTTATCGCAAATTACAAAACGGGTACTGAGTTATACCATTTTGTTAAAAATGATATTGAATTATACACCTTTTTGTAATTATGGCATGCCACGTAAGATAAAACGCAAAAGGTTTGGTGCGTTTTGCTTTAAGTGACATCCCATGAAATAATTTGATAACTTAGTGACCATTTTTTAACGATTTAAAATTTAGTACACTTTCTGTAATATTGGAATAATTCAGTGACCTGGACAGTTTAATATCCCTACTTTTGATATTGGTCAGATTGATACAGAATCCTCTTCATCTAACCATTCAGAAAGTCTGGGTAGTTCTGACTCAGATATTGAGGATCAGATACAATTCATGGCAGCACCACCTAGTACTTCTCAGCAATTTTATTATGAAGAACCTCCAGAAGATGACGATGATGCAAACAGCTTTGAATTCTCTAGTCCACAAACCACATATGCACCCGCTTCAGGTGAATATACTAAAGCTACTGGAGTATTCTTTACCTTGGATAATATCCCTCCTTCTCAATATAGGGATAGAATTCAAGAGTTCAGTGCTTGGCTAGAAAAGTCAATTGCTTAAACCAGATGCTGTTCTTCATGATATCCTCCAGTTTTTCTGCTCTAGATTCACTAGAAAGTTACAAGATTGGTTTAATGGATTACCTCAAGAATCCAGGTTTACTCTTATAAATGCACCCACGGCTACAACTTTCTTGGGATGTATTAATAATGAATTCTTGGGAAAAATCAATGATGATGAGGAGATTGCACGGAAAGAGTTCTATCAAATGAAGTGTTGCTCTTTAAAGAAAAGAGATCTTGATATTCACTTTCAAAGAATCTCTAAGAGATTTTATCGTCTTTCTGGCAACAACAATCCTGATTTAAAGCAAGCCTTTTTAGCCTCTTTGCCAGAATTGCTGTCTACAAAGATGTTCACTCTGATCCAGCAGACAGATAAGAAAATAAATGATCTTCGTCTTGGAGAACTCTATCAAATTATGCTCAGAGCTTTATCTCAACTCTGTGAACAGAAAAAGGTATTGAATATGTATTTTTCAAGACAGAAGAATCCATTGATGAAGTTATCATGCAACAGACCGGATCTAATGGTCAAATGTGATTCTTCTTCTACATCATGCACTTGTCCGTCAAAGAGGAAGAGTCATTCCTTCAAGATGAAAGGACAAAAAAGGTTCCATAAACGATCTTCCAAAAGATGGCGCTATTTTAAGAAGAAGAAGTTCCGAGGAAGGACAAAATCAAATAAGTGCTTCCTGTGTGGAAAAGAAGGTCACTTTGCAAAACGCTGTCCTACCAAAGCAAAAAAATATTCGAAACTTATTCAGCAAATCCAGCAAATGACTTCAGTTGATCTCGATGATGCTGATATTGAATCCTTATTTTCTGAAGAAGATGAGCCTGGTCCATATAGTTTATTCGCAATCAGCTGATGCGACGACGATCCTTCAGATGAGGATCTTCAATTCTCCATCCAACATCCAGCTGACAATGTTTATGCTACTTCTTTCCGACCTGTTCCACATGTTGTCGTACAGATATATCCAGAAAAGTTTGCTCGACCTATCAAGGCCATAGCTTTCATGGATACTGGTGCTCGCAAGACGACTATCAATCCTGATGTGCTCCCACCGCAATATTGGGTATCCCATAAAGAATACTTCAGGGCAGCGGATGGAAAGATTTTCTATACAGACTGGAAGACGAAGAATCCAATCAAAATCCAGTTCTTTCCTGGTTGTCACATATGGACTCAAGTTCTTGGTTCTTCTCTTCCAAACAAAGACATAGTCGTTGGATTTGACACTTTTCTGGGGTATCAGTGGACTGCAACTTTTATCGAATGGGATCAAATACAAGAAGTATTTTCAACCTTATACAGAGGTATCATCTTTTTTCACAATTCAACCCTCTGCCGTTCCATTCTTTTCTGATATTCAAGAAACTCTGAAAAATCTATGTTCCGCCAATTCCCTCATAGAGTTTCTCTCTAAATGTCCCAACCCTCTTTGGAAAAATCCTGATTTCTTCATTTCGTTACCCTTCAAACAAAATGAAGAAGTTAATCCTACTAAAGCCACCCATCCGGGAATGTCACCCTCTGATCTTACATTAGCCATTGATGAATGTGCCCAACTTCTTTCACAAGATCAGATAGAATCCACTAAGTCTGAATGGGCATGTCAAGCTTTTTATGTCAATAAAAGGTCAGAACAAGTAAGAGGAAAAAAAAGACTTGTCATAGACTATCAACCTCTAAACCACTTTCTTAGAGATGATAAGTTTTCTCTTCAAAAGATTTCCTCTCTTTTCACCTATCTTTCAGGAGCAAGAATTTTCTCGGACCCATTCTCGTGTGGACGAGCTTGAGGTCGCCGTACTATCGGGACTACAAGATTCGTTGGAGAATCGACATAGTAATTCTTCTTACGGTTTCTATATCTGTACTTTAATTACTAGATGATACGAAGATCCATTTGTTATTGATATGATCAATTTCTGGATCTGAATTGTTAGAATTCCAATTTTGAATTGAAATATAAGATTCGGACCCTCACGTCCCGCTGCACTAACAGTAAACGTTTGGCTTAAATTGCTATAATGGGGAAACGTTTGGATTGGTATCGTAACGTTTGTAAACGTTTGGCATTGTTTCGTAAATTTGTAAATGTTTTGCTTAAATAGCTAAAAATGGGAAACGTTTGGATTTTGTTTCGTAACGTTTGTAAACGTTTGGCTTAAATCGTGAAGAAGGTGAAACGTTTGGATTTGTTTCGTAATGTTTGAAACGTTTGAATTTGTTTCGTAATGTTTGTAAACGTTTGGCTTAAATTGCTAAAAAGGGCAAACATTTGGTTTTGTTTCGTAACGTTTGTAAACATTTGGCTTAAATCGTTAAAATATGAAACGTTTGGATTTGTTTCATAACGTTTTAAACATTTGGTTTTGTTTCGTAACGTTAATAAACGTTTGGCTTAAATCGCTAAAAAGGTGAAACATTTGGATTTGTATCGTAACGTTTGTAAACGTTTGGCTTAAATCGCTAAAAAGGTGAAACGTTTGGTTTTGTTTCGTAACTTTTGTAAACGTTTGTCTTAAATTTCTAAAAAGGTGAAACGCTTGGATTTGTTTCGTAACGTTTATAAACGTTTGGCTTAAATGGCTAAAAATATAAAACGTTTGGATTTGTTTTGTAACGTTTTAAACGTTTGGTTTTGTTTCGTAACGTTTATAAACGTTTGGCTTAAATTGCTAAAAAAGGGAAACATTTGGATTGATTCGTAATGTTTGTAAACGTTTGGCTTAAATCGCTAAAAATATGAAACGTTTGGATTTGTTTCGTAACGTTTTAAACGTGTAGTTTTGTTTCGTAACGTTTATAAACGTTTGGCTTAAATCGGTAAAAAGGTAAAACGTTTGGTTTTGTTTCGTAACATTTGTAAACGTTTGGCTTAAAGTGCTAAAAAAGGGAAGTATTTGGTTTTGTTTCGTAACATTTGTAAACGTTTGGCTTAAATCACTAAAAATATGAAATGTTTGGATTTGTTTCATAACGTTTTAAACGTTTGGATTTATTTCACAACGTTTATAAACGTTTGGCTTAAATCGCTAAAAAGGAGAAACGTTTGGATTTGTATCGTAACGTTTGTAAACGTTTTGCTTAAATTGCTAAAAAGGTGAAACGTTTGGTTTTGTTTTGTAATTTTTGTAAACTTTTGGCTTAAATTGCTAAAAAGATGAAACGTTTGGATTTGTTTCGTAACGTTTGTACACGTTTGGCTTAAATTGCTATATATGTGAAACGTTTGGATTTGTTTCGTAACGTTTTAAACGTCTGGCTTAAATTGTTAAAAAGGTAAAATGTTTTGTTTTGTTTCGTAACGTTTGTAAACGTTTGGCTTAAATTGCTAAAAAGGGGAAACGCTTGGATTTGTTTCGCAACGTTTGTAAACATTTGGTTTTATTTCTAACGTTTGTAAACGTTTGACTTAAATCGCTAAAAATGGGAAACGTTTGGATTTTGTTTCGTAACGTTTGTAAACGTTTGGCTTAAATCGCGAAAAAGGTGAAACGTTTGGATTTGTTTAGTAGCGTTTGTAAACGTTTGACTTAAATCCCGAAAAAGGTAAAATATTTGGATTTGTTTCGTAGCGTTTGTAAACGTTTGGCTTAAATCGCTAAAAAGGGAAAATGTTTGGATTTGAATCGTAACGTTTGTAAACGTTTGGCTTAAATTGCTAAAAAGGTGAAACATTTAATTAGTGTAATTTTAGTAATTTTTTTATTTGTGATGACATTGGTATATCTTCTTTATTTCAGGTTGTCACTCTTAATGATTTTGATCACGATGTGCATGATATGGCGATTATTTACACAGTTAACATAGAAAAAAAGACATGTACGTATAGAAGATTTCAACTTGATGGGATTCCCTGCATTCATGATGTAGCAGTCTTCAGATTTCCGAAATGTGATCCAATTTAATATTTCTCAGCATATTTCTTAAATGAAACAATGATGAAGACATACAGTCAGACTATCTACTCAATTGGAATTCCAAGTTCATGGACAGTACCAGATTTTGTGAAAGAAATAAACATTTTACCAGAAGAAGAGAAATCAAAAGCAGGAAGGCCAAAGAAGACTAGATACAAGTACTACAGAGAAAAATTGTCGACTAACACATGCTCTAAATGTAAGAAAAATGGTCACAACAAGAAGACATGTATTGCTGTAGCAGCAATTTTTCATTAATTTCCAATTGAATTGTATTACAAATCGTGTCTGAACAGAAATAATTCGTAGTAATTTTTTTCATATAATTCAAAATCCAACAGCAAACCGTTATTAAAGTAATATTTATTTGTAAACTGTAAAACATAGTTATAATAACAGCATAGAAAAAAACCACAAGTAAACCACAATTAAACCATTATTTAAAATTTGAAATGAAAACAATGTATTCAGTCAATAAAATATATTAAAAAAGGTTTAAAAAAATATTATTAGTTCTTTTTTTATCATTTTGGATTATAACTTTAATCAGTAACTATTTGAATGAATTAATAAATTAATAATTAGTGTAATATTGGTGTATATTTAGTGTACTATAAGTGTATATTTATCATTTTCCAATACATATATCAAGTTTAATAATCAAAATTTACAGTGATTATCAAAAATAACTAATTTCAGAGATTAATAAGAAAAATAAGCAATAAAATGATAAACGGCAAAAATAAATATTTCATTGATAATAATTTTTTTCATTACAAAAACATAGAAATATTTAAAGGAACTACTCCTTTTTCTCTGATAATATGTACTTTTCAAAGATTTCTCGTATTTCGCGAGAAAGAGTAAGAATCCTATCTGCCCTTTCCAAACCATCATCACCTAGATTGATTGTCTCCTTTGTACTTTGCAGAACAGCTATCACCTTCTTTGTCACGTACTCGTAATACTCTTTAACAGTCATTTCATCCAAGTTAACAACAGTAGAAGTCTTTTTGTTATCCATAATTCTTACCGAAAGCCGAATAACTTAGGAGAAGCAGAAAATTATAAGAAAAGAAAAAATAGTAAGAGTTGGGAGAAAAGTATTATAGAAATCCACTATTTATAGCAAAACTAACACGGTTATCTAAGGACACGAAGACATGAAAATATGAAGAGTCAAGCATGCACATTTTAAATTAAATGATCATTACAAAAAGTTAACACGATTATCTAACTTTTACTTCCCAATAAAATTAAATTTGAATTGTCATATCTCTTAATGTCCATATTCAGAGTTAACTTGTACAGTGGGAATACAAAAATAATGATTACAAGAAAGAAAAAGAAAGTATGATTAAACATGAAATGACTATTAAACCAAAGTTATTTTAGGTGTTTAATTTGTGTATAATTAGTGTATGTTGGTTTAATATTATTGTACAAATAGTGTAACATTAGTGTATAATTAGTGTATAGTAAGTGTATAATTAGTGTATAATAAATGTATAATTAGTGTAAGTTGGTGTAAGATTAATATACAATTTCAAATTAAATTGTATAGAAAATCTTCTTTAAACAGAAATAATTTTTACTATAATTTCTTTTCATAAATTTTATTACTTTTATAATTTTATTGCATGCTGAACATATGACAATTGTTAGGTTAAACAAGTTTGATAGTTATCTATAAAAATAAATATGTATTTTCAGAAGTAATGATTATTGTGAAAAACTAGTCAAAATTCAACAGACCCTTGAACAATTACACATTCAAAAATAAAAAGTATGATTGAACTTCAAACGACTATTAAATCAAAGTTATTTAATTTAAATTGAAAACAAATACTGATTTCAATAGAAAAAGAGTATGTTGATAACATAAAATTGATTTAATAATAATATATGTTGGTGTTTCATTAGTGTATAATTAGTGCATGTTGGTTTAATATTATTGTACAAATAGTGTAACATTAGTGTATAATTAGTGTACAGTAAATATATAATTAGTGTATAATAAGTGTATAATTAGTGTAAGTTGGTGTAAGATTAATATACAATTTCAATTCTATACAATTTTATTACTTTTATAAAATTAAATTGTATAGAAACCGAAATAATTTTTACTATAATTTCTTCTCATAAATTTTATTATTTTTATAATTTTATTGCATGCTGGACATATGGTAATTGTTAGGTTAAACAAGTTTGATAGTTATCCATAAAAATAAATATGTATTTTCAAAAGTAATGATTATTGTGAAAAACTAGTCAAAATTCAACAGACCCTTGAACAATTACACATTCAAAAATGAAAAGTTATATTAACTGCAAACAAGTAAACCACTGTTAAAGAATTTTTTATTTGCAAACTATAAATCATAGCTATATGAATAGACACTTGAACAGTTACACATTTAAAAATTAAAAAGTTCTAATAACAGCAAAGATAAAAAACCACAAGTAAACCACTATTAAACCATTTTTTATTTGGGAACTTTAAAATTTGAAATTTGAAATAAAAAAAAAGTATTCAATCAATAAAAAATATTAAAAAATGTTTTAAAAAAATATTATTACTTATTTTGTTTATTATTTTGGATTATTACTTTAATTAGTAACTATTTGAGTGAATTAATTAATTAATAATTAGTGTAATATTGGTGTATATTTAGTGTATAATAAGTGTATATATATCATTTTCCAATATATATATCTAGTTTAATAAGAAAAATAAGCAAAAGAATGATAAACGGAAATAATTAAATATTTCATTCATAATAATTTTGATTCATTACAAAACATAGAAATATTTAAAGGGAACTACTCCTCTTTTTCTGAAAAGAGGTACTCATCAAAGATTTCTTGTATTTCACGAGAAAGAGTAAGAACCCTATTTGCCCTTTCCAAACCATCACCACCCAGATAAATTGTCTCCCTAGTACTTTTCAGAGCAGCTATCACCTTATTTGTTATGTAAAGGTAAAACTCCATGGCTGACATTTTATCAACGTTAACAACAGCAGAAGAGTTTTTGTTTTCCATAATTCTTATCAAAAGCAGAATAACTTAGAAGAAGCAAAAGATTATAAGAAAAGGAAATATATAAAAGTTGCTAGAAAAAAATTGTGCAAATCCATTATTTATAGCAAAACTAACACGATTATCTAAAGACACGTAGGCATGAAAATATGAAGAGTCAAGCATGCACAGTTACAGATATTCAAAAATCAAAATTTATGATTACAATAAAGAATTTAATTAAAATTTTAATTAAAGTTATAATAAAATAGTATAAATATTAAAGTTTAAAGAAAAAAATACGAAAAGACATATTTGAATAAAATTTAATTATCATTAGATGTCAATTTAAAGAAGAAGTTTTAATTTCCAATAAAATTAAATTCGAATTGTCATATCTCATAATGTCCATATTCAGAGTTATCTTGCACAGTTTAAATTCAAAAATAATAATTACAAGAAATAAAAAGTACTATACACTTGAAGTTGAAACGGCTATTAAACAAAAGAAAAAGGAATTGAACTTCAATTTATCAGAAAAATGTATTATTAGTGTATAATTAGTGTATAATATGTGTATTAAAAATTATATAATATTTTTTTATTCTATATTATGTAATCTTATTGCATACTTTCAATATGGAAATTGTTAAATTAAAACAAAATGATGTTCCCCTTAAAGTTAAATGTTTATTATGAAATCTCATCTGAAATTATATTCATAATTAACATAAGGAGTTCAAATACAAAAATAAACAGAAATTATGTTCATATTCTCAAATTGCATACTAACGAATGATGCATAGTGAGAGTATTCTATTCACTTGAAAAAAAATCAAACGAAAACATATAATTTAAATAATTTAATCTTTTATATATATAGAAGTGATTTGATTACAACAACAAAATAAAACAAAAGACACAACCTAATAAAAATAAAATTACTTTTCTTTATCAGATAAACTAGTCTCAACATAATCAGAAGTTGAAGCACGTTCAGATATCATCTCCAACATCTTCCTATCAATAATTTCATGAATCTTACGTGAAGCAGCAAGTACCCTTTCAGTTCGTTGTGTGGTAGTATCATCGAGATGAACCGTTGCACGAGTATTTTCCAGAATAGAAATCATATTCTGAATGAGAGAAATGGTTTTTTCTTTAGGAGTCATTGTGCTTTTAGAATCAGAAGAATAGGAGAGAGTTTTTTTATCCATTTTTCTTTTCAAACTAATTTCAAAAGATAAAGATGGTAAGAAAATGATTGTGGAAACCCAATATTTATACTAAAAGAAAAGAGAATATAGAAAGACACGTAAATAAGCTATATGAAGAGACACGTATGAACAGTTAGACATTTGAAATTGAAAAGTTGTGATAACAGCAAAGAAAAAAACCACAAGTAAACCGCTATTTTTTAAATTTGAGTTCAAAATCATTTATTATTCAAAATAATAATAATTTTTTTTTATAAAAATAGATATCTCCTTCTTTTTTTCATTTTGGATTATTAATTTGATTAGTAACTGTTTAAAACTTTAATGAAAATCCATACTTGAGAAAAGGGAAGTTATAAAATTAATAAGTTTTGATAATTCACAATAAATTAAATGTGTATTTTGAATCTCAAAATAAATAATGTCCATAGTTAAATTCAATAATTACAATGAAAAAATAAAATTTAATAGTAATGATTGCACTATTATAAATTAATTAATAGTGTAACATTGGTGTATATAGTGTAAAAGTAATGTATATTGTACAGTTATATTCATTTTTATGAGTTCAACAGTTAAATTTAATAACTGTGACAATAAAAAAAAATCTAAAATTTATGAAATTAAAAACATAAGTACGAAATTGAAAAAAATATAAATAATAGAACAAAGAAAATTAATACATTAAATATAAAAATTCATAAAGATTACAAAATAAACTAGATTAACAAACTTAAAATTACATAGTTTAATTGTGATTCTACATCTCTTCATCTGAATCGTCTTCTAGAATCATTGCAGCATCAGAAGACACAGTGAGATGAATTATTGTGAAGCAGTCAAAAACAAAAGTATTTTTTGTATCAAGAGGTAGCCCAAATGTGGATCCATTATAACCTTCAACATATTGGATATTGTCAGCAGGACTTTCAAACTTGATGCTTGATTGTCCAACTCGTATTTCAATTTCATATTTGCATCTGCTACTTGAAGATGGTCCAATTCGGCATATAGACAACACATTTCCAAAAGATTCTGCTAAGTTGTTCAAAATAAAAACAGCATTGGTGTTGTTTTCTTGTAGAACAACAAACGACTCTGACTTCAAATTAAATGAGACACCAAAAGTGCTATCAAAATCAAAGTTAGTAACAAAATTATTATGGACCATTTTACAATGAGCATAAATAGAGTCAAATGAACTAGTGACATTGCAATTTCAAATAGGGCATGAACAATCAACAAATGAACAGATAATTTCATGCTGTATTTTGTTGTCATGACTCATAATTTAAGTGCAACCATTACCCTTGTACCGACAGTAAAATTTTTACTAACTCAATGAGTTTTTCAAGTGCAAAATTCCGCATAACCCCAATAGGTAATTCACAATAAGGACATTTCTCAAGTCTGTTGGTTCACGAAGAGCAAGTAGTATGACCATTTTCACACTGAAAAATAAAAAAATGAAAAATTGAAATGATATTTGGATATAAAATTACAAACAGAAATAGAAATACAGTAATAAATTAATAAGTCTATGAAATTCTTTTAATAATACCTGTGTAATAGGAAATTTGAAAGGCTCGAAGCAAATAGAGCAATCCAGTAAATCAACATCAAACGAAGCTACGCTATTATCAGACCGATTTTGAACAACATTGAAACTAGAACTTGAAGGATCCATTTTTTATTACAAAAATCAACTGCTATTTGTAAAAGTTCTTAGTGGATATAGAACCAAGTGAACCTTTTATAGAAGATTTTGAAAAAACCTAACTGTTAATGGGTACAACCAAACGTCACCTTTTGTAGTGGTTTCAAAATGATACCATTTAATGATATATACTAAATTTATTTTATTTTTATTTTTTAAAATAAAAAATAATTACAGATGTACAGAATTAACATGCAAAGTTACACATGTATTCAACTTTAAAAAATAGTAATTATTACACATAAATAATTCCAGATGTTTATAATAATTAAGTATGATATTAAAAATCAAAATTCAACATAAGTAAACAAAATACACTATATAAACACCATTTATACACTATAAAAAAAATATTAAAATGTATTTAGTTAATAAAATAATCAAACTAAATAAAAAAATTAAAATTAAAAATAAATGTAATAAATGTATTACATTACTTTCTCTTAACAACTTCTTCATCACTAACTATATGATCTATTGTTTTCATACAACCATACTTATAAAATAAATATGCAATTCTCTCCTTATACTCAGATATAGAAAAATCCACTTCACAAATGTCCTTTCCAGCAATTAGGTACTCAACAAATGCAATGCAAAAAGCTCCAGAGTCACTGCAAAAAAAATAAAATTATAAAGAACAAATAAATTTAAAAGACTTACTTATCCTTTATTGATGGCAGACTGTCAATAATCTCAACAGTAAATGGATCAAACCTACCAGACTCCAAATAAGGAGTATCAAACCAATCAATCATATATTGTTCATACACTCCAAGCACATCAAAAAGTAATGGTAGAATCGTAGGATATCTTTGCGAAGCTTGGATCGTAGACTGATTCGAAATCTGAGACTCAATTGAATTATAAATATATATGACTCTATCCTTCATCACCAAATGCCCAAGTAACCAAAATTTAGCAACATGAATAGGAAATAGAATTACATCAGCAAACTTCTATAGAGTATCCTTCAATGTAATCAACAACCACATGTTTAAAATCTGAAATCATATGATCTTTCTTCTTTTTTGAAAATATTTGGTAGAAGAAAAGCAATTTAGCATCAAAAACTGAATCCGTTGTTGTGATTCTTATATTCAGATTAGGTCTGTACTTAGATTGCTTTCTCAAATAATAAAAGCAAATATTAATATGCTGCAAAAAAATTAAATAAAAAAAACAGTTACTAAAAAACAATAAAGACAAAAGAATATACTATATAAACACAAATAATACTCTATATAAACACCAATAATGCATTAAGAAAACACAAGAATATACTTACATAAGGTTTTAATGATTCACCAACAGTATATAACTTGTAAAACAATAATTTATTATCAATAGTTTCACTTCAAAATTTCGTTGCAGGTTGAAATTGATCATCTATTTCATTATAGACCTTTCTTCTACAAAATATAAAAATAAATAAAATCATTCATAAACATTCACAAAAAAGGATAACAATTTATATAATACATAAATTAAACTTACTTATTGGCTGGTTTAAATCCTTTATACAACCACATCTTAAATCTTCAAAATCAAGATATAAAGGATAAATATCCAATAGATCATCAAACGGAAATAAACCTTTAGTAGGTTTAAAAACAGTATTATATTCAACATGAGCAGCATCTTCATCCTTCAAAATCAAGTAGGATTAGATATATCAAACTAATCTTCAATAATTAAAATACAGATTATTAAAAAGAAAAATAATATAAATTTGAAAAATACTAAAAGAGATTTTCTACCTCAAACAACTTCTTAGATAATAAAGCACAGTCCGCAAGCTCTTCTAAAATATCCTAAAGAATATAACAAAATTAATATATATTAATTTTGTATTATAAAGGAGTCTTTTAAATTATAATAGAAATTAATACATATTTTTGTATACCATTGGTTCTTTAACATGGTTGGATTTACAACCAGATGAAGTATTCAAACCAGCTTCCTTTTCAACACGATCACATGCATCAATCAAAGTTTATTTGCATTTCATCCAACGGTGAAGAGGAATCATGAAACTAAAAGCAAACAATATAAAAAAAATAAATAGAAAAACAAGTAAAATATAAAACAAATTATTGTGACCAAAATTACATAATACCTTTCCATATTGATTCACAAAATCAGAATTATCCTATGAGACAATAAAAAAACAAATTATTTCAGATTGTATAAAATCAATTAAATCAGATTAAATGGAAAAATTTGAATTATAATAAGTAAACTACCTGATTTTTTTTTCTACATGTGGAATATTTGTTTTAAACTTTTTAATATCTCTTTTACATCTTCTTTATTTTTCTTTTCTTTGCAAAACTCCACGTTATTTTCTTTATCATTGAACTCATCAACAACCTTAATAAACAGAGCAAAATTAGCACTAATAAATTTAAAAATAAATCAGCATTAAAAAACATAATAAACATACAATAGATAGTATAAATGAAACAACACATGGTTACGACATATATACACTATAAATACACTATACATAAACCATTAAAAAGTAACTAACCTTTCTTGATTGAGTAATATCATTTGGTAAATCAGTAACATCTTTTTTTTTCAGCTGGAAAATCTCTAGAGACAGAATCCTAAAAATAAAATAAATTTTTTAAAATATATTAAATAAAATATAGTTATAGTTAATATAATTAAATACAAAACATAACCACCTTTGATTTGAAAGAAGACATCATATTCTTCAATTTTGAAATATCTAGTAGAATTTGAGAAAATTGGAGCTCAACATAAGATTTAAAACTAATGAAATCTGGATTCATTTGTTTCTGATAATAATATGTTTCATGAACTTTATTTCTCAACACTTTTAAAATATCTCCATTGATGAACAAATCAACAGGCTGTTTATTATCTTTACTGCCAGAAGCTTCTACAACTTTTTCTTTCTCTTTTGGAAACAGAAAACTGAATTCAACATTCAATCTCTCTTCAGATGTTGGTTGGATATTTACCAACTGAAGCTAAAAACAAATAACATATCAGAAAATTAGGATAAATATACCAAAAAATAAGAGAAATAAATTTAATAAAACAATAATTGTATTATTGTTACATAATATACCTGTGATGAACTTTCACAAAAGAAATCTCGGAAAAGGTCTTTAAAACACCACATAACAGTTGATTTCCAGCGAACAATACGAGGTAAAGAAGCATTTACCCGGGTAGCAATTTTTCCATTCACAAACGGACAACATTCGAAAACCATATTTGCAAAGCTAATGGAAACCCATCATAACGTCCAGAGGTAGGACTTTCAATTGTATTTTTTTATACAAATAATCAAATTTCTTTTTAGCACTCAGTCTACTTTTCAAAAACTCAATAGTTGAATAAAATATATATCTTTATCCCATACGTAGTCTTCAAATTTTCCAGTACTTACTAAATGAAAATGACAATCACTTACTGCTGAATCAGATCTATTGTTATACAAAAACAACTCAATGAAATACAAAATAGCTAATTTTAAAGAATCTTCTTCACAATCCCATCTTTTCAACAAAAAACATTCTTCAATTGATTTCTTTGTGATCTTCTTTAATCCAGTAAAATACTTGGTTTTTAATTCACAAGATTCATTTGAATAATCATTTCTATCAACATCGCCAATGCACTTCAGTCCGGTAATTAAAGCAAATTCAGAAATTCCAAATTTCAGATATTTACCAGATATCTTAAACCATAACTCATAAAAATTAGGCTGTCTTACTTCTCTTAGTAATAAAGAATGAACCAACTGTATTTGTAGAACAAAATCTTGCATATTTAAAAACTTTCCAAAGCAAGTTTTAGAAAACAATCTAACATTGAAGCAGAAAGATTAGATTTAATGTTACTAATAACATCAACTCCTTCAGTATGTCCAATTTTTATTGGAAAGTAAACTTTAGGATGAATATAATAATCCCAATCCTATATCAAAAAAAGAAAAAAAAACACTAATAAAACACTAATAGAACACTATAAAAAACATAAAATAAAAAAATATTTTAGTATAATCACGAAAACAACAGATTCAAATTGAGAAAACATATCAGTAAATTAATGAGAATTACAACCAGCTTCTAATAGCAAAAAATTAACAATATCCATTTAATATAAAACAAATTATATATTAAAATTGAAAACAAAATCAACATGAGTAAGAAAAATATAATAATATTCTAAATCAAAGTAGATATATGCCTTAATATCACCTGCTGTATTCGATATAACTGAATCATTAAGTTTCAATTTCCTCGTAGGTAGTTTTTCACCAATTTTTCGTTTTTTTTTTGCAAGGAATGAGTTTTTGTCTACAAATAACTGATGATTTAGGCAAATCTGAACTTTTAATAGAATTATCATGAGGACTAAGAGATGATCGAGTTTTCACCATTGCAGAGAAATCAATTTGTTGATGTAGAATAAATGAAATTTCAGAATGCATAAGATGTTGATGTAGAATAAAAAGAATATGAAGACACGCGTGTAAGTAAAAAGAAGAAACATCACATATATCAACAATTAACTAAAACAAATAGTATAAACCACATATAAACCATAATAAAACCTTTGTTTAACTAAAAATTTAAAAAATGCTATATGTATACATATTAAATAAAAAAATTTAATATGTAATTTAAATATAATTATAACAACATGTAATATAAAACTAAATAAAATAAAAAAACAGATGAAATATGCAATAGAAAAAATTAAAATTTAATTACATATTTGCAAAAGACATAATATATAATTTATACATCAAAAATACACTGCAAAAACACCATAATAGATAAGATTTATTACAAAATAAAAAACAATGATAAAAAAATACACTAAAATAATTATGGCCCATACAACAATTCTATGGGCCAAAATATAAGTATTAATAAATGGACTTTTATTAATATCTTAAGTATTGACAGCATAATGCACTTAAAATTAGGGTTTATTACAAATTATCTTCTATATAAACCAGTAAGACTATTCCTTCAAGCATTATACTCTAAACAAACAGAACAAATTTCAAAAAACAAAAAATACAAAAATGTTTTCACCTACACAAAGTGAGACTGAAAACTATTTTAGCATAAGTGATGATATTACCTTCAAATTTTTGTAACACCAAAGTTTCAGAAAAGAGTTACAAAAAATGGAGCTGTAAGTTTAAAAGTTTTTTTATATAATTATTATTTATTTAGTTAGACATATAGAATTTTTATATATTTTTCATTTAATCATGATATACAGACTATACCTTGGAGATTTTACAAGGAGAAGCTGAAAAATAAGAAAAATGTAACTCTCACTTCAAGCTATATAATGGACGGATGTGATCTGCTGGTGTATAAAAACAAATATAGTTGTCATTTCAGCATGAAAGGATTCAAGGAGTTCATGAATAGTAGTAATATAAAATTTGGAGGTTTACTTCAATTTTATTTAATTGGAGATGAATTTTTTTTTGTTGAGAAGATGTAATATGAAATTTTTTAATTAAATGAAAATTCGCCGTTTCTATATTCTCAGTCTTAGCTTGTATATTTATCTATGTTGTTTATTTAGTTTATTTATGGTGTATTTTTAGTTTATTTACACTCCTTTTACACTAAACATACACTTCAATCAACATAAGAACCATTGTGGCTAAAATATAAAAATTAAAAAATAGGTTTTCACAAATATCTTAATGGTTGACAGCATAATTCAACTTAAAATTAGGGTTTATTAGTATCGGTAAACTCTATATAAACCACCAAGACTACGCCTACAAGCGTTATACTATAAACAAAAAGAAAAAGAATTAAAAAAACCAGAGCAACAAAATGTCTTCATCTTCAGCAAGTTCGATTGAATACTTTTGTGACCAGTATGGACAAATCAACTACAAAATGTCCGTCACACCAACAACACCAAAATTTCAAAGAACAGTGGCGAAAAATGCAGCTGTAAGTTTAAAATTTTAGTTAAATCATCAATATTTAGTTAAAATTTGTAGACTATACTGAAATTTTTTATATTTTTGATTCAAAAATAATATGCAGACTATATCTTGGAGCTTTTACAAAGAGAATATTAAAGGTGACAAAAGAGTAACTCTTACTACGGGCTGCATACTAGACAGCTGTGATCTTCTAGTTTATGAAAATAAACATAGCTGTCATTTCAGCATGAAAGGATTCAAGCAGTTCATGTATAGTAGTGATATAAAAGTTGGAGATTTACTTCAATTTTATTTTCTTGGAGATAATTTCTTTCTAGTTGAAAAGATGTAATGTTTTTTTAATTAATTGTAATGAATTTTTAATTAAATGAAAATTTATCATTTCTATTTTCTGAATCATCTATATTAATGTATAATGTATGAATGCAGTATTTTTAATAAATTTACAGTAATGTATAATAAAACAAAAACATAAATATACTATAAGTATACCATTTAAAAACTAAATATACAATGAATACACCACAAAACAGACTTTGCACAGCAAACAGAATATTAATACACTATAAATACACCATTTAAACACTACGAAAAAATTACTTTACACAGAAACATAATATATATACACTTTAAGTACACCAATTAAGCACTAAATATACAAATGAATACACCAGAAAACATACTTTACACAGCAACACAATAAAAACACCATTTAAACACTACAAAAACAGACTTTACCCAGCAAAACAAAAACAGTACACTATATAAACACCATTTAAACACTAAATATACAATGAATACAACACAAAACAAACTTTACATAGGAAAAAAGAATAAAAAAACACTATATAAACACCACTCATACAAACAATCATTCTAATATATATTACTTAACAAAAAAAATTTAAAAACAAAACATGATTAGAAAACAAAAAAATATCCCAAGAAGTTAAAAATTTAGAACTGAAATAGTATTTTTTTCTTCAAGAGCAGATATTCATGTTACATATCTTTTTTAATTTTCACAGCACCTTCAACATCGCTATCAACTTGCATAGTTTCTTTAAATTTACCATAAGAGTAAAGATTACAAGCTAAACGAGCTCGAGTAACCTGAATATCAACTGAAGATGGAATCGGCAGACCATCAATGAAATATTCAGCATACATAGCAACAAATGCACCACAATCACTGCAACAATATAAATTATAATCAGAATATTTTAAAAGGTTTAATAAATAATTAAACATAAAAATAAATAATAACTTACTCTTTATCTTGAAGAGGTAAATCAGGAACCATTGAGACTTGAAATCGAACTATTTCATGTCCAAAAATATCACTCTTCACTCCAGCAGACTGAAGATAAAAAGGAAGTAAAGTAGTATACGCCAAAATATGCTTATGTGCCTGATTATCAAAAACTGCAGATCAGATACTGTTGTAGACATAAATACACTTTTCTCTGAAACATATGCGTCCAAGAATCCAATTATTAGGGTTGTGGCACATCATTGACATCAATACGTGATCAACACTAGACCATGCCTTTCCTAAAAGTAAGCCAACTCCAAGAATAGACTCAAGTATTGAACTCTGATCTTTAACTTCAAAATCAGTTTCTCCACTTGCTATAAACTCGTTATATTCAGAAATCAGAATCTGATCAAAAGTGCCATCTGTTGTTGTATACAATCATCTGTCTTTCTTTATAACTTCAGCTTTCTTTCTATAGTAATAAAAAATTACATTTATATGCTGCAAAAAATTGAACAAAGTAACTTCATAAATAACAACGAAAGGAGTATATAAAATACACTATCATCACTATAGATAAACAACAGATAATAATCATACAATAACTTACAAATGTTGATATATGTTGGTTTGATAAATGAAGAGAAAGAAACCAACTCTTCTTAGAAATGTAATCAACTCTTAAAGCAAAATTTGGAGTTATTTTAGAATATTTCCCACAATATGACCTACGATGAAACAAAAAAATATAATAAATAAATATTGTAAAAAGTAAATATAAAACAAAAAAAAAATTACCTTGTTTTAACAGAAAAACCCTTCTGCAAAAAGTATTCAAACTTAGTAACTTCTGATTCACATGGTTCCATAAAAGCATCATCTTTAAATGGGCATAAAAAAATAACTACTTGATAAGACAGTATCAGATGATTTTCTCGATTGAGAAGAATCAACAAGATCACAATAAGGAGATAACAAACGAAAAGAAGGCTTCAGTAACCTTTTACTAAGTTCGGGAGTATATTTCTAAATAATAAAAGACAAAAAAGAACATAAATACAATAATAAATAAAACAAAACATCAAATAAACAAAAATATTATGTAAAAACAATAAATACACCAAATAAACACTATATATACACTAAACATAGGCAAATAAATATGATTTAAAAACAAAATATAAATACCTTTTCAACATTTTCAATATTAGAAACATCAGTATACTTCGCCAAAATTTTCACTGTAAATTCCAAATCATTAGTTTCTGATTCATCCAAAGCAGATTTTAAAACAGAAACTTTGCCCTGTACTTCATTATTCAGATTTTCCACACCGACATTACCATCAACATTAAAAGACTCACGTCGTTTAAAAACATAATTGAATGGCACAACATCACCTTCTAAAGCAGTATCCTCATCTTCATTATCAGAAACAGAACATACTTCAGAAATATCTCCAACATCAATGCTCTTTTCTACAATAAAATCAGAAAGATGATCTTCATTCTTATTTACTAAAGGAACTTCAACATTTCCAAAATAATGACCATCTTCAACAACAACTTCTTCAGAAAAAGGAGCATTAGACTGTTCTTTATTAAAATGAAGATTCTTGGATACATTATCATTATGTTCATTCAGCAGAATAACATTAACATCACTATCGCGGTTGTTCAAAAACAGAATCAGATTGAATAATCCAATTGTCTACCAAAGAATTTACCACACAATCATTCTGACCAATATCACCAGATTCCAAAACATCTTCAAAATCAGATACCTTTTAGGAAATAAACTTACAACCATCACCACCAAGGTTATCCTTCTCAACAAAAACAGAATAAACATGATCACTATGATTCTCATTTTGATTTTCAACTACAACTTCATCAGATTTACAATGATAGTCATCTTCTTCAGCTGGAACAGCATCAGCCAAAGGAACATTAGATTGTTCTTTATTTACATCATCATGAAATTGTTTACCATTACTCTCATTCAATTCAGGATCTGAATCACCTTCAGTACTCTTATCATCATCAACAACATTTTTATTTTGAATAACACAATTCAATTTCTTCATCAAATCATCAACAATATTCGAAAAACTTTTTGAAAACTCAACAAAATCATTCCTCAAACTAGATTGTTCAGCAGTAATACTTAACATTTTAATTTCAATATCATTAACAATATTTTTTAAATTCTGAATTTCAGTATTATTGCCTGAATTTTCTGCATTCTTAGAGTCCAAAATATCAACTTATGTTCTGCGTTGATGCACATCAAATATTATGTCTAGATTAAATAAACGTTTTTCTTCAGAAGTTGCCACAATATTCGAAAAAATGACCTAAAATAAAGAACAAAATTACTATAAAAATAAGATACACCAAAAATACACAAACATAACATAATAAAAAGTATAAAATAACAATATATACACTAAAATTACACTAATATAACATCATAAAAAAGAATATAATAACAATATATACACTAAAAATACACTAATATAATATAAATTCAAAAACATAAACACAAAATATACAACCTAAAAATATAAAAAATGAAAAAGAAACAAGTCAAATTACATACCTTTGGGTTATTGAAAATATATAAGTCCGCTTTTGTACCCGAAGGAAATTTAGACAAAGACCAACTTAAAAGGCGTGGCACCTTCTTTCCAAGAAAAGTAGTAAACGGAATTTCACCCTTTAAGCAACACTCATAAAACCACACTTGGAAGGCCAATGGAAAACCGTTAAGCCTGTAGTTATCCTTTGACTTTTTTATATCAGATTGAGTAAGACTTAAAACCTTCTTCAATGATCTGATAGTTACCTCAAAAACCAGCTTTCCCCAAGGTAACTATTGAAGTCATCAGAATTCATCAAGAATAAATGATGATGTTTCACAAGAGTACTAGGAAACTTGGACAACAGCAGATTCTCCAAGAGGTAAAGAAAAGCAACTTTCACAGCTTCATCATCATCAGACCACCTTTTCGTATACAAACAATCTTCAACATGCTGCTTCAATATCTTCCGAATACCAGGAAATACATTTTGAACAAAAGCATTATCATCCAAATTAAACTTTTCCGTACTGTTTAATTCACCCACACAGTTTAACCCTGTCACTACAGCAAATTCTTCTATTGAAAATTTCAATCTATGATTCTTCACACCTATCAACAATTCATTAGGAACAGGATGACAAATCTGCCTCAACAACAAAGAATGGATAACGCTCTAGTGTAGCACGAACACTGGAATATCTAACATAAATCCAAGACAGGTTTTACGAAACTTGAACAATTGCGCATCATTCAATATAGTCTTCACATCAGAAATACACTTATGCAACATAGAATGATGAATTTTTGAGTTAAAATATTGATTGCTCGAAAACAACGGTTTCCCAATCTAAGAAACAAAAAATATTTTACAAAAATATTAGAAACACTTATAAAAAAATAATAAAAATCATATAAGTACCCAATGAATATACCACAAAACAGACTTTACACAGCAAGATAGTATAAATACACTATAAATAAACAAATTAAACATACCAAAACAGACTTTACACAAAAACATAATATAAATACACTATAAATACACCATTTAAACACTAAAAATATACAATAAATAAACATCAAAACATACTTTACACAGCAACAGAATATAAATACATTATAAATACACCATTTAAACACTAAAAATATACAATAAATAAACATCAAAACATACTTCACACAGCAACAGAATATAAATACACTATAAATACACCATTTAAACACTAAAAATATACAATAAATAAACATCAAAACATACTTTACACAGCAACAGAATATAAATACACTATAAATACACCATTTAAACACTACCAAAAACAAACTTCACAAAACGACAGAATACAAATGCATTAAAAATACACCATTTAAACACTAAAGAACTAAAAAATTGCATAATAGTAAAGAACTAAAAAAACAAGATTAATACACAAAAAAAATAAAATATCAGACTCAAAACAATGTAAAATGCAAGGAAATAGTAACCAAACCTCAGAGGTACAACTTCCATCAACAAATACATCATTCTTCAAATTTTTACCAACAGGAGACTGAAATGAACAATTCAATAATATAGCAAAAGTTATAAAAATATTAAATAAACTAAACACAGTAAAAACACAAAAAACTATAATGAAACCCTAACTTACAAAATCAGAATCATCTTGTCTATTTAAAGTTAGTTTCGATTTCTTCTTAGCAGGACTCTAGAAAACAAACAATTATCAAAAAAATTCACAAAAATCGTAAACAGAATGTAGAGAAAAAAATTGAAAACTAAAATACCGCAACTGCATCATCTTGTTTGTTAGACCTTCGCTTTGATTTTTTCTTGACAGAACCCTGTAAAACAAGCGAAATAATGAGAAATCATTAAGAGAAAAGTTTAAAAACAGAAAACAAACCTTAGAATCATCATCAACATTGTGTTCCATATCGCGATTTTTAATTCTTTTAACTTTAAGAACGACATTCTCATTCTCAAAAAGTTCAGAATCGCTTCCTTCAATAACTTCAGCAGCAATAACAGACTTAATTCTGTTGATCGAAGAACGCGTATGTTTCGTCATGAAGAAAAATAATGAAAGAAACGAAAACGAAAAACAAACGAAGAACATGTAATCGATGATCGAAAAACGGAGAGAAAACGTCGGAGAAGAACGGAAAAAAAAAGAAATAAACGGAAAAGTTAAGGACAATTATTTTGGTAAATAAAAAAATAAAATAGGTAAATAAGGTTAGGGAAAAAAGTCATAAAATAAAAGACAAAAGTTGATGTGTAAAGTTGTAATTAAAATACCGAAATCGGTATTCTAGGAAATTACCACATTTAATATTTAAACATTTAATAAAACAGATAGATAATATATCATATTAATTAAAAATCATATAATGTTATATCTAATAAATATAAACAATAATAAACACAATTGATAATTTTTTAAAAATTGATATTTTTGAATTAAATATATTCTTTTCTCATTAAAATAAAAATAATTTAATATAAAATTCACACTTAATTCAAAAATAGAAAATTACTTAAATTACTCATGATATATCCAACGACAATTAAATACCATAATTCAATAATCTTTCCAATAACAAATGATCTACTTATTTTAAAAGTAGATTCTGTATAGCTCTTTGAATAAATTCCAGTTTCTCCTTGCGGGAAATTTTTTTTTCACTCAGATCCACACCGGCACACTGTCGCCAGCACCCCAATTTAAAGTAAAATGGGAAATTACCATTGGAGTGGGCATCACCACCTGCATTTTTCTGAGAGTTTCTGCAATGACTTTTTGGCATTGCTCAGTTAAAGGTTGATCCTACAAATAAAAAAAACTATTATTAGTACTATCACAACATTAAAATACATGTATATAAATATTACCATAGGTAAATGTTGAAAAGCTGTATAGCAGCGGTTGAATATTTCTTCCCCAAGGGGATTCACAGCCAATAGAACGGCAGCAGCAACAACCATGGGAGGATCATACTGGGTCATGCGAATGTCTAGAAAACATATATGAATTAAAAACAAAATTAATAATTAAATAAATGTTGAGTTTAAATATAAAATACCTCAATAACTGTGGATGATGAAATAATTTGCCATACAAACTATATTCTCGGTCTTCTCGCCAAAATAATCCAAAAACATTTCCACAAACTTAAAAGGATCGCTCCAGTCTGAATGATATTTCACTTTTCTCGAAAGTTTATTTTCAACTTTTTTGAGATGTTTTGTCTCAATTAATGGATATTCATTTTTCTGTAAAAGAACCGAGGAAACAAAAAATATTATAATAAACTCTTAATAAAAGAGAGAAATTACTAAAAAAAACTTACTGAAGCTGTTCCATAGTCTTTGTCGCCTCAGGCAACGCGTAGAGCAACTACCATTAACACGTAAATGCGGTACCCTACATCAGTCTTTCCTAGAGTCTGAAGAAATAAGAAATGTTATCTAGATAAAATAAAACAAAATTAATTTGATATCACTAAAAAATAACTTACAGGCAAACGAGAAACCGAAATAAATTGGTCAAAAAGATATAACGCTGAATAACTCATTCTCGCATCAGCTTCATTATCAAGAGATTTCTATACAAAAAAAAAATCAAATTAGAAAGAAATAGACCAAAAACAGCAAGAACTTAAAATTAAACAATATATACCGCATAAATCATGTGTGCAACAAAATTCTGAAGTTTTTTAATGTCACGACCCAAAATCATGAGTCGCAACCGGCGCTAAGGAATGAGAGTGGTAGCTCCAAAACCCGTAGAAAGCCTTAAAATACGTATGAATTTTTTGCAAATCAAATCTTATTTCATAAATCCCAATGGTATCAAAATATACACGACCCCTGTTTGAAATACATCAGAGTTAGAGCGCTTTACAAAATAGAGTCTGTCTATTCTAAACTACTGCGGACTTGCTAGAATGAGAACCTGGTCTCATGACTTATACTACTTCTGAGAATTAAAACTTCGGAAGTCTCGTTCTCCAAATCGTACCTAACTCAACCTGTAAAAATTGGAGTAACAACGGGGTCAGTATAAAACTGAGTGAATACACGTAATTACAAGTAATATTGCATAAAAGATGAAAACGTTTAAAACCTCTTTATGTAGAAGATAATCTTTTTGGATCATACTCCATACGATCTTACTACCAAACATACTTAATATGTTCACTCCTACTTTCATAGGTCATGTACGTGTCATAAACTAAGCGTTTATGTTATAGACGTACTTGATATACTTGCCTCATTCTTATATCTCATGTACGTTTATACTACATACATACTTAACATGTTTTACTGTTATGATTTTGATTGTCTTTATTCTTCTCATTAATTTTCACTAACTTTATCTTTCTGACATCGATAGCAAAGCCAACCGATGTAATCACCTTTCTGACATCGATAGCAAAGCCAACCGATGTGTTTTACATATCTGACATCGATAGCAAAGCCAACCGATGTATTTTTAATCATCTGACATCGATAGCCACGCCAACCGATGTATCTAATATCATATCTTAATTGTTGCTTTTATCCCATATTGATTCTCGATATATTATGCTTGATTTTATCTTCATATGAGTCCCGAGGACTATTATCGAAAATGGGTAAGATACAGGTCTCGGGATTCCTCTACCGAGATCAACCTTGTATCTCAGTTTTTATATTTGGTTGTACCATAGTACACTTCTCGTTTTACGTTTATTAATTATTTCTATATTCTTTTTGTCCTGTTATATTGATCCTTTATGGACCATGACATGCACATTGCAATCTACAAACATACATCTATAACACACACACACGTATGGGTATTCATTATAATTAAAAGTACGCATGAGAACGTACTATGTTTCTTTATAAATATACGAACAATAGTACCTATAAGAATGTACTATACTTTTCTCGTGCATATTTAGTTCGATTTATATTGCTTAACCCTTTCCCGGTTCTTTAAACATTCATATTCATTTTGATATAATTATGTTATTAAAAATAACATAATACAAATATTTCAAAACATATGTACATATACTTTTAAACATATAAGTATTCATATAGTCGTCCGTATAGGAAAATACGCGACTTTATGAATATTAGCAAGTAATTAAAGTGTACTCACCACTTGCTATCCAAATTCTTCAAATAAGCACGACGATATCTCGATCCGTTCGCCTCGAGCCTTATCGATAGTCACTCGTCCGGTCTACGCAAATATAATAATAGCAAGAATTAATAAAATTCAAGCTATATCTATCTACTAAAAAGTTGGTTTTCTAGCCAACTGTAGCTATTAAAAACGCGTACTTAAAATAGTCCGACCTCTAAACGAAACTTACATTCTTAAAGTTCGGAACGTCGCCTACAACTTTTGTTTAGGTCTCGGACTAAAACTAGCACCCGAAGGTGTCGGAAAATAAATCGAAAGTTGGTTCCCTGATTTAAACCTTTTTGGGGCTGCATAAACAGTCCACTAGGGCTGCTACTTTGGGCTTCAATACCGAGCACGTATACCGATCATTTTCCAAAACAAACTCGACATACTCAATCTTCATATTCACATCTACAACTTCCGTGAAGACTTCAACTAGTTTCAATGTCTCGATAATTCGTTATGATTTTTCAAAGTTGACTACTTAATTATGTTTAAAACAATTTGTATAACTTTCTTATTTTGACTCAACTTTGAACTCCAATATCTTTTAATCCGTCTTAATAAACATATGATTAATTTACCAAAAATTGATCTATACAACATCATGTATATATTCCAATAATCTCGGAGTTAAAATTATTATAAACCGAGGTTCATTTTTATATGTGAAGTGACCATCACGGTCAACTACTTAACATTTTCAGATTTATAATTTCTGACTTGCCCCCTTTATCAATCAACCTAGCCCTTACCAAATATTCAAAACCTAATCTATCTATCACAAATCATACTCCGTACATCCTTTACAACATACGTATTAAACTTTGTCGAAAACTATCACTCGAGGTCATCCGAATTTTTGGTCAAAACTTAGCCCCTTGGGCTGTTTGGGACTGCAATTGCAGTCCCTATATGCAGCAGTTTTGCTGCTGCAAAAATGCAGCTTAACTGCTGCATATTGCAGCGGTTTTGCTGCTGCAAAAATGCAGCTTAACTGCTGCATATTGCAGCAGTCCTGCTGCTTCATATTGCAGCAGTTTTGCTGCTACTGCAGCAGTTTTGCTGCTACTGCAGCAGCAACTTTGATGCTGCCCCGACGTCCCTTCGGCCGCCGTCCCACACTGATTAAATAGGTTTCAAAAACGCTCCATTCCGACGTTCCAACGCTCGTCAAAAATCAAACACAACTCTCATAATTCTCACTCAAAACATACTCAAAACTTAGAGTTTCTATACTTTGTACAAAACAGAAAATCATCCATTTAAACTCAGCAATTAACACATATTTCTTAGCCAAATTTCTGAGTTTGAAGTCTTATACCTTGAACTTGATGTATCCCCTTTATTGTCAAACCATAGCCTTCCTAGAACAACCCCTAAAAGTCCATGTTCATGGCTCCATAACCCTTCAATTTACCAATTCTTGTGCTTTCCTTAATCACCATTGCTTCACGATTAATTTGCCTCAAGAATCATGCAGTTTTGTTGAGAATTGTGAGTTTGGCATGGAGATGAAGAGGGTTCGGCATTCTTGGAGAAATGAGAGTTTGATTTTTATTTTTTTCCATTTTTGATCTTGGCTAGCATAAGAAAAATGAAGAGGTGGAGTGTCAAATGTCTTCATCCTATTAGATTGATGGGAAAATGGTCATTTAAGTGTTTGAATTTGACACCTCTTTTAACTTAATCTCCAACCTTTAATTTCTTTGATTTAATACAAAATCGTTTTCGTAATTAAACGGAACCTTGACGATTATTCCTTACCAATACATAATGGAATTTATCGCACTATTTATTTATTCGGGTCCATTAATTTGTTTATATCATTTTCCTATTCCGATTATACAATTCCGCTTAATTAAAATATTTTCGTCCAATATTTATAATATTTATCCTTAGCTCTTTAATTTTATTTTACGAACTTTTTCGTAAAATTTATTAACTCGGGACTTACCATTTATTTTAGTTTTCTTAGTCCCGCTAAATTTCAATTTATCAAAAATAATTTTCCATTTAAATTATTATTTTACGATAATTCCAATAGACCCGCTTTGGTCTAAGTCCTTATTATCCAATCTTAGTCCAATATTCTCGTTCTTAATCTTTACGAGTATGCCTCGTGGCACTTTACGTAATAACTTAAAAATTTAGGTTATTACATTTAATCCAAGGCTCAATGCGCCCCATTCCCTCTCGATAACACCATGCAGGCGAATCCCATATTGATGTCTCCATAGCTATTGTAGCATCAACGGGGTCCATCTTCGATAATCTGAGATTGAAACAATGAAACTGAGAAAGCAAGAAAGAAGGATGGCGACACAAACCCTAAAGCAAGAAAGAAGGGTGGCGACACAAACCCTAAAACAAGAAAGAATAAAATTAGTCCGAGAGGATAACGCAAATTGTTAGATTTTAGGGCTGCAGCTATACCAATCCTTTGGACTCCACCTAGGTATTTCTAATTGGCCAGAAAAATTATGGACACAAATGGCCCTAAGAGGTAATAACGCAATCAAAGCTTTTGACAGGGAAATATGTGTAAAACTAATAGAAGGTATCAATGATCAAATGAAATTTTCAAAAAAATACATGTATTAACACTTTGATTAAAGTGCACATGATTTACTATTCATTTAATGATACTTCGAAATTCAGTGGAATAATTAGTATCACGTCATTTATTATCAAACTTCCAAAACTTGGGTCTTAATAGTACTATTATACTCATATATAATCTCAAATGAAAAAAATTTAAAATAAACATAAACTTTTTTAATATTTAAATAAAATTAATATTTCAAAATTAATTTATAATAATATTATAATTAATTTTATTTAGTTAATTAAATTATAATATTATATTTTCACAGATACTATAATTAATAAAAATATATAATGACTAATCAATTAAATATTTAATTTTTATAAATTTTTATATGAAATCGACGATATATTATTGGATTATAGTTTGAATCTATTCATAAAATGGGTGACTACGTCTAAACCCTCTTTCCATATTAAATTCTCAGTGTTAGTGGATATTTTAAACTTTATCAAAATTTATAATTAAAAAATAAGTTGATTTCTATTTTTAATGTCCCAGATTATACACTTGTTTTTATTTCTAGAAATTGAATAACTATATAAATATTTAAAAAACCTTAATTAAATTAGTTTTAGTCAACTAAATAAAATTGAGAAAATCACATATTTACCACTTTAATTAATCAGTATTTCACTGATTACCACCTAACTCTCCTATTTTACAGTACTACCAAAAACAATCAAAACTTTTCACCACCACCATCTGTATCATATGATGCCACGTGTAATAGATAGCTCATTACTGTTAGTGAGAATCTACCACGGGATCCGCGCCTTATTTATTGTTGCATTCTCTTAAAACACAGGTTTCTTTCCTAACTGCTTCAAATAACACTTGATTTTTTCCTTTTTAAAAGATATCAAATCAAAAACACATCACAAATACACAAAATATACCATCATCTTCTTCCTCAAAAATAAAATCGTCTTCTTCCTCAAATCTTTTATCTCAAATATTGTATCATCATGGAATCTATTCCAGTGATGATACAACACAAAGGCAATTGGATTGAAGCAAATCAATATGCAGATTTTTAAGTTACTGGTGTCATGATTCCTTAAAATTCTACATATTTGGATCTTCTACATATAATAGCACAAGAAATACAAGTAAATTTGGAAAAACAGAATATTGAGATAAAATATCAAGTAAAGATTCAGTATCCACCACTCAAAATCAGTGATGATTCAAGCTTCAGATTTTACTTAGAAATCAAGAAAAAGGAAATCGACTTCACTATGTATCCTCTCTGCATAGTAGTTATCAGTGATACTAGCCAGATACAGACAATTCTTCCAGATGCATCAGCAAGTATTTCACAGCTATTTCAAAATCAAACAGAGACCAAGATACCATATCGATACACGATAGATACATGTCTGATACATTCGACGAAATAGGTCAGTATACAAAACTTCTTGCAATTGATACAATAGACTGTAACGATGATCAAAATCAAGAATCAGTATCAGATCCACTACAAGATATAGATCTGACAGTTGGAAAAACTTTCAAAGATAAAGCTACTCTTCAAGCATGCTTACGACTTCATGCAATCAATAATCACTACCAACAAAAGACAGTTAAATCATGCCAAAAGAACATTTTTGTAAAATGTATCGATGATACATGTCAATGGTATCTGAAAGCGTCAATTAATGTGCACACAAAACAGTTCATCATTCACAAACAAGGCATGAACCACACATGCCCGATAGAGACCAGATTCAGCAATCAAAAACAAGCATCAGCATCACACATAGCGGCATCCATCAAAATGAAGTATCTCAATGTCAAAGCAACATACACACCAGTAGATATAAGGAATGATATGCAGACTTTACATGGAGTCAAGATCAGTTATATGATGGCTTGGAGATCAAGAGAATTGGCATTTGAAATGTTAAGAGGAAAGCCTTGTGAATCTTACAAATCGCTGCCTACTTTTTTATATATGCTTGGAACTAGAAACCCAGGATCTAGCATAGACATACAATTGAGAGATGACAGCACATTTTTGTATGTATTTACAGCATTAAAAGCTTCAATTACAGGATGGCAGTATTGCAAACCAGTAATTGTAGTTGATGCTACATTCTTGAAGGCAACATTTGGTGGCACACTTCTTGTTGCAACAGCTCAAGATGCAGCTGGAAAGCTATTTCCTCTAGCATTTTCTGCTGTGGATTCAGAAAATTATGACTCATGGCATTATTTTTTCACTAAAATAAAACTGGCCTTTGGAACAAGAGAAGGTATCTGCATTGTATCAGATAGACATCTCAGCATAGAGTCAGCTATTAAAAGGATTTATCCTGAAGCTACTCATGGTGTATGCATGTTTCACCTTCTCAATAACCTCAAGACAAATTTCAAGAGAAATGCCAAGAAACTTAAAGAACCTTTCTTTGCAGCAGCAAGAGCATACACCGAGGTTGAATTTGACTACCATATGAAAGTGTTGGATAGCTTAGATGCTCGAGTAAGACCATTTCTTCAACAAATCAAATATGAAAGGTGGTCAAGGGTACATTCTCTCAAAAACAGGTATAAAACTATGACATCTAATTTAGCTGAATCATTAAACGCAACAATACTACATGCAAGAGAACTGCCGATCACAGCCTTATTTATGCACCTACATGACCTCCAACAAGAGTACTCATACAAACACAGAAAAATTGCTATCGATACAGTCACAACACTTTCAACCATCCATGAAGATATACTTCTGCAAAATTACATTAATTCACTGAAACTACAGGTATGTAAAACTCATATTAGAAAGTACAACACTATTTTATGTTGTATATATTATATATCTGCTTTTCTGTGAAGTTCATAAATTTCTGTCTTTTTTAATGTATCAAATATGTATATAAACGATATCTTGCTATTGTTTTTATTATACTAGGTGAAACCATCTTCAGATGATATCATAACAGTTCTCGAGAATGGTAAAAAGTACACAGTCAACATGGTCGAGAGAACATGTACATGCAAAAAGTTTGATATCAATGAAATTCCTTGTAAACATGCCATAGCATTTCTAGCCGACAAGAAGATTGAACCTTATGCGTACTGCTCAAGATACTATACAAATGCAGCTATGTTAGCGACATATTCGGAAACTGTATATCCATTGGAGAAGGAAGAAGAATGGATTATTCCAGAACATATCAAGAACATGATTGTCAAACCATCCCAACATAGAATACGAACTGGAAGGCCTAAAAAGGGTAGGTACCAGTCAAAGTGGGAAAATCCGAAAAACGATCCGAATCAAGGGCAATGTGGAAAATGCGGACACGCTGGACATAATAGGAAGACATGCCGAAACAGGCCAAAAGATACCTAGATTATTCATTTCTTTCAGTGTTTTTTATTCTATTTTAAACTTCCAAGTATTATATACAATTCTGATACATTAAAGAGTGATGTATGTCAAATTCTAATTGCGTAGAACATACATATCTGATATTATATTAAATGTCAGATACATATATTATACAGGTTTGATACATACATGATACACAAAATATTACATACAACATCACAAAAACAATTACATATGTATATCTAGTAACATGTTAAATTCAGATACATATATTATACCTGTAAGATACATAAATGATACATTCAACTTAAAAAAAGTGCAAGTGTGGATAAAAAGGAATATTAAAGTAAAAGATTACTTCATTAATTCAAACAAAAAACAGTATTCAAACAAACCTAAAAAATAAAACACACAAAAAGCATAAAAAACATTGTTCATTCAAAATAACTACTACAGTTTCAGTTTTCCAGCTCGAATCTTGTATCTTTTTGCTTTCACATTCCCTTCCATCTGGTCCTTGTCCTGATAACTCCGATTCACTGACAACATTAAACATATTCTTCCATTTTCCATACTTATAAAGACCAAAAGACAAACGCTTTCGATGGAAATTCACATCAAATTCTTTTGTAAGCTCCTGCTCTCTCCCATGCACAATATATTCAGCAAAAGAGAATGCAAAAACTCCACAATCACTGCATAAAAAAAACACAAAATACATGTCAGATACAATGTATATGTAAAATAAATAAGATTACAAAAACTATACTTACTTGAACTGTTGTTCTGGTAGGTCATATTTAACAATCAACTGAAAAGAATCTTCTAATCCTTGACTTGTATAGAACGGTGAACGCAAATCAGAAAAGGGATTATCTTTGAAAACATCAAACTTAGAAAGAAATAAAGGAAGATAAGAGGCATAATTCATCCCAATCAGTCTAGTTGATGAAGCACTCAAAGTTGAACGCATGGAATTATAGATTGTGATCGTCGTGAGCTTAAAATCCAGTACTGCAAGGGCCCAATGATTATTTGAAGACACATGGAAAGGGATCAGCACAAATTCACACTCAACCCATGGAGTATTCGCAAGCATACGTTTGCCACGTATATACTGAGAAATTGGATGATCTTCATAAATCAGGTCTCCGTCTCCGGTATCCTTGAAAAGCCTCACAAAAGATTGAAAAGTTTGATCGAAATAATTGTCGGTTGTTGTGAACTTCATTTGTATGCTACTGCTATATTTTTCTTTCTTCCTCAGATAGTAAAATAAGATATCCATGTGCTGCATTAACAAAATGTATTATAAGTGTACTAAAATTATCTTTAAGTAAAATACATGTATCAAATGTGTATCATATGTGTATCACAACTAAATAATAAACAACAATTACCCGTGTATTCAATGACTGTCCACCATACTCTAGAACGAAAAAGAAATCTTTCGCATCAATGACATCAACACCAAAATTGAAAGGAGGATTGATAGAATTTTCTGTTTCCTTAATAAATCTTCCTCTGCAAACAAAAGATATCAAAAACTATAAAATATCAATAAAAAAAGCTTAAATCTAAACAAAAAAGAGCTTACTCTTTGGCCTTGGGATATCTCAAATGTCCTTTACCAATCCAGTCATGATACTCCGGATATTCATCACACATTAAAACATCTCCTAAATTATTGTTCAGTGGACACAATTTAGGATCAACAAAAGTAGCATTCTCTATGCGGTATTCGTTGTTTCCAGAACTGAATTCAGCCAAGTATGGAGATTTCAATAAATTACTCGGCTTGATATTCCGTTTGTTATCCATAGGAGTAGTAAAATTCTTCTTCTCAGAAAATAAAACCTCATCAGCAACCATTTTCACATCAGCTTCACTTACTCTCCCCATAGAAAACTAAAATTTAGAAAAGAACAATTATAACATAAATATACATAACTGATACATATTTGATACCATATTGATACACAACATACCTCGCCAGCAGCCATTTTCACATCAGCCATTTCCAAACCAACCTGACTTACATTCTCAATAGGGGCCTAAAAATTAAAATACAGATATAAAATAAAAAATTAAGCATGAAAAAATTAATTTTAGGAAAATAACAATTATAACATAAATATACTTAAATGATACATATTCAATACAGTATTGATACACAACATACCTCGCCAGCAGCCGTTTCTAAACCAACCTGATTTACATCCTCAACAGGGACCTAAAAATAAAAAAAAATAAAATATAGATATAAAATGAAAATTAAGCATGAAGAAATTAAATTATATCTCAACATGCATCGATCTACCATCACCGCCATCATCATCTTTCTTATTACCACCACCAACACCACCATCATCATCTTTCTTATTACCACCACCAACACCACCACCAACACCACCATCATCATTTCTATCATTATCCTTCTCATCTTCTACATTTTTTTGCTCATCCTGTTTGTCCTCCTCAGCCTCATCTTCTTTCTCCTCAGACTCATCTTTTTTATTCTCAGCCTCATCTTTGTCCTTCTCAGCCTCATCTTCTTTCTCCTCAGCCTCATCTTTTTTATCCTCAGCCTCATCTTTGTCCTCTTCTTCATTTTTCTCATCCTCATCTTTTTTATCCTCAGCCTCATCTTTGTCCTCTTCTTCATTTTTCTCATACTCATCGTCACCGTCCTCACCATTATCAGCATCATCTTTATATCCAGTTTGAAAAATGTAATCAGAAACCTGAAATACAGTTTTAATACACAAAATGATATACAGTTTGTATGATACATAAAATATACAGTGTTGATACACACCATGATACATTAAAATATAAAATAAAAACCTCTTACCCCCATATTATCATCATCATTGGGAACTTCATTTACAGCAACAGACTTAGGAAACTATAAAAAATAGATAAATTAGCTTAAACAAAAACATTAAAGATATTCAAAAAACTATGATTAACAATAAACGATACCTTAGGCATGCTTAAGCCAAAATGATCGCCAATCACCGTCATACAGTCATAAATGACTCTCACCTCCGTCTTCAAAGAAGAAAATTCAGATTGTATTTTCAGTTGACTTGATTCGATACCATTAAGTCGACTCTTCAACAGATTAAATGATTTTCTTCGTCTCGAAGACTCAACTTGTTTACATTTGAGGTAATCAGCAAGAATAGCGTCATCATCAGTTGAAAAATCCAAATCTTCAATTATTTTCTTCTTTCCAGTTTGGAAAAAACCAGATATATCAAGAGACATTTTTTCATGAGCTGTAGGAACAATATTCTTCAGCATCAACTGACAAAAGAAAACAAAAATACAGTTAAGATACATGAATTATACATAAATGATACATAAAAGTAACAAAAATTAAATTTATGTTAAAAAAACAGCATACCTGCTCACACGTCTTATCATAAAATGCCTCATTCAGATATTTGATTGTTAGTTTGTCCTGACTCTTGAGCCATTTTAGCATTCGAGGAACTAACATTGGTTTAGTAACAGGAAAACATATCTTATTAGTAGCAAAAGGGCATACTTCATAGAACCAGATTTGCAAAGCCAAAGGGAAACTGTTAAGCCTGTAAAACTTGAGTCGTCTTCTTGTAGCAAACCTCTTCTTCATATCAGCAATGGTAGATCGAAAAACCATTATCCCCCAAGGATATGAGTTATAGTCCCCACTATCAATAATATCCATAAAAAAGCGACTTACATTTTGAAATTTAATCTCATTTGAGCACAAATATTCTGTAATGGAGCATAAGAAATAGGATTGAAATCACCAACACAATTTAACCCCGTAATCACAGCAAATTCCTCAATACTAAAACGCAGTTTATGTCCAGAAACTTTAAACCACAATTCCCTATTATTTGGATGCTTCACTTCTCGCAGCAACAAAGAATGTATAAGCTGAGGCTGATTACACAACGGCGACAAGTCTAAAAAATGACCAAGAAATGTCTTCTTGAAAAGTTCTAGCTAAGTATCAGAAAGAGTTTTCTTGATGTCCTCAATATATTTGAAATTTAAAGGCATTGTCACTCTACAAGTGTAACGATCTTCCGCATCTAACAAGTAGTCAGTTCTACAAATATACACAAATGATACACAAAAAATACATAATTAGTAAATCTAAAATACAATATTTGTATACAAAATAATTTTACATGAAAAAAAAACATATAAAATGCATATATAATATTTACAAAAACACAGATCTTAGAGCCTACTAATGTAAACTTAAAATGAAAAACACAAATCTTACAGCCTAAAAAAACACAAATCTAAGATACATATAATATACATAAATGATACAAGTATTAATAAACTTATTTTATAAACTAATCTTAAAATGGAACATGACATTACATATCAAAATACATCTCTTATACATGAAAAATACATATATAAAAAAAATTACATGAACCAAACGAGTTGGTTCTTCAATATGCAAGGATTTCTGAACTTTCTGATGATCAGGTACAGCATCAAAAGCCAAACGCCTTCTTTTCAAACAAGTTTCATCCACCTTTTTTCCCTTTGCTTTGACATTCTCAGAGGCAGAAGCAACACCACTTCCTTCAACATCTTTTTCAGCTTTTTTTACTAATTTCCGCTTCATTTTTAAAGGAACAACAGAATCCTTCTTCTCTTTTGTAGGAGTTGATCTTGTAGAAACCATGTTGCTATTTATAGAGAAAATGCAGTTAATAGCAAATGTGGAGCCTAAAACCTAAATGCACGTTACACACTACACTGATAATGGCTAAAAAATAGGAAGTAAAAAGAAAACTGTAAATGAAGAAGGATAAACGATTGAAATCATGAGAGATCGTGTGCGAGAGGGAAGAAGAAAAGAGAGGAATCAGCATAGGTTTGAAAAAACGGTAAAAAGAGCAATAAAGAAGAGAAGAAGTTGAAAATTAACAGAGCACAATACATGTGTGATTTGCTAGACACGTGTCGGTTTGGGATGAAGGGAGGAAGGTGGTGCTGGCTGAAAACTATTAAAGGGAACTGGTAATTTGTGAAATTAAAAAGGTAAGAAAGAAAACATATTAATTAAGATTGTATTGTCCGAAAATAGAAGGCTTTTTCTTGGCTTTTCTGTTATTTTCTCAATAAAATTGTGTGCCTTTGATAACAATAAAAATTAATATTTTTTTGATAATTTTCATATAAAAATAATTACATGTGTACTTTATGAAAAACAAAGTAAAGACAATTATTATTTCAGTATAGAATATATAACTTAACCAATTAAAGTATAATATATTTAAATAAAGAGATAAAAATATCCATATAGTAAAGACAATTATTATTTTATGTGTGTAAAACGCATGTTTAAAATCGTGAGCTTCACGCGTCTATTCAATTGATCTTTGAGCTCGACTTGAATTTTTTAAATTGTTATTGAACTTTTTTTAGTCAAACTTGAAATATTAATAACAACCTAAAAGATGGGTCAATTATGAGGATTTTTGACACATGTGTGCCTCTAAAGGTTTAGAAATTCCGAATTTATGCCCTTAGAAAAATTAATTCCAATTTTTTGCTTGAGCCCACAAAATTAGGATGCATTCCGCAATATCCTATTGCGGAATGCAGGCATTCCACAATAGAGTATTGCGGAATGCCTTAATGGCATAATATGGCATAATTAACGGCATTTTGCAATTCCCAAGTGTGGAATGCCCTATTCTCTGCCAATGCCATATGATGGCAGGGAATCTTATAGCATTGGCAGAGAATCTTATTTATAATGTGAAGTATGATAAATTTGGTTATTTAACATATTTATTTTTTTGTTCATCCTACTTCAATTATGCTAAGTAGAAACTATTCGAACGTATTTATCATGGATTGCACCTATAAAACTAACACGTAAAAAATGTTAATGCTTGAATATTATAGGAATCTCGAGTTTTAATACTTCTTTTTTTCTTGCTTCGTCTTTATACAAAAAGAAAAAACGGAAGATTATGTGTCGGCTTTGACAATGTTTCATGATATATTGAGCATTAAAAATCATCTGTATGTGATTGTAACTGATAGAGAATTAGCTTTAATGGGTGCCACAGAGATTGTCTTTCCGGATACAGTGAGCTTGTTATGTGTTTGGCATATTGAAAAAAATATTCTTAAAAATTGAAGAAGTCATTTTGAAGAAGAGGAGAGTTGGTTAAATTTTCTATCTAGTTGGAACAATTTGATAAATGCTTTAAATGAACTTTTGTTTAATCAAGTTTGGAGCGAATTTGAAATTCAGTTTGGATCAAAAAAAATTATTGACTATTATAAGTAGGGGTGTGCATCGGTAAGTTCGGTTCGGTTCGGTAGTGATACACTGAAAACCGACGGTGCCGATTAACCATTAATTCAGAAACCAAATTGCCTATTTAATTTGTAAAAACCGAACAATTTATAACCGAAATTTTTGGGTCGGTTCAATTCGAATTCGGTTCGATAATATGATTTGGGCTTTTTAATAAGTCCATTTAAAAAACTGAATTTTCACAATAAAAACCCATTCATTCAAAATAAGTAAATATAATTAAAGCAATCAATATACAGAATTACATACACAAGTTTAAAGATTACATATAAAATTACAGCCCCAATTGCAGCAAAAAATTTACAAAACAGATCCCATAAAGTTAACAATGTATATTGCTTATAAATATACAAACTAATAGTTAGACCTTCCCTAAAATATACAAAAATAGTTACAGATTCATTGTTTAGTGCAAAAAATAGGCAAATGAATCTTTTACTGTCCACCAAGCAGGAAGCAGCAGTAGTTTTTGGTACATAAGTGCTACAAATTAAAACAGAACACAAGTACAATATATTGCAATTACAAATGCAAAGGAATCTAAAAAAAATAGGGCTCAAAAATGTGTTTATCGTTTCATTTCTAAAGCGATCAAATGACATGGTGGCTCAAAAAGGTGCCAAAAACATCATATCAAAAAATTAAAGCCCTTACAAAATCTGAATGTGGTGGAAGTTTCATCACAGCCCAAAAAAGTAGTTCAAAATAGTTTAGAAATAGTTATAAACTTAAAATTATAAAAGTACTAAAAGCAGTTTAAAAGTTAAATAATAAATTGAATAAAAAAGCTTGAAAGTTTCAAATCATAAAGTTAAACAGTTTCAAAATAGCATGAAACATTTGAAAAGGAATAGAAGTATCAGAGTTAAGAAAAATCATGCTTAAATAGCTTGAAACATCTAAAAAGGAATAGAAATTAGAAAATTATACTTGCATTTGCAAACAAAGTCAGCAATTGCATTGGCTTCCACCACCATATTCTGATCAGAAGGGACAGGGACAGACATTGATCCTTTGATCAATTTTAATTCTGAAGGGACAGGGACAAAACATGATCCTTAGATCATTTGCAATTCTTAAGGGACAGGGACCATGCAGATATTCTGCTTCCACCATAAGGTCCAAACATATCATGTGTTTCTAAAAAAATAAAACAGCAACATTGCAGTATATTCAAGTTGCAGGTGGACCAACATTTGGCAATTCTGTATTAACAAATAAAAGAAGAGAAGTTCAGAACAAATAAGTAAAATTATAAGTAAATAATTGATTAATCAAATAAAGGAAAGAGTGCATAACCTTTCTCAAAGGAGTCCAATTCATCCAAGCATTCTTCAACAACAAGAGGGGCCTTACATGCTCTCAGCCAATCTTGTGTACAGATTAAAGCCTCCACTAATTTAGGAGTTAAGGAACTCCTAAAACAATCAAGTATCCTTCCTCCTGTACTGAAGGCCGACTCAGAAGCAACGGTGGAAATGGGAACATCAAGAATATCCCGAGCAAGCTTAGATAGAATTGGAAAACGCTGAGCATTTTGCTTCCACCAGGTGAAAACCTCAAATTCATCACCATCTTGTAACAAATCCTCATTGAGATATACCTCATTTCCATTCTATGCTGCTTAAATTTGGCCTTGCTGACAGAAGCTGGCTTTCTGATTCTAGTATAACCAGGCACAAAAGAGGCCAATGCATTGCCTTCTTGAGGTTGAGTCAACTCAGGCTAAGAACTCAAACATTATACATTATTTCCAGTTCCACCACATTCATAAAAGATAACATACTCACTATACAATACAGTTAACTCATCAACCACATTTTTAAACAGACTCCCACCCTTTTCAGATCCAAATATTATTTTCAGATTATATTCCATGCCCTCCAACTTAGAGCTAGGATAAAAAATATAAGCAAAAAAAATCAGCTTATTCATTTTTTCAGGACCCCCCCATACTTATCAAACTTGGTTTTCATTTTTCCCCCTAAAATTCTGACCTCATTATCCTCACTCTCAATCATATCACACAACACTACATTTAAATCACATATTTCTTGAAAATGCATATCAGCAGTGACATACAAAGAACCAGAAATGCGTCATGTGACAAAGTAAAAGTGAGATAGACGATCAGCAAATTTTCTAACCATTTCCCAGTCAGTTGAATCAGGAACACTTTGTTTCAAATCAATTTTAAAAGAAGACTCATCCTCATCATACTTTTCAAAAGCCTTTTCAAACAAGCAAGTAGTACTAAGCATAAAAAAAGTTGAATTCCAACGAGTATGCACATCAAGACATAAAGATTTTTTTTGTTTCAATGCCAACAAACTCAGCAGCCTCTTTGAATTTTCTCAACCTAGCAGGAATATTTCTGACATATCTAACACAATCTCTCACTTTCTTAACAGAAACATTCAAATCTTTCAGACCATCACTCACAACAAGATTTAAAATGTGTGCAATACATCTCATATGAAAATACTCCCCCTTAGCTACCCCAGTCCCCCACTGCAGTAATTTTTTCCTAAAGGCAACAACTGCAGTATCATTGCTACTATCATTATCCATAGTAATAGTAAATATATTTGTAAGACCCCAATCAACTAAACAATTCTCTAAGGACTTAGAAATGTATTCACCCCTATGGAAAGTAACAGGCATGAAAGCTATGATACGTTTATGCAAAACCCAAAAATCATCAACCTAATGGCAAGTAACACACATATAATTAAATCTCTGAATACTAGTCCATGTATCTGTCGTTATACTAACCCTTTGGCTATGATTCTTTGAAAGAACTTTAAATTTTAACCTCTCATATGCATACATTTTAAAGAAATCCCTAGTTACAGTCCACCTAGAGGGTATCATAAACCTTGGACATGCAGTGTTCATTTAGCCTTTTAAACCCCATCCCCTCAACAAACCTAAAGGGCAGATCATCAACAATGACCATATAGCATAAAGAATCCCTAACAGCATCTTGATTAAATTTCCAGGTTCCCACCATAACATTATCATCAACAGCATTCAAAGGACTAGAAACAGGAATCATTGTTAACAAAGTTTGCTAGTTTGTTTACTATGTGGGTTTTTAAGGCAGGCAAGCATATGTGCTCTCAAAGTAGAGGTCCCATTCAGTTTAGAATGACAATTATAAACTCTAGCACAATACAAACATTTAGCATTTAGGACTCTACCATTTTCATCACAGACCCTTTCAAAATGATCCAGACAAGAGACCTACTTGTCATTTGCCTCCTCTTTCTTGTTTGGGGATTTCCCTCTGCAACAGGCACAGATTGAGGGACATTTGTGCCCTCAACCATCAACGACGCAACAACACCATCAGGAGCAGGACTGGGAGCAGCATTGCTCTCAGTCCCAACTGCATGAACTGTGGGCATCTACAATCAAGAAACAAACATAAGTTAGTATCTAATAAAACTTACAAGTATACAAATACAACATATGAAACTTATGAAAAAAATACAAAAGTAACAGGCATGAAAGCTTACCGTTGAGTTCATAGTCATTTGCAGGGTGCAGAGCAACAAGAAAGGGATTAAATGTCAGAGGCAGATAACTTTTGGGTCCAACAGAATCAAAGGGAACAAATTTTGCTTCCACCAGAATAAGATCAATGCTTCTACCACTTGAGTTCTCAAAAAATCAGAAAAACTATGCATTAGACACAACACAAACATTTACAGAAGTTCATTGCATAATAAAACATATTGAAAAAGAATTAGACTTAACAAGACTCACCCTTTTCAATCTGGAGTCAAATGAATCGTTGCTCAAACATTATATCAAAGGGAATCAGATCCAGCACCAAACATACAACACAAGAACCAAAAGACATGAAGAACAACTTAGTCACAAACCCAGAAGAAATCACCAGCATGAACTTCAACGTAAAAGAAAAAGATAATCCCTACACTCACCGATTAATCTGTTCTTCGTAATAGAAAGATATCAACGGTCAGAAGATAGATCCAGGTTCCATAAGCACGAAATCACGAAGAATCAAACAAAAACAGTAAGATGAAGGAACTTAACCCAAACAGAAATCAAACAAATACATTAAATCCCATTCAAAATACTTACCGATGATGTTATACATCATGCATGTTCCTTCAGGAGAGAACGAAGGTTAAAGGATATGAAATACAACATCAATCGAGATCTAAAAAGGCTAAAAACGTTGAATATGTCTAAATAAAACCTCAAAACACTTGCTTAATCGAACTTTTAGAGGAGAAAGCATTGTTGTTATGTTGTATTCTTACTTAACAGTTAGGGTTTGAAAGGGTCGAGTGAAGAAAATCGCAGAGAATGGAGGCGAAGGGTTTGGGATTTTCAGAGAAAAGAAGTCTCTCGAAGATGTAGAGAGAGAAGGTAGGCGGTTCAAATGATTTAGGGTTAGGGTTTTTTTTAAGAGGGATATAAATACCCTACACAAAACGCAGCAGATTTGTGTAGGGTTAACTCGAGCTTCACACGTGCAGGGCCAGACACACGTGACTCGCTCCCCTCTCAAAACGACGCCGTTTTGTGGTTCGGTTATTCGGTTAAATCGGTGGCCATTTACCCAAAACCGAATTGATTATCATAAATCGAAAAAAACACCCTTTGCAACCCAAACTGTGCCGTTTTACGTGAAACTGCCAAATTCAATTTAATAATTCAGTTTAATTTGATTTGTTATTCGGTCCAATTCGATTTATGCACACCCCTAATTATAAGAAAAGTTGGCTTCCATATAAAATATATTTTATGGATGCATGGACAAAAAAGTCCACTTATTTTGGCAATCGAGTGACTTCAAAAGCTGAAGGTGCACATTCTTTATTGAAAATGTATATTCTAGTGTCAACGGGGAACTTTCGTGAGGTAAAAAAATAAAATTTGTCTCGCTGTAAAGAACTAAATCCATGAGATAAATGTAAAATTTGAAAGTGAAAAGATAAGAGTTCCTCTTGATTGCTTAATTCCCCTTTCTAATGAGTTAGTGAGACGTGTATCTCATTTTTCTTTGGGAAATCTCTATAAACAATATGAGTTAGTTCTGTCGAATTCTATTTCTATATGTACTGATTTCTAAGACAATGGAACTTCTTTGTGCACATAAAATGATTTTAATTATGGTGAATAAAGAAGTATTGCATCTTGAAGATCTACTACCTGAGCCGAGGGTTGACGGACACAAAAATTCGCTATACAGATATAGAAAAGATGTGTCTGTGCTTGTACTTCACATGTTGCAAGCTGCGATACTACATGCTGCCAGTGGTGGTGTACGTACTATCCCAGACCGATATCATTAAGTATATTTCATCAAAACCGTACTTAAGAAATCGGATTGGGAAATGGGCGATTGCGATGTTCGAATTCACATTAGTGTATGTGCCCCAAAAAGCAGTGAAAGGACAAGTATTGGCAGATTTCTTGGCCGATCACCCTGGTATCACCCTCAGGGAGGAAACGATTAATTTTTGTGACATTGACATATGGGAGATGTGGTTCGACGGGTCCAGGACGAGCCAGGGGGCAGGTGCCGGAGTACACATCATCTCACCCCTGGGGGCATCTTACCAATTGTCATTCAGATTCCAGTTTGAATGTACCAACAATCATGCAGAATACGAGGTCCTAATATTCAGTCTTGAGATTTTAGCCGAGCTGGGGGCAAAGGCGATCAACGTAAAAGGCGATTCTTTGTTGGTCATCAAACAAGTGATTGGAGAGTTCAAATGCGAGTCCGAGTTATTAATAAGATACTGCAATAAGGCAAGACACTTGATCGAAGGGTTCCAGGATACGAGGGTAGAATATACCGAAAGGGCCGATAATGGTGTCGCGAATGACTTGGCTCAGCACGGTAGTGGATACAAGGTAAATCTCCAGTTCGATGCGATAGAAAGAGAAACGCCGAATCTCCACACTAGGGGCATCACCATCGATGAGAAGAAATTTTCTATCTACCAGCTGGATGTTACCCAAGATTGGAGGGCCGAGCTCATGAATTGGTTCGAAAAGCCAGATCCCACGAATAGAAGGTTGAGAACTTTAGCCCTCAATTACGTTGTATTAGCCGGCGAGTTATACAAGAAAGGTTTCGAAGGGCTACTCTTCAGGTGCATCGGCCCAAAAGAAGCAATGCTTACGATGGCCGAGGTACATGAAGGAATAGCGGGCGATCACCAGGAAGGCCCTAGAATGCGATGACTGATCCATAAATACGGATTTTATTGGCCGAAGATGGAACAAGACTGCATAAGATATGCCAAGGGGTGCGAAGCTTGTCAGAAATGTGGTCCGATACAGCATGTCCCGACCGAAGAACTTCACTCTATTATTAAGCCATGGCCATTTACAGGGTGGGCAGTCGACCTAATAGGGAAGATATATCCTGGCTCGTCAGATGGTCATACCTTTGTAATTATCGCCACTTGATATTTCACCAAATGGGTCGAAGCCAAGCCCTTGAAATCGCCGACGCAAGAAGCTGTGATAAATTTCTTCAAAGAATACATCGTCCACCAACACGGGTTACCTGAATCAATAACCACAGATCAAGGGACGATGTTCACAGGAGGCGATATAGTTTGGTGGGCTTCTCAAATGAAGATAAAAATGTTACACTCTACACCATACTATGCGCAAGCCAACGGACAGGCCGAAGCCACGAACAAGGCTATCAAGCTTATAGTTCAAAAGATGATTGAAGAAAACCCAAGACAATGGCATGTTCTTTTGTCAGAAGCAGTTTGGGCGAACAGGACCAGCCAGAAGTCGGTCACCGGGACTTCGCCTTTTCGATTGGTGTATGGCTATGATGCAATGTTGCCTATGGAGCTTACTGTTATGTCTACTCACCGGAGATACCAGAGTAAATTATCCAAGGACGATTACTTTGACAAGATGTAGATAGACTCCTTGAACCTCGACGAGGATAGACTAGCCGCGCTAGACCACCTTGAAGCCCAGAAAAGAAGGGTTGAAAGGGCGTACAATAAGCGTGTAAAACCCAAGTCATTCGCTGTAGGCGATATGGTACGGAAAGCGCTCCAACCTATTGGCCACAAAGACAGGCGACTTGGAAAATGGAGTCCGAACTGGGAAGGTCCGTTTATCGTAACCACCAAGTTGACTGGTGGGGCATATGTTTTGGCTAATATAGACGGAGAAGAACACGATAGGGCGATCAACGGTTAGTTCCTTAAAAAATATGTCCCTAGCTGTTGGGAGAACATCGACCGACGGCTATTTGGAGCCGACGAGGAGTAACGATGCCAAAAAACCTTCGCCGAACGTCCTAAGTCAACAAGTGTTAATATAAAATGTGGAACATTTGGCGTTTCAGAAAACCGATGCTTACATATTTGATGTAATTTCGGTTCTTCGTTGTTATAGTTTTGAGTTTTTTCAACGGGTCCTCCATTTTTCTCAAGCATATGTAATGATTTATCATGAAATAAATTTTATTATCGGACTAATTGTAGACCGATAACGCTATGATAACAGGAAAACAGCATCGCAATAAGCAATAGTAAAACTTTCGACTACTTGGCCGATTAATATACGAAATTAATCATCGTTCATATTGAAACAAGATACGGCCACCAGGCCGATCAAAAAGGTGCTAATATTCAAAATTATTACAAAGTAAAAAATTGTTCTGAACTTAGAATTATTAAAAGTGGCTGAAGATATCGCCTATCTCGCTACGAACAGTACTGAAAGCTTTACGGGCATCCTCCACCTGCGGCTTCATCTTCGCAATATTCTGCTTCAGAGTATTTCGGCTCTTTTTGACGTCGATACCTTGAAGCAAGCTCTTGTCCATGGAAACCTCCAGCTCGCCTATCTCTTTTTCTTCGGCATCTAGCTCTTGCTTTATAGCAGGAAGTTGATCTTGGAGCGTTTTTGCACGATCGCGACGAGTGGTAAGGGTCACAATGGCCGACTTTACATGGACTTTTAGCGTTCCCAATTGCTCTTTGGCCTCGGCCTCCTGGCTCGTTAGCTTCTCGGCTTCTGACTGGACCGACGCCAATTCATCGTGGATCTTCTGGAACGCCGGTAGTGAATCTGACAGTTTCTCCATAGCTCCGAGGGCTTTTTCATTAAGTACTTCTGGTGGAGCGTCAGCCAGCGCGGTAGCAGCCTTCTTCAGCTTCTCAACATCTACGGGCGATTTGAAAATAGTAATCCCTTGAGTTTTCATCGCCGAGATGACATCCAGATGATCGCCCCAGTTATCAGAAAGACCACTGTTCACTTCCACGTTTAGCTCGATCTCTATGGGGAATACCTCTTCTTCGCTGTCCGAGTCCAAGAATGCAGCCGCTTTCGCTGCCACGTCTTCTTGTTCGGTCGGAGTTAAAGGGATCTGCCATGTTTGCCCACAATAGAATATCAGCTGCTAGGCGAGAATTTAGAAAAGGAAAGATTAAAGAACATACCTTAGTTTTTGCTTTCGCATTGAAATTGAGGTATTCTGAGGCCAAGGGCGATAGCAGTTGAGGGGTTTCCATTCGCCTCATAATCTCCGAGGCATTAGGGGTCTGAGAACTCGTAGCCAACGACGTAAGTGTGTTCCCCTCGCCTTCGGTCGGATGAGAATCGCCAGTAAGCGGGATCTCGCCCTCAACTTGCGTATCGCCCCTCGAGGACGAATGGCAACTCCGAGACGGAGTAGCAACTGGGGAAGGATCAAACAACGACGACCCTTTCCTCTCGGCCGGTGATTTGACAGCTTTGTCTTTCGGCTCAGTTCGACCCTTCTTCGGTTTCGGCTCGTTGGTAGAAGTCTTTACAGGTCTTCTCTTTTTTGACTTCTTCGCTGCGGGATTTTCCTCCTCATCGTCGTTGTCCCAGTTGTCCTCCTTCACGAAATGAGGAATGCCAACTGATAGACATAACAGTTAGAAGATTTATAAACTAAAAGGCCAAACAAAAGTAAATATCGCCTATACCTGGGATTTTTTGGTAACCGATGCGCACCAGCTCACTAATGGCCTCTTCGTCAGGTGGACATCGGATGCCAGTATAGGTCACCCCCAAATTAGTTAAATCTACATTAGACTTTTCTGACTTAGGCTTAGGTTTTTTAATTGGGGTGATCGTAGTCATGTTACATTTGGGGACAATCGGTGATTTATACTTAAATTTTAGCCGAACTTTTTCTAAAAAGAGTTGATAGGGCAGGTGTTTATATTTTTCCTCCCAAATTTTATCCCATTTTGCATAGAAATTTTGTCGAGCTATTCTCCTATGTTGTTGCATTTTTAAGTTCATTCTTGGGCGATCTAAAGGGTCGAATTTGAATTTATAAAAACGTTCAAAGCGGGAAATTTCAAAGTGATAACCAATAATACATGTGAAAGTTTGGCGTTTCGGAGCCTGCAAAAGAAATAAATCGGCATGAGTAGGTTTTCTGTTTAAAGGAGGTAAATCAAAATTATGAAGTGAAAGAATTTCTTTAGGTGATAGGTCAAAAGAGGTATGGACGATGGAGGTCCACCAGTTGGTGAATTCCGGAGTACAGGAAGGAGAAACTATGGGCGAGATAGTTCGGATAGGGGAGGAATATAAGCTTTGTTTAGGTGAATGACGTATTGAAGGTCGGTGTAATTTTCTATTGAAGCTCTGTGGTTCCCGCGATTATTGAAGGCGATCAATAAAGGACAGGGAAGGCCTTGGCAGAATCCAAACTGGAGAGACACAAAGTTCGGGCAATAAGGTTCTATTCCTCTACGGTCATAGTCAAGACCAGCTATCAGGTTTCTGGATTTAAGGGCGATTCCCCAATAAGGACCACCGAGTTTCAATCTGGGATCAGCTTGTATGGCTTCATCCATATCTTCTATGTCCCATCCGGCGAATAACCAAGAGGGTGGATAAGTGAGTTGTAGAGCAGGACACATCAGTTCGGGCGATCTGATGGCATGATTATTGAAGACTTGTAGAACGTCATGTACATGGGGAAGGCGAGTCCCAGCTGAGATCAGTTGAAAGCCGCACAATTCGGCCTTTATGGGTGGACCGACTTCGAAAAGCTCTGGAAAGTATAGGGCGAGCCATAGTTGAACGATCCATAGAGGACCTCCTGGGCATTTGAAAGTTCGTGGATCCTTTAGAGGTGCAATATCGCCCAGAGAACGGTATATGTGCGCCAGGATAAATTCACCCAGGTTGCATCGGCGTCCGTCGGCGAGCGCGGTGGCCAGAAGAAAACAATCTTCAGTAACTCTGAAGGATGAAGTACATAGTACGTATTTGGCGATGAAGAATGCCAGGAAGGCGATGTGCTCCTTGCGGTCAGGCTTGTACGGCTCTTCGCCCATGAACAATTTCACAAAGGGTCCATAACTCTTTTGAGCCTTGGTAAGATTGAACTTTGGAGCATTGGCACGAAAGTTGGGATTAATACGATCGCCGTTGAGGGGAACATTCAGTATAAGAGCCAAGTCCAGTAAAGTAACGGTCATCGGCCTAGATTTGAAACAGAAACAATTTATGGCGCTCGACCAAAACAATGACGCGCCCATGATGTAGTGCTTGGCTATCGGACGGCTCGCCTTGCATAGTTCAATAAGATCATAGATGCCGGTGTCGATCCATGACTGGCGGAAGTATGGTGACAGTCTTATTACCCGTTTGGAAAACCCGGCGTGTTCAATCGGCCAGTTTCTGAAGGTAGTGCCGACCCAGACAGAGGATTGGTGGGGTAAGGAGAACCTAGGGGGAGCGGCATCGTGAAAAAGAGAGGCTAGATCGCACAGGTGGCTCGGAGAAGTAACGATAGGGCAGACGCATATTTGGTTATCACCCGCGTCTACAATTACCTTGAATTCTGTGTTCGGCGCGTTAGTTCGTACTTCGTCAATTTTCGCAATTACTTGTTCGGCGAGGTTGTTGGGAGCAGCCATGATACCTGAAACAAATCACCCAGGTCAGGCGAGTGAAGAAATAGGTAGGCGAAATTGAAGAGGCGAGCGCTTACCAGGAGAATCTTGCAGAGTTCTTGAAATTGCTTGAGAGAGAAAGCTTGTTAAATGCAGAGAAAGTAGGTAAGTGAGCAAATGAAGGAGTATTTTTCTTAAAAGTGAAAAACCGGAGGAAGACGAAGGAACGTGGGAGTAAGACGTGGAATCATGGAAGACAGCTGGTGATGACGTGGCACGAGGGGGTACCGAACAGTCGATAGATGCGCACCCTTTTAAATTTTTTGACATGGCAATTTAGGCCAAGGAACATCGAGAAGGGCCTAAAAGGGGAACAAGCCCAAAATAAATATCTCGGGCTTGTTGGGGGCATTGTTTACACCGGCCCAAAGAATTGCTGGGTAAGGACATCAGATGAGCTTACTAGGGATTCGAGCCCAATAAAAGCCTATGTATTAATTATTCTTATTAGGAGTTGGTAACTCATTAGGAGTGTTTTTTGTTTTAGAGTTTTAGTCCTAGTTGAAGTAGGAGTCTTGATTATAAGGAGTTATAAATAGCTCAGAGCTTCATTATTTTTGTATCGACAAATCAATCAATCAAAAACCAAGTCCAGTGCTTTTTATCTCGCAATCTCCGGATTGTTTTAACTTAGCAGTAGTTTTTCGGTATTAATCTCGTCTGAGTTAGTAGCTCCCAGATTATTACTTTTAGATCACGTGTTTAAGTGTTTTTAAACAAACAAGCCCTGTGAATATCTGCATAGGTTCGTTAAAGTATCAAACCTCAAACCGATCCCGATTATATATTCAAAGATTCGAGTCCGGAATATTTCCAGGCGAACAATATTAAAATCGGAAACTGAATTGAATAAAGATTGTTTAGGAATATATTGAATTCAAATATCTAATATTTATCCACCTAAAAGAAATGCATGGAATCTATACGAGTAGAGGAAATAAAAAATTTTACGTATAAGGTTAAAATTGGAACAAAATTGCATACGGAACCAATTAGAAATACAATAAATAAGATTAATTAGTGGTGGGGTCCAAAGGAGTGTAGGAAACTCATGGGAGAGGGGGAATAGCTGCTGCCGATTTTAAGGTCTCTATATTGTACCTTTGGCTTCTAGGGGTAATTAATATCGAAGATTATTAAAATTTTAATTTTTTTATTTTAATCATTGAACTATTTTATTTATTTTTTTATTATTGAATTTTTATTTTATTTTTATTTTAATATTTTCTATCCAAAAATGCTTAGGTGGCAGTCGGAATTTATTTTTTTCACCTAAAAATTTACCATATATACATAATTTGACCTTAAAACTTATTTTAAAAATAAAATTTGATAAGTGTGATAACTTTCAAAGTAAAACTTGCAAAATTCGCCACATGTCAACTTTCGGCTGGCACCTAACTATTTTTGACCGGAAAATACCAAAATAGAAAAAAATGAAAATTTTACGATAAAAGAACTACAAAATAGGACAAAAAACGCTATTATTTTTCAGAATTACGAACTTGTTGAATTCTTTACATTTTGTACAAATTCATGTTTACTCTCTATAGCTCTTTTTTCAATTTATTCACAAAAAATACGTACTTGTCCATTTTTTCACTTAGACCACTAATCTCTTCCTCTCAATATCAATTATCATCGTGATTATCTTCTTAATCTTTATAACTCATTCAAATTAAACATGCACAATTGATTGATTTTAAAATCACTCAATTTCATTTTATTCATGGTTCTCTCTCGATTTTTTTTATTTTCTCTGCAAATGTCATCAAACAACCATGAAAAGAAGAAGAGGAGCTACCGTTGTCGCCACCGCCGTTCTGAAAGAAAAATTGGTGAAATCTAACAGATCATCGGTAAAGCATCTCTTGTTATGATACATTGCAAAGTGATACTTTAAAATAATTATAAACATTTTTCTTTATAAAATAAGTGTTTATGATACACTGCAGATACATTTTTGATATACAATTTATATATTATAAGTTTTATATTAAAATAAATGTATTATTAAAATTATATTTAATATGTATTATTTATGTATTCAAATATATATTTTTAAAATTATATTTAGTATATATTATTTGTGTATTTTAAAATATACTGTGTAAATAGTGTATAAAAAATGTATCTTTTGTATATTTTGTATGCATTATATAATATATATTGGCAAGTTATTATTTGTTGATTTTTTTTTTGTATTGTATAATTGATGGCTCAATAGTTAATTTAATATTTTTAAAAATTATCTAATATGTACCATAGTTGTTTTTAAAAATTGATTTTCAGATGTAAAACAAAAAATTTGTAAATTTTTTTATTTTTTCTTATGAATTTGTTCACTGCAGCTGAAACACTTTGAGACAAAAAAATATAATTAATATCATAAATGTTTACAAATACAAATAATTTTTTTACTATACTTTTATTTAATGAATAATAACAATAAATATTAAGAAAAAAATTTAAGAGTACCTTTTCTAAAACTTACTTTCATTTTTACATTGTTTTGAAACATATTAACATCTCGTATTTTTTTTATTTACCAAACATATCTTTTTTAGTTTTTTAATTTTAAAAATACCCTTTTCACTATTTTAAGATTATTTATTTATTTATTAATTCGGATAAATTGGTATATGCTATAAAAAAAGGTGACAAAAGGGATGTTTTGGTCCTTAAAAGTGTCAAAAAGGACTTTTATAGCTATTAAAATTTGGTTTTGGACAATTTCGTCTATCAAACCTACAAATTGGCTCATAAACTTTTAAAACATGGTAATTAGTCCAATTTTTTTAGACTTAAATAAAAATCCATTTGTATTTTTATAGGCTATCTGCGACAAATTATGGTATAATCCTTCAAGTTTGATACTGCACATCAATCTAGTCTGCTTGAATTATAACATTTGGATCGCTAGTTCATCACACGGGCGTGTGTTTCTAGAGATCATTATTGGACGTTTTAGCCGTTTATTATTTTTTTTCTTATTCGAAAAAGAGGTATTTACGCTATCTGTGTACTTTTGATAATTATACTTTTGACACTTAATTCTTAAAATTAAATAATTTACATATTTATTTTTACAGATTATCCTTGTGTTAGTGTTTAATTTTATAACTCCGTTAACATATGCGACTTCCACCACTTCATACACACACTAAAAATATTCCCTTCGTTTTTTCAGTTGTCGTTTTAGGCTAAATTGTTAAAATTAAGAAAGTGCTTCTCTTGTCTAAATTACAAATATAAAGACTAATATAACCCTATTTACAAACTCCACTTTTGAAAAATTTAATTTTGAAAATAGAATTATTAACCCACTATTGGATGATTTAACTTTGAAAATTGATATACCATTTAAATTTTGATGAAATGATTTAATAAGAATGTCAAATTTGAAATAGTATTGTAAAACTCATATAGAATTATTAAAGTGACAACTATTGATAGACAAAAATATTTTCCTAAAGCGACAATTGAAAAAAACGGAGTGAGTATTATATTTATAGATTTTAACATAGTGCATTTTAAATAAAATGTTCAATACAAATAATTCATAAACATTTAATATATTTTGTTAAATTATAATAGTTATTGATGGATACCGAATCCTATCTTAACTACAATGGAGCCAAGTCGCAGGAGATCCACTCTCATACGATACCGGACTTCCACCAGAAGGACCAAAACATATGAAGCAGATGGCCGAATCCATAGTATCCGCCTCGACTTATCCGACAAGAATAAGGCCGAATCCCCGAGGACCCGGATAAAGCGCGTCGACCTTGGGATTCGGGCGAATTGCCAGATCTACTGAATATTGTCGAGTATCTTACCTATTTGGATACAAAATCCAACTTAGGAAGATAAACTCCAACTTAGAAAGATAAGCTCTAACTTAGGAAGACGGGACTATTTAGGAAGACATTCCTACTACAACTCTACTAGGTATGCAATTATCTACTATAAAAGGAGCATGAGGTATGCCAAAACACACAACTACATTCATATACTCAAAACGCTACTCAAAGCTCAATACTGACTTTAGCATCAGAGAGTTAATCGGACAACCACCGTCCGATTAGCTTCTATCCTGTTTTGTAGGTCTCATTCACCGGATCAGAAGGCAGACTCCCTCAATTTGCGTCATCTGTGGGAAAATCTTAACCAAACTTCAAATCGAAGGAGCTTTTCTGAACTCGAAAACAAATTCTATTAAAGAAGATGACTTCTAACGGAATGAACCTGAAAGACAAACAGCCAATGGACCCCAAAAATACACCAGAGATCATTAATATTATTGAAGACGGGATGCATAGCTCTGCTGGGAAGAGTAACACCGGAGGGACCTCGTTTTCTACTCCCTAATACCAGACTATCCCGATGAGGGGAAGCAATCTGATTGCTTTCAGTTTAGGAACCGATGAAGAACAAATGCCAGGCATGACGGCGCAAGACCTCTACAACGATATTCTGAAAAAAGTGCTACAATTTTTCCAGGCGAATTTGGACAGATTAGCCATTGAAGCCAAAAGGACAAGCGACAACCATGACGAAACAATGAAGATCCTAAGGGAAAACTTCAGCCCAAATTCTACTAGACGAAGAGAGAGAATAGAAAATGCAGAGCTAGGCCGTCAAGGGCCAACCATAGGAAGAAAAGAAAAGAGAAATGAGGGAAGGAACGAAGAGGGAAACGAAGTAAGGAACGAAGAAAGAAATGAAGGAAGGAACGAAGGAAGAAACAAAGGAAGGAATGAAGGGAGAAACGAAGAAGAAGAAAGCCCAGAGAACCATGAACATGGAAGAGATGATTCTGAAGAAGAAAATCCAAGAGAAGTGCCAAGAAACGGCGCAAACTAGGACGACGCCCGAAGCGGGCTCAACTCTAAAAGAGAAGAGCGAGGGGAGAAGGAAAAAGAGGATGCGCCACCGAAGAGCAAGAGACAGGATAAAAACGCAGGAAAAGCGCAATCAAACAAAATACACCCGGAAGGAGAGGGAGAATCCTCGAATTCACCCCAAAAAAGTAACGCTATGTATGTCGTCGAAGAACACCTGGACGAAAAAATTGCTAAGGCATTGAAAAAGCTCAAATCTAAAGAGCTCGATATAGATGACCTCAGGTTGAAGGGTTCGCCCCTTTCAGCCGAGATAATGGAGGAGACAATCCCATATAACATGAAATTGCCAACCCTGCCAACTTTCAACGGAGAAGGAGATCCTAGGGACCATACATCAAGATTCACCGCCACCATGGGGCTGTTAAGCGTATCAGACGCGAACCTGTGTCGAGTGTTCCCAACCAGTCTTATAGGGACCGCCCAGAGATGGTACAACAAGCTCAAACCTGGGTCGATTAAGAGTTTCGCCTCTCTATCGACGGAATTTCTCAACAGATACCTCACGAACATACCAGCAAAAACAACCACCAGCATCCCGACGTCGTGTATTCAGGAAGAAGAAGAGACACTAAGAAGCTACATCGAGCGATTCAACAAACAAGCTATGAAGATAGACAACTTGAATGTCGACATGGCAACTGAAGCATTACGAGAGGGAACACGGTTAAATTAGTGGATAAATTGCTGGTTAACAAACCCACAACTTTTCTCAAACCTGATGGGCATAGCCCAAAAATATTTCGAGTTCGACGAAGGCCGCAGGGCCATTCGCGGGAAAGAGGCGAAGGGGAAGGAATCAAAAGAAAAACCCAAAGAAAAGTCGAAATCAAGATCGGAAGATAGGAGAGGGAGACCTGAAGAGAGCAGACGATTCGCCCCCCCCCCCCCCCCCATGCAAGATACGAACCAAGATACGACCCCCGAAATGATGAACGAAACTTTACACCGCTGAACACCAGCCGAACCAATGTCCTCATATGGATTAAAGAAAATGTCAAGAACATGGTGTGGCCGCCTAAGATGAAAGTTGAAATCAGAGATACAAGGAAATACTGCAAGTTTCATGAGGATTACTGTCACGACCCAAAATATTGAGCCGAGACCGGCGCTAGGGAATGGGAGTGGTAGCTCCGAAACCCATAGCAAGCCTAAAACAGTTATAAATTTTTCGCAGTTAAAACGTAATATCATAAATAAATTTTTTTCAGAAAACTCTTTTAGATAATATATTTATAGATATTAAAATATCATAATAGAGTTTACATTAAAAATCAATTATTAGAAATCAATTTACAAATCTTCTACTGACGCCTATTGACTACTGCAGCTCTAGGAACTCATACTTGTGCAAGTCCAATGACTTCTGGCACAACGAAGATAGTTTGTCTATTCCGACTCCGGCTACCTGAAAGCATTAGAGAGAGGGGTCAGTATTTGGGAAAATACTGAGTGAGTTTGCAAACTACTATTGGTATAATCAAAATGTAGCATCGCATGCTTAATACGTATATAAATTCCATACACGATATAAGCACACAATAAACATTCTTAAGTAACAGACCCTATCTAAACTCTAATCCTTGACTTGCTAAACGTATATAACGAATCAACTTGATCCAAATGGTCCGACCCACGAGTGTTTACACTCAACCACGTCAGCCGCGACCAATCTCTTAATTTCAAAGTGTGAGTCCAACTCACTGGTGGGTCCAACCCACTAGATACGGGGCTCAGGTTACTCTAACCGAGTTCACTCTCGTGGGGCTCAAGTTATTCTAACCGAGTTCACTCTCGTATCGCATACTTATTCAAATTCTCGTAATCATGCGTACTCCCATATCATCAAAAACAGTCTAATTACACTAAACTGACTCACTAGTGATCTCATAGCCTATTGACACTCAATAGGTAATTGGTTTCTTTATATCTCACACTAGCTACTCATATTCAAAACAATGAATATAACAGCATTCATATAATCAAATTCATCAACATATCATCTTATACGAACAATTCATATCTATGCGATGTATTAATAATAATACTCATAATGTATGAAAATAACTTTTATAATAATACGGGAAAGTAAATTTGCCACTCACAGTGACCGATTTCCGAATTATATTAATATCAAGATCCCATGAATGCGAGTTCCGTACGTCGTTTGATCACGTAGCTATTCCAGCTCGTTGGCCTGGTAGCTCGTCGATACTTCAATTACTTAGTCGAGTTACCTGTATGTTTAATCCATAAACGTAGGCTTAGTATCGAGACCCTAAGTTATAAACTTAGGTTAACACGATCTTATTCCCAGTATATCTCTTAATCACATTTCATTTTTAAACGTCCTGGTTTACATTTTGAAATTCAATCGAATCATGATTGATTACGCGACTTGAAATTGTTATGAAATCAAGTTTCCGCGTCGCGCCAGGGCCCCGAAAGCCCTAATCGACAATCCCTGCAAACGAAGGACTGCACATTCGTGCAGCAGGGTACTGCACGTTCATGTAGGTGCAGTACGCTGCACAATCGTGCAGTTGTTGTGCTGCACGATCGTGCAGCACATGCTGCACGTTCGTGCAGCCTGCTAGCTGCACGATGTGCAGCCCCGGGGTTTATTCCCCGGGCCATTCCGACGTGCTAACGTCTCCTAATTAATCTCGCAATGCTCGAAAACATCAAAAACACAAGATTCAAGCTTAAAATGTCGAGATTAAATCCAAAATCGCTAAAACGATAAAACCGCTCGAAACCCTAAACCAAAACGTCAAGCTTACCTCGATTTGATGCTTATAATAGGTAGAGAATTGAATTCTGAGCAAATCGATATAAAGAACGCTCGATTTGGACGAGAAACGGCGAAACCGCGACGAATCGAAATCGATCGTCGAAACCCTTTCTGTAACCTTCTGATCATCTTCTTTTTCGTTATTCATAAGGAAATATACTTATATATCTTGGCTAATTAGCCACTTTAGTCCTTCATTTCTTTAACTTAAACCAATTCTCTTTTAAACTTTCTAATTTAACCAAACGGTTAATTATTCACTTTAACTCAATTATTTACGTATTATTTATATCCAAATAAATAATACTAACCCAAAATTATTATTTTCCGTCAATAATCTTTGAATTGCTATTCTCGAAGTTTAATTGGCTAATTTACATTTTGGTCCTTGAACTTTTCAAAAGTTATAATTTAGCCCAAAATGCATCCACGTCCAAATTTTAAAAGGTCTCCGATTGACCCGAGACTTTTACCACAGGTACTTTAAAACATTTCGCGGACCTTGGCGAAATAATTATCAACTCGAGATTTATAGTTTATTTTTTATGAATTTCCTCAGCTATTTCCTTAAATCCCGTTAAATAGCCTAATATAAATTATTCCGAACTCCCGATATATTAAATTAAATCCATCTTGATTTAATTTGTCGGAATTCACGACACGTGGCATGATAAAAATATTTGGGGTATTACATTCTTCCCCCCTTATAAAAATTCGTCCTCGAATTTTCATATTACTCCTTGACTTATCTTAATTCCCTTAACATTTTGAACTTTCTTCATAGTAGGAATACCGTGTTTATTTTACGACACTTGTCGGCGCATGGAATCATCATTCCAATTTCTGTACTTCTTACACTTTGACGTCAGTTATCACTGACAATCTTACTTGTGATCTCTTCTTCTTTATTCTATAACACAATCCCTGTGTTTGTCCTTTGTCTGATATTCAGTACTATAAATTTTTAGTTTAATACTGATATCCAATGATAGTTCGTTCTAGCGATACTTTATCACTAAGGACTATAATCCTTGTCACCAGGCTTCCTCGTTTAGACAGTCTATTAATTTTCTCTATTTGGTCATTGTTACGACTTGATCTTATTATCATCTTTCCTGATTGAGTGATATGGACACTCAATTAATATGTGTTTCATTACTTATGTTGTCTTTTTCGTATCACTGTTGTCGTCATCCGCTATCTCCTTTTGTCTCGTTACTTCATTTTTCGTACGAAAATTCTTTTGCTATTGCTGCTTATCATGATTATCCATGAGATGAATTCTCATAACATACCTTTATAAGGTTTTTGTTTACTTTTCTTGTAAGGCTTACTTTCTTTTCTTCTTGCGTCAATATATCTCGTATGTTATTGATCTATTTCCTTTTTCTTTAGCGTGACACGCTATTCTTGAAACTCCTTATTTCTTCTTACGTTACACTGATCTGTTTCATCAATCTGGTTTTCAACCAGATAGGATCTTCATATTGCTCGCTGAATTCATATTTTAATAAGGCAGCGTGTGACCAATGCTTTGGTAAGATTTCTTTGCTTTTAAACCTTAAATGAGGATCTTAATCTCTTTCCAATTATATACTTAAATCAGAATGTCCTTTGATGACGTCGTTACTTACTCCATGTTTGATCTTTTTATTTATCATCCTTTCTCGTTTCATCTATGCTTTTCTTTTCTCTGTCGTCTTCTTGGCATTGATCGTCTTTTAACCTTCAAAGATGCTTTTAGCATTTATCGACACAATCCAATTCTTTCTCATTTATATCTTCTTTCCAATTTTTAGTCTTAGTTTAGCTCTTAGTTTCCAGATCACTTCTCTTTACTATCACGTAGTGATAAACTCACTTCTCATTACTATCAACGGTCTTGCTATTCCACTTGTTATTTCCACTTTTGTCCATATCGTAGATGTACTTTTTTGTAATTTTTCTTTAACTTCTTGTTCTTAGTCAACCAATATGATTAATAGTCTAAATGCTATAGTCCTATGGTATTTTTCTTGTGTTTCTTATTTACGCTCTTATCGTGTTTCTCGATTATCTTCTATTGCATTCTTTGCTTTCCTCCTCAGTGCATCTTGTCTACTTGCTATTAATATCCACAACATCAATAATTAATAGAGAGTTGTGGCCTCTTGCATCCAAATTTCGTGATGTGGTGTGTTCACAATTGTATGTATATCATCTTATCGTATTTCGTACTTCTAATATTTCTTAGTTTTGCACTCTGAACGTCAATCACCAATCAAATATTGGATCGCATTTTCTTTTGCCTTGATTATCGACGTAGTGCGCTCTCGATTACTTACATATTGTACTATTGTATCTTTACTGACATCTTAACTGTCAGTGGATCCGATCCTATGTCTCTATCATCTTTATCCTTTTCTATTTCTATGTATTCACGATTACATAGAATTTGATCCATTTTATCCTCTTGTCATCTTTCCATGTGACTTTCTCTTTTTCGCTTTTCAATAACTCTTATCAAGTCGCTTGCGATATACGCAAGTTGTTCGTACTTTTTTAGCTCTTATTATTCTAACCAATTTCTTAGTGTCCTTAATCTATCTTTGAATTCTTATACTTTATCGTACATGTCATACCCCTTTGATATGTTTTACTTTCATCTCCTATTTTCTATCTCAATTTATCAGATTTTACTTTCTTTAGTGCGTTTCAACTCCGATATTAAATCTCTTGATCATATCTTCTCATATATCTGATTGCCTGGAGCTTTCATCATACATCCAATAAGTTTGATGTCGCATAATACATCTTAATCCTTCAAGGATCATTATCAATCTTTATATTGATCATACTATGCACTTTACTCTTTATTTGATCTAATTTAAAATTTTAAGGGTTGACACTTCATAAGCATCCATTATGTCAATACCTTTCACGCTTTACTAATCCGTTTCATAATCAAAATCTTAAGATGGAAGTTTCACCTCTTAATCCACCTATTGTAATACTTGTCGTTTATGTCTCGATCTTTCTTATCATATACTTCAATTATTCATTTTCACCGTATCTTTTGATCTAATTACCTTGATCTTTCCCAATTATTCTTAATCGGGGCTATTGGTAGAAAGAATTTCCCAAATCGGGTCACAAACCTAGTTCATACTGTTTGGTCTATCACTGCTCTAATTGCTTGTCGAAGCTAATCACGAGTTAAACCTTTCATCGACATCATTGTAATAGGCTAAAATATATTAAGATAATTAAGTTGTGCCACGTGCCGTTAATTCCGATAAATTAAATTAAGAAGAAACTTATTTAATTATATCGAGAATTTAGAATAATTTTTATTAAGTCAATTAGCGGGATTTAAAGATTTGACTTCGAAAATTTATATAAAATAAATTATAAATCCCGTGACGGAATCTATTTCGCCAAGTTCCGAGAAATAATTTATAGTATTTATGGTAAAAGTCTCGAGTCAATCAGAGATCGTTTAAAATTTGGACGTGAATAGATTTTGGACTAAATTGAAACTTTTGAAAAGTTTCAAGGACCAAAGAATACTTTAGCCGAGATATATATGATTTCCTTCATTTGAAGGAATCATCCAGAACCATTTCATCATCGGATTCATTTTTTCCTTTTCATTCGCCGTTTCCGTCGATTCAGTCGCACGATTCCGTTTCTCGTCCGTTTCCGACGTTCTATAACTTGAAACGATCGTATTTCAATGCATAATCACGGTAAGCTTGTCGTTTTAACGTTAGGAGGGATATATTTGGAGTTATATCGAGTTAAAGTTTTGGGCCACAAAACGATTTTATCGTTTTAACGATTATATAATCGTATTTGGATGTTTTGAATACATAATTAGCGTTTTGGATGCGTTGGGAGCGTTTTTACGCCTAAAAGCACGTCGGAATCGACCCCCGGCCAAAGCCTGTGGTTGTGCGTCGCACAGCCAAGCTGCGCGTGCGCACAGCTAGACTATGCGAACGCACAGTCTATGGACTGTGCGAACGCACATTCGACTGTGAGAACGCACAGTCAAGAGACTGTGCGAACGCACAACCAAGAGACTGTGAAGAAACTGTGCGAACGCACAGTCACACTGTGCGGGGGCAGAGTCCCCTATGCAACCGTATAGGTAGACGCGCGCACGCACAGTGAAATTGCCGATTGACCCACTTTCGAGAAATTTGTCGTACACGCATATCGAGATTTGAAATCGATTAGTATTCGAATAATTATCGATTAGATTGAGACGTTAACCTAACGAGTTTAAGTGAGTATTGAGTTAGAAATGATTTTTGATCCGTAAACGAGTTAGAAACCGTTTATCGGGATATACTTGAGAAGCACGACGGTTAATAAGAGTAGTGTGTCGAGTCTCATGTCTAGAGTCAATCTTACAATAGGATTCTGATTTGAATTGTTCATTTGAAATTGTTTTAGATCCGGCGAGGCAAGAAACAGCTGGACCAGGAGCTCGAGAAGCTTGACGTTTCTGATCACTGACGTATTTTGGATAAGCGTTTTTTAGTGAGTTTGTTGGTTTTCTTTTCAAGTATTTAAAAAGTATATTGCTTAATATCGCAAATGCTTTATATCATTTATTTATATTGCATTTACTTATATCGTGAATGTTTATATGAAATTGCATTACTACTTGAATTTGAAACCAGTATAGATCCGATGAAACGTGCCTTCCTATTGGGCGGTAATAGGACTATGTGATCACCAGTTTCGATCTGAGAAAATATAAAAAGGGGCCCATATTATCAAATATCGAATATCGTATCGTATCGAAGTTGGAATATATATCGAATGGGATACGAGGTTTAACTTGGTTGAACTATCTCGAGACCCGTATCTAGTGGGTTTAACTCGGTTGAACTATCTCGGGACCCACAACTTGGGATAAAGTGATGGTAGAGGTTGAACTCGGTTGAATTATCTCGGGACCCTACCAATTGGATCGATCGAATTGATTATTATCGTTGTTATCGTATATCGACATATATTTGGAGAATAGGGTTTCATCTGGATACGTTACTTGGCTGCATTTGATCGAATCGTTTACATTATCGATTTTATGTTTTATTTAAATGCTTATTAGTAACTACGCAAGCTCACTCAGTATATTCCCATATACTGACCCCTCACAGCTTTCCCTTTTAGGTGAAAGACCTTTTTGAAGCAACAGACTTCTATCTTACTTCCAGAAGTCTGTATTTTTGAAAGTATGTAAAGAAACAGTACTTTACTCTTAGAGCTACAGTAGTTAGATGTTTGTATCAAATGGTTTTTTGTAAATATAACCTTATATTTTAAAGTATAAATGTTTTACGCCTGCTGCATTATTTAATGTTTGTGATTGTGATTGCCAGAGGATATGTATACCTGGCATGTTTTGTAGCATGACACGTGTATGTGTTTGTCATGCATGACATTTGATAATTGCAAAAATTTGATGTACTTTTTTAGGCTTGCTACAGGTTTCGGAGCAACCACTCCCATTCCCTAGCGCCAGTCTCGGCCAATGAGATTGGGTCGTGACAATGTTGGTATTAGAGCATGGTCCAGTTGCCATTGCTCCTATCAGATATGTGTTAAGTGATTAAGTTCTTAGGAATCTACTGCAGCACATAGGACTCGAGTTTTGTCTTTCTCAAGTATTCGTTTGATTTTCAAAACTTTCAGCTACCCCTCTAGGATATGAGTAAGTTTGTTTTTCGCATGTGATGAGATGCGCATTATTTATGATTACGTTTGCAATAATATACGATTATGCGGCTAAACAACTCTGCTTGTCTTGGTCAGGATGTCTGACCAACGACAAGAAGAGGAACGAGCTGCTGCTACAACACGAAATGTTTTTGAAGGGGCACATGATGTACGCCCAGAAGTTCAAGATGAGTCTTTTGTTCATGGAGGAGGCAGAGGCCAAGAGGCCCATGCTCAGGCACCCCCGGTGCAAGCGCAAGCTCAACAACCTAACGTCGCAGGTTTTGATCTAAATTAGTTTCTTACGGGAATTGCGGCTATGCAAGCCAATCAAGCTGAGGTGCAGAATATGCATCGTGAACAACTTCAGCAGCATCAGCTACGAAATGTTGTTTTCACCGGTCGAGATATCGTTTTGGCTTATATGCGCCTTAAGCCAACAAAGTTTGACGGCTCTGATGATGCTATGGACTTCCTGGAGGAAGTGGAACGTAATGCTCGACGTTTACAAGCTAACGAGAGACACACAATCGTCATGGTGGAAATGTCTATGCGAGGACCTGCGAAAGATTGGTTTCAACGCCATATTCAGCCAACAATGGACACAATTTCTTACCGTTTACGGTGACGGAGAGTTATCGTAACCAGTGGCTGACCCTGAGTAGAGGCAATCGCTCTGTGCAAGAGTTTGTGATTGAGTTTACTAGAGTAAGCAGATTTGCACCTGATCTGACTGCAGGTCCAGTCAGAGTGAACTCGAGATTTGTAGAGGGTTTAGGACCCGAGTTTGTGAGTCTGACGTCTGATATCAGAATAACCTTAGTGCAATTGATTGATAACGCCAGGCATATGGAGATTTCTCTGATTCGATATGGGATAATTCCTCACCCTTCTAACGTTGTATCAATAAGGAGTGATAAGTTTCGCAGCGTGCAGAGCGCTCCAACGCAGTCATACGTTGGGAGATACTCAAGGCCGACACAACGTCAGGGAGAACGTAAGAAAGCTCGACATGGATCTCGAGTTGGAACTACTAGCACAGGATTTGGTGCTAGATCTACTAGTGGTTTAGGAAGTGGAACTCCTATTTGTTTGACGTGTAATAAGAGGCACTACGGCGCGTGCCACATTGCTACTAAGGCATGTTTCAACTGTGGCCAACGGGGTCATTTTGCAAGAGATTGTCCGAGGCAGATGCCTCAAGGCTCCATGACTACAGTGGTGCAGTCTTCCTATCATAAACAAAGAGCTGCACATCAGGCGGCGTCAGGGTACGATCAGACGGGGAGTACGTTTACTGGTCAGAGGTTCCGTAGTTTTGTGAATCGAGGAGGAAGAAATGGTGGAGGTCGCGGTACTGGTCAGACTTCACAGGCTGGCGGAAGTCAGGCCAGAGTTTTTGCACTGAATCCTTAGGAGGCTCAGGCTTCCAATGTTGTTGTGCAAGGTATCTTTCCTATCGCTTCTCAAGATGCATTAGTTTTGTATGATCCGGGTGCTACGCATTCATTTGTTTCGCCTAGTTTCGCTAGTAAGTTAGGGGTGCAACCCGCATATCTTAAGAATCCTTTGTCCGTAGCTACCCCAGTAGGTGAAAGTGTGGAAGTTAGTATTGTCTACCCCTCTTGTCCGGTGAGAGTTCAAGGACGAGATTTGATGGTGGACTTGATATTACTTGAAGTGTTAGTTTTTTACGTCATATTAGGAATGGATTGGCTAGCTCAGTACTATGCCAATATGGATTGTCGGAAGAAGATAGTAACGTTTAATACGCCTGAAATTGAAGCAGTTTCAATTCAGGGTGATAAGATGGAATCTTCTACGAGTATCATTTCCGCTCTTAAAGCTTGTCGTATGTTAAAGAAGGGATGTCAAGGATTCCTAGCTATAGTACGAAACGTGGAGAAGAAAAGCGTAAACTTAAGCGATGTATCAGTAGTGTCAGAATATCCAGACGTTTTTCCGGAAGAATTACCTGGATTACCCTTGCGAGATTGAGTTCTGTATCGAATTGGCTCCAGGCACGAAGCCGATTTCAATACCTCCTTATCGTATGGCACCTGCAGAACTTAAAGAACTAAAAGATCAACTAGAAGAATTGTTTGATCGTGGTTTCATCAGACCGAGTGTATCCCCTGTTAGTGATATGCACTAGGTCAATCATGTTTGACCATGTTTTGACTTTATCATTTTATTATTTATTGATTGGCAGTTTTTTATCATTTTATATTAATGATTAAAATACTTGAATGGTTAATTCTTTCTAAGGTCATCCAATATGTGACTTGATAGTAGAACCCTTAGGTTTAATAAAAGAATTATATACCATCTATCCCTAGTCTTAATAGAACATTGAGACTAGTATGATGTTGACTGATGATTATGTTTTACTAATCATGTATATGAGATATTAAATCAAATCATAGGTGCTATTTGAGAAATAAGGCACTGGATGACCCACTGTGAGAAAACTACATAGATCACTGTCATAAGTAATTCTCATTACAGTTCTATTAGTATAATCTTTGACCTTGAAATCATCATGGATTTCTACATATCTATTTCATATTTTGATACAGTCTTACATTATCTTTAACAGGATAATGGAATAGATTGTCATTGGATATGAAAGTAACTATGTGAGAAATGTGAGTGACTGAGAAGGAATTTGTCCCTCATTTATTTGAGTAAGATATCTATGGGCCCCTTGAAGAAGATAGACTGAAGAAAATGCATGGCCATGCTAATTGATAAGAAGTTATCATTTTCAGTCTACTTAGAGTCAAGAAACTAATGATTGAATGTTATAAGGATGACATAACTATGCCTTATATTCAATCTGGATATCGAGAGACAAAGGGATTAAAATATTATTGTAAATGGTTAAATCGGATTATCGATATTCATATAACTTGGGTAGTCATAATGTCTTGCTAGAGGCCACTTATGACTTGTGGGCTGAAATAGGGATTTCGAGCCTACTGTCAACGTTATATGAACCTACAGGGTCGCACACTAAGAACAGGCCCAAAACAGTTATGGGTTGTACAAGCCCAATGTGATTAAGTGATTATATATATATATATATATATATATTAATAAATATATATATTAATTCGAAATTTAAGGATAAGTGTTTTCCTTAATTTATTATTTTTGGAAAATAATAAATATAGTAATTAATATATATGGATAATTATCAAAAAGGAGTTTTTGATAAACATAAACTTGTAGAATTGCAATGAGATTGAAATTCGAATTTGTCTCAAACCCTAGTGTTATTTATCACTATAAATACTCATTAAGCAGTTGGTTTGAGAATCACGAAATTCATTATTCACTAAATCACTAAAATTCGAAATTGCTTGTGAAGCAATAGTGCTAGCACACAAGCACTAGTTTTGGCTAAGGTCTGTTCGTGTGGATACTCGTAGAGGACGCATTCTTTTGGAGGCGTTTCTGATCCGAGGCCAGGTATCACCAAAGTGAACCACCTCCTTCCTTCCTACATTGTTGTTGAATTCGACATACAAGTAAGTAATTATTCTGTTAATTCGAAATACATGGATCTTGGTTTGGGTTTTTAGATAAATTTTTGAAATTCCGCTGCATTATGAACCCATAAAACCCAACATCCCCGTGGGGTGCACCAGTACTATTCGTGAAAAAGAAAGATGGATCGCTACGACTTTGTATCGATTATCGACAGTTGAATAAGATAACGATCAAGAATAAGTATCCGTTACCTAGAATTGACGATTTATTCTATCAGTTACAAGGAGCAAAGTACTTTTCCAAGATCGACTTGAGATCAGGATATCATCAGCTGAAGATTCGAGATGATGACATCCAGAAGACTGCTTTCCGAACTCGATACGGACATTACGAGTTTCTTGTTATGTCATTTGGGAATGAATGCGCCAGCAGCCTTCATGGACTTGATGAATAGAGTATTCAAGCCATACTTGGATCAATTCGTGATCGTGTTTATCGATGACATTTTGATTTATTCACGTATAGAAGAAGAGCACGCACATCATCTGCGAATAATACTACAGACGCTAAGAGAGCATCAGCTTTACGCCAAATTCTCTAAATGTGAATTTTGGGTAACGGAGGTAGCTTTCTTGGGTCACCTGATAACTCAGAGTGGTATTAAAGTTGACCCGAAGAAAATCAAAGTTGTGATAGAATGGAAACAACATGAATCGGTTACGGAAGTTCAAAGTTTCCTTGGTTTAGCGGGACTATAGGCGATTCGTACATGATTTTTTGAAGATCGCTGTACCTTTGACGAAGTTGACTCAGAAGAACGCCAAGTTCAACTGGACGAACCAGTGTGAACTCAGTTTTCTGAAACTGAAAGAGTGTCTGACAACGGCACCAATCTTATCACTACCAGAAGGAACAGAAGGATTCACAGTTTACTGTAATGCGTCAAGAGTTGGATTAGGATGTGTCCTAATGCAACATGGTCGAGTGATCGCGTATGCTTCGCGACAGCTTAAAAAGCATGAGGTAAACTGTCCGACGCATGATTTAGAGACCATAAGAGATATTATTTATACGGCGCCACGTGCGAGATCTTTACAGATCATGAGGTGAACTTTTCGCGCTGAAGATCTGGAGACATTATTTATACGGCGCCACGTGCGAGATCTTTACAGATCATAAGAGCTTGAAGTACATTTTCGATCAACGAGAACTCAACCTCAAACAGAGGAGATGGATGGAGTTATTGAAAGACTACGACTGTATGATACATTACTATCCAGGCAAGGCTAACGTAGTAGCAGACGCGTTAAGCAGAAAGTCGGCAGGAAGTCTCGGGCATATTACAACAACATGGCGGAGACCGTTAGTCAGAGAAGTTCACACGATGTTTAGCCAAGGATTTGTCACGACCCAAAATATTGAGCCGAGACCGACACTTGGGAACGGAAGTGGTAGCTTCGGAACCCGTAGCAATCCTCAAACCACAATTAATTTTTCACAAATATAACATATAATACATTCACATACGAAAGCAAATAACATGTATATATATATACAATATTTACACTAGCTTTTCTCATGTCCACGTGGGCTCTAGCTACTGTACCTCGTACAAACTGGCCTCACGGGATTATATACATACTAGTGTATCAAACATATCATAGGCATCCGGTGCCGTGAAAAAAACATATCGTGTGTAGCCTATCAAAACATATAAACAAGACAGCAAGTAAAACACATAACCAAAATGTACTGCTGTCAGGCCACAACTCTGTCGACATTGGACTACTACTGTAGCGCTACGAAAGTCAAGGAACTATGCATACACAGCTGACTTCCGGGTCTCAAAATTTGACCTCTAGCTAGGTCCAGACACTAAGCACCTGTAAGACATCAAATGTGAGAGGTCAGTATTTGGGAAAATACTGAGTGAGCTTGCATCTTTACTAACAGTATTATTATAAAACATAGCATCGCATTTCAAATCAACATTAATACGAAAATACATATGAACAAGTATTTGATCCTTTCGAAACTAATATCCTAGCATACGACACAATTTACGAATATTCAAATCATACTAATCCAACGGGTCCGACCCGGGGGTGTTCACTCTCTGCCTCGTCGATCGCGACCTATCTCTTATTCTCAAAGTGTGAGTCCAACTCACTAGATATGGGGACTCCAGACTACACTGTAGCCGAGTGCTCTCTCGTATCGCATTCATATCTCATCTTTCATAATCATATCATACATGCATAACAAATCATATTTCATAGTCAGACTCTCTAGACTGACTCAATTACTAGTGATCACACAGCCTATTGACACCCAATAGGTAGCTAGTTTCGTTGGATCGTATACTACGTTCTTATATAAAAAGTTCAATCAAAAGATATAGCACATCAGCAATTCATACATATAATTCGATGCGTATAAATAGTTTACATATGATATCAAAATAACTTTAATCGATAATATACGAAAGTAAAGTGCAACTCAATGTGACCACTATCCACTCTATAATAAAGTCGATGTGGTGGTATGCTCGTACTATTCCACCTCTAAAGCCCTCACTGCTCGGTCGTACGTCTGATACATATTAAATAACGTTTAATAGTTAGATGTGAATCTTGTGCTTCTTCACGTATAATACTTTAAATTCTAGGATTTTGGTTTCATTTTTTGTATTATTCACGTATTCAATAACTCTTAGTCGTACTTGCGACTTATCAAATTTCGCTTCCCGTATTCGAGAATCGTATTACTTCCTTAACATTTTTCATTATTGTTACTCGCGTAAAACGTCGAGCTAAAACTTTACTTTTCAAATTATCGGGGTCCTTAATCGTTTTTAGGGTCAAATATTTGAAAATATCAAAATCCCGCTCAATTAGGGAAAAAAGTCCACTTTGGTCCCTATGGACCCACTGTTCGGGCGTACACGAGCACTGTGCGTCCGCATAGTGTAGTGTGCGTTCGCACACTCATGTGTGCGATCGCACACCGAAGGCAGCTTTCCGGAAAATCGATTTCCGTGGCACTCCACCGATTTCCCGCCTTCCACAAGCCTAATAAACACTCCCATCTACTATACCCATAATTTAGTTTTTCCAAAAACGTGAAAACTGAGCTAGTTTCGATAAAATCCAATTTAAACATAATTTTAACTCAAATCAGCCATATATCCGAATTTTGGCATCAATTCTCGAGATATTACCTTGAAACAAAGCTTAGAACGTAAAGAGCTCTCGATTTCGAAGAAATCGCCGCGAAAATCACTCGATTCAGACGTCGAACGGCGAAATGGCGGCGAAACGATCGTAATCGGCGTTTGAAGCTTCTAACTTCTTCTTTTCTCTTCTGATTCTTCTTCTTTCAAATTTGGTTTTCATATATTGAATGGATAAAATGTCACTTTGGTCCTTGTTCTTTTTGTTTATTATCATTTATCTTTTAAACTTTTCTTGCGTGCGATTTAGTCCATAACTAAATTGATTAATTCTTAAATTATTACTTGTACGTATTATTTACACCCGATAAATAACACGAAACTCAATATAAACATTTTCCCGTCAAAACCTACAAATTTTCATTTTCGACACAAAGTGGCTAAATTACCACTTTGGTTCCTGTACCTTATTTTTGGCTTTTCTTGACATTTTTCCTTTTAATTCTAATTCTAACTTTAGAATTGAAATATAACCTCAATTTCTGCATAATTAATTTCCCGAAACCGACCTACTTGAAATTTATTTACTTTAATATCTCTGAAATCTTTCCGATATCGGCCCTCTGGCGAGCACAAATTGGACACGTGGCCCAAATAAATAATTAAATCTTTTGGGGAATTACAGGAGTAGAATTCGAGATTTCATCTCTCGGAAACCTGATGGCTCAGCTAACGATACGATCGACCTTAATTGACCGAATTAAAGAGTTACAAGCCAATGATCCTCAATTAAAGCATCTAATTGAGGAAGTGCAACAGGGAAAGAGTCAAGACTTTAGTATCGTCAACGGAATACTGAAATATGGCAATCGAATGTGTGTACCAGACGTGGAAGACTTAAGACAGAAGATCATGGAAGAGACACATGGAATGGTTTATCGCGTTCATCCTAGTTCTATGAAGATGTATCATGACATCAAGACAACATATTGGTGAAGTGGAATGAAGAAAGATATCGCAGAGTTTGTGGCAAGATGTCCGACTTGTCAGCAAGTCAAGTTGAAGCATCAGTGACCCTATGGATTTCTTCAGCTGTTACCCATTCCAGAGTGGAAGTGGGAGCAAATCATGATGGATTTCGTAGTCAGATTGCCTAAAACGCAGAAAGGTTTTGACTCTATCTGGGTAATCGTAGATCGTTTGACGAAGTCAACGCACTTCATTCCTATCAAGACGACATATTCTGCTGCAAAGCTGGCAGAGATATACATCGATAAGATCGCGAGCTTACACGGAGTACCAATGTCAATCGTGTTAGACAGAGGTTCTTTATTTACCTCTCATTTCTGGAAGAGCTTACAAGAATCGTTAGGGACGCGGTTAAACTTCATCACTGCTTTTCATTCTCAGACAGACGGTCAGTCTGAACGAATGATTCAAACGTTAGAAGACATGCTTCGACTTTGCGTGTTAGATTTCGGAGGTAGTTGGGATACGTATCTACCTTTAGTCGAATTCGCCTACAATAATAGTTACCACTCAAGCATCGAGATGGCTCCGTACGAAGCATTATACGGCCAAAAATGTCCATCCCCTATCTGTTGGGATGAAGTTGGCGAGCGAAAGCTAACTGGAGCAGAAGTTATCCAGATTTCATCCGAGAAAGTACCATTGATAAAGCAACGCCTGAATACAGCACTCAGTCGACAGAAGAGCTATGCGGACACTAAGAGGAAAGACATTGAGTTTCAGATCGGAGACTACGTTTTTCTCAAGGTATCGCAAATGAAGGGAGTGATTCGTTTCGGAAAGAAGGGCAAGTTGGCTCCGAGATACGTCGGACCATACCAGATCGTAGAACGCATAGGCTCAGTTGCCTATAAGCTAGACTTACCACCGGAGATGTCGCAAGTTCATCTTGTCTTTCATATTTCCATGCTTCAAAAATATGTATCACATCCCTCTCGAATAATCTGACCACAAGTGGTGGACGTCAGTGAAGAACTAACCTACGAAGAGCAACCAATGAAGATTGTCGACACGCAGATACGACAATTGCGAAGAAAGAAGATTCTGATGGTGAAAGTTCTTTGGAGAAGTCAGTCCGTAGAAGAATGCACATGGAAGACAGAAGAGGATATGAAAGAGAAGTATCCTTACCTATTCACTCACGGTACGTGGCTAAAGTTTTAAATTCGAGGACGAATTTATTTTAAGGGGGGGGGGTGAATGTAATACCCCAAAATATTTTAAGATAATTAAGTCGTTCCACATGTCATTAATTCCGATAAATTAAATTAAGAAAAAACTTATTTAATTATATCGAGAATTTAGAATAATTTTTATTAAGTCAATTAGCGGGATTTAAGAATTTGACTTCGAAAATTTATATAAAATAAATTATAAATCCCGTGACGGAATCTATTTCGCCAAAGTCCGCGAAATAATTTATAGTATTTATGGTAAAAGTCGCGAGTCAATCGGAGATCGTTTAAAATTTGGGCGCGAATAGGTTTTGGACTAAATTGAAACTTTTGAAAAGTTTCAAGGGCCAAAGCGTACTTTAGCCGAGATATATATGATTTCCCTTATTTGAAGGAATCATCGAGAACCATTTCATCATCAGATTCATTTTTTCCTTTTCATTCGCCGTTTCCGTCGATTCTGTCGCACGATTTCGTTTCTCGTCTGTTTTCGACGTTCTATAGCTTGAAACGATCGTATTTCAGTGCATAATCACGGTAAACTTGTCGTTTAACGTTAGGATGGATACATTTGGAGTTATATCGAGTTAAAGTTTTAGGCCACAAAACGATTTTATCGTTTTAACGATTATAGAATCGTATTTGGATGTTTTGAATACAGAACGCACAGTCAAGAGACTGTGCGAACGCACAGTCAAGAGACTGTGCGAACGCACAGTCACACTGTGCGGGCGCAGAGTCCCCTGTGAAACCGCACAGGTAGACGCGCGCACTTACAGTGAAATTGTCGATTGACCCACTTTCGAAAAATTTGTCGTACACGCATATCGAGATTTGAAATCGATTAGTATTCGATTAATTATCGATTAGATTGAGACGTTAACCTAACAAGGTTAAGTGAGTATTGAGTTAGAAATTATTTTTGATCCGTAAACGAGTTAGAAACCGTTTATCGGGATATACGTGAGAAGCACGACGGTTAATAAGAGTAGTGTGTCGAGTCTCAAGTCTAGAGTCAATCTTAGAATAGGATTCTGATTTGAATTGTTCATTTGAAATCGTTTTAGATCCGGCGAGGCAAGAAACAGCTGGACCAGGAGCTCGAGAAGCCTGACGTTTCTAAGCACTGACGTATTTTTGATAATCATTTTTCAGTGAGTTTGTTGGTTTACTTTTCAAGTATTTAAAAAGTATATTGCTTAATATCGCAAATGCTTTATATCATTTATTTATATTGCATTTTCTTTTATCGTGAATGTTTATATGAAATTGCATTCCTACTTGAATTTGAAACCAGTATAGATCCGATGAAACGTGCCTTCCTATTGGGCGGTAATAGGACTGTGTGATCACCAGTTTCGATCTGAGAAATTATAAAAAGGGGCCCATATTATCAAATATCGAATATCGCATTGTATCGAAGTTGGTATATATATCAAATGGGATACGAGGTTTAACTCGGTTGAACTATCTCGGGACCCGTATCCAGTGGGTTTAACTCGGTTGAACTATCTCGGGACCCACAACTTGGGATAAAGTGATGGTAGAGGTTGAACTCGGTTGAATTATCTCGAGACCCTACCAATTGGATCGATCGAATTGATTATTATCGTTGTTATCGTATATCGACAGATATTTGGAGAATAGGGTTTCATCTGGATACGTTACTTGGCTGCATTTGATCGAATCGTTTACATTATCGATTTTATGTTTTATTTAAATGCTTATTAGTAACTACGCAAGCTCACTCAGTATATTCCCATATACTAACCCCTCACAGCTTTCCCTTTCAGGTGAAAGACGTTTTTGAAGCAACAAACTTCTATCCTACTTTCACAAGTCTGTATTTTTGAAAGTATGTAAAGAAACAGTACTTTACTCTTAGAGCTGCAGTAGTTAGATGTTTTGTGTCAAATGGTTTTCTGTAAATATAACCTTATGTTTTAAAGTATAAATATTTTATGCCTGCTGCATTATTTAATGTTTGTGATTGTGATTGCCAGAGGATATGTATACCTGGCATGTTTTGTAGCATGACACGTGTATGTGTTTGTCATGCATGACATTTTGCAAAAAATTGATGTACTTTTTAGGCTTGCTACGGGTTTCGGAGCAACCACTCCCATTCCCTAGCGCCGGTCTCGGCCCATGAGATTGGGTCGTGACAATCTTGATCGATAATATTGTTTGTTCTTCATCCGCTCGATGTATGCGAGCATCTTACTTTACCTTCCTAGAGGATCTAGCATACCGCTTGATCCGTCAAACTCTTTTACTCCTAACTTATCCATCGTCCTATCATTGGCATACAATTTCCTATATCAGTTGCTTTTACTGCTAACCGATTCATATAGACGTTGACTTGTCGCAACACTCCTAGTGTTTGACATTCCCACTTATCTTACTAGTTCCCATTGACCTTCATCTCGTTCCTGGTCTCTATTGGCCAAATGGACTGAATTGCATTCGCCTTCGTTACTTCGATCTTTTTCTCGCGCCTCATACACTTGTTGTGAAACGGCACACGTTCGCGCAATTCTTTATTCATTATATGGCAAATATATAAAGGAATCCCGATAAATTCCTTAAAATATAACACCTACTAGTCATCACAACTAACCGTTGTCCGCGTAAGTTTGACTTTAGGAACATCTCCTTCCTTTAGGCCTTCTATGATTACGTCTCTTATTGCAAGTCTTCTGAGTGCTCTGACTCATTGTAGACTAGCAAATTATTAAAATATATACTCGCGTTGTATATGTTATACGCATATTACTATTGTAGCTATAAGCATCTATGTTGACCGGATTCAAGAAAATTAGTGCCTCCTAGATTTCCTTGATTATGTATCGTATCTTAAGTCTTGCGAGCATTCCGCTCACATAGACTTAATCAAGCATCAAGAGTATCAAAACATAATATACATGTTCTATACGTTATTAATAGGATATGCTTTACTATCCGAACATATCTACTATTCTAGTCGTATACTAGTCTATTTAATCAAGGCTATGTTCATTAACTAGAGGCACAAATCCTATGTTCGCGCGACTACACGTATTCGTTCTTCTCGTGGCCTTGATCGCAACTTGCTCTTGAGCATTTTTCTTCCGTTACAGAGTTCTGGTCTAGGTATACTCACACTAAAACAAAACTCTTGAAAACTCTTTCAAATAAAATGACTCATTTGAAATTTCCATTTAAATCTTAGCAAAATTGTGCACTAGGGTGATGACGTCTCTCATTCCCCAAGAGTTGCCACTTCTCACCTTTTTGTCTGAACATAATGCATATGATGCAAGTCCTACTAATGCATGAATTGATGTATGTAGTGATGCCTTTCTATCAATGTCGTGGCAGTTATCAATGAGTAATACGGGTCTAAGCACAATTATGCTTTTAGAATCGTTAAAAAAATAACTTTAACAAGTTATAAACTTTAAGCTTTGTAAGTTCTCTAGACCTTAAAACTCTGTATCCGGCAAGTTTCTCCCATTTCTGAAGTTTCATACTTCTTTCTCACACATCTTGACGTCTCTATCGATCGACTTCAATAGTCTCTGTCGAATTATATAATGCTAACCACGTACGTATTACTATCAAATCATAGCAATGTCAGCAATATTCTATTCATAGGAGGCTTTACATCTCCTAGAAGTTTCATCTAAATAGGGATATCATGCATGCCTATCCAATCAAAAAAAAAAATACGTGTATGTATCTCATATACACGTGTCACAAGAAGCAAACAGACATCTCACAAATCGATCTATCACTCTTATAACAAAACACATTACGCAGACGACTTGGATCAGACAGAACTTAACTCTATAGCTGCAGTAGTTCCTAGGTTACTTGACCAACAAACGCATCTTAGCAGAGGTATCTGGACCAACTGCTCTGATACCACAATTGTCACGACCCAAAATATTGAGCCGAGACCGGCGCTAGGGAATGGGAGTGGTACCTACGAAACTCGTAGCAAGCCTAAAACAGTTATAAATTTTTCGCAGTTAAAAGGTAATATCATAAATAAAACGTTTTTAGAAAACTCTTTTAGATAATATATTTATAGATATTAAAATATCATATTAGAGTTTACATTAAAAATCAATTATTAGAAATCAATTTACAAATCTTCTATTAACGCCAATTGACTACTGCAGCTCTTGGAACTAATACTTGTGCAAGTCCAACGACTTCTGGCACAACGAAGATAGTTTGTCTGATCCGACTCCGGCTACCTGAAAGCATCAGAGAGAGGAGTCAGTATTTGGGAAAATACTGAGTGAGTTTGCAAACTACTATTGGTATTATCAAAATATAGCATCGCATGCTTAATACGTATGTAAATTCCATACACGATATAAGCACACAACAAACATTCTTAAGTAACAGACCCTATCTAAACTCTAATCATCGACTTGCTAAACGTATATAATCGAATCAACTTGATCCAAATGGTCCGAACCACGAGTGTTTACACTCAACCACGTCAGCCGCGACCAATCTCTTAATTCCAAAGTGTGAGTCCAACTCACTGGTGGGTCCAACCCACTAGATACGGGGCTCAGGTTACTGTAACCGAGTTCACTCTCGTGGAGCTCAGGTTATTCTAACCGAGTTCACTCTCGTATCGCATACTTATTCAAATTCTCGTAATTATGCGTACTCTCATATCATCACAAACAGTCTAATTACACTAGACTGACTCACTAGTGATCTCATAGCCTATTGACACTCAATAGGTAATTGGTTTCTTTAGATCTCACACTAGCTACTCATATTCAAAACAATGAATATAACAGCATTCATATAATCAAATTCATCAACATATCATCTTATACGAACAATTCATATCTATGTGATGTATTAATAATAATACTCATAATGTATGAAAATAACTTTTATAATAATACGCGAAAGTAAATTTGCCACTCACAGTGACCGCTTTCCGAATTATATTAATATCAAGATCCCATGAATGCGAGTTCCGTACGTCATTTGATCACATAGCTATTCCAGCTCGTCGGCCTGGTAGCTCGCCGATACTTCAATTACTTAGTCGAGTTACCTATACGTTTAATCCATAAACGTAGGCTTAGTATAAAGACCCTAAGTTATAAACTTAGGTTAACACGATCTTATTCCCAATATATCTCTTAATCACATTTCATTTTTAAACGTCCTGGTTTACATTTCGAAATTCAATCGAATCACGATTGATTACGCGACTTGAAATTGTCTAAAATCAAGTTTCCGCGTCGCGCTAGGGCCCTGAAAGGCCGAATCGACGATCCCCACTATCAAAGGACTACACGTTCGTGCAGCAGTGTATTGCACGTTCGTGCAGGTGCAGTACGCTGCACGATCGTGCAGTTGCTGTGCTGCACGATCGTACAGCCCCGGGGTTCATTCCCCAGGCCATTCCGACGTGGTAACGTCTCCTAATTAATCCCGCAACGCTCGAAAACATAAAAAAACACAAGATTTAAGCTTAAAACGATAAAACCGCTCTAAACCCTAAACCAAAACGTCAATCTTACCTCGATTTGATGCTTATAATAGGTAGAAAATTGAATTCTGAGCAAATTGATATAAAGAACGCTCGATTTGGACGAGAAACGGCGAAACCGCGACGGATCGAAATCGATCGTCGAAACCCTTTCTGTAACCTTCTGATCATCTTCTTTCTCCTTATTCATAAGGAAATATACTTATTTATCTTGGCTAATTAGCTACTTTAGTCCTTCATTTCTTTAACTTAAACCAATTCTCTTTTAAACTTTCTAATTTAACCAAACGGTTAATTATTCACTTTAACTCAATTATTTACGTATTATTTATATCCAAATAAATAATACTAAACCAAAATTATTATTTTCCGTCAATAATATTTTAATTGCTATTCTCGAAGTTTAATTGCCTAATTTACATTTTGGTCCTTGAACTTTTCAAAAGTTTCAATTTAGCCCAAAACCATCCGCGTCCAAATTTAAAAAGGTCTCCGATTGACCCGAAACTTTTACCACAGGTACTTTAACATTTCGCGGACCTTGGCGAAATAATTATCAACTCAGGATTTGTAATTTATTTTATATGAATTTCCTCAGCAATTTTCTTCAATCCCGTTAAATAGCCTAATATAAATTATTCCGAACTCCCGATATTTTAAATTAAATCCATCTTGATTTAATTTGTCGGAATTCACGACACGTGGCATGATAAAAATATTTGGGGTATTACAATTACGGGCACGAGACAGATGGGTGCCGAGACCTAAAAGTTAAAATTGAGAGAATGATAGATGGAGGCGAGCTAAGGAAGTTCGTAGCTCACAAAACGAAAAGCAGTGATAAAGAGGAGAAGAGGAGCAGAGACGACAAAAGAAAGGAAAAAGAAGAAGAGAGGCCGTCCAAAATTCTGGGAACCATACACATGATCAATGGAGGAGGGCACAACAGTTCGACCATCAGAAAAAAAAACAAAGAAGAGAGGTGATGGACATCAGAGAAACCCACATGCCACCAGTGATCTTTGATGTTGAGGATTATGAGCATGTAAAAGCACCCCATAATGATGCCTTGATGGTAACAACCATCATCGAAAACTGGAACATGGAGCGAATCCTTATTGATGAGGGAAGTGCTGTAAATCTGATGACGAATGTTGCATATAAAATGCTTAGAAGAACCGCATCAAGGTTGCGCGGAGTACCGATCCCGCTATCAGGACTCGGAGGCCCCTCAATCAACCCACTAGGCGTTGTCACTTTGGAAGTCATAATCGGCCCGGAAAGGGGAATCAACAAGAAGGTCATGTCCCTGTTCAACATAGTAGACATGGAATTGACATACAATGTCATCCTAGGGAGACCCTTCCTCCACGATTCAGCTATAGTAACCAGCATAAGAGTTCTGGCAATGAAAATACCAACCGAGAAGGGAGTGGTAACGCTGAGAGGAGACCAGAACATCGCCAAAAAATGCTACGACGAGTCTGTTGTAGATCTCCAAGAAAGGAAATCAGAGAAGAAAGGGGAATAGAAGAAGAAAAATAACCAGTCGCTAGTAAAAACTTTGTCTTACCCGATGGTGTTACAACTATCTTTAATATTTTGTAAGCAGACTGGCCGAGTCATGACCCTCAACCCATTCCGCCAACTTCGGAGCAGATAACGAACTACCACGAAGACTTTCCTTTAAAGAAGACTCCTCATCAACCCGACGTCTCTTCCGAGATGGCGAATCTATAGGACCTTGACTCGGGGAAACTTCCTCTGAGTCCAGGACAATGGCCTTGTCCAAATCTACTACATCTACCTCTTCTGAAAGATTCACTGGAGCTAGGGGGAATAGGAACAGCAATCTCATCGTTCGCGGATTCTTCAATCGCATTATCCTCTGCCACGACAATTATTCCGTCACCGGCTAGTAAAATTGATCAGTACATATACTTCACCTTCAGGAATTGGCTCGCCAGCAACATCTACTTCGTGACCGCCAATTGGAACGTCTAAATCTACTTTAAAACCAGAAAGCAGATCATCAGATGAAGAAGACATCTTACAAAAGAAAAGAAAAATAACAAAGTTAGAAATAAATACCTTCAAGAAATGTATAATGAAGATCTGCCAAGCCAAGCGAAGGATCATCCAAGGGAAGCCATCGGCACCGAATGTGACTATTAACTAAAGAACAAAGGATCATTTTAGCCCCTGAACTTGGCACAAAGTATAAAAAACGTCCAAATTAGAAAAACGAGATCACTTTTACCCCGAACTTGTCAAAATTGGTACAAAAACCACCCTCTCCACTCTCACCTAAGAGAGTGAGAAACACTCTCCAGCCCTAGGTGGGGTTTTAAAGGTAAAAGGCTTAAAATGATCCTAACTTTTTTAACTCATTTTAGATTAATACCAAAATAAAAAAAAACAAATAAATCCTTGTTATTTTATAACATTATATATCAAATTAATGTTAATTAAAAATATAGAGGACCAGTTCGTAATTTTTACAAAAAAATTATTTTTTTTTTAAAATTACCTCCGGCGAGGAGGAGCAGCTCCTCCTCGCCTGAGAAGAGGAGCAGCTCCTCCTCTTCCTAAAGGAGGTCCTCCTCGCCTGCTCCTCGCCTGAGGAGCGATTTTCTCCTCAGGCTGAGGAACAAGGAGCAGATCTACTCCTCGTCATTGACCCACCGTGTGCGGTGGTTCGTTCAAAACAGACTTGATGTCGGGTCTGTTGTTTACAGACCCTCCAGTGGGTCTGTTGTTAACAGATCCACCGGAGGGTCTGTTAACAACAGACCCCCCGGCGGCGGGTCAAGAACAGACCCGCCGGCCGGTGGGTCTGTTCTTCTTCAACAGATTGGCCGAAAAATTTTCCGGCCAATCTGTTGAAGTAAAAAAAATTTGAAAATTTTATTTTTAGGGAAAAGATTCAAAAAGATCCCTAATTTTATTTATTTTAATTAAACTTTAATTAGATTGTTTAGTATTTAAGTGTGATTTATTAGAATTAATTATGATTTTTATTAAACTCACTCTCCAATTAAGTGCCACGTCAGCACCGAGGGGGATTTTAAACCGGTTTTGCCAAGTTCAGGGTAAAAGTGATCCGGTTTTCACAATTTGGACGTTTTTGATACTTTGTGCCAAGTTCAGGGGCTAAAGTGATCCTTTGTTCATTAATTAAAACATCTAAAATTGGACGCTGGAAAATACTATGAAATGGCAAATCAAAAGCAAGAATCGATTCGGACAAGCTCAAAGGAGATGGATAATTCTGAACCCGATATATGGAGAAACCATTTGAAAAATGAAGAAAGATGAAATTATGATATACTATGAAGAAACGCCTCCGCCAATCATTATCTAAACATAGAAAATAAATAAAAGATCGACCCTTCCTACCAATTAAGAAAACGAAATAACCATCACACTTTTTCAACTCTACAAATGATAAAAGACGTTTAGAGAAGGGGATTGACCCTGAAGCCTACATGCCTCTACAAAAGCAAGAATTAACTTTAATAGTACTAGGGTAGAGTTGACCTAGGGCGATCCCCAAATCTCTTCACAACTCCACCAAGAAAGGATCCAACGGGAACCGGACACCAACGACGAATTGTTCTTCAAAAACAATCGCCCTGCAAGACGAACCCGAAGACCCAAAAGCAGGTCTATTGGCACCAGGCAACTTGACTCTATATTCAGATGGAAAATTATACTTAAAATAAATATCTCGAACTTCGTCTTCACGAAGACACGCATCAGTAATGGCCATAGCAGCATACTCGGTTTTTGCCCTTCTGGCCGCCATTTCAAAGTGACACAATACAAACAGGAATTATTCAAAAGTTGACAAAGAGCAAGATCAAATAGAGGAAATAATTAAGAACACCAAGAACACTAAAGGAAGTTTACCCAGAATACGTAAAACAACAAGAAATCAGAAAATACAGATTATGAAAAAAGCAAAAGAGTTATTCTAAACCTCTAAATTCAATTACCAGTACCTGGAAACTCAAACTTGAAGAATGAAGAATTAAAAACAGGAAAATTGCGGGAAAACGAGAAGGATTTCAGAGGAAAAAGGAATTCTTTCAAAAATGATAAGTTAAAATGGAAGAATAAATATGAACAGTTTAAATACGAGGAACAAGACACGAACAGACACTTGTCCCAACATTAAATTACAACAAAGAATCAACAAGCGACACGTGGAGGAGAGAAGAAAAATAGGAATCTTGCTGGAGAAGCGAATCGACTCGCCCGTAAATACCAAGACTTCAGCTCACTTGCGAGGAGGCTAATGATGGATATCGAATCCTATCTTAACTACAATGGAGCCGAGTCGTAGGAGACCCACTCTCAGACAATACCGGACACCCGCCAGGAGGACCAAAACATATGAAGCAGATGGCCTAATTCATAGGATCCGCCCCGACTTATCCGACAAGAATAAGGCCGAATCCCCGAGGACCCGGACAAAGTGCGTCGACCTTTGGATTCGGGCGAATTGCCAGATCTACTGAAAATTCTCGAGTGTCTTACCTATTTGGATACAAACTCCAACTTAGGAAGATAAACTCCAATTTAGGAAGATAAGCTCTAACTTAGGAAGACGAGACTATTTAGGAATACGTTCCTAAATAGGACTCATGTCTGAATAAGGTAGATTACTCCTAATCAGGGTCAAACTCTACAAAGTAGGATTCACTTTCCTACTACAATTCTACTAGGTATGCAATCATCTACTATAAAAAGAGCATGAGGTATGCCTAAACACACAACTACATTCATATACTCAAAATGCTTCTCAAAGCTCAATACTGACTTTAGCATCGGAGAATTAATCGGACAACCACCGTCCGATTAGCTTCTACCCTGTTTTATAGGTCTCATTCACCGAATTAGAAGGCAGACTCCATCAGTTATGTCATCATATATAATTAAAACATAGTTTTCTTTAAATACCTAGATTGAAAGTTTCGCATACTAGAAAATTTAGATTTATAATATACCTCTATGATAAAAGTTTAAATTAAAAAAAATAATGAAAACCAATAAACTACGAAAGTTAAAGCTAAAGTTAATAGAGATGTTTATACGTTATCATTTAGATATTTTAAATTTATAACATTAAGTAATTTTTTTAGCTAAAAAATTTATGTTTGGTTTTATATGAACCTCATATAAAAAATGAGGGACAATGTTTGTTTCTTAAAATTCCAGGTTACTGTCACCGGCTGCATAAAACGTTGTTGGTGAAGTTTGAATGGTACTCTAATTAGAGTCGTTGTTATACAAAACAAGGACTACATCACCATGGCACAGATTATACTACAATTTAAACGCATACCTAATTCTCTATAAAAGGCTCCACTAAAAATTAATTTATTTTTGTGAAAAGAACAAATATTTTCTAAAAGAGCCTGTACTTTACTAAAATACAAACTAACTCTCAATATTACATTCATATCAAAAAGCGGTAAAAATTTATATTTTTTACCCTAATCAATAAACTAATGGCAGTAAGAAAATAAAAAGAGAGAACAATCACCTGACGCATGTTCGCGCGCGTCATCTCAGTTCCCACCCATATAAGCTATAACTGTCTTCTTTTTATTTAAAAAAATCACTAATTTATTTATTTGTTTATTTTATCAATAATTATTAAAAAAACAATTACATCAATTAACCAATAAAATATAATAATAATTGATAAATAAAATAATTATTATTTTATCAAACTTAATTTTATAAAATTATTTAAACTAAATATCTAATTAATTTAGTTATAATTAATTTTAATCATAAATAAATAAATTATATTATTTTATTTTTTATATAAAAAAATATATGTATTGTGTATCTGATGTGTATTGATGGAGTCATCCTTCTGATCCGGTGAATGAAACCTGCAAAATAGGGTAGAAGCTAACCGGACGGTGGTTGTCCGATTAACTCTCTGATGCTAAAGTCAGTATTGAGATTTGAGCAGCGTTTTGAGTATATGAATGTAGTTGTGTGTTTCGGCATACCTCATGCTCCTTTTATAGTAGATGATTGCATACTTAGTAGAGTTGTAGTAGGAAAGTGAATCCTACTTTGTAGGCTTTGACTCTGATTAGGAGTGATCTACCTTATTCAGACATGAGTCCTATTTAGGAACGTCTTCCTAAATAGTCTCGTCTTCCTAAGTTGGAGTTTGTATCCAAATAGGTAAGATAATTGAGAATATTCAGTAGATCTGGTAATTCGCCCGAATCACAAGGTCGACGCGCTCTGTCCGGGTCCTCGGGATTCGGCCTTATTCGTGTCGGATAAGTCGTGGCGGATCCTATGGATTCGACCACCTGCTACGTATGTTTTGGTCCTTTGGTTAGGAGTTCGGTATCGTCTAAGAGTGATCTGCTGCAACTCGGCTCTATTGTAGTTAAGATAGGATTCGGTATCCATTATTAGCCTCCCCACAAGTGAGATGAAGTCTTGGTATTTATACCTTAGTGAATTTAAACTCTTTTGGAGCTGAGTCGTTTTACTTCTTCAGCAAGATTTCTATTTTTTCTTCTTTCTGCCATGTGGCATTCATCGGCGAACTGTGATTTCCGGATGAGAGACAAGTGTCTTGCTTTTATGACATCTGTCATTCATTCGACGCGACCCTTAGGGTTTCGTCTCTTCAACTTCCTAATCCCTTCTTCTGGGTATATAAATGTTCATTTGTCACTTTTCTTCTTTCACTTCCATTTTTCTGCAAAAGTTTCCAAATTTCTTTAAGCAATTTGCTCTCTTTGTTGCGCTAGTCATCTTCAAAATTCCTCGTTTCCAGGTTCCTCCATATCTTTCCTTTGATCCAGCCTATTTGATTTCTAGGTATTGTGCTTTTGCTTCTTTGATCTTCTATTTTTTAGTATCTAGGTTTAGTGTGTTGTTTGTTCTTCGTGTTCTTCCCATTTCATCTTTTTTCTCCTCTTTTGATCTTTTAAAATCGAAATTTCATCGTTCTTCCTTGTTTCCCCCCATTTTAATTTTAATATGTGAGAAGTAATAGAAGGGATTCAGGGTGCTCGTGATGACTTAGACCATACCCGAAGTTCTCTATTTGTTCAGCAAATAACAGATTTTGCTGAAGAATTTGATTTTCCCGAGTCATGCACTATTGTAAGGCTCGGAAAAACGTATCGGACGAATCATAGCACAGACTCGCCTACAAAATTGTTGTTTTTCATGAATAGTTCGCAGTGGGTTTTCGTTTTCCTCTTGAGTCTTTAATTGTAGATATTTGTCATAATTTAAACGTTCCTCTTGGTCAGCTTCATCCAAATGCGATTCACATTATTTGCTCCTTTATTGAGTCATGTAGGTCTCGCAGCCAAGAGCCTTCTCTTGGTTTATTTAATTATTTTTATGTTTCCTTCCGCCGAAAGGACGGGGAGTTTATTTTTGCTGGTGGTCGACCGAATCGATCTCTTTTTACTCTTACTTCGTCTTTGAAGGGTTGGACTCCGAAGTTTTTCTTGGTCCAGCATACTTCTTTTTCTTTTTTGTCCCGAACCTTTACTCAACGTAAAGTTTCACTTTCTTCTATTCTTTCTTTATCTGACAAAGACAGGAATTTCGCCATGGCACTTTTGTCGGATTGTCGGACCGACAAACCTAAACACATCGTTCTTTTAGAGCGATATTTGCGTCGTCATGATTTACTTTTGGCAGATCTTTCTTTAGAAGGTATTTTTCCAACCTTTGCTATTCTCTGTCGTTTTGTAGGATGTCGACTTTTCTTGATCATCTACTTGATAACTTTAGTGTCGATATGACTGTAGATATGGGCGAATTCACTAGTGGAGTCGTCCCCACCCCTACTGCTATCCCGAGCCCGAGCTCGAAAGACACTTCACCCGCTGCCGATCAGGTTCAAGCTGTTGGTCCCGAGTCCGCTTCGCCTCAACTGAAGGATTTTGAGTCTCCTCAGGAGGGGGTGCCATCTGTTGGCAAGAAAAGGCCTTCCGAAGATCAGACCGGTCCTTCTTCCAAGCGGCTCAAGAAAAGGAAGGCTTCTAAGGAAACTTCTCCTAGCGAAGCGCCTCGCTTTGCTGCATGGGCGGATGCTCAGAATCCGTCGCGGCTGTCAAATGCCTCCATTCTTCATGCTTGCATGGAGAATATTATGATTAAAGAGGACATAGAGTCCATAGACCGGGATCATGGCGATGGTCTCGCAGAGTTCGCCTGTCTTGGCGGCTTTTCAGTAAATTCCGTTTTATCTTTTTATTTGTTATGAGGATTATCGTGTACTTATCGTACTCTTTTTCCCTGTAGGTGGTTCAATCAATCGCCGTTCTAGAGAAACGCCGTCGGGATGCGGTCGATCAGCTGAAGAAACTTCAGAAGGACTCCGAGTCTTGGCAATCGGAGAAATTGAAGATGGAGCAAGCTCTCGGCGAAGCGGAGGGTTTAACTCAGCAGCTGCGCTCTTCCAAGGCCGCCAAGGAGAGAAAAATCGCGGCTTTAGAGACTCGGGTTAGGACTTTGTCCGAAGAGATCCAGTCTCTAAAGTCCTCTTCTGAAGCTCTCACCAGGGAACGGGATGGGCTGAAGAAGGAGGAATAGCACCTTCGCCGCCGATTGGGTGAGTTTGGGGGTTTTTACTCCCAGGTGATTACTCAATACCGGTTGGCCATCGGGGCGAAGTTGCGGGAGCAGAACCCTGTCATCGACCTTTCTGGGGTGAATCAGCTAGACCCGGCCTCGTTAGCTAAAGATGTGAAGGTGAAGCTGGACAAGCAAAAGCAGGATGCTTTAAAGAAGATAGCTTAACTTTTTTTCTTTTGCTTGATTTTTGTACTGGATCATGGCAGATCCATTATAAATTGCGTTGTAATTCACTCTTAATTATCGTTGTCCCTTTTTATTTATTTTCCGAGTTACTCTAAACTCGTGCTTGTCTTATTTTTTATTTTCCGAAATTAATTTAAACTTCATGAGTGCATAATCGCGAACCCAATTAAGATTCAGATGTATATAATTTATTTGTGGACCCGAACGGATCTGCTATGTTTGTTTTTCGACTCAAACGAGTCTTTTATTTTAACCAGGACTCAAACGAGTCTGTTAAATTTGTATATGTTTTGTCGTCGAATCTTCTTTTATTTCATAATGAAAAATTTGTACATTCTACGAGCTAGTCTATTAGTAGTATTTTCTTAAATGTTCTACATTCCAATATTTTGGGACCATGTATCCAGTCATTGTTTTTAGCTTGTACGCGCCTTGTCCAGTAGTTTCGTCCACTATGTAGGGTCCTTCCCAATTTGGTTGCATTTTCTTTACTCCAGCATTTCCTCTGCTAATTTCGGCGTTTTGTAGAACGAGATCGCCCACTTGAAATTCCCTTGAGTTTAATCTCTTATTGTGGTACTTGACAGCTTGTTTCTTGTAAGCCGCAACCCGAATTCCTGCTTGGTTTCTCCTCTCCTCCAGTAGGTCAAGGCATAGCCTTATTTTTGATTCATTTGCCTCTTCTTCCAGGTAGTTTACTCTAATACTTGGTATACCGATCTCTACAGGTATTACTGCTTTAGTGCCATAGGCGAGCCTGAAGGGTGTCTCGCCCGTTACTTTTTTTGGGGTCGTCCTGTATGCCCATAGGACGCTGTAGAGTTCGTCTACTCAATTTTCTTTATATTGAGCCAATCGTTTCTTTATCCTCTGCGCTAGGTCATCCCATTTGTCTGGGGGTGCGCCACTGATGTAAAATTTTAGATTTATCATCAGGTCTTCGCAAAATTTCTTGAATCTTTTGAAATTGCTTTCCATTATCTGCTACTATTGTGTGAGGTATGCCGAATCGACATATGACTTCGTTTTTAAAGAACTAAGGACGGGAAAACGAGTATCCAGCTCTACCAATAAAAAGGACGGTTTTGTTTAAATGTAATTGGTTTGATCCTACAAAAAAAGGTCGGTATGTTAGTCCATCCTCGGTATAACATAGTGGATGTTAATCACAGAAAGAGGTACAACAAATACGAATCTTTTATTTTAGCTGAACAGTCCGATCAAGTACATTACTTACCTTATCCTAGCAAAAGGCAGGACAAGAAAGATTGGTGGGCAGTATGCAAGATAAAAGCTCACTCTAAGCTAGACATGCATGAAAAAACTGTTCCAGCTTTCCAAGATGATAGTGCAGAACATCCGCTCGACGTCATAACGAATGATGAACCGATAAATTTAGTTGATCCAAATGGCGAGGCAGACGAGGCTGCATTACACAATCCTCCAGTAGTAGAGACGGAAGATGATTATCCACCATATTCATCAGACGATGATGAAATTGAAGCGACAGATAATACAGAAATTGCATGATTCGTTTGAGTGTAATTTCTGTAGGATTTTGACTTTTATTTACGTTTGTTGATGTAGTAACTTTATTTTGTTAATAAATTAAGTATTATGGTTTTTATAAGGCTTAATTCCTTAAAAACCCCCCACCTTGCATTTTTTCTTCGTTTATACCCTGACCTTGTAAAAACACCATTTGTACCCAATTTTGGGTTTTTATGTTTCATCCCTACCCAAAAGCATTAAATTGTACTCTTTTCATTTGGAAAAGAGTTTAAAACATACTTTTTTCTATTTTAAAATATACAAATAAATCCTTAAACTTAAAAAATAATTAAATACATCCAAATAATTAATTAATTTTTTTAATTTTATAAAATAAAAAAAATTATTATTTTTTTTAATTTTTTTGTTGGAAATATTTTTTTATAAAATTAAAAAAAATAAAAAAAATATAAAATATTCGGAAATATTTTTTAAAAAAATTAAAAAAAATTATTATTATTTTGAATTTTTTTTGAAGAAGATGGTATTTTTATACTATTAATAACATTAATATCTAATTAGTATATAAGTTAAAAATGAAGGATTGTTTTAAACTATTTTTCAAATGAAAAAGTACAATTTAATGCTTTTGGGTAGAGATGAAACATAAAAACTCAAAATTGGGTATAAATGGTGTTTTTACAAGGTCAGAGTATAAACGAAAAAAAATACAAGGTGGGGTTTTTTTAAGGAATTAAGCCTTTTTATAATAGATGTGTTTATGTTTTTCTTGTCGAATATTGTTTTGTAATCGTTTTTGCAGATATGAGAGGTTCAGGTGGTTCTTCTGCCAGCCGAGGCCGGGTAGGGATACAGGTCAGGGACGCGGACGTGGACGCGGCCGTGGCGACCCAGAGCAAGATCCCCCTGAGGGCTTGGATCCTGGGGTTGAGCAGCAGGTGCTAGCGGGTAGACCCGCACCACGGAGAGCGGCGAGACAGCCGCAGCCACAGGACGAGCCGCCAGTGACGGACGAGACTGGGAGGGTTAAAGTTACACCTGATGCTGCAAGGTATGATTGATTAACTTTTTTTTAAAATAATTTTATTTTAAAAATGTGAAAACTAATTGTTTTTATAATATACAGAGAAAGGTTACTGGATAGCAGGAACGACAACGAGACAGCATCTAGGGCGATCTTGCCCATTTTCCGATCTAGCTGGTTTACTGAGGGTTCCTCGTGGAAGAAGCTGACAGCAGAGCATAAGGGCTTCTACTTCGAGGAGTTCAAGGTTTTTCAATTAATATTTTAAATTTATATTTTACTTTCTTTTTTATTTCTAATTATTTTTATTAATTAATGGTTTGCAGAAGGGTTTTTGCTGGGACACGACCTACCCTGAGGACCTGATTAGAGGGGTCTTCTACCGACATGCGGCATATCGGTACAAAAATACTCTCCACAACATGAAGCCAGATAAAAAAGAGGGTAGTGTTAGCGCTGATACTTGGGCGTCATGGAAGCGAGACTGGGATACTGCTGAGGCTAAGAAGAAGTCCGATATAGCGCGAGCTAATCGGATGAGCGAGCCGTCCGGAGCTGGCACCGGACCGGTTCGACATACCGCAGGATCGCGATCGGCTACGAGGCATAAGATAGTTATGGTATGTTTTTAATATTAATAATTGTGTTATATATTTTGTTTATCTACTAATTAATTTTTTCATTTCATATGATAGACTGAGGAGCTCGGTCGAGAGCCCACTTTGGCTGAGTTGCATGTACGGTTGCACCTGAACAAAGCTGACCGGACTGTCTTCGTTAACAAAAGATCAAAGGATAAAAATGTAAGTTTATTTTAACCTTATGTGACTGTTTAATATGATATAGATATAACTTTATATATACGTTGTTTATAGGATGTTGACGTGTTTGTTGTTGGTGTTGTGATTGCTATTACGTATAGTTGAACAGAGTTGTATGTAGTTTTTGCAGGATGTCCCTGAAAAATGGGTGATGATCAAATTGTAGATAAAATGCTGTCGAATTTTGTTAGAAATGTAGGTTTAAACTAATATTTGTTAAGTCTTTTTTATAATGTTTCACTAAACTCTGAATTTATTTTTCAATCTCAGACCGTTTTCAGGCAGAGCTTACTGAAGCGACCCAGTCTCAGGCGACTAGGGAAGGGAGTTTGTCGACTCCAGAGCCGATCGACGAGAATGAGCTGTATTTGTCTCTCGAGGCAATCAAGAAGCAGCAAGTCTACAGTATTGGATCGGCTTCAGCATCCTACATCGGCCAGAGCAGCCGATTGCGCCGCAGCGGATCATCCCAGACACAGCAGCAGGCAGTCGTTAGTGAGGAGATCGAGCAGCGCATTGCTAGAGAGGTTGAGGAGCAGCTCGAGCAGCAGATATGTATTGTGGAGGCGGGTTTTGAAGAGCGGGTCGAGCAGCGGATTCGTACTGTGGAGGCGGGTTTCGACGAGCGGATCCGTACTGAGCTTGCGCGGCTGATGAATACACTCCCACCAGAGTTACGCCCGCAGTTCCCCCCACCTCCACCTCCATCTACTGATGGCACTACTAGTTTGGGGTAGTATAATATTTGGACTTGGATTTTGTAATACAGTTTGTATATTTTGACTTATTTAGTATTTAGCGAGTTGTATACTTTTTACCGTTTATATATATATATATATATATATATATATATATATATATATATATATATATATATATATATATATAACGTTTTCAGATATTTGTGTTTTGGTTTATGTTTATTTGTCGTCTATCGTGTATTTGACTAATGATTTAACTGATCTATTAAAAAACAGGGAAAAATCGAAAAATGCCGAAAAACAAAAAATTTCTGCCGAAATATTGAATAATTAGCGACCACATATGAGCTATTTAGCGATGGAAATGCCGTCGCTAAATAGCTCAAAAAAACGACCAAACTGGTTATTTAGCGGCGGAATTTCCGTCGCTAAATAGCCCAGCTTAGCGACTACTTTACCGACGGAAATATCCGTCGCTAATTAGGGACGGATATTTCTGTCGCTAATCTGTCGGTATTTGGTCGGCTTGACCGACCAAAATACCGACTGACCGTGGCCAATTTACCGACGGCTCTTCTGTCAGTAAATTGGTGACGGCCCCATTTTTTGGGTCCCTAAATAATTAGCGACCCAAATTGTGCCGACGGATTGAATCCGTTGGCAATCCGTCGCTAATCAATATTAGGGACGGATTTGAGCCAATTAGCGACGGAAAATTCCGTCGCTAATTGGCTGAATTCTAGTAGTGCTTCCACTCTAGCCGCGGTTATTGTTGAGACTGGCACTACTTTGACCCACTTTGTGAAGTGTTCGACTGTTATGATCAGAAATTTCATTTGGTTTCTTCCTGTTTCGATTGGCCCTACTATATCGATTCCCCATGTGGCGAATGGCCAAGGACTCTCTAGAGATCCTTGTGGTACCGCCGGCTTGTGACTGACGTTGTCGTGCCTTTGGCATTTATCACATTTTTTCACTAGTGCTTTCGCATCCTCTTTCATGGTTGGCAAGTAGTAGCCTTGAAGCATTGTTTTTCTTGCGATAGTGACCACTCTTTCGTGTGCCCCGCATATTCCTCCATTGATTTCTTTCAGGATTAGGCTTCCGCTTTCGTGCGAGACACATCTCGACTAAAGATGAGTTAGGGAGGTTCGGTAGAGAACTTCGTTGTGGTACGAGTAGTTGGCAGATTTGTGGATGGTTTGGATGGCTTCAACGTTGTCTTTTGGTAATTCTCCTTGGTCTAATTATTTGATTAACGGGGTCATCCAGGAGTCGGCTTCGTCGATAGTCATTATTTCTTCTTCTTTGATGCTTGGCGATTCAAGAGTTTCCTTCAGTTGCATTTTCGTGAACAGATCTCCTAGCTCGGATACTGACTTGGCGATGGCGTTAGCATCGGTATTTTCCTCTTGTGGGATTTGTAAAATTTCCCACTGTCCTCCCTATGCTTCCAGTCGCCGGAGTGGTTTTGTGACTTTCTCCAAATATTCAATCATTCCTGTTTCATTAGCCTGATATTCTCCCTTGACTTTATTTACTACTAGCTGAGAGTCGCTGTAGATCTTCAGAATATATGTTTTTATTTCCACAGCTAAGCCGAGTCCTGCGATCAGGGCTTCGTATTCCGCGGCATTGTTGTTAGCGGCGAATTGGATATTTACTCCATATTCGATTTTCACCTTTCCGGATCCTTTGAGAATGGCTCCCGCTCCTGCTCCTTTTTTATTTGAAGCTCCATCTACGTGAAGTTCTCATAGTAATTCCGGTACAGATTCTTCTGGTTTGCCAGGAGTTATCTCGGGTACGGAATCCGCCAAGTCTTGCGCTTTGAATGTTGGACGGGGTTCGTATCGAATATCATGTTTGCTAAGTTGGATGGACCACTAGACGAGTCTCCCAGACGTCTCAGATCTCTGAATCGCCTTTCGCAGAGGCTGATTTGTTCTTACTACCACATTGTGGCTCTGGAAGTAGTATTTCAATTTTTTAGCCGTAGTTACTACTGCGAACGCCATTTTTTCAATCTCCGGGTACCTCGTTTCCGCTTCTTTCAAGACTCGGCTGATATAGTAAATTGGTTTCAGCTTGCCATCTTCCTTCCTTACTAGCATTGTCCCTATGGTTTCTTTCCTTGCGCAGATGTATAAGTAGAGTGTTTCCCCCTTTAACGGTCGACTAAGCAATGGTGGGGTGGTCAGGAATTTTTTCAGTTCCTCGAATGCTTCCTCGCAATCTTTGTTCCATTCGAATTTTTGTCTCCCTTTTAGGGTCTTGAAGAACGACAAACATCTTTTGGCCGAGCAGGACATGAATCTTCCGAGTGCGGTGATTCTCCCATTGAGCTTTTAAACCTCATTTATATTTCGAGGTGCCTTCATGTCCATTATTGCCTTGATCTTTTCTGGATTCGCCTCTATTCCTCTCTGGGATATCACGAATCCCAGGAACTTTCTTCCTTGTACTCCGAACGTGCATTTATCCGGGTTCAGCTTCATCCCAAATTTGTTTAGGATTTTGAATGTTTCCTCCAGGTCTTTTGCGTGGCTTTCCTCGTTCTCGCTCTTGAGGATTAAGTCGTCCACTATACTTGGACTCGCTTTTTGATTTCGTTGTTAAACATAAAATTCATAAGCCTCTGGTATGTTGCTACAGCATTTTTCAGCCCGAAGGGCATCGCCGTGTAGCAATAGGTTCCTCCTTCAGTGATGAATGACGTTTTCTCCTAATCTTGTTCTTTCATCTGTATTTGGTGATAGCCTTGGGCAGCATCCGCTAAGCTATAAATTGCATGTCCGGCGGTGGAGTTCACGAGCTGGCCAATATCGGGTAGCAGGTAGCTATCCTTGGGGCATGCTTTGTTTAAGTCGGTGTAGTCTACGCACATCCTGTTTTTTCCATTAGCTTTCTTCACGATCACCACGTTGGCTACCCATTCGGGATAGTGCACCTCTCTGATGAATCCAGCTTTCTCGAGTTTTTCCACTTCTTCATCTATTATCCTTTGTTTTTCTTCAGAAAATATCCTTTTCTTCTGTCTGACTGGGTTTGCTGTTTCTGCTACGTTTAGGTCGTGGGTAATGACGTGCGGGTCTATTCCGACGATCTCCGAAGCTTTGGCGGCGAACGTTCCGATGTTCCTTTTTAGCATTGGTGCAATTTCTTTTTCAGTTTTGGGGTTCATGCTCTCTCCCAGGTTTACCTTTTTCTCCGCATTAAGTTCTAGCTTCTTCGTCTCGCCTTCCGGGGCTGTTTCTTTTTCTTCAATGTCATGATTGAGGATTTCTTCAATAGGTAATGTTTCAAAAGATTCTTTTATCGCCTGGTCCTAGCATTCTTTCGCAGTGGTTCGGTTTTCTTGTACTATAATGATTCCTTGCTTCGTCGGTATCTTCATTGTTAGTGCTTTCACGCTTGTTATAGCTGTCGAATCGTGGAGGAATGGTCTACCCAATATTGTGTTGTATGGAAGGTCGATTTCCACGACACTAAACCGCATGGGCAATTCTTTACTTTTCCTCGTTCTTCCTAGCTTGCCATCAAGTACAATGGTTTCCATGGGTTTGATGGGAGATCCACCAAATCCTGTCACGGGAGTAGCATTCTGCGAGATCCCTTCCCAGGCTTTCGTAAGCTTTCCTTGTTATTAGGTTAATAGCACTTCCTTCGTCAACCAGGATACTTTCCACATTCCAATTTTTGATGATCATGGCTACCACTAGGGTCTCATTGTGCTCCTCCGTGATTCTTCCAAAATCCTCTCTGTCGAAAGTCACCGGAGGCAGAATCAAGAATTCTGGTGTTTTTCTTTTTCTGTATTGCGATGTGTTTCTTGATTTGTCTTTCAAGTTCATTCTGTCGGAAGTCATCTTCTACAATAGTATTTGTTTTTGAGTTCAGAAAAACTCCTTTGATTTGAAGTTTGGTTAAGCTTTTCCCACAGAAGGCGCCAATTGATGGAGTCTGCCTTCTGATCCGGTGAATGAGACCTGCAAAACAGGGTAGAAGCTAACCGGACGGTGGTTGTCCGATTAACTCTCCGCTGTTAAAGTCAGTATTGAGCTATGACCAGCGTTTTGAGTATATGAATGTAGTTGTGTGTTTAGGCATTCCTCATGCTCCTTTTATAGTAGATGATTGCATACCTAGTAGAGTTGTAGTAGGAAAGTGAATCCTACTTTGTAGGATTTGACCATGATTAGGAGTAATCTACCTTATTCAGACATGAGTCCTATTTAGGAACGTCTTCCTAAATAGTCTCGTCTTCCTAAGTTAGAGCTTATCTTCCTAAGTTGGAGTTTGTATCCAAATAGGTAAGATACTTGTGAATATTTAGTAGATTTGGTAATTCACGGAAATCCCAAGGTCGACGCGCTCTGTCCGGGTCCTCGGGGATTCGGCCTTATTCATGTCGAATAAGTCGTGGCAGATTCTATAGATTCGGCCACCTGCTATGTATGTTTCGGTCCTTTGGTTAGGAGTGTTGTATCGTCTGAAAGTGGATCTGCTGCAACTCGGCTTTATTGTAGTTAAGATAGGATTCAGTATCCATCATGTATATATAAAAAAATTAAAAATTAATAAATATATATTTAATAACCATAAATGTTCTATAAAAATATACATTATGTATCCATGACGTATCTATTATATAAAATATATTTATTATATATAAATATATATCAATGGTGTCTATAAAAAAATTTCAAACACGTCTCGTAATGTATGACTTTTTTTAATATATGTTAAAAAATTTATCTCTAACGCATTAAAAATATATGATATGTATCTAAATTGTATTTGTAATGTATCTTATATCAAAATAGTATGTGTACCATGATTAAAAATGTATAAATTACGTATCGCTAATGTATCTATTATGTCATATATATTACAACAAATATATATCACGAATTATATATCTAAAATATGTCTATTCGAAAATATTAAAAAACAATCAAAAGATGTAGTTGTCATCTATTATATTTTAAAAGAACATCATATATAAATTATGTATCAATTAATTTTAAGAATTTATTCTATTTAATATATATTGAATATTATTTTTGTAATTTATATTTAAATTTTAATAATCGTAGAGGGACGTCCTTTTTAGCCCCAGAATTAGGAGGGTCGGGAGCGCGTCACGTTATTTCGCGTAAAATTTCTGCCTCAACTCGACGACAGAACAAACCGACGCATACTTCTCCCGATAACAGACGCATGTCTATTGATGATTTGATAACAGATGATCTTAGAGAGCCTGGTGATTTTACTAGCTCAGAGGACCAGCCAAGTGAAAAAATTTATATTTCTCGACGGAAGAAGGGTCCAGGTGGTCGGTTCGTTGGCGACTCGTCATCAGGTAAATATAATTAAACGATTTTTATTATTTTAATAATATTGTTAAAAAATTTAAATATAATTTAATTATATTCAGGATCGAACAAACGACCCGAAGAGGTTAATGTGTGGACCGTTACTGGTCCATTACCTGGTGGACCTGAGGACGACACTGTTATCCCTAGTTTTCTGTGACATGTCGCTTGTCGGCTATGGGATGGGGCGGACAGAGGCGTGCTGAAGTGTCAGACTAGACATGGAGCTCTTCGGAAGCTGAGAGAGTGGTATGAGACGGCCTAAGAAGAGGTCAAGGTTTTGATAGACAGGACCGAGTTATCACATCTCCCGTATATCATGTTTGATCATCTGGATATCCCGCTCCTTTCAGCATTTGTGGAGCGATGGCACCCAGATACAAACTCTTTTCACCTGCCATTCGGGGAGATGACCATCACATTACATGACGTGTGGCATATTCTTACCATTTCAGTTGGTGGAGCTATGACTTCAGGTGAGATATTTTGTTATTTTGCGTTAAGATTAATTTTTATTATTAAAATATTTAATTTGATTTTTTTATTTATTAGCTTTAATAATTGTTTAATTAGGTCACATTTTTTATTTTAGATAAAATTATTGTTATTTAGGATAGTTTGATTGTTTTGGGTTATTTTGTTATTTATTAAAATGTTAGGCCAATTAGTTATTTAATGTGGATTGCGTTTTGGTTTGTGAATTGTAATTTCCTTACAGGACGTCCCTGAAAAATGGGTGATGCTCATTTTTAGGGGAAGTGCTGCCCAATTGTTTCTAGAAATTTAATGTACCTATTGCGTGATATTAATTTAAATTGCAAAATTATGGTTTCAGGTCAGCCGAATAAGGCTCAGCTGTAGGCTTACTGCATACAGATTTTAGGTATTCTCCCAGAGGATCTGGTGATTAAGACGACCAAGCATTTTTCCCAGGGAGGTGTGTTGATTGAGTCGATCATCGGTTTATGTAGGCAGGGCCGTATTGCAGAGGTGGAGGCGATAGCCTGGATCTGGTTGACGTTAGGTTGCACTTTATTCGTTGACAAGAGTGGCCATCGGATTAGACCTGCAACCATTTGGGAGGTGCGGGATGGAGTCACAGATGCGAGTATATTTTCCTGGGGCTCAGCTGCACTAGCTTATCTATATCGGCAGCTTGGAATCTCATCGAGAGGAGATTGCTCGGGTTTGATTGGGTGTCTGACACTGCTGCAAGCATGGATTTATGAGTACTTTACATGCTTTCGACCCCAGCGAGAGCAGCTGCTGATCGAGGCTCATCTACCTCGAGCTTCCAGTTGGAGCGCTACTGCGTCGGAGTGTTCAGGCCTCCGGCTTCGGGCCTTGCGAGCTCGTTTGGACCAATTGACTGCTGAGGAGGTACGTAAATTTGTTAATTTATTAGTTAAATTTGATTTTATTACAATAGATATATTTTAATTTTGTTAATTTGACTTTTAACATATCACATGACTCCCTTTTGGCGGCGACCCTATTGCCAACATTGAGCATACTTCATATTATGGCTGGATAGCGTACCGGGACATTGTCGAGCCATACATTCCTTTTAAGATTCTGCGACAGCTGGGTTATGTGCAGACTATACCTGTGCCAATGTTTCGGACAATAGGGGCTGTTAGGTCCTGGAAGTCAATCAAGTACTCTATGGAGATGAGTATGACGATTGCGGTTGACATGTGGACTGCTTTTCCGACCATGTACAAGCCGCCGTTCATGGGCTTTGAGGCAGCCCACGTTATTGCTGGAGGATGTCATCCAGCGTACTTGGATTGGTACGAACGGCATTCGCATCCGCGTGTCCGTCCTGACATAGAGCTTCCACGAGCATATCCTCCTCGCTCCAACAACGATTATGTAATTTTTTATTTTCAAATTTAGTGAATATTTTATATTTTTAACATATTGAAATAACTTGTCTATTTATGGTATTACAGTGGATGACGCTGCTGACTACCGAGTTCGAGCATTTTCTCGGAGATTTTAGCTCGATTACCGCCCAGCATAGGCAGCACTGCGAGTTTGAGGGCATTCCGGAGTTGGAGCAGCGTACGGAGGAGGCTAGCGCTACTTTGGAGAGAGTCATGGCCGCTTGGCGTAGGGCTGATTGAGTGCTATTAGGATATGTTGTATGTTAATTCGATGAGTACGTTTTTTTTCTTATTATGTACGTTTTATTTTATTAGATGTGAGTTTTCAGACATTTTATTAACTATTATGTACGTTTTTTATTATGCAATTTTATGAACATTTTAATTTGTTAGATATAATGTGCGTTTCAAAAATATTAGACGTATAATAATAAAACACACGTAATGAAATAAGGCTCCGAATTAAAATTTTACAATCAACTCAATCTGCCATACCTATCAATCTATCCCATTAATCTCTCCTACTACCATATAAAGTATCCCAAGACATAACAGTACGGTCCCTGTGGTTGAACCACATGGAGGTAATTGGTGGGACATGAAAATTATCCTGTAAATTCAACCTAACAAAGTGAGAGCGTCCACTAATATATAGTATCACTATCTCTTTCGATGATCGTGAGTGGACCTCAGAGGAATGCAAAGACAGAACAGTATAGGAACAGGAACCGAACCGCGTCTCTGGTAGCGTCCCGCCTTGTATGTAAATAACAGCTTTATTGAAGAGAGTGGCAATAGGGTACAAGTCATCCCATACCTGCATCCAGTTAGTAAGTCATAATTTAAATAAATTTTTTTATAATAATTAAATAACTTAATGATATCAAATTCAGTCAAATACCTGCATCCAGTTGCGAGGGCCGCAGGATTCCCCTTCCCAATTAATACGTGTAATGGCTGCTTCTAACCCATCAACGCAAAGACCGTCATATCGCAAAGGGTGGGCAGAAAGTTCGTTTGCAATGTTCATTCTAGTCAGTCCCCACATCTCCTGGTCACCATATATGTAGTCCGCCACGACGCGGAATCCACAGTTGCCGTCCCCACACACGTCCACAAGTTCTTCAACAAATGGAAAAATGAATCTTGGAATAACCTCCGCATTTTGCGAACTAGCTGCGGCAAAAAAAAAAACAATATTATTACAAATAACAAGGATATTACTATAGTAGACATATATTATCAATATTAGTAGATGATAATTTACCTGACGTGGAAGCAGGGTTTTGCTGACCTTGGGAAGACTTAAGACGACCACGTACACGGTCCTTGTACTCATGACGACTCGGATCTCGCTTGGTTGATTTGCTCCCCTTTGGTCGACCTTTGACATTGTTCTTCACTTCTGGTTCCCTATAGCCTAAGTCTTCGGGGTGAAGTCGCTCTCGAACAATACGAGAAATATCACGCAACATTAAAGGATCCTTAGTCATGACCTCCTCAGCGATCTCGTGAAAATACTGATGTTCCTCCGACCGAAAACTAGCATAATCAGCCTGTGCAGATGTGTCCATCCCATCCCCGAGAATAACAAGTTTCATCCAAAACGGGTACATACTATCCAGACTGATCGGGTTACCTGAAAATAACACAAATTAGCTTTCAATAACAATATTACTATTTTTAATATTAGTATGCAATAAAACTGTTGCGTGGTACCTGAATCTACCATTGCTCGCAGCTCACATGCACAGGGAATCTGATGTGTTGATCTAAGCACACAACCACAACGATCATAGACATCAGTACTCAATCCTCGCATACGCCTTAGTTCTTTCGATATTAAATCCAGACAGTAATGAGACACTCTGCAGGAGAGCTTATCAAATGGAAAACCGCGTCGATGGATGCCTATAGTCCGTCGGGAGTCCTCAAGTGTTTTGCTGCAAATATGCAAAACATTTACCTTATTAATAATGACAACATAATTTATATAAGTAGTAATATTACTTGACAAGAATAGTACCGGATATCTATCAGCTGCGACTCTATAACTTTGTCGACCTTCGTCCATACTGTGTCCAGAGTACCGGTGCTAGAGTTGAGCAACTGCTTTAGCTGCGTATGTGCGCTCTCCACTCTACACGTGGTGGTGTTTCCAAAATGTAGGACTAAGTTTGTCCAGTAAGATACGAACTTCTCTCTGTGCACCAACCAAGTCCCCTCAATGTACTGTATCAACCCTGGAAAAGCTTTAAACCGATCTCTCAAGTCTTCCACATCTATGTTATATTGTGCCAAAGTTGGCGCTGTGATAATTTTCTTCTAGGTACTATTCTTGAAAATTTCAGCAAATTCTTTGTTTTTCCCACTTATTCTGTACACTCTATCTTCTACATCCTTATTTATGTGCCATATACATAGTCGATGAGAAGAACGTGGGAAAACCTCTGACACTGGTCTGATCTGCCCCAGTTCCTTATCAGTAAGAATAGCACTCAGATGAATATGTTCCCCAATCAAGCACCTGTATTACCCGATGATTTAATAAGGAATTTGAATTTCAATATCATAATTTTAAAATATTAAATAACATGATGATAATCAAATACCTCAGTCTCTCCAACACCCATCTGTAGCTCCTCTCAGTCTCATCCTTCATAATTGCATCTGCAATTATGAAGTTCTTGTTGGAAGGAGTCATTCCAATAATCTCAAAAAAAGGCAGCTTGTACTTGTTCGTCTTGTACGTGGAGTCGATACCGATTATCCAGTAGTACGAATGTAGTAGCCTCACTAAATCGAGATGACCCATGAAAAGGTGGGTCACCACACCTGTATCCTCCTCAGTAAGAGTCCAGTGCACATAATGACTATTCTGAGCCATGTGATAAAACTGACCCACCACATCTCTACCCTCAAAGCTAGATTTTCTCAAATTCCCTCTGTAGTTGTAGACTTGCCTTCTTGTAGGGTTGTCAGATGGTATTTTTTTCTTTTAAAGCTGCCATTATAGAACACGGCTTCGCTTGTGCCGCACTCATATCTCGCACAATTTCTTTCGCTTCAGCACTCAGCCCACTCATCTGACGGTATCCCTCAGGATACACAGGTAAAGCATGGTTGTGTGTACTCAAAATACCAGGATCCGTAAGTACAAACCATGCAGTCTTGCCTAATTTGACAACAATTTTGAATTTTCACTGACACGCTTTTGTCTTCGTATTTTTTCGTACGAATGAATCAGAATCTGTGAATGAACCTCTATAACGTTCACCCCGAGCACATCTCAGAAGCTTTTTTCTTCCCTCGTTATTATGAGACGAAATCACTAACTCAAACCCAATCCCTGTGGCAATACTCTTAGCCCAACTAATTGCTTCAACATCAGTATCAAACCCATGTCCTGCATTAAACCGATCGCTGTAATCAATTCCGTCATCGCCATAATCTTCTAAATGAAACTACAAAACATAAATAATTACGTTTAACAAATCCTAATAATATTCAATATATATTAAATCGAATAAACTTATAAAATCACTTAAATTATTAAAAATAAAAAATTAATTATTTTAACATTTTTTTAAAAAAAATAATAATTTACGGCTCCGACGTTTCGGTCGCAGCCGGAAATAGCCTGGACGTCCGGCGTCCGGCGTCCCCTCCTCCAGAGAGGAAGTTTCACGTCCCCTCTGAAGGAGAGGACGTGAATTGGGGTCGTCCCCCCTATAAAAACATAAAAAAAAATTAAAAAATTATTTTCTACCTCGGAAAAGCCGAAAAAATTTGTTTCTGAACGTCGATACTCGTTACTCGACGAATTGTACTCGTTGTCCATCATTTTAATCGTCTTTTGACGTATTTGTTCGAATGTGTTCGAATGAGTTGAGATAACTTTTTTGTGAAAATTTTGCTAGAAGGGCGAAAATGTCTTTTGTATGGGCGGTGTTAAGTGAAAAGGAGCGGCAAATAGTAAAACCCAATTTTTTCAATAAAAGATCATGATCGTGCCTATTTAACGACGCGTCTGTTAGAATCATGCCAAGTGTTGTTGTTTTATTAGTAGTTTTTTTTTTACCAAAGATAACAATATATAAATATATAATAAGAAAGGCCATCTCATGAAGATGATAAACCCTCTTGAAATAAAAAAACTAAAAAGTGGACTTCGCAGCTACTATTTGAGCCATCCAATTACACATTCATTTAAAAAATTAAATATCAATATATGGATAATTTGTTAAACGAACAATAAATATAAAATAATAAAAAATGAAAAAATTACTTATAGTTGGTTGCGGCTAATGTGTTGTAAATATTACCTTGATTTTGTAGAAAAGCAAAAATTGAAATGTCAAGATCATCCAGAGCAACAATCACCAGCATAGAATACCTGATTATTTAATTGATATTAGAGAAGTTCTACCAATTGACGACAGAAAGAGTAAGAAATGCTTGATAGGCCCCTCATTTAGAAGTATATGTCCAAAAAAATAAAAAACACAAACAAATAAAATATTTACAGTTGTAATTTATAAATTAATATTTTTTTGTAACATTTAGACTAATTTTTTTTTTTTACCAAAAATAACAAGATATAAATATATAAGAAGAAAGGTCTTCTCCTAAAAAAGTATATAAAAATGGACTTAGCGGCTATTAAATAAGCCATCCAATTACACATTTGTTTAACAAATTATAAGCGTGAATAATTTATTAAACAAACGGTAGCAATATAGAACGATAAAATTTAAAAATTAAAATTACTTACTGTTGGTATCGACTAGAGTAATATAAATATTATCTTAATTTTGTAGAATGCAAAACTGAAATGTCGGAATCATTCAAAATAAGACTCACCAGCATAGCATACATGATCATTTAAGTTAAAAATAAAAATAATATAATAAACCAATTTAATCTTACTTGATAATAGAAAAATTCCACCTACTGACGATAGAGGATGAAAGCTAGAGGGGCCAATTGAGATGCCCCTCTTGCATAAGTAAATGTGATAACTCTTCATATGTGATATAAACACCCACAAAGTGGAAATAAACACCCAATTGGGGATGGAATTTTTCTTAAAAAATGACAAAAGAATTCACAAAATATACAAAAAAAATTATTTTAAAAATCAATAGGAGAGTTGTTATGAAGGAAATGTTTTTACGTAAAACATTTCAGATTTTTAGTGCGAAATGAACATCACTCAAGATGAAAAATTTGAAGTAAAATTTTAAAAAATATAGTAAAATTGAAATAGGGTTCTTTTTGTTTTTCAATGAAATTGACAGAGTAAAGTTTATATAAACTTTTATTTTTTGAAACCACAAAAAGTGGACATAAAAAAGTATCAAAACCAAAATAGTACAGTTATTCATAATTGAAACAAATAAAAACTATTCTTCAAACAAGTAAAAAGATTAAAGGTTATATGAGTTTCGATCGAATGATCAAATTCTAGCAGTTTCATTTATTTTGAGCAAACATGTAGAGAACAATTTCCAGAACTGCAAAACAATGTTCGAAGGAACTAAATATGAATTTTCTGCACATTTCAAAAGTATCTCACGTATTTTAGACGTGTTGTTTCGTTGGATTTGAAAAGATGACACGCGTGTAAGCTATGCACCATGCACATAGAAGCAGTTATTAGTTATACAGACTTTATAATAAAAAAGGAAATAATTACACTACCATCAATGCCACTAATGCAGATTGTAACCATACGGTTGAGTATCAACAGAGTTAGCCATCGGTACAGATTGTTTTGATGTGTTTCCTGTAGGAGGAAGAGCGGTCACCGGGGTGACTTCGACTCGGTTAACGGTTGTTCGCAACGGCAGTGATTTTTGAAACAAGTGGATCACGGTGGCAAGTGAAGTTTGATAATATGTACCTATTACGAATGGGGTCTGGCGCATCATGATGATTCTGAGAAGATCAACTTTTCCATCAAATTTCTTCGTCTCTGCAGCATTTTTCTAGTTTCACATTTTCGCCGCTAGTTGTTCTTCCCTATCAAAAGCACTGTTAAGAGCAGCGGTATCGATAGATAGTGAGCGGAAGCGATGGATAGCGGTGGATAACGAGCGGCGGTAAGTGTTGATGAGGAGCAGTTACTGTGCAAAAGAGAAGAAAAAGTACAATGAATGTGTGTGTCGTGGGTAAAATTACCGGTAATGATCTTAGTATTGAGATGTCTAGCCCTCTCCGAACTGGGTCTTGCCCGGGATTGAAGATGAATCGGCGACGGTTCCGGCGAGATTGAGGCGGTGGATGTGGTTCTGCAGCACTCCACGGAAACCATTTTGCGTAAAGATGAAGTAAGAAAACAAAAAGTACAGGAATAGAATTATGATGGCAATCACCATAATCTTACCTGTAATATCTACTGTATTTGAGTTATCTAATTCACCATTCATATTTAGGAAACCCGGTAAAAATGATATTTGATACGCTTGTACATCAAACTGCTAGATCGTGGTGAGTTTGTTTTATTAGTAGGTTAGAATATGTAAAGAGAGATGGATAGAAATTGTAAATATTTTAAAGAATGAGTATTTGAGAAATAAAGTTCCGGTTTTACAATTTTGCAGTAACTTTTTTATAATGTATATTAGCATTATTCTTAGGACTTTTCCTTTGGCCACAAATGTATGGACACAAAGTAAAAGATTTAATGCAACTAAAATTTATAAGAGAATATACCTCTGCAAAACAAAAAAAATACTCCCTCTATTTCGTTTAATAATGAACAAATGAGTTTTGCACAAAAATTAATAAAATAAGACAATATTTTATTTTGTCATGTGTACCCCTATTAATTAGTATAGTTTCTCCTAATAATAAAATAAATATATTGTAAATTGAGTTGCATTTAATGCATATTGAAATAACTAAAGAGATAAAAGTGGAAGTTCAATATAAATTGACACAGAAAACACGTTATGACCTTCTTAGATAGGAGAGAACTAAAAATGGAATATGTCCCTTCTTAAACGGGAGAGAGAGAGTATTACTTTATTACCCTATTTTCTGTTGATAAATGATAGATACCGAATCCTATCTTAAATATAATGGAGCTGAGTCGCAGGAGATCCATTCTCAGAACGATGTCGGACTCCCGCCAAGAGGACCAAAACACATAAAGCAGACGGCCGAATTCATAGGATCCGTCGTGTTATCATCCAACAAGATAAAAACCGAATCCCTGAGAACTCGGATAAAGCGCGTCGGCCCTGGGATTCGGATAGATTACCAGATATACTACATAATCTCAAAGTATCTCTCGTATTTGGATACAAACTCTAACTTAGGAAGATAAGCGCTAACTTAGGAAGACGAGACTATTTATGAAGACATTCCAAAATAGGACTCATGTCTGAATAAGGTAGATTACTTCTAAACAGGGTCAAACCCTATAAAGTAGGATTCACTTTCCTATTACGACTCTACTAGATATGTAATCATGTACTATAAAAGGAGCATGAGGTATGCCTAAACACACAACTACATTAATATACTCAAAACGCTTCTCAAAGCTCAAAACTGACTTTACCATCGGAGAGTTAATCGGATAACCACCGTCCAGTTAGCTTCTACCCTGTTTTGCAGGTCTCATTCACCGGATCAGAAGGCAGACTCCATCAATAAAGATCAGCATAAGACTCTACTATTACTTGGAAATAATTTCTTTTACCGTGTAGGACTCAAATATTTTTACCGACTTGAGATTCATTTTTATATATTGTTAAACGTTTATATTTATTTTTTTAAATCTCTTGACGAAGCTTTATAGAAAGAAAATAAATTATTAAAATATTTTATCTTAGCCAACACAACACTTTTTATTATACTAGTGTCGCTTTACTTGTTACACACGTGGCTCGTAGTGTGACTCGCCAAATTATCAAATTATATTTAAAATAGTATTTAATTAGAAATAATTTATTTTATTTAATATATTTTAAATAATTTTTTAATAGTTTAACATTTTTAATTAATATTAAATGTTATATTTATAGAAAATTTAAATATCAAATATCAAATAATAATTAAAATAGTCATTAAAGTAGTTTATTTTATTTAAAATTCTATATAATTAAAAAATAATTAAAATAGTAATTATTACATATTTTGAATAGTATATTTTACTTAGTACTCTAGAAAATTATCTTAATATAGTAGTTTAATTTAATTATTATTCAAATCTTAATAGTTATTTTAATATAATAGTTTATTTTAGTTATTACTTTAAAATTATTAATAAAAAAATTGTCAACTTTTTTACTGTGATGGATTTGTGACGAATTTAAAACTGTCACTAAAAGAACATCATCAATCCATATCGTTTCTCTTTTAGTTTTCGGTGTTAGAAATGCATATAAGGATTGGGATTCCCTCAAGTTCAAATGAACTTGAGGGGGTCATTTTTATAATCTACATCGTTCATTGTAAAATGAGCGGTGTAGATTAATTTGATCAAAATTATACCTTTTTGATCTACACCGTTCATTTTATAATGAACGGTGTAGATCGTGAACATGACCCCCTCAAGTTCATTTTAAACTTGAGAGAATCCCAATCCTGCATACAATTATTTAGCGATACCATTAAGTAAACAAGAATTTTAAATAATTTAACAGTTAATTACTACCAAAGCTATTAATTAATGACATATCAAATCGTCACAAAATTTAGATTGTCACTAAAGAAATGTTATGAGTTTTTTTGTATAAGAGAATTTATTTCATCATTTCTTATGAATCTAGGAAGAAAATTTATATGATAAAAATAAATGGTTAATCTCTAGGATTTGTAAAGAACTTTATTTTGCGAAGAATTTTTAATTCATAGATCTGTCAAAACATGATAAAAGTAGTCTAGAAAATAATATTTGCATCTCTTAAATTGTCCACTAATTATTTATATTATATAATTAAGAAATAATTAAAATAGTAATTATTAAATATTTTAAGTAGTCTATTTTAATTAGTACTCTAGATAATTATCTTAACATGGTCGTTTATTTTAATTAGTACTCTAATCTCAATTGTTATCTTTTTTTTTATGATTATATATTTTATAAAAACGCCACAAGAAATGGCAAACAAACCCTACTCAAAGCTTACGTCACTTAAGGCTACGACTTCGAGAGAGAAGGAAAGAGCTACAAAAAATTGAATCCGGATTTCTATACAAGTCTAAACCGGTGTAAACAAAAGCGGGATGTTTACATTTATAATAAAAAGCTGCACTATTAAGACTCTTGAAGATCACGTCTGTTGTTGATGAATCCTTATGCTGAAAGACTCTCAAATTTCGACACTTCCAAATTTCCCAAATGAATATTATCCAAATAGTTGTCCAAAGCTTCGAAACACCTCTATTAGGAACTAAAGCAATCCACTATAAAAAGAAATCCTCAAAGGAAGAAGGCATTACCCAAGATATACCCATCAAGTGAAGGAGTTCATACCAAATTTTCCTAGCAAAAATGCAATGCAAAAAAATATGATTTTGAGTTTCAACTTCTCCACAAATATCACACCTTGAGTTGCTATCCAAAACGATCTTTCGAGAAGCAAGAAAAGAAAGCGTTGGAGTACAATAATGCAGTGCCGTCCACATGAAGAAAAGCACTCTCGGAGGAGCCTCACATTTCCAGATTAATTTGAAAGTTGCAGCTGAGGATTTTAAACCTGTCGAATCTGCATCACCTCTTCTTCCTTGAAATGCTGCTGTAACCTGCTGATCATCAATTATGGTCCCTGTAGTTGTTCTTCTTCTTTGTGTAGCTGCCAAAATCTGCCCTTGAGAATTATTAATTCCAGCAGCTGCTGTTCTTCTACTTGCTGCTGCTGAATTATTATTCTGAACATTTGCTAACCTGATTATTGAAGCCATACTAGCAGCTGTAAATCCGTGACTGCTAAGCTTCCAAACCAACACATCCTCATTGCCAATACCTGCTGTAGATCCATTACAAACCTGCTGAAAAAGAAAACACAGATCTGCAAACTGATTGTTCTCACCCAGCCGAAGTCTTCTACGCCATCTCCACTCATTCGCCAAAACTGAGCTGATACTAGCTTGCTTATTATTTGAAAGATTAAATAAACAGGGAAAGAGACTTGCTGCCGTTCCTACCCCAGCCAGTTATCATGGCATAAAGATATCGATTTTCCATTCCCGATATTGAAACTCTTATTGTTAATAAAAAGATCCCAAACTGCCTCATCAAGACAACGATATCGTCTAACGCCCCTCCAAATAAACGACAACTGCTGAGTATCACCAAGAAGGAGAAATTCCAGTCTGTTACAAAAGAACAAGCTGAAATAAGCTTAAACCATAAAGAATCTCTATTTGACGTACGCAACTTCCATAACCATTTTAAAAGCAAGCTTTGGTTTCGAATTCGCAAATTACAAACACCCAATCCCCCGTCTTCATAGTTTCTTCAAACAATTTTCCAAGAAATTCGACAAAGAACTCTAGTTGAAGAGCTATCACCTTTCCAAAGAAATTTTCGCATATAAGTCTCTATCTGATCTTGAACACAAACAGGCATTCCAATAATCGACATAAAATATATTGGAAGACTATAAAGAACCGACTTCAGAAGAACTAACAGACCCGCCGGAGATACAAGTTTCCTTTCCAAAGGGACAGTTTAGTTTTGAAGCGCTGAATAACGTGATCCCAAGTTGAAACAGGAATCCTACTAACAACTAGAGGTAATCCCATATATCTGATAGGGAATTTCTCAATACGGCAGCCTACTACATCTGAAGCTAAGCTCAAATCTGAATCAGAGACATTAATTCCAAGCGGAGAGCTTTTATAAAAATTGATTTTCAAACCTGAGATTAATTTAAAGCAGCGGAGGATCCGAGTCAAATTGCGAAGTTGCTGTAGATCATATGGAAGAAATAAGACCGTATCATCTGCAAATTGAAGAACAGAAACAGAGTCGTGATCATCAGTACAAGAAAACCCATTAATAAGGCCAATCTCCTTTTCTTTTTGCAAGATAGTTTTCAACCCCTCTGTCGCTAAAACAAACAGATAGGGAGAAATCAGATCTCCTTGCCTAACACCTCTTTTAAGAACGAAAGGCTCAACAGGGCTTCTGTTCACAAGCACAGATATAAAAGCTGATGATAAGCAGTTAGACATCCACGTAATCCATTTTTCTGGAAAAGACATAGATTTCATAACACTCAACAAGTAGCTCCAATCCAGAGAATCAAATGCTTTGTGAAAATCAATCTTCAGAACAAGAAGTTTTTCTTTCCTTTTTCTCGCAAAATGGATTAATTCATTTGCAATCATTGAATAATCCATTATACTCCTACCCATTATAAATGTGTGTTGATGCTCAGATATTACAAATGGAAGAAGAGGAGCAAGTCTAGCAGAGAGGCATTTAGATAACATCTTATAAATTCAATTTACTAAGCTGATAGGTCGATAATCTCGGATATTTGAAGAACCAACAACTTTTGGGATTAAAATCATAAACGAAGAATTCAAACCTGCCGGCAACAAGTTCGAATAATGAAACGAGTTAAAGAACTCTATGACATCCCTTTTGATGAATTGCCAAGCTCGTTTATAAAAGAAAAAATTAAAGCCATCAGGACCTGGAGCTTTCGAATCACTACAAGAAGTCAGCGCTGAATAAATTTCAGATTCATGAAATGGGCATATCAAACCCGCAGCTTGATCTGCAGTTAACGTTTTAAAGTCAAAACCTTTATAATCCACCAAAACCTTATGATTCTTGGAGTATAATGTCAAATAGAAAGACCTTATCTGCAACCGTATATCATCTGGTTCAGTAAAGGTTACATCTCCAACAGTAATACCCATAATCTAATTGTTACGGTAGTGTATGGAAGCTGTTGTGTGGTAAAATTTTGTATTTCTATCCCCTTGCATCGCCCAATTCAGTCTAGACTTCTGTAACCACAAGCTTTCTAGGCGTTTTTCAACAAATCAAAGCTGGGATTTTATATCAGCTAAACGCTCTATTTCCCCAACTAAAAGGCTTCTAGAATCAGCAATGATGTCTAGCTGTGCCACCTCTGCAGAGAGTTCAGTTTTCTTCTTATTTTGATCCCCATAAACATCCGTATTCCACGTCTTGATCCTTTCTCGAAGTTGCTTTAGTTTTCGAACAAGCGGTAAAGGATTTGTAGTTGAATCAAGAGAATCCCAAGAGCTCTTAACGAAGCTACTAAACTCAGAATGTTCCCACCACGAATCAATCGAACGAAAAGGTTTTGGGCCCCAATCAATTTTGACATTTGATTGGAATAAAATAGGAACATGGTCAGATAACCCTCTAGACAGGGCTGTTAATGAACTAGAGCTCCAAGCGTAGACAGCCGACAGAGAGGAACAACATCTATCGATTCTAGATTTTGAGAACGAATTTTGCCAAGTAAAGGAGCGACCTTGTAGCGGAAGATCTACTAGTTCAGCTACGTTTAGGAAGTCGCGAAAAGCTATCATAGAAGGCAAGAAATCTGTGCATAGGAAACGTTCAGCAGGAGATAAAACATCATTAAAATCTCCGCTTATAAACACCAGCCCCGTGTATATCGATAGAGGCAACAACTCATTCCATAGGGACAATCTTTCTGATGCTAGATTACTCGCGTAAACGAGTATATGACGAATGGGCAAAGAATTAAAAGTAAAATCCATGCAAATCCAGCGCGACCCAGAAACAATCACAGTGTTCTGAAGTATAATCGTATTCCAAATAACAAGAAGACCGCTTGAAGGACCAACCGACGGGACCCATGCAAAATCAAAATATAAATTCGGCCATAGCTTACGAACAAGAAAAGCATCAACCGTATCCTTTTTAGTTTCTAACAAACCAAAAAAAGAGAGGTGGTATTTATTGACCAAACTCTGAACAAAATGCTGTTTTCGATGATTTAACAAGCCACCCCTGCAATTCCAAGAAATAAAAGTGAAAGGAATAGTCATTAAGAGAATTTAAAAACCTTGAGACAAAGAAAGAAAATCATGCTTTTTGATTTTCCAAATCTTGCTCCATGTTAGGGAGTAACTGTTTAACTGTCGTTACCTTTGAATCTGAGTGGAAAAAACACATCGAATGTCCCACATCCCAAATTTTAAGGGCTTCATCAAAAGACCCTTTGTTCGTTTTTTCTCTGGCAGAGATGATAAGCTTGTTCATGTTCTCAAAATTTGGTTCAGAAGCTAAAGAAAGTAATGGTTCAGAGGCTGAAGAAAGTTGCTGTTCTGAGGTTGAAATAAGATTACCATTCGGCAAGATTGTCTTGTGAGCCCTGCGCTTTCTGACCGTAATATTGTCAAGAGAATAATGAACAAATTCGTTGTTGATAGGTGTCAACTGATGATCCTCAAGTGTTGGTATAGAAGTTGTAGAATCAGCAGATTGCAGTGTAGTCTGCTCAGCCGAAAAAGAAAAACTCTCATTCGGCAAATTATGAGAATCGGATACCGTATTACTTAAGTTCAAAACATCATCAATTGGTAAGGTCTCTTGAACAATAGAGCCAACCTGTGGTGTTAGAAGAGGTAAAGAAGGGGTATCCTTTCCAAGAGAAAGGATCTCGTTGCTGTCTAGGTTATCCCTTGCTGATAAAGGGATCTGATTGCTGTTTAAAGAAGCTGAAGATAAAGATGGAGAAGCTAGCTGGGCAAAAATATCTTTGTTGAGATCGTTCCCTTCAATTTTAACATCAGACTCGGAATCATAAATTGAACCATCTTCGTCTGAGCTAAAAGAGATAGCTCTGTCAGTTTCCAAGGCATGAATCATGCAAAACTGATTGTTATAAATAACTTTCAAAAGTTTATTAACACGAGCACCTTTTAAGGAAACTAAGACCGCCCCAACATCTAAACGATCTTTCCGTGCAATTTCCTCGTGAACAGTAACTGATTCTCCAATGAGGTTGCCGATGAAGATAAAAAATTTATCTGTCCATAAGGTTAGAGGAACTCCATAGATATTAATCCACGCTAAGCGATTGGAGGTTTTGACGTAGTTTTCAGCCTTGCATAATCCTGGAAAAAACCATCGCTAGCACCAGGTCTGCTGCGAATAAAATCATTCGCTTTCTTGCAGATGAGAATGTAAGTAGAAAATCCAAGCCACCAAGAATGGAAGATGTCTCAAAATCAACTCTCAAATCCATGAGATAGTTATTAGCAGAAAGTAATGAATCCGGTGATTTCAAAGAAATAGAAACTGATCGTGAAAGCCAGTCCGAGATATGTCCAGATTCTGAATAAAAAATTGCAACAGGTTCTTGTAGCTAGGCCGTATTACTGTTTGCAGGTTTAACTAGAACATCCGCAAAGCTCCTCTCGTCACGAACGGCAGTAGATATAGGTTTATTATGCTGAATGGGTTTGCTAACCTCCTTTGGTTCAATAGGTGATGAAGAAACTGTATTAGGATTTGGATACCTAGCTACAAAAGCACGTAACCTATATTTCCCGATAGAGATAATGTTAATCTGTGATAGGATCCAATCAATACTGGTAGACGAGTCAATTCTGAGAAACCCTAAACAACGATTTCCAGAATTCAATCTTCTTGCAATTGAAATTTTACCATAAAGGTTGTATCGTTCGAATGCATTCTGAAGATTGAGATAATTCCATGACCTTGGTAAATTCTCGAAGTAAACGACATGGTTGGAAGCTGAAGGTGATGATCGGTTGGGGTTGAAACTAGGGTTGATGATGGGGATTTTAGGGTTAGGGTTTAAGGCTGGGAGGGAAGACATCAGGTTTTTTTTCGAGAAAATCGTGTCATTAGTTTATCGTTTCCATAGTAGTTTATTTTAGTTAGTACTCTAATATTAATAGTTTTAAATTAATAATTATATTTTATAAAGTGAAAAAGACATTAACGTAAATGTGCATGTCCCCCCACATCCGTGCTTTTATATATAGTACTAGCGTTCGGCCACGTGGTACGCACGCGAGTGACATTTATATGACCCGTTATGCATATGTAGTAAATATTAATTACATTATTTAATAAAATATTTATTTTTTGTAACAAATTTTATTGAAATTGACTTTATAGTACGCGAGTGATACTTATATGACCCTCTATATATAGCTTAATTTACTTATTAAATATAATAATTTAATTTATAATAAATTATTATATTTAATATTGAAATTGAAATTTTAGCACGTGAATAATATTTACATGACCTATTATATTTATTATATATTTTATCTTTTACATGGTCAGTGCTGTAACTATTAGTATGTTATCTAGTTTTATATTTTCTAATAGTAATTTATTTATATTTAATGCAGATGTCATTAGAATTAGACTTGTACTAACATTATTATTGTTTTAATTATTAAAGACTATTATCGTAATTTTGCCTGTCCCCCCCCCCCCCCTCTCCACATATAAGATAGTTATAGATTTACTTATTAAATATAATAATTTAATTTATAATAAATTATTATATATAATATTGACATTGAAATTTTAGCACGTGAATAATATTAACATGACCCGTTATATTTGTTATATATTTTGTCTTTTACATGGTCAGTGCTGTAACTATTAGTATGTTATCTGATTTTATATTTTCTAAGAGTAGTTTATTTATATTTAATGCAGATGTTATTAATATTATACTTGTACTAACATTGTTATTGTTTTAATTATTAAAAACTATTATCGTAATTTTGCCTGCCTCCCCCCCTCTTTCCACATATAAGATAGTTATAGATAGATTATTCGATATATGAATAATTAATAAAGTCTGATTTTTTTTTATCTCTACATGCACATTTTTAAGATAATAAAAAATAAAATAATATTATGTATGTTGAAATAAAAAATTAAAATAATATTAAAAACACAACATATAATATAAAAAGGAAAAATTATAGAAAAACCTAAAAATTGGAAAAGAATTATAAAAATACATACTTCTAAAAACATTTACATTTGATATCAAAAAATGTTAAAAAAATGTAATAGATTTTTACTTTTTACATACCGTATCAGAGATGTATCAATAATGTATTAAAAATATATTCTTTTATAGTAAATAAAGTACATAATTTTAAAAAAAAATATTTTAGGTAAAATTGATTTCTTTTGACTTAGTAAAATGTTTGGAAAGTAAATAATTTTTTGGGATAATTTTATAATTATCCCATATTAATATAAAATCTTATCAAAGACCAGTTGACTTGTCTATAATTTATGCTGGACAAATTGTTGGAGGGCGGATTGTTTCGGTTAATTAAGTTTTTCATTTTGGTTGACTTTGTATAATAAGGTCCGGTCTCTTGATTTTTTAACAAGACATTTTATTAATTTCCATGATAATTCTTTGTGTTCACTTTGCGGCGTGGTGAAAACGCCAGATCATATCTTATTCATTATTGCTTTAATATGATATTCTTTAGAAATTAAATGTGGTGTGAATTTTTCTTGATTCTTTTATTAATTTTATAAATTAATGGTAAAATATTATTCTAAAAGATCCTTATTGGAAGTTATGACAAATTTTATGGTTTCTTGTGATGTGAAAAATTTAAAAAAGCTGAAATAGTAGAGTTTTTCAGAGCATGTCGAAGAATTAAGGAAATGGTGACTCTCAACAAGTGGCGAAACTGGGGTTCGAGGAGGGTCGGCCGACGCTCCTCGTCGGAGAAAGATCGAGGGACCAGTGCTACATACTCTCTACTAGCCTTCTTCTTCTCTCGACCCCCTAGGCAGTAGATGGTGGAGGAGATCTGCTCCACAACACTTCCGGTCATCATCAGTTCATCACGAGTTTCCGCGTTGCAACTCGTGATGATTTTTTTAGGTGTCATTTAGCCCTTTTTTCAATCAAACGACTTGTCGTTTGGTGCTGCCATTTGAAACAGAAAGGTTTACTTTCTATTTCAAACAGCCATGATTCATTCTCAAGGGTAAAACTTAGATTTTACTTCTTTTTTTCTCTTTTTCTTCTTTTTAAAATCTAAACACATATATAATTTTAGAAAAAAGGTTTGTTTATACCCCTAATATTTACTCCAAGACCTGGATTTTCCCTTAAGTTTACTTTTGGCTTAAATACACCGCTAACGTAATTAAACTGTCCTACTTATACCCTCATTTTTGATGGGGTTAAATAATTCAAATTTTTCGTCATCTCTTTCCTACGTGGATGATGACATGGATGATACATGTAAGCCTTAAGAAAAAAAATTTGTTTATGCCCCTAATGTTTACTCCAAGATCCGAATTTGCCCTCAATCTGATCAAACCAAACCCACCATAATCAAACCTATAATCTAATCCAATCCAATACAATTAAACCTAAAATCATCTAACTAATCCTAAAATCAACACCTATCTATCCGCCGAAACCACATCTAATACCTTTGGTCGCTACTGATTCGCCCTAAATTTTTTCGGACCAATTTTTTTTTGACGTACCCAATTTTTTTTCTTTTGCGGCTCCTCAACATCTGCTCCTCCCCCATGGAAGAACATATGAGTTTGTTTTTCCCCCCATGGAAGAACAAATGATATGTTCTTTTTTTCCTATGGAAGAACGGCTGGAGAAGACCACACTGATGATCGGTATGAGACATTGGTCAAAAGAAAAATAAATTCTGATTGGATCGGAAGAAAAAAATTAATTCAGAAGGAGGAGCAAATTTGGAAGAGCCTCGGAATGAAAACAAATGGGTTCGTTAAAAATATTTTTGGGTCCGAAATAAATTTGGGGCGAATTGGTTGTAATATCCAGAAATTTGGGTATTTTAAAAATAAGTGACATGTCTCATTTTAATAATTTAAAATGAGAAAACAAAGAAATTAAGCGAATAAATAAAAAAAGGAGGCTTCGAGTAGGTCGACATTGAAATTTTAATAAGAAAATTTCAATAATAATACTCCATAAGAAAAATGAAATTGGGTTAGAAAGATAAACAAGAGAAAGTGGCTAAAAGTACACAAGTCCAAAATTGGAAAGTAAGCTTATAATTCCCGAAAAATATAAATTAAATAGATTATTGACGGGAATTAGTATTTATAAAAGTAATATTGATAAAATGGTTATCTATATTTATTAAATTGGAAGTTAGACGAAAAAGTGAGAAAAAGCACAGTGTAGCTCAAAATTGGAAATTAAGCGTTTTTAGCCAAAATTGCCAAAATAAATTGACGGAAAATGGAATTATGAGGTATTAAAGTAATATTATTTATTTGGATAAAAATAATATGAAACTTTTCGAGTTCGAACGATTAAGCGATCGACGGACTAAATTGAAGTTAAGAATTTGAAAGTAAGGAGGTGGCAAAATCAAGGATCAAGTGGAAAATTTTGCCGTTAAGTAATACTCAAAACATAAAAAAATTTCTCAGCTCATTCATTTATTCCCGTAACCAAGAAAAATAGAGATAAAAGAGTTCATCTTTCTCCAAATGTAAAATTTCTTAATATTTCCATAACTTTCTCGTTTTAGTTCCAATTAAGGCGATTCTTTAGGCCATGGAACGAGAAGGAGGAACTCTACTGATACAAATCAAGGTAAAATTTGAATTAAATTGTTAGTGTATGGGCTGTTGTAATTCGGGATTTTTGTGTATCGAGAGTGATGATGATTTTGATGATGAAATAGGTGTTTATGGCGTATGATTAATTGATTAAAGTTTAGATTAATGTTTGATATGGCGAGGATTGAGAGTTGGCTGAAGTGTGATGTGTTGTCTTAGGGTTTGGTATGTTTAATGTAGGTGAGGGCTGGCCGGAGGTGTTTTGATGCCGGACTTGCTACACCACCGTGCCGAAGCACGGTGGAGCTGAGCTTCGGCGGTTCTGGTGCGTCCGAAGCAGCCCCTTCCTTGTTTAAGAACACAGGAGAGAAGCAAGGAAGGAAGGGACTGAAGCCACCCCTTCCCTGAGGTTTGGTTAAAATTGGTTTAGCGTTAAATGTCGAGCTACATAACTAGTTTTGGTAGAATTGTAAAAATTGTTTTAAAACGAATGACGAGTAAAGGTTATTGTCAAATGAAAATGGATAAATATGGTATGAACAAGGGCTGTTTTAAGCTTTAAAATGCTAAGGCTACGGGTTAAGCATTTTACGTTTAAAACGCAAACTAGTTGGACGTTTTGCAGAAACTGTCCTGCAAAACAGCGTTATTGCGAGGGCAGTATCTCGAGTTGTACAAGTCCAAATTAAGTTCCGTTTGTTGGTACGGAAACTTAATGATATGAGCTATAAATGTTTACGTTTAAATTTTTGCTGAATCGGACTCTAAGCTGCTCGTATAAGGCAGAACATTAAGTTGCACACATCAGTTCTGCAATTTTAAAACAGCCCATGGTATCAACTTCCTGGCTGATTTCTGACACCTTCGGATGCCAATCTCAGTCCGAGACCCAAACAAAAGTCATAGGAGACATTTTGAATTTTAAGAATGTCAAGGTTTTTAGGGGTCAGACTGTTTTAAGTAAACGATTTCGATAGCCGAAGTTGGTGAGAAATCTAGTTTTGGATTAATTAATTATAGTTAGATTATTATCTATTCGAGCTATTATCGAATTTTCATAGACTCGACGAGACGACTACCAACAGAACCCGAAACATAAAGAACGCGACATCGCCAAGCTATTATCAAATTTATGTATAGCAAGCGGTGAGTATATTTTACTCATTCTTATTATCATATTTAAAATTGTTTTTATATAAATTATATATATTAGTATTAGAAGCATCATCGCATAAATTGTTTGGATTGAATTGTTTGTGTTTAAGTAGATTGGATTGGTTTGTTTTATAAGATTGAATTGTTTGCAATTATATGGACTAGTTGTGTATATATGATTGGATTGGATTGTATAAATTTTTATACAAGTTGATTGAATTGATTTGTATATGAAATTGTGATTATTTGCAAACGTGATTTGTATACGATCCGAAGAAACTAGCTACCTATTGGGCGTCAATAGACCGTGTGATCACCGGTGTTTTTGTTAGTCTAGTGTGTCTAGATGAATATCATGATTATGAATATGTTGACTATGTTTTGGATATAAAAAGGAGGATTATGATTTTTATAGATACGAGATAACGCGGTTGGAGCGATGTTCTTGCGACCTGTATCTAGTGAGTTTACGCCGTTGAGCGGGGCTCTAGGGACTCACATCTTGGGATTAAGTAGTGGCAAAGTAATTCGATGGATCTATGATCTCGAATCTATGCCACGTGGTCGGTAATTTGGTGGATCCGAGATCTCGAATCCGTACCACTAAGGACGATACGATTTGATATAATACGATATGAATAAGAAAAGCTAGGAGTTTAAGATTAAGGTTTCGATCGGATCAAATACTTGCGTTATATGCCGTGATTGTACATGTGTTAAATGTTTTAAAATGAGATTTTGTGCGTATATATATATATATATATATATATATATATATATATATATATATATATATATATATATATGTTAAAAATGTTTTTAAAATGCGATGCTTATTTTTTATAATATGGTAAGTAATGTATATCTCACTATGTATTTCCCCAAATACTGACCCCCAACAGTGTTATATTTCAGGTACTTTAACTATGGACTTTGCTAGAAGTCCGATTTGACTGGAAGTCCATTTGGCTATGTACAGTCCCGACTTCCGTAGTTGCTGCAGTAGTGTGATGTCTGACCAGTGTCGTGGCCTAGCACAATAACATGTTATTCACTATTTATAGTTACTATCAGTATTTATATGCTTGTTTGACTACGATTATCTTACCTTGTTCCTCGGAGGTAGATTCCCGTGATGTGACTTTGAAACTAGTATATATGCTGGGCTAGTACGTACGAGGTATGGAAACGATAGGCCCGAGCAAGTTGTATTGTTTTACTAGTGTATATAAATGCTTCAGTTTGTAAAGTCTTTGTATGATTGTTATTTGCAAAAAAGTATTAGTGATTTTTCAGGCTTGCTGCGGGATTCGGAACTACCATTCCCATGCTCTAGCGCCGGTCTCGGCCCTCGATTTTGGGTCGTGACAAAGTTGGTATCAGAGCAGTTTGTCCAGTTTCCACTGCTAGTATACAATCTGATTGCAGTTAGTCCAGTTACCACTATTAGTCTGTGGAAAGTGTCTTTTTGACCCTAAGTACCTATGAACTACTGTAGCATATAGAGTCGAGCCTTATTGACTATAAGCGTTTGATTGAATTTGTTTGATGTAATAAGCTGTCTAATGCCAAGTAGAACGCGTGTGTGTGTGAGATTGCTTATGTGTTTAAGTGACTGTGATATGCTTAGATAGTTAGTCAAGCTTTAAGTTAGATAAGGCATATCATCAATTAAATTATTGGATATTATGGAAAAGTGGTTTGGACAATATCTCATAAATAAGAATTGTTCCTGTTCAGCATATCTGGGCAAAATAGAGCTCAGCTACATTCTGTATCAGAAGAGGAGGAAGCGCCTCCTATTTATCAAAATGGATTTCATGTAGATACTGACAGACTATCGGAGATATTTTAGAACGAGTGTATATCAGACAGTGAAGGATCTTTTATAACTCGGGGTAGGACCATTTTCTTTGAGATGGAAGTTAGTGAAGATAGTGAGAAAGACCCACCCGAAGAGGAAGAAATAGAAGAGGTTAATCTTCGGTACAATAGGGGTTTAGGAACCGACTTTCTTGAGCTATACAACGATGCATCTGAGCATTTTGGATCGCTATCTGCTAGAGATCGTCAGATAGCCAGTGATCCTGAGTGGAATGATGATTCCATTCCACCTTTCTTCTTTCCACGTGAGAGACTGACATTCCCTTTTCGTAGGAGTACTACTCCTAGTATTTGGCATAACCCTGCAATTGTGCATAGAGGTAGGGGCAGTGCTAGACGCGCTAAAGGACGCGGATGTGGCACTGTGACCTGAGAAAAAGGGTGAGTCTAGTCAGAAACCCCAAGTACGAAACGATTTCTATGATTGTGTGCTAAATGCGTTTATATGATTGAAATGTTTGTATGTTTTGTTTGTTATGTGATTGATTGATATTGCATGCATTGTTAGAATTGTGTAATGTTGAAATAGTGCCTATAGAAATAGAATGAGAACCCGCGCCTATAGGCTTTATCCTAAACGTAGTTGCTTATACAAGAATTGAATGAAAAATACATAAAATACATAACATATGTACGCCGTGAAATGTAATTCGTTATATTACGTTTTAATTACCATGAAAATGGTATGCTATATTGAAGAAAGGATGCTACAGAAGATTGATCCATGAGCCTAAGAGCCATGTGATGTAAAAATAAGATCGAGATGATGAACAGTAAGGACGAATGAGTATCGAAGATCGGGGGAAAAAAAATATTCATTTAGCAATGCCAGAAGAGAATAGCATTGATTATAAAACACTTAAGTAAGTGTTAGCGTACAACAAAAATTCCAATAATCAAAAATCATAATAAACCCCAATAAATAATAATGAAAAGCCATTAATGTCGCAGAGTGTGTAATCTGGAGGGACTTACGGATTTGAATCGAAAGAGATGTTTGAAAGACTGGTACCAGCAATGTTTGAAATGTATTTGTTTTGTAAGAAACTCAGATGTAAAGTCCTACGACAAATAAAATAAAAGATTCTTGATAAACAAATCAAGAAGAATGAACATATGTGATAAAATACACCCCAATATAAGAATTAAGCCCTAACGATAATAAAATATTATCAAGACAATCGATGCGAGACACAAGAGGTGTCGGTAAGATACCTACGATTGGTACTTACCTAAGTATGACATGGGGGTATAAAAAGGAAAAGTATAAAGAGTAAAGAAAGGAAATATAAAGACCCAAAAAGAATACGGGCCATAGAAAGACTATATAAAGATAAGAAGAATCAAGTAATACGCGTAGAACGTCAAGTACTTATCGAGAGTAAACAAGAAAGGAAGTACGTGATGAGGTAGTATAAGGAAAAGACACCTAACATAAGGATTAAAGAAATAAGATAAGAGGAGATTGACTCGGAGTAGTCATAGACTAAAAGAGTCAAGTGGAAGGATTTGATATAGGACTAAGTTGGACCTTACTAATAGATTTAATATCAGTAAGAGTGTGATATAAGGTTATGCGCACGATCAAGGATGCAACACAACGACCAGTTCGTCAAGGAACAACTTTAACCTCCTATCGATAGTCAATGGGTCAAAATATCAAAACAAAAGTATGGGACGATCGAGAAAACACGATGAGATAAGGGTAGGAACATCATCAGATGATGATAAAGAAGTCATCAGTCATATGATCCTTAGGCCTAAAGAATGACGTATATGATATACACATTGAAATAAGAAGCAAGTCGTGAAAGATGAACACGACGCATAGTAAATGATGCGTAACAAGCATTCAACTTCATAGGATTCAACGATAGAGAGCCATGAAGGGTACGATGGTATAAAAAGAAAAGTATTCCTGTAAACCATAAAGATGTCAATAAGGGTATTTAATAAAAGGCCATATAGATCTAACTGTAAAGAAAACAGTTAATAAATGAATAATCAGAGTAGCGCAGTGAAAGTGTGAAAGGGAAAGACGAAAATGCACGTAACCAAGTACGAGGAAAAAGGGAAACATCAAGAGGAATGACGTTGGACTTCGATAAACTTCGGAGGTCTATACAACGCGAGAAAGGAGATAGAAATTCATCAAGAAGTAATACAACCTAACGAACTAAAGTTAGGACTGATAGTTAAGACCTTAAAAAGCAATCAAAGGGAAAATCAATGAGACTATTATGGAATAATAGTTCATCGCAAATACCGAAAAACGTAAAGGACCTCGCTAAGCAAGCTAACTTTGATGAGCATAGTTGGCAACAATTAATAAGATAATTTCGGAGGTTAAAGAGATGTCGAAAATAGTTCGACTCTAAACGAAAATTGTAGACAATATGTCAAGGTATAAGAATACTAAATGTATTCCAGATAAAGAGTGTGTGAATGCTTAGTCTATAGACTCAAACAGTCTATACAAGCAATTCTACAACTTTAAAGTTAGCCCAGGAAAGCGATTTCCTTGCCATTTTTCGACGCTTTCGGGTATTAATGACAACCTGAAGTTCAAATGAAAGTCATAGACGACATTGCAAACTATAAGAGTGTCGAATCTATTCAGTGAACAGACCATTTTGAATAAGCGGTTTGGATAATCAAAGTGAGTTAGAAAATCCAAGTTTTGAACAAGTTAAGGATAACTTGAAATGACAGAGTCAAAGTTAATATCCACAAGTAATGGATAAAGACTAAAAAGATATTAAGGATAGAAAGTGAAAAGATATGAGCCTAGTAAGGCAGGAAGTAATAGACGACGGGAGTAAAATCCCAACACGACAACAATTGTTGTCCCACCATCACGAGGATCATATGCGAAGCAGCTACGTGTGAACTAAGAAGTTCACAATGACATAGATCCTAAAGGAGATCAACGACTTAAGAATAAGATACAAAGGAACGTAACGATAAGACTAATCATCTTAATCAAAATGTTAGCAGTTATCAAATGATGAATCAAAGACTTGATAACAAAGAAATTTATTCAAGTTATAGACAAAAAAATGTCATAAGGAGGAGGACCACTATAATACAAGAGTGTACATAGAAAGTCAAAATGAGTATGCGACGGAAATACTCATATATGTTTATTTTGAGTAAGTGGAAAAGATTTGAGGACGAATTCATTATAAGGTGGGGTGAATGTAATACCCCAAAATTTGGGTATTTTAAAAATAAGTGACGTTTCTCATTTTAATAATTTAAAATGAGAAAATAAAGAAATTAAGCGGAATAAATAAATAAAGAAGGCCCCGAGTAGGTCGACATTAAAATTTTAATAAGAAAATTTCAATAATAATATTCCATAAGAGAAATGAAATTGGGTTAGAAAGATAAACAAGAGAAAGAGGCTAAAAGTACACTTTAGTCCAAAATTGGAAAGTAAGCTTATAATTCCCGAAAAATATAAATTAAATAGATTATTGACGGAAATTAGTATTTATAAAATTAATATGGATAAAATGGTTATCTGTAATTATTAAAGTGGAAGTTGGACGAAAAAGTGAGAAAAAGCGCAGTTTAGCTCAAAATTGGAAATTGAGCGTTTTTGGCCAAAATTGCCAACATAAATTGACGGAAAATGGAATTATGAGATATTAAGGTAATATTATTTATTTGGATATAAATAATATGAAAATTTTCGAGTTCGAACGATGTAGCGATCGACAGACTAAATTGGACGAAAGAAAAGTTAAGAATTTGAAAGTAAGGAGGCTGCAAACTCAAGGATCAAGTAGATAATTTTTCCATTAAGTAATACTCAAAACATAAGAAATTTTCTCAGCTCATTCATTTATTCCCGTAACCAAGAAAAATGGGAGTAATTGATTTTGGAGGTCACTATACTTTTCAAAAATTGCAAAATGGTAACCGAACTTCAAAACTTAACATTTTAGTTACTATACTATTTGGTCATGTTAAGATAGAATGATTTTTGGTCACTGAAGAAAAATATTTCGAGTCGATTTTTTGTTAATTGTGTGTATATATGAAATATAAGGTATTATTTGTCATAAATAATCAAAATTGGATTACTACATATGTATAATTTGACCGTAAAACACTTAAAACCCTCCCAAAATCACATATTCAAAAGTTTAGTAACCATTTTGTTACGTTTTGAAGTTCAGTCACCATTCTGGAACTCTTGAAAAGTACAGTGACTCCTAAAATCAATTACCCGAAAAATGGAGAGAAAAGAGTTCATCTTCTCCAAATGCAAAATTTCTTAATTTTGCCATAACTTTCTCGTTTTAGCTCCGATTAAGGCGATTCTTGCGGCCACGGAAAGAGGAGGAGGAGCTCTACAGATATAGCTCTAAAAATCAAGGTAAATATTGAATTAAATTGCTAGGGTATGAGCTGTTGTAATTCGGCATTTTTATGTATTGAGAGTGATGATGATTTTATGATGAAATAGGTGTTTATGGCTTATGATTAATTGATTAAAGTTGAGATTAATGTTTGATATGGCGAGGATTTAGAGTTGGCTGAAGTGTGATGTGTTTCCTTAGGGTTAGTTATATTTAATGTAGGTGAGGGCTGGCCGGAGGTATTTTGATATCGGACTTGCTGCACCACTGTGCCGAAGCACGGTGGAGCTGAGCTTCGGCGGCTCTGGTGCGACGCACCAGAGCTGCACCAAAGTAGCCCCTTACCTGTTTAAGAACAGGGGAGAGCAAAAAGGAAGGAAGGGACTGAAGCCACCCCTTCCCTGAGGTTTGGTTAGAATTGGTTTAACGTTAAATGTCGAGCTACATAACTAGTTTCGCTAGAATTGTAAAAATAGTTTGAAAACGAATGATGAGTAAAGGTTTTTGTCAAATGAAAATGGAAAATATGATATGAACAAGGGCTGTTTAAGCTTTAAAATTCTAAGGAATAATGGCTACGGGTTAAGCATTTTACGTTTAAAATGCAAACTAGTTGGACGTTTTGCAAAAATTGGCCTGCAAAACAGCGATATTGCGAGGGCAGTATCTCGAGTTGTACAAGTCCAAATTAAGTTCCATTTTTTGGTACGGAAACTTAGTGATGTTAGCTATAAATGTTTAAGTTTAAGGTAGTGCTGAATCTGACTCTAAACTGCTCGTATAAGGAAGAACATTAAGTTGCACAGATCAGTTCTGCAATTTTAAAAAAGCCCATGGTATCAACTTCCGGGCTGATTTCCGAGACCTTCGGATGCCAATCTCAGTCCGAGACCTAAACAAAAGTCATAGGAGCATAAAGTTTTTTTAGGGGTCGAACTGTTTTAAATAAACGATTTCGATAGCCGAAGTTGGTTAGAAATCTAGTTTTGGATTAATTAATTATAGTTAGATTATTATTGATTCGAGCTATTATCGAATTTTCATAGACTAGACGAGACGACTACCAACGGAACCTGGAACGTAAAGAACGCGACATCGTTAAGCTATTATCAAAGTTATGGATATCAAGCTGTGAGTATATTTTTCTCACTCTCGTTATCATATTTAAAACTTTTTTTATATATATTATATATATTAGTATTAGAAGCATCGGATAAATTGTTTGGATTGAATTGTTTGTGTTTAAGTAGATTGGATTGGTTTGTTTTATATGATTGAATTGTTTGCAATTATATGGACTAGTTGCCTATATATGATTGAATTAGATTGTATAAATTTTTATACAAGTTGATTGAATTAATTTGTATATGAAATTGTGATTATTTGCAAACGTGATTTGCATACGATCCGAAGAAACTAGCTACCTATTAGGCGTCAATAGGCCGTGTGATCACCTCTGTTTCTGTCATTCTACTGTGTCTAGATGAATATCATGATTATGAATATGTTGACTATGTTTGGTAGGAGTTTAAGATTAAGGTTTCGATCAGATGAAATACTTGCCTTATATGCTGTGATTCTACATGTGTTAAATGTTTTAAAATGCGATTGTGCGTCCTTAAAATGTTGTTAGCAGTGGGATATATATATATATATATATATATATATATATATATGTTAATTTTTTTTTAAATGATATGCTTATTTTTGATAATATGGTAAGTAAAGTATATCTCACTCAGTATTTTCCCAAATACTGATCCCCAACAGTGTTATATTTCAGGTACTTAGACTCTGGACTTGGCTAGAAGTCCGATTTGACCGGAAGTCCATTTGGCTATGTACAGTCCCGACTTCCGTAATTGTTGCAGTAGTGTGATGTCTGACCAGTGTCGTGTCCTAGCATAGTAACATGTTTTTCATTGTTTATAGTTACTGTCAGTATGTATATGCTTGTTTGACTACGATTGTCTTACCTTGTTCCACGGAGGTAGATTCCCGTGATGTGACTTTGACACTAGTATATATGCCGGGCTAGTACGTACGAGATACAGAAACGATAGGCTCGAGCAAGTTGTATTGTTTTACTAGTATGTATAAATGCTTCCGTTTGTAAAGTCTTTGTATGATTGTTATTTGCGAAATTTTTTTAGTGATTTTTCAGGCTTGCTATGGGATTCGGAACTACCATTCCCCTTCCCTAGCGCCGGTCTCGGCCCTCGATTTTGGGTCATGACATTGGTAGCGACCGAAGGTATCAGAGGTGGTTTCTGGTGGGTGGATAGGTGTTGAATTTAGGTTTGGGTGGATCAAATTATAGGTTTGATTGTGGTGGGTTTGGTTTAATTAGATTTTTTTTTATTTTCTAAGTCAGGGGCAAATTCGGGCCTTGGGGGTAAACATTAGGGGTATAAACAAACTTTTATCCTTAATGCTTACGTGTATTAGCCATGTCATCATCCATGTAGGAAAGAGATGACGACAAAATTTGAATTATTTAACCCCGTAAAAATTAAGGGAATAAGCAGGAAAATTTTATAACGTGAGGGATGTATTTAAGCCAAAATAAAACTTAAGGGAAAATTTGAACCATGGAATAAACATTAGGGGCATAAACAAACCTTTTCCCATAATTTTAACAAATAGATCGGCAATGTCACGACCTGAAATCTCGAGCCGAGACCGGCGCTAGGGAATGGGAGTGGTAGCTCCGAAACCCGTAGCAAAACTAAAACCACTATAAACTTTTCGCGATCAAATCAAATAGCAATCATGCAAAACGTTTTCAGAAAAGCTTTTAAAATGATATGATGTCCAACATCTATTCACATTCTAAAAACTATACATAGAAACCGGGGTCTTACAATGCGATGCCACATCAAGCATTGCCCTATTTCGCACATAAAAAACAAACGGTTTAAAGCGCAGCTAAACTATTCAAGTTCACAAAGTATTAGAGTATAATGATACATTAAACCGTTTGACAAAACTACATAAACATCTAGGACTAGACTACTGCAGAGCTATCGATGAAAACCTTCCTTGTACATACTTCTAAACAGACTTCTGAAGCAAGGATAGAAGTCTGTCACATGAAGTGATTATTCACCTGAGAGGGAAAACTGTGAGGGGTCAGTATACAGGAATATACTTAATGAGTTTACACATTACTAAGGTATTATATAAATTAACATCTCATTTAAAATAAAACATATATTATAGTTCAAGTACTTGATCCGATCGAAACCCTAATCTTGTAAACAATCTTAAACCATACCATTCCTAGTATTCATAATGAATACTATCTTTTAAATCTGGATGGGGTTACGGAATAATTCCACCGTGTCAACCACCATCTGGTCGGGCGTCGGGATAGTTCAACCATTACGCCTCATACCATTTCTAATCCAACTATACAGCGGAGTCCCGGGATAATTCAACCAAAGCGACTCACTAGATACAGACCGTGGGATAATTCAACCAAGCTGACCTCGTATCATATCACAAGAAGTTAGTCTAATTCTACTTGCTAAGACTTACCCGAACGCTGTTGATCACACAACCTATTGACGCCCAATAGGAAGCTCGTTCCCCGGATCATATACTAGTTTTCACAGTCTATATAATCGATAATATACTAATACATGCGATGTAGTTTAATATCATACTTATAATATCAAAACTAGTTATTGCGTAATAATACGTAAAAGTAAAGTGTAACTCACAGCAACCGCTATTTCCATTTTCCTATACGTAAGCTCTAAATAAGTCGATCTTTCAAAGGTCCTCGTGTCTTGATCCGGTAGCTGGTTGCGTTGCCAGATCTAGGAAACAAGCAAACATAACTCATGTAAGAATCTAATTCTAAAGACGTTCTAGACTCGAGATAAACTTATACGTAACTCGTCTAGTTTTAACCGCGTCTAATCTCATTCGTTCAATATTTGCTTATCGATATGACTATGTCACCTTGATATAGACATTTGGTTTATAACTAAACCTAATTCTTTTACATTGAACTATACGTTCAAATCATAATAACTGTATTTCTAATTGACAGTGACAAAACGTTTCTTGTCAAAACACTTTATCACAATAAACATAATTAATTTTTATAGTGACAAATATATTTGACACAATATTTAACTATCACAATATCATTTAATTTTAACTAATTGCTGCGAAATAAAATTTGTCACCACTGTATTTAAACATTATGATAGAATTTATTTTATCATTATAACTGTATTTTTAATATACGGGGACAAAGCATTTATTTTGACAAATCACTTTGTCACAAAAACATATTTAATTTTTTATAGTGACAAATAAATTTGAGACAATAAACTGTACTGGAAAGATTGTTATTCTTTACCATATATTTTCTGCAATTCGTTTTTCTTTCTCTATTTTGTGTTTATTTTGTGTTTCATAAGGTTGATATAAGGTTGACATAAAGTTCATATTCTGTCATTATAACTGTATTTTTAAAAGACGGAAACAAAACATTTGTTTTGGCAAAATACTTTGTCACAAAAACATATTTACTTTTTTTACAGTGACAAATAAATATGACACAATATTAATTTATTATAATATTATTTAATTTCACTTAATTGCTGCAAAAATAAATTTGTCACAATATTTTTACAAATTATGATAAAATTCATTTTATCATCATAACTTTATTTCTAATATACAATAACAAAATGTGTTTTTTGGCAAAATACTTTGTCACAATAAACATAATTAATTTTTATAGTGATAAAATATATCTAATTGCTGCAAAATAAGATTTGTCACCACTTTTTCAAATATTATGATAAAATTTATTTTGTCATAATAAAAATATTTTAAATTACAGTGACAAAATATTTTTTGTCAAAATAGTTAGTCATAACAAACATAATTAATTTTTATAGTGACAAAAATAGTTGACACAATAAGTATTTATCACAATACCATTTCATTGAACTCTCATTGTGACAAAATATTTTTATTTGTCACAATTAACCTATTTATTATGACAAAATATAGTTTGTCACATATTTTTTTGTCACAACAAGCCAAATTTTTTGTAGTGTCAGCAATTAAGATGTATCTACATGATATCCGACGTGTAGCTGCTACATATATTCTGATCCTTTTTTACATTTAACAATTGCGACAAAATGTTTTTTTATTGAAATGTACTGAATTGAATAACAAGTTATTCATAAGACATCAGAGTATTTTTAAATATACAAATATAGTAAAAAACTTCTTTCTTAAAAACTGATCCTGAGTCCTGGCCTTTACATCTATCTTCATATCTAAAATTGTAAGAAACCAATTAGACTCCTGGAATTACTTATTTCGTACTTTGATAGGTTGAACTTTGCCTTCTTGTCGGTACCAAAGTTTCAAGCAGAGGGCACCTCGGAATGAGCTTCTGAAATCTATGTTTTCCTTGGTATCAAAATGTGAAATTAATTCCACTCCTTACTCGATGATATGTAATCAGCATGATAATGTGTCGTACCTACAGTACAATGTGTATTAATAGTTGACATATCTAGGGGATATCTCAAGGTTTGGTAGTAAACTCTGTTGGTTCGAGGTATTTGTTTGCCTTTGATATGTTTCTTGTTCCAGCCTGACTCGAATACCTACAGCTTCCTTGAAGCTGTTGCGTGTGCAGAGGCACAGTGGAATTGCCAATTGCATCCCTAAACTCTATATAGAAGGGGTTTTCTTTGTTTACCGTGTACAACTAATGGGTCCATATTAGATGAACTTATTTTAAAAGACATGGACATGGATATGGACACGGACATGGACATGGTTTATAATTATTTATTTTCAATATAAGTAAAATGTATGTATTGATTTATAAATAAACTATTTTCTCCGAATAAACTATAAACTACTATTTCTTGTCTGATTAATCTTAACCCCACTCGTATGTCGTAAACCCTAACCCTAATCATCAACACAACCCCTAATACTAGACCCTAACCATAATCGCAGACCTTAATCCTAATCCATAGTCCTAAAACCAAAACCCAATACTAATTCTAATCCTAAAATATGTATGTTATGTTTTATTTATGGCGTAACTCGTGTTTCTGACGTCCTATTAAACTGAAGCAGCTGCGTGTGGCGTGTATAAGCATGCATGGAGACTCTTCACCAACTTAATGTATGGGTTTGATTGTGCTTTAAATATGGTTTAATAGTGGGATGGAGCACATTAGATCACTAAATGAAACAACTACTCCCTCCAACCCCAGACATAAATATCCGCATAGTTTACTGTCTCAAGAGTTACAAAGAAGATAGAAATACAGCCTGACTATTTAACTAGTGTATCCGACGTCCGATTAAACAGATATCTCGGGACGTTCGTTGAACCAATCATAGACTTTATTGGGATAGGTACACCAGAGGGACTCCCCCTCCGAGAACCGTATATAAGAATTTCACCTCATGCGGCTCAAACATAACCAGCCAAATACTAGTTGAAACAGATATCTAATAAAATTTCTTAATCCGGACGTCGTGTCCCTTAAAGCTGCTGCGTCGGAAGCTACAGGTAGATAAATTACAGTTAAAACATAATTTGATTATTTGTTGATTTTATTAAATTCATGAAGTTATTATATTTTTCTTAATCTCCCAATATGTGGTCTTTATTAGATGAAAAGAGTATCGACACATACAGAGTACTCATAAAAGGGCACTAATGCACAAATTTAATGCGGGAAAAAAATTGTCAATACAGAAGTGAAATCTTTTGGAAGGAAACGGTAATCAAAATGAAGTTTAGTGACGATTAGTTGCCTTTCCTCCTCACGCCTCTTCACCTTCACTATGAAAAATGTTAAAAAGGATAAAAATTGGCGGCTACAAACCTGAGGCCATAAAGCCTGCTACTTATTTAAGCCCATGTCCTCAGGTCTCACTCTTCTTTTCTTTTCACAGTTGAACCTTTTCTTTTCTTTGCGGTAAAGCTGACTACAAAAATAAAGCCCATTCATTCTAAAAAGCATAAAAATTCAATTGAAGCCTATTTCCTTAGGGCATCACCAACCAAGGGCAGTCGCCTAAATCAATTTTGGTGAAATTTTCACCAAATTCACTCCAATGGTCGTTATCAATTTCTTCACTAAAAAAATATACTTTTTTTCTTTTTCATATTTTAGTCATTTTGAATTCTTACCATTTTGTAGACTTTTTATTAATTAACCCATAAATTTATTTGTATTTGTATCGTCCGAATTCTATATATAGTTTTATTTATATTTTAAAAATTAAATGATTTATACTATGTAAAAACTCATTTATACTAAAATTAATTGAAATAAATATTAAATTAATTTATGTAAATTAACACAATCAAAAAAGTTAAAATAAACATAACATTGATTTATTTAATTAACACAAGATAAAAATTACTAAAATTAACGAAAACATATGTAAGTCAATCCCCACAATAACTACTCTAAATGGATTTTTTTTTTAATCTTGGACAAAACAAAATGGGTGTTTTATTAGCCTTTAACAAAAAAAAGATATTGAATTTTTTTTTTAGCCTTAGACTAAAAAATGGATTTTTTTTACCCTTTCACAGAAAAAAAAAATTGGATTTTTTTGTAATCTTAGAAAAAAAATTTGATTTTTTTTATCCTTTGCCAAAAAAAAAAAAATAGCCTTTGACAATTTTGTTTTTGAATTTTCTGCAGTTTCACTTATTTTTTGCTGTCTAAAAACCATAAAACCCAATTCCAAGCCAAGCCCATATTGGTCCGTTTTATCTGTTAGCATATTCTCTATTTTCTATAAAAAAAAAGGAAGCGCCTGATCATTTAATCATATTCAACTCTCATTGAACCGATCCCTTCTTCTATAAATACACAAGGGACTTTGTAAACCTACTCTCAGAAGAGCAGAAAGTTCGCAAAAAATGGTTGCAAATAGAGATTCTTCAACCTCTAAAGGCGAAGTTTCTATTCATAAAAAACAAATGGATGAACATTGTCAACTGAAAGAAGAGCTTCTTCAAAGCATCCAACTTATCAACGAGCTCAAGGCACGGAACGCCGAGTTAGTCCGTGCTAAGATGAGGGCTGAAATTCAGGTCGAGGTTATGGATTTAAAATTTGAGGAATTACAAGTCAGGGTTTCTAATATAGAGAAGGATGTGGAGGCACTGCCTGTTGTTGATCAGCTCAGGATATCGCAGCATTGAACAGTGGTAGCAGTAGTGATATGTAAAACTGCCAGCTTTTTTTATCCCCTAATATTAGTAAGAAGATGATTTCTGATTTTATGAACTTCACTTTTTCTACAGACACTCTTTTTTAGTATGTAGTAGAACTACTTTAAATTTTTACATGAATCTCCAAGGAAAGCTTCGTCTCTTTTTTTCAAATATTCTTTATAATCCTGGATAATATTTTTTTTAATGGATGAGACCCTTGCTATGGTCTGGTTAATTAATATGATACAGATAAAATGGAAAACATTTTCCGAGTAAACGAAACGTCATAATTGATTGAATCACGCTTTATCGATGATAAAATAGAATGATTAAAATGCAATATTATTTTCTTGCATGAATGCAACATGTCATTTTACATTACTAAAAAAACAATTATAACTCCACCCACCTACTAATTAGAGCTTCGTGGATTAATATTACCGCTAGGTTAATTAGGGTTCAGGATTAGGGTTACGGTATAATGTTACTGGATTAGGTTTATAATACTGATATTTACGATTAGGGTTTAGGGTTAGGGATTAAGATTAATTATCGACAAATATCTTTATCAGTTCACTGCATCCTCATTTGGTATGAATTCAACGGGAAATAATTACCTCCTAGTATTTATTGTGGACAAGACTTGAGACTTGAGAGGGTGAAAGACAAATTATTTCTCTGTTGAGAACAGTTTTTTTTTTAAAAAAAACAGCTTTGGATGGTGCATGAATTACGTATAAATATGTATACTTTTAAATCTGATTAAATTTACACATTATAGTTTGCTCCATGATTTAAATACGTCCTTTATATCTACATTGTATTCCTAGATATCTTCATTTCTAGTTATATCAAGTATCCAAACACAAATAAATTTAATATTTCACTTCCCTTTCTGACATCTTCCCCTCCTTACTTCTGCGTACCTTCTTATCATGCAAAGTGTAGGGGCACATCATAGATATGGATTAACCCCCTTCTTAATTATACGGGACGCAGTGAACATCCCATCATCCATGGGGTAACAAGCTACAGTATTAAAACCTATAACAACAAGATATCTATAGATACTAAGCAGATATGCTGCATTCGACTCTATGGACTAGTTAATTAATTTCTTATTACTACGGTTAAGCATGGAAAACATTCATTAAACTTCTCTTTGTAAACATCCATTAAACTTCGATCCATACTTCTACCTTTTTATCATGCAAAGTGTAGGGATTAACCCCCCTTCTTAATTATACTTTATACAAGACGCAAGGAACGTCATCCCATCATCCATGGGGTAACAAACTATAGTTTGGACTCTATAAATATCTATAGATATCGATAAGATATTTCCATTCGACTCTATGGACTAGTAAATTAATTTCGTATTTACTACGGCTAATACAAAGCAATTATTATTCAAAAAAGGAAGTATAGATATTTATACATAATTCACAATAATTTATAAAATGAGTAATGTAAGATAAGAAGAAACATGGATAAATGCTTTATAACCCATCGTTTTCATTAGTTAGTTATTTTTTTGGTATGACATGGATAAATTTTATTTTTTGAACATTCTGTTTTGCGTGGTATATTTCTGAGACACTTACTTGTTTGATAAACTCATAATAAAACTTTCAAGGAGTACTGGTAATAACTTTTTTTAAATACAACCATGGTTATTACTTAGCAATGTTGATATGAACAAGAATTTGTGTGTTCTTAAAGAAGAAGGGATCGTTTGAAGAGAGTAAACTGTAATTAATAATCAGCTCTAGATGAAAAAAGAAGAATTGTTTGAGCTAGTGTATGACATGCACTACTTTTGTATGTTTTTGGTAAAGGAGCTCTTGTGCTCTATTTAGTAGGGGTAATGACCAATTAGTAGGCTTTGTTTGTAATGCCCTTTTGATTAAATGATTAGCTTTTCATGTGAAAAATGACCCTATAACAGTAAGTCATTGTCATTTAAATTAATGAAAGGAGCTTACAAAGCAAATAATCCTACACTATTAGAACATATACCATTACAATCCATGAAACAAAAGCACAAATATACACAACATTCTTATTTCTTATTGCAGTCCATATGTCTTCTTTTACATTCACATGTTCTCTTTTTAATCTCCTCATCTCTGTCCATATACTATTGTAATTTTAGATCATACCTAACGACTGATTTTATCTAAATCCTTTAATTGCGTTCTATTTATGTGGATAGAAACTTTAACTGGGAATTTGTTACTATGATCAGGGGAAGGTTGCACTGATGAAGCATTTCAGGAGCTCTGTGTTCCCATGCAAATCAAACAAGTTTCTCCCTGATTTTTTCCCATCCCCCCAAGACGGACTGGAAAAGCCTACCCCTATTTTTCAGAATTCACATAATTCTGAAACTTTAGATATGGTTATAAAAAAAATAGAGTCGTTCATCCGATGTTTGGGAGCCTGAGACGTCGGGAGATAAATAGATAGTCGGATGGTGCTTAAGTATTTTGTTTGGTTGTTGTTTAGGGTTTGAGAGACGAAGTATTATACTGAACATAATGAAAGGAACTAGGGATTGGACTATAGGATTCTAAATAAGTAGAGTAGGGGAGATTAATGGTTGGAATAAGAAAGAAGTTATAAGGAAGTGAAGATAATTGTTGGATGAGAGAAAATATACGGGAGGAAAATTAGTTTTTATAGAGAGGTTTTGAATTAATAGATGGCTGAGAAAACGTCCTACAAGAATATTAACTCCTGACTGCAAATTTTGGGTATTGGCTCCGCCCCTATTTAATACGATATGGCAAGTGACTGTAGACAAGCCGTCAATAAACTGAAGACATCATCAAAGAGACTTGTTTATTCATAGATCTTCTAGTATTAATACATCAGTGGAAATTTTAACCCTATGGGTTCCGTCTAGTCCAGTGTCCACCAGTTCTCTGCATCATCATTAACATAAGTCAATTGATAAGTAGTAGTACTACTAAATGCTTTCATTTAAGACTTGTTTCTTCGGCTCTACATATAAGTTTATGATGATTTACAAGTTGAAAAAGACGACATCATGATATGTGCGCATATATTAGTAGGATAAACAACTGATTTTAACATGAATATGCTAATATTTTTATTACTTATGTTTTTTGCAAATAAAAATTGTGATTTAATGCGGAAATATCAATGCTTTTCTTGATAATATCTTATTCAAATGTATGTCTATACCATATTGATCATTTAGACCTTCGAATCAATCGAATTTTTGGTCATTGGGCCTCAAACCCTAAAACATATTTCTCTAATTAGCGAAGCATACGAGAATACAATTTATTTTTATTGGTGTAATAGATGTATCTATGAGTGGGGCTTTGAACTGCTAAAAAGTTAATAAATGGATGAGAAGTGTTTAATCTCTGTATTTTCAAATGCTTTGTTTAGAGAAGTATATTTTATTAGGGTTTGAGGCTTAGAGACAAAAAAAATTCAATTGATTCGATGGATTTTACAAGGCAAATAATTTTTAAACCAGCGATATATAGTGACATTAAAGTAGACAATAAATTTTTAAACCCGCGATATATAGTGACATTAAAGTAAAACAAAAAGTCACCGATCTATGAAAACACAAATACTACAGTAGACAATAAATTTTCTAATTTCCATCGGCTAGTTTTTCATTCCCAAAAATTTCAATTGGTGGATGAGATTTGAGAGAACAAACATTAATGCATTTTCTACAGTCGTAAATCCAGTGGTCTATTAAATCTAGGGCAAGGGAAAATGTATGAGTCATGCATGATGAGACTCTCGATATGGATAGCAGTTGATTCGAAGTCGAATCATATTAATGTATCCATTGGATTTAAACCACCGCTTCGCAAATTCAAGAAAAACAAAAAGTCACCGTTTTGTGAAAACACAAGACTATAGTAGACAATAAATTTTATTTAAAAACAAAATTGGCATAGTTATATTAAAATCCTTTGTATTTCGTATTAATATACGAGTTCAATGCGTACATATCATGAAATATGTCGTATTTTTCAACGTAATGATCCCCCGCTAAATATAGTACTACTCCACTATTTCTCTGAAAGCATTTGCATTGAATTCATTATTAATGGTCATGAAACTAGACTAGACGTAACCCATAGTCTTGAAATTTCCACTAACTTATCAATACTAGAAGATCTATGACTGAACAAGTCCTTTTAATGTTTACTGCAGTTTGTATACGGCTTGTCTACAGTCATTTGCCATATCGTATTAAATAGGGGAGGAGCCACTACCCAGAGTCTGAATTCAGGAGTTAATACTCTTGTGGATCTTACGTGGCTTGACTAGAGTTATTTTAGCTTTTTATATCGATACCTTAAAAAAATCAATTTTTTGATGAATCAAAATTATGGCTAATAATCACCCATGGCCCATGACTTTTAAGGTTCCGATCACAAAACCCCCTGATGTTTAAAAATGATCAGAAAACCCCCTGATCTTTGTGGCGGCGCTCACAAAACCTCCTGAGACCAAAAAATCGGCGATTTTTGTAAAAAAGGATGACGTGGCAACGATTTTCAAATCTCAGACCCAACAAATTCTGACCCCATGTCACCGCATGTCAGGTGTCTGGTGACACCTCACCAAAAATACAAAAAAACCTAAAATACTCCCAATAATTCAATTAAAATAAAATTAAAAATTATAACAACCCAACCATTAAAATCAAAGCCAATTAAACTAAACCAAACCACTTCACTTTTACCCCTAACCGCCCGGCTACCACCGGTCTCCGTCCACCACCGCCTCTATTTCCGGCCATCCCATCTGTTCTTGAATTTGATTTTGTGCTTTGTTGAACCAAATTGGGGATCCTCATCATGCTTAACTAAAAGAATGGTGCTAATTTAATCCTGCTGTCATATTCAATTGGGCATTATTTAGCATTTTATATAGATAGATTCGATCAGTGGAAGGAAATTAAGTGGATGGTGGGTTGTAAGTCATTCATCTTTTTATGATAGATTTAACTTATTATCTTTTTATAGAAATTATTGATTTCAGTTGGTGGACACAGTGTACATTTTTTATTATCAGTTGGTGATTTGTTCTTGAATAAAGAATAGAGTCAGATCTGTTGTTCATTCAAGAACAGACCCGGTGGTCTGTTAATGAATGAACACAACAGATTCATATATGTTCTTCATTCAAGAACAGACCCACTGGGTCTGTTCTTTGATAAGAAAATGGCCGGCCGGAAAAAAATTCCGGCCATGAGGGAGGCACCAGGAGGATGGTGGTCACCAGAGTGAGGTGGCCAGCGGTTAGGGGTAGAGGTGAAGTGGTTTGATTTAATTTAATTGGATTTGATTTGAATGGTTGGTTGTTTTAATTTTTTTTAATTGAATGATTGGGGGTATTTTAGGTTTTTTTGTGTTTTTGATAAGGTGTCACCTGACACCTGACATGGGGTCATAATTTGTTGGGTCTGAGATATGAAAATCGCTTCCACGTCACCCTTTTTTACAAAAATCGCCGACTTTTTGGTCTCAAGGGGTTTTGTGAACGCCGCCACAAAGATCAAGGGGTTTTGTGATTGTTTTTAAACATCTGGGGGTTTTGTGATCGGACCCCTAAAAGTCAGGGGCCATGCGTGATTATTAGCCCAAAATTATACTATTTATATATTTAGTTTGTTTGTTACCTTTGGATCATACTATAATTTTTTAAAATATTTACGTGTATTGCTGCTATGTCTACTTGATATAACTTCAAATACTCGTATGTTTAATACTTATATGTTTTATCTAGAAAAAATACGGCTAATATCTAGAAATTCGAATGACACGTACATAATCTCTTTATATTACGGCAAATATGCCACGCACACCACATGTGCCTTGTTAAGGGCATTGATTCACGTAAGGAAACCTGCATCGCCTTGTCTGCGTCTGTGAGGATGGCTTTCGGCGCTATTCCGTCCATGCAATCGACGAACGTCCTAAAGACCCAATTGTAGGTTTCTGCGTCTTCGCAATTTATAATTGCAAATGCGAAGACAATATTCAAACGATTGTTGTCTAGGCCTGTGAAAAGGACTAGGGGCATGCATAATGTTTGGTTTTGTATGTTGCATCGCATACTATTACATCCCCGAAATTCTTAAACTCCGCCCTAGAAATAGTGTATGAAAAGAACAGCCTGCAGAGCTTCTCATCTTCGTTAGCAGAGTAACGGCAATAAATACTAGTGTCTTTTACTGCAAGTCCTGTTATCAAGGCGACGGTAGCCTCTGCATCATTCGTTGAACCTTTAGGCACTTGCGAAGCCACCTGATAATTGTATACATCTTTCCTTGTAAATCCTAGAACGTCAGACTCTCCATTGATGGATAATATATAGTCTACTATTTTCCCTTTTGGAATACCAGCACCTAAAAGAATGTTGATTTCTGTGGCTTGTTCTTCTTTGATGTGTGGATGGCTTTTGAGAAACTGAACATGGACAGGAAGAGCCAGAGTATTGTTACGAACATGAACGAATTTGTTTGCATAAAACAAATTAAGTAAAGGCATCCACTTGATTGGAAATAAAGCGACACAGTTGGTTCGAGTAATCTGCCCTAGCGCGGTTGATGGACCTCTTCCTCCTTACACCGTGGCAGCTACACACCCAGAGCCTCATTGTACATATTTTATTTATTATTCTCTGATCTTGACAATGAATGTTGAAGCCAACAATTTTAGCATATGTATTGTAGAAATTTTCAGCGTCCTTTACCGTGCTAAAGGGCTGACCGATAACGTCCTCTTCAATCCATTGATCAACTTGCTTGTCTATTTTTAAGCGCAGAAATGCTACCCGCTCACTATGGGCTCTAGTGAGTTGACGCTCCATTGGAGATTCGTCTCCATCGCTAGAGACATCTTCTTCTTTATGTTCAGTTGAAATATCCGTCTCATTAGAAAACATGTTGTCGGAGGGAGAGAAAGGGTCATTTAAGTCAAAAGGATAACTCATTTTTAAATGTTGCCGTTCTGATAATGGCCGCCGAGAGTTATTACAACGAAGCTTTGGAGAACCGTTTTGATGGGAAAGTGTGTTCTTGTTAAGTCTATTAATTGGTACGACGTCAGATGACTAGATACTAGATAACTGTCCCCACAAATCATTCAAAATTTCCGCCTTTTCTTTAGCACCGAGCTCCGTGCTCTCATTAATATGAAATGACAAGGCACTATAATCTGTAGGCATGCCGTCTAGAAACTGAAAGTAACCATTAATAAAATCTTATATCAATATCATACCTATTTTTTAATTTATATCTTTTTAATACCATAACTTCTATATTTGCTGAAGATTACAAATTTCGGCCATTTTTACACAATTTTATGCCTTTTTGTAATTTAAACAAAGTCTTTCAATTTTTGTAATAATTGAAATTCCGACAGCTTTCACAGGGACATCCTACCCGGATTCGTCTTCTAAAAAGGGCGAAATCTCCCTTGAAGCCCCTGCGTGTGCATAGTCAGGGTGAAATCTACACCATATCTGGGCGGATATCGCCCGGATAAGAAATGTACATGTGCTTGTATCCGTATATATTCGATTGCGGTAATCCATGTTTACCCTTTAACGGTTGAGGTGTCTAGTGGATGAACTTATAGTAAAAGACATGGACATGGCAACGGAAACGGTTTATAATTATTTATTTTCTGAGTAAGTAAAATCCTCCTTTTTAATTATACAGGAGGTAGGGAACGTCATCCCATCATACACGGGGTAAACATCAGTTTGTACTCTACAAATATCTATAAATATTGACTAGATATGCGTTGCTTGCAAACATAATTCATAATGAACTATCTTTTCCCGACCAATTGCACAGGAAAGTATTTTCTACAATTTTTTACTCCAATTCGTGGATTTACGAGAATCTAGTTTACTATGAGGAGATACAAAAGAAATAGGAAAGCTGCTCGGCTCCCTTCATGCCAAAAATCAAGTATCCGAAGTCCGATTGGAATGATCCGAACGTCCGTGGAAAGCTGACTCGAATTCCTACAGCTTTTATGGAAAATCCTACCCGGATTCGTCTTTTAAAAAGAGCGAAATCTCCCTTAGAGCTCCTGAGTGTGCAGATTCACGGTGAAATATACATTATATTCGAAGGATATCGCTTTGATAAAAAATGTATACATGCTTGTTAGTGGTATTCGTTTATATCCATCTTTTACCTTTGTACGGCTAATTTGCCTAGTGGATGAACTTATAGTAAAAGACACGGGCATGGCAACGGCAACGGTTTATATTTATATATTTTTGGAGCAAGCAAATGCACATCATACGATATGTCTGGTTAATGCTCCCAGGGAATGAACTTATAATAAAAGATATGACATGACAATGGTTTATAATTATATCGAAGGGAATATCACGCAGATAATAAATGTACACATGCCTGTATCCACATATATCCATCTATTTTTAGAAGGAACGTACTACGTTTTTGTCTATATCTATTTGACATCCTTAAATGTTCGAAAATAATATCTATAAATAATAGTGTTGTGTTTTTATAGAATCTAGAGTGGTGATTTGTTTGTTTTACATGAATTTGTGAAGCGGTTGTGTGTGTCATCATGCTTTCTCACCTGGCAAGGTTAGGGGACTTTCGACAGCCCATCAGACAATATATGGAATAACACGTTGATATAATTCTAAATCCGCCCGTTTCCGTTTATATCCATTTCTTTTTCACTCCAATATCTACGCTTTCACGGAGATGGAAAATTCGGATATATTTGGGTATATTTAGCAAAGACATGAAATAGTTTATTATAGTAAAAGACATGAAATAGTTTATTATAGTAAAAGACATGCCTGACTCTCTTCATGCAAAAATTCGTGTTTCCGGCGTCCGATGGGAATGATCCGAACGTCTGTGGAAAGCTGACTCGAGTTCCTACAGCTTTTATGGAGACATCCTACCCGAATTCGTCTTTTAAAAATGGTGAAATCTCCCTTGAAGCTCTTGCATTTGCAGAGCTACGGCGAAATCTACAACATATTCGAAGGATATCGCCAAAATAATAAATGTCTACTTTCCCGTCCGATTTCGGTAATACATGTTTTCATCATCAGATATTAATTAGGTGATTTGTCATCAAATTCACTCCAACCCAAACTCACCTTTTCCTACACCAAAAATAATATTTTTTTTATCTTTAATATTTTAATCTTTTTTTACTTTAACATTTATACACTTTTATCAATTATACACACAAACTTATTTTTGTTACATATATGTTTAATTAATATTTATAATAATTTTTATTTATAGTGGAAGAGTTTATAGTACCCCAATCAACCAAAAATATTTCTATCTCATTTCTAATCAACATTACGAATCTCAATTTTTTTTATTATAATTCTAATTTCATTACGAAAATATCTCAATTTCCTGGGTATAATGTTAATGAAGATATTCAATTATGTCAACTATATATGGAAATTTCCAAAAATTTTGTTACAGGTGTTCAACTGAACACAATTATTTTTATTTATACTAAGGAGTAATTTATACACTACTCTTGCACTTTGTTTACTCTTGCACACTCACGTACACCAAGACTCCACTAATACTACACACACCCACCTTTTTCTCTCATTCATTCAAAATAGAAGAACCACATTTTACATATAGGCATAGCAATCATATGACGGTGGTAGTAAGATTCTAGGTCTTTTTCTTTTCATAATCCTAATAACTCTAGGATAGAAAGTCCTCAATAATTCTCTATAAGTAGAGAGAATTATAGAGAAGAAGCTGACTTCTAATAGATTAACCCCCCTTCTTAATTATACGGGACGCAGGAAACATCCCATCATCCATGGGGTAAAAAACTACAGTATTAAATACTCGGTAGTACTCTACAAGATATCTGTAGATATCAACCAGATATGCTGCATTCGACTCTATGGACTAGCTAATTTCTTATTACTACGGCTAAGCATGAAAAATATTCATTAAACTTCTCTTTATAAACATCCATTTAACTTCGATCCCTACTTCTACCTTCTCATGCAAAGTGTAGGAGCACATCACAGATATGGATTAACCCCCCCCCCCCCCCTTCTTAATTATACAGGATGCAGGGAATGTCATCCCATCATCCATGGGGTAACAAACTATTGTTTGTACTCTACAACTATTTATAAATATCGGTCAGATATGTTGCATGGACTCTATGGACTAGTTAATTAATTTCGTATCTCTGCGGCTAACATGGAAAACATCTAATAAACTTCTATTTATAAACATTCATTAAACTACGATCTATCTTTTTGTCATCCAATAATTATCTTGGAGAGATTATTTTCCTGTGTAGTTGCTCGAAGAAAAAGATTTTTAAATGTACGTCGCTATTAAAGAGAATTTATAATAAACTATTTTCTCCGAGCAATCACAAAAAATTAATTTCTCCAATTTTTTACTTCAATTCGTGGACTTAAGATATTCATGTTTCCGGCGTCCGATTGGACTGGTCCGAACGTCCCTGGAAAGCTGACTCTAATTCTTATTTTTTTTCGGGTAATTCCATAGGTTTCTACAATATTTTACTTCGATTTGTGGATTTACGAGAATCAAGTTTACTATCAAGATATTCAAAAGAAATAGGAAGGCTGGCCGGCTCTCTTCATGCCAAAACTCATGTTTCCGGCGTCCGATTGGAACGATCCGAACGTCCCTGGTAATCTGACTCGACTTCCTACAGATTTCATGTGCACATCACACCCGGATTCGTCTTCTATAAAGGGTGAAATCTCCTATAAAGCTCTTGCGTGTTTAGAGTCACGTTGAGATATGCCCCATATCTCGGCGGATATCGCCCGAATAAGAAATGTACGATTGCATGTATGCGTATATATACATTTGTTTTTAACTCACAAATTCTAATATTCGTAATTGTTAATGGAGGTTTTTATTTTTCTATATTATAATTTATTTGTAGTTTGAATTTATGGGCATTACTTTAACTTTTTATTAAAAATTATAGGCTTTATTTTATTTTTCTTTATTAAAAATAATAGGCTTTATTTTATCTTTTTTATGGTCTTTTAAGAATCCAAACCGATAAAAATTATGGAGACCGAACCGACTGAAGTTTTTCGGAAAAAAAAAATTTGGTGTTTGGTTAAATAAAGAACGGTTTGGATTGGGATTTCCCTAACCGAAAACCGAAAAAATTCCAACTGAACCGAACTAAGTGATGCTCACCCCAAAATAATATTTATTTTATTACGTACTTGCATGGTACGTACGCATAATATTTCATGATATGTATGAGAAATTCGTATGTAGATTCAGTGTACCACGTCATTCGTAGAGTAAGCCAATCATATCATAACACCTCATTGAAATGAGGGTATTCTTGTAATTTCATTTGTTATTTGCATACACTTTTGAATAATGATAGTACAAGAATACCTTCATTTTAATGAGGTGTTATAATATGATCGGTATAGTCCACGGATGACTTCGTGGACTGAGTCTACCTAAGAATTTCTTGATATGTATGCATAATATTTCGTGTTTCCGGCAACGGATTGGACTGATCCGAACGTCCTGGAAAGCTGACTCGGATTCCTGCAGCTTTCGAGAGGACATTCTACACGAATTCTTCTTCTAAAAAGGGTGAAATCTCCCTTCAAGCTGCTGCGTAAACAGAGACATTGTCAAAACCACGTCATAACCGAAGAATATCATGTAGATAAAACATATACACATGCATGTATCCATATATATATATCCATCCCTTTGATTAAAAGAAAAGTAGTCATGACTCGTGTTCCCGGCATCCAATTGGGGTTATCCATGTTTACGATGTGTACGGTTAACGTTCACAGGGAATGAACTTATAATAAAAGACATGGAGATGGCAACGACATTGGTTTATAATTATTATTTTTTGATAAGTAAAATTTCTCTTAAAGCTTCTGCGTGTGCAGAGTCACGATAAAATCCACATCATATCTTATGTATAACATGCATATAAAATGTGCACAGATGCCTGTATCCGTATCTATCCATCTTTTTTTATTTTTTAAGAGAATGATAAAAAATAAGTACACGCACAGCTCGTGTTCCCGGCGTCAGATTGGGGTTTTCAATGATTTCCTTTGTACTGTTAATGTGGCCAGAGGATGAACTTATATCAAAAGAAATGGACATGGGAACAGTAACGATTTATAATTATTTATTTTCAAGTAAATAAAATAAATATTTGATTATTTTAATTTTAAGTTTAAAAATACGTCGCTTTTAACGAGAATTTATGATAAACTGTTTTTTTTTCTGGGTAATTCCACAGGTTTCTATAATATTTTACCTCGAATTGTGGATTCACTTCGAATCAAGTTTACTATCAAGAGATACAAAAGAAATAGGGCAGCTGGCCGGTTCTCTTCATGCCAAAACTCGTGTTTCCGGCTTCCGATTGGAATGATTTAATTTCTGGCCGAGTTAGTATAAGATTCTTCTGTAATTTATGACAGAGTTAGTATACAGTTTAGTATAAGATTGTTCTATAAGATTCTTTTGTAATTTAGTGTCGAAAATTTCCACACTCTTGTTTATGATATTTAACTAATATGTATGACTAGAGTTAAGGCACCTTGTCGAACTTTTGATAACAGATTAATCTTATTGATGTTGCGGAGGTATCTGTCGTCAAACATAATGCAGATCATGTCGTATGACTTTAGCACCAAAGTCCAGGAACTGTGAGTTATTTCTGGATATTTTTAGCTAAATCACTCAGTTTTTTTATACAAGTCAACAAAAATCCCCTTAATTATGTGACCAGAGAATCGCATTTCCTTATTAACGGGTTTCATGGTACAAAAAAAGAATTAATAATCAAGAGATACAAAAGCAGCACGGCATAAATAATTTCAGATGAGCCAACGACATGACAGCTTGAAATAGGGCATGAACAATCAACAAATGATGGATCCATTGCTGCTCTTATTACTGGAAAATAGATTAATATGATCTTTTTAAAACTATTTAAATGCTTAATGGGTATAACCAAACGACCTTGTTATAGTACAAATTGAAATGACACAGATTTATGACAAGGCAATAAAGAGAGCGGTGAACAATATTTTCCAGCTGCCTTACAATCTTTGTGGTGACACTCTCCTAAGCTTCCACCACACAGTGAGATAAAGGACTGTGTGATGGCAGCCCAGGAGAGTGCCACCACATAGATAGTAATGCAGCAGGAAAATATTATTCTTTTCGACCTACGAAATTCATATCTACAAATGAGATAAGAAAAAAAATATAATTAAATGGTTGAGGAGTATCAGATATTACAACTCCTTATCGTAAATTTTCATAACATGTGGGCCTAGCTTGGATGGCTAAGGCCCCCATTTATTAGGGTTTAGGCGTAGTATTAGTATCAGGGTTTGGTATAAGGGTTATCCGACTACTAATGACACTTATTCGGCTACTCAGTTTGATTTGATTTTGAGAGAAGAAGTTGTGTGTTCTTATAGAACAAGGGGTCGTTGGAAGAAAGTTAATTGTAATTAATAACCCTGGCCTATTCAATGTCCATACTCACCGCCAAACTACATCCCAAGAATTATTAATGACTAGCAAAATGACCAAGCGGCAAGCATTTCCTTGCCTTCCTATCAATGTTAAATTCGTTAATAAAACATTTATTCAGTGCAATAATTTTTATTAACAATTACATATAGTTATTATAAAAATACAATTAGATATAGTTTAATAATGTATATAGTTTTACCAATGTAAATTTAATTATATAAATATAGTTTTATCAAGATTTGTACATAAGGTGTAAATTGCAGGCTTTTTCTTTAGAAGTTGACACAAAATATTTCACCACATAAGGTGTAAATTGCAGGCTTTTTCCTTAGAAGTTGACACAAATATTTCACCACATAAGTTGACACAAATGTTTATAAATGAGAACAAATTTACTGGAATTATTGGTGATATATAATTATTGGTCTAATGTTAGTGGAATTTGTAATATATTTATTTAAATTTTTCTTTTTCATATTAATTGTCTTCCATAATTATCGTTCCTTCCCGAAGCAATGCTTCAATTTCCTTTGACCATTTTGTTTGCGACTACATCTCCCTATAAATAACGGTTGTGGTTTCTTCATTTTTTTTGTTCAACTTCCACTTCCACTTCTTCTAATTTCTATTTCTTTTCAAATTTATTCTTTGCGATATTGCTAACTAAAATACTTTCCTTTCCTCTTTCCTTCTCTTTCTATTGATTACTTTTTGAGAAACTTCCTTATTTTTTATAATATTTTAACTTATTTTTTTCTCATAATCAAATAAAACAAGAAAGACTTTTTCTCTCATTTATACTTAAATTGACAAACTTAATCTTGATTTCTATGACATATCTCTCAAAAAAAGGAAAAATACTACGGCAAACATAACTCTCAAACATCCGATGAACGACTCTAGCAGATTTGGAGATGAAGACTATTTGAGTGCTTGGATTGGTGTGAGGTCAGTATGGTTTGTTATCTGGTAAACTTTGATAAGTTTAATTTTCTCATGTTCACCAAGCTGTTTATTGATGTACCGTCTTTTTTTAGCTTAGAGTAAATTTTTCTTAAGAGTTGGTTATGCTAGAAATAGCATGGAACTGTTGTTTGTATGCTAGAGCGTCAGCCTGTGTAATAAGTATGACTTATCTTTCCTTACAATGATGTGCAGGAGCAAACTGCTCCTCCGACATTGAATATCCCTGGATAAATACTGTTAAACGTAGGGAGAAGTGGTTGTTTAAAGAGAGTTTATGTGTACCTAAATTAAAAATTAAACTGAACACATAGAGCATATATTGATGAGAACGACTCTAGAATCCGGTATCTGATTATTTAATGCCTAAGAATTACTCCTTGTTGAATAGATTAATTACTCAAATGCCTATATTACGGTTTCAATAAATCTAGTAGATTAGATGTAACATCGAGTCGAATTGTTGAGTACAACTTTAGAAATAGTTTCATCTGCATGTGCACTGACATATGAATATACATTTGGATTACGAATTCGGAGGTGATCATATGAGTAGATATAATATAGATAATGACGATTTTGGCAGTTAACTACATCTGGATACAAATATATTACTTGTTTAAAACCGTAATGAAACTCAACAAACAAATTTCAAATCGTAAGAAACAACGCATTTACCATTTGGTTTCTTCTTTGGCAATTAAGATATTCTTCATCGACTTCCACTTCTTCCTTCACATGACACCTCCACATCCACTAGAAATAGTTACGATTGATAGATGTCTTGTTTATATTAATGTATGTTCAACGAACTTATGTTTCAAATTCGTTTGCTTGGTATCAAATGCAAAAAGTGAACTAGATTAAACCATCACAGATAAAAATAAAGTTCTCCAAATTTCAGCCGTTACAAACAGAAAACCACATGAACTACATAAAACCATCACATTGTGAGTTGCAGGATATTCTCTGAAATACAATTTCTGCTTTCTCTTAGGAACGTTGGATCTTTTCAAAAATCTGCAGTGATACTTTGTGAGTTGTAAGGTAGCGAAGAATTATAACCATCTTTTATAGTACATCTGATTTAGCCAAAATCAACTTAAAATATTCCAGTTCAGATTCTACATCCTTTTGTGTGCAATCCAAAATTTCACCACTCGAAGTTTTTTCAATGCATTATCCAAAAGGCCTTCTACTTTTAAAAATTCTGGAGCAAGAGGATGATCAGCTTGAGGATCAGGATTCTGTGCAGCGCTTACAACCTAGGTAAAATACACACATTAGTTTTGACAAGAAATAGGAGTATATACTATATAGCATGACAAATAAAGCAAGATAACAATACAAAATTACCAAAATATCAAGTGTTTCTAAGTTAGGAGAGCTCAAAATCAGGCAAAGAACAACAGAGACAATACTCGCATACTGAAACCTGATTTAGTCAGTTCAAGAAATCGGAGACTGGCAAGAGATAGTTTCCTCGGCATTCTTCCGCAACGCAGGTACTTGAAGAAACAATACAAGTAGATAAAGTAAAAACATAGTATTTACCAACTAAAACACTAAAATTTGCATACAATGTATACAAAAACAACACGCTTACTTCCACAGAATCATGTCTGAGACACAAGTTTTCCACAACATGAAGACTTTCTAAAAGCTCGGTTGGGTCAGAGCCAGACATTAGAAGACATCCATCAAACATAAATGTTTTAAGATGACTTGATTTTCTAAAATAAAGAGCCCGACAATTGCTAGAGAACTCAAAGAACTTAAGATAGGGAATGTCAATAACGACATTATCAATTTCGTAACAATCTACTGTAGAAAGTGTTTCAAGTAATGGGCATTTGGACGTGAAGGTTTCAAATACATCGGTTAAAAAAGAAACCGTCTTAAACTTAAGAGAAACAAGCTTGGCAAATCCTTGAAATGCTAATGGAACTGCGATAGACATGAGGACAATGTCAAGCGCCTCAATGTGACACATGAGAAGAGAACTGATGGAATTTGACTGAATCCATAATCAAAATCAATTTCGTGAGTATCCTTCTCGCTCAGGCAAAGCATTACCTGGTCAATCTCAATATAGCTTTTGAACAACGGAAGATCAAAGGTAAAATTCAAGATAGATCCACGATGAAACAATAGAACTCTAAATATGTTGAGAAAGAGTTTAGCAACGTTAGGGTCTGCATAAGAGGGATAAACGGAATGGTCGAATGCCAATTTGGGAAGGTACCTCCAGAAGAACTTCCATTTTTTGGACAAGATACTAGTCTTCACTGCTTCATGAATAGGCAGACAATTTAGAATATTGTCGACGACGTTGCTCGGCAAGTTAGTAATTAAATCGGAACTTGACTTGTTTTTTATCCTTTTATCGGGCTGGTTATCCTGAAAATGAAAATCTAACCACGAATATGGACATAATATATATAAGCCAACCAGCTTACAATTATCTGAATAGTGAATACCCAAAACCTAAACCCTGATTTCAAATAATAAAAAAAGTTGAATAGCATACCATAACCGTGTATTTGTTTTACCCGTTCCTTTACTGATTTACCTCCTTTTCTTTAACAAACTCCAATTGAAGAGGGCTGTTGGAGTATTTGTTGGATATTTGACTTTGAAACCGAACTTGAACGAGGGGAAACACAAGACATTGAAACGCTCTCTGCAATAAAACTATCTTACTCTGTTCATGAGGTTTTTTTAACCATTAGATGAAAATTCATCCAGTAGTGATAAAAATAAAAACAAATTAACCATGGAAAATAATTTCATATGACTTTCAGAGCACGTCTCATACATAGTACTACATACATACAATATGAATTATTAATGCCCTTTACATAAATCCAGAATATTTCAAGGAACCGATAATTTATTTTCTTAATTAGAAATATTTGACCTCTTCAGCTATTTGTTGGGGGGTATACAAATTGCGGTAATAAGTCACGTTGTATGCATATTGGCAATATTTCTGAACATATAACTGGTGGATATGCATTCGATAGAATTTACTCAATCCCAGTATACATTCTAAATTGGAGGCTTCAGTAAACGATTTGACTTACACTCCCACTCTTACAACGTTTAGAACGGGCAAATTTAGCTAGTGTGTTTAAGAAGTATATTGCACAGATATCTACAATGTTAAGGCCTATTTAGTTAGCGACAATCGAAGTTGCAGAGTAGTTTATTTGTGCTTGGCTTAGGCATGAGATAGCATAAGTTTATTATACTACACTATTAACACACAGTTGCCTGCTTGTTCAATCAATATTAATTTTTCTCTCAGAACAGGGGAAAAGAGAATGGTATATCCAGTATTTGCTTCAGCAGATTCATGCATGGTGAGTTTTTGCCTAATCACGGTAACCTTGAATATTTTTGTTGCAAGGTTGGCCACCAATTTGACTATTATTACAAAATTGAAAGCATTGGATTAAATTGCAAAAAGGCATAAAATTGTGTAAAAATGGCCGAAATTTGTAATCTTCAGCAAATAATAGAAGTTCTGGTATCAAAAAGATATAAATTAAAAAACAGGTATGATATTGATATAAGATTTTATTAATGATTACTTTCAATTCCTAGATGGCTTGCCAACAAACTACAGTGCCTTGTCATTTCGTATTAATAAGAGCACGGAGCTCGGAGCTAACGAAATGGCGGTAATGTTGAATGATTTGTGGGGACATTTATCTAGTCATCCAACGTCGTACCGATTGATAGACTTTTTTTTTGAAAGGTCAGATTGATAGACTTAAAAAAGCACATACTTCTCCATTGAAACGGCTCCGTTTCGCAAGCTAAATATCCTTGACATATCAGCCGGTTATATTTTCTGAAATATCACCAATGTGCATTCAACGGGACTTCTCAACGCAATTTTCATACCGCCCAAATAGCTTAAGTGGTTCAATATTTCCAATTTAAAAAGAACTTATTGGTGCCCTAACATTTGAAAAATTAATTAATCCGCAAGGAGCCCATTCAGGCCTTGTTTAACCAGCAACCGACGCCGGTTAGGTAGAATATTATGTTGATTTGTTTAAGCCAGCAAGCGACGCCGTATTCGATGTTTGTCTAAATTCCGTTCGACTCCGCATTCGATATTTGTCTAAATACCAAACGACGCCGTTTTGTTCATCTTCGTTACTTATGCTTTAAAAGTTAAAAGTTTAAATGTTTATCGGAAGCGCTCGAACATTTCTCTATTTCAATCTATCTATAATATAGCTTACGGCTAAGCAAACCCTCTTTTTAATTGAAAATTTAAAAATTCCTAATGATCTAATAAATTTTGTGCCCATGAAACAGAAAAAAAGTTGGAGCATTGCTTCTATTACCGGCGCGGCTGGTGATGGAAGGCAAGACCGAAATTCGGATGAAAAACGTGCAAGGCATGTTTAATTTGGTGGGATTACTAAGAAGGTTTGTCTTTTACCTGTGAAATGTTAATCACAATTTTATTTCTGATCCTTACTATTAGTTGTTTTCTTTGTCGTTCGTTTTTTAGGTCCATAAAAGGGAGATGTTAGCCGACCCGAATTGGAAAGCCAAAGAGATATCTGGCTCTAAAACATCTGCGACGTTAGGGGTAAAATTTCATGTGATTCATTCTTTACATATCTTGGTTATTTTGTTGCTCTTACTTGTACTGATGATTATGAGCCGCAGGACCTAATTAGCAATTTAACAAGGGTGAAAAATGGGAAATGTTATAGGACAACTCAGATGGTTTATGTTTTTAACTGTGAAATGCTGATCATAATTTTATTTCTGATCCCTAAACTTATCAGAAGTCGTATTTTAGGTTGATAAAAGAAAGTTTTCAGCCCGCCCTCTTCCCACATATGAAGAGATGTCGCCTCCTGATAAACCTGCAACATCAGAGGTAATGTTTCTTTAGACATCTTTGGTTGTTTATATTCTTAACTTAATTAAAGCTTTGTCATTCGTATTGTTTCTGCTGCTGATGAGTGGCAAGATCTAAATTTGAATTTTAAAAAGGCAAAAAAGAGGAAATTAGTTGAAACAACTCGAAAGGTTTGTGTTTTACTTGTGACTTGTTGATCATAATTATATTTCTGGTCTATTATCTTATCATCAGTGACCTTTTTTCTTATCTTTGTATAGGAAAAGCACTTCGCAAATGGAAAGAAAAAAAAATGTGTTTGACAAAAATAGACGACTATGATATGGATATTTGTGTTGAGGCGCGTACGAAGGTAATTTTTTATTTGTTTACGTGTATATCTTGTATATTTCTGTAGATAACTCAACTACATTATGTAGATGTAGTAGTTCTATTTATGTTATTCATTGTTCTTCTTATAGAAGAGGGAGCCTTTACTGAATCTTCAAGAGCAAAAATCGTTAAATGCTAGAGTTAGCAAGCATTTGGATCATAAATTTGTGATGAACCTAGGACTGATGCTTTCAAGAGAGCAAAGAAAACTGTTTGAGAAGACGTGTTTTGGTTTTCTATTGCAATTGCCTTATTTCCATATTCAAACCCAATTAATCCATCAATTACTTCTGAAAGAACTAAACCAACCCAACGCTAATCAAATGTGGTTTGAATTAGTCGGCGTTAAACTTTGATTTAGCATCCATGAGATTGCTTTGGTAATAGGACTGAAATGCCAAGGCAACATTGCCATGAAATTCGACCGTCCAGAAGACACTAGTGGCGGACTGTATCAATTTTCTTTTTCATCGGCTTATGGTTGCAAGGGCATGAGAAATTCTCGTATGTCTAATATTGATTTAGCTTTTAAGTCTTCCAATAATGAAAATGTTGTGAAGCTTGCCGTGCTGTATGTAGTCTAGAATATTATTTGCACGCGCCAGCCAACCGTTCTGTTGAAAAAATCATTGATCGAATTCATTGATTATGGCGATTACAATAAGTATCCTTGGGGAAAGCTTTCTTTTGACAGAACTATTGTCTGTTTGAAAAAGAGAACGAGTGGAGGACTAACTTTTTCGGGAAAGGATTGGAATTACAGACTGTACGAGTTCCCTTACGCTCTACAAGTCTGGTTTTATGAATGATGTCAGGAGGCGACAAACAATGTTGATCCTGTTGTATTCAAAGACGCAATTTTTGTTCCTCGGATGTTGGATTGGAGGTCTTCACAAGAGGAAAACATAGAAGAAAAGGACATATTCAGGCGTATGCTTGAAGACAAGGAATCGGTTAGTGTCCAATCAAGTTGGGGGAGTTTCAAAGGAGCACAAAAATACAATTATTTTCGTAATTTTTCCTTTTTTTTTTTTGCAGTTTTCGTCATGTAATTTGAAGCCCACTCCTGATGAAATGATAAAGTTGGGAATTGAGGACTTCCCGGTAGCCGAGGATAATATTGAAAGAGAAGGATATGACAGTTAGCCGGAAAAGTCTCTGTCAGGAATAGAGAGGAATAATGAGAGGCTTAAATGAACTTCGTCTTCTGATGGAAGAAAGTTCTCTATACTTAACGCACGTTTAGATGGATTCCAGAAGCCTGAGGAGTGTAGACATGACGAGGACGTAGATTATGCGGGAAGGGTGGGATTCTAATTTGCAATTTCGCTGCATTTACATTATAGGTACATGCACTTTACTAACAATTCGACAAATATATAGGTGATACACAAGAGATATAACTGATAATTGGAATGTTCTGTTCAGGTTATCGAGAGTCCACTAGAATTATGCAATGGGGAAACAGAGATTGAAGGTAATGGAGAAACTGAGAAGGAAGATAGAGAAGTTGAAAAGGAAGGAGAGCAAGAAGAAGATAAGAAAGGAGAGAGTGGACAAAATAACCGAATAGAATGTTCAGAATCTAAGGTATGTTGTCTGTTCTTTTAGTGATACATTAATATAGCGTAAAAACACTTGTATCTGTTTGGCGTTTGATTTTTTAACAATGACTTCCTATGGGATGTCTGCATAGGATGATTCGTCATCTGAAGTGGATATTGGCCGTCCAGTTGAAGCAGTCGCCCAAATTAATACGGTATATTTTTGCAATTTTATATTATTAACTACTGTATGTTGGATTAAACATGGCTCGTATTGTTAAATTCTGCCTCCAGTGGTTTGTACCGGATGCCACTAAAGATGAATCTTGTTGTGAAGATATAATTATTTAGCTTTAGTAATTTCGTATTGTCTCTGCTAATATTCTTTATCAACATTATTAGTGTATATATATAAGTTAATCTAAAGATAAATCTAATACTCTGTGTATTATTTTATGTTTAGTACGAGTTTAAGAAGAGGTTGACTAGAGAGAAAGAAGAAGAGAAAAAAGAAGAGAAAGAAGATGATTTGACTGGAGAGAAAGAAGAAGAGAAAAAAGGGGAGAAAGTAAATGATGAGAAAGGAGAGAAAAAAGAAGAAGAAAAAGGAGAGAGAGAAGATGATGAGAAAGGAGAGAATGAAGAGGAGAATATTGGAATCGAAGAAATTGCAAACATAATCATCAATATTCTCAAGGACACGTCAGAACATGTACTTTTTGCTATTTTAAATGATTTGGTATGGTTGCTACTGTTCAGTTCTATGTTTAGTTGTTTGTTAAATAAATCATTTGTATAAGATGCCATTAAAGAAGAATCTCGTCCTGAAGGCGAATGTAGCGTCAATGTAGCTTCTTCTAATTTTGCTGTCTTTAATCTGTTTGACGACTCTGTTTTGGATTTGGGGAAAGACAAGTATGAAGATTTTCAGGGATGGCTTTGCAAGGGCTTGTCGTCAAAGAGAGGGTAATACTTTTGAACATATTCCTTTATTCAGTTTTGTTGTCTGTACTCTCACTTATTGTTTCTAAATTTGTGTTTCAGAGTGAAATCGTACAGTGATAAGACTTCGCAGTTGGTTCCTCCATTGATACTTGGAGGCGTTGAGAAAAATAAAAAATCATGGTTTTGGTCACTAAAAACACCCGGTCAATATTTGGCAGATAATGTAAGTTCTTTAAATTCTGTTGGAACCCAATGGCTTTTGACGTGAATTTTTACATGCAATTTATATTTTACCATTGTACAACATATGAACTGCTTCTTTTATTACTTGCAGAAGAAGAGTTTTTACAACCCTTCTTTGCCTGTCAATTTTACGACCATGGACATGGTTGTCGACCAAACTCTCCAGGTTGATTATGCTCAAAGTCAAACTAATGAATCCTTTCAACCGGATTCTGACTCCACTCCGCCATTTTATATCTATGGTGATGCATCTTTTAAGCATGCAAAACCATGGGTTGATGTGGACATGGTTCTGATGCCTATATCAATCAATGATAAATCTCCTTTTGTACTTGGCCAATATATGGTGAAAGAAAATAGGATGTACGTGTACGACTCTCTGAGTGGCCATGGCTATAATGATGATTTAAATAAGGTGATAGAGGCATATTCAGCGATACTTCCAGTTTATTTTAATATGTGTGGCGCTAATATAGACGATAAGTTGCAGCATAAGGCTAAGCTTGGTATTCCGCAGCAAAACAATGCGTAAGTTTGTTTTACTTCTACATTTATTTTCCGTTTTCCTGGTCATGATTTAAATGCCGTGTTTTTCAGTGATTGCGGTCCTTTTATTTGCTTTTATGCTGAGTGTTTAAGTGAGGGCGCTTCCATTCTCCAAGATCCTGATATTGACTCGTATCGTTTTAGATTTGCTGGCTCGTTTTGGGGGTATGCAGAAAAGAAGAAACAGGGAAGAACTCATAGTTCTGGGGATCCATTGCCGAAAAAGAGCAGGATTGTTCAGCAGTTAAAACAAGGGCACACCGAAAAAAAACGGAACTAAAAAGAAATGGAACGTTGAAAGAGATGGTGACGGATTCTGGCATTCAGGTTTTGCCCTTTGGGAAAACAGTTGTAATACCCCGTGTTTTCAAACTTGATTTGTCAGTTTGGTTATCCGTTACAAATTGGTTGTTTTCTTGCATTCGTTATTATTTTGCATTTCAACATTTTTTTTATTATGTTTCGAACTTGATTCTGAATGGTTATATACTAGAATTAACACTTGTGATACCTTGGTAGTGTCTTTTTGAGTGTCTTATATGTATCCCATGATCTCGTATGTGTTTGATGTTGATTCGATTTATTTTTGGGTATTTATCAAAACAGTATTTGCATGTTTTCCAGAACTGCCCTGTTTTAGTAAAACGTTGATATCTCCCAATTAAAATGTCGGATCAGGCCCATTTTTTTATATGTTGTTCATAAGAGTATTTTCTAACATGAGTAAAATTTTCGAGTCGTTTGGATGCTTCTAACTCTCAAAATGAGAAACCGTGACTTTTATCAAAGCCCATGTAAAGACCACATAAGTCTATAAATTGACCCTTATTTTAATGTGAGCAGCCCCCTTTTCTTTTCCACAAACCCTAAAACGAATATCTTCATAGTAAATACACATTTACTTTGTTCTAATAAGTCCGGATGCGATTCATTACGCTACGAACTTGATTTTTCATCATACTCGCAAGATCTACGCGATTTCCACGTTGTGTTCTTCGTTGGTGGCTTGTGGATCCAATTGATTTCGGTCCAGACCTTTTAACCTTGGGTTAATAAATCAATTATAATCTTTTTCATCATTTTTAGGTAATGGTTTTACTCCTAATTGATTTATGGATTCGTTGTTGTGTGATTTTGCCTAGAAATGCATAATATAGGAATTTGATGGATTGAATCGTTGTTATTGATATGCTATGTTTAAACTACTGATCTTATATGATTAAATGATGGGTTATACATATATAATCTGATGTTATAAGTTTTGGAAAGCGTTTGGCATGATTCAATAATGAATTGGTGTAGTTAAACAATGATTAGGCGATTTCTAGACTTTTGCGTATTGGATTCGTTTAATGAATTATTTAAATGGTTGAATCCAAATTGATTTGTTATTAAGTGTTCTTATATCAATAGATACTGATATCAAAAAATTATTTGTAAATGAGAATTGAAATTAGTTTGTGTTGTAAAATCTCTATGATTTGCGAAATTGGCAATTCTACGAAAGTTAAACGCTATGATTGCAAAATGGTTTTCAAATGCTATATCTACTGATCTAATATTTTCTATATGATGTTTTTATGTGTTTAAATTAGTAGTAACATACTTTGGTTCATCGATTGTTGGTTTTGAATCGTTTGGCTAGTTTAGGCAATTTTCGGCAAAATTGCCAAATTTGATTATTTGAGTGCTTTGGCTTAATTTTAGTTTTGATCAAATTGTTAATGGCTGGAAATACATTTTATAAACTATTTTGGACATTTATAAAATGATAGTTTACCTTGGGTCGTTTTGAAAATCAATGGTTGTTATGGTATATAAGTTATAGTGAATTTTACAAAGATTCTATGACTATCTAAGTTAATATTTCAGATTTGAGTTTAAACCTTTAAAAGGTGTATACTTTGGGTGAAACTTACCAAGTGTTGGCAAGCTATATGACTTATTGCTTTTAAGGTTGGCATTGTTAAGCTATGAATTGAGTTCTTATTTTCAAATGACTTTGGTTTTATTTAAGGATTGGTTTTAAACTGTGGTTTTCACTTTGGCTTATGGTTGGATCGGGTTAGACTTGTGTCGCCCGACATGTTATGTCGAGCTATACTGCAGTTAAGGCTAACACACTACTCTGGGAAACTCTTTGGTTTAAAAGAACTATTTAAGCTATGAAAAGGACTTCGGTTTTGTTTTTAAGGATGTGAACGCATCTAAGTTAACTTGCTTAAATTGTTTAAAATGAATGGTATGAATTCTTTAGTTTGTTTGGTACATAGATGTTTACCTTACTTGGATTGTATTTTGGTTGTGTTCAAGATGCTAGTCCTATGTGGTGTCTAGTATTCTTAGAGTTAGGGGTTGTATGGATTTTAACTTATACATTATTTTAGACTCGTCGACTGCTCGTGCTTCGGAGTCTATGCAGGGTTAGTTGTTTGCCAAGATTTCACGTGGATAAGCAAGCAATGTGTTTGTAGTGTTATTTACCGCTTTATTAAGTACCGCAATTATTTTAGTATATAAACTGTTTTCAAACTGTTTTAAGCGATTATGGATCTGGATTGGAACGAGCTACTCGATAGGCTAGTATCGAGACTGTGTGCACCGGTAAGTACTCTGGGATTGGCAGACTAATGTCTTGCTTACGCTGGTATATGACGAGGATTTGTTCCCGTCCACTCTGGGTTCAGTATGATACATCATACTTACGCTGGTATCATTTCAATACTGTATTTCCATAATCTTAAGTATAATAGTATAAAAGGATTTGTTTTAAGGGTTTTAAACTTAATAAATGTAAATAGCATTAAGAACTCATCTCAGTATATATGACCCCGTTGTTTTCCCAATTTTTCCAGGCTTATGATTTGAGAGCGTTGGTCATCTCCGTTTCTTTATTTTCCTCGGAGGTTTTTATGTCAATAAAGTTAGTCAACTGTTTTATCTCTTAGACCGCAGTAGAACTAGTTTATCATTTTGATTATCGTACATTGGATTGTCGGATTGATTTGATTGTCTTATTATTACCTTTGGCATGTATACTTTGGATTTATCTCGTTATTTATAAGGCATGCTGTTGAGACTCGGTTCAGTTGAGCATTTTAGATATTTAAGTTGTTTATGATAGAACTGTGATACAAACTGCTAGACTTAGGTTGGAGTCTCAGTTGCCCCCGAGCAGTGTTTTCTAGTAGGTTTATATGTTTGATTGTTTTTCGCAAGGCTTGTTACAGCTTTTGGTATGACCATACCCATACCCTAGCGCCGGTCGCGATCTATGAAATTGGGTCATGACAACGGCTATTATTTACATTTTTATGTTGATTTAGCATGTCAGTCACGCGACTATATTTGATGATTTAGACTTGTGTAATTGATCGGAGAAAATAGTTTATTATAAATTATCTTTTAAATCTCCATACATTTAAACTGAAAAGTAAAATAATTAAACATGTATTTTACTTGCTCTGAAATTAATAAATTATAAAGTATTACAATTGTAATCCACTGTGTACGTTAAATGTACAAAGGTAAATATGGAAAACCCCCTCCTGAAACGTTGGGAACACGAGTTGTGCCTGTCCTTATTTTACTATTTTATTAAAAAAATAAAAGGAGATGGATATATACGGATAAAGGGATGTGAATTCTTTTTATCTACTTTATTCACGTGGATATGACGCAGCAGCTTTAAGGGAGATTGAAAACTCGGACTCTGAATTCCTAAATATCTAAGCAGTATAGGCGCCATATTCCGTATATCATAAGTTGTAAAGAGTTGTGGTCTTTCACATGAATTGTTTATTTTTTTCAAGTCAGTGTTGGATTTAGCTGAAGGAGGGTGGTTATTTATAAAACTACTTAATATTCATATTTAGGAATTCATCCTGTGTAATTTATTATCAAACTCATTATCCAATAGAAAAAATTCCCAAGTTTTAAAGTTTGTTGTAATTGCAAATTACACTAAAGTTCGTGATTTAATTTGCAATTAACTCCAAAAAGATTTTGCAATTAACCCAAAATGGCACATTTAACATGGCACACTAGAGCCCCAGAGAACAATGAGTAACAAAACAAACACACAGTCACAAGGGAAAAAAACCTCGTTTTTATTGAAACAATTAAAATCCAAAACGAGCTGCTAAATCTTCTCCGATGGGGCATAAAAGGAGTCAGAGCATTGCTTTACTTGCGACGTTAGAGGTAAAATTTCATGAGATTCTTTTAAGATCTCCGGTTTTTTCTGTACATAGCTAGGGTTTTGTTGCTCTTACTGGTACTGATTACAATGAGCGACATGAGCTAATTTTGAATTCAAAAAGGGTAAAAAGTGGGAGATTTGGTGGAACAACTAGGAAGGTTTGTGTGTTTTACATGTGAAATGTTGATCACAGTTTTATTTCTGGTCCTTAAAACTTATTAGAAGTTGTTTTCTTCTTCCTTTGTGTTTTAGGTCGATAAAATGAAGGAGCTGAACGACCTACTTTGGGGAGTTGAGGATATGTCTGATTCTGATGCACCTGCGATGGCATAGGTAAAATTTAATATGATTCTTTCTTTAGACGACATTTTTTTGTTCTTAACTTAAAGCATTGTCATTCTTACTCGTACTACTGATGATGAGTGGCAGGATCTTAGTTTGAATTCAAAAAAGTGGAAAAAGGGGAAATTAGTTGAAATAACTCGGAAGGTTTGTGTTTTACTTATGATTTGTTGTTCATAATTTTATTTCTGGTCTACTAACTTATTAGTGGCCTTCTTATTTTATCTTTGTGTGCAAAAAAGGATGTTCCTGGTAGACCAGCGGATAAGGTAATTTTCATTCATTTACATAGATATCTTGTTCATCAGTGTTGATAACTCAAGATAATTCTGTAAATGTTGTTTTTCTGTTGATGTTAAAATTTTAACTTTGTTCTATTTTTAGCAGTGGGAGCCTATAATGAATATTCATGAACGCTCGTCTTTAGGGGCTATAGTTTCCTAGAATTTAAACTTTCAACATGTGGAGCAGCTTAAGGCGAATCTTAATCCTTCGCAAAACGAGTTGTTTAGGCGGACTTGTTTTGGGTTTTTATTTGAATTGCCCAAATTAGATGATCAAACCCAACTAATCCACAACTTGCTTCTGATGGAAGTGAAGCAGCCCAACCGCAATGAAATGTGGTTTGATTTAGCCAGAGTTCTACTTCAATTTATCATCCGTGATTTTGCTTTGATTATTGGATTAAAATGCGACGATTGCATGGACATGTCATGCGACAAAGCCGAGAAAATGAGCGATGGGATTTATGAACAATATTTTGGACCTCTTTGTAGCGTGAGAAGGCATGACGTTGCTTGTATTTTGACGGATTGAAGGATGCAACTACTGAAGAAGCTGTTAAACTTGCCGTGTTGTTTGTAATCCAGATGATTATTTGCTCGGGCCAGCCAAACGTCATTGTGAAAAAGGAATTAATCGACTTCATTGATTATGGGGATTATAATGCGTATCCTTGGGGAAGGCTTGATAATGATAACACTATTGCCAGTATTAAAGACAGAATGGAGAAAGGTCTGGAAAAAAGGAGGAAAGGAGATACAAAGGAGTGGAGTTACAAACTGTATGGGTTCCCTCATGCTTTACAAGTTTAGTTTTATGAGTGCTGTAAAGACTCGAAAGACATTTTTAACAGTGCTGCTCTCAAAGTTGGCGATTGTATTCCTCGGATGCTGGGTTGGAGGTTTTTAGTTTGAAAAGATATCAGCGCGTTAGAACATTGTTTGAAAAGGGCTTGGAATCGGTTAGTCATGAGAAAGTATTGTTAGCATTTATTTAAGTTGTACATTTGTAACAAGTTTCGGTTTTGCAGCTTCGAATCGGTAATTTGACGCCAACTCCTAAGGAAATTACAGAACTTGGCATCACTATTTTTCGGTCGGCGAGGAAGATTCCAAGTCTGACGGCACCAGAGATGGTGAACATGGAGCCAGGACGGATAAGATTGGCGAAATATTGAAATTTCGAATATGGGCAACAAAAACATTGTCTGAAATTCATGCAGCCGTATGTGTACAAAATAAGACCGAGGAGTGGGTGGGACTTCAATTTTCAATTTAGTAGTGTCTACATTATTTATTCATTTACTTCACAGACATTTAAACAGATATATTTTAACATGATACTCGGAGAATATATCTAACTGGTTGTATGTTAGTTAGACGAGTTGCAAAGAGGGGTGAATTCACTACGACTCTGCTGTTTGGAAAATGATAATGAAATTGAAGAATTGGTGGACGATAAAAATGAAGATATACAATAGACACTACAAGAAATTTTCTTTATAGCGACCATTTTTTAGTGAACAGATGGATTTTGGTTGCTAATATATTTCAATTAGTGACTATAAATATAGTTGACCGCTATTATTATTGTTTTTAGGATGATTTTAAAACATCATCATTAATAATAGGGTTAATGTCAAAAAAAATCACAAACTTTATATGTTTTTTCATTTTAATCACGCAGTTTAAATTTTGTCATTTTCATGCACGAACTACCACTTTTTCCCAATTCATACACGGCGCTGAGGTGGCACTCATTCATTGGTGTAATATGACCTCCATTTCAGCAAATTACACCAATGGAGCCGTGACACCTCAGCACCGTGTATGAATTTGGGAAAAAATGGTAGTTCATGTATAAAAATGAAGAAATTTAAACTGCGTGATTAAAATGAAAAAACATGTAAAGTTCGTGATAAATGAAAAAACATGTAAAGTTCGTGATTTTTTTCGACATTATCCTTAATAATATTTCAATCTCATCGCTAATAAGAAAAAAAAAAGCGGGACTCTTTTCCCTCCATATCAAATAGAAAAACCTTATGAAATAAAAAAAAACAAAATTTGGAAATAGCCATATAGGAAAGAAAATGTGAAAATTTTTAAACCGTTTCCATAATCGTGTTTTAAGTTAACTCCAAAACCATCATCTACCTCCTCAATTAAAATTCTTGCAGCCACTCATCTCAATTTCAATTACCCAGGTTTGTCCTCAACAATTTATTTTGCTTTAATTTTGTGTTTAAATTTTGAATTTAACACTTCAAATTTTCCAAGTGACAGTGTTATGGGTGTTATTGATTTCTCTTCTATTTACATAATTTAGGCCTTTTGTGATCATTTGTGTATTAATCGATCGAACTATTTTTCTCAGTTTATTTTTTCTAATTGCTGCTCTTTGGGTATATTGGCGTCTTTGCATCTTTACTTTTATTTAGTATATTCTGAATTTTCTTTAACAATTTGATCATATGTGATTTTCATAGTTTTTATGAATGTCTTTCTCGTTTTTTAGTTTTAGGTTGCAGTGTGGATTTTCATACCAGTAAAGCCTTTCTAGCTGCACAAAGGGATCAATTGGATTTAATCATTAGAAAGTAATCTTTCTTGCTATTTTGATTTCACCAAAGGCATCTTGTTTAATTTTTCTATTACATGTGATTGATTTTATAGGCTCAGTAATTTTTATATTGTAATATGCAATAATGGGTGTTTATGGGAATTAATGTTTTATCATTGTCAATCGTTTTTGATACAGGATAAATGATTGGTCTACATAGAAGTTAAATTTAATTTTTTAAAATTTACTGCAATTAGGTTCTTTTGATTTTTTAATTATGATTAGAATAGTTTTTCTATTAATGTAATCTCTTTAGATTTACAAGTAACATTTGAACTTATATTGTTAAGAAAAAGAAACAAGGAAATGCATAATCTAATTTTGAAGAAGTCATGGCAGCTCTGTTTTTGTAGAACTACATATTCAGTGACATATTAAGAATAATGGAGTAATCTTTTTGTAATATTTACATAACTCTATCAGAAGCAAATAAAATATTTAAGACAAGTTTAATTGGTTCAGATGGACCCAAAACTTTGTAAATGAAACTAATTAATTTTCTGTGTTAAATTTCCTTTATAAAACATAACAAAAATCCACAAACATAATGAACCAGTTTACAAGGAGAACAGGAAGGTGAGGAAGTAGAACATGAAGACTGAGAGATGAAGATGGTGAGGTATTTTAAGATATTTTTACTTTTACTTCAACATTGCACGCAAACATTTATTTTCCATGTCCTTTTCTTTGCTGCTACGTAGAGCTTTTGGCTGGGGGCGCTTCCTTCCATGCAGTAAGGAGACCAGAATCATTGATATATCAGTACACGAGCGCATCAAGAAGAAAATATGTTGTGTATTAGTATTGATTATTAACCAAATAATCTTTGTATTGGAGGGTCTACGGTTGTAGCATATTTTGATGATTGAAGATAAAATTCTCTTCATTTGTGAATTCACCTGTTTCCGTATATATCCATCTCTTTTTGATCGAAAAAAAGTTCAAAACATTACATTTCTGCATAACCTTCTAAATAAGAGTATATCAACATGTTCGTTTTCACCTCAACAGATATCGCCGCAATATCGATACAATTAATCTGTTATCAAAAGGTGCATTAACTGTAGATATATAGTATTAGTTAATATCATAAACAAGAGATACCCGCTATATATTTGAAATATTTTTGTACATATTATTCATCATTTCATGCTATAACAAATCAGAGTAGTTTCAACGAGTCTGTTGAAATGAGTTATCCATGAAAAAGGAAAACTGTAGTATTCAAAAAGTTACATTTCTTCATTTCATTTAATAGAAATGAAAATATCTGTGAAATTAAAAGTAGTCTACTAGCTATAGATATTGTAGAGATATTAAACATACGAAAGTACTCTATCACCTGGTTAATTAATTTGACAAAAAATTAATTAATTTTATCTTTGACAAAAAAAAAATACTCCCATTTTTCTCAAGTTAGTCCTGAAGGCGGGAGTGACGCACCTCATGCCAAAATTACCTCCATTTTTCTCAAGTTCACTGAGATGTTTGACACCTCAAAAATAAGTGGACCTGAGGGAACTTGAGGGGAGCCACTGTTACTAGTTTTTACCGTTCTTTTTCCATTGGATGAATGTGATAAAAATAAATCCAACGGTGATAAGGATACAAAATAACCTACCGTTACTAGTTTTTACCGTTCTGACATGTCAACTACGAGCTCCGTGCCCTCATTAATATGATTTGAAATATCACTATAGATGTGTCGTCTAGAACTGTAGTAATCATTTGGAAAATTACCCTTTATATCATAAGTTTTAAAACTTTTACAAATATCTACCAGTTAACTTCAATTTTCTACTAATAAAATACCAAAGAGGGGTATTTTTGCAAACATTTCAAAAAATGAGATATTTTTCTAAAACAAAACCTTTACAAATCTTCGAAAAATATTACTTTTAGATGAAAATTAGACGAATGAGACATTGTCACGTATGTGGTAAAATGGAGATTAAAAATGGGTCGGACTTAAACCCTTTCAAACAAGATTTTTGCAATTTTATACGGCGGTGGTTCTTCGAAATTTTCAACACAATTAGTTCTGTCTACCAGGTTTCTGCATCCTCATTTATAATGAATTCAAAGGAGTCATAGGTGGTTGTTTTTACTAGTAAGCAGTAAATCCTTTAAATAAACTTGTTTCGCCGGTTCAACATGTCCGTTCGTGATAATTTATCAGGGGGAATCATTCAGTTGAAAAAGTCATCCCCAATTACAATGAATTCAGTTTTTTTTTGCCAAAGTGTTTATTACTAGTTTTTTTTTATGAATGTTTATTCCTCTACTATTTTTTTAAGAAATATTTATTACTAGTTAATTGCTTTCATTTAAGACTTGTTTCGTCGGCGCAACATCTCTCTTCATGATGATTTATCACGGGGAATCATTAAGTTGAAAAAAATAACATATTTAAGATATGTGCGCATTTCACATGTCTGTGTAAACAGTGGTTTATGAAAACAACGTATAAGACTATTTTGCAATTTTAAAGCGGAAATTCCACTCCTTTCCAGATTATATCTGACAGTTATCTTATTGATTTTGGGAGTATAATGCATTTTACCTACAGTGCAATGTGCATTATGTGTTGATAATCTGTTTAACTGTGTCCAAATTATATGAACTTATTTTTAAGGCAATGGAAAAATGTAATTTTCAAATACTACTGTTTTTCTTTTTCATAGGTAACTATTTTCGACAGATTCGTTGAACCGAATCTTCATTAAAGCAGGAAACGGTGGATTTTATATACAAAAATACGTCAAATATCTCTAATCAATGGTATTTATTTGTCAATTTTATTATTTCTTTGGTTATTAATTATGATTAATTTTCTGATCGAATAAGCATAATATTATTTCTTTGGTTATTGGTTGTTGATATTTGTAAATTAATGTCGATAATTTCCAAACAGTTTCGAAATTATGATATTTAACTAATATGTATGCCTAGTATATATACCTTATTGAATTTTTGTTGATAGGTTAATTTTATTGATATTGTTGAGGTATCTTTAAATCAAAAAAATGACGTGTTTGAATGATATACTTTTTTTTAGAAGGCTATGCAGAAATGTAACGTTTTGAATTCTATTAACTTCCTTCTTAAGGTTCCTCATTTCGATAGCGTAGCCATGGAACCCGAATGTGTTTCCTTAAAGCAGGGAAACGATGAATTAGAGGTAAACAATTATAGCTGACCTATATGTAGATATAACATATAATGGCTTTCCTGTTATTTCATAAAACGTTTTTCTAGACTGATTTAGCATATGCTTATTTCTTAATATCCCACATGCATGTCAACATAATTTAAATATTGATATCTAACTTATGTTATGTCACGACCCGAATTTCACCCTAATCCAAGTCACGACCGGCGCTAGGGAATGGGAATGGTTGTTCCGAAACCCGTAGCAAGCCTAGAACCTCTAGAAATTTTTCGCAAATATTGTTACTGGAACGTACCTCGCATACGATCCGTTTTCAGAAAACACTATTAAAACTTTTCCTTTTTAACGTAACACGATTTTTGAAAATACACATATAAGCAAAATCTGGTTGTCAGAAGTACTGGTTGGATGACCTCGTTATCTTAACCCTTGTTTCCTTCTGAAAACCTGGCGTGGTGATCACTGGAAACCAGGGACTTATCTTTCGCTTGCCTTAACACACAGGCAGCCCCGTCCCCAGCCACACGCCACTGTTAATATGTTTAATAAAATAGTGCGGACATCTCTGCGTCTCGCAACGGTGGTATTAAAAATACACAGCGGACCGGTTACACATAACCGGTGTATATTAAACATACCGTTTTTAACCCTCACAAAAACACACGAGGCCGACTCGGTAACTAGATACAATATGCCACTAAGCAGCCATCCAGAAGGTATACACATGCACTAGATCCTATCAGAGTATTAAACAAAGGACTAGTGGCACAGCTGCTGGCACATTACACTTATACTATTGCAGCATACTAAGAGTACAAAATCCTATGTACATTACCAAAGAAGAGCTTTCCTAAAAACGGGACGTGGAAGCTCGACTGACCTCAAATCTCGTTTCCTGAAAATGGAGAAACAACAACGGGGTCAGAAATATAAATATTTCTGAGTGAGTAGACAGTTTACAGATAAATACCAAAATCGCATAATATATATAAAACAGTTATATATATATATATATAAAATATTACTAATACGTTGATCCATATGAAACCCTAGTCCACAACTGTCCTAACAGACACACTCATCTCACGAGCTTATAGACAACAGAATAAGACCGTGACCCTAGTCACTGCCGTCCACTTCTGTATCTCTGGTACCTGGACCATAATCATGAAACTTCCATCGCGGTTTATCCCGCGACCGTAACTGTATTACTGCTGTCTCAGAGTTTACCCGTGAAGTCAGGGCATTTACTTTCCCAATGACTTACACGACATACATACCTCTATACCTCGACATAAGTACATCTAGAAATCGGTGTTGGTGATCACGCAACCCTATTGCTGTCCAATAGGTAGCTCGTTCCAATGGACCTCTCTTGCCTAGTTTATACTACTGCAATTTATGGATTTAAAATAATTGAATACTGATATTCAAAAGTAAACACGTAAACTCACAGTACTGCTAAGTTACTACTTAGCCCTGCCGTATGTGTGATAGACTCCCTGGAGTCCTGGTCTGACTGCTGGATAGCTAGTCGGATCAAACATACAAAATACACAAGGCAATACATCAATATCTATTTCTGGTATAAACATCTAGGTCCTGAATCCTAGGTCCAGACAAATCATACAAACATATAACACATAACACTTATGGTCTTTTATTTCTTAAAAACCATATAGACTGTTTTCACTTCGAGAAAACGTTTAGACTTCTCTCTAGAAGTCATTTTAGGTATATAAGTACCTAATTAAAATCATTTAATAGTATAGACATGATTGTCAAAACAATTCACAGTCATATACTAATTATTTAGCAAAGCCGATCGCTAAATCTTTTAAACTGGTTAAACGTCGACTTTAACTCTTTTAAAGTTCTTTTTAAACGTTTAACTTTACTTTTAAAATCTCATATTAAAACACCTAACTTTAGGTTTAAAAATATTTATTTAAAATATTTTAGATTTGGTCGGAATACACGTCGAGTTACTAGGCGAAAACATCTCGGAATCGCCCCTCGAAAGTCCGCCGAAAAAGTCTGGAAAAGTCCCCACGCACACGTCCCGCTAAGTCACCGTGCGTCCGCACGTGACTGGCTGTGCTTTCGCACAGCTGACTAGCTGTGCGTTCGCACAGCTAGTGCTTTGCGGGCGCACAGCAGGCCAGCTTCAGGGAAATCGATCCCCGAGCCATTCTGACGTGCTTTTAAATCTCGAAACGCTGCAAAAATGCTATTTTAATGTCCTATTTCACATATACTCAATCCAATCACAATTTGGACGTATAAATCGATCGTTCGATACGGTAACCGTTTATAAACGTATATATATTCGAAATATATCGAAATATATCAAAATAAACATTTAATACGGGTTTAATACCTGATTACTTGAGTAATCGTTTAAGAAAAGGAGTTAGAATCGAGAAACTGACGAATTCGATCAGAACCCTAACTTTCGTCGCTCTGAGATGCTAAGCAGCTCTCATTTTGGCTTCAGAAAGAAGAAATGAACTTTGATGTTCATTTTCAATTCATATGATGTGTTTAAATAGTAAAGGCTAAATTACTCTTTAGTACAAGCTCAATCAGGCACTTTAAACCAACTTCTTAATTAGTCGTTCGTAACTTAAATGGAAACGACTTCCGAATTTCATGAAAATTTACACAAAAATCTAATAAAATATAAAAAGAATAAAAATATCCGACTTATATTTTATTTTTAATAAATTTCAGAAGATTTATTAGGTTCAAATCAGTCCCGCTTGATTAAACTTTCTACGTCCAAATTTCATGAAACTTTGACGATAGCTTCGTCAAATTATTTCACGAATAATGACACCAAAATTATTCGCTCGGGACTTATATATTATTTTATTTCAATTTGGACTAATAAATAATACTTAATTAATTTATAACTAAAACTAATTAAGTTAAAGAATCCAAGGACCAAAGGAAATATTTTTCCTTCTTCCTCACCACGCATACCACCGCCTCTCTCTTATTCTTATTTCTTTTTATTTATTATTATTTTTATATATATATATATATATATATATATATATATATATATCTTAACTTATATTCGTTAATTTCACATCGAGACTTCCGAGTTTCGACATTTTAAATTTCGGGATTTTGTCCGAAATATTAAACTCTCCAATTAGAGTGGTATATTGATATATTAATTATCAATATATTTTTATCTTACAACTTCAGTCGTATTTCTTATTCGATTAGTCCCGTTTATATCCCTTTATTAATATTTAAATCCCCGATTTAAATTTTAAACTTCTATTATTACGATATACTTTTAGGGATACTTATAAATTAAATTTACGCTTAAATTTAATTTACGTATTCCCGACTAATAAAATCCTTACACGTGGCTTATAAAAATACGGGGTATTACATTCTCTTCCCCTTATATAAATTCGTCCTCGAATTTACATACACTTTTTCTTTTACTTATACAATCAGCAATTTTTTTTATATCTCTTGTTCTATGCTTTTCGCAGCATAAACATTACTTATCTGACTTAACCAGTGGCATATTTACCTACCGGTATACGAACTTTTATGTTAGCATCTTGCAGTTTTCCTCTAACTACATCGTATGCCTCTCAATTTTTTTTTCATCCCACTGTACTTTCACTTTTAGGTTCTCAACCTATAACCTTGACTTCTGTTATCAGAAGTCTTGGTACTCATTAACCTCGAATTACTCTCCAGTATTTCCTCTCTTCGCGCTTACTTCGGCTACCCGGATCGCTTATCTTGAAGCGTCCATTTACCAAATAAATTTGATATCATTATAGTCGGCAATCCGTTCTACAACTTCCATTTAGACTTCGAGTTAAGATTCTTTCTCAAAGGTATCGAAAATTGATCTCAAAGTTGCCTCTTCGAGCTAATTTTGAAAGACTGCAAAACTGCCGTCATGGCTGTTGTCGAAGCCAATGAACCAAGCATTTAAACCAGTCTTGTCCCAAATATTTATCATATTAAGAGTCGAACTCAATCCGACCTCTTTTTGGTTTTCGAAATCATCCTTGAAGTTGGCTATTAGCCATACTTGTATTTTTAATACATCTTATTACTTTTCCTTTTTGTTGTACTTGTTTATAGACAGTACAAACTTTGAACTCATTTCTGGGATATCAACTTGTTACTAAGTCTTATGATATCACCTTTGAATTCACTTTCTTTTTATTCCTTGAACTTTCTAGTTCACTGTTTATTATTGATCGTATTTTATTGTACCTTTTCATAACTAAGATTTTTAATCTTATTATAAATTTGTTTCACATCTTTTACTCGTTTTAAGGTAATGTTGGTTAAGTATTTTAATCTCTAACTTTACCATTTATATCTTGTTTGAACTGTTGTTCACTAGCAGACTGCTCATCCTTTACCTCGCTTATGATTCTATATCTTGTATAGAATGTCTGTTACTCCTTGTCAGTCTATAGTAACTTCCTGTTACAGATTGAATTATTGGGTTCCTCAAACAGTAATGATGTGGTCATCTAAGTGTAGGTGTAGGTTATTACCTAATCATCTCCCATTAAACACCTTCCCAACTCATTCACAGTCACCGCAAAACTATACTTCCGCCACTAGTTTTCGGTATTTGCAAGGTTAATTAGACTTCTTAACCTCTTTTCCACATACATATATTCTCCTTGTTCACAGCTAACATTTATCATAACTGTACTATAGCTGTTACTGTCACATTTAATTAACTGACTATCAACTTTGGCTCCGTTTTCAAAACATTTCACTTTGAAAACAAAATGTTCATTAAACATTTTCCACTTTTAGTCGGCCATACTTTACACATTTCTGGCCCGACATTCAAAATACATGTACATTACATGTATATTCCGTTACCAGCCAGCCTATACCTCACAGTTATAAGGCTCGGTTCTCGGAATTTTCATCTTTTGAAATTACTGTCTCACTACAGTTTTCAAATTCATTTATATACATATATGGAGCTCATGTTGATAATTCCAAGTTAATTAAAGTTTACACTTCTCATCGTTGTCGCTTGTACTTTTGGCTCGCTGCCAAAATTCACGCAAGTTTCACGACAATATCTCCATCATCTGGCATCTTCCAATGCTCCATTCAACGATCGCAACGGTTAAAACTTACATAACCGTCTTGAGATTATCATATCCCAATATCAAACCGATCTAACGGTTCGATCGCAAGTTATTAGGGTTTTGCTACACCCTACTAGTTTCCAGACAACAATCTGAAACTCACTCGTCCAATTCACTATCTCCATCTTTGTTACACCTTGATAACATTTCATCTAATGTTGATTCAAGGTTTGATATACTGTTTTGAGTATATTGTTTATTTGTTTTATGACTTAATAATCATTTTTCATTAATGAATATCTGTTAATTCGACTTAACAACTCTGTTAGTCGTTAACATATTCATTGGTCCTCTTTATTCATGTCAGAACTACTAGTGTATCTACTCGGTTATGAGAATACTCATACTTCTTTTCATAATCTTTCTCTTAAATGTTTCATTGTTATTTATCATTTAAGTGCTGAGGTTTACTCCTCTCAGACTTATGAATTTTGGTTTTATCTAACCACTCGTATGGATTTAAGAGATATGTTCATTACTGACATCTGCTCTGTCTGTAAGACTAATCTCCAATCCGATTAATTAAACACGTGAGTATGACTTTGTTCACATATAGCTACTTAAAATCAAACAAACCGAGTCGTGTTCAATTAGATCCTACTCTCTTATCTTAATCGTGACAATTTTCTATCGTCTACTCTTGAACTTTTATTTACCATAAAAGTCCATCACTAGACTTATGCCAATCTACACCTGAGTAAGAATATAGATTCTCACTCTCTCTACTCTTCCCATACTTTCGGTAATCTCTAATGTCTCGATATGAAACACTAGAATTTAGGTCTTTATTATTTATTCTTATAATAAAACCGTTATTCTTTATCCCTTTTTCCCATCTACCTTGTCACTATCACAGAGTTTTCGTTTGAGAAAATACAATTTGTCTCGCGTACACTGACACTTAACAAATACAAATCAAATTTTCAGACAAATACAATTGATCTCGTCTGAAACAATTATTTGTCCTGCCTGCGCGGGCCTTATAGATCCCTATTTTCAAACAAATTGTGAATTCTCAAATTCACGGTTCAAAACGTTTTTCATACAATTGTGCTTCAGGGTGATGACATCTCTCATCTCCAAAGAGTTGCTATCTCAATTCACATTCCTTTGATATACTGATATATCAAGATATATGATGCACTGCCCTAATCAAAATCATTTTATATATATATATATATATATATATATATATATATATATATATATATATATATATATATATATATATATATATATATATATATAATTCAGGTATGCTTCTTCTATAGTGATTTTCGCAACATGCACCTTTAATGCATTTGAGCACAATTATTCGTTCAACTCTGAACAAAACTTTAACAATTTTCTTTTCAAACTACTTCTCTGTGTCATTTCAAGGTTTCCTAATCCTCACATTAGGATTTATCATTCGTTATTCAACATTTTATGTTATTATTCATTATCAGGTTGTTTATTAACAATTATTATTTATTAGTATATGTGTAAGAGTTTAAGGGTATTCTCTATTTTTACTTTATGTTTTCTAGTTTTAGTATATCTTACTATAACACATAAATGTACTTAACTTAAACATAAGACACATATCTAAATGTCACCTGAGGATGATTGTCGAGGCGGTAGTGCCTCTCGAATCATCGGATCTTTTTCCTCGTCCGCATCTACGCGCAAGTTTGCCTTTTCCTCCTCGTTGAACAGAGAAAGGGTTGTTCCACTTGGCAGTAGCTCCTAGGCAACTAGCTCAATCGCTGCTCAATCTGTCTGGCTCGTCCAGCCAAATACATCACTGAATCAGATTGTTCCGCCAGCAGTTCCTCAAACTCTGGACCCATACCTCTCACAAATCTCTCACAAAAACACATTTTTCATATAACAAGTAACACAACATGAACACATAGTACAAAGCACACAACAATTACACATAGTTCAAAGAAAGTCTAACTATTTCCTCGAACAAACGATTCTTCTAGAATCCTCGCTTTGTTCTGTATTCGAACAGAATCAACTTTCTTGAATACTGGTCAATTGATCTGACCATAGTGTACTACTCCAATAGTGCGTCTCGAACACAGGAACATCTCACATGTTCCCTCATTAGCGACGTGTTTCAAACACAAGAACATTTCATATGTTCCTGATCAAACATCACATATACACTATACAAGTATACGGATTGTTACTTATAGCTGAATGATTTCAACAACTAAAAACTGATCAAGACATGACTCAAATCCTATGTTGCTGCAATAGTCTACTAGGAATCCCCATAATTCTTAACACATCTTACTTAACAGTATTAGCAACAGTACATCGGATGGTCGAGTACTTAACACGTTGCTCTGATACCAAGTTTGTCACGACCCGAATTTCACCCTAATCCAAGTCACAACCGGCGCTAGGGAATAGGAATAGTTGTTCCGAAACCCGTAGCAAGCCTAGAACCTCTAGAAATTTTTCGCAAATATTGTTACTAGAACGTACCTCGCGTACGATCCGTTTTCAGAAAACACCATTAAAAAATTTCCCTTTTAACGTAACACGATTTCTGAAAATACACATATAAGCGAAATCTGGTTTTCAGAAGTACTGGTTGGATAACCTCGTTATCTCAACCCTTGCTTCCTTCTGAAAACCTGGCGTGGTGATCACTGGAAACCAGGGACTTATCTTTCGCTTGCCTTAACACACAGGCAGCCCCGTCCCTAGCCACACCCACTGTTAGTATGTTTAATATAATAGTGCGGACATCTCTGCGTCTCGCAACGGTGGTATTAAAAATACACAGCGGACCGGTTACACATAGCCGGTGTATATTAAACATACTGTTTTTAACCCTCACAAAAACACACGAGGCCGACTCGATAACTAGATACAATATGCCACTAAGAAGCCATCCAGAAGGTATACACATGCACTAGATCCTACCAGAGTATCTAACAAAGGACTAGTGGCACAACTGCTGGCACATTACACTTATACTATTGCAGCATACTAAGAGTACAAAATTCTATGTACATTACCAAAGAAGAGCTTTCCTGAAGAAGGGACGTGGAAGCTCGACTGACCTCAAATCTCGCAGAAATATAAATATTTCTGAGTGAGTAGACAATTTACAGATAAATACCAAAATTGCATAATATATATAAAACAGTTATATATATGTATAAAATATTACCAATACGTTGATTCATATGAAACCCTAGTCCATAATTGTCCTAACAGACACACTCATCTCACGAGCTTATAGACAACAGAATAAAGACCGTGACCCTAGTCACTACCGTCCACTTCTGTATCTCTGGTACCTGGACCGTAATCATGAAACTGCCATCGCGGTTTATCCCGCGACCGTAACTGTATTACTGCTGTCTCAGGGTTTACCCGTGAAGTCAGGGCATTTACTTTCCCAATGACTTACACGACGGACATACCTCTATACCTCGACATAAGTACATCTAGAAATCGGTGTTGGTGATCACACAACCCTATTGCTGCCCAATAGGTAGCTCGTTCCAATGGACCTCTCTTGCCTAGTTTATACTACTGCAATTTATGGATTTAAAATAATTGAATACTGATATTCAAAAGTAAACACGTAAACTCACAGTACTGCTAAGTTACTACTTAGCCCTGCCGTATGTGTGATAGACTCCCTGGAGTCCTGGTCTGACTGCTGGACAGCTAGTCGGATCAAACATACAAAATACAAAAGACAACACATCAATATCTATTTCTGGTATAAACATCTAGCTCCTGAAACCTAGGTCCAGACAAAAGACAACACATTAATAGTATAGACTTGATTGTCAAAACAATTCACAGTCATATACTAATTATTTAGCAAAGCCGGTCGCTGAATCTTTTAAACTGGTTAAACGTCGACTTTGACTCTTTTAAAGTTCTTTTTAAACGTTTAACTTTACTTTTAAAATCTCATATTAAAACACCTAACTTTAGGTTTAAAAATATTTATTTAAAATATTTTAGATTCGGTCGGAATACACGTCGAGTTACTAGGCGAAAACATCTCGGAATCGCCCCTCGAAAGTCCGCCGAAAAAGTCTGGAAAAGTCCCCACGCACACGTCCCGCTAAGTCACCGTGCGTCCGCACGTGACTGGCTGTGCTTTCGCACAGCTGACTAGCTGTGCGTTCGCACAGCTAGTGCTTTGCGGGCGCACAGCAGGCCAGCTTCAGGGAAATCGATCCCCGGGCCATTCTTACGTGCTTTTAAATCTCGAAACGCTGCAAAAACGCTATTTTAATGTCCTATTTCACATATACTCAATCCAATCACAATTTGGACGTATAAATCGATCGTTCGATACGGTAACCGTTTATAAACGTATATATATTCGAAATATATCGAAATATATCAAAATAAACATTTAATACGGGTTTAATACCTGATTACTTGAGTAATCGTTGAAGAAACTGAGTTAGAATCAAGAAACGGACGAATTCGATCCGAACCCTAACTTTCGTCGCTCTGAGATGCTAAGCAGCTCTCATTTTGGCTTCAGAAAGAGGAAATGAACTTTGATGTTCATTTTCAATTCATATGAAGTGTTTAAATAGTAAAGGCTAAAGTATTTTTTAGTACTAGCTCAATCAGATACTTTAAATCAAGTTCTTAATTAGTCGTCCGTATCTTTAACGGAAACGACTTCCAAATTTCGTGAAAATTTCCCCAAAAATCTAATCGAATATAAAAAGAATAAAAATATAATTTTTATTCTCATCCGACTTATATTTTATTTTTAATAAATCCCAGAAGATTTATTAAGTCCAAATCAGTCCCGCTTGATTAAACTTTCTACATCCAAATTTCATGAAACTTTGACAATAGCTTCGTCAAATTATTTCGCGAATAATGACACCAAAATTATTCGCTCGGGACTTATATATTATTTTATTGCAATTTAGGCTAACAAATAATACTTAATTAATTTATAACTAAAACTAATTAAGTTAAAGAATCCAAGGACCAAAGGAACTATTTTTCCTTCTTCCTCACCACGCATACCACCGCGTCTCTCTTATTCTTATTTCTTTTTTTTTTTATTATTATTAATATATATATATATATATCGTAACTTATATTCGTTAATTTCACGTCGAGCCTTCCGAGTTTCGACATTTTAAATTTCGGGGTTTTTTCCGAAATATTAAACTCTCCAATTAGAGTGGTATATTGATATATTAATTATCAATTTATTTTTATCTTACGACTCCAGTCGTAATTTTTATTCGATTAGTCCCGTTCATATCCCTTTATTAAAATTTAAATCCCCGATTTAAATTATAAATCTCTATTATTACGATATACTTTTAGGGATACTTATAAATTAAATTTATGCTTAAAATTTACGTATTCCCGACTAATAAAATCCTTACACGTGACTTATAAGAATACGGGGTATTACATATTTTTTTGTTCATAATGAAACGGTTTTCAGAATGAATTAGCATAAGCTTATTTTGCAATATCTCTCGTGCAGGTCAATATGTTGAATTTTTTAAGTTAACGTGGATAATTTCCACTCTTTTCTTGTTGATTTCCAGTGACGGACACTGAATTTTTTTAAGGGGGAACTAAATTAAAAAATATATACTATTGTTTAAGATATCCTTATCATGTGTTATTGCGACATAATTTTAAATAGAATTTAATTTAATTGATATGCAAATAAATGTTAAACTTTTTAAACTTAATTAATAATTTAACCAACGAGCTGTAGCTCAAATGGTATAAGCGCTGGACAATAAATTGTCAAGGTCGTGAATTCAATTCTTCCCACAAGCGCTCCCCCCTCCCCCAATTATAAAAAAAAAATTAAAAAAATAACTTACTTTATTTTTTGAATAAGAATTGTATTTCTTATATTATGCAAAATAATTGTACCTTGATTTTTTATAAAATTTTAATTAAAAGAATAAAAGAATAAATTAAATTTTAATTAAAAGAATAATAATTTATACAACTACAAACTGTATTATCTCCAAATAAAATAAATATTTTGTAGCATGTTCTGTACAACAGGATTATCTTAGGGCGACTCTACATATATCTGTAAAACAAAATGATGATGCTTTTGAGGTAGGCACGAATTAGTTGAAAAAATATAATTTTATCTACGTGATATACTCTTAATTCGAACTAATTTTTGTTAAATAGATTTTATCCTTTATCAAAGGTTTCTAATTTTGATGACCTGGACGTGGAACTCGTAATTTATTCATTCTCTAAATATCTACATATACTTGAATAATTATTGACATTTTGTTTCTTTGGTTAATGGTTATAATGACATGATTTTCCTGAATGAGTTATAAAATTATTTTGTAACATTCCACAGTCAGGTCGAACGTTAGTCAGAGAATATAAAGTGCCATAAATATCAGAGACTGTCGTAGATTTGAGGGATACTATGGAGTTAAAGATAATGAAGAAGCGGACAAAAGAGGAGCGGAGAATATTAGACGATTCCCTTACCTTAGCACATACTTTTGTGATTTCGACCCCGCCGTTGGTGGAAGGTAAGGTTGAAGGGACGGATAATAATTTCCAACAGTAGGTCATGAAGGCTCTCAAGCGAGAAAGAAATTGGTATTCAAATCATCCCAGAAAACAATTTCCTTACACCATAAAGAAACTGGGAAACATTACAACTGTAAAAGGAAAAATAGCTAGATTCAAATAATTGACATGTCTTCTGATTCAGATTCAGATTTGGCCTCATCTCCCGATTTTTGAAAATCATTCAGTGGATACAAAGATTCGGCGGAGGACGTTGTTTGTGGCGCAACTGCGTCAAACATCATGCAGATCATTTTGTATGCCTTTAGCACCGAATTCCATGAACTGAGAGTTATTTATGGATATGTTTAGTAAAATCACTCAGTTGTGTCATGTATGAAGCAAGTCACTAAACAATGGAAGTCAAATAAGAGAATTGACGACCTTGCTAGAGTGTGGATGGATCGACAGTTTGGTACGTGGGCTTAAATACGGTCCTTTTTGGTACGATGAATGATATAAATTATGTTCATTAGCCTAACTGAACTTTAATCTTATTTGTATCTTCCAGGTTGTGGACATGGCTTCGCGGGCACTTATAGCTGAACAGAAAGACAATGGAAGTCAAATGGTAGCATGGTTTACCCCTGTTGTAGACACAGTGAGTTCAACATTTGATAAATTAGACGAGCAGCTATAGTCTTATTACAGATTAATGTCCATGTTTAGAAGTAATGATTTATTACTCCATGCAGGAGCACCATTGCATTTCAGAGTCATTTTGGCAGATATTTGTTAATAGCCACAAATTAAGAGAAAACTTTTGGATCGGCAATGCATACGGGTGTGAGAAGGTTTCAAAATAGTGTGCTCCAACTTTTGATTTGTAGCTATAGCAAGCAAAATTAAAAGTATGATTGCATCCGTAATGCAGATTTTTATCCCCCTCTATATTAGAAGCAGACGCCAATATACCTTACTTGTCATCGACGTGCAATGTAGCAAAGCGAAGCTTTGGGACTCACTGAATACTACAAAGACATTGTTGCAACGCGATAGAAAAGTTATATGCTTTCTGGTACGCAATCGTGATCAGTATTTTGTAATACATGATTGACTGAGCTCTAACTCGGTTAATGCCATCGTGCAGTTAGATCAGATTAATAGGATGTTCCCTGACCCTACTTGTGATGTTTCAACATTGCAATGTATTCAATACTTTTACCCGCTATTGAAGTTGGATGCACCTAAACAGGGGAATGAGTAAGTTTCACCACATTGGAACAATGCATTTCGTATATATTAAAATTGTTTGGGAGTTTATATGTATATATCATTATTTACCTAACAAATTATAACATTACAGCTATGACTGTGGAGTATTTGTAATTAAAAACATGCAAGACCTCAAAAATAAATTGCGGGACGACACCTTCCAAGCCCGCATACGCTTAGGCAACGAGGTGAATGTTTCAAACTTTGCAAATTGAGTGTAGTAAAACATATAATCATCGTATTAATACTTTTTCTTTTTTGTGCGATTGAATCCGCAGTGGCAAAGTCAGCTGACTAGAATCGACATTCTGGCATGGCTTATCACTCATGACTGCAACGAGAAGAGAGCATGTGTAACACAAAATACCTCTTGTATGGATGTTGCCGCACTAAAATTACCAAATTATTAATGAAGAAAGCCTGCAATAGCTATTTTAAAATATTGACCAAATTACCAAATTATTAATGAAGAGAGCATGACAATTAAATGACCTATATTTTTGTAAAAACAAAAACAATAGTATCTGGCGATGACTGCCAGATATGTGATATTACAATCTACGGTAATCTAAAGACGACCTCCGAGTTTTAAATCGTAATGTAGATTTTACATAACCGTAAGTGAAAAAATAACACTAGAGTAGAAACCTAAAGTTTCTTAATTGGAATATAATATTTCTTTCCTGATAATAACCAATTATACTTATACATTAAAGTTAAAGAAAAACAACATGGTGTCTAAAAATGACATATATAATAATGTAAAGTCTAATGGATGAAAGTATAAAATAGTAGAAACTACATATATGAATCACAAAGCATAATTCGGAAAACAGACAAAAATGGAACGTAGAAATTGAATGCAACGCTCCGTTCTGTGTGATATTCTAATTAAATGTTTGTTCATGAAAATCATGATTTAACAAGTACGTATCTACGCTTTATTTACTGATTATCTATTATAAATACAATAAAATAAAACCAATTTACATCTATTTTGAATTTGTTACCTAGTTAAGAGTGTTTTGTTATTTTTATGTTAAATGTAATGTAATAGTTTAAACTGTAATGTTTTTATCTATTTGATATCCTTAGATGTCCGTTTTAAGTGATGTTGTAGTTAAAGCCATTATAGATTTTTAATTTTTTTTGTCTCATATATAAATATGGGCATTACCTTGGTTTCTTCCTAATGAGTAATAATCCATTTGTTTCTAGGAGGATAGAGTCCTGGAATTATATCAACATCTATTTCCTAGGAATTTACTAAACAGGCGAACGCCATATATATCTCCACTACCACAACTGTTCAGTACTGCAATATCGACATTGTTTCCTGAATGAGTTACTATAAATATTTTGCAATCATAATGTGAATACTCCACTCCTTGCTAGATGATATCTAATCACCATTTTGTAAATATCGGGAGTATAATGTCTTATTAAACCTAAGTTTCAATGTGCATTATTTGTTGATAGAAGCTAACTATATTTAGATAGGAAAAAACTTATTTTAAAGGCAATGAAGAAATGTAACTTTTTGAATACTAGATTTTTCCTTTTTCATAGATAAGTCATTTCGACATACTCGTTGAACAGAATCTAATTCGTTATAGTAGGAAACGATGAATAATATCTACAGAAATATATCGATATTGCGGTGATATCTCTAATTCATGATAATGATGTGTTTGAGGTGAAGACAATCATCTTTATATACTCTTATTTAGAAGATTATGCGGAAATGTAACGTTTTGAATTTTTTATCGATCGAAAAGAGATTTCTATATACTGAAACAGGTGAATTCACAAATGAAGAGAATTTTATCATCAATCATAAAAAAATGCTACTACCATAGACCCTCCAATAAAAAGGTTATTTGGTTAATTATCAATACCTAAGTTGCACGGAAACGGAAAAGGAAACGGTTTCCGAAAAAAACAGAAACGGAGAAACGGATTTTTTCAAATGATAGGGGTATATTTATAAATATTAAAAGTTATAAATTAAATACATATAAAATTATAAAAAAAATTATTTTCATATATGTAACCTATTATAAGAAATAATAAAATAAATTATTTGAATATATGATAAGTATAACTTATCAATAAATTTCATAACTATAAAGTCTATAATTAAAATAATAATTTGAAAATTTTAGAATTATAATAAAATCAAACAACACTAAAAAGATAAATTTATTGCATTTTCTAGACTAGCATTGCTATCTCTATTAACTAATTTTCATTGTCAACAAAAAAGAACAAAGGGTCAACGCTCCCCCTGAACTTGTGACACGGGGTTATCTGACCCAATTTATATTTTTTTCAACAACTAATTCCAAAACTCTTTATTTTTGGATCAAATAACCCCATAATTTATATTTTTATTCCAAAAAAAGGATTTAGAATAATTATATCACAACAATTAGGGAAGTGTCTAATTACGTTTTTGCATTCCCTACCTATGATTTGTATTTTATGCGTTTTAAAAATACAATTATAGGGTTATTTGACCTAAAAATGAAGAGTTTTGGGGTTACTTGCTCAAAAAAGTATAAATTGGGTTAGATGATCCCTTATCACAAGTTTAGGGGTCGCGTCGACCCTGCCTCTTTGATTTTAACCATTTATTACTTCTATGTTTTCCCTTTTTAACCCTTTTGTTTCATCGTTTTGCCTTCTCAGGAAAGTTTATAAATAGCTCTTCTTCTTTTTTTCGTTTTTTTTCTTTACTTCTTTCAGGATTTTTGCTTTCATCTTTATGTCGCTATCGTTTTCCCTTTTCCCTTATAATGTGGCTAAGAACATCTTTGATGCCATGGACGTTGGTCTCCTGAGTGACGATGAGGGCGCTGCTGATGTCAGCCTTCCCTTGCTTGAACGTCCGACGACTCCATTCATCTCTCTTCTGTCGGACGATGAAGATTGGCCTCCGGCTGGCGATCTCATTCCTTCTGTGGTGGCTGCCTCTCTGGCCTCCCTGCCTTCCGTTCTACCTGTTGTTACCTCGCCTGGGGCTCTTACATCTATTGCTACCGATTCCATGTAAGTGGTGGTGGTGTCTTCTTCTGCTGCAATGCCATCAGTGACTCCTCCTTTTGCTTCTTCTAAGAGTAGTCGGAAGCGTCCTGCTATCGGTCCCCCGGATTCCTCCTCGGAGGATGTGTCTCGTCCTCGTCGAGATGTGCCACGCTCCACCTTTGTCTTGAAGGGCAGTGTTCACTACTGGATTTCAGTGATTTTGCGACGGACAATTCCGTCGCAAATCACTCATATTCCGTCGCAAATCCGGATTTGCGACGCATTTGCGACGGAACTAGTCCGTCGCAAATGCTCTGGTCGCTAAAATATTAGCGACCAGAGCGTCGCAAATATGGCGACGGCCAGCCCGTCGCCATAACCAAACACACCGTCGCCAATGTCGTCTCCCAAAAAATGAAAAGGGAGACGTATTGGCGACGGATTTGTACCATTTTGCGACGGAATTGATTCCGTCGCAAATATTGACAATTTGCGACGGAATTGATTCCGTCGTAAAATGGTACAAATTTGCGACGGAATCAATTCCGTCGCAAAATTGTATCATTTTGCGACGGAATCAATTCCGTCGCAAATTGTCAATATTTGCAACGGAATCAATTCCGTCGCAAATATAGTCGCAATTTGGGCAGAATTATCTATTTTCCGTCTGTTTTTCCTATTCAATTCACGACGATTAAAATCTGTAAAATCTATTATTTGCAACTCTCATTAAAACTCAATTTCCAAAAACGACCGATTTCATATAAAAACATGTTATATTTTACATATCGTAAGAAAATGTATAAAACAAGATAACACAAAATGTATAAAAGTGACAAAATACAAAATGTCAGAAATACAAACGTGACACTACAAAGTCGGAGTGTCGTCATCGTCTGAAGGACCTGGGGGTGGGCGATACTGCGGAGGAAGAGTCTGCATCATCTTCGCCATCTCGGCCTGAATAATCTCGGCCATCCTCTCATTGGTTCTCGCCTGCTGGGCACGGAGATCCTCCACCTCAGTGGTAATCTGGCGTAGTCCGTCCTGGATCCCCGCCCGCACACGCTGCTCGATCTCCTCCTCAGTTCGCTGTGACTGTGTGGACCTGGTCCTCGCCCTACTAGACGTCGTCGTATCCACGTACGCACTAGTCGCTGAACCCAACCCGTAGACACGCCGCTTCTTGTTGACGCCCTCGATATCCAGAAATAGCTGCGTCTCGTCGACTTCTGCTGTGCTAGACGAACCACCCTCTCCGGTCGGCGGCTGCGATGCAGCAGCAAGTCTCTGAGCAATTGCATCCTACAAAAAGATTGAAAAACATATATATCACATAACGGCTAATTAAAACGTATAACATATGAAATGTAAGTATAAATCCTAACGAAAATTCGGCAGCATTTCCTCTATAATTTGATCAACACCCATTTTTCAGGGACATCCTGCAAACATATAGATTTCATATACAACCCACCGGCTGTTAACACACCTAATCTAACATTTACAATTTAAATTAAAACACATTTTACACTAATTTAATCTAACACTTAAGTAAAGTAAAACAACTACTAAAATTAGATTGTTTATGACTTACACTCATGTCTTGGGCCCTCTTGTCTACCATGACACCCTTATCAGCTTTCGTGGAGTGCATCCGAGTATACAGCTCCGTTGCGGTAGGCTTGCGGCCGAGCTCGTCAGCCTAAAAGAATAATAAACAATTTGTTAGTTCATCAGAAAATCAGAAAATAAAAGATAGTTATAAATAAAAAAGAATTCTAGAAACAAACCAACACATCCATATGTCTGATGGCGGAACGGGATCCCCCTGTGTGGCGTACTGGTCCGGAACCGGCTCCAGCAGGCTCGCTCATCCGATTAGCGCGAGCTACATCGGACTTCTTCTTCTCGTCCTCTGACGCCCAGACGGCCTGCCAGGAATCCCAGATATCTTGGCTGATCGAGGTATGTTTGCCGTCCTTGTCTCTCATCCTGTGAATAACGTCCTTGTATCGGTTGGCAGCATGCGTCATGAATACACCTTTGATGACGTCGTCGCTGTAATCCGCCGTATCCCACCAGTATTCCTTCTGCAAAACATAAACACCAAGTTTGAGTTAGTAATTTTGCGTTAGTCTAAAATCAAACTTTAAAATTAACAATTTATTACCTTAAATTCCTCCCAATAGAAATCTCTCTGCTCTGGAGTCAGAAACCGCCAGGCTCGCCCATTCTCGAACCAGCACTTTCTAAAGATCTCCCGCATAGATCGGGAGATTGGTCCAGAGTTCAACAGCCTCTCCCTGCGAGGTTACAGCAAACTTTTATTACTTTCTATAGCAAAACGATAAAAAAAATTAAACTAACAATTTACATTCTTACCTGCTGGCGTCTGGGAAACACAGTGCCCTCCCCTGATCATCCAGCTCTGCAGGGGGCTCTCCTCGCTGTCGGGGCTGAACGGGGGGTGCCGCCTCCACCTCCTGCTGCTGATCCTGAACAGGGATATCCTCAACAGGGGCACGCACAGCTGGGTTACCCCGACCACGACCTCTAGCTGGGTTACCCCGACGTCCCCGACCTCTAGTCGGATCACCTGAACCACCCTGCCCTCTCATACCTGCAGACATTAAAATATGTTTCGTTCCACATATAACAATTTAACAATTATAACAAAACATTACAGAAAAATACATTATAAAAAAATACATTTTAATTGTTAACAATTTCATATATTTAAATTAATTAATACATTTAATAATACAACTAATTCATTACAATAATAAATGAATACAACTAACAAAAACTGCAAAAATATCAAATACGTCAGTCAAGTTGTTCTTCATCTTCGTCTGATGAGGATGGCGGAAATTCTTCTTCTTCATCTTCAGCAGGAGGGATTTGCAACGCATCTTCGTCCGCCACCTCATTCAGGTCAGCTAAATTTGTGGGATTGTCGTCCGTTTCAACTATAAGGGGATTTTCTTCAATGTCATCTTGAAAGGCCGGGATAATTGCATCGGGCATGTCAAGTTCTGATCGTGCCTTAATTTTGCAAACTGCCCACCAATTTACTTTGTCCCGTTTTCTACTTGGATATGGAAGGTAGTGAACTTGGTCAGCCTGTTCTGCCAAAATGAACGGTTCGTATTTATTGTACCTGCGTCTGTGATTAACATCTACCAAGTTGTATCGATTGGTAGTGTCCGTGCCTGTATCCGTAGGGTCGAACCATTCGCATTTGAAAATGACGGTCTGCTTCATTGGTAGAGCTGGATACTCTAACTCAATTATGTCCGTTAGCACTCCATAAAAGTCATTTTCACCCTCAACATATTCTGTTCCCCTTACGCACACACCGCTATTCATTGTAAGTTGATCCTGCCCATATTCCTGAGTCAGAAATTTGAAGCCATTTACATAGTATCCCTTATATGTGGTGACCTTTCTACACGGTCCCTTTGCGAGACTCAGAATAAACGGATTAGTACAGACAGTTGGATCTTTCACCTGTGGGGAGTTAGAAATTTGTAAGATTTATAAACCTTATTATTAAAATGGAAGTCCATTGTTATAAGATACGTACATATTGTTCGAACCAAGAGGCGAAATCACTTTCAAGCACTCTTTCAATTTCTGTTTCACTTATGTCACTGTTCCTTTCGCGCAATCCGGCCACAAAAACCCTTTAAATGGAAAAGGCCCAAACTAAATCAAATTCTAGCAAATATGTGAAATATTACACTATATTTAAATGCTTACCTTCGATAATCTTCGATTTCGGAACAATTCAGAAGAACATAGGTCCGAGCAGCGATGATCTCATCGTCTTCAAGATATCTCCTGCCGCTACCACGCAACGGCTTTCCCTTAGGTTTAAAAATTCCCAGTCTGTCGGCATCTTCATCGATATCCATATCACAAGTTTCATTTCTTCCCAAACGCACGGGTAACATCGGATCGCCTTCAGCAAAATAATAGGATGCAAATTTAGCGATTTCTTCTTGCAGATATCCACTACTAATGCTCCCTTCGACCCTGCCTTTATTAGTGACCTTTTTTTTCAATTTCCTCAAATATCTGTAACCGGATATTAATATTAGTAATATGAACAGATGGATTCGAGAAAAAACCATGACTAATTGATTACCTTTCAAATGGATACATCCAGCGATACTGAACCGGTCCTGCCATCATAGCTTCATACGGAAGATGCACGGGAAGATGCTCCATAGAGTCAAAAAAGCTGGGTGGAAATATGCGTTCCAACTTACACAGGATTTTTGGGATCTCAGTTTCCATACGGTTTAGATCTTCCTGTGACAGTGACGTGGAAGTTAACTCCCTGAAGAAGATACTTAACTCTGTTAGAGGCTCCCACACATTTTTCGGAAGTAGCTCCCGAAGAGCGATTGGCAGGAGTCGTTGCATAAAAACATGGCAGTCATGACTTTTCATTCCATGCATTTTCAGCCCCTTTAGATCAACACATCTAGACAAGTTTGACGCGTACCCGTCTGGAAACTTTATTTTCTGAATCCACTCAAGCAAAACTCGTTTTGAATCCCTATCCAAAGCATACATTGCCTTTGGATATCTCCCAGTTGCCGGATCTTTAGCTAACCCTGGCCGATCACAGATGTCGTTCAACTCTTCACGAGATTTTGCATGGTCTTTTGTTTTCCCGGGGACATTGAGAACGGTATTAAAAATGTTATCGAAGACATTTTTCTCAATGTGCATGACATCGAGATTGTGACGTATTACATTCGTTCTCCAATAAGGCAAATCCCAAAAGATACTTTTTTTATTCCACCCATGATCTTTTGACAGTAATGCATTAGTAACTTTCGCACCAGGCTCAAATGCCTTCTTAAACCCCAGTCGATCAATCTCTGCTAACAGTTCATCTCCAGTTCTCACCCCTGCAAACCTTTTGCCGACCTCTCGTTTCCCCTTACGGAAATCAGTAACATTTCGACGGAATTGGTGATTCGGAGGCAAAAACTTGCGATGGCAATCAAACCACGATTGTTTACCGCTTTTTTCCAGTGTGAATGCATCGGTGTTTTCCATGCAGTACGGGCATGCTTTTCTACCAGCAGTGCTCCAACCAGACAACATAGAATAAGCGGGAAAGTCATTTATTGTCCACATAAGAGCCGCTTTTAGTTGAAAATTCTGACGCTTATGAACGTCATATGTCTGGACTCCACATTCCCACAGTTGGTTCAACTCTGCAATCAGCGGCTGTAGGAAGATATCCATTAGGTGTTTCGGGTTTCTAGGCCCCGGTACCAAAACCGTTAAAAACATAAACTCATCCTTCATGCACATGCCTGGGGGGAGATTGTACGGCGTCAAAATGACCGGCCACGAGGAATACTGCTGCCCAAAATTGGTAAATGGCTGAAACCCATCGGAGCATAAGCCTAATCTGATATTTCTCCCTTCATCGGCAAACTCAGAATGCAGTTCACTAAAACGTTTCCAAGCCGGAGAGTCGGACGGGTGGCACATCTTATCACCCTCCATCTCGTGGTCTGCGTGCCAGGTCATATGCCGAGCAGTGGCTTTCGAAGCGTACAACCTCTGTAGCCTCGGAGTTATTGGAAAATAGAACATTTTACTATATGGCACGTTAGCCTTTCTTTTTGTGGATTTTCCGTGGGGCACAGGTTTCCACCGCGCATAATTGCAAACTTTGCAGTGCGTTAGATCCGCGTCCTCCCCCCAATAAATCATACAGTTATAAAAACAACAGTCAATAACCTCAACCGGCAACCCCAAACCTTTGACCAGCTTCTTAATTTTAGCAAAATTCGTTGGCATCTTGTTGTCCTCCGGGAGCAGCTCCTGTATCAATCCGCATACGTCGTCAACTAAAGCTACCGAACCCTTATGTCGACACTTGATCTCCATCACTTTAGCAGATGCAGAAAATGGAGAGTGTCTGTTATTCCCAGGCCATATGTCTTCTTCAGCCGCACGCATCATATCATAAAATTTTTGAGCTTCAGCATTCGGGAGCTCATCTTCAGGAAACGTTATTTGTGGACCGACCGCATCAAGAATCATTCTTTGAGCGGAACTGAACTCACCTGGCCCCTCATCTTCATAGTCGAACTCAACATCCTGCTCTGGTAACTGTGCAAGGGGAGGGGGGTTCAAAACGCTCCCCTCGCCATGAAAAACCCATACTTGGTACCCTTTCACGAACCCATTCTTCAATAGATGGAATTCCACCTCATCAACATCCCGATAGCTTGTATTTCGACAACCTCTCTTAGGGCAGGGGCATTTTATCTGTACCCCGCTCATACAAGCCGGATGCCGTAATGCAAACCGGACAAACTCCTTCACATGCTCCTTATAGCCTGTGGTTAGCAGCCCGTTTGTGTGGCTCCTGTACATCCAACTGCGGTCCGTCTCCATTTCTGTAGTGCGGATAATTAGGGGTGGGGTTTTCACTCGAGATAAGCAAAGTCAATGTAATTGACTGCTGAAAAGGTAGGGCCCTATCCCATTCGCAAAACAGGCGCCCCGTAACTCGGCCACGATATATGCCTAGCAACGGAGAAAAATATTCGGCAGCCTTCCGGCGTCGTTCTCCTTTAGTGCGATATTTAGTATATGCGTTGTAACGCTAATTATATATTCCTCGAGGAATAAGCGTTACAAAACATATACTAAACATCCACCCGGAGAACAAACGCTGGAAAACAACCGAATATTTTTCTACCGCTACTAGACATATATGGTTTTTCGTGATCGAGTTACGGAAGCACAAGTTTTGCGAACTGTACAAACTGTACAATCCCGTGTCGTTCAATCTCTTGAACACACGGGACGGGAACTCTACGGCTAGGTTTACGATTTTATTCGGTGGGAATAAAATCGAGTTCAATTTAGGTTGAAAATTGTAAATAAACTATATTTCAATTTAAATAAATCAAAATAAGCGATAAAACCTACTTGTTGAAGGGCAGAACCGCAAACAAAAAGTGAAACGCCCGGATCACTCGGAACAACGGTGCGCGGCTATCAAGAACTATCAGCGACTGTCAGAGAATGCAAACCTATCATATTAAATAAAAACACGTATTAATAAAAAAATTCTACTAAAAATTCGGCAGAACTTCCCCTAAAAATGAGCATCGCCCATTTTTCAGGGAAATCCTGCAAGCAAATTACATAGCACAATCCAACAAATCATGCCACATATAACCTATTACTTCAATTAATATTTTAAATCTTTGACAAAAAAACTTAAATATTTTAAATGCATTTAATTAAAAAATATTTAATTAACCTAATTAATAAAACTAATCCTAATCCCATCAATCAATTAAACTAACTTAACAATTTTTAGAACTAATTAATTTAAATAAATTATAAATCTAGAGTACACCAATTAATCAAATATAATTCTAATTCATTAAATTAACTTAACATTTTAACCAAATTAATCAATTTGACAATTAAATTAACAGAACAAATTATATATTAATTCATGAAATTAAACTAAATTAATCTAAACTATAATTTTTTTACGTAAAGTAATTAACTAGTTATTATAATTAATTAAACTAAAATAAACTAAATTAATCTAAACTAGAGTTTTTTTACCTAAACTATAAATTATAATACTTAATTTAACAAAATTAAATTAAATAATGAAAAACTCACTATGTCGAAACGGTGAGGGCGGCGGCAGCGGGACAAAGGCAGCGGCAGCGGCAGCGGCAGCGGCAGCGGGACGTCGACAGCGACAGCAGTGAGGGCAGCGGGTATACGTCGAAACGGTCTAAAATCGAAATCATAAATTAAATCAATATACTAAACAATTAATTAAACAATAATCAAAATAAATAATTAACTAATATAAAAACACTTACCGCCGGTGGATGAGGAGGAACAGACGGCGGCGCACGGTGGAGGAGAGGAACAGGACCGGCGGCGCACGGTGGAGGAGAAGAAACGGATGGCAACGGCTCTCGGTGGAGGAGGAGGGACTGATGGCGGCGGCGCTCGGTGGAGGAGGAGGGATTGTTGATGGCGACCGGTGATGGAAGAAAGGAAGAGTTAATGGCGGCGGCAAGAAACAAGATAAAAAATGAGAAAAAGAGTGAAGGAGGAGACGGTTCGGTTTTCAATTAGGTCTACTTTTTGCGACGGATTTGTTTCCGTCGCAAATCCGTCGCAAACTGTAGACCTAATTGAAACGCATCGTTTCAATTAGAGGTTTTGCGACGGACAACAACGTCCGTCGCAAAATTTTAGCGACGGACGTTATGCTCCGTCGCAAAACCTCTAATTGAAACGATGCGTTTCAATTGAGGCCGAATTTAGCGACGGAATTATAAATCCGTCGCTAAATTTGGCCTCAATTGAGGCGCCAAATAAACCCCGCCAATTCCCGCCTTTTTGGCGACGGATTTGCGACGCCAAATCCGTCGCTAAAACGGCGGGATCACACCCGCCAATAACTTTACACCTTTGGCGACGGATTTACAACTTTGTCGCAAATTCCGTCGCCAAAACATCAAATTAGCGACGGAAATAGATTCCGTCGCAAATTTCCGTCGCTAATTTGATGTTTTCTAGTAGTGGTTGTCGATCGAGACTGCTTTATACTTCCAAAGGGGGCTCCTCTTGACGCTAATTACATCCGCAACTCCGTTTCTGGTTATCTCCGGAGTTAGTGTCCATTGTCTATGGTTGGACAAGTCAGTGGCGTGGGAGGTGCGCCGTCCATCTATGCTACTTGTTTCCAGCTTCTTGATGAGGTCCGTCGGTTGGAGGATGATCAGACTCGTCTTTCTAATATTAAAAATTCTCAGACGGATGTTGACGCTCAGTTCGAGCAAATGTCTGCCGCTTTGGCTCGTTTCCGTGAGGCACAGAAGCTTCAATCGGATGAGATCTTACAATTGAGGGCCTCAAACGAGTCTCTGACGAACGACCTTCGTGAGAAGACTGTTCTCGCAACTTCCCTGGAGAAGCAGCTTGATCAGATGGGTCAGCAGGTGGAGTCCTTGCATCAATCTCTTCGTCATCGCGAGGATTGTATTGCGGACCTCGAGGTCACGCTGAATAATGTTCGTCTGGAACCGGCGGAGATGGAGGCGAAATGTTCTCGCCTGGAGTTGCAAGGTTAAGCCTTGGAGAATCAAGTTAGGGAGGCTACTGGCATAGTTCCTCTGATGTTTCAGCAATATCGCCGGTCCATCAGGTCGGTTATTCTGAGGGACTATCCGATCGCGGACCTCTCCTTCCTTTATGTTGATTTGCCTCGGTTTCGTGACCAGTGTCTCTCTGCCTTAGCTGCGCAGAGACCTGCGATTGAGGCGTTGGTGGATGCCTCTCCTTCGTCCGAGGTTGTTCCTCCGCCTTCTTCTGCTGTTGTTGCTCTGTCTTCTCCTCTGCCCGTTTCTGGTGTTTCTTCGCCTGCGTTAGTTCAGGGTGTGCCTCCTTCCTCCGGTGGTGTTTAATGTTTGTTTCTTTTTTTATTATGTTGGGGAGTGTGGCCTCCTCTTGTGCCGCACATCTATTTTTAATAATATTATTTCTTTGCCTCTTCTTGTGAGATTTTGTTGAAGTTTTTAGCTTCTTGTTTGCTTGTTTGTCGATTTACGTTGCTGTTGTGTTGTTGTTTGTTTGTTTTGGGAGATATGTTTCTCTTTTGTTGGGCCATTGCCTTGGGAGATATGTATCTACTGAGTCGTTTTTATGTTTATTTGTTTATATCTTCCAATTTTGCTGTTGCTTTTAGTTTGCATTTTGCTACTTTGTCAAAAAGAGAACTTTGATTGAATTGAAATTGAAATTGACGTGACGATGCTAGTTGATACAAAAATGAAGGCTATTATCTTTCTCTTTTGGCCTTCGTCCTTTGACTTTCTCCTTGTAGGCGTTCTACTATTCTGTCTCCTTCATGGCGATAGTGTAGCATCTGGCCGCTATCTCTTGATCTCCTTTCACGTTGATAAATTTTAAATAATATATCAAAGGTGTATCAAAAATATATGAGGGACCCGAACGTGAACAACTTTGGAGTAGGGCCTCTCGAATAAAAATATTTCAAAGGTTTATCATAAACATTTATCTTTTAGATATCTAATATGTATATGCGACGTATATTTTATGTTCTAAGTAAAGAACAAATTTATGAACTTATAGTGTATTTTTAAAAATTCAATACTTTTTTAGATAGTTTCATGGTTAACCGGTGTTTATATTCAAATAGTAATGGCATGAATTCTTATTACAATAGATGTGGAAGTGCAAAACATATATAATTAGAACAAACACAACATTTGTTTTTTTTTTATAATTATTTTTTCATGTGCTCCTTTTAATCTCTATTTTATTTAAAAAAATCAAATAAAACTTGAATAAAATTTATATTTGAATATAGAAAAATAAAAAAAGATAATTATGCCCAAAATAGTTTTATATGATATCAATCTATAAAATCTGGAAAAAAATCTATAAAATATATTTATTAATTTGAATATATAAAATAAATAATTATATAAACAACTTAAACGTAAATATCTTTTCAATTGTTAACTTTATATCTCATACTAGGTAAAAATAAATAAATAATTACTTAAAACATTTCACTATTTAGTAATATAATTATTTAACAAAAATGATAATATCGCCATTATATGTTATATACTGATCCTTTTTAACATTCATCAATTGCGACAAAATGTTTTTACATCTTCATATCTAAAATTATAACAAATCAATTAATTGAAGGCTCCTGGAATAAATAATTACTATCAAGAGACACAAAAGAAATAGGCTAGTTGGCCGGCTCTTTTTATGCAAAAACTCGTGTTTCCGGACCCCGATTGGATTTATCCGAACGTCCCTGGATATATGAATCGACTTCCTACAGCTTTTATAGGGACATCCTACCCGGATTCATCTTCTAAAAAGGGAAAAATCTCCCTTGAAGCCCCTGCGTGTGCAGAGTCACGGTGAAATCTACACCATATCCTTACGGATATTGCCCGGATAAGAAATGTACAAGTGTTTGTATCTGTATATATCCATTTTTTTAGAGAGTATGATAAAAAAATACAGGCACACCTTGGGTTTCCAGCATCCGATTGGGGTAATACATGTTTACATTTTTACGGTTGATATGCCTAGTGGATGAACTAATAGTAAAAGACCTGGCCATGGCAACAGAAACGTTTTTTAATTATTTATTTTCTGAGTATGTAAATATCTCTTTAACTACTGCGTGTGCAGAGTCACGATAAAATCCACATCATATCTGCTACATGTCACGCAGATAAAACGTGCACATGTGCCTATATCCGTATATATCCATCTCTTTTTGTTCATAAAAGAATGATAAAAAACAAGCACCGACACAGCTCGTGTTCCCGGCGTCCGACTGATATTTTTCCATGATTTCCTTTGAACTATTAATGTGGCCAGGGGATGAACTTATAGTAAAAGACATGGACATGGTAACGGCAACAGTTTATAATTATTTATTTTCTGAATAAGTAAAATACATGTTTGATTATTTCACTTTTCAGTTTAAATATATGTTGCTTTAAGAGAGAATTTAAAATGATCAATTTTTTCTGGGTAATTCTACTGGTTTCTACAATATTTTACTTCAATTCGTGGATTTACGAGAATCAAGTTTACTATCAAGAGACACAAAAGAAATAGGATAGCTGGCCGGCTCACTAAGACTCCCCCTATATGTTTTTTCAAAATAATACATACTACTGTTTAAGGTTACTTCAGTTTCTAGACGGCATGGTACAGTTCTAACCCGGTTAGTTCCATTATGCAGATAGATCAGATTCATAGGATGTTCCCTCCCTGTGATGTTTCAACATGGTCATATTTTTAATACTTTTGCCCGCTATTGAAGTTGGATATTGAACCTATACAGGGGTATAAGTAAATTTCACAGCATTAACATTGTTTGGGGGTCTATATGTATCATTATATACCTAACAAATTATAACATTACAGCTACGACTCTGGAGTATTTGTAATTAAAAACATGCAAGACTTCCAAAAGAAACTGAGGGACGACATCTTCCACACCCGCATAAGATTACGTAACGAGGTGAACTTTTCAAACTTTGCAAATTGAGTGTAGTAAAACATATGATCATCTTATTAATATTTTTCTTTTTTGTGCGCTCGAATCCGCAGTGGCAAAGTCAGCAGACTAGAATCGGCATTTTTTTCTGGCTTATCACTCATGAATTTAACGAGAATAGAGCACGTATAACACAGAATTCCTCATGTATGGATGTGGCAGCTCAAAAATCACCAAATTTATAATGAAGAAGGCCTTTATTAGCTTCTTAAAATATTGAAGGAGGCACATAGGTGCATGAAAATTAAATGACCTATATTTTGTATAAAAAATACATACTATCTCACGATAACCGTTGGAAGTGAGATTACAATCTACGCTATTCTAAAGAGGAGCTCTGAGTTTTAAAACGTACTGTAGATTTTACGAAACCGTAAATTGACGACGTGAAGAGAAACTATAATATCAAAGGCATTTAGTAATCAGTACAATGTGCGGTTTCAGGTGAGGAAGCGTGTTGATTAACATTGTCATTTAAAACAAACAAATCACCACTCTAGACTCAATGAAAACACAACACTCTTGTTGAAAATTTAAAATCTATTGCCCACAATGTTTATACTTAATAGATATTATATTCGGGGTAGGTTAGAAAGCCTGATGATAATTGACTAGTTGTTACAAATTTATGAAATCTTAATAATATCTATCTAAGTCTATTAGAGTGCTTTCGAATTACATAGAGATTTTAGTATTGTAGATTGTTACCCCATGTTCTTTCGAATTACATATTAGATCCCAACCCTAATCGTTGACCATAATCCTAATCCCTAGTCTTAAAACAAGACCCCAATACAAATTCTAATCCTAAAATATTTATTTTATTTATGGCGTAACTCGTGTTTCCGACATCCTATTCAACTGTTTTCCAAATTAGCCGTAGTAATAACAAATTAATTAACTAGTCCATTGAGCACATTCGAATGACAAGATTTTAATATTGTAGAGTACCTTCGAATTGTATAAAGATTTTAATATTGTAGTTTGTTATCACATGTATTTAATTCGAATTACCTAGTAGACCCTAAACCTAATCGTAGACCTTAATCTGAATCCCTACTCCTAAAATCATACCCCAATACTACTTCTAATCCTAAAACATATGTTTTTTTATGGTGTAACTCGTGTTTTTGACGTCATATTTAACTGATCTGAACACGACTCCCCTTTAAGCAACTAGGTGTGTATAGGCATGCATACAGACTCTTCACAAACTTAAGGGTTAATTATTGGTTAGGTCACTTAACTATAGTGTTTTTACAAAATGGTCATTAAATTGTGGAATTATCACATTTTTAATAATTTTGAATGGAATTATTTTTCTACGCAGTAAAGATAAGTGCAAACAAGAAGAGGGGATGGAAATAATTGATCCTATGATGAAGACGAAAAAGCTAACAGAGAGTAGTGTAAAACTGACAGATATTTTATGGCGTCCGATTGGACAGATCCGAACATTCATGGAAAGCTGACTCGAATTCCTACAACTTCTGTGTAATATACTTGTTAAACACGCTTACTAAATATGTCGTCCTAAACGACATTCAACTATAATAGTGGAACTGTAAGTTAAACCGTATATTGAAGCCTTCAATTTAGAATTGGTATTGGGATTAAAGTTTAATTTTTTCAATGGACAATTACTTTTGTGTCATTAAAAAGTTAGAAACCAGGAATTTGAGGAGAAAACACATCTGAGGATATCAAGCAGATATTAGAGGATATTAAAAATCCGTCTCATTAAAATTTAAAAACTACGAAAGGGAATTCAGTCTCTCAAGTTTAATCCCTTGTCAGTGGTAATTCCTGGGAAGGGAGAAAGATTCATCAATTTGAAAATTTGAATTTTATACAGTACTTTTGTGTTTCATGAATCTGTTTTTGTTTTATAAAAATGAAAAAGGAAAAAAACAAAAACAAACGACTAAGCTAATATTGTGCAGACAACTCAAGCTCCCAATACGGAGACAACGCATCACGACCCGGATCATAAGCCGGCCTGACTAAACGAACCAGAGTTAAAAAGAAAAAAAAGCTAACACTGTGCAGAACTGTGATATGCAAGGAGTATCATAACACAGAATAAAATCTCTTTTTTTTGCCAAAGGAATAAAATCTCTCTCAAAACCCTTTTTCTTTCTTCTTCTTCTTCTTTCCTTTTTCTAATTGATACGTACATTTAGAATACACATATAAAACACATATAACGGATTGAGAGAAACACCAAAAATACATATACACCGATAAAAACTAACAATTGAGACTCTAAAGAGTCGATTACCATCTTTGACAAAAAAAATATAGCAATAAAAATAAACTGTATGTGTATTATTTATTCCAATCAAATCTCAATTAAAAAACATTAGTATAATCAGAACACAAATAATGTTGAGAGTAGGGAGGAAGGGGAAGTTTAAAGATAGTTATGTATGTGTCTTTCTTAGTTCAAGTTAGAGCATATATTTTTAAGATAAAATATGTCTGAGTATTTTAAAACTACATCAAGTAGATATAACAGAGACACACGTATGCTCCAAAGATTACAAACCAACTAAATATACTTTGAAGATTCATGATACGCGAATAATAGAACTGTATTAACTCCATTACAATTAAACAAAAGTAAACCAATTGTATATACTGCGAACACTATATTTTTTGATAACGTAATTATGGTCACCTAATACCAATATTAATATTTATATTTTGATTCATCAAGAAGTCAATTTTTTTAAGGTATAGATATGAAAAGCTAAAATAACTGTAGTCAAGGCATGTAAGCCCCACAAGAGTATTAACTCCTTAATTCAGATTCTGGGTAGTGGCTCCGCCCCTATTTAATACGATATGACAAGTGACTGTAGACGACAAGTCGTCTATTAACTGCAGTAAATATTAAAAAGACTTGTTCAGTCGTAAATCTTCTAGTAATAATACGTCAATGGAAATTTCAAGACTATGGGTTCCGTCTAGTCCAGTGTTCACCGGTTCTCTGCATCACCACTAATAATGAATTCAATGCATTCAAAAATTGAAAAGCTTACCACGGGTATCAATGATAATCTCAGTCTCGCTGAGAATCAAATTTCAAAAAGAAAAACCTAACAAAGGTGGAGTAGTACTATATTGATCTACAACGGGGGATCAGTACGTTGAAAAATACGACATATTTCATGATACGTACGCATAATAAACCAGATGTACGTACTTTCATATTTTCCAAAGAAGCCTCAAACAAACATTTACATTAAAATCGTTTGGATATATTCATATAGGTCATCCCGAATTTATAAAGTGAATTTAAACAACTAGAAATTACATAATTTATTTGTGATTCTACATATCAATATCTGAATCGTCTTGTATGGGATCTGGAAGCATTGCAGTATCAGCATACACGATGATATCCAAATTTGTGAAACATTCAACAACAAATGTACGACTTCCACCAAAAACAATCCCTGCTGAAGTGTTGTTATAAGCTTCAATGGGTTGAAAATTGCCAGCAAGAGCTTCAAGCCTGACGCATCTATCATCACTAAAAAAAATTCAATAACAAAACGGTGGCCGCTACTTGATGACGGTCCAAGACGACACAATGGTAAACTGTTTTCAATAGGTTATGAATTGTTGTGCAAAACAAATACAGCATTGGATTTGTTCTCTTGTAAAACAACAAAAGACTCATAATCAACTCTTAGCGAAACAACAAAACTGCTATCAAAATTAAAATTAGTAACAGAGTGATTATGCATCATTTTGCAGTGAGCATAAATAATTTTAGATGAGCCAACGACAGGACAGCCTGAAATAGGGCATGAACAATCAACAAATGATCGATCCATTGTTGCTCTTATTACTAAAAAATAAATTAATACGAACTTTCTAAAACTATTCAAATGCTTAATGGGTATAGCCAAACGACCTTTTTATAGTATAATTTGAAATGATACAGATTTATGACAAGGCAATAAAGAGAGCGGTGAACAATATTTTCCAGCTGCCTTAGCCGGAAGACCTACAATCTTTATGGTGGAACTCTCTTAGGCTGCCACCACACAGTGAGATAAAGGATTGTATGATGGCAGCCCATGAGAGTGCCACCACACAGATTGTAATGCAACAGGAAAATATTGTTCTGTTCGACCTACGAAATTCATACCTACAAATGAGATAAGAAAAAAAAAACATAATTAAATGGTTGAGGAGTATCAGAGATTACAACTCCTTATCGTAAATTTTCATAATATGTGGGCCTACCTTGGATGGCTAAGGCCCCCATTTATTAGGGTTTAGACTTAGTATTAGTATCAGGGTTTGGTATTAGGGTTATCCGGCTACTAATGACACTTATCCGGCTAATCAATTTGATTTGATTTTGAGAGAAGAAGTTGTGTGTCTTAAAGAATAAGGGGACGTCGTTGGAAGAAAGTTAATTGTAATTAATAACCCTGGCCTATTCAATGTCCATACACACTGCCAAACTACCTCCCAAGAATTATTAATGACTAGCAAAATGACCAAACGGCAAGCGTTGCCTTGGCTTTCTATTAATGTTAAATTCGTTAATAAAACAATTATTCAGTGCGATAATTTTTATTAATAATTACATATAGTTTTTAAAAAAACAATTACATATAGTTTAATAATGTATATAGTTTTACCAATGTAAATTTAATTATACATATATAGTTTTATCAAGATTTGATACTACTATCTTTCATGATGCGGGTTTGTAATTTGAGCAGTTTAAAATTTCATGTTATATCTACAGGATATGTTTTAAAATACTCAAATCTTAGGTACTTAATTGATGTTATTATCAAAATTTGAACCAAGTTGACTAAACACTAACTTAACTAAAAATATTTTAGTTAAATACTTAATTAACTAACTTCCTTAAAAGGAAATCAGCCATTTATTTAGAACATCTAAAAAGGGAAATCAACCTATCTTTTATGGACGGAGGGAAATCAGCCTCTCCATGAGATTATACAGTTGGTAAAAAATTTAAGCCATTATTATGTACAGGTTATTCTAGACATAGGGAAGAGACATAAAATTTTCTACAAGATAGAGAAATGCTACCTTTACTATCCACGGGTTATTCAAATAAAGAGAAATTGTTAGATAGACTCGGTCCACCACGTCATCTGTGGACTAAACCTATCACATTATGACACGTTATTGAAATAATGGCACTGTCGTAATATTACTATTCAAAAGTGTAAAAAAAGTAATAAACAAAATTACGATAGTGCCACTATTTTAATGATGTGTATCATAAATATAGTAACATTGTATCTTTTAGATATCTAATATATATCTGCGATGCATATTTTATGTTCTAAGTAAAGAACAAATCTATGAACTTATAGTGTATTTTTAAAAATTCAATATTTTTTTAGATAGTTTTATGGTTAACCGGTGTTTATATTCAAATAGTTATGGCATGAATTCTTGTTACAGTAGATGTGGAAGTGCAAAACATATATAGTTAGAACAAACACAAAATTTGTTTTCTTTTTTATAATTATTTTTCATGTGTTCCTTTTAGTCTCTATTTTATTTAAAAATTCAAATAAAATTTGAATAAAACTGATATTTGAATATAGACAAATAAAAATAGATAATTGTGCCCAAAATAGTTTAATATGATATCAATCTATAAAATCCGGAAAAAAAATCTATAAAATATATTTATTAATTTAAATATATAAATAATAAATAATTATATAAAAATACTTAAATATATTTTTCAATTGTTTACTTTATATCTCATACTAGGTAAAGATAAATAAATAATTACTTAAAACATTTCACTACTTAGTAATATAATTATTTAACAAAAATGGCAAATCACTACATATGTATTAATTAGATTATTACATAACAAATAAAAGATGCTCAGTAAAAATATTTAAAATAATATATTAATCTAATACTAATTATATGACTGATGATAAAAAAATAGAAAACCAAATAAACTTTTGGCCATCTTGCTAGTTAATTCGCCATAAAAATTTAAAATCAAAAATCAAAACCTAAACCTAAACTCGTTCTTGGACCGGTTAACCACATTTCAGGTTCGGTTTTTCAGTTTTGGTTCGTTTAAGCGGCTTGACTGGTTCTTTTGCGCGCCCCTAATAATTAAGGGCTTTTATTGTGGGCACCAATTTGGTTCCGCGTCGGATAATTAATAATTATATTATTTAATAACTAATAAAATTTAAAATATATTATATAGAAATATTAATTATAAGAGATATTTTTTCTATAGAAATATATAACAATTGATTATTTCAACTTGTCGGCATATACCAGAGATGTCGATGAGATACTAGAGAAGTTGCCGGAGAATACTCCGAAAAATAACATGAAATATGCCAAAAAAAAATTCAAATGCTGATGTTTGTGATTTAATTTGCAATTAATCCATTTCTATTTGATAAGAAATTCACTTATATAAATACGAAGTAATAAAAAAAATATAAATATAAATAATTGTTATTGTCTTCAGCCTCGTTCTCCTCATCAGTATCTTAAATTGGGATCTGGAAGTCAGCAGTACTTATATAGTTCTTGAAATCCGGAGCGCTGCAGTAGTGATAGCCTTCAGTTGACAGAGTCGTGGACAGTAACAGTCGTAATATGTTTGTTGTTTATACGACTGTTGTTTGTTTATATATTTTTGTGGATCACGTTAGTTATTCTGTCTCACGAGGTTAGACGCCCGTGATGTGACAGACACTAGTTTGTATATAGTGCAGTCGGGTTAGTACGTACGTGGTACGGAAGTTATACGCCCGTGTAATGATGTTACCTTTTTAGATATGTTTGTAAATAAATGATTATGTATGTACGAATTCGGATAGTTGGGCCACTCCATGTTGACGGTACTATTCTAATCACGCTAAGTCACAGAATCTCAAACATCGGATGAACGACTCTACCTCTTCTTCTTGCGTCTACTTAACTTTTTTTTCCAGAAAAAAAGGTTTCGATCCTCCACTCATAAATGCTTATTGAGTTTGAGGGAAGAAGTTAAGCTAATCCTCAAAATATCCTAACCAAATCTTTTTAAATAATTTGAAATCTCATCTATTGTTATGAAAGCTTGTAATGACAAGTTTGTAAAGAAAAGAAAACTATAGCTGACATTTATCAAGTAGATAATCGGTAAAAAAGAAACTTCCAAAACAAATAAATCTATTAATTAGTAATTAAAACAATGTAAGTGTGGAAATCAAATTAATATAATGACAGTACCTTCTATATCTAGATCTAGAGGAAGAGATAGAATTGTTCATCCCTGTTCGTGATTATGTGACGAAAAGGGATTATGTTCTGGCTGCACAAAACAATACCTTCCAACACAGAGTGTCTCAATAGTTTGGATTCGTTGAAGATATTCCAGGTTTGGTCACTTGAGCGGGTAAAACACAATTCCTGCTCGGAATGTTTTTTTTTTGGGTTAATTGCTTTGAAAAGTTCTGAATGGTGGTGAATAACCAACGCAAAGTATTGAATACATGTTTAGGTTAATATGGAATTGACAAGATAAAGAAGGGGGTGTATGTTTATAATGAAGTGGCGGTGAACTAGTGGTTTGAAAGACGAAGTTTCATACTGAATATGATGAAATGATATAGGGGTAATTGGTTGGAATGAGGGAGGAGTTGTAAGAAAGAGAAGATAATTGTTGGATGAGTGAAAAAAATACAGGAAGAAAATTAGTTTTTATAAAGAAATTTTGAATTAAACTTCAGTGGGGTGCTCGATAGGGCAGTTAATACATGGTTAAGAAAAGATAGTGGTGGATAAGTGGATACATGGCTTATTAATTCTGCATTGACTCGATGTATCTAACTTAAAAGCTACTAGTAAGTAGGTCGATAGAAGACAATCAGATTGTGTAAAATCATATTGGTTTTACAACTGTTTAGTGTGATATGGAACGTCAAAAATTGAATGCAAAGGTCCGTTGGATTTAAACCACCGCTTCGCAAATTCAAGTAAAACAAAAAATCACCAATCTATGAAAAAACAACACTGCAGTAGACAATAGATTTTATTTAGTGTTTTGGGTCTAGTATGTAATTCGAAAAAACATAGGGTAACAAACTATAATATAAAAATCTCCATGTAATTCTAAAATATTCTAGTAGATATAGATAGATATTAATGAGATAATACAAATTTGAAAGTACTCTATCAATTAATTAATTAATTTCTCATTGATACATATTTTATTTTATGAAATAAATTTAATCCGCCTTCTTTTTCTTTTATTATTGTATATTGACAATGATTTATCATATGTATTTTTATATTTTATTATGCACGGAGTGTCTGGTTTTGAAGGTCAACCATTAGTCAGTATATGGTATATATCTATAGACGTTCATATATAGTGGTTGTGAAATGCTATTCATCACGAAATTATTTTATACGAAATACACTAATCCTATTAAAGTGATGACAATTAATGCATAATACAATAATCCTATTAAAGTGATGAAAATTAATGTAACATGGTTAAAATTTTCATTTGTGCTTACATGTATATGTTGGTGTTTTGTCCAATTAAAAAACAAACTCTTCACTTCTTTTTATTTTTTTTATTGTTATATATTTAGGATGTTGATTTTTTTTTTGTTTATATTACGACGCATAAAAAAATCATTTGAACCTTTATTTGAGTTTTCAGGTTTCGACTCTATTCCTAATTAACTTTTTTTTACAATTTAACTAATTTAAGAATAAAAATCTTAAAAAAAATTAAATAGAAGAATTATATTATATTTTTTTCTATTTTAAAAAACACAAACAAGTCCTTAATCTTTAAAAACATTTCAATAAGTCTTAAATAAAAAAAAAGTTAATTATTTTTTATTTTTTTCAAAAAATAAAATTAATTAAAAACCGAATTACATAATTCGGTAGGTCCGTCTTTGGTCGTATTGAACGTTTTTTATTTGAAAAAATTATTAATAATTAAAACAAATTAAATAAAAAATTAACAATATTTGTTGATTTTTGTAGAAAGAAATGCACTATTAATTACATTAATGTTTAATTAGAATATCTAAAAAATGAAAGGTCATTTTAGACTTTAATTTTCAAATAAAAGAGATCAATTTAATACTTTAGGGAGAGTTGAATCACGAAAAACCAAACAAAGGCACAATTGAAAGTTTTCCTACGTTGTGGTCAAAATAAAAAATATTTAGTGCTTAGGGTGAATGGTCATACTACTTGCTCCACATTCTCTGATAAACTTGAGAAATGTCTTTATTGTGAATTACCTATTGAGGCGATACAGAATCTGGCCTTTGAAAAAATCATTCAGCCGGGCCAAAAAATCATTTAGTCATTTTCTAGTTTAACATTTATCAGGCGGATATCGTTTTTTTTGTTCGAAAAATATATACAGTTTAATTGTAAATTAAAATTAAAATATATTCAGATTGTAAATTAAAATTTGAATGAATGTTAGAATATATTATTATATTCACATAATAATAGATAATGATAGAATTCGGCACTTTATAGTTTAAAAATACAAGCAATTATAAATTATGCTCTCTATAAATACCAGAGGTGCCAGGGAGATGAATATATATCGAGACGTGCGGATGTAAAGTTTTATCTATTGATTATTCTATGTATAGTCACACACTAGGCTGACGAAAAGTCCTCTTCTGTAGGGATAAGTATTGGTTGCCATACCTCTCCTCTCAATGTCCTACCGGTTATTTTATGTTTACCTTGTTCACTTGTTCCAATTAGATGAACTTGTCTTAAAAGATGTGGTCAATGGTTTATAGTGATAGAGTCGCTATAAGTGTGTAACAGAAATTGTATTTAATTTTCTATCACTGTTATAACTTCTAATTATAAAGCAAAGATAAAACCTGTTTAAATGTAAATATTACAGAAAATAGATTATACAAATATTTTTGAAAAAAAATCATAACTGAGCGTGTTTTATTAATTGCTACCAAAGTTTTTAACTTTTTTTTTCTTTCAATCATGTCACAATTTAAAATAGTTTTATTTCATGAGAATAACTATATGAAATTTAAATATGGGCACGTTGAATTGAACCAAATTAAGGAAAGATGAATTAATAATATGAGAAATACCAGCCGATATCTCATTCATATGTTATTTACTTATAACTTTTGGCTATTTCTTACTTTGTTGTAAATTCAAAATGATTAGTTTTATGACTGAATTAGTTTAAGACTAGTAGTAACCCCGCATATTTACGCGAAATTAAATTAATATTTATTTAAATAATAAATTTACTAATATATATATATATATATATATATATATATATATATATATATATATATATATATAAATGCAAAAAATAATATCCAAAATAATAAAATAAAAATATACTTTAATGTTAATACTAAATATTGTGAAAGTATTAATAATCTCTAATATTTATAATTTTTTAATAAGAACTTTATATTTGGTAAAAATAAAAATAAATTATGATGTTAAAATAATTAAAATTAAATAAATATTTAATAAAAAACGGGAACTTGTCAAAATTCTAAATTAATTTTATTTTTTAAAGACAAGTATTTAATAAAATAAATAATTTGTGGATATTAAAAGTTAAATTAGAAGTTAATATAGATTAGATAAATTATTAAGATAAATATAATTTAGATAAGTAGATTAAAAACATTGAATATTTTTAATATTATTATTTTTTAATAATAAATTTTATATTAGATTTTTTCATAATAAAAACATAAATATATTTTTAACTATAAATAATTTGTTGTTATAAAATGGAATGTTCGATTTTCCATAGTTCTGTGTATATTACATATTCAAAGGACAAATCAAAATTATTACTCCTTCCGATGTTTTTTTAATTGTCCATTTAGCAAAATATATTTATCAATAGTTAGTTGTCTATTTAGATTTTCAAGATGATTTTAATCTTTGTCTTTTAAATTTATCCATCCCTGCTATATGACTCTATATTTTAATTTAAAGAGAATTTATTAACTAATAGAATTATATTAGTATTTTTTCTTATAAAAATTAAAGAAAAACGGAGGGAGTACCTCATTATTAATTGTGTCTAAAAATCTACATAATATGTTAAAATAAATAAAAATAATGATAATAATAAATATATATCAAAAATTTATCATTATTTAATTACACAAATATTGATAAATTTTTGTGTAATAAATAATATTGCTATTCAAAATAATATTTGAATAGCAAAATAATATTGAATAGCAACAAATCAATTGATAGTATAATAGTTATCTATTTAATTATACAAATAATGAAAATCAATTTTTAGACTATACAAACTCAAACAAAGAAGGTTACAAAAAAATATAAATATCAAAAACCGGTTGTTGATCTCATCGACTCTATATTAAAGCAGCACAAAAATAAAGAAAAAATATCACCAACTCCATAAATTTATTAAATAAAATGTACATTCAGACAAATACCAGAATATTATAGACAAAGTACAAATGAATATGCATTTGATACTAACAATTTCAGGAGAGGCAGTGGTATGCAAGCTACAATCCTAATAATTTACTTGATCTAGTGAATCGGTAATATGATAATGGAATTGAAAAATAAAATAAAATTATATAAAGCAGTAATCGGGAAAAGAGTTTGTGCACTAATAGAATTAGATGTAGTATTAGATAACTATAAATATTTTAAACCTTTGTAATCTTATAATGAAGAGATAAAATGTAAAAATCTTTTATTAATAATATATAAATATTAAAGAGAAAAACATTATTAAAAACTTATTAACAATAATAAAATTAGTGGAAACTATGAGAATGCTTTATTTGGTGAGAATCACTGGGAGCTCCGTTGATCCTCTCAATTATATAATATATAGACAGATATAGATTATTTTTACAATTTTCCACAGGCAGGTAAATATCGATATTTGTAATTTTATGTGAATTTCAACAATTTTGATCATGATATTCCATAGGAATGTTTGCATGAAAATTATATTTCTCGAACAAAAAACACGATATCCGTCTGATAAATGTTAAACTAGAAAATAAGTGAAACAGATTATCACATAATAATTGCGACTCTTGGAAATATCACATAATCTGTTACGCTTTATCTACATATAGACTATCGGTAAATAAAGCGTAGCTACGTACTTGTTTAATCATTATTTTCGTGAACAAACAATATTTAATTAGAATATCACACAGAACGGAGCGTTACATTCAATACTAAACAGTAAAACCAGTTTTTATCTATTTTGAATTTTTTACATGGTTAAGAGTGTTTTGTTATTTTTGAGTTAAATGTAATCAATGTTTCCAGGTTACAAAATTAGACGTAATGTAGTACGTGTCTATTTGTTTGACATCCTTAAATGTCTGTTTTAAGTGATTTTGTAGTTCATACTTCATACATACTAGCAATTATTTTGCTATGCAAAGAAGAAAAGTACAAACAAGAGCCTACAAAACAAAACGTAATACAAAGCTATCCCCCATTGGGCGTATTTAGGAAGTTGAAGCCCTCCGAAAGAAAAGGCATTCTGGATTCCGGCTGGGCCAAAAGGTTGAGAAGCAAACGGAGACGGAAAGTCCAAAGACAAAGGACGAAGGCTCAGATGACTAACGGGAACCGAAGAAGCGGAGGAACCGACAAAGGCTCACTGGCAGGAGGCGGCCCGACTTGCTTATGATTTGCTAACAGACGCTGAGCCTCCTCCTTCAATGCACGAGCATCGACAGCTAGGAAAGAAGTATCCTCACCAGAATGAAGAGCCAAATAGTTATCGCAAATAGCCTTACGGTGCAATCTCAACATACGAGAGACGAGGAAACAATAATCCTCTAAACGATCCTCCAGCGCAGCCTGGGCAGCCTTGAGCCGACTTAATTCAGGTCGCAGAGCGATGTTATCCTTCCGCTGAAGGTCCTGTTCATTCAGAGCTTCTGTAACACCCCGTATTTTTCCGAATTGTTTTGATGAGTTTTTCGATGTGTTTTGGGTTGAACTTTAGTGGTTTGATTCCTTGGAACTTTGGTTTGGGTTGCACAATATTTACGTCGATGTTTGGGCTTGTTTTGAGTGTGGTTCGGGCCGTGCGGATCGACCTTGGGCTTAAGGCCCAGAAAATCAATATTTTTGGAAGCAGAGGGTGTATCACGGGTGTTACAGGAGCATCACGGTTGTGATACACCATCACGGGCGCGATTCAGTCATCTCGGACGCGATGCAGCATTGTAGGGTTCGCTGTTTTGCAATAAATAGCTCCTTAACTCGATTCTTTCAGCCCTTTTTCACCCTATCAGACCTAATGCGACCCTACACCCAGATAAACCTTATTCATCACGAAATTATTCATCACGAAATTATTTTATACGAAATACACTAATCCTATTAAAGTGATGACAATTAATGAATAATACAATAATCCTGTTAAAGTGATGAAAATTAATGTAACGTGGTTAAAATTTTCATTTGTGCTTACATGTATATGTTGGTGTTTTGTCCAATTAAAAAACAAACTCTTCACTTCTTTTTATTTTTTTTATTGTTATATATTTAGGATGTTGATTTTTTTTTTATATTACGACGCATAAAAAAATCATTTGCACCTTTATTTGAGTTTTCAGGTTTCGACTCTATTCCTAATTAACATTTTTTTACAATTTAACTAATTTAAGAATAAAAATCTTAAAAAAAATTAAATAGAAGAATTATATTATATTTGTTTCTATTTTAAAAAACACAAACAAGTCCTTAATCTTTAAAAACATTTCAATAAGTCTTAAATAAAAAAAAATTAATTATTTTTTATTTTTTTCAAAAAATAAAATTAATTAAAAACCGAATTACATAATTCGGTAGGTCCGTCTTTGGTCGTATTGAACGTTTTTTATTTGAAAAAATTATTAATAATCAAAACAAATTAAATAAAAAATTAACAATATTTGTTGATTTTTTTAGAAAGAAATGCACTATTAATTACATTAATGTTTAATTAGAATATCTAAAAAATGAAAGGTCATTTTAGACTATAATTTTCAAATAAAAGAGATCAATTTAATACTTTAGGGAGAGTTGAATCACGAAAAACCAAACAAAGGCACAATTGAAAGTTTTCCTACGTTGTGGTCAAAATAAAAAATATTTAGTGTTTAGGGTGAATGGTCATACTACTTGCTCCACATTCTCCGATAAACTTGAGAAATGTCTTTATTGTGAATTACCTATTGAGGCGATACATAATCTGGCCTTTGAAAAAATCATTCAGTCGGGCCAAAAAATCATTTAGTCATTTTCTAGTTTAACATTTATCAGGCGGATATCGTTTTCTTTGTTCGAAAAATATATACAGTTTAATTGTAAATTAAAATTAAAATATGTTTAGATTGTAAATTAAAATATGAATGAATGTTAGAATATATTATTATATTCACATAATAATAGATAATGACAGAATTCGGCACTTTATAGTTTAAAAATACAAGCAATTATAAATTATGCTCTCTATAAATACCAGAGGTGCCAGGGAGATGAATATATATCGAGACGTGAGGATGTAAAGTTTTATCTATCGATTATTCTATGTATAGTCACACACTAGGCTGACGAAAAGTCCTCTTCTGTAGGGATAAGTATTGGTTGCCATACCTCTCCTCTCAATGTCCTACCGGTTATTTTATGTTTACCTTGTTCACTTGTTCCCATTAGATGAACTTGTCTTAAAAGATGTGGTCAATGGTTTATAGTGATAGAGTCGCTATAAGTGTGTAACAGAAATTGTATTTAATTTTCTATAACTGTTATAACTTCTAATTATAAAGCGAAGATAAAACCTGTTTAAATGTAAATATTACAGAAAATAGATTATACAAATATTTTTGAAAAAAAAATCATAACTGAGCGTGTTTTATTAATTGCTACCAAAGTTTTTAACTTTTTTTTTTCTTTCAATCATGTCACAATTTAAAATAGTTTTATTTCATGAGAATAACTATATGAAATTTAAATATGGGCACGTTGAATTGAACCGAATTAAGAAAAGATGAATTAATAATATGAGAAATATCACCCGATATCTCATTCATATGTTATTTACTTATAACTTTTGGCTATTTCTTAATTTGTTGTAAATTCAAAATGATTAGTTTTATGACTGAATTAGTTTAAGACTAGTAGTAACCCCGCATATTTACGCGAAATTAAATTAATATTTATTTAAATAATAAATTTACTAATATATATATATATATATATATATATATATATATATATATATAAATGCAAAAAATAATATCCAAATTAATAAAATAAAAATATACTTTAATGTTAATACTAAATATTGTGAAAGTATTAATAATCTCTAATATTTATAATTTTTTAATAAGAACTTTATATTTGGTAAAAATAAAAATAAATTATGATGTTAAAATAATTAAAACTAAATAAATATTTAATAAAAACGGGAACTTGTCAAAATTCTAAATTAATTTTATTTTTTAAAGACAAGTATTTAATAAAATAAGTAATTTGTGGATATTAAAAGTTAAATTAGAAGTTAATATAGATTAGATAAATTATTAAGATAAATATAATTTAGATAAGTGGATTAAAAACATTGAATATTTTTAATATTATTATTTTTTAATAATAACTTTTATATTAGATTTTTTCATAATAAAAAACATAAATATATTTTTAACTATAAATAATTTGTTGTTATAAAATGGAATGTTCGATTTTCCATAGTTCTGTGTATATTACATATTCAAAGGACAAATCAAAATTATTACTCCTTCCGATGTTTTTTCAATTGTCCATTTAGCAAAATATATTTATCAATATTTAGTTGTCCATTTAGATTATGAAGATGATTTTAATCTTTGTCTTTTAAATTTATCCATCCCTACTATATGACTCTATATTTTAATTTAAAGAGAATTTATTAACTAATAGAATTATATTAGTATTTTTTCTTATAAAAATTAAAGAAAAACGGAGGGAGTACCTCATTATTAATTGTGTCTAAAAATCTACATAATATGTTAAAATAAATAAAAATAATGATAATAATAAATATATATCAAAAATTTATCATTATTTAATTACACAAATATTGATAAATTTTTGTGTAATAAATAATATTGCTATTCAAAATAATATTTGAATAGCAAAATAATATTGAATAGCAACAAATCAATTGATAGTATAATAGTTATCTATTTAATTACACAAATAATGAAAATCAATTTTTAGACTATACAAACTCAAACAAAGAAGGTTACAAAAAAATATAAATATCAAAAACCGGTTGTTGATCTCATCGACTCTATATTAAAGCAGCACAAAAATAAAGAAAATATATCACCAACTCCATAAATTTATTAAATAAAATGTACAGAACATTCAGACAAATACCAGAATATTATAGACAAAGTACAAATGAATAGGCATTTGATACTAACAATTTCAGGAGAGGCAGTGACATGCAAGCCACAATCCTAATAATTTACTTGATCTAGTGAATCAGTAATATGATAATGGAATTGAAAAAAAAAAAATTATATAAAACAGTAATCGGGAAAAGAGTTTGTGCACTAATAGAATTAGATGTAGTATTAGATAACTATAAATATTGTAAACCTTTGTAATCTTATAATGAAGAGATAAAATGTAAAAATATTTTATTAATAATATATAAATATTAAAGAGAAAAACATTATTAAAAACTTATTAACAATAATAAAATTAGTGGAAACTATGAGAATGCTTTATTTGGTGAGAATCACTGGGAGCTCCGTTGATCCTCTCAATTATATAATATATAGACAGATATAGATTATTTTTACAATTTTCCACAGGCAGGTAAATATCGATATTTGTAATTTTATGTGAATTTCAACAATTTTGATCATGATATTCCATAGGAATGTTTGCATGAAAATTATATTTCTCGAACAAAAAACACGATGTCCGTCTGATAAATGTTAAACTAAATAATAAGTGAAACAGATTATCACATAATAATTGCGACTCTTGGAAATATCACATAATCTGTTACGCTTTATCTACATATAGACTATCGATAAATAAAGCGTAGCTACGTACTTGTTTAATCATGATTTTCGTGAACAAATAATATTTAATTAGAATATCACACAGAACGGAGCGTTACATTCAATACTAAACAGTAAAACCAGTTTTTATCTATTTTGAATTTTTTACATGGTTAAGAGTGTTTTGTTATTTTTGAGTTAAATATAATCAATGTTTCCAGGTTACAAAATTAGACGTAATGTAGTACGTGTCTATTTGTTTGACATCCTTAAATGTCTGTTTTAAGTGATTTTGTAGTTCATACTTCATACATACTAGCAATTATTTTGCTATGCAAAGAAGAAAAGTACAAACAAGAGCCTACAAAACAAAACGTAATACAAAGCTATCCCCCATTGGGCGTATTTAGGAAGTTGAAGCCCTCCGAAAGAAAAGGCATTCTGGATTCCGGCTGGGCCAAAAGGTTGAGAAGCAAACGGAGACGGAAAGTCCAAAGACAGAGGACGAAGGCTCGGATGACTAACGGGAACCGAAGAAGCGGAGGAACCGACAAAGGCTCACTGGCAGGAGGCGGCCCGACTTGCTTATGATTTGCTAACAGACGCTGAGCCTCCTCCTTCAATGCACGAGCATCGACAGCTAGGAAAGAAGTATCCTCACCAGAATGAAGAGCCAAATAGTTATCGCAAATAGCCTTACGGTGCAATCTCAACGTACGAGAGACGAGGAAACAATAATCCTCTAAACGATCCTCCAGCGCAGCCTGGGCAGCCTTGAGCCGACTTAATTCAGGTCGCAGAGCGATGTTATCCTTCCGCTGAAGGTCCTGTTCATTCAGAGCTTCTGTAACACCCCGTATTTTTCCGAATTGTTTTGATGAGTTTTTCGATGTGTTTTGGGTTGAACTTTAGTGGTTTGGTTCCTTGGAACTTTGGTTTGGGTTGCACAATATTTATGTCGATGTTTGGGCTTGTTTTGAGTGTGGTTCGGGCCGTGCGGATCGACCTTGGGCTTAAGGCCTAGAAAATCAATATTTTTGGAAGCAGAGGGTGTATCACGGGCGTTACAGGAGCATCACGGTCGTGATACACCATCACGGGCGCGATTCAGTCATCTCGGACGCGATGCAGCACTGTAGGGTTCGCTGTTTTGCAATAAATAGCTCCTTAACTCGATTCTTTCAGCCCTTTTTCACCCTATCAGACCTAATGCGACCATACACTCAGATAAACCCTATTTCTATTATTCTTTTATGATCCTTGATGGTTTTTAACAATTGATTGGTGATTATATATCCGTTTTGCGGTTCCTACGCGATTTGCTTGTGGTGTTCTTCGTTGGTGTGATTGTGGCTCTTGTTGCTTCTGATCCAGACCCTTCCCTAGGGTTTAATACTTATATAATCTTGTCATTCTTCATTCTAAGGTAATGATTTACATCTCTTATGTATTGGTGAATCGTCGTTCATGTATATTCGTAGAATTGCATGTTTTAGGGTGTGTCGAGGATTGAAACCTTATGTTTAATGGTCTGAGTTTTATGATCTGATATATATGTTTAAAATGGAGTTTAGTATGATTAGTTTCTGATGTGTAATGATTGGAATTGATTTGACATGGTTTAAGCGATGATTATGCGTTTTCAAGCTTTTTGCGTAATGGATTCGCTTTTTTGCATGATATTTTTATGTTTCTCACCTATAGCTACTGATCTAAATAGTTTGTATTTGAATATGGGACATGGAATTAAGTTGTTATGTAAAATCTCTACGATTTGCGAAATTGTCAATTTTATGAAAGTTAAACGCTATGATTGCAAAATGGTTTTCAAATGCTATACCTACTGATATAATATATTATAAGTGATGTTTTAAAAGTTTTGAACCAGTAGTAACATACTTTGGTTCATCATTGTTGGTTTTGAGTCGTTTGGCTAGTTTAGGCAATTTTCGGCAAAATTGCCATATTTGATTATTTGAGTGCTTTGGCTTAATTTTGGTTTTGATCAAATTGTTAATGGCTGGAAACTTCGTTTATAAAATGGTTCAAACATATTTAAAGGATGTTAGTCTTATTCTAGGTTGTGGTTAACATTGGTTTAATGAGATATACGACATGTAAGGTTTATATGGTTTGTTATGAGTTGATTAAAATATTTAGTTTCAAGTTGTTGCTTGAAAGATGTTGAATCTTGTTGTTTCCATTTAAGGTGATATATTCAAGTGTACCCTGGGTGTTACTTGCCAAGTGTTGGCAAGCTTATTTGGATTTGTTGTTTTCTATTATTTCGTGGCATTATTAAGTTACGGTGTGAGCTCTTACTTAAAATAACTTTGGTTTCATTTAAGGTTTGATTTAAGACTTTGGTTTTTAAACTTGTTTTATGGTTGGGTCGGGTTAGACATGGTCTCCCGACATGTTGTGTTGAGTTATACTGCAGTAAGACTAACACACTACTTTGGGAACTATAATTGTTTCAAAAGGACTATATAAGTATTTAAGTACTTTGGTTTCGTTTTAAAAGATAAGAACTCACCTAAGCATAACTTGTCTTTTTTGTTAATTGGTTGTATGAATACTTGGTTGTACTTTGGATACCTTGTTTGATTCTTTGGTTGCGTTGTGAAATGCTAGTCCTATGTGGAGTCTAGTATTCTTAGAGTTAGGGGTTGTTCGGATTTTGACTTATTTAATGTTTTAGACCCGTCGACTGCCTGTGCTTCGGAGTCTACGCAGGATTAGCTGTTTGCCAAGATTCACGTGGATAAGCAAGCAGTGAGTTTGTAGTGTTATTTACCGCTTTATTAAGTACCGCACATTATTTTAGTATATCAAATGTTTGTGAACTGTTTTAAGGATTATGGATCTGGATTGAAACGAGCTACTCGATAGGCTTGTATCGAGACTGTGTGCACCGATAAGTACTTTGGGATTGGCTGACCAATGTCTGGCCTACTTTGGGAATTGATGAGGATTTGTTCCCTTCTACATTGGGTTAAATACTTTGGGATTTCATTTCAATACTGTTTTCCATAATCAATATATATCTTAGTATAAAAGGATTTGATTTAAGGGTTTTAAACATAATAAATGTAAATAGCATTATGAACTCATCTCAGTATATCTGACCCCGATGTATTCCCAAATTTTCCAGGCTTATGATTTTGAGAGCGTTGGTCATCTCCGATCTTTTGATTCCTCTGAGGTCTTTTTATGATAATGGACTAGTCAACTGTTTTACTTCTTAGACCGCAGTAGAACTAGTTGTCTTTCATATTGTACTTTGGTTTGTCGTAGTGGTACGACTTTTATATTATTATACTTTGGTATGTTACATTGGATTATTTATAAATGAGGCATGTTTCATAGTTTCGAACTGCTATTGAGTAATTATATTAGAACTGCTATATAAGTTGTTAGACTTAGGCTGAAGTCTCGGTTGCCCCCGAGCATTGATTTTCTTGCAGGTTTATATTGAATATATGGTTTTCCGCGAGGCTTGCTACGGGTTTTGGTACGACCATACCCATACCCTAGCGCCGGTCGCGATCCATGAAATTGGGTCGTGTCAAAGTTGGTATCAGAGCTTTAGTTTCGAAGTAAGGCCAAATTTTTGCATGCTATGTGTTTATTGCATTAAGGCATGTTAAGTTGTTATTGTGTCATAGGATCTACTGCGGAATTAGGATTCAAGTCTTGTCTTTTGAAACGTCATCATTTGTTTTCAAAATTTTCTACCTTCATCTATAGGGATGTTGAGTGTCGGTCTTATGTGTTACTGATGCTTTGCTTTGGAATGTTTACTACTTATACATTGGCTGACTTGTTGGCTGTTGTGCCATATATGAGATATACTTTGGGTGATGTTTTTTCGGCTTTTGCACCTTATATGGTGTCTACTTCGGGTGACGTTTTGGTTGGCTGTTGTGCCTTGTATGGTGTTTACTTCGGGTGATACTTTGTAGGATGTTGTTCGTTATATGATTTTTACCTTGGGTGATTAATTGTTGGCTTTTACGCTTGGATGATTTTGATTATAATTGGATTGTTTTCACCTTGTTGGTGAGCATAGCTTGGTTTTGCTGTGTTGTTGCATGCTAAATAGGTTGGCACGTACTATGATACGTTAAGGCGTTGGCCATATGTGGTTTTTAAAGGATATTTGTGATGAATCTTTAAGCATGGTTTATGGCTTTATGATTGTTTGACCACACGTTGGTTTTATAATTACTATTGAGAAAATTGTGTAAATTTGATTTGTATTTTGACATAAGAACCAGATGACTGAAATGGTCATCATACTTTAAAAATATGATTTTATTTACTTTTCAAGTAAAATTAATTTCTCATATCTAAGAATCTTATGTTTGACTTGGTGTTGACAAACAGTTTTTTTCAAAGTAGTATTATTTCTGAGATTTTCCCACCGTAATGATAATTTACTATTTTTGGTTGTTATTTAACCATGTTATGGTATGCCGACGTTTGAAGCGTCGTTTGGTTATATGTTTGGTAAGTATGTTTGGCTTGCTTAGGTGTTTATAGAATGATTGTTTGAGATCAAAGATTTTCTCACTTAAGTTTTTGAGTTGATTTTTGATGCTTGGGTTAAGTGAGCTCCTAACTTTAAAAGAATATTGAAATTTTATTTAAGTGCATTTTCCGGATTTACAGATATTCTGAATACGTTTTGTAAATGGTTATTTTGGGTTCGACTTGGGTCAACCAAATTTGGGAGTTGAGCTTGGTAGTTGTAATGACTTGGCTAACTCGATGGTTTTATGGATTGAGATACTTTGGAAATTTTAAAGCAATTGATTTGACTGAGGAGATATTTTCGGTTATTGATTTTGTTTTTAACCGTGGGGCTCAACTAAATAATTTGGAAATTTTCTTGTTAACTTAAAATTTCAAATGAATTTCGATGCGTACTTTTGAAAGATGATATATTATAGGTTGATTTTATTACGAAAATTCAAAACTGGTTGTAGCATGTCTTGATTTTGTCTTTTAGGTATGTTGAGTTAATTGGCTGTATGGCATGCTTGGATGGTTTATGAATTGTAGAATTCGTAATCTCTTCGTAATAATTGTGTTGCATAACTCGCACGTTTGGATTGAATTATATTAATTGTTTTGCTTTGCCTCTTCGTGCGGAGTAGCACGTGAGATGTATTATTTTACGCGGTCATGGTTGGCTTACCTTGTTGTATGATTTTATTTTATGAGTAGGACCTTCTTTTAAACTCTATATTGCTTTAATTTTGGTTTCAATTACGCTGGATTTGGTGTGTTGTTTTGTGGATCGAGGTCTTGGAGTTTCGATATTAGTAAGATGAAGAAAGTGTTTCTTTGGTGGTTTTTGATTATACTGGACAAGGATGTTGGAAATTCTTATTCGAAGAGATAGATCGATGTATTAATACACCAGTGTTTTTCATCAAAATTGGATTATGCGATGTGGGAACTGGTGGTTTGTTTTGTAGAAATATGTGATGTATTGTTTTTCTTTAAGTTAAGTTTAAACTTAGTGGGAGTTTATTGTCGCATAAGAGATTTTATAGTAGTTATCAGTTTAAATTGTTATGTTAGTATCATATGAGTTGGTAGATTTTAAGTAAGGAGTTTGAGAAATGGTTTTGAGGGTATCGAGTGCACATCTCACAGAGTGTAATGTCTAGCAAATGTGTTATTAAGAAATTAATTTCAAACGATAATTTGTGAAAGTATTTGAAATATTTTTATCACGTAATTGTACCCAGACATATCATGAACATGCATTTTTGTATGTCACGAATAGAAAATTGCATTGAGCACTGAGTATGTCACTAAATAAAAAAAAATATAATAAGTAATTGGTACATGCATCACGTGCATTGAAATGGTTAGAATTAGATGCAACTCTTTGGGGATGAGAGGTGTCATCACCCTGGCACACAATTATGTAAAATGGATTTTATCAAAAAAGTGTTTTTGAGGAAAATGTTTTGATACGAACTCGCGAGTCACTTTGGGATAAATGTATAAAGTTGTTGGTTTTCAAATGATTTTAAACTGTTACCGAGAGTTAGCTAGACAAATACTTTGTGATGATGGTGGTGAATTGAGGACGATTACGTTATGAGTGATTGGTCTATAGTATCATAAATTTTGTGCTTCATAGGGAGTAAGAATGAATATAAGGTTGCACTAGAGTTATTTTTGTAATAAGTGTGATAAGATTTTGAGGTCGGATTGGAAGGCTTACGTGCTAACTTCCGAGTTATGATTTGAGAGTTTTTTGATTAGGGGATTTGGTTATGCTCCACATTTGTGTATATATTGTGATTTTAAAAGAAGTTTGGTTTTTACATATTCGATTTTGTTTAAATAATTTGGTATACTAATATAAAATTATTGTATGAACAAAGAGATTTTCTTTACAAATATTTTTCCATTTTGACCAAAGGATAAATTATTATCAAGCACTGATTTAAAGAGAATAATAATTTTGATAGTTGAACTATTTTATATATTTGCAAACTTACTTAAAAGTAAGGTATTACTGCGAATTCAAAATTCATGTGTTTTAAAAAAATGTGTTTACAAAATTGATGGTTTTTCCAACAGTAAGAGTATTTTGGTTTTAAATATAAAATGAGTTATAAGATATTAAAGTCTTTTAAAGAGAAGTGGGCAGTTGTAATGTTTTGTGATTTGAATTATTTCCCTATAAGTTTGGTTTTGAGCATAACCAATGATCCGATTACTGGTGAATGTGATTTACGTGAACTCTTGTTAGCAAGGTTACAAATATATTTGGTGAAACAATTTTGAGAATTTCAGTTTGGCTCGGATCTATGAGTTAGCTGATTCGAGAATCGTGATGAGTAGGTTTCGACAATAAAGGTTGGTTGATCGATAATGTTGATTGTGAATTTTTATTGTTGAAAATTTGATATCGTTTTGTTTAGTTGTTTAACCTTTTGTGTGCAGCATAGATTTAGTTTGTGAAACAAAATTGGTATGTATGTTGGTATTTAATTACTTTAGGGCACTTCAGGCTGTATGCTTTCTAGGTATGAGTGGAAGAATCTTTCTGAATGAGTCGGTTTGTATCTAACTTTGAGATTTCGTTATCATAGGTTAAAGTGATATATTCTTTGGATTGTCGGTAGGTGAGTACGTGTTTATTGATTCGTTAAGGTTGATGGTCTTGTCGAGCTTAGTCCTTGTCGTGCGTACAACTCAATTTTCATGATGTTTTAAAGTTGGCTGATTTATATTGGCGAGAACCTAATCTAGTTAATTTTGGACTAGACTTTTCGTTTGATATAACGAGTTTATTTATATCTTTGATATGGGATAATAGGTGTAGAGATGTTAAGTAGGTGGCGAGGATTGCATGATGTTATCAATGGGGATTTCGAGGTTTTCATTTGAAGTGTTTGATTTTGGTATTGTAAGAATTGCGATTTGAGTTTCAGGCTTGTCCTTGCACCTTGTCAAGGCTGTCTTAATAGCTGTTAGAACTCGAATGAGTTTAGTAACCTTCCTCGTGAGCATGTTTAATGTTTATAGTTGAATAATCTTGGAGGTTTATATTCTATTTAATCAAGTAATAGTTGGAGTACTGAACTGTGGAATTTATAATTTTGCGCATACGTGGTGTGAAAATTTGGGTTGTTGTTTTATGTAAGTGGTGATTTGAGTTATCATTCGAGGTACAACTTGTCGATTTGTGGTTACGCAAGTGCGTAGGTTGATGAATGGAAGTATGCCTATGGCTTGAGTTTTATTCGGTTATATAGTTGGGGAGTATACTTAGGGGACGGAGTCCATTATGTGGAATTGTTATCTTTCATTCCTTGAGGAACGTTGGGTTTAGCGTCGCTTCGAATGGTCGATGCTATTTCAGTACTTTGGATTTGTGCTATATGTTTTACTTTGGTTGCCTTATGCGCGTATATCGTGTTTTGTGCTTTGTTTGCATTGTGTTAAAATCGAGGACGATTTTGTTTTTAAGTTAGGGAGAATGTAACACCCCGTATTTTTCCGAATTGTTTTGATGAGTTTTTCGATGTGTTTTGGGTTGAAATTTAGTGGTTAGGTTCCTTGGAACTTTGGTTTGGGTTCCACAATAGTTATGTCGATGTTTGGGTTTGTTTTGAGTGTGGTTCGGGCCGTGTGGATCGACCTTGGGCTTATGGCCCAGAAAATCAATATTTTTGGAAGCAGAGGGTGTATCACGGGCGTGACAGGAGCATCACGGTCGTGATACACCATCACGGGCGCGATTCAGTCATCTCGGACGCGACGCGGCACTGTAGGGTTCGCTGTTTTGCTATTAATAGCTCCTTAACTCGATTCTTTAAGCCCTTTTTCACCCTATCAGACCTAATGCGACCCTACACTCAGATAAACCCTATTTCTATTATTCCTTTATGATCCTTGATGGTTTTTAACAATTGATTGGTGATTATATATCTGTTTTGCGGTTCCTACGCGATTTGCTTGTGGTGTTCTTCGTTGGTGTGATTGTGGCTCTTGTTGCTTCTGATCCAGACCCTTCCCTAGGGTTTAATACTTATATAATCTTGTCATTCTTCATTCTAAGGTAATGATTTCCATCTCTTATGTATGGGTGAGTCGTCGTTCATGTATATTCGTAGAATTGCATGTTTTAGGGTGTTTCGAGGATTGAAACCTTATGTTTGATGGTCAGAGTTTTATGATCTGATATATATGTTTAAAATGGAGTTTAGTATGATTTAGTTTCTGATGTGTAATGATTGGAATTGGTTTGACATGGTTTAAGCGATGATTATGCGTTTTCAAGCTTTTTGCGTAATGGATTCGCTTAGCGATTTGTATATTATGTTAAATCTAATTTGGCATGATATTTTTATGTTTATCACCTATAGCTACTGATCTAAATAGTTTGTATTTGAATATGGGACTTGGAATTAAGTTGTTATGTAAAATCTCTACGATTTACGAAATTGTCAATTTTATGAAAGTTAAACGCTATGATTGCAAAATGGTTTTCAAATGCTATACCTACTGATATAATATATTCTAAGTGATGTTTAAAGGTTTTAAATCAGTAGTAACATATTTTGGTTCATCATTGTTGGTTTTGAGTCGTTTGGCTAGTTTAGGCAATTTTGGCAAAATTGCCATATTTGATTATTTGAGTGCTTTGGCTTAATTTTGGTTTTGATCAAATTGTTAATGGCTGGAAACTTCGTTTATAAAATGTTTTAAACATATTTAAAGGATGTTAGTCTTATTCTAGGTTGTGGTTAACATTGGTTAAATGAGATATAAGACATGAAAGGTTTATATGGTTTGTTATGAGTTGATCAAAATATTTAGTTTCAAGTTGTTACTTGAAAGATGTTGAATCTTGTTGATTCAATTTAAGGTGATATATTCAAGTGTACCCTGGGTGTTACTTACCAAGTGTTGGCAAGCTTATTTGAATTTGTTGTTTTCTATTATTTCGTGGCATTATTAAGTTACGGTGTGAGTTCTTACTTAAAATAACTTTGGTTTCATTTAAGGTTTGATTTAAGATTTTGGTTTTTAAACTTGGTTTATGGTTGGGTCGGGTTAGACATGGTCTGCCGACATGCTGTGTTGAGCTATACTGCAGTAAGGCTAACACACTACTTTGGGAACTATAATTGTTTCAAAAGGACTATATAAGTATTTAAATACTTTGGTTTCGTTTTAAAATATAAGAACTCACCTAAGCATAACTTGCCTTATTTATTAATTGGTTGTATGGATAATTGGTTGTACTTTGGATACCTTGTTTGATTTTTTGGTTGCGTTGTGAAATGCTAGTATATTCTTAGAGTTAGGGGTTGTTCGGATTTTGACTTATACAATGTTTTAGACCCGTCGACTGCTCGTGCTTCAGAGTCTACGCAGGGTTAGCTGTTTGCCAAGATTCACGTGGATAAGCAAGCAATGAGTTTGTAGTGTTATTTACCGCTTTATTATTTACCGCACATTATTTTAGTATATCAAATGTTTGTGAACTGTTTTAGGGATTATGGATCTGGATTGAAACGAGCTACTCGATAGGCTTGTATCGAGACTGTGTGCACCGATAAGTACTTTAGGATTGGCTGACCAATGTCTGGCCTACTTTGCGAATCGATGAGGATTTGTTCCCATCTACTTTGGGTTAAATATTTTGGGAATTCATTTCAATATTGTTTTCCATAATCAATATATATCTTAGTATAAAAGGATTTGATTTAAGGGTTTTAAACATAATAAATATAAATAGCATTTTGAACTCATCTCAGTATATCTGACCCCGTTGTTTTCCCAAATTTTCCAGGCTTATGATTTTGAGAGCGTTGGTCATCTCCGATCTTTTAATTACTTGGAGGTCTTTTTATGATAATGGACTAGTCAATTGTTTTATTTCTTAGACCGCAGTAGAACTAGTTGTCTTTAATATTGTACTTTGGTTTGTCGTAGTGGTACGACTTTTATATTATTATACTTTGGTATGTTACATTGGATTATTTATATATGAGGCATGTTTCATAGTTTCGAACTGCTATTCAGTAATTATATTAGAACTGCTATATAAGTTGTTAAACTTAGGCTGAAGTCTCGGTTGACCCCGAGCATTGGTTTTCTTGCAGGTTTATATTGAATATAAGGTTTTCCGCGAGGCTTGCTACGGGTTTTAATACGACCATACCCATATCCTAGCGTCGGTCGCGATCCATGAAATTGGGTCGTGACAAAGTTGGTATCAGAACTTTAGTTTCGAACTAAGGCCAAATTTTTGCATGCTATGTGTTTATTGCATTAAGGCATGTTAAGTTGTTATTGTGTCATAGGATCTACTGCGGAATTAGGATTCAAGTCTTGTCTTTTGAAACGTCATCATTTGTTTTCAAAATTTTCTACCTTCATCTATAGGGATGTTGAGTGTCGGTCTTATGTGTTACTGATGCTTTGCTTTGGAATGTTTACTACTTATACATTGGCTGACTTGTTGGCTGTTGTGCCATATATGAGATATACTTTGGGTGATGTTTTTTCGGCTTTTGCACCTTATATGGTGTCTACTTCGGGTGACGTTTTGGTTGGCTGTTATGCCTTGTATGGTGTTTACTTCGGGTGATACTTTGTAGGATGTTGTTCGTTATATGATTTTTACCTTGGGTGATTAATTGTTGGCTTTTACGCTTGGATGATTTTGATTATAATTGGATTGTTTTCACCTTGTTAGTGAGCATAGCTTGGTTTTGCTGTGTTGTTGCGTGCTAAATAGGATGGCACGTACTATGATACGTTAAGGCGTTGGGCATATGTGGTTTTTAAAGGATATTTGTGATGAATCTTTAAGCATGGTTTATGGCTTTATGATTGTTTGACCACACGTTGGTTTTATAATTACTATTGAGAAAATTGTGTAAATTTGATTTGTATTTTGACATAAGAACCAGATGACTGAAATGGTCATCATACTTTAAAAATATGATTTTTATTTACTTTTCAAGTAAAATGAATTTCTCGTATCTCAAAATCTTACGTTTGACTTGGTGTTGACAAACAGTTGTTTTCAAAATAGTATTATTTCTGAGATTTTCCCACCGTATTGAGAATTTACTATTTTTGTCTGTTATTTAACCATGTTGTGGTATTATAATACCCAGTATTATTTTTTAGTATTTATTTTCACGCGTGTCCAATTTTTATTAATTTGGACCACAAAATTAGTTATTAAATTCACGAGGTGAATTTATAAATGTGAAAATGTGATTTGGAGTGTGTTTTGCCTTAAGTTTGAATTTTGGCAATTTTACGTGTTAAATGTGAATTTTGCGATTCTACGCTAAAAACCGTCAAAATAATTATTTTAATTATTTTAAAGGCCCAAAAATATTTTAATTCAGCCCATATGTTATGATTTAATGTTTTTGAATATTTGAGAAAGTTAAGTTTATTTTGCCACTAGAGTTCGATTTGATTAAAAGAATGCCATAATGGCAAACTTTTAAATAAATGAAACATGAAATAATATCTAGATATTTTCTCTAGACATCTTGGTGGCCAAGTAACTTACTCATCTTCTTCTTCTTCATTTCTCAAGCATAATTTTATTCTCCATTGTTGTGTGGGTGCCAAAACTCTCAAACAAAAAAATAAAACATAAGTCCTAGATTGTTAACTTTTCTCACCAAATTTTCTTAACAAAAAACGTTGCAATTTTCCCATAAAATACTAATCTACAATTGCATGTTGGATCAAGGTGAATTTCAAAACTCAAATCTTAACTTTTATTTGCTGATGTTGAATGAACCTTAGATACATACTTAGGATGATTAAAACTTATTGTTTGATGGTTGATTAGTTGGTTTTAATTGCTAGTTTGATGGGTTTCGGTGTGAAATTAAATTATAATTTTTAATTTTCTGGGATGATCTATTTGATGATGTTAAAATATGCTTTAAAGTGTGGTTTTTGTAGATTAAAAATGTTAAACATTTCGGGTATTAATTTAATGGTTTGAAGGTCGATTTTTAATAGTTTTAAAGGCTTAAAAATCGCTTAAAAAGGGTAAATAAATGGATTCTAAATTTCTGGAAATAAATTTATTTATGATTGACTTATATGTTGGGTTGATGATGGATAAATGTTTACTTAAGAAATCTTAATGGTTTAATAACCGGGTTGGATTTTTGAGAATTTTACTAGTTAAAAATTGTTAAAATAAGGGTATTTATGTCATTTTAAATTTTTGGGCAGAAATTATTTATAAAAATTTATAAACTTTATTTGTTGATTATTTATAGAATTAAAACTTTTAAAGTGATGTGTTTTGACGGATTAATAATCGGTTTTGATTATAAATTGTTTATTAGGTTTTTAAGGTTGTTTAATATGAAAAATAATTTATTTTAAATTTTTGGGTTAGAAATATGGTTAAATAAATTATATGTTGAATATTTAAGGAATTAAAAGATTTAATGGATGATTTTTGAGTGTTGATAAAATCGGGTTTGGTTTTAGCGATTTGTACGGTTTTAAATTATTAAAATTATGAAAAATAATTTATTTCAATCTTGGGGCTGCTGTTTTGGTATGTTAATTAAAATAAATATGTTTTTGTTAATTTGATAGGATTATCCATAATTGATGAATAGTTAAGAAATTAAAATTTACGATTTTGATCTAAATTGTGTTGCGTGTCTATGAATTAAATGTTAGATCATAAAATTGAGTTGATGAGTAAGCTTATATTATTTTAAGGATTGATTGATGTGATTTTCAATTGATTTGGACTTGATTGTCAAAATTTAAAGTTTTGGGGTTAAAGTATAACTTTCGTAAAAGTGAAGGACCAATCAGTATTTTAACCAAAATTCTAGATTATAGATGTATATAATCTGATCTGAAATAATTTTAAGAATTTTAAAGAATTTTGATGATTTTTGAAAGAATTGGATATGTTTGCCGGAAACTAGAGTTTTGAGGTTAAACTGTACTTTTTCCAAAATAGAGGTGTTACATGGTATGTTAGCCAAAAATTCCAGATTATGTAAGTTAATAATCTGAGATAAAATGATTTTTTCGATTTTGAAATTAATTGATTTACGAAAGGACCTAAACGGTCAATTTTGAAAAGTTTGAGGGTATTTTGGTATTTTAACCAAAAATGGAATTTAAGCTAATATGAGGTTGTTTTAATAAATTTAAATTAATAACCTTGAAGTGGAAAGCATTATTTGAAATAAAGAAATATATTTTATATAATAAAATATATTTGTGAAAAATGAAATATTTAAATGAATATTTCTGAAAAATGGTTTTATTTGTAAAAAGATATAAGTAAAGAAAAATTACGTGAATAAAATAAGTTATGAACTTATTAAATAAGAAATTATTTGGAGGTTAGAATTAATTAATTATATTAAATTAAGATGGTATAGAGTTAATTTCAGAGTAGGATTTTATTAATTAAGAGAATTAATATTTTGATCCTAACTAGATTCGACAAGTTGTCGAGCTATCGGGTCGGAGGACCAAAGGAATTAACGGAGTTGTTTAAAGGAGCATTGACGGAGTAATACCGTAGTTAAACAGTTTCTGTGAGTACATGTTTTTACATTTCGGTATTCGTAAAGTCTCATATTTTAACATACTGTGTGATATATGTGTTGCGGTGTTATATGTTTACATGCCTTGTATGGATGTATGTTTTATGTATATACTATATGTATATATTATTTTGATATACAAAGGTACCCACATAGTTTTGAAAATTATTATGCATTTGCTTATACTTGAATGTGTGTTACATCGGTTGGCTTCGCTATCGATGTCAGGTTGTGTGTATGTGTGTTACATCGGTTGGCTTTGCTATCAATGTCAGGTTGTGTGTATGTGTGTTACATCGGTTGGCTTCGCTATCGATGTCAGGTTGTGAATGTGTGTTACATCGGTTGGCTTCGCTATCGATGTCAGGATTGTGTGTTACATCGGTTGGCTGTGCTATCGATGTCAGTTTATGAGTGTGTTACATCGGTTGGTTGTGCAATCGATGTCAAGATTGTGTGTTACATCGGTTGGCTGTGCTATCGATGTCAGTTTATGTGTGTGTTATATCGGTTGGCTGTGCTATCGATGTCAGGCGATTAGAAAAGATCGGTTGGCTGTGCTATCGGTCTCAGGCGATTAGGAAAGATCGGTTGGCTGTGCTATCGGTCTCAGGCGATTAGGAAAGATCGGTTGGTTGTGCTATCTGTCTCAGGCGATTAGGAAAGATCGGTTGGCTGTGCTATCGGTCTCAGGCGATTAGAAAAGATCGGTTGGCTGTGCTATCTGTCTTAGGCGATTAGGAAAGATCGGTTGGCTGTGCTATCGGTCTCAGGTGAATATGGTTGATCGGTTGGCTGTGCTATCGGTCTCATAATATTGTGTGTATGTTAGATCGGTTGGCTGAGCTATCGGTCTCAGGTGAATATGGTTGATCAGTTGGCTGTGCCATCGGTCCTATAATATTGTGTGTGCATTACATCGGTTGGTTGTGCTATCGATGTCAGGATTGTGTGTTACATCGGTTGGTTGTGCTATCGATGTCAGTTTATGTGTGTATGTTACATCTGTTAGTTTTGCCATCAATGATAGATGGATGAAATTGAGAAATGTGCTTTCGATTTAAAAGTCAAAGCGAGTGGTTGACTTTTATTGATATGTAATGACTTGTCAAAATATGTTATGTCTGAGGTCGGGCTTCAATTATTTTTTAAAATATTTTCAAAGGTTATCGAAAGTACATAAAGTTATTTTAAATATAAAATGTTTTTAACTTTATGTAATATTTATTTGTAACGGCATGAACTCACCAGTATATCTGACCCATGTTGTGGAATTATTTTTCAGGTTCGTTACCTGTCTTTTTGGACGAGACTTCACTTTATTTGCTTCTCGAAGTCTCCTCGTTTGAATTGTGCTATTTTGTTCAGTAGTGCTACAATAGTAGTTATCCGCAGTAGACTAGTGTAGCTTTATTGTATTCAAATGTTTTAAAGCGCATTTAAACTCTGATGTTTTATCCTATCAGTTATTTAATAAATGTGTCATACATTTTTTTTTAAAAAGCGAAAAATTTATAGTGTTTTTCAGGCTTGCTACAGGTTTCGGAGCAACCACTTCCATTCCCTAGCGCCGGTCTCGACTCGAGATTTCGGGTCGTGACAAAGGTGGTATCAGTGCAGTTGGTCCAGTTACCTCTGCTAATATGTGAATTGAGTGCAGTTGGTCAGAGATACCACTGCTAGTCTGTGTAGATGTTGTGTGTACCTAGGAGCAATGTACAATGTCACTAGGTTAAGTTAGGAACTATTGCGGATTATAGGATTTCCAGTCATGTCTTTTAAACGTTTTCATCGTTTTCATCGGTTTTTCAAATGATTTACAAAACGTCCTGTCCTATGTGTGGTGTCAGGATATGAGTTAGATGTGTGTGTTAGCACAATATATTTTTATGGTTACTCGAGTAAGCATTACGCTTTCGAGTATATAGTCTGCGAGAAGTTGTATACTCTCGAGACTCATATTATCTATGAAATGTGTGTTTATTATGAGTATGATTGATTGATGTGGTATGTTTATAACGTGATCACTGAAAGGAGTGATATGCTTTCGAATGTGATAAAGTCTGCGTAGAGAGATATACTCACGAGACTTGCGTTATGTGCTTTAGCCGAGAATTCCTAAATGAGTTGATTATCATTAGGATATGGCTTATATGTATGATATATGGTGACATGTGTGTTGAGAATTGTTTACTTGAATGATTATATGTTTTGAGTGTTTAGTCTACGTAGAGTATCACACTCTCGAGACTTATGGAATGTGTTATGATTGAGTAAATCATAAATAAATTGGGTTTCTTTGAACCTAGTTTTCATGTATTGGTGATGGCTATAATTTGATTATGTGCATGTAATGTGATTGATTGTTATGTGCATGCAATGGAATAGTGTATATGAAACGTATAGAACACGTAAGTTATAGCCATATATGACATAGACAAATGAAAATTTTATTAGAGCCTAATTCGTAAAGTAAGAATGAGACACGACTATGTGTGCGGTAGAACTTTGCGAACATGATGAGTATGCAATGTTATTAGGAGCTCATTTAGAATTCTTTGTGCCTTAGAATGGCTGAACAAAGAAACACTCGAGCACGTGCAGCGACACGACGAGTAAACGAGGCCCTAAGGGAGGCCGAAATTAATGTAGTAGAGTATGATCCAGTCCAACCGGCAGATTGAGGCCGCAGACGAAATAGAGGTCAAGAAGAACCTAGAGTATATCAAGCTGGGAATGTGCAGGCACCAGGAATGCCGCAACAACCCAATATTGATATAAATCATTTAGCAGCAGAAATTATTGATATACGAAGTTGTGTGTTAATGATGGGGCAGTGGATGCAACACCAACATCAGTGAGAAGAGAGAAATGTTGATAGAGATCTGGTGTTAGCATACGTAAAACTGAGCCGAAAAGAGTTTGATGGATCAAGTGATGCGTTAGACTTTTTGGAAGAAGTCGAGCAAAATGCTCGTAGACTTCAAGCTAACGAAAGATAAACAATATTGTTAATGGAGATGTCGATGAAAGGTCCAGCCAAGGATTGGTTTCGACAAGTTTTTGGACCAATAATGGGTCATATAACATGGGCAGAGTTTGTGACCCTATATAAGAATTTCTTTTTACCGTTTGTGGTAATTGAAGGTAACCGGGACAAACTGTTATCGTTGACTCGAGGTAATAGATCTGTACAAGAATATGTTACCAAGTTTAATCGATTGAGCAGATTTGCTCCAGACTTGATAACAGATCAAGTCAGAGTAAACACCATGTTTGTGAAGGGATTAGGACATTAGTTTATAGAACTGTTGACTCAAAGAGACAAGGATTTTGTGCAAGTTGTCGATAGCGCAAGACAACTGGAAAGCGCATTAATCCAATTTGGTAAAATTCCTGACCCCTCACAACCAAATCAAGTCAGAGATGAACGTTTGGGTTATGAAAACCAGACTTCAAGGCAAATTAGTGAAAGGACTAAACGACGAAATGGTCGAACCCATGGTAAGGGTAGACATGGAAAAGGGAGTAAGAAAAGTAAAACTGATAGTCAAAGTTGTGAACAAGGAAGCTCCAGTTTTACAAATCCTATATGTCAACAATGCGGAAGGAGACATTTAGGTATTTGTCAAGCTACTTCAGATATATGTTTTTCATGCGGCCAACAGGGTCATTACGTGAGAGAATGCCCGTATTCCGTACAGCAGAATACAACAGAGAATGTGGACCAACCACTTCCTCAGCAAGCAAGGTCTATTTACACAATGGTTTCTAGACCGGGTCAACCTAATGCAATATGCGGTAGAGATTGAGGCAGTGAAGTCCGAACTTGAGAGGTTAAATAGTGGTGCAAATCCCTCAATCAATTAAGGATTAATAAGAATATTTGGGCTAGTTTCGCAAGCTATGCCTGAAACCAAGGAATAAGATTAGATCCTTTAGATGTGTAATAAAGCGTAGAAAGCTTAAGAAGAGACGATATAGAAAAATTATGGAATAAGCAATTTGACAGAGCTCTATGTCTACAGAAACTTACGCAGGCGCCATTTTTGTAAAAACAAATGTGTTAATGAAAAAGAGTTGTTTTATGAACACATAATTGTGCCCGGACACGAATCACGAAAGCATTGCATTGGCACAAATAGGATTGCATCACTACATTCATATTGTATTCACTATTAGAACATGCATCATGTGTATTATGTATGTTGAAAAGAAAAGAGGAATGCCATTGCAACTCTTGGTGATGAGAGAAGTCATGACACCGGTGCACAATTATGACATTGATTTATATGTGGAAAAGAAAAGTGATTTTAAAAGGATAAGTTTTTAACGTAAGTACGGTGAGACATTGGCTCTGTAATGTAAACAAAGGAATAGGATAAGGGAAAGCACCCTATTAGTCCTAAATAATAGATGTTGAGGTATAAGTGATATTATAATTCGAGAACGAATTATTTTAAGGAGGGGAGAATGTAATACCCCGTATTATTTTTTAGTATTTATTTTCGCGTGTGTCCATTTTTTATTATTTAGGACCTCAAAAATAGTTATTAAATTCACGAGGTGAATTTATAAATGTGGAAATGTGATTTGGAGTGTGTTTTGCCTTAAGTTTGACTTTTGGCAATTTTACGTGTTAAATGTGAATTTTGCGATTTTACGCTAAAAACCGTCAAAATAATTATTTTAATTATTTTAAAGGCCCAAAAATATTTTAATTCAGCCCATATGTTATGATTTAATGTTTTTGAATATTTGAGAAAGTTAAGTTTATTTTGCCACTAGAGTTCGATTTGATTAAAAGAATGCCATAATGGCAAACTTTTAAATAAATGAAACATGAAATAATATCTAGATATTTTCTCTAGACATCTTGGTGGCCAAGTAACTTACTCATCTTCTTCTTCTTCATTTCTCTAGCATAATTTTATTCTCCATTGTTGTGTGGGTGCCAAAACTCTCAAACAAAAAAATAAAACATAAGTCCTAAATTGTTAACTTTTCTCACCAAATTTTCTTAACAAAAAACGTTGCAATTTTCCCATAGAATACTAATCTACAATTGCATGTTGTATCAAGGTGAATTTCAAAATTCAAATCTTAACTTTTATTTGCTGATGTTGAATGAACCTTAGATACATACTTAGGATGATTAAAACTTATTGTTTGATGGTTGATTAGTTGGTTTTAATTGCTAGTTTGATGGGTTTCGGTTTTGAATTAATTTTTCCGTGAAATTAAATTATTATTTTTAATTTTCTGAGCTGATCTATTTGATGAGGTTAAAATATGCTTTAAAGTGTGATTTTTGTAGATTAAAAATGTTAAACATTTCGGGTATTAATTTAATGGTTTGGAGTTCGATTTTTAATAGTTTTAAAGGCTTAAAAATCACTTAAAAAGGGTAAATAAATGGATTCTAAATTTCTGGAAATAAATTTGTTTATGATTGACTTAAATGTTGGGTTGATGATGGATAAGTGTTTGCTTAAAAAAATTTAATGGTTTATTAACCGGGTTGGATTTTTGAGAATTTTATTAGTTAAAAATTGTTAAAATAAGGGTACTTATGTCATTTTAAATTTCTGGGCTGAAATTATTTATAAAAATTTATAAACTTTAATTGTTGATTATTTATAGAATTAAAACGATTAAAGTAATGTGTTTTGATGGATTAATAATTGGTTTTGATTATAAATTGTTTATTCGGTTTTTAAGGGTGTTTAATATGAAAAATAATTTATTTTAAATTTCTGAGTTAGAAATATGGTTAAATAAATTATATGTTGAATATTTAAGGAATTAAAAGATTTAATGGATGATTTTTGAGTGTTGATAAAATCGGGTTTGGTTTTAGCGATTTGTACGGTTTTCAATTATTAAAATTATGAAAAATAATTTATTTCAATCTTGGGGCTGCTGTTTTGGTATGTTAATTAAAATAAATATGTTTTTGTTAATTTGATAGGATTATCCATAATTGATGAATAGTTAAGAAATTAACAGTTACGATTTTGATCTAAATTGTGTTGCGTGTCTATGACTTAAATGTTAGATCATAAAATTGAGTTGATGAGTAAGTGATGGATACCGAATCTTATTCTACTTATAATAGAGCCGAGTCGCAGGAGATCTATTCTCAGACGACATTAGACTCCCGCCCAAAAGGACGAATCCACCGGATCCGCCTTGACTGGAATACATCATTCGACATCATAAAGACCGAATCACTAAGGACTCGGACAAAGCACGTCGACCCCGGGATTCGGATAAGATCTCCAAAATCTACGCATATTCGGAGTATCTGTCCTATTTGGACACAAATTCCAACTTAGGAAGATAGCCTCCAACCTAGGAAGACTAGACTGTTTAGGAATATCTTCCTAAATAGGACTCCTGTCTGAATAAGGAAGGACACTCCTAATCAGGGTCAAACCCTACTAAATAGGAATCACTTTCCTACTACAACTCTGCAAGATATACATTCGACTACTATAAAAGGAGCTTGAGGTGTGCCTAAACACACAACTTATAACAAATACAATTATTTTCCCTTAAGTCTAAATTGACTTAAGCATCAGAGAGCTAATCGGACAAACCGTCCGATTAGCCATCTACACTGTTTTGCAGGATTAACGCCGTCGAGATGCCCTAATCCATCAATTGGCGCCGTCTGTGGGAAAGCTTAACAATTTCGAATCGAAAGAGCTTTTCTGCGAACCAAATAAAATCTCATTGAAGGATGGCATCTGACGAAATCAATCTAGAGAACAAACAAATTAATAGAAGAGATCTGCTAAACTCGAAGAAATTGAAATATTGAGTATTTTTAAAATCAATTAAGCAAAAGAAAAAGAGAGAAAGCAATTGGTGAATGGGTGGCTAAAGAAGCATGTACGGGATGTGAAGGTAAAAATCGGTGGCCAAAATAGAAGCAGGTCACATTATGTTTTATTGGTGGCCAAAAGGGAAAAATATATGCAAGCAGGTCATATTATTTTATGGCGGATAAAGAACATACGAAAGGCAAGTCATAAGAAAAAGATATATACGAGGAAGCACAATGAAATAAGCAGACCACATCATTCAGATTAGCCAAAGTTCAAAGAAAAAATAGGCTACTAAAGACTTTAATCCTAAATTGAGGAATTTGAATGGCTAGTGTGTCCAATTAGACAATGTCTCGTTGGAGATATCTAAAAGAAGCATTTTTTGCTAAATTTGAAGAGTCTAAAAATTACTCCAACAAACAACATTGCATCTCGACAGAGGAGCTTCTACCATCACAAAAATTATATTCGGAATTGACAAATCAGAGATATTATCTTATTATCAACGGGAGCTAAATCACGATAAGTCCTCAAACTCATTAAATATTTTAGTACATGTGAAATTAATTGCTCGTGTCATGATTTCAGCATGTTGCCCATCTCGCATGATTTCTTCTAAATTGATAGATTATATTTTGCAATTGTTTTTGCATTAATCGAAATTACAATATAAGATCTATCAAAATATATATTTTGTCTTAGTGTAATATTTTCGATCTTTTCTTATTAGGAAAGGTATATGAATAAATTGACAATGCTTTAAATTAAGCACGTGAGCACAAATATATGAGATCTTTACTTATTAGGAAATATTTATACATGAATAAATTTACAATGCTTTAACTAAGAAAAAACATATACATATAACTATATCAGATCTTTTCTTTTTAGGAAAGATATATATATATGAATAACTTGACAATATTTTAATTAAACAGATGAATACAAATATATATATATATATGAGATCTTTGCTAATTAGGAAATCATATAAAAAGAATATATTGCATGACTACAAAAGACTAATTAGCTAAGAAGGAATAATAAAGTGTAGCATATGGAATCATTAGTTTCCTTTATCAAGTAATAGATTTACTACTTGAATATATAATATCTTTATAAATTAGAAAACCGCTTAATAAAAATTTACAATATGAGAATGGACCATATCCTACATAAATTAAGATCGCTTGCTATCTTGAACACAACTCTATATGATAAATGTATATCATATCGTGAAGTCCATTATTCGACCAGTCAAAATTTATAAAATACAGACATAGAAGATGATGAAAATAAAAGAAGAAATGCTAGAAAATATACTGAAAGAAGAGACGATATATCCTAAATACCAGAAAACTAGGCGAACAACGCCCAACAAAACATAAAGAACGAAATGGATCAAGAGGCGAAAAGTGAAGCGGCCCAAGAAGCAAAGAGAGAGATGGTTCGAAAGAGAAATCGAAGGCGAAACAAACATATAGATGAAGAGAAAGTTTTGATCAGGAGCAAAAACGGTCCAAAGACTGAAGGTCAAGATGTCCTAGAAAGCTGAAGGAAGAAATCGCCCTGAAGGCGAAAATAAAACTTGAAGAAACGATCTAAAGACCAAAAGACAAGATGTCCCAGGAAGTTAAAGGAAAATAATAAATCAACAAAATAAAGTGAATCTACCCGAAAATAATGAAGAAGGGCATAACGCCCCTAGAAACAACGAGAAACAAGAAAGATGGAAGAAATGAAGAAAACAAAAAGATACCACCCGAAAAGGTGAAAACCAAAACGAAGTTATAAGTGGACCAAATTTAAAAAGAGAAGAACGAAGGGAAAATGCTCCAACAAAAGAAAAAGACAGAAAATTAGAGCAAAAGTAAAAAAAGCCCCACAAAGCCAATCCAAAAAGAAAAATTAGAAAGACAAAGGCGAATCCTATGAATTTGCACATCGGAAATAAAACCACATATGTAGCGGAAGAAGATAGGAAGAAAATATAATCAAGGTGCTAAAGAAAATCAAAACCGAAGAACTCGACCAGAAGGACGTGAAACTGAAGTGCTCACCCCTATCAACGCAATAAAAGGAAGAACGAAAACGGCCCAAAAGGAAAAAAACGAAGACATGATCTAAAAACGGGCATAAATACCCTTTGAGATCGGTGTATTTGTGGGGGAGCTTGAAGGAAAAGATATAAATTCCACGAAGAATGCGATCAAGAAAAGAAAAAAAAGACAAACAATTAGCGGAAGCAAATAACTCAGATCTAATGATTACAAAAACAAGAAAAAATCCAGAAAAAAGGAAATAAAGCGAGAGATGGTGGCAACAGAACTCCTACAAGGAGTAAAAGAATATAGAAAGCATAACAAAAATCGGTGGCAAGAAAAGAAAAATTAAATATAAAGGCCGAAAGAAGAGAAAAAATAAGAAATCAAATGAATTTTACCCAGAACAATAATGAAGATGGAGAAAGAAATCAATAAAGAGAACAGCACTTGAGATCATGAAGAACCAAGCGATGTAAAAATGAAGGAAAAGACCTCGGGCAAAACGAATGAATAAACCAAAAAGGCTCCGCCAAAGAAGAATAAGACAAGGCTTAACCAAGAAGAGACTCGCCTTAATAAGGCTCGGTCAAAAAGAATAAACAAAGAAGGCTCCGCCAAAGAAGAATAAGCCAAAGTTTAAACAAGAAGAGACTCGCCTTAATAAGGCTCGGTCAAAAAGAATAAACAAAGAAGGCTCCGCCAAAGAAGAATAAGCCAAAGCTTAAACAAGAAGAGACTCGCCTTAATAAGGCTCGGTCAAAAAGAATAAACAAAGAAGGCTCCGCCAAAGAAGAATAAGACAAAGCTTAAACAAGAAGAGACTCGCCTTAATAAGGGTCGGTCAAAAAGAATAAACAAAGAAGGCTCCGCCAAAGAAGAATAAGCCAAAGCTTAAACAAGAAGAGACTCGCCTTAATAAGGTTCGGTCAAAAAGAGTAAACCAAGAAAACAACAAAAAAGAAAATAAAGCTTGACAAAGATGAATCATCCAAAGAAGACTCATCCAAAGGAAAATCCAAGAGGGACAAAGAAGATAGATTCGTCTGAACCTTGAAGAAAACCCCAAGAGGAAAAGAAGGATGAATAAGATAGAAGTCAAAAGGCCCATCATCAAGAATAGACTTTTGGTCATACCCGATGGTGTCAATCGCCCGTCGTCAAGTATAGATCTTTTGTCATACCCGACGGTGCCAATCGCCCATTGTCAAGTATAGACGTTTGTCATATCCAATGGTGCGAACTATCTTTAATTCATACAACGCAGCAAAGCAGACATGAATCGGAGCGAAACGCCCAAAAAACCAGAGTATAGATTTACTCTAAAATAAAGGCGAAACGCCCAAAAAACCAGAGTATAGGTTTACTCTAAAATAAAGGCGAAACGCCCAAAAAACAGAGTATATATTTACTCTAAAAATAAAACCAAAACACCAGAAACAGAGTTTAGATTAACTCTAAAAGCGAAATATCAAAGATCAAAATCAACTCGAAGCAAAATAAAGCGAAAGGCGAATCAACTAAATAAAGCAAAATAAAGCGAAAGACGAAAATGCCAAGAAATAGAGGAATGAGAAAGAAACAAAAACGCCGAAAATAAGAGAAATGCGAAAGAAAGGCAAAATGCCAATCAAAAGGAATGCGAAAGATCTTAAAACAGAAGACCGAGTCTAAAATGATTCGGGTAAAAATAAGGCCAAGTGCCAAAATAAGGAGACTCACTCAAATCAAAAGAAATAAGGCTACATGCCCAAATCAACGAATCACAACTCACCCAAATCAGAGGAACAAATCTTAGTAAGGAAGGCAGTCCACCCGAAAAGAATTAAAATCAAGAAAAATCGACGACCTGATCTCAAAACGGGCATAAATACCCTATGAGATAAGTGTATTTGTGGAGGAGCTTGAAGGACTCATATCTGTCCAATGAAGAAAACAAAAGGAACAAAATGAAAAAGAATTGCAAACAAGAAGAGTCACCTCGAAGAAACAATTACTCATTAAAAGAGTAAACATCAGCTGGAATAAAAGACTTCGAGTAATGAAGATAAAGACAAGCACAAAGAACACAGAAATATTGAAATCCGAAAACCAAGAAAAGAAGAATGAACATCAAGAATAAAGAGGAATAAACGACTTAAAATCACAACCAACGAAGATCAAACATAGCAAAACAAATGGAAAATAAGGAGTAATGCAGCAGCAAAGAAGAATACATAGGAAAAACGAAAAAGAATCGGACGAGTACTAAACAAAAAAGGTTCAAAACCCTGAAATAAAAAGAATAAGGTTTCGCGCACAAAAGAAGGTTCTCCCAAGCTGAGGGAACACCCAAAGATAAGGGTTCGCCCAGTACAAGGGCTTCGCCCAATACAAGGGCTTCGCCCAATAATGAAGATTCATATAGTATAAAAGCTTCGCCAAATGATGAGGAGTCGCCACATGAATTTTGCCTATAAAAATATTTAAAAGAAGACAATAAGTCTCGCCAAGAGAATGAGCTTCGCCATAAAGAATCGCCGAGAAGGATCTCAACAAAGAGGAAAAGGATAAACAAATAAAATTCAAAAGGCCGATGGATCGAATCACAAATTGATTGGAAATTAGAAGACAATTGAAGAAATTTAAAGAACATAAAAACAATCAAAACATGAACAAAGGAATACCTGGAGATAAGGCATCAAAATAAATCAACGAGATTGGCCAAGAGTCTCGCCAAAAGAAGAAATCAAACACGGGAATTAAAGATTGAAGATGAGGCAAAGCTACTTTCGAACAACTAAAAGTAAAAGATGAAAAATAAAACAAATACAACAGTTTAAAGACAAAGGAAGATAGAACGAATAGACACATGTCCTACCTTCAAAAAATAACGAATAGATGAACGATACATGGCGAAAAAGGAGAAAAACTGGAATCTTGCTCGAGAAGCAAAAAGGAACGCCGAAATACAAAACGACTCGCCTCAAATAGAGCTGAAATACTCCAAGGCATAAAATACCATGACTTCAGCTCACTTTTCGGGGGGGCTAATGATGGATACCGAATCTTATTCTACTTATAATGGAGCCGAGTCGCAGGAGATCTATTCTCTGACGACACCAGACTCCCGCCCAAAGGGCCGAATCCACCGGATCCGCCTTGACTGGAATACATCATTCGACATCATAAAGACCGAATCACTAAGGACTCGGACAAAGCACGTCGACCCCGGGATTCGGATAAGATCTCCAAGATCTACGCATATTCGGAGTATCTGTCCTATTTGGACACAAATTCCAACTTAGGAAGATAGCCTCCAACTTAGGAAGACGAGACTGTTTAGGAATATCTTCCTAAATAGGACTCCTGTCTGAATAAGGAATGACACTCCTAATCAGGGTCAAACCCTACTAAATAGGAATCACTTTCCTACTACAACTCTGCAAGGTATACATTCGACTACTATAAAAGGAGTTTGAGGTATGCCTAAACACACAACTTATAACAAATACAATTATTTTCCCTTAAATCTAAACTGACTTAAGCATCGGAGAGCTAATCGGACAAACCGTCCGATTAGCCATCTACACTGTTTTGCAGAATTAACGCCGTCGAGATGCCGTAATCCATCAGTAAGATTATATTATTTAAAGGATTGATTGATGTGATTTTCAATTGATTTGGAATTGATTGTCAAAATTTAAAGTTTTGGGGTTAAAGTGTAACTTTCGTAAAAGTGAAGGACCAATCAGTATTTTAACTAAAATTCCAGATTATAGATGTATATAATCTGATGTGAAATAATTTTAAGAATTTTAAAGAATTTTGATGATTTTTGAAAGAATTGGATATGTTTGCCGGAAACTAAAGTTTTGAGGTTAAATTGTACTTTTTCCAAAATAGAGGGGTTTGGCTTGCTTAGGTGTTTATAAATGATTGTTTGAGATTAAAGATTTTCTCACTTAAGTTTTTGAGTTGATTTTTGATGATTGGGTTAAGTGAGCTCCTAACTTTAAAAGAAGATTGAAATTTTTTTTAAGTGCATTTTCCGGATTTACAAATATTCTAAATACGTTTTGTAAATGGTTATTTTGGGTTCGATTTGGGTCACCCAAATTTGGGAGTTGAGCTTCGTAGTTGAAATGACTTGGCTAACTCGATGGTTTTATGGATTGAGATACTTTGGAAATTTTAAAGTAATTGATTTGATTGAGGAGATATTTTCGGTTATTGATTTTGTTTTTAACCGTGGGGCTCAACTAAATAATTTGGAAATTTTCTTGTTGACTTACAGTTGCAAATAAATTTCGATGCGTACTTTTGAAAAATGATATATTATAGGTTGATTTTATTACGAAAATTCAAAACTGGTTGTAGCATGTCTTGATTTTGTCTTTTAGGTATGTTGAGTTAATTGGCTCTATGGCATGTTTGGATGGTTTATGAATTGTAGAATTCGTAATCTCTTGGTAATAATTGTGTTGCATAACTCGCACGTTTGGGTTGAATTATATTAATTGTTTTATTTTTCCTCTTCGTGCGGAGTAGCACGTGAGATGTATTATTTAGCGCGTTCATGGTTGGCTTACCTTGTTGTATGATTTTATTTTATGAGTAGGACCTTCATTTAAACTCTATATTGCTTTAATTTTGGTTTCGATTACGTTGGATTTGGTGTGTTGTTTTGTGGATCAAGGTCTCGGGGTTTCGATATTAGTAAGATGAAGAAAGTATTTCTTTGGTGGTTTTTGATTATCGTGGACAAGGATGTTGGAAATTCTTATTCGAAGAGATAGATCGATGTATTAATACACTAGTGAAGAGCAATGTTGGCCACTCCTAATGGGGTTGTAGAAGGAACAAAAACAGGTGGAGTTGACACAGTGGCAGACTTCTTTTTAGACGGAAGCTCCGAGTCACCATTACGGACACGCTTCCGAGGAACAATGTTAGACTGAGTTAGAAGCGGAGAGGTACGAGCAGTGGAGCAACCTACCTAAGCCGACATAAAATCTGCAGCACAACAACAAAAAATAAATAAGTAAAGAACACCACCACCACAACACGAAACATACCCGTAGAAGGAATAACATTAGGAAAAGCGACTACTTCCTCCTCAACTACATTGGAAGAAGAAAAAGCTGAAGCAGCCAAAAGGCCCAGAGAACTCCTAGGAACACCAACCCGGGAGGAAGGAGAGGACAACGATACCAAAGGAACCGACGCTACTTCAGCACGAGAAACAGGTAAAGGCACAATGGTGCGCGGATGCCTGGAAGAAGCATGAAGAGCAATGCCTGTCACTCCCAATAGGGTGGTAGAATTAGTGGAGCAACCTACCAAAGCCGACATAAAATCAACAACACAACAACAACAACAAAAAAAACAATAACACCACACAAAACATTTCAGTAGAAGGAACAACATCCGGCGAAACATTGGCCACCAGGGTGGCAAGCCTCCACAGATAGTCGCTGATTAAGTCAGCATATGTCTGGGACCCTCTTTATAAGTGGTACTGATACGATCCATCAAAGCTTTCTCTTCCACCGATATCACATATGTGTCTCGGGAGTTGATATGTGAACGCCAACGCACAAGCCCAAAGGAACAGGAAGGGTGAGAAATGATAAAAAAACTTGTCCTTCCAATCCTTTAAAGAATCCGGGATGTCTCCAAACTTTAACCCGAAACGGAAACCCAAGGAAATGAACGAAATGTTCTTATGGTGATAAGGAGAGTTCATCCAGTAATGAATATGGTTAAGGGACAACTACTCCTGATGAAGATAGTAAAGCGACTGCAGGCAAATGAAATGGCGGATGGCGTTGGGATGCAATTGAGAAAAAGCAATACCCCAATTGTCCAGAAAGCGGAGCAGCAGTTCATCCAAAGAAAAACAGAGACCAGCCAGCAGTTGTTCCTCAAATACAAACGATTAATCAGGAGGAAGTCGAGAGTCCACAAACTGACCATCGCTTGGAAGATCCAGAAGATAGTCGTCAGGGATGCCATAGGTTTACCGCAGAGAAACTAGTGACTCCTGTGTCAGGGAGCAACACGACTGCTTTAATGAAGCGACAGCCTTCGAGTAACCTTCAACCATGATGAAAGAAAAAAGAAGGAAACGAAAGCAGACAGCAGAGAGACAATTTAGGCAAAAATATTGAAAACAAAAAGAATACGGAATATAGCAGACTGTCAGAAACCAAAACAATGATCCGGCCCACTAAATCCGGCTTCGCAATATATGCATAAATGTCTATACGAAACGGCTCAAGAGGAGAAAAGGAGCAAAAAACCGAAGGCCAAAAAGATGATGTTAATAGCCTTCTATGAACAATATTTTTCCTGCAACTTCATATGCTGGCATGTTAATCTGCTGCCACCTCATAGACTTAAAATTATTTCTAATTTAACCACACAACTATCTGAACCACCGAAACCCATTTTTTTACAGTAAATCTTTTACCACCACGACCACCATCTCTTCTTAACCACTAAACCCATAATCAATCCTTCCCTACATTATAATAAGAGCATAAAAACTTTCCATTAGAGTAAAAGTCTTCGTAATTTTAAAGATTGTACTAATATAGAAAAAGTCTTCATTGAAGTGTGTTTTTGGAAATTTTTTTGAAAACTTCACGAATTTTCTCGTAGAACACGGTTTGCAGGAAAATATTGTTCCGTGTATTTTCCATGTCAATTTTAAACAAGCACAAAAGAGACACATATCTCGTAAGACAACGGCCAAACATAAGAGATACATCTCGTGCGGTAATGGCCAAGAAATGCACATTTAGGGAAACAACGTCCAAGTAAAGCATAAATACGAGGGCAAAAGCCAAGCAAAAAAGAAGAAGGAAAATGTTACTGAAAAAATATGTATGAAGCACAATAGGAGGCCACACTCCCCAACTAATGTATAAATACGTAAAAAAAAAAACCAATCAAAACTTCATCAATCACCGCCACCAGAAGAAGGAAATGACCTAGTCACCACAGGAGATGAAACAGACGTAGATACGGGAGGCGGCATAAAGGTATGACGATGACCATGAACAGTGGAGGGAGTAAGAGAAACATTACAATCCCCGCATGCAAAAGACATAGAAGGAGCGTCACCAGAAGAGGGAGAAGCAGCAACCGAGGGACCAATTGCAGACTTCTTAGCGGCCAAGGTAGAAAGGCACTCGTTTTTAAAACGATCCAAGTCAACATACAAAAAGGAAAGTTCCGCCGATGGATTGTCTTTCAAAATGGCCGACCGGATGAACCGACGGTAATGTCGGAACATAAGAGGAACCACCTCAGTAGCCTTATCCAATTGACTCTCCAGGGAATGACAGAGCAACTCCAAACGATCACGATCAGTGACCACCTTCGCCCTATCCAAACATACACTATTTAATGCGGCCTCCAAGTCCAGAATATGATTCTCCTGCGCCCGAGAAGAATTTTGTAAAACCTAAACGTGCTTTCCTCGTTGATCAAGCCGCTTCTCCAAAAAAAAGAAGCAACCACTGTCTTCTCATGAAGAACAACCCTCAGGGACTCATTTGAAGCCTTCAAAGAATCGATATCCGCCGCCTGACGAAGACTCAAGTTCTGACACCTCTTTAACATCATGGATATCTGATCAAACTCGGCGTTGTAGTTAGACTAGGAATTAACCAAAGCAGACAAACGGATCTGCTCATCATCCAACCGTCGCACCTCGTCCATCAATTTAAGGGTAGTAGCATAAGCAGATGGAGCGCATCCCAAACCGGGAACCTGATTAGAAACCAATAGTAGGCACTGGCTCCGAAGAAAGGCAGCCAAAGCATTGCGAACGTGATTAGATTCCAATGAAGAACCTTTGGGAAGAATTAAACAATCTCGATCCACAACCCCACCCTTGGGAATGAAAGTAGAATGAGAAACATCTCAACATGGATGAGAAGCTGGTTCAGAGGAAGATCTAGGAGGACTTGAAGTAGGACATTTCCTCGTCCCCTTCGAAGAGGCCGAAGGAAGAGAAGCAGACGACGCGGGCGCCGGAGACGATACTACCTCGACCGACACAGAATCAGTAGCGACCGACGATATAGCCCCAGACAAAGAAATAGCAACTGTAGGGGCGGAAGGACCATCAGACGCAGCTGAGACCCCATCCTCATTATCAGATAAGAGGGAAATGAAGGGAGTAGACGGCCGTTCAAGCAGAGGTAGACTGGGTATGACAGTGACCTCATCATCACTCAACATACCCACATCCATAGCATCAAAGATGTTCTTTTCCATTCTTGCGAAAATAAATTGATAACGGCAGAAGACGATGAAAAAGAGCAAGAAAGATCAGAGAGAAAATCCCAAGTAGAAACGAAATGAAAGGGTTTATTTAGGTAAAAAAAAGAGAAGGGTAAAACTAATAAAAAGGGAAGGGTAATAGAGTAACTCCAACTACTGCCAATGCTAGGGTAACAAAAGAAAAAAGAAATTGGGAGGGAAAGCGGAGATTCAGATTTCTAAGACCATCTCCTAGGGGAATCATCAAAATGGAAATTGATGACTCCCCATCTTCAAAGGAGTCACCTAAATGCATTTTGGTGACCCCCTTACACTCTCTTTCATCAAAAATGGTGAAGGAATTTTTCCTTCACCATTTCACTTTTGGATTTGTATTGCATTTGAAGTTATGCTTTTATGTCCTTCTTCCTTTGAGAAATACACATACAATGATTTACAGTGAAACAAAAATCCATTAGAAATGTTCACAGATTTAATGGCCTCCTCAGAGCTAGAGAAGCATACAAATCCAAACCCTTTACTTCTTCCTTTATGCTCTCATCAGCTTTGCACAAGAACTATATTTTTTTCATAATTTCTTTAATAATCATTTTCTCTATACTCCAGAACCTCATTAGTGGCTGTACTCATTTTCACAAAATAGCATAGATAACCATACCTCTTCACCGATCGAGTCAATTTATTTCTTTTATTTCTTAAATCTCCATTTTCATTATTGAGAAATTTAATCGAACATGTAATAATCGCTATTTTAAACAGCAAACTGAAGGTAGAACCGAACCAATCAAATCTAAAAATTATCATAAAATCATCTCCATAAACCAAATAAGAGCATTGATCTTAATCAATTATCTCAAAATATATCAGAGATTGAGTAAAGAAGAACCTAAAATTAAACAAGAGTTAATTTAAACTGAAACTTACATTAAAAAAACCTGAGATTGCACTAAACTCAAATGATAACAAAGAAATAGAGATCGATTGAAGAATCATAAACTGAGCAAAAACAGTTACTTATAAACCGATAACAACATGAATAAATCAAAAAACAAGAATAGAGACTTTCGCGATTGAAATTTGGGATCTGAGATCAAAATTTGAAATTGAAATCAGAAACTGAATCAATAGTTATGAATTGATAAAAACATGATCAAGAAGAAATGGAAATTGGACTGAAATCATTTTAACAAACTGAATACATCAAACAATTGATAGAATAGGAACCGGAAATCGGAATTGTAATCATTGATAGTAATGATTCAAAAGATAGTTAAATTTTCAGCACCAACAATGATGAACTGAAACGATAGTGAAGATCAACAACAAATTGAAACTGAAATCAATCCGGACAGCTGGAACTGGACATCCAGTGGTACAACGGAGAATCAAATTAACAATCAATCTGATTCACTTGGATAGAGCGAAGAAGAAATTAATAACGCGGCGGCAATGCCTGATCCTAGGCTCGGAGCCTCTCTAATACCATGTTGGAAATCAGAAAACAAATAAACCAAATTGTATTGTATATTTTGTGATGTTATTACAAAAACTAAAATTAAGCTAAAAAGATAATCGCTGCTGAAATTCCACACACAAATATTATGTTGTCCAGCTGTAATACAGTTGTATTACAGCTGGGCAACCAAACAAATACATATATATCTATGTACTATCTAATAAAAGAGAACCCAAAAACGTTGTACAATGAACAGTGTTTATGGGTTCCAAATTATCTTTTCCTTTTTAGTTTTATTACAATCATACCATTGTCTATATTTATCTATGGATTTGGGATATTTGTGAGTCTGCATCCACATGGCAAGCATGCAAGAATATATTCGTCGAGGATTACTACTTTCTGAATTCATCTCCGGGAGCTTATCCGATTGGCTGACATTGGCTCTCAATAGATTTGACACTGAACAATTAAGTATTTTATTCTTTATTTGTTGGGGAATTTGGAAAACTCGCAATGAGCTCGTTTGGCAAGGTAATCAACCTTCTATTACTGTTTGTTTGCAGCCGTGTGATTCCCTTCGTGTTCAATGGCTCAATGCCCAGAAGTCCAAAATCCACAAACCTGTTGGTAATGTGTTGTTTGCTCTTTTACCTGGTGATAAATGGAACAAGCCAGACCATGGCATTATTAAAATCAACTGTGATACTGCCATCTTTAAGGACTTCAATATGACAGGCCTTGCTTGGATTGTTAGAGACCACCATGGTCATATGCTTGGTGCTTGCACAAGAACCTTCAAGGGTATGCTCACTCCTCATGTCGCCGAATCTCTTTCGATTAGAGAAGCTTTGTGCTAGGTTTTGGACAAAGACTGGCGCTCCATAATTATCGAATCAGATGCTCTTAATGTTATCCATGACTTAAATTCTGGTTCTCCAGACAACTCTATTGGTGGTCTTCTCATCGAGGATTGTCTCTCTTTTAAGCTCAATTTCAGTAGCTTGTCTTTTAATTTTGTTAGGCGTGCTGCGAATGGTGTGGCTCATGCTTTAGCCAAGTCTGCTATTTCTAGGCCTGCCGGACAGGAGTGGGAGTTTGTTCCTCCTCCTGATATCATATCTTTATTATCTGCTAATTTACAATAGATTTTTTCCTTTCAAAAACAAACAGAGAAGTTATCTGAATATAAATATTAAATAGAGGGGAAAAGTGAGTTTAAATTCAAATTAACTGTTTTTTTTTTGTAAATTTATACTATGTAATAGAACAGTGAAAGTGAACTATTATATTTATAAATCGCAACATGCAGCGATGAGTGATGATTGCAACATCGAATTCGTCCTTGGAGGTAAGAAATGCGGATTGTCGACCAACTCTAACACACAACTATTATAGTGTAAAAACTCCACTATTCACCACTCAAACCCATACCAAAACACAATCCTATTCTTGTGTTTATAGTACCTTCAAATAAGTTTGCAATATTCACACAAACCAATCTTTTGGTTCATTATATTTTTATTTTCTAATTACAATGCACATTGTTAACTTTCAAAATATTCAATTTAGTCTTTTTTTATTAATTAATAGTCATATTTTTGACGATTTGGTCCAAAATATTTTTTAATAAATATACAATACCTAATAAATTTTAATAAAATAAACAATAGATATTAAATTATATATCAAAGCTGTATCAAAAATATATCAAGGATCCGAACGTGAACAATTTTGGAGTAGGGCCCTCTCCAACAAAAATATATCAAAGGTGTATCATAAATATAGTAATGTTGTATCTTTTAGATATCAAATATGTATCTGCGATGCATATTTTATGTTCTAAGTAAAGAACAAATCTATGAACTTATAGTGTATTTTTAAAAATTCAATATTTTTTTTAGATAGTTTTATGGTTAACCGGTGTTTATATTCAAATAGTTATGGCATGAATTTTTATTACAGTAGATGTGGAAGTGCAAAACATATATAGTTAGAACAAAATTTGTTTTCTTTTTATAATCATTTTTTCATGTGTTTCTTTTAATCTCTATTTTATTTAAAAATTCAAATAAAACTTGAATAAAATTGATATTTGAATATAAAAAAATAAAAAGAAATAATTATGCCCAAAATAGTTTAATATGATATCAATCTATAAAATCCAGAAAAAAATCTATAAAATATATTTATTAATTTAAATATATAAAAAATAAATAATAATATAAGACAACTTAAATGTAAATATCTTTTTCAATTGTTAACTTTATATCTCATAGTAGGTAAAAATAAATAAATAATTACTTAAAATATTTCACTACTTAGTAGTATAATTATTTAACAAAAATGGCAATATCACTACATATGTGTTAATTAGATTATTACAAAACAAATAAAATATGCTCAGCAAAAATATTTTTTAAAAATAATATATTAATCTAATACTAATTATATGATTGATGATAAAAAAAAATAAAAAACCAAAGCAAACCTTGGCCATCTTGCTAGTTAATTCGCCATAAAAACTAAAAATCAAAACCTAAACCTAAGCTCGATCTTGGACCGGTTAACCACATTTCAGGTTCGGTTTTTCAATTTTGATTCGGTTAATCGGTTTGACCGGTTCTTTTGCGCGCCCCTAATAATTAAGGGCTTTTATTGTGGGAACAAACCTGGTTCTGCGTCGGATAATTAATAATTATATTATTTAATAATTAATAAAATTTAAAATATATTATATATGAATATTAATTATAAGAGAGATTTTTTCTATAGAAATATATAACAATTGATTATTTTCAACTAGCCGGCATATACCGGAGATGTCGATGAGATACTAGAGAAGTTGCCGGAGAATATCCCGAAAAATAACATGAAACACGCCAAAAAAATCTTCAAGTGCTAATGTTTGTGATTTATTTTGCAATTAACTCGTTTATATTTGATAAGAAATTCACTTATATAAATACGAAGTAATAAAAAAGATATAAATATAAATAATTGTTATTGTCTTCAACCTCGTTCTCCTTATCAGTATCTTAAACGAATTCGGACTGTTGGGCCACTCCATGTTGACAATACTGTTCTAATCCCGCTAAGTCACAGAATCTCAAATGTCGGATGAAGGACACTACCTCTTCTTGCGTCTACTTAACTTTTTTTGCCAGAAAAAAGGTTTCGATCCTCCACTTATAAATGCTTATTGAGTTTGAGGGAAGAAGTTAAGCTAATCTTAAAAATATCCTAACCAAATCTTTTTAGACAATTTAAAATCTCATATGTTGTTATGAAAGCTTGTAATGACAAGTTTGTAAAGAAAAGAAAACTATAGCTGGCATTTATCAAGTAGATAATCGGTAAAAAAGAAACTTCCAAAACAAATACATTTATTAATTAGTAATTAAAACAATGTAAATGTGGAAATCAAATTAATATAATGACAGTACCTTCTATATCTATATCTAGAGGAAAAGATAGAATTGTTCATCCGTGTTTGTGATTTTGTGAAGAAAAGGGATTATGTTCTGACTGCACAAAACAAGACCTTCCAACATAGGGTGTCCCAACAGTTTGGATTCGTTGAAGATATTCCAGGTTTGGTCACTTGAGCGAGTAAAACGCAATTCCTGCTTTGAATATTTTTTTTGGGTTAATTGCTTTGAAAAGTTCTGAATGGTGGTGAATAAATGTAATACCCCAAAATAATTAATTAGTTAATTGGACCACGTGTCCAGTTTTGAGCCGCAGGAGTGGCGATATCGGAAAGTTTTCCGATCAATAAGTTTTAGTAGGTCGGTTTTGGAAAGAATTTTATGCGAGGAATTTAATAATATATTTCAATTCAAAAGTTCGAATTGGAATTAAGAGGAAAAATATCAAGAAAAGCTCGAAATAAAGTGCAGGGACCAAAGTGGTAATTTAGCCACTTTGTGTCGAAAATGGAAATTTGCAGGATTTGACGGGAAAATTGTAATATCGAGCTTCGTATTATTTATTGGATATAAATAATACGTATAAGTTATAATTTAGAAAGTTATTGATTTAGTTATGGATTAAATTGAATGAAAGAAAAGTTTAAAGTATAAGTGATAATAAACAAAAAGAACAAGGACCAAAGTGGAACTTTTGCCAATATATATATATATATATATATATATATATATATATATATATATATATATATATATAGGAAAGGAATTGAATCAGGAGAAGGAAGAAGTATCCATAGAGAGCGAGAGAAATTCGTTCGATATCGTCATTTCGCCGCCGTTTCTCCGTTTGACGTTCGATTCGCGTGATTTTCGCGGCAATCTCTTCAGAATCGAGAGCTCTATCGATCCTAAGCTTCGTTTCAAGGTAAAGTTTCAAGAAATTTGGTTAAAAATCGAATAATAGGGACTGTTTTAAGGGATTAAGGAATTTGGATTGAAATTTGACCTTTTTAATGTTATTATGGCGTTTTTGAGGAAACGGGGATACGTGTTTTGTATGGTGGAATGGTAGGCACGCCGGGATAGCCGAAAAGCCCCGGAAAACGTCTTTCCGGGGAATGTGCACGTGGTGCACGAACGTGCACCTGGAGTGCACGAACGTGCACCCTTCATAGTGCACGAACGTGCACCCTTCATGGTGCACGACCGTGCACCAGTGAGGTGCACGAACGTGCACTTGGTTGCACGATCGTGCACCCACAAAAATGCACGCCCGTGCACCTCGACTTGCCCCCACGTGTATGCAAACTGTATTTGACTTAGGTATTTGACGTTTTGAGTAATTTGACTCTAAAGGACGGACTTTTAACTTTGAGAATCATTAGTTTCGAGCTAAACTCGACGTTTTAAATAGTCAACGATAATGAAAAACGCTAAGTACGTTATGCGATTCTCCAGAATGAGAAGTGGTATTCGCTAGGTCGTCGATATGACTAAAGTTATCGAATACGTAAATAAGTATAAAAAATGAAACTAAACACTAAAACTTAGAAGTATTATACGTGTAAAAGTACGAGTTTCACGTCTAACTATTAAACGATTTATCAGACGTGTCAGCGGGTAGTGGAGTCAGTAGACGCGGACTAGCGAGAGCGTATTATCAGATCGACCACATCATTTCTTGGATAGCGGTCATAGTGAGTTGCACTTTACTTTCGTGTATTATATATTAAAGTTATTTTATATAGATATATATACTGTTTATACGCATCGCATAATATATGTTTTGATTAAATGTTATATATTTCTATCAAGTTTATATACGAAAACTAGTATGCGATCCGAAGAAACTAGCTACATATTGGGTGTCAATAGGCTGTGTGATCACCAGTATCGAGTCGGTCTAGTGTGTTTGCATTTGAGAAATGATTTGATATATATGGCATGATTTGAATATGAATTCCGAAATCAGATAATGATTTAATACGAGTGAGCACTCGGTTACGGTGTAACCTGGAGTCCCCGTATCTAGTGAGTTGGACCCACCAGTGAGTTGGACTTACAACTTGAGATTTATGATTGGGTTGAACGATATATGATTATTCAAAAGATGTGTCGCATGCTAGGATATTAGTTTCGTACGGATCAAATACCTGTTTATATGTTTTATATTATCGATTTCTTGAGATGCGATGCTATGTTTTTATATTAATACTGTTAGCAAATGCAAACTCACTCAGTATTTTCCCAAGTACTGACCCCTCACCTTTGATGTCTTTCAGGTGCTTTGTTTGTGGACCTAGCTAGAGGCCAATTTTGAAGTCCAGAAGTCAGTTATGTATGTATAGTATCTAACTTCTGTGAATGCTGCAGTAGTGGTCCCGTGTGACAGAGTCATAGCCTAGACAGCAGTACATTTTGATTGTACATATTACTTGCTGTCCTGTTTATATGTTTTTGTAGGCTATGTGTTTTATATGTTGTTCACGGCACCAGATGCCGGTGATATGTTTGGATACACTAACTGATGTATATAGTACCGCGAGGCCAGTTCGTACAGGGTACGGTAACTAGAGCCCGCGAGGTTTCTGAACAGTTAGTGTAAATACTTGATTATATGTTATGTATGTAAATTTGCTTTCGTTGTGTTATCTGTTTATTATATTGCGAAAAATTAATAGTGATTTGAGGCTTGCTACGGATTCCGGAGCTACCACTCCTGTTTCCTAGCGCCGGTTGCGGCTCAATATTTTGGGTCGTGACAATAAATAACGCAAAGTATTGAATACAGGAGTTTTGTTTAGATTAATATGGAATTGACAAGATAAAAAAGGAGGTGTATGTTTATAATGAAGTGGCGGTGAACTAGTGGTTTGAAAGACGAAGTTTCATACTGAATATGATGAAATGATATAGGGGATATTGGTTGGAATGAGAGAGGAGTTGTAAGGAAGAGAAGATAATTATTGGATAAGAGAAAAAAAATAAAGGAAGAAAATTAGATTTTATGAGGAGATTTTGAATTAAACTTCAGTGGGGTGCTCAACAGGGCAGTTAATACATGTTTCAGAAAAGGTAGTGGTGGATAAGTGGATACATGGTTTATTAATTCTGCATTGACTCGATGTATCTAACTTAAAAGCTACTAGTAAGTAGGTCGATAGAAGACAATCAGATTGTGTAAAATAATATTGGTTTTTACAACTGTTCTGTGTGATATGGAACGTCAAAAATTGAATGCAACGGTTCGTTGGATTTAAACCACCGCTTCGCAAATCCAAGTAAAACAAAAAATCACTGATCTATGAAAAAAAAACACTGCAGTAGACAATAGATTTTATTTAGCGTTTAGGGTTTCGTATGCAATTCGAAAAAACATAGTATAACAAACTACAATATAAATATCTCCATGTAATTTTAAAATATTCTAGTAGATATAGATAGAAATTAAGGAGATAATACAAATTTTAAAGTACTCTATCAACTAGTTAATTAATTTCTCATTAATACATTTTTTATTATATGGAACAAATTTAATCTGTCTTCTTTTCTTTTATTATTGTATATTGACAATAATTTATTATATGTATTTTTGTATTTTATTATGCACGAAGTGTTTGATTTTGAAAGTCAACCATTAGACAATATCTGACATATGTCTATAGACGTTCATATATAGTGGTTGAGAAATGTTATTGATCACGAAATTATTTTATATAAAATACACTAATCCTATTAAAGTGATGACAATTAATGCATAATATACTAATCCTATTAAAGTGATGACAATTAATGTAACATGATTAAAATTTTCTTATTTGTGCTTACATGTATATGTTGGTGTTTTGTCCAATTAAAAAACAAATTCTTCACTTCTTTTTATTTTTTTATTGTTATTTATTTAGGATGTTGAATTTTTTTGTTTATATTACGACGCAAAAAAAATCATTTGCACCTTTATTTGAGTTTTCAGGTTTCGGCTCTATTTCTAATTAAATTTTTTTGACGATTTAACTAATTTAAAGATAAAAAAATTAAAAAAATTAAATAGAAGAATTATATCATACTCCCTCCGTCCCAATAGAGTTGTCAACTTTACCTTTATCACACAGTTTAAGAAAAGCGATTATTGTTTATGGGTTTTATAAAAATTTTATTATTTTTTTTATCATACCCATATTTAATATAAGATCCACTTACAATTTATTTTCAATTTACTCATTAGTGGATTTTAAATAGGGGTAATATAGAAGAATTGGGTGTAAAAGTTAGTTATTTTTTGAAAATGGACAAGAATTTTGGGACAAAAAAAGTTTCTCAAAGTGGACAACTTCATTGGGACGGAGGGAGTGTTTTTTTTCTCTATTTGGAAAAATACAAACAAGCCCTTCATCTTTAAAAACATTCCAATAAGTCTTAAATAAAAAAAGTTAATTATTTTTTAAATTTTTTTCAAAAAAATAAAATAAATTAAAAACCGAATTACAAATCAAGTGAGTTACAGACCCACCGGAGAAAGAGTTGCTAGCTCTTTATCAGAACTGAGAAGGAGCAGTAGCTCCTTCTCCGGTGGGTCCATAACTCGGTAGGTCCGTGTTTTGTCGTATTGAACGTTTTTATTTTAAAAAATTATAAATAATTAAAACAAATTAAATAAAAAATTAATAATGTTTGTTGAATTTTTTTAGGAAGAAATGCACTATTAATAACATTAATGTTTAATTAGAATATCAAAAAAATAAAAAATCATTTTAGACTATTTTTAAATAAAAGAGATCAATTTAATATTTTAGGGAGAGTTGAATCACGAAAAACCAAATAAGGATACAGTTGAAAGTTTTCCTACGTCATGGTGAAAACGAAAAAAAAGTATAAAGGTGAATGTTTTTTGAGTAATTAAGTATTTATTTTATAACTCTTTATCTTATTTTTCTTTGTTTATTACTCCATCCGTTCCATATTAAAATAAATATGGAGCTTTTAAAATGAGACGGATGTATATATATATATATATATATATATATATATATATATATATATATATATATATATATATATATATATATATAATTGTTTTACACTTTTACTATAGATTTTTTAAAAAATTTTATTTTAAAATATTTATGTGGAGTTTTGTAGATTTTTTTACCATAAAATTGATGTCGTTTGCATTTTTTTAAAATTTAATTAAAAATGATAATTAGTTAAAATTAATGTTTTTTAAATTAAATTTTAAAAAATAAAAATGACGATAAAAAACAAAAGATAATAAGAAAGGCCCAATTACTTAAAAACCACTCACCTTGTAACTTTTTTTCATTTATACCACGACCTAGGAAAATTTTCAATTGTACCCTATTTTCGATTTTTATGTTTCGTTTGTACCCCAAGAGTAATTTTTTTGATAATTTAATTAATTTAAAGATGAAAATATTAAAAACAAGATACATAAATGATTAATATTAACGTATTATTAGAATATAGGTTAAAAATGAAGGACTAATTTAAACTTTTTTTTAAAGAAAATAGGTCAATTCAACTCATTAGGGTAGAGATGAAACATAAAAATGAAAAATAGGGTACATTTGAAAATTTTCCTAGGTCATGGTATAAATGAAAAAAAGTTACAAGGTGGGTGGTTTTTAAGTAATTAAGCCTAATAAGAAAGGAAGAGTTTATTTTTCTATTGGACACAATGCCAACATGTACACACCTAAGCATAAACAATAGAATTTTAACAACCTTACATTATTTGTCATCACTTTAATAGAATTAGTGTATTTCATGTACAATTCTTTCGTGTTGAATAGCCATAGTGGTTATATTGAATTTTAAATTTTCAAAACGGAAGTTACTTTACGGAAAAGGGGAAAATATGTATTTATAATTTGTTTTAAATATGGTTTAATAGCCGTTTACGTAGGGTTTATGTGGGTGGTGTAATACTAACTTCAAAACACATGTTGATTAAGGACATCTTATTTATATAAAAGAAACTACAGTTAATTTTATTTCATGTCACCAATCTGTGTTATTGTAAAACCGTCCATTAATTACCACGATTCCTTTCTTTGGAAACCATGTTCAATTGCCGCTCTCTTTATTGCCTTGTCATCAATCTGTGTCATTTCAAATTGTACTATAAAAAGGTCGTTTGGTTGCACCCATTAAGCATTTGAATATTTTTAGTAAGAGAAGCAATGGATCCATCAAGTTCTAATTCTAATGTTGGACAAAGTCGATCCGATAATAGTGTCTCTTCATTTGATCTTGAATTACTTGACTGCTCGATTTGCTACGAGCCTTTAACAATTCCTATTACGCAAGTTCTTTCTTTATGTTCTTCATGTTTATAAGTATTTATTATTCTTTCTATCTTTTTGTAAACAATAATTATAATATGGTTAGTTTAAGTTTTATACTTTTTTATTGTTCAGTGTGTGAATGGTCATACTACTTGCTCCACATGCTCTGATAAACTTGAGAAATGTCCTTATTGTGAATTACCTATTGGGGCGATACGGAATCTGGCCTTCGAAAAAATCATTCAGTCGGTAAAGTTCAATTGTCGATATAAGAGTAATGGTTGCAGAGAAATTTTAAGTCGCGACAACAAAAGACAGCATGAAAATATCTGTTCATTTGTTGATTGTTCATGCCCTATTTCAGGCTGTCCTGTCGTTGGCTCATCTGAAATTATTTATGCTCACTATAAAATGATGCATAATTACTTTGTTACTAATTTTGATTATGATAGCAATTTTGTTGTTTCGCTTAGAGTTGATTCTGAATCTTTTGTTGTTTTACAAGAGAACAAATCCATTGATGTATTTGTTTTGAACAACAAATCAGAATCTCTTAGAAACGTTTTAACATTGTGGCGTCTTGGACTGTCATCAAGGAGCCACTGCCATTACGTTATTGAAATAAAATTTAGTGATTCTTGCATCAAGTTTGAATCTATTGCTGACAATATTCAATCTGTTGAAACTTATACTAACTATTTGTTAGGGCTTTTTGTTGACAGAAATCATACATCTGTTGCTGATTGTTTCACAAATTTGGTTATCATCGTGTATGCTGATACTTCAATGCTTCCAGACCCCTTACAAGACGATTCAGATTTTGATATCTGGAATCACAAATAATTATGTAATTTCTAGTTGTTTAAATTCTCTATTTCCGACGATGTTAATGTTAATGTTTGTTTGAGGCTTTTTTGGAAACCATCTAAGTACGTATGCATCTTGTTTATTATGTTATTATAGTATTATGTTAGTTGAAACTGAAAAAGGTTATGAATTTTAATCGTTTTGTAGGATGTTAGTTGTTACGTAACTATTTAAATGGTCATGTATATTTGTACAAAACCTAGTCATCTTAAATTACTTTTCAAATGACCAATAATGTGCTTCACAAACATATCACGTAGATAAATATTATACAGTTGCCTGTATCCGCATATATCCTTCTATTTTTATTTTTAAGAAAATGATAGGAAATAAGTACAGGCACAACTCGTGTTCCCGGCGTCCGATTGGGGTTTTCCTTTGTACTGTTAATGTGGTCAGGGATGAAGTTATATTAAAAGACATGGACATGGCAACGGAAACAGTTTTTAGTTATTTATTTTCTGAGTAAGTAAAATACATGTTTAACTATTTTACTTTTCAGTTTAAATAAGCATGAAAAATTGAGCGTTTTTTTATCACAACCCTTTTTCATAGCAGAAGTCTTTACGGGCTCCCCTGGGAAACATGTTTGATTATTTTACTTTTCAGTATAAATATACGTCACTTTTAAAGAGAATTTTAATGATCTATTTTTTTCGGGTAATTTTACAGGTTTCTACAATAATTTACTTCGATCCGTGGATTTACGAGAATCAAGTTTACTATCAAGAGATACAAAAGAAATAGGAAAGCTGGCCGGATCTCTTCATGCAAAAATCCATGTTTCCGGCATCCGATTGGAATGATCCAAACGTCCCAGGATATCTGACTCGACTTCCTACATAATTCATGGGGACATCCTACCCGGATTAGTCTTCTAAAAAGGGCAAAATCTCCCTTGAGGCTCTTGTTTGTGCAGAGTCACGGTGAAATCTACACCATATCCAAACAGATATCGCCAGGATATGAAATGTACAAGTGCTAGTATCCGTATATATCCACTTCTTTATTTTTTAGAGAGTTTGATAGAAAAAGGTACAAAAGTAATTTCTACAATATTTTACTTCAATTCATGGACTTAAGACAATCAAATTTACTATGAAGAGATATAAAAGAGAGATTAAAGCTGCCCGGCTCTTCATATTGAACTCGTGTTTCTGACGTCCAATCAGACTGTTTCGAACGTCACATGAAATCTGAATTGAATGCCTACATCTTTCGTGAGGACATTTTTCCGGATTTGTATTCTAAAAAGGGCAAAATTTTCCTTAAAGTTGCTACGTGTTCAGAGTCTTGCGAACTCTACATATCCCATCCCGCAGATATACAGCGTAAACTTAACTTTAACCGTATATATCCATCTGTTTTTTTTATAAATCGAAATATATTAAAAATCACCAAAGGTGGCAAAAAACCTCCTCTACTTAAAGGTTTCGCACATGAAGTGGCACATACTCACTAAAAAATAAAGAGTTACATCCTAAAAATGAATACAGTAGGGATTTCTGAAAAAATCCATGCCTGAATAAGAAAAACTCCTATTATTACATTTAAATAAAAAAAAGCTGCTTTCGAGAGGCAATTGTATGTGACATCCATGTACAACTCGTGTTCCAATCCCAACGTCTGATTGGGGTTTTCCATGTTTATCTGTATCCGTATATATCCATATGTTTAATTTATGGCGTAACTCGTGTTTCCAACGTCCCAGTGTGACTATATATAGAATAACCAGTAGATAAGACTCTACACTCTGCTATTCTCTGTCGCACATCTGAGTATTTATAGAGAATAGAATTAATAACTGCTTCTAATTTTGATCTATAGAGTATTGAATTATAGTTTTCTCTGTTATAATGTACAAATAATTATATATATCGTAACATTCACTCAAATTTTAATGGGTTAATTCCATAAAAAATCATGGTATTTGAATGAATTTTCATTTTAATCACGACCTTTAAAAGTTTCCATATAAAACGATGACCGTTCAATTTTTTTTTCAATTCTATCACTTCACTGTCTTTTTGTGGACTAACTTTTTACTAAACCATTAATGAAAGACCCAATTATAAATTAACACCAAATATTATATCTTTGGGTTAGAATATATAGAATTAGGAATATTGTTTTTTGGTACAGGGTCCATGAAGTTTCCTGAACGGGTCTCCACTATGAGACGACACCTTTAAGCCTTCCACATTCAGACTAATCCCCACTAGAGCCGCGTAAGTCTTTTGCGGGAGGCAAACTCTTGCCCAAGTTTTAAACGGCTTCATACATGAGTACGGTTCGAAACCGCGACCTCACTAAGTTTGAAAAGCGCCTTACTAACTCATCTACGCCTTGGTTAGTTAGAAAAATACACAGAAATTTACTTTCGTGATAGATTTGAAACAAAATGAAAGGTCGTGCCTTTAAATGCCAACTTTTAGGTCGTGATTAAAATGAAACTTCGTGCAAAGGTCATGATTGTTGAAAGAATAAACCTAATTTTAATTTACAATTAAAGCAGATTTTGTATATTAGTTGATATTATTAAGTTCTTGAAAAGAGTATTGGCACATATAGAGTATGAAATCATTGAAATGGCACAAATGCACACGATAACCTTTGTATCTTAAATTCTTAATCTAACCGGTTACTCATTAAGAAACCCCCCTATATAAATAAATATGTGTTTTTCAAAAATAATACTAGTGTTTAAGATAACTTCAGTTTCTAGAAGGCATGTTACAGTGACAAGTCATACTGTTATTTATGGCATAACTCCTTGTCCGGAAGTCCTAATTCAGTAATTAAAGATGTATCTACAAGATATCTGACGTGTAGCTGCTATATATATTCTGATCTTTTTTTATATTTATCAATTGCGACAAAATATATTTTTTATAGAAATGTCCCAAATTGAATAACAAGGTATTCATAAGACATCTGTGTATTTTTAAATATACAAATATAGTTAAAAACTTGTTTCTAAACATGCATTAAACTTCTCTTTATAAACATGCATTAAACTTCGATTTGTCTTTTTATCATCCAATAATTATCTTGGAGAAATTACTTTCCTGCATAATTGCTCGGAAAAAAGTTTTTTAAATATACGTCGCTATTAAAGAGAATTTATAATAAACTATTTTCTCCGAGCAATCACAAAAAAATTAATTTCTCCAATATTTTACTTCAATTCGTGGACTTAAGATAATCGTGTTTCCGGCGTCGGATTGGACTGATTCGAATGTCCGTGGAAAACTGACTCGAAATCCTACAGCTTCTACTAAAAAGGTCGAAATCTACCATCAAGCTGCTGCGTGTGCATAGGTTGTGAAACCCACATAATAGCCGAAGAATATCGAGAATCAAGTCTACTATCAAGAGACATAAAAAAAATAGAAAAACTGGCTGGCTCTCTTCAGGCAATTCCGGCATCCGATTGGAATGATCCGAATGTCCCTGGATATATGACTCGACTTCCTACAGCTTTCATGGGGATATCCTACCCGGATTCGTATTCTAAAAAGGACGAAACCTCCCTTGAAGCCCCTACGTGTGCAGAGTCAGGGTGAAATCTACACCATATCCATGGGGATATCGCCCGGATAAGAAACGTACAAGTGCATGTATCCGTATATATCCATTTTTCTTATTTTTTAGAGAGTTCGATAAAAAAGAGTACAAGCACACCTGGTGTTCCCGGCGTCCGATTGGGGTAATCCATGTTTACCTTTTTTATGGTTGAGGTGCCTAAAGGATGAACTTATAGTAAAAGACATGGACATGGCAACGGAAACGATTTATAATTATTTATTTTCGGAGTAAGTAAAATACATGTTTGATTATTTTACTTTTCAGTTTAAATATACGTCGCTTTTAAAAAAAATTATAATGATCTATTTTTTTCCGGATAATTCCACAGGTTGCTATAATATTTTACTTCGATTCGTGGATTTACGAGAATCAAGTTTACTAATCGGAGACACAAAAGAAATAGAAAAGATGGCCGGCTCTCTTCGTGCAAAAACTCGTGTTTCCGGAGTCTGATTGGAATGATTCCAACGTCCATGGACTTCCTACAGCTTTCATGGGGACATCCTACCCAAATTCGTCTTCTAAAAAGGGTGAAACCTCCCTTGAAGCCCCTACGTGTGCATAGTCACGGTGAAATCTACACCATATCTGTGGGGATATCGCCCGGAGAAGAAACGTACAAGTGCATGTATCTGTATATATCCACTTTTCTTATTTTTTAGAGAGTATGATAAAAAAAGAGTACATGCACACCTGGTGTTCCTGGTGTCCGATTGGGGTAATCCATGTTTACCTTTTTTACGGTTGAGGTGCCTAGTGGATGAACTTATAGTAAAAGACATGGACATGGAAACAGAAACGGTTCATAATTATTTATTTTTGGAGTAAGTAAAATACATATTTGATTATTTTACTTTTCAGTTTAAATATACGTCGCTTTTAAGGAGGATTCATAATGATCTATCTATTTTTTTCCGGGTAATTTCACAGGTTGCTATAATATTTTATTTTGATTCATGGATTTACGAGAATCAAGTTTACTATTCGGAGACACAAAAGAAATTGAAAAGCTGGCCGGCTCTCTTCGTGCAAAAACTCGTGTTTCCGGAATCCGATTGGAATGATTCGAACTTCCCTGGTTCACTAATTGCATTCCAAAACCTATAAAGAAAGGTCAACATAAGGTATAGAGAATAGGGTCATCTCCTGATTGAGATCATAAGGAAGAAGATTTAAGCTTCTGATAAGTTCATCTATATGTTAGATTTCCAACAAGTTCATCTAATTGGCGCATCAATTAGCTGTAAAAGCTAAACATAGAAAACCCTCTCTGTATAGAGGTTGGAATGCAATAGGTGAATAAAATTTAGCCATTCGAGAGCGACCCAGGGACGTTCGAATCAATCAGTCCCATCCTTATAGGGTTTGAAATGCATTTGGCGAATCAATGGTAGAGTTTTTCAATTACATTCACCATAACTTTTTCTATCATTCGTCATATCTGACGTATATCCATCGAATATGCATCTGTAGATGTTCAAGCTTTATCTAGAAGAATGTAATAAAGGGAAGTTTTGAATTGAAAGTCAAACGTCTAAAAACATGAATTGAGGAGGAACAAGCGTGTTAAACCTAGATAGAATCAGGACCCAAGAAGGAAGGCATGGAAGAAGCCGATAGAAGAAATTAGATCACTAAATGAAAAAAATACTCCCTCCAAACCCAGACATAAATATCCCATAGTTTACCGTCTCAAGAGTTACAAAGGAGATAGAAATGCAGCCTGACTATTTAACTAGTGTATCCGACGTCCGATTTAACAGATATCTCGAGACGTTCGTCTAACCAATCGTATAATTTATTGAGATAGGTACGCCAGAGGGACTCCCCCTCCGAAAACCATATATGAGAATTTCACCTCATACGGCTCAAACAGAACCAGCCAAATACTAGTTGAAACAGATATCTAATAAAACTTCTTAATCCGGACGTCATGTCCCTTAAAGCTGCGGCGAGGAAGCTAAAAGTAGATAAATTACTTAATCTAACCAGTTACTCATTAAGAACCTTCCTATATAAATAAATAAATATGTGTTTTCCAAAAATAATACCACTGTTTAAGATTACTTAAGTTTCTAGAGGGCATGGTACAGTGACAAGTCATACTGTTATATATGGCATATCCCCTTGTCCAAAAGTCCTAACTCAGCAATTAGAGATGTATCTACAGGATATCCGACTTGTAGCTGCTACATATAGTCTGATTCTTTTTTACATTTAACAATTGCGACAATTTTTTTTTATAGAAATGTCCCGAATTGAATAACAAGGTATTCATAAGACATCAGAGTATTTTTAAATATACAAATATAGTTAATAACTTCTTTCCAAAAAAACTAATCATGAGTCATGGCCTTTACATCTATCTTCATATCTAAAATTGTAGCAAACCAATTAGAGTCCTAGAATTACTTATTTCGTACTTGATAGATTGAACTTTGCCTTCTTGCCGGTACCAAAGTTTTCAAGCAGAGGGAACCTCAGAATGAGCTTCTTAAATGTAGATTTTCCTTTGTATCAAAATGTGAAATTAATTCCACTCCTTACTCGATGATATGTAATCAACATGATAATGTATCGGTCCTACAGTACAATGTGAATTAATGGTTGACATATATAGGAGATATATCAAGGTTTGGTAGTAAACTCCGTTGGTTAGAGGTATTTGTTTGCCTTTGATATGTTTCTTGTTACAGTCTGACTCGATACCTACACCTTCCTTGAAGTTGCTGCGTGTGCAGAGTCACAGTGGAATCAATAATTGCATCCCAAACTCTATATAGAAGGGGTTTTCTTTGTTTACATTGTACACTTAATGCGCCCATATTAGATGAACTTATTTTAAAAAAGAAATGGACATGAACATGGATTATTGATTAAGATTTTATTTGACCGAAAATAATTCCCGCCATAACAAACTAATTCTACTGGCTAATTTACTATAAACACGGATTGCAATCCACGTCAGTCTCCAATAAAAACATAACGACCGTCAGATTTCCAATCAATCCAACGACTTGTTATTTCCCTCCATTCTATGTCTAAAAAATTCCTCAAATTTCCCTGTTCCCGCATTTTCCTCGTTCTCCTATAAAATAAACCTTAACAATCACATTTCAACATCACCAATCTTCTCTCACTTTCTCACACTTTCCAGTCAGCCAAATAGTCTTTATTTCTTTGATATTGAAATAGAAATGAAAATATCTATGAAATTAAAAGTACTCTACTAGCTATAGATATGGTAGAGATATTAAACACACGAAAGTACTCTATCATTTAGTTAATTAATTTGACAAAAAATTAATTAATTTTATCTTTGACAAAAAAAAAATACTCCCATTTTTCTCAAGTTAGTCCTGAAGGCGGGAGTGGCGCACCTCATGTCCAAATTTCCCTCCATTTTTCTCAAGTTCACCGAGATGTTTGACATCTCAAAAATAAGTGGATCTGAGGGAACTTGAGAGGAGCCACCATTACTAGTTTTTAGCGTTTTTTATCCATTTGACCATTGGATGAATGTGATGAAAATAAATCCAACGGTGATAAGGATACAAAATAACCTACTGTTACTAGTTTTTACCGTTATGACATGTCAACTACGAGATCCGTGCCCTCATTAATATGATTTGAAATGTCACTGTAGATGTGCTGTCTAGAACTGTAGTAATCATTAGGAAAATTACCCTCTATATCATAATTTTTGAAACTTTTACAAATATCCACCAGTTAGATTCAATTATCTACTAATAAAATACCAAAGAGTGGTATTTTTGCAAACATTTCAAAAAATGAGAAATTTCCTAAAACAAAACCTTTACAAATCTTTGAAAAATATTACTTTTGGATCTAGACGAATGAGACATTGCCACGTATGTGGGTAAAATGGAGATTAAAAATGGGTCAGACTTAAACCCTTTCAAATAAGATTTTTACAATTTTATACGGCGGTGGTTCTTCGAAATTTCAACACAATTGGTTTTATCTACCAGGTCTCTACATCCTGTTTAATAATGAATTCAAAGTAGTCAAAATACAAGGTAGTTGTTCTAGTAAGTAGTAAATGCTTTAAATAAACTTGTTTCGCCAATGCAACATGTCCGTTCATGATAATTTATCACGGGGAATCATTAAATTGAAAAAGTCATCCTCGTTTACAATGAGTTCGTTTTTTTTTTGCCAAAGTGTTTATTACTAGTATTTTTTATGAATATTTATTCCTCTACTCTTTTTTTAAGGAATATTTATTACTAGTTAATTGCTTTCATTTAAGACTTGTTTCGTTGGTGCAACATGTCTGTTCATGATGATTTATCACGGGAAATCATTAAGTTGAAAAGATGACATATTTAAGATATGTGCGCATTTCACATGTCTGCGTAAACAACGGTTTATGAAAACAATGTATAAAACTATTTTGCAATCTTAAAGTGGAAATTCTCCACCTTTCCAGATTATATCTGTCAGTTATCTTATTGATTTCGGGAGTATAATGTATTTTTACAGTGCAATGTGCATTATGTGTTGATAATCTATTTAACTATGTCCAGATTATATGAACATATTTTTAAGGCAATGGAAATTGTAATTTTTAAATACTACTGTTTTCCTTTTTCATAGGTAACTAATTTCGACAGATTCGTTGAACCGAATCTTCATTAAAGCAGGGAACGGTGGATTTTATGTACAAAAATACGTCAAATATCTCTAATCAATGATATTTATTTGTCAATTTTATTATTTCTTTGGTTATTGGTTATGATTAATTTTCTAATCGAATAAGCATAAGATTATTTCTTTGGCTATTGGTTGTTGATATTTGTAAATTAATGGCGATAATTTCCAAACTCTACTTTAGAAATTATGATATTTAACCAATATGTATGTCTAGTATATATACCTTATTGAACTTTTGTTAATAGGTTAATCTTATTAATATTGTTGAGGTGTCTTTAAATCAAAATAATGACGTGTTTGAATGATATACTTTTTTTAGAAGGCTATGCATAAATATAACGTTTTGAATTCTATTAAGTTCCTTCCTAAGGTTCCTCATTTTGATAACGCAGCCATGGAACCCGTATCTGTTTTCTTAAAACAGGGGAACGATGAATTAGAGGTAAACAATTATACCTGACCTATATGTAGATATAACATATAATGGCTTCTGTTATTTCTTAAAATGTTTTCTACAATGATTTAGAATATGCTTATTTCGCAATATTCCACATGCATGTCAACATATTTTGAATATTGATATCTAACTTCTGTTATTTATTTGGTCATAATGAAATGGTTTTCAGAATGAGTTAGCATAAGCTTATTTTGCAATATCTCACGTGCAGGTCAATATGTTGAATTTTTTAAGTTAACGTGGATTATTTCCACTCTTTTCTTGTTGATTTCCAGTGCGGACGCTGAATTTTCTTTAAGGAGGAACCAAATTAAAAAATATATACTATAGTTTAAGATATCCTTATCATATGTTATTGCGACATAATTTTAAACAGAATTTAATTTAATTGATACGCAAATAGATGTTAAATTTTTTAAACATAATTAATAATTTAAACCAACAAGCTGTAGCTCAAATGGTATAAGCGCTGGACAGTAAATTGTCAAGGTCGTGGATTCAATTCTTCCCACAAGAGCTCCCCCCCTCCACCAATTATAAAAAAAAATAAAGAAATAACTTATTTTATTTTATTAAAAAGAATTGTATTTCTTATATTATGCAAAATAATTGTACCTTGATTTTAAAAAAAAAAATTAATAAAAAGAATAAAATATAATAAATTAAATTTTAATTAAAAGAATAATAATTTATACAACTACAAACTGTATTATCTCCAAATAAAATAAATAATTTGTAGCAGGTTCTGTACAACAGGATTATCTTTGGGCGAGTCTACAGATATCTGTAAAATAAAATGATGATGCTTTTGAGGTAGACGCAAATTAGTTGGAAAAATATAATTTTATCTACGTGATATACTCTTAATTCAAACTAATTTTTGTAAAATAGATTTTATCCTTTATCAAAGGTTTCTAGTTTTGATGACCTAGACGTGGAACTCATAATTTATTCATTCTCTAAATATCTACATATACCTGAATAATTATTGACATTTTATTTTTTTGGTTAATGATTATAATGACACGATTTTCCTGAATGAGTTATAAGATTATTTTGTAACATTCCACAGTCAGGTCGAACGTTAGTCAGAGAATATAAAGTGCCAGAAACATCAGAGACTGCCGCAGATTTGAGGGATACTATGGACTTAAAGATAATGAAGAAGCGGACAAAAGAGGAGCGGATTATATTAGACGATTCCCTTACCTTAGCACATACTTTCGTGATTTCGACCCCGCCGTTGGTGGAAGGTAAGTGGGACGCATAACAAATTACCAACAGTAGGTCATGAAGGCTCTCAAGCGAGAAAGAAATTGGTATTCAAATAATCCTAGAAAACAACTGCCCTGCACCATAAAGAAATTGGAAAATATTATAACTGTAAAAGGAAAAATAACGAGATTCAAATAATTAACGTGTCTTCTGATTCCGATTTTTGCAAATCATTCAGTGGATACAAAGATTCGGCGGAGGACGTTGTTTGTGGCGCAACTGCGTCAAACATCATGCAGATCATTTCATATGCCTTTAGCATCGAATTCCATGAACTGTGAGTTATTTATGGATAAGTTTAGTTAAATCACTCAGTTGTGTCATGTGTGAAGCAAGTCACTAAACAACCTCTTAATTATGTGAACTGCGAACTGATTTTCCTCACTGGCGGGTTTCATGGTATAAGAAGACAATTGACGACCTTGCGAGAGCGTGGATGGATCGACAGTTTGGTACGTAGGCTTAAATACGGTCCTTTTTGGTACGATGAATGATATAAATGAAAGTCAAATGGTATGGTTTACCCCTGTTGTAGACACAGTGAGTTCAACATTTGATAAATTAGACGAGCAGCTACAGTCTTATTACAGATTAATGTCCATATTTAGAAGTAATGATTTATTGCTCCATGCAGGAGCACCATTGCACTTCAGAGTCGTTTTGGGAGATATTTGTTAATAGCCACAAATTAAGGGAAACATTTTGGATCGACGATGCATACGGATGTGAGAAGGTAACTGCCATCAATCTTACCCTGCAAAGTTTCAAAATAGTGTGCTCCAACTTTTGATTTGTAGTTATAGCAAACAAAATTAGAAGTATGATTGCATTCATAATGCATATTTTTACCCCCCTCTATATTAGAAGCAGACTCAATTATACCTTACTTGTCATCGACGTGCAATGTAGCAAAGCGGAGCTTTGGGACTCACTGAATACTACAAATACATTGTTGCAACGCGACAGAAAAGTTATATGCTTTCTGGTACGCAATCGTATTTAATATTTTATAATGCATGATTGGCTGAGCTCTAACTCAGTTAATGCCATCGTGGAGTTAAATCAGATTCATAGGACGTTCCCTGAACCTCCTTGTGATTTTTTAACATTGCAATGTATTCAATACTTTTACCCGCTATTGAAGTTGGATGCACCTAAACAGGGGAATGAGTAAGATTCACCGCATTGGAACAATGTATTTCGTATATATTAAAATTGTTTGGGAGTTTATATATATATCATTATTTACCTGATGGTTTTGATGATCGTCCTTGTCACTGTTGTCGCTGAGCTCCCACCTGTCAAGATAATAAGTTAGCAGGATTCTAGCCGATGTTGGCTCGAATACCCTCCGATGCCTAAGTCAGTCTCCGATGGGGTCTCAGTGAGAGTAATAATGAGAAGTGAATATGAACCGTTACCTGGCTTAGGCCTCTTCTATATATACATTCCCTAGTCTTTGTATCATAGTAGGATTATTTCTCTGTTGGTTTCAGTTATCTCTTTGTTGAGATTTACCTTCATCCCTAATCTTTAGGGATTTCGGCATTATCCTGATATCTTCAGCAGTTATAGCTGCGTACTGGGTCAGGGACCCAACTAGGTCAGTTTCTGGGTCAATGCCCAGGGCCGTTGTAATGAGTCTTGTCCTTTGTTCTGGTCCTTTATCCATCATTAGTCCCCCCCGAAAAACATTTTCGTCAAGTATTTATGCTTGTTTGTGTGACTGCTCGTTGGGGTAGTTATTTTGTTGGGCTTGGTTTTCGGCTTACTTACTTTAGAAGGAGCGTTCCTGGGCCCAACCCGTCGTCTTTACTTGGGCGCTTACAGAGTCAGTTTACTTTTTGAAATTTCAAAATTTTGATCTTTCGAAATTCCCTAGACTTCCGCCTGTCGCCACGTTTCGCGCAGGTAACCGCTTAACGGTTCTCTAACTGCTTCTTTAAATACTCTCTTTAATTTTTCCTTTTCTTTTTTTAACTGCTTCTTCTTCATTCTCTGATCCTGCTCTTGCTTTGACTTCATTTCCTCCTGATGGTTTCGATGATCGTCTTTGTCACTATTGTCGCTGAGCTCCCACCTGCTAAGATCAACAAGTTAGAAGGATTCGAGCCGGTGTTGGCTCGAACACCCTCCGATGCCTAAGTCAGTCTCTGATGAGGTCTCAGTGAGAGTAATGATGAGAAGTGAATATGAGAGTTACCTGGCTTAGGCTTTGTCTATATATACATTGCATAGTCTTTGTATCATAATAGGATTGTTTCTCTATTAGTTTCAGTTATCTCTTTGAGATTCGCCTCTATCCCTGATCTTAAGGGATTTCGGTGTTATCTTGATATCTTCAGCTGTAATAGCTGCGTACTGGATCAGGGACCTGAATAGATCGTTCTCTGGGTCCATATTCAGGGCCGTTGTATTGAGTCTTGTCCCTTTTTCTGGTCCTTTATCCATCATTAGTCCCTCCCGAAAAACAGTTTTGTCAAGTATTTATGCTTGTTTGTATGACTGCTCGTTGGGGCCGTTATTTTGTTGGGCTTGGTTTTCAGCTTACTTAGTTTAGAAAGAGCTTCCTAGGCCCAACCCGTCGTTTTTACTTGTAATCATTTGAAATCCCCTGGACTTCCGCCTGTCGCCACGTTTCACGCAGGTAACCGCTTAACGGTTCTCTAGCTGTTTCTTTAAATGTTCTTTTCAAGTTTCCTTTTTTCCTTTTAACTGCTCCTTCTTCCTCCTCTGATCTGCTCTTGCTTTGGCTTCATTTCCTCCAATCTTTGGGTGTTTTCTTCCTCCTTTTATCAGGTAAATTTCTTTCATCTGCTTTATTGGTAGTGTAATTGATTTAAAGCCTCGGACTAGGTCTTCTGTCTCTCTTCCCTTATCTGGTACGGCTGTAGAGTATATGAATTCTCTTGATACGTTTACCTCCAATGTTGATAAAGAGACTTTGGCTGAATTACGTGAAGAGTATGGTATTCCTCTTAGCTATTCTCTTTCTGTCTGCGGTTCTCGAGTTGCTACTAACACCTTCGTCGGTGACGGCAAGGTTATCGTTTATAAGGAGCAGTTGCGTTGTGGCTTGCGTTCTCTTTTAGATCCTCTGATCAAAGCCTTTATTGTAGATTATCAAGTTCCTCTGGTTCAAATCCACCCTAATGCCATTAGAACTCTTTGTTGCTTCGTTGAGTTGTCTCACGAACGGGGCTTAGTCCCTTCTCTAGGTCTCCTTAGCCAACTGTTCTTCGTGTCTCGTCGCAACAATGAATTTTATGTTCGTTTAGTTGCTCATAGGGGTAAGAGGGTGGTTGAAGGTCTCCCTAAGATCACTAAACGTTGGCAGCGGTCATTTTTTGTTGTCAGTCATGATGAAGCTTTTGTTGATTTTCCTACTGAGTGGGTTGATGATACAGCCTCGTTGGCTTTCTCTCCCCTTTCTGCCACTGAGTTGGAGGTAATAGATTCCCTTATTGATGATGCCAAAAGTTGTATGTACGATTGTTGTGATTTAGTAGATAAATACCTTCTGCGAGAGTTTCCTCATCTTGAGTTGCCCCTTCGTGCTGTGATTGAGGGTCCTCTAGAGAGTGAGGGTACCTTATCTCAATCTTGCCATAATTCTCCTGCTGGATCTTATGTAGATTTGACTGCCTCTCATGGTATGCTTCAATTTGTCTCGTTTTCTTTTACTTGATGTTTATTCATCTTTTGATTCGTTTGTTTTTGGCAAATGTAGATATGGGTGATAACTATCTTGATTCATTAAAATTGTCCTTTGATGAAGATGTCCCTGTGATTATTGGTGTTGTTCCAGCGTCTACTTCTCTTCCTCCTAAGCCTGTGGTGAAGTTGGAGAAGTCCATGGATGCCACCCTGGCTGCCCCTTCTGCGAAAAAGAACCGTGATGGCCGTGACAAAGCCAAACAGGGCTCCACCAAGCGACTGAAAACGAACCTGGATGCTTGTCCCAGTCCCAGGGAGTGGTTGGAGCGAAACGTGGACAATGTGACTGTGACCTCTCCTGGTATTGCGTCTCTTTTCTCGAAGTTTGTTCAATTCCCTCAGGATATGGAGTCCTGGACCGATCTTTCGGAAAGTGATGCCTGTGACCGGGTTGACATCGCTTTACTTCAGGTTTGAAATAATTCCCTCCTCGTTGTCTTTTCATTCTTCTTTTTCTCTGTTTTTATGTAGTTGTTTATTTGCACTGTGTTCTGTCAGCTTTTGCAAGGGAATGCTTTGATGCGTCGTCACCGAGATGAGATGGTCTCATTGAGTCACAAGCATGAAAAGGAAATGGCTTCCCTTCGGGCAACTGCGGCTGCGGAGAAGGTCAGGTTGTCCAAGCTGAGTCAGACGACTGCTGATCGCCTGAAAATTATGGAGAAAAAGGTCTCTGATCGTGAGAATGCTCTGATGGAATTGAGGCTGTCCTATGACAAGTTGTTGCGGGAACAGAGAAGTAGCAAACATGATGCTAATGTGTACGTGAGTGGGTGTTTGACTGATTTCTGCTCTACCGTCATTAAAATTGTGCGTGCAGATTACCCGGAGTATGATATAAGTAAGTTCCTGTCCATTGATCTTCGCGCGCTGGGTCAGCGTGTTGCGGCCAAGGTGGCTGCGAAGAAAGCAGGGCGGAGTGTCTCTCCTATTCTTCCGTCGGATGTAGTTAATGATGGGGCTATTGATGCGATCAGATCCGAGGAGAATGTCAAAGGTGCTGAGAAGAAGGAAGTGACGCCTTCTTCTGAAGTTCTTGCTGGGACTGAGGTGGCTCCGCTGTCTACTAAGTTTACCCCCGATGTTGAAGCTAGTGCCTCAGACCAAGGGCTGGGTGACGTGGACCCAATTGACGTTTTGCCTCCCGTAGGAGATGCGGTTGGTGCAAAGGAGGGAGCGACCCTGCCAGAGGAAGATGTATAGGCCGTGTGTTTGGCTGTTTTATTTCTTTTTCTTGCTACTTGTTAGGTAGCTTTTGTACGTAGTTGGGGAGTCTTTATAGTAGACTCCCTTCTTTTGGTTAACCGAACAATTTGTATTTTCATATTTCAAGTGTTGGCGACTGGTTGCAGAGTCGTCTTGTTGCGTCATGTACTTTGATTGCGTTCCTTTTATTTTTATATGAACATGTGTAGCTTCGTCCTGCGTCTTCGTCATACTACTGGTTCAACTCTTATGGTTGACATACATAGCAGAATAAATTAAATGAAGTAAGAAGAAAAGAAGTAACTTTATTCATGAATGGTGGTTACATCTTTCACTGAAGGTATAGCTTCAGATTTTCAACATTCCAAGTCCTGGGTAATGGAGTCCCCTCTAGGTGAGCTATTTTGTATGCTCCCTTGCCGACTACTGCTACTACGCGATACGGACCGTCCCAGTTGGCCTCTAATTTTCCAACTCCGGCGGCTCCTCTTCCAATTTCTGCCTTCTTCAGGACTAAGTCTCCTTCTTCGAATTTTCTTTCTTTGACTCGGGCGTTGTGGTACTTGGTCATCTGTCTGCGATATGCCTCAGCCCGGACTGCTACCTGCTGTCTTTTTTCTTCGAGGAGGTCCAGGCATAGCCTCAGGGACTCCTCGTTGCTATCTTCGTCTAAGACCTGAACTCGTAAAGTTGGCATCCCAAGTTCTACTGGGAGAACAGCTTCGGTGCCCTACGTGAGGCGAAATGGGGTTTCCCCTGTTGCTTTTCTAGGGGTGGTTCGATAGGCCCAGACCACATGATAAAGCTCATCAATCCATCTCCCTTTTAAGTCTCCTAGCCTCTTCTTTATTCCAGAAAGGATGGTGCGGTTGGTGAGGTCTGCTACTGAGGAGAATTTTAAGAGAATTCCTAGCTCAGTGCAGAAATATCTGAAGCTGGCGCAGTCAAATTGCTTCCCGTTGTCTGTGACTAGGGCATGTGGAGTGCCGAACCTGTGACATGTTAATGTGTGGTTTTGTTTTTCTTTTGACTAAAGCAAAAAATGAAAACACAAAATACCTGCTCATGACTTCGTTTGATAACCACTTCTGGATTTTTTTACTTGTAATGGTGCTCATGGGTTGTACCTCTATCCACTTGGTGAAATGGTCGACTGCGACGACTATAAACTTTACCTGTCCTCTTGCTGGGACAAAAGGTCCCAGTATGTCTACTCCCCAGATCATGAAAGGCCAAGGGCTTCCAATAGTTGACTGGTGAGCGGCTGGGGTTCTTATGAGCGACCCAAATTTCTGGCATGTATCGCACTTCTTGACCATTTCTTCAGCGTCTTTTTTCATCGTGGGCCAATAAAATCCCTGTAACATTGCTTTCCTGTACAGAGTGATTGCGCCCTCGTGAGCTCCACATTCTCCTTCATGGATTTCCCGAAGGACGTAGCTTCCTTCTTCTAGTGATATGCATTTAGACCATGGGTGTGTGACTGAAGTTTGGTACAGTGCTCCCTCTATTAGTGAGTAAACGGAGGAAATTCGAACTAGCTTAGCCGCCTCGTTACGTCCTTCAGGTAGGACTCCGTCCGCCAAATATGCCACTATGGGTTGCATCCATGGATCAAGTACTGCGACTGGTAACACCTGCTGCTCCTCTACTGTTGGTGTTAAGCGTTCCTCCTTCATTTGGAGTGATACGTATAGCTGGCTTTTCACTGCGGCTGCCTTGGCTATTGCATTTGCTCTGGTGTTCTCTTCTCTGGGGATGGGTATGATTTCCCATTGTCCTAGTTGGCTGATCAGATAGCCTAGGAATTTCCCAGCTTTAACACCGAAAGCACATTCTGCCGGGTTGAGTTTCATTCCGAACTTGTTCAGGACTTTGAAGGTTTCTTCTAAGTCCTGGGCGTGTTCCTCTGCTGTTAGGCTTTTCACAATTATGTCATCCACGTAGGCTTCTACATTCCTCCCCAGCTGGTCTTGGAACATAAAGTTGTCCAGACGTTGATAGGTGGCTCCTGCATTCTTTAATCCAAACGGCATGACTTTGTAACAGTACGTCCCTCGGTCTGTGACGAATGAAGTTTTCTCTTGATCCTTCTCCTCCATCGGTATTTGATGATACCCTTGCGCTGCGTCTACGAAGCTATATAGGAGATAGCAGGTTGTTGAGTCCACTAACTGGTCTATGTTGGGGAGCGGGTAGCTGTCTTTTGGGCAGGCCTTGTTCAAATCTGTGAAATCGACGCACATCCTGTACTTCCCGTTTTCCTTCTTTACTAGGACCACATTTGCCACCCATTCAGGGTAGAAAACTTCGCGGATGAAATCTGCTGCCTCTAATATGTTTACTTCGTCTGCGATTATCTTCTGCCTCTCCTCAGTGAATCTCCTCTTCTTTTGGACTTTAGGTACGCTCCCTGGGATCACGTTCAGCTTGTGCGATGCTACTTTGGGATCAATTTCCACGATCTCCGTTGGTTCAGTGGCAAAAGACTCCACGTTCTTTTTCAGTATCTCTATTATTTCCTGTGCTACCTTTTCTGGTACATCAGTGCCTACTTTGACTATCTTGGTCTCAGTTAGGTGAAGTTCTTTCATGACACCTACTGGTTCTGCTCCTTGTGACTCCTCCTCTTCCACTGCGTCTTCTGAGAACGCCTCAATAGTCAAGCTTTCATCTTCCTTTGTTGTTACTAAGCAGCATTCCTTAGCCATCTCCTGGTCTCCTCTGACCACTACTATCCCTGATGACGTTGGCATCTTCAGGGTCAGCAGCCTGATGCTAGTCACTGCTCCCGACTGGTATAAGAATGGTCTGCCCAGTATGCTGTTGTAGGCCAGTGGAAGGTCTACTACATTAAACTGAGCGTGCATCTTTTTGACTGGCCCTTCACTTCTATCTACTTCTTGTTTTGTTCCTCCTTTTCTGTTGACTCCCCTTTTCTTTTGTCTCCGGGTCTGTCGTTGACAAACTTCTTCAAGAGTCCAGACAGGATTAGCTGCTCTATTTCTCTCTTGAGGTCCCAACATCTGTCCGTGTCGTGGCCATAGCCCTCATGGAAGCGACAGTATTTGCTCTTGTCTCTCTGGATGTCCGGATCCATCTTCCGGGGTGTGTTGAACATCACTCGGTTCTGTTTCATCCTGCTGAGTATGTATACTGGGGCTTTATTCAACGGGGTGAAATCGTAGGGTCTATGCCCTGCGCCATATCGCTGAGTCCGTGGCCTTTCTTCTTCCTTCTTCCCTCGATATCTGGAACTATCCTGCTTGGTGTGCTCATGTTGTTTCGTGAGGGTTCTTCGGGCTTCGTCTAGTTCCACATATTTATGAGCGATCAAAATTAAGTCTTGAAAGGTGGTCGGCTTTTTCATCAGGATCTTGTCACGGAGTTCTTCAAACTTTGTTCCCATTTTCATTGCTTCGATGGCTGTGTCATGGTTCAGGTTTTCGATTTGCACTGCTTCCTTGTTGAATCTTTCTACGAAATTTTTAAGGGTCTCCTGCTCTCCGTGCTTGCACTTTCTCAAGTCACTGGAACTCTTCTGTATGGGGATATTTGTTCTGAACCTTGCTTTGAATGCTGATGCTAAGTCGGAGAAAGAACTTATTAACCCTGCCTTGAGACATGAGTACCATTTTTGCGCCGATGCTTTTAACGTCGCCGGGAACACTCTACAGAGCATGGGATCAGTTACATCTTGTAGCATCATGATCGTCTTGAACTTCGAGATGTGGCTTTTCGGATCTCCTGTTCCATCAAAAGGCTCAAAAGTTGGTAATTTAAACCTCGAAGGGAACCTTACCGACTGTATCTCTGAGTTGAGCGGGGAGTCTTCGTCCTCTCGCTCCTCCTCTGTTCCCTTGCCTTCCTTCTGATACTTCTTCATGGCGTTCTTAATTTTCTCGTCAATGTTGCTCCTTTCGTCCGCTCCCCTCCTCTTGTTGGATGAATGGCTTTCTGCGTCCTTGCTGTGCTTCCCTAGCATCTTGGTTCCCTTTGATTTGTCGTCCTCAATTACATGAATTCGACCGCTGTTCCGCACCACTGCTTCTGCGACCTTCTCCTGGGCTGTCTTGTCTCCAAGGAGCGGGATTGCTCCTGGTCCCTTGTCTAGCCCCTCCTTCTCCTTTTGTAATACGAGCTCAAATTGTCCTCTTCTCGGTGCGTTTCCTCTTTCTTTTGCCTTAGCGACTGGGGGATCCTCTCTACTTCTGGTCTCTGCATCAACTCCCTGGTTTTGCTTTTCTGCGAATTTTTCCTGATCTCTTGCCAGTCCTATCAAGTGGTCCTGGAAGTCATTGATGCTCTTCATTACTGCCTCATGATAGAGGGGTGGCATAGGCACCCCCTGTGGTACGTATGGGGGTATCTGCGCCGTTGACGTTACTGTTCCTTCTGTGTCTAGGGACGGGAAGGGAATAGGCTGGACGGGTCGCGGATACCCTGGTTGATTAGGTTGACTCCACGGATAGTAACCTGGATACCATCCTCCTGCCGGTTGCTGGTAGGTCATAGGTGGCTGGTATTGTGGAGTATAATATCCCCACGGTGAGGTTGTGTTCCTTAGTGGGTGTATGCCCTGAACGTTTCTCATCATGGGTGGTGGTGTGATGTCGTACGCGACCCCCGTGGTTGCTGGTACGGTCCCACTGGAGATCGAAACGTCAATTCTGATTCCTCCTTCGGGTATCAGGGGTGGGATGATCGGACCACCGCTTGCTGGGAAGCCTGCTATTGTCACGACCACTCCCGGCGGTGGTGGTTCTTCTCCTCCATCCATTCCGTCTTCAAAACCAAGATTAAAACTTATATTAGAAACGAATGTCGTTCCCACAGACGACGCCAAATGATGGTTTTGATGATCGTCTTTGTCACTATTGTCGCTGAGCTCCCACCTGCTAAGATCAACAAGTTAGAAGGATTCGAGCCGGTGTTGGCTCGAACACCCTCCGATGCCTAAGTCAGTCTCTGATGAGGTCTCAGTGAGAGTAATGATGAGAAGTGAATATGAGAGTTACCTGGCTTAGGCTTCGTCTATATATACATTGCATAGTCTTTGTATCATAATAGGATTGTTTCTCTATTAGTTTCAGTTATCTCTTTGAGATTCGCCTCTATCCCTGATCTTAAGGGATTTCGGTGTTATCTTGATATCTTCAGCTGTTATAGCTGCGTACTGGGTCAGGGACCTGAATTGATCGTTCTCTGGGTCCATATTCAGGGCCGTTGTATTGAGTCTTGTCCCTTGTTCTGGTCCTTTATCCATCACCTCCTATCTTTGGGTTTTTTCTTCCTCATTTTATCAGGTAAATTCCTCTTTCTTGCTTTATTGGTAGTGTAATTGATTCAATGCCTCGGACTAGGTCTTCTGTCTCTCTTCCCTCATCTGGTATGGCTGTAGATTATAAGAATTCACTCGATACGTTTACCTCCAACGTTGATAGAGAGGCCTTGACTGAGTTTCGTGAAGAGTATGGTATTCCTCTTAGCTATTCTCTTTCTGTATGCGGTTCTCGAGTTGTTGCTAACACCTTCGTCGGTGACGGGAAAGTTATTGTCTATAAGGAGCAGTTGCGTTGTGGCTTGCGTTTTCCTTTAGATCCTCTGATCAAAGATTTTATTGTAGATTATCAAGTGCCTCTTGTTCAAATTCACCCTAATGCCATTAGAACTCTTTGTTGCTTCGTTGAGTTGTCTCACGAACGGGGCTTAGTTCCTTCTCTAGGTCTCCTTAGCCAACTGTTCTTCGTGTCTCGTTGCAACAATGAATTTTATGTTCGTTTAGTTGCTCATAGGGGTAAGAGGGTAGTGGAAGGTCTCCCTAAAATCACTAAACGTTGACAGCGGTCTTTTTTTGTTGTCAGTCATGATGATGCTTTTGTTGATTTTCCTACTAAGTGGGTTGATGATGCAGCCTCGTTGGCTTTCTCCCCCCTTTCTGCTACTGAGTTGGAGGTAATAGATTCTCTTGTTGATGATGCCAAAGGTTGTATGTATGATTGCTGTGACTTAGTAGATAAGTACCTTCTGCGAGAGTATCCTCATCTTGAGTTGCCTCTTCGTGCTGTGACTGAGGGTCCTCTAGAGAGTGAGGGTACCTTATCTCAATCTTGCCATAATTCTCCTACTACGTCTTATGTAGATTTGACTGCCTCTCATGGTATGCTTTTATTTGACTTGTTTTCTTTTACTTGGCGTCTATTCATCTTTTGATTTGTTTGTTTTTAGCGAATGCAGACATGGGTGATAATTATCTTGACTCGCTGAAACTGTCCTTTGATGAAGATGTCCCTGTGATTACCGGGATTGTTCCAGCGTCTGCTTCTCTTCCTCCCAAGCCTGTGGTGAAATTGGAGAAGTCCGCGGATACCGCCCTGGCTGCCGCTTCTGCTAAGAAGAACCTTGATGGTCGTGATAAGTCTAAACAGGGCTCCGCCAAGCGTTTGAAGACGAACCTGGATGCTTGTCCCAGTCCCAGGGAGTGGTTGGAGCAAAACGTGGATAATGTGACTGTGACTTCACCTGGTATTGCGTCTCTATTCTCGCAGTTTGTTCAATTTCCTCTAGATATGGAGTCCTGGTGACGCCTGTGACCGGGATGACATTGCTTTGCTTCAGGTTTGAAATAGTTCCATCATTGTTGTCTTCCTTTTTTTTTGCGTGCTTAGTTGCTTGTTTGTATTACGTTCTGACAGCTTTTGCAAGGAAATGTTCTGATGCGTCGTCACCGAGATGAGATGATCACATTGAGTCACAAGCATGAAAAGGAGATGGCTTCCCTTCGGGCCTCTGCGAATGCGGAGAGAGTCAGGTTGTCCAAGCTGAGTCAGACGGCTGCGGATCGTCTGAAAATTATGGAGAAAAAGGTCTCTGATCGTGAGAATGCTCTGATGGAGTTGAAGTTGTCGTATGACAAGTTGTCCCAGAAGCAGAGAAATAGCAAGCAAGATTCTAATGTGTACGTAAGCGGGTGCTTGACTGACTTCTGCTCCACCGTCATTAAGATTGTGCGTTCAGATTATCCAGAGTATGATATAAACAAGTTTTTGACTATTGACCTTCGTGCGCTGGGTTAGCGTGTTGCGGCCAAGGTGGCTGCGAAGAAAGCAGGGCGAAATGTCTCTCCTGTTCTTCCGTCGGATGTAGTTAATGATGGGGCTATCGATGCGATAGAAACCGAGGAGAATGTCAAAGATGCTGAAGAGAAGGAGGTGACGCCTTCTTCTGGAGTTCTTGCTGGGAATGAGGCAGTCGCGCTGTCTACTGAGTTTATCTCCGAGGTTGAAGCCAGTGCATCAGACAAAGGGCTGGGTGACGTGGACCCGATAGATGTTTTTCTTCCCGTAGGAGATGTGGTTGGTCCAAAGGAGGGAGCGACCCTGCCAGAGGAAGATGTGTAGGCCGTGTGTTTGGCCGTTTTATTTTTGTTTCTTGCTACTTGTTAGGTAGCTTTTGTACGTACTTGGGGAGTCTTTCACAGTAGACTCCCTTCTTTTGGTTAACTAAACAATTGTCGTTTCATATGTTCAAGTATTGGCGACTGGTTGTTGAGTCGTCTTGTTGCGTCATATACTTGTGTTGCTTTTTTTTTTGTAATGAAAAGATGCTTAGCTTCGTCCTGAGTCTTCGTCATGCTACTGGTTCGATTCTTGTGATTGACATGGGTAGCAAAATAAATTAAATGAAGTAAAAGAAAAGAAGTAACTTTATTCATGAATGGTGGTTACATCTTTTACTGAAGGTATAACTTCAGATTTTCAACATTCCAAGTCCGGGGTAATGGAGTCCCCTCTAGGTGAGCTATTTTGTATGCTCCCTTTCCGACTACTGCTACTACGCGATATGGACCGTCCCAGTTGGCCTGTAATTTTCCAACTCCTGCGGCTCCTCTGCCAATTTCTGACTTCTTTAGGACTAAGTCTCCTTCTTCAAACTTTCTTTCTTTGACTCGGGCGTTGTGATACTTGGCCATTTGCCTGCGAAACGCTTCAGCTCGGATTGCTACCTGCTGTCTTCTTTCTTCGAGGAGGTCAAGGCATAGCCTCAGGGACTCCTCATTGCGGTCTTCGTCTAAGACCTGAACCCGTAAGGTAGGCATCCCCAGTTCTACTGGGAGAACTGCTTCGGTGCCGTACGTGAGGCGGAATGGGGTTTCCCCTGTTGCTTTTCTCGGGGTGGTTAGATAGGCCCAAATCACATGATAAAGCTCATCAATCCATCTTCCTTTTAAGTCTCCTAGCCTCTTCTTTATTCCAGAAAGGATGGTGCGATTTGTGACTTCTGTTAGTCCGTTGGTTTGCGGGTGTGCTACTGAGGAGAATTTTAGGAGAATTCCTAGCTCAGTGCAAAAATCCCTGAAGCTGGTGCAGTCAAATTGCTTCCCGTTGTCTGTGACTAGTGCGTGTGGAGTGCCAAACCTGTGACATGTTAATGTGTGGTTTTGTTTCGCTTTTGACTAAAATAAAAATAAAAGCACAAAATACCTGCTCATGACTTCGTTTGATAACCACTTCTGGATTTTTCTACTTGTAATGGTGCTCATGGGCTGTACCTCTATCCATTTGGTGAAATGGTCGACTGCGACTACTATAAACTTAACTTGTCCTCTAGCTGGGACAAAAGTTCCCAGTATGTCTACTCCCCAAATCATGAAAGGCCAAGGGCTTCCAATAGTTGACTGGTGAGCGGCTGGGGTTCTGATGAGTGACCCAAACTTTTGACATTTATCACACTTCTTGACCATCTCTTCGGCGTCTCTCTTCATCGTGGGCCAATAGAATCCTTGCAACATTGCTTTCCTGTATAAAGTGACTACGCCTTCGTGAGCTCCACATTCTCCTTCATGGATTTCTCTAAGGACGTAGCTTCCTTCTTCCAGTGATATACATTTAGACCATGGGTGTGTGACTGAGATACAGTGCTCCATCTATTAGTGAGTAAACAGAGGAAATTCAAACCAGCTTAGCCGCTTCGGTGCGTCCATCAGGTAGGACTCTGTCTGCCAAGTATGCCACTGTGGGTTGCATCCATGGATCACGTACTGCAACTGGTAACACCAGCTGTTCCTCTACTGTTGGTGTCATCCGCTCTTCCTTCATCTGAAGCGACCCATATAGCTGGCTTTTCACTGCGGCTGCTTAAGCTATTGCGTCTGCTCTGGTGTTCTCTTCTCTGGGGATGGGTATTATTTCCCATTGTCCTCCGCTTTTTTCAATCTTCTTGAGTTGTTCCTTCGCTCTTGCCATGTATTTCGCCATGTTTTGGTCCTTGGTTTGGAATTGTCCCAGAACTTGGCTAGTGACCAGATGGGAATTGCTATGGATTTTTAACTTTTCCGCCTTTACTTCTATCGCAATTTCGAGTCCTGTTAAGAGGGCCTCATATTCTGCTACATTGTTAGCACACGACAATAATATTTGCTTGAGAAATGAATAAAACATGTTTGTACCTGCCACATTGTTGGTAGCCTTGAAGCTTAGGTGTACTGCGTACTCAATTGCGATTTTGTGAGGTCCTAATAGGACTATGCCTGCTCCGGCTCCTTGGTCACTGAAGGCTCCGTCTACAAATAGGTTCCATGTTAACTCCTCGGTTGCTGAGTCACATGGCTTCTCTGTCATTTCAGCCATGAAATCCGCAAGTGCTTGGGCCTTCAAGGTGGTCCTCGGTTCATACCTGATGTCGTGCTCTCCTAATTGTACTGACCAGCTGACCAATCGTCCCGAGGTCTCAGGTCGATAGAGTGCTTTCCTCAAAGGCTGGTTTGTGCGTACTATGACTGTGTGTCCTTGGAAATATGGCTTGAGCTTTTTAGTAGTTATGACTACGGCGAGTGCGAGTTGTCGATGGTTGGGTAATTGAGCTCTGCCCCTTTGAGCGTTCTGCTTATGTAGTAGATTGGCCTTTGTTCCTCCTCTTCTTCTCGTATGAGTACTGAGGCGATAGTCTCTCTCCCTACCGACAAGTACAGGTACAGGTTCTCCCCGGCTATGGGCCTACTCAGTAGGGGCGGGTTAGTCAAGAACGATTTCAATTCTTCAAATGCGGCTTGGCAATCCTCGTCCCATTTGAATTTCTTCATGTTCCGGAGCTGTTTGAAAAACGGTAGGCATTTTTTGGCTAAGGAAGAAATGAAACGTCCCAGCGCCGTGACTCTGCCATTCAACTTCTGCACGTCCCTCACACTTTGGGGGGCCTTCATATCCATCACTGCTTGGATTTTCTCCGGGTTTGCCTCTATTCCTCGTTGGCTAATCAGATAGCCTAGGAATTTCCCTGCCTTTACTCCAAAAGCACATTTTGCTGGGTTTAGTTTCATTCCGAACTTGTTCAGAACTTTGAAGGTTTCTTCTAAGTCTTGGGCGTGTTCCTCTACTGCCAGGCTTTTCACAATTATGTCATCAACATAGGCTTCTACATTTCTCCCTAACTGGTTCTGGAACATGAAGTTGACCAAACGCTGATAGGTGGCTCCTGCGTTCTTCAGTCCGAATGGCATGACTTTGTAACAGTATGTGCCTCGGTCTGTGACGAACGAAGTTTTCTCTTGATCCTTTTCTTCCATCGGTATTTGATGATACCCTTGAGCTGCGTCTATGAAGCTATATAGGAGATAGCAGGCTGTTGAGTCTACTAACTGGTCTATGTTGGGGAGCGGGTAGCTGTCCTTTGGGCAGGCTTTGTTCAAATCCGTGAAATCGACGCACATCCTGTACTTTCCGTTTGCCTTCTTTACTAGGACCACATTTGCCACCCATTCAGGGTAGAAGACTTCGCGGATGAAGTCCGCTGCCTCCAATACATTTACTTCGTCTGCAATTATCTTCTGCCTCTTCTCGGTGAATCTCCTCTTCTTTTGGACTTTGGGTATGCTCCCTGGGATCACGTTCAGCTTGTGCGACGCCACTTTGGGATCGATTCCCACAATCTCCGTTGGTTCAGTGGCAAAAGACTCTACGTTCTTTTTCAGTATCTCTGTTATTTCCTGGACTATCTTTTCTGGTACATCAGTGCCTACTTTGACAGTCTTGGTCTCGGTTAGGCGAAGTTCTTTCATAACGCCTACTGGTTCTGCTCCCTGTGACTCTTCCTCTTCTACTGCGTCTCCTGGGAACGCTTCAATAGTCAAGCTTTCATCTTCTTTTGTCGTTACCATGCAGCATTCTTTAGCCATCTCCTGGTCTCCTCTGACTACTACTATCCCTGATGACGTTGGCATTTTCAGGGTCAGCAGTCTGATGCTGGTCATTGCTCCCGACTGGTATAAGAATGGTTTGCCTAGTATGCTGTTGTATGCCAGGGAGAGGTCTACTATGTTAAACTGAGCATGCATCTTTTTGACTGGCCCTTCATTCCTGTTTCCCAATTCTACATACAAACTCACTGTCCCTTTCGGACGTATTGGTGCTCCTCCCAGGCCTACTAATGGGACTTAGGACTTCCGCAGGTCTGTTGCTGAGCCTTTCATCTCTTTGAATGCCTCCAAGGTTAATAGATTCACAGAACTGCCTTCATCTACCAGTATTCGCTTTACTAGGTGATTTCTGATTATGGCCTCTATCACCAACGCATCGTTGTGTGGTCCCTTCACGTGATGTCCATCGTCTGGCCCGAATGATATCTCTGGGATTACTTCTCTTTCAATTGTGAACACCCCGGCTGACCCTCTTCTGTTCCTTTTCTTTTTCTGATTATTGCTGTAGGGCTCATGTTGTTTCGTGAGGGTCCTTCGGGCTTCGTCTAGTTCCACATACTTATGAGCGATTAACATTAAGTCTTGAAAGGTGGTCGGCTTTTTCATCAGGATCTTGTCTCGGAGTTCCTCAAACTTCGTTCCCATTTTCATTGCTTCGATGGCTGTGTCATGGTTCAGGTTTTTGATTTGAACTGCTTCTTTGTTGAATCTTTCTACGAAATTCTTGAGGGTCTCCTGCTTTCCTTGCTTGCACTTCCTCAAGTCGATGGAGCTCTTCTGCATGGGAATATTTGTTCTGAACCTTGCTTTGAATGCTGATGCTAAGTCGGAGAAAGAACTTATTGACCCTGCCTTGAGACATGAGTACAATTTTTTCGCCGATGCCTTTAACGTCGCAGGGAACACTCTACAGAGCATGGGATCAGTTACATCTTGTAGCATCATGATTGTCTTAAACTTCGAGATATGGCTTTTCGGATCCCCTGTTCCATCAAAAGATTCAAAAGTCGGTAATTTAAACCTCGAAGGAAACCTTACCGACTGTATCTCTGAGTTGAGTGGGGAATCTTCGTCCTCTCGCTCATCCTCTGTTCCCTTGCCTTCTTTTTGGTACTTCTTCATGGCGTTCTTGATTTTCTCGTCGATGTTGCTCCTCTCGTCTGCTCCCTTCCTCTTGTTGGATGAATGACTTTCTGCGTCCTTGCTGTGCTTTCCTGGCATCTTGGTTCCCTTTGATTTGTCATCATCGATCACATGGATTCGACCACTGTTCCGTGCTGCTACTTCTGCGACCTTCTCTTGGGTTGTCTTGTCTCCAAGGAGCAGGATCGTTCTTGGTCCCTTGTCTAGCCCATCCTTCTCCATTTGTGGTACCGGTTCGGATTGCCCTCTTCTCGGTGCGTTTCCTCTTCCTTTCTCCTTCGTGACTGGGGGATCCTGTCTGCGTCTGGTCTCTGCGTCAACTCCCTTGTTTTGTTTCTCTGCGAATTTTTCCTGATCTCTTGCCAGCCCTATCAGGTGGTCCTGGAAGTCATTGATGCTCTTCATTACTGCCTCATGATAGAGGGGCGGCATAGGCACCCCTTGGGGTTCATATGGGGGTACCTGCGCTGTAGACGAACCTGTTCCTTCCGTGTCTAGAGACGGGAAAGGAATAGGCTGGACGGGTCGCGGATACCCTGGTCGATTAGGTTGACTCCACGGATAGTAACCTGGTTACCATCCTCCTGCTGGTTGCTGGTAGGTCATAGGTGGCTGGTACTGTGGAGTATAATATCCCCACGCGAGGTTGTGCTCCTTGGTGGGTGTATGCCATGAACGTTTCTTATCATTGGTGGTGGTGTGATGTCGTACGCGACTCCAGTGGTTGCTGGTACAGTCCCACTGGAGATCGAAACGTTTATCCTGATTTCTCCGTCGGGTATCAGGGGCGGGAGGATCGGACCACCGCTTGCTAGTAAGCCTGTTGTTGTCACGACCACTCCCGGCGGTGGTGGTTCTTCTCTTTCATTCATTCCGTCTTCAAAACCAAGATTAAAACTTATATTAGAAACGAATATCGTTCCAACAGACGGCGCCAAATGATAGTTTTGATGATCGTCCTTGTCACTATTGTCGCTGAGCTCCCACCTGCCAAGATTAACAAGTTAGAAGGATTCGAGCCGGTGTTGGCTCGAATACCCTCCAATGCCTAAGTCAGTCTCCGATGGGGTCTCAGTGAGAGTAATAATGAGAAGTGAATATGAACCGTTACCTAGCTTAGGCCTCTTCTATATATACATTCCCTAGTCTTTGTATCATAGTAGGATTGTTTCTCTGTTGGTTTCAGTTATCTCTTTGTTGAGATTTACCTTCATCCCTAATCTTTAGGGATTTCGGCATTATCCTGATATCTTCAGCAGTTATAGCTGCGTACTGGGTCAGGGACCCAACTAGGTCAATTTCTGGGTCAATGCCCAGGGCCGTTGTAATGAGTCTTGTCCTTTGTTCTGGTCCTTTATCCATCATTACCTAACATATTATAACATTACAACTACAACTGTGGAGCATTTGTAATTAATAACATGCAACACCTCCAAAAGAAATTGCGGGACGACACCTTCTGTTGGTGAAAATACGCAAGCGTACGTATGCCAACTTGTAATACAGACTGCGAAGTCCAGATATCGTACCGACAGGGAAAGTTCTAAAGACAACTAGTTAAGAGACTCGATTTGGATAGTCGAAAATATAATTTTTGTTGCTTTTGTAAATTAAAAGAAAGATATTAACTATTGTAGATTAAAGTAGACAAGCTGTAATTCAAATGATGTTTTAACAATAATGGGAAAAGCAGGGATTATCAATCTTCGTTATGCTGAGTACTTGATTCGGGTTATGGATTGTATTGTTCTGATGAGGTTCGAACTAATCTAAAGCACCTAAAATTTCTCTCGAGCAATTACAGGCAAAAGCATTAAACTAACTAATACTAGGTTAATTATTCACTCTCGCAATGATCAACCAATGTATAAATCGATTTAATGGTTGTTAAGCAAATTCAAAGAACCCACACTCGTTAATTCACTCTCGCACAATCAACTCCTGCGTTCTTAATTATATTGTTCTATTCCAATTTTACTCTCTCGAGCTAAAACCAAAACATATGGCATAGACTAAGTGATCAGTTTAGGCTAAGCGTTAAGCACAATAATTAAAACCCATCAAGAACAAGAACCCATAAATCCAATTCAATTTAACATACATAATTCTGATTGATAATCCCCAATGAAGGGTTTAGCTAGACATAATAATAGAATAATTAAATGCAATAATTAAAGAACTCATTCTAAGATTAAATTGAATACTGAATATGAAATTAAAATCAATCGTACCTTGTACGAAGTAATCTAATAATAATTGCAGTAGAAAATAATAATGAACTACGAATCCAATTGCGAAATGAATAGAAAAAACTAAGAACTAGGGTTTTTGCGATTACAAAACTACGTGAACCTTTGTTCGATGTTAAACTCACTATTTATACGGCTCCTAACTTCCTAATCCGATATTAGGTCGAGTTAGATGAAAACCCAGAAGTGCCCTTTGAGTTTCTTGGTGTTCCGAGTTAAAAACAGACATTTTAGTCTTTTTAAGTCGTAGCTTCTGAGAAGTACACGACCGTGTAGGGCAGTGCACGAACGTGTATCTTGAAACTTAACCAATTCTTCAATTCCTCAACTTCCAAACAAAACATGCCCTTCGGCAATAATACACGACCGTGCACTTCAATACTGGATGGGAGTGCACGTTCGTGTACCAAGGAACTTAACCAATTTTCTGAGTCCCTTTTAGCTTCTCAAAACAACCCCTTCGGCGAAAGTACACGTTCGTGTAAATTTGTGCTGAAGGTAAGTACACGTTCGTGTACTTTGATACTTAGCCGAATTCTGGTTTTTTCTCTCATCTTCTCAAAACAACACCCTTCGGCGAAAGTACACGTTCGTGTACATTTATACTGAAGGTAAGTACACGTTCGTGTACTTTGATACTTAGCCAAATTCTGGTTTTTTTTCTCTCATCTTTTCAAAACAACACCCTTCGGCGATAATACACGTTTGTGTATTATAACACTATGAGGGGGTACACGTTCATGTACTTAGTCACTTGGCTAAAATTACTTATTTCCGCTTCCCGATTCTCCTATGATCCACTCCGACCTCTTGCAATCTCTGAATATCATCAAAATCACTATAATGTACGCCATACTTGCATATTTTCCTGAAATACTCAACATAGCAATAAGTACCCGAATAAACCTAAAAAACAAGTACAAATATGCAAATATCGTATCAAAAGCATACCTAAATATAGGGGTATTTCTACTCATATCAAACATCCTCACATTTACCTTTTGCTTGTCCTCAAGCAACACAAAATAATGCTACACACCAATCAGGCAACCTTGCTACAATGCGTGAAACTAAAACATTTCCAGACTCCCTTAAATAATGAATTGATCAACACATAGCCGTTTAAGCAAAACAACATGAAGTGAATAACATTAAATATCAATGCCAAATGCTCACACATGAACTAATAACACCGAGACTACTCAAATGTACACAATCCTGCATAAAGTCCAATTCACTTTGATCATTAGGGCAGTCCAAACAATCTCAAAACAATAGCGAAAACAATTGCTGAGCGGAAAAACAAAGTATATAGCAAAATGATGGTAAAAATCACGAAGCATGCATCTCACAAGGTACTTTCTCACACACAAGTGTTTAAGGGTACAGAAATCTGAAACTCTCACATCAATAAATGCAATTCTACCATAAGTTTGCCAATAGTCCACAATTCCATTACTAATTACATCAAATAAAAAGAATCAAAAAGGGCTTTTCAACGGGTTGTAAGGTAAAATAAGGGTAAATATGACTTGACAAATTATTCACAATCAATTGGAACTACAATTAAGCACTTACACTCATCACAAAAATTAATCTCTTTTTCTTTACTTTCAGGCCTCGAGTTCCTTTAATTTTCAGATTTTTCATCTTTTAAGCTTCAATTTCTATTTTTTTTTCTAGTTTTCATGTTTTGCTACTTTTCCTGAACTTCAAAAGGCAACACTAATCATCGAAAATAAGAGATAATTGTTCTAAACATATGAGCTAAGGATGTCAAATATCCTCACACTAGTTCCTTGCAAACATCAATTAATTTATCAAGTCATTGGGTAGAAATAGGTGAATGAGAAAAAGGGAATTATGTAAAAACGTAGGTGTAACAAGAAAACGGCTAAGGCTCAACTTGGAGAAACCAGGGGAGATGGGGTAGGCTAATTTAAAGTGGTCTAAACAAAATGGGTAATCCTAGGTGCCATTTATCATTTTTAATTTATTCAACAAATTTTTGCAATTTCACTACGGACGCAAGGCAAATTCTAGAGAATCAAAAATTGGGTTATGCTCCGTGACTTGCTACTACTCTATTTAAATTCTCAGAAATTCAATTTTCAATAATGTTCTTTTCAAACTTTTATGCCCTAATTTACGACTTTCAACAAAAATCATACAGTTGCAAAATACAAATTTTCACCTCAGTCCTATTAAATCATGTTAGCAAAAAGGCACATTATTTAAGAGTTATTCACAACATGTTGTTCAGACATAAAAAATTATGATTAAACAATTCATTGAATAGGGGAGACAAAAACATAAAGTTCCAAGCATTCTAACGCAGTATCTTCACAATGTTAGCAACAATAATAAACACAAAAAAATAAGAGAGAAAATGTCTGACCATCATATCCACTAGAAGCCAAATAATATCAGAGTCATAACATCACAACGTCACGTTTCCTACAAAAAGAAAATGACATAACAGACAAACATAACAGACTGACACAACAGAAATAAAACAGACAATAACAGAAAATAAAACAATAGTTTTTCTATCCACCCCCACACTAATCAATGCATTGTCCCCAATGCATCAAAAAGACAGAAAGCAAACAACTATGAAAATAAAGATAAAGTCTAAAAAGTAAATGCGAAAGGGTGAAAAGAAAATAAAACTCAGAAATCCTCCGGCGGTGGTGGCGATGGATAATCTCCCAATGGATGAGTGGCTCACATGTAGGCCCTCTGCATCTGGAAGTGAGCTCGCTGCTCCCTCAGCATCAGTCTCTGAATATCCAGCATGCTCCTCTGATAAGCATTATGAGCCTGCGGCTGTACCGGTACGTCCCCATCTAGAGGTACCTCAGTAGCCTCGGCGTTCTCGTGTGCTTCCTCAACCAGTTCAACCAAGCCAAACTTCTTTTTAGTCCCTTCACCTCGCTCTACCACTGACTGAATGTTTCCCTTGGAATCCAGAAACAAAGTCGCCTTGAGATGATGAATATTGAAATGAGTTGGCTCGCGCAACTCCATCTCAACAACCTCCTCAGGAGTGTAAGCGCCCAACTCTAAAGCAATCTCGCGAACGAAGTGACCCATACCCAAACACCTGGCTGATCCAGTCCTGCTAGGAAGATCCCGCAGCATCACAAAAATGTGAAATCCCATGTCGACACCCCTAGTCTCTGGGTGAAGCAAGCTGTCAATAATCAGCAGATCTTCTATCTGAACCTTGTTGGATTCAGATCGCCCACAGATGTCTCCACATACCACTTATGCATGATATACATCGCTGGATCCTTGATTGATCGAGTCTTGTTAGAAACCCTGGTGCTAAATTTTGGTTCCCCTGTAAGCGCATTCCAGATGGCATCCTTGTTAAACTGAGTCGGTAACTCTCCTATGCCATCCTCTCCTGTCTCAAAAAGTGCTCGCATCCACTCTAAACTAATGGAGTATTCCTTTCCTTTCAACCGAAAGGTCAGAGTCATCACCCCAGGCTCTGGCTGACACACAGTTGTGAAAAACTCTAGTGATATGAGCTTCACAGTATCATGGTTCACATCCTCAAGTGAAGTCAAATGCCACTACTTCAAATGCTTCCGCACATCCTTTTCGATTTTCAGCTTTTTCAGGACCTTAAAATCAAGCTCTCTGGCAACCACAATCTTCCTATCCTTGAGACTCTGATATAAAACCCCCTCTTCCTCTGTCCAGATATCAAACGGAGCATCATACTGCTCTCTGAGATTCACACGCGGCTGTTCCGCATCAACAGACCTACTACTCTTCCCTATTTCCCTATTGGCATCATCATCCTCAACATAGCTAGCGATTTTCACCCTAGGCATAGTGCTAATCTTGCTGAAATTGAAATGGAATGGAATTGAGCAAACTGAACTAAATTGGACTACCCGTTTTTTCCCTTGACTGACCGGAGTTATTGTTGAGGTGGTGCGTGGTTGTGACGGTGGTGAGCAGTGGCTGCAGCTGTGCCGCGGAGATGGTGACAGTGGTGAGGGTTTGTTGTTGAGAGGAATGGTGTTGACGGCGGTGAGAAGTGGTGTTGACGGCGGCGGTGGTTGTGATAGTGGAGTTTCCTAATGTGGGGAGCGGTTAGGGTTGGTGGTGTTCAGCGGTGGTGAGCAGTGGTGGTGAGCAGTGGTTTTGACGGCGGCTAGGGTTCGGCGGTGGTGATGGTGGGGTGTTCTGATTTGAGGGAGATGTTAGGGTTCTTGTTGTGGGTGGAAATGGTGGTGAGTTTTGGAAATAAAAGAAAGAAAAAAGAATAGAAGAAGAAAAATTGATGCTGCCGTTTCATTTAGGTCCTTACGATGCTCAAGATTCACGACCATGTTGTGCAATACACGTTCGTGTATTTTTACTTTACACGTTCGTGTATCTTAAAAACACGTTCGTGTACTAAAACGATGAGGCGCATTCGTGTACTGTTGTGCACGATCGTGTACTTTTTCTGGAAATGTAGACCTGACAACAGATTTATACCTGTTACCTGCACAATCAAAAACTCCACTTCCGGATCAATCTGAACTAGCACAAATATAAAAACGACACATAAACTGAATAAATAAAAACATAAAGGAGCTAAAATAACGAAAGTTCACCCTAACTAATGCATAAAATAGAACCAAAATACATTAAAACATAAATAATTTGGACCTTCATCCAAATATCGCTTGTTTAAGGTCGCTAGCATTGACCGTATAGTACCTAACTCAGTTTGGAGTGTCGAGAGTATAGCACTCTCGTCCTTCGTCTGTCAACGGACCAAAGTACGGCTTGCACCTCTGACCATTGACTTTAAAAGTCTCTCCATTTGCGTTTTCAAGCTCAATTGCACCGTACTCAGCTACATGTCGCACCTTGAAAGGTCCGCTCCATCTCGACTTCAGCTTGCCAGGGAATAGACACAAACGAGAGTTATACAGTAGCACATGACTGGCTTCTGTAAACGTCTTAGGCACAATATGATCATCATGCCATTTTTTGGTCTTTTCCTTGTACAACTTTGCATTCTCATACGCTGACAAGCGAAACTCATCAAGCTCATTTAGTTGCAGAAGTCGTTTTTGCTTAGAAAGCCTTGAGTCGAAATTAAGCTCTTTAATGGCCCAGTATGCGTGATGCTCAAGCTCCACAGGCAAGTGACATGCCTTTCCTTAGACCAGTCTGTAAGGGGACATACCGGTTGGCGTTTTGAATGTCGTTCGATATGCCCATAGCGCATCACCCAACTTCTGAGACCAGTGTTTACGAGAACCACTAACTGTCTTTTCAAGGATGCGCTTCAACTCTTTGTTGGACACCTCGACCTGTCCACTTGTATGGGGATGATATGGGGTTGTCACTCTATGATAAACGTTGTATTTCTTCATCAGTGCGGTAAAGTTCCAATTGCAGAAGTGTGAACCCTCATCACTGATGATTGCCCGTGGTACCCCAAATTGATTTATCAACTTCTTCAAGAATGCTATGACCACCTTTCCATCATTAGTAGGTAAAGCAGCTGCTTCCACCCATTTCGACACATAGTCGACACAAACCAGGATGTAAAGGTTGCCACATGACATAGGGAATGGTCCCATGAAGTCGATACCCCAGACGTCAAAACTTCCTGTAAGAGAGAGGCATCTCATCGCCCCTCGAAATATTGCCTGTCCGCTGGCATATGTCACAGTGCTGCACAAAGTCTCTCACATCCCTATACAGTGTAGGTCAGTAAAATCCACTCTAGTACCCGTGCTGCTGTCCTGCCCGAAGCGTAATGACCCCCATAGTCTGAAGAATGACACTGAGTCATAATGGCTAACATCTCTTCTTCAGAAACACACCTCCGAATCATCTCATCTGCACAAACTCTGAATAGATATGGCTCATCCCATAGATAGCGTTTGACATCAAAGAGAAACTTCTTGCGCTGGTGACTGCTCATGTTAGGAGGCATAATATCAGCTGAAAGATAGTTGGCGAAGTCAGCATACCATGGATTCATCGTGTCCTTAATGAGCATAAGTGCCTCATCAGGAAACCTTTCATTGATGACTTCGCCTTCTATCACTGGTTCAGGGACCTCTAATCGCGACAAATGGTCTGCAACCACATTCTCTGTCCCTTTCTTGTCTCTGATCTCCAAGTCAAACTCTTGCGGGAGCAACACCCACCGAATCAACCTAGGCTTTGCATCTTGCTTGGAAAAAAGGTATCGCAGAGCAGCGTGATCAGTGTAAATGATAACCTTTGAGCCAAGTAGATACTGCCTAAATGTATCCAGTGAAAACACGACAACTAGCATCTCCTTCTCTGTAGTAGTGTAGTTCAGCTGAGCTACTGCTAGTGTGCGGCTAGAATAGTAGATGACATGAAGCTTTTTATCCTTCCTCTGCCCCAAAATGCTTCCTAAAGCCTGATCGCTCGCATCGCACATGATCTCAAAGGGCAAATCCCAATCCGGACTAGATATGACTGGGGCAGTAACCAATGCTTCCTTTAACCTGAGAAAAGAAGCTAAACAGGCATCAGTAAACAAAAAAGGCGCATCCTTGACAAGTAAGTTAGTCAAAGGACGCGCTATGGAAGAAAAGTCCTTTATGAACCTGCGATAAAAACATGCGTGCCCAAGAAAGGCACGGACTCCCTTCACTGTGATTGGAGGTGGAAGCTTCTCAATCACCTCTTTCTTTGCCCTGTCAACCTCGATACCCTCTCTAGATATCTTGTGCCCCAAAACAATGCCCTCTTCCATCATGAAGTGGCATTTTTCCCAGTTCAGCACCGGATTCGTCTCTTCGCATCTCTGCAGGACTCGGTCTAAATTTCAAAGACAACACTCAAAGGAGTCCCCAAAGACTGAAAAGTCGTCCATGAACACTTCCATGATGTCTTCGATCATATCATTGAAGATCGAAGTCATGCACCTCTGAAACGTAGCAGGTGCATTGCAGAGACCGAATGGTATGCAGCGTTAGGAAAAAGTGCCATATGGACAAGTAAAGGTGGTCTTCTCTTGGTCCTCTGGAAGATAATAATTTGATTGTACCCAAAGTAGCCATCCAGAAAACAGTAAAACGCATGTCCTGCCACTCTCTCTAACATCTGATCAATAATAGGAGGCGGGAAGTGATCCTTCCTAGTTTCGGCGTTCAGCTTCTTGTAGTCAATGCACACTCGCCACCCAGTAACTGTGCGAGTAGAAATCTGCTCTCCCTTGTCATTCTCTACGATTGTCATCCCGCCTTTCTTAGGCACACGCTGAATTGGGCTCACCCATGAACTATCTGAAATGGGATAGATGATGCCCGCATCAAGTAGCTTCACAATCTCCTTGTGAACCACTTCCTTCATGTTTGGGTTCAACCGTCTCTGTCTCTGCGCGGATGCCTTAGACTCATCCTCTAAATGAATCTGATGCATCACTACTGAAGGGCTTATCCCTCTGATGTCTGAAATCTGCCACCCAATAGCCAAGATACGTCCCTTGACTACATCAATGACCCTCTGCTCTTGCTTCTTGGTGAGCTTGTTGCTGATGATGATCGGTTAAGTACTATCAGCTCCCACGAAAGCATATCGCAAATGTGCAGGCAAGGTCTTCAGTTCCACTTTTGGTGTCTTCTCTGAAGAGGGAGGAGTAATGTGCTGGCTTTTTAATAATGGTTCGAGGACTGGTTCCTCTATGTACTCCTCCTCTTCAGCATCTTCCTCTTTACTCGACATAGACTGCATGATGGCTTTGTTTTCTGCTAGTTGTTCTTCTACTAACTAATCCACCATGTCTACCCGCATACATTCACCTTCAGAATTGGGATGGTGTGTGATCTTCCTCATGTCAAACTCGACGCTTTCATCCCCAATCCTCAGAGTCAGCTTGCCATCATGAACATCGATAAGAGCTCTTTCAGTGTTCATGAATGGTCGCCCCAATATCATCGGGCACTCCTTGTCTGCTGCGTAGTCAAGGACAACAAAATCCACATGGAATATGAATTTGTTGACCTTAACTAGGACATCCTCCACAATCCTATGTGGCTTCTTCAGAGAGTGATCCGCTAGCTGCAGCATCATCGGCGTGGCATGTACCTGTTGATCACCAAACATACTACGAAAAAGGGATAAGGGAATCAAATTAATACTAGCTCCTAAATTGCAAAGGCAATTAACAGACTGCATGTTAGCAACAGTACAAGGGATAGTGAAACTCCCTGGATCTTTGAGCTTGGTCGGTAGGTTGCTCAATATGATTGAGCTGCAGTTTTCTGTCATTGGTACTGGTCCCTCTGCATCCCAACTCCGCTTGTTGGTGATGATCTGCTTGAGAAATTTCGCAGAGTGCGGCATCTCTCTCAGTGCGTCTGCCAGACTGATGTTGATCTGTAGCTTCTTGAAAGTTTTAAGAAATTTGTGAAACTTCCAAGTGTCTTGCGGCTTCTTCACTCTATGTGGGAATGGCACCTTTGGCACAAAAGGAGGTGGTGGAGGTGGTTTAGCAACTACCTTTTCAGGCTCGCCACCCTCACACTGTTCCTTTTCCGCCTCAACTGTAGCACGTCCTGCATATGGATCATCCAGTGCTTTACCACTTCTCAACTCAATAGCCTTGAGATGCTCTCTGGGGTTTTGCTCAGTAGTGGATGGTAAACCCCCCTGTCTTCTGCTTTGCAGTGCTTTAGCCATCTGCTGATTCTGCACCTCAAGGTTATGAATTATGGCAGCATGATTTTTAAATGTTTGCTGCGTCTCGGCATCCTTCTTCATCATCATCTCCATCATTTTATCAAACTTGTTGTGGAGAGACTCGCCTTTCTCTCTCTGTTGGAAGCCAGGTGGATGTTGCGGTCGGTTGTTCTGATGTGGGAAATTCCCCTGATTCTGGAAGTTCCCTTGATTCTGGAAGTTGCCCTGATTATTCTATGGCCTCTGTCCGCCCTGAAAGATCGGACCTGCCTGATTGTTGGTATTACCCCCATTGTCCTTCCATGAGAAATTCAGGTGATTCCTCCATCCTGGGTTGTAAGTAGCGGCGTATGGATCATTGCCCTTTCTTTGCCCTCCCACGAAGTTGACTTGCTCATTGTTAGGCTGACCCCATATAGAGCATTCATTCGACATATGACCATGCTCCCCACATACCTCGCAGTTACTCTGAATTGCAGCTACACTGTTAATATTAATTCCTGCAGCTTGCCGTGTAAGAAAATCCACTTGATTTTGCAGTGCTGCAGTCTTCGATTTTAAAGCCTCCATTGCAGGATCAACAGTAACTGCCATAATTCCTCTTTGCGCAAGTGCTTTCGCCCTTTCAGATGGCCAGAAACAGCCATTTAGTGCCATCTCATCTAGCAGATCGAATGCTTCATCCGCCGTTTTTCTCATCAGAGACCCTCTTGCGCCTGCGTCAATAGTACTCCTGCCCAGTTCAGTTGCTCCATTATAGAAGGTTTGGATCAGATTCTCCCTAGTGATGTGATGATGCGGAACTTGCCTCTGCATCTCCTAATAACGCTCCCATGCTTCATGAACTGATTCGCCATCAAGTTGCTGATAGAGCATAATATTCCTTGTCAGCTTTGCAGTCTTTTCCATGGAGAAGTACTTGTGCAGGAAAGCTTTCGCCAAGTCCGACCAGGTGTTAATACTTGCTCTAGGTAGAGCTTGGAGCCATTGTTTCGCCTTATTCCTCAGAGAAAATGGGAACAGGCGCAACCACACCTCGTCGCCAGTCATGTTATTCATCTTGAATGTGCTGCATACTTCCAAGAAATTTGCGAGATGTGCGTTAGGATCTTCCTTAGGTAGCCCATAGAACTGGTAGTTATCCTTCAACAGATGAATGACACTAGTTTTGATTTCATAATGAGGAGTTGGCACGGGATGTTCAAAATAGCCATGGGTGTTGTTTCCCACATTTGGCTGAAATATCTCCATCAGCGTTTTCACTCTAGGCCCTTCATTATTCTGTCCCTGTGCATTCTGCTGATTCTGATTCTGCGGGATCACTCTGTTATCACCCATATTATTGAACCCAGGAGGAACATCATTTTTCGTTCTCCATATTGAGATTCCTTTGAGTTGAGTGTGTTGATTTTCTAACACTGCGCTCAAAGGTAGTGAGGTCTTGCTGAAACGGTTCTAGCGGTAGTCCTTTGCGTCGTGTATTATGCATACACTAAGAGAAGGGTACCTGAAACAACACAATCAACAAACCACACGCGTAAAACAAGAAAAATAAAGACCAAAACAAGCTAAGAAAACCTAACTTAGTTGTTAAAGATAAGCTTTCCCTGGCAACGGCGCTAAAAACTTGTTGGTGAAAATACGCAAGCGTACGTATGCCAACTTGTAATACATACTGCGAAGTCCGGATATCGTACCCACAGGGAAAGTTCTAAAAACAACCAGTTAAGAGACTCGATTTGGATAGTCGAAAAGATAATTTTTATTGGTTTTGTAAATTAAAAGACAGATATTAACTATTGTAGATTAAAGTAGACAAGTTGTAATTCAAATGATGTTTTAACAATAATGGGAAAAGTAGGGATTATCAATCTTCGTTAGGCTGAGTACTTGATTCGGGTTATGGATTGTATTGTTCTGATGAGGTTTGAACTAATCTAAAGCACCTAAAATTCTCTCTCGAGCAATTATAGGCAAAAACATTAAACTAACTAATAATAGGTTAATTATTCACTCTCGCACAATGATTAACCTATGTATAAATCGATTTAATGGTTGTTAAGCAAATTCAAAGAACCTGCACTCGTTAATTCACTCTCGCACAATCAACTTCTGCGTTCTTAATTATATTGTTCTATTCCAATTTTACTCTCTCGAGCTAAAACCAAAACATATGGCATAGACTAAGTGATCAGTTTAGGCTAAGCGTTAAGCACAATAATTATAACCCATCAAGAACAAGAACCCATAAATCCAATTCAATTAAACATACATAATTCTGATTGATAATCCCCAATGAAGGGCTTAGCTAGACATAATAATAGAATAATTAAAAGAAATAATTAAAGAACTCATTCTAAGATTAAATTGAATACTGAATATGAAATTAAAATCAATCGTACCTTGTTCGAAGTAATCTAATAATAATTGCAGTAGAAAATAATAATGAACTACAAATCCAATTGCGAAACGAATAGAAAAAACTAAGAACTAGGGTTTTTGTGATTACAAAACTACGCGAACCTTTGTTCGATGTTAAACTCACTATTTATACGGCTCCTAACTTCCCAATCTGATATTAGGTCGAGCTAGATGAAAACCCAGAAATTCCCTTTGAGTTTCTTGGTGTTCCGAGTTGAAAACAGACATTTTAGTCTTTTTAAGTCGTAGCTTCTGAGAAGTACACGACCGTGTAGGGCAGTACACGAACGTGTATCTTGAAACTTAACCAATTCTTCAATTCCTCAGCTTCCAAACAAAACATGCCCTTCGGCAATAATACACGACCGTGCACTTCAATACTGGATGGGAGTGCACGTTTGTGTACCAAGGAACTTAACCAATTTTCTGAGTCCATTTTAGCTTCTCAAAACAACCCCTTCGGGGAAAGTACACGTTTGTGTACTTTGATACTTAGCCAAATTCTGGTTTTTTCTCTCATCTTCTCAAAACAACACCCTTCGGCGAAAGTACACGTTCATGTACATTTGTACTGAAGGTAAGTACACGTTCGTGTACTTTGATACTTAGCCAAATTCTGGTTTTTTTCTCTCATCTTCTCAAAACAACACCCTTCGGCGATAATACACGTTCATGTATTTTAACACTATGAGGGGGTACACGTTCGTGTACTTAGTCACTTGGCTAAAATCACCTAATTCCGCTTCCCGATTCTCCTATGATCCACTCCGACCTCTTGCAATCTCTGAATATCATCAAAATCACTCTAATTTACGGCATACTTGCACATTTTCCTGAAATACTCAACATATCAATAAGTACCCGAATAAACCTCAAACACAAGTACAAGTGTGCAAATATCGTATCAAAAGCACACCTAAATATAGGGGTATTTCTACTCCTATCACCTTCCATACCTGCATAGGCTTAGGCAACGAGGTGAATGTTTCAAACTTTGCAAATTGAGAGTAGTAAAACATATGATCGTCGTATTAATATTTTTTTCTTTTTTGTGCGCTCGAATCCGCAGTGGCAAAGTCAGTTGACTAGAATCGACATTTTGGCATGGCTTATCACTCATAACTGCAACGAGAAGAGAGCATGTGTAACACAAAATTCCTCTTGTATGGATGTTGCCGCACCACAATTGTTAAATTATTAATGAAGAAAGCCTGCAATAGCTTTTTAAAATATTGATGGACGGACAAAGGGGCATGATAATTAAATGACCTATATTTTTGTAAAAACAAAAACAGTAGTATCTGGTGATGACCGCCAGATATGTGATATTATAATCTACGGTATTCTAAAGACGACCTCTGAGTTTTAAATAGTAATGTAGATTTTACAGAACTGTAAGTGAAAAAATAACACTACAGTAGATACCTAAAGTTTCTTAATTGGAATATAATATTTCTTCCCCGATAATTACCAATTATACTTATACATTAAAGCTAACGAAAAATAACATGGTGTCTAAAAACGACATATATAATAATGCAAAGCCTAATGGATGAAAGTATAAAATCGTAGAAACTACATATATGAATCACAAAGCATAATTCGGAAAACGGACAAAAATGGAGCGTAAAAATTGAATGCAACGCTCCGTTCTGTGTGATATTCTAATTAAATTTTTGTTCACGAAAATCATGATTTAACAAGTACGTATCTACGCTTTATTTATCGATTATCTGTTATAAATACTAAAAAAGTAAAACCGGTTTATATCTATTTTGAATTTTTTACCTAGTTAAGAGTGTTTTATTATTTTTATGTTAAATGTAATGTAATATTTTAAACTGTAATGTTTTTATCTGTTTGATATCCTTAAATGTCTGTTTTAAGTGATGTTGTAGTTAAAGCCATTAGAGATTTTTTATTTTCTTTGTCTCATATATAGATATGGGCATTACCTTGCTTTCTTCCTAATGAGTAATAAGCCATTGGTTTCCAGGCGGATAGAGTCCTGAATTATATCAACATCTATCTCCTAGGAATTTACCGAATAGGCAAACGCCATATATATCTCCACTACCACTATTGTCCAGTACTGCAGTATCGACATTGTTTCCTGAATGAGTTACTATAAGTATTTTGTAATCATAATGTGAATATTCCACTCCTCGCTAGATGATATCTAATCACCATTTTGTAAATATCAGGAGTATAATGTCTTATTAAATCTAAGTTTCAATGTGCATTTTTAGTTGATAGAAGCTAACTATAATTAGAAAGGAAAAAACTTATTTTCAAGGCAATGAAGAAATGTAGCTTTTTGAATACTAGAGTTTTCCTTTTTCATAGGTAAGTCATTTCGATAGACTCGTTGAACAGAATCTGATTCGTTATAGCAGGGAACAATGAATAATATCTACATAAATATATCGATATTGCGGTGATATCTCTAATTCATAATAATGATGTGTTTGAGGTGAAGACAATCACTACTAAAAAACAGTGGTTTAGCGACGGAATATTCCGTCGCTAAACCCTTGCATTCCGTCGCTAATGGTGATTAGCGATGGAATGGCGACGGATTAAGTCTGTCGCCACAATGTTGGTCGCTAAACAAGTAGCGACCAACATTTACAATCCGTGGCAAAGTTAGCGACGGAATTTCCGTCGCCAAATTTGCCAATCCGTCGCCAATTAGTCTCATTTGGAGACGAATTCTGAGACTAATTGGCGACGGATATAGATATATTAGCGACGGATAATCCGTCGCTAAATGTGACCGTTTAGCGACGGAAATATCTGTCGCTAACCGGTCACATTTCGTCTCACTGTGTTCATTATAGCGACGGATATTTCCGTCGCTAAACCTGATTATTCCGTCGCCAATTTTGTATTATTTTGGCAAATTTCTGCCATTTTCTGTTGTTTTTTTGTTTCACTGATGTTTAAAACCTGCTAAATACAATAATTAAATTTTATTTTAGATTACACCTATTTGAAACTGAATAAAAGTAATATATATATAAAATAAAATATCAAAGTATACATAAAACGTTGTCTGAAAAAAAACATCGTACATAATATATTTTAGAAAACAAAATAAACAGAAAACTACAAATCTGTAGTGTCGCCACCGTCTGGCGGAGGAGGGGGAAACCGTGGCTGATACTCTAGTGGGAGATTCGGCATCATCCGTGCAATCTCATCACGTATCATCTGTGCCATGTTGGCCTGCTGCGCCGCCAACCGCTGCTCAACCTGCCGCAGGCCCTCCTGGATGCCGGCCTGCACACGGCGCTCGACCTCCTCATCCGCCTGCTGTGATGTCCGTGAAGAGCTGCCTCTCTGCGGTCTGATACTCGGGCCTACATATCTGCTGGTAGCCAAACCCAGGCCGTACACCCGATGCTTCTTGTTGACGCCCTCGATATCCATAAATATCTGCGTCTCATCCACAGGACTCGAGGTGCTCCCCTCTCCGGTCGGCGACTATGTCGCAGCAGCAAGCCTCTCAGCGATGGCGTCCTACGTACAAAACAATTACAAAACATATCAGTTTAGTTTTATAACAAATAAAAAAACATAACACTTTATAAATAATTCTAATTATTCAGGAAATTTCGGCAGCATTTCCTCTGTAATATGAACATCACCCATTTTTCAGGGAAGTCCTGCAAGCAAATTACAATATATAACCCAACCAACCAAATATATTAAGTTCTAATTACACAAACGTTAAGCCTATACAGTTTAACACTTCATATATAATATATTCATCACTTAAGCCTATATACACAACTTATAGAATTTTAATGTGATAAGGACTTACAGTCATATCCTGAGCCCTCTTGTCGACTGGTTTCTTCTCAGCCTTCGTTTTATGAAGGCGACTGTACAGCTCTGTCGCAGTCGGCTTCCGGCCGAGCTCCTTAGCCTATCAGAAAAATACAGATTTATTAAGTATTAAAATAAAACAAATACGTTATTTAAGTAATTTAATTACTGATTAGAAACAAACCATCACATCCATATGCTTGATAGCAGAGCGAGATCCCCCGGTATGGCGGACAGGACCAGAACCGGGGCTCGCAGGCTCACTCATCCGGTTTGCCCGGGCTGTCTCTGACTTCCTTTTCTCCTTCTCTGTGTCCCAAAATGCATTCCAGGCTTCCCAGATCTCCTTATTCACAGATGTATGCTTCTTTTGCATTTTCCTCATCTTGTGGATGTTGTCTTTGTACCGGGTGGCTGCATGGGTCATGAAGACCCGTCTGATTACCTCCTCGCTGTACGCAGAGTCATCCCACCAGAACTTCTTCTGCAAACAGTAATAACATGAGCTTTGAGTTAGAATTTTCACAAATACCAAAACTTAAATATATTAAACTTAAAATTTAATTACCTGAAATTCCTGAAAATAGAACTCCCTCGCTGTCAGAAAGCGCCATGCTGATCCAGTCTCGAACTAGCACTGCCTGAAAATATCCCGGATAGCCCGAGAAACAGGCCCAGAGTCCAGCAACATTGTCCTGTGATTTAATAAGCATAATTTACTTTACATACATATTAATTCCATACTAAAAATTAAAAAAATTAAAAAAACTTTAATCATACCTGCTAGGGTCCGGACGAACCATCGCCCTACCCTGGTTGTCCAAAATGGCCGGGGGCTCGCCTGCCTCACGCTCCTGCAAAGGCTGAACAGGTCCTCCAGCCTCCTCACGATGCTGCTCCTCAACGGGCTCGGTAAGGTCCCCCCGTCCTCGGCCTGATCCTCGGCCTGATCCTCGGCCTGAGCCTCTGCCTGAGCCTCGACCCCTCATACCTGCACTAATTGTCAAGTTAATTGTTCCAAAACTAAACAACACATTATAAAACTACATACGTGAAACATATAACTAAGAAATATGAATTCAATTTAAAATAGTACACTTGAATAAATAATTATAAAACATAATTATAATTAAGAAACATGCTAATACATAAAATACTCTAAGCTACTAAAGTTCTTCAATTTCATCTTCATCTGATGAGGATGCGATAAAGTCAGATTCTGTTTCATCAGGAGGCACGAACAACGCATCTTCTTCAGCTTCTCCGTTGTCATCGGCTAAATATGTCGAATTGTCGTCCGTTGCAACAATGAGAGGATTTTCTTCTATCACGTCTTGAAAAGCCGGGATAATCCCCTCGGGCATGTCAAGTTCAGATCTTGCCTTTGTCCTGCAAACTGCCCACCAATTTAATTTATCCCTTCTTTTACTAGGATATGGCAGGTAATGAACTTGGTCGGCCTGTTCGGCTAAGATGAATGGTTCATACTTATTGTATCTCCTTCTGTTATTAATATCCACCATGTTGTATTTTTTGTTACTAATTGTGCCAGAATTTCGTGCTGGGTCGAACCACTCGCATTTAAATAAGACAGTCGTCTTCATTGGAAGAGCCGGATACTCCAGCTCAATTATGTCTGTCAGAACTCCATAAAAGTCATTTTCGCTGTCGACATATTGAGTTCCCTTCACGCAGACTCCACTATTCATAGTAAGCTGTTCCTCCCCATAAGCTTGAGTCTGAAACTTAAATCCGTTTACACGGTACCCCTTAAATGTTCTTACTGATCTAAGAGGTCCTTTAGCGAGACTAAGAATAAAGGGATTAGTAGAAACAGTTGGATCTTGCACCTGTAGCGTAAAAGTGTATTATAAATCAGAACTTTTTATTGAAAGAATCAAAAAGTATTTTGTAAAATACTTACGTATTGTTGAAACCAGTAGGCAAATTGACTCTCGAACTTCGCTTCAATTTGAGAGATGGTGATTTCAGGGTTTTCTCTGCGCAACTCGCCTTCGAAAACCCTTAGTTAAGAAGAAAACAATTATTACAAGCTGAATAATTATTGGATATGACATTGACAACTGTATTAAAGCTTACTCTCTGTAATTTTCAATTTCTGAACAATTCAACAGAACATATGTCCGAGCAGCAACAATCTCAGAATCTTCAAGATATCTCTTGCGGCAAGCACCCACTGATTGCCCGTGCGGCTTGAAAATAGATAGTCTGTCGACATCGTCATCGACTTCAATGTCATAAACTTCATTCCTTTGCGGCCGCTCAGGTATCATTGGGTCACCTTCTGAAAAGTAATAAGCTGCAAATTTTGCGGTTTCTTCATTCAAGTATCCGCTACTGATACTTCCTTCCACCCTCCCTTTATTGCTGACTTTTTTTTCCAGCTTTCTCAAATATCTGATTCCACATTCCTCAGTTAGTGAACATGACATGTCAATATATATACTGCTACACAGAATTGAGAAAATTCAATTACTTTACCTTTCAAATGGATACATCCAGCGATACTGAACCGGACCTGCCATCATAGCTTCGTACGGCAGATGTACGGGTAAATGTTCCATGGAGTCAAAAAAGCTGGGCGGAAAAATACGTTCCAGCTTGCACAGTATCTTTGGGATTTCCAGCCTCATACGATCTAGATCTATCTCTGTTAGAGACGTGGAGGTTAACTCACGAAAGAAGATACTCAGCTCTGTTAAAGGCTCCCAGACTTCCTTCGGTAATAGCTCACGGAGAGCGATTGGCAGAAGTCTTTGCATAAAAATGTGGCAGTCGTGACTTTTCATTCCATGCATTTTCAGACCGATTGTATCGACACATCTGGACAAGTTGGACGCGTAGCCATCTGGAAACCTTATTAACTTAATCCACTCAAGTAAAGCTTTTTTCCCGTCCCTGTCCAAAGCATACATCGCCTTAGGAAATCTCCCAGTAACCGGATCTTTAGCTAACTCAGGCCGATCACATATGTCATTCAACTCTTCTCTAGATTTTGCATGGTCTTTCGTTTTCCCGGGAACATTTAGTACCGTATTGAAAATGTTGTCGAATACGTTTTTCTCAATGTGCATGACATCGAGATTGTGACGAATGAGATTTGTTTTCCAATACGGCAAATCCCAGAAAATACTTTTTTTATTCCAACCATAATTTTCCGACTTCGTAGCATTATTTTTCTCAGCCCCAATTTCATATGCCTTCATAAACCCCAGACTGTCCACCTCTGCCAACAATTCTTCTCCGGTTTTCGGGTGTCCGAATTCTTTGTTTACGGTTTTCCCTTTACGGAATTGAGTTGTGTTGCGACGGTACGGGTGACCACGAGGCAAGAACTTTCTGTGGCAGTCAAACCACGACTGTTTTCTACTCCCTTTAAGCGTGAAAGCATCTGTATTTTCCATGCAGTGAGGGCAAGCCAGTCTCCCAGATGTGCTCCAGCCAGCCAACATTGAATAAGCGGGAAAATCATTAATTGTCCACATCAGTGCCGCTTTCATTTGAAAATTTTGTCGCCTATGAACGTCGAATGTCTGGACTCCAAATTCCCAAAGTTGGTTTAGCTCAGCTATCAACGGCTGCAGGAAAATATCCATTTGATGTTTAGGATTTCGAGGCCCAGGGACAATAACAGTTAAAAACATGAACTCATCTTTCATACACATTCCTGGAGGGAGATTGTAAGGTGTCAAAATTACTGGCCATGATGAATAATTCTGCCCGAAGGCCCCAAATGGTTGAAACCCATCAGTACACAGGCCTAGTCTGATATTTCGAATTTCTTCCGCAAACTCTGTATGCAATTTACTAAAATGTTTCCACGCCGGGGAATCTGACGGTTGACACATCTTTCCATCAACCATTTCGTGTTCAGCGTGCCACGTCATATGCTTGGCAGTGGCTTTAGAAGCGTACAACCTCTGCAATCTCGGAGTTATCGGAAAATAAAACATTTTCCTATATGGGACGTTAACTCGTCTTTTCGCAGAATTTCCTTTAGGGGCCGGTTTCCACCGTTCGTGATCGCAAATTTTGCATCGCGTTAAATCCGCGTCTGACCCCCAATAAATCATACAGTTGCGTAAACAGCAATCGATAACTTCAACTGGCAACCCAATACCTCTAACCATCTTCTTTATTTCGGTAAAGTTCTTCGGCATCTTGTTGTCCTCTGGAAGCAGCTCTTGTATAAATTCGGTCACATCATCTACTAAAGCCACTGACCCACTATGTCGACATTTGATGTCCAACATTTTAACAGCCGCAGACAAAGGAGAGTGTTTGCTACTACCGGGGTATACAGGTTCTTCAGCTGCACGCATCATATTATAAAAATGTTTAGCTTCATTATTCGGTTCCTCCTCCGTGAACACTACTTCTGGACCAGCAGCATCGATAACCATTCTCTGAACGGAGCTGAAATCGTCTTCCTCCTCATTTTCCATGTCAACGTCATACTCCGGCATCTGTGCAACGGGACGAGGATCTAAAACATTTCCCTCCCCATGAAAAACCCAGACTTTGTAATCTGCCACAAACCCTTTCTGCAGAATGTGCAGCTTCACTGTTTCGACGTCTCGATAACTCGTATTTTTACATCTTGACCTAGGACATGGGCATTTAATCTCGGGCCCACTCATACACGCGGGATGACGTAAAGCAAAATTAACAAATTCCTGCACGCGCTCGTCAAAGCCTGGGTATAGCAACCCGCCCTGCAGCCGCTTATACATCCAACTTCGGTCTGTATCCATTACTGTAGCACGGATAATTAGGAGGGGTTCTCGCTCGGAAATAGCAAAGTCAATGTAATTGACTGCATTAAAGGTATGGACCTATCCCATTCGCAAAACTAGCGCCCCTTAACTCGGCCACGATATATGCCTAGCAACGGAGAAAATATTCGGCAGCCTTCCGGCGTCGTTCTCCTTCAGTGCGATATTTAGTATATGTGGTGTAACGCTAATTATATATTCCGTGAGGAATAAGCGTTACAGAACATATACTATGCATCCACCCGGAGAACAAACGCTGGAAAACAACCGGATATTTTTCTACCGCTACTAGACATATATAATTTCGTGACCGAGCTACGGGAGGACCAGTTTTGCGAACTGTACAAACTGTACAATCCCGTGTCGTTCAATCGCTTGAACACACGGGACGGGAAATCTACGGCTAGGTTTACGATTTTATTCGGTGGAATAAAATCGAGGCCATTTTGGGGTGTAACAGCTTATAAATTAACTGATTATAAATGAAAAATAATAATAACAGTACTTACTTGTTGCAGAGCAGAACCGCAACAGATAAAAAGGAAAGATAAGGAATGTCGGACCGCTGCAACCAACTGACTGCTACCAAACCTGTGACGGAATTAGTTTCAAAAATATTAATTTTATGAAAAAAAATTGGCAGCACTTCCCCTGAAAAATGAGCATCACCCATTTTTCAGGGAAGTCCTGCAAACAAATTGCAATTCACAAACCACTATATATACTAAAATTCAGAAACCACCATATACTAAAATTCAGAAACCACCATACTACTTAATTATCAATATAACAATTTAAACAAATAATGCAACTTTAAAGTAATCAAATTATGAAATTAAACTAAAAACCTAAAAATTAAATTATACATTCATATAACGTTTTAAAAATTAAGCTAACAATTAACCTAAGTTTGACTAATTAACAAATTAGTTAACCTAATAATTAAAAAACCAATTTCATTAATCAAACCCTATTTAAACAATTAATTAATCTAACAATTTCATTAAACAACTAATTATACTAATTAATTCATTAACCCAAATTTTTACAATTTAACAAAATTAATCAATCAAATTAAATTATTTAATCTAACAATTTCATTAAAGAAATAGTTAAACTAATCAATAAAATAAAACAAATTAATCTAATTTAACAAATTAACTAAACAATTTAATTTAAACTAATCAACAAATATACAATAACTAATCTAACAATTAAATTAAACAACTAATTAATTAATTAACTAAATAACCAAAACAATTTTAATTTAATAAATAAACAGAAATTTTACCTAATTAATTTGATAATCTAATTAAACAAATTTAACCTAATTTATTATTAATTTAACTTCAATTTAAACTACTAACCAAAAGGGCAACTGGAAATACGGAGGAAGAAGAATGGGCGGTGGAGGCAGTGGACCGGCGACGGCGGCAGACGTCCGGTGGTGGCAGAAACTGCCATTTTGAAAAAAATTAAAAAACAGAAATAAAACAATAAATTAAAAAAGAAATCAAATAAAACTCACATTACCTTACTGAAAGACGGAACGACACCGGCGAGCACAGCAGACGGAGGCGGCGGCAAGGCAGCGACAGCGGTGGTGGCTGAGCAGAAGAGAGAGCAGAGGAGGAAGCCTACCAAAAACGGCAAAACAGATGGGAACCGCCGGTGAGGAAGAAGGGTTGCCGGAAATAAGATAAAACGAAGGATTGCCGGTCAAAAATTGATGAATCGCCGGTTGGAGGAAGGTAATCGCCGGTTTCTGTTTTTTTTTTTCATAAACTGCTGCTGCTACTGAATCGATTGCTGTTAAATTTAGGTTTAATTTTAGCGACGGATTTTATTATCCGTCTCTAACGTTAAACCTAAATGAAACGCAGAGTTTCATTTACAGCAGTTAGCGACGGACTGGTACATCCATCGCTAAATGTTAGGTTCAAACGCAGCGTTTTAATCTGCGAGTGATTTAGCGACGGATTTACCATTTCCGTCGCTAACGTTTGGGGCAAAAATCAGCGCCAACTCTTCCCGCCCTACATTTAGCGACGGAACATTGAATCCGTCGCTAAAATTGGCACCAAAAATCAGCGCCAACTCTTCCCGCCATGTTCCCGCCAACTTGGTGACGGAATAGCGACAGACTGTCCGTCGTTAAGTTATTTCAGCGTCGGAACTCACTTCCGTCGCTATTTCCGTCGCCAATGTTATAAAATAGCGACGGATTTGTGATCCGTCGCAAACATCCGTCGCTATTCGCCTGTTTTTTAGTAGTGAATCATCTTTATATACTCTTATTTAGAAGGTTATACAGAAATGTAACGTTTTGAATTTTTTGTCGATCGAAAAGAGGTGGATATATACGGAAACGGGTGGATTCACAAATGAAGAAAATTTTATCGTCAATCATAAAAAAAATGCTACTACCATAGACTCTCCAATAAAAAGGTTATTTGGTTAATTATCAATACCTAAGTTTCGCGGTTTCCGGAACGGAAACGGAAACGGCGAAACGGATTGTTTCAAATGATAGGGGTATATTTATAAATATTAAAAGTTATAAAACTAAATATATATAAAAAGTATAAAAAAATTATTTTCATATATATAACCTATTATAAGAAATTATAAAATAAATTATTTGAATATATGATACGTATAACTTATTAATAAATTCCATAACTATAAAATCTATGATTAAAATAATATTTTGAAAATTTTAGAATTATAATAAATCCAACAACACAAAAAAGAAAAATTTATTGCATTTTTTAGACTAGTATTACTATCTCTATTTACTAATTTTCATTGTCAACAAAAAAGAATAAAGGGTCAGCGCCCCCCCTGAACTTATGACACGAGGTCATTTGACCCAATTTATATTTTTTTTCAGCAACTAACCCCAAAACTCTTTATTTTTGGGTCAAATAACCCCATAATTTATATTTGTATTTCAAAAAATGAATTTAGAATAATTATATCGCAACAGTTAGGGAAGTATCTAATTATTTTTTTGCGTCCCCTACTTCTGATTTATATTTTATGCGTTTTAAAAATACAATTATGGAGTTATTTGACCTAAAAATAAAGAGTTTTGGGGTTAGTTGCTCAAAAAAGTATAAATTAGATTAGATGAACTCTTATCACAAGTTTAGGGGGCGCGTTGACCCTTTGTTCATCTCCTGCGCTTCTTCGATTTTAACCATTTATTACTTCTATGTTTTTCCTTTTTAACCCTTTTGTTTCATCTTTTTGCCTTCTCATGAATATTTATAAATAGCTCTTCTTCTTTTCGTTTCTTTTTTTTACTTCTTTTGTGATTTTTGTTTTCATCTTTCTGTCGCTGTCGTTTTCTCTTTTCCCTTCTAATATGGCTAAGAACATCTTTGATACCATGAACGTTGGTCTCCTAAGTGACGATGAGGGCGCTACTGATGCCAGCCTTCCCTTGCTTGAACGTCTGACGACTCCATTCATCTCTCTTCTGTCGGACAATGAAGATTGGCCTCCGGCTGGCAATCCCGTTCCTTCCGTGGCAGCTACCTCTCTGGCCTCCCTGCCTGCCGTTTTGCCCATTGTTACCTCGTTTGGGGCTCTTACTATAATATCTTGTAATTTTAAGTGATTAAAATATGACACGATGTCAAATTGGAGTAATAAAAATATTAAAAATAATAATTTGAGATTTCAAATATTAAGAAAAATATTCGAAACGACTAAGTTTAATAGTCAGAAGATAATAGTCAAGTTTGACTATTTAAAATTATTAATTTAAATCACGGGAAGTGATTTAATAAATTCGAAATACGTAAATTTAGTTTAAATGTAAATTTAATTTATACGTATCCGTAAAAGAATATCGTAATAATTTAGTTTAAAATTTAAATTGAGAATTTAAATTTTAATAAATGAGTATGAACGAGACTAATAAATTTGAGAATACTCTTTAGAGTCGTATAAATTGGTATGTTGATAATTAATATATTAATATACCACTCTAAATGGAGAGTTTAATGTTTCAGATACAATCTCGAAGTTAAAATGTCGAAACTCGAAAGTCTCGACGTGCAATTAACAAATATAAATTAAGATAGATATAGATATATATTAAAAATAAATAAAAAAAGAAAAGAAAAGAAGAGGCGGTTAAGAGTGATGGGCAAGTAAGGAAAATTATCCACTTTAGTCCCTAAACTTTTACTTCAATTAGTTTTTGATTATTAACTAATTAAGTATTATTCGTTAGTCCAAACTAAAATTAAATAATTTATAAGTACCGAGCAAATAATTTTGGTGTTAATATTCGCGAAATAATTTGACGAATCTACCGTCAAATTTTTATGGAATTTGTACATAGTAATTTTAATTAAGCGGGACTGATTTGTACCTAATAAATTTTTGTAGATTTATTAAAAATAAAATATAAGTCGGATGCGAATAAAAATTATATTGTTATTCGTTTTATATTTTATTGGATTTTTGGGTAAAATTTCACAGAATTTGGAATTAGTCTCTGTTTGGGTAAAATGCACGATTGAGCTAGTATCAAATGGTACTTTAGCCAACGAAATTCTCTATATATACAAGTGAGGGGGCAGCCTCATTTCACAACGACAAATGAATTTGACGTGCTTGCTTAGCAAGCAGAGGGCGCGCGCAACAGTACGTGCGAATTAAGTTTCGCGATTTTCGATCCGATTTCGCGATTCCGACTCTAATTCTTCAACAAATCCGTTAGTAATCAAGTTATTAATCTCTTATACGAAATTTATTTCGATACATATTAATTATATATTCGATATTTAACGGTAAACGTATTGAATCGATAGCGTACATATCAATTCGACGTTTTAATTATAGAATTGAATTGGATTGTGTAGCATAGTGTTGAATTAATGTTTTTGAATTTTCCGAAGAGTCGGAAGCACGTCGGAAAGCCCGAGGGATTAGCCCCGTGGGTGTGCGAAACACACAGCCAAGATGCTGTGCGAACTCACAGCCAAGTCTGTGCGAGAGTTGTGCAAGCGCACACCCAAGTTTGTGCGAACGCACAGCTCAGCTCTGCGAACGCACATTGATGCCGACGTTAGGGGCGGATCATTTTTGCCCTATTTCGAACAATCTGTTCGACATTAGTCCAATCGGACTCAGAAAAGTGAACTAGGACGTTTTAAAAGGTTAAAACGTTTATGTAAAGTAAAAGATATTTGGTTTATTAAAACAATGTTACGTTTTAATAAAGCCCTACATTAATCAAAGCGATTAATGGTAAAAAGGACTATAAGTCCATACCGAGAATGGTATTATAAATTGAACGAGAAGTTCAATATCAGTGTTTAGTTAGAGTGGTTTATAGATGGAAATAGTCTAAAGTCTATACGTCTATATGTGATGAGTAAAGTTTGGAGTTCAATGTCAAATAATGTTTTGACGTACGAAATCCAACTAGATACGACGAGTAGTCGATCTGACAAGTCAGAACAGTAGGGTGTTTGACTAGTGGGCTATCAGGAGCATACGCTTTTGAGGGACATCGGTTTTGTGAGTTTACTTTGTGGTTTTTACTTTTGAATATTTATATTTAAACTATTTTAAATAACAAGTCGCACTAGTATAAACTTAGCCAAGATAGATTCATTGGAACGATCTACCTATTGGACGGCAATAGGGTTGTGTGATCACCGACACCGATTTCTAGATGTACTTCTGTCAAGGTATAGAGGTATGTATGTCGTGTTAAGTCATTGGGAAAGTAGATGCCCTTACTTCATGGATAAATCCTGAGACGTAATACAGTTACAATCGCGGGTTAAACCACGATTGCAGTTTCTTATTACAGTTCAGGTACCAGAGATACAAAAGTGGACGACAGTGATTCAGTTCACAGTCCTTATTATGTTGGTCTTAAGCTCGTAAGTCGGGTTTGTCTGTTAGGACAACTGTGGACTAGGATTTCATATAGATCGGCAAATTGGTAATATTTTGTATATACAAATGTTTTACTTATTTGTGATTTGAATATTCAATTGTAAAATTGTACTTACTCATAAATATTTATATTTCTGACCCTCCCTAATGTTCACCTTTTCAGGTTATCAAGTACGAGGTCTGACTTCCACAATAATTTCGGAAGTCAATGTCAGCCATACCTCTAGAGCTGCAAGTAGTTGGGTATAAGGAAGTCTGCCTTTCAGTTTACAATAGTTCAACTTATTTTAATAAACTCTGATTGAACTACTATATATGGTATATGTTTGAAAAGCTGCGTGATTTCTAAAATGCTATGACCAAGTGTTTGAGTGATACACTGGTTTCATTCGTCCTTCGACTTTCTTCTTGCATGCATTCAACTCTTTCATCTCCTTCATGGCGATAGTGTAGCATATGGCCGCTATCTCTTGATTTCCCTTCACGTTGATAAATTTTAAATAATATATCAAAGGTGTATCAAAAATATATGAGGGACCCGAACGTGAACAACTTTGAAGTAGGGCCTCTCGAACAAAAATATATCAGAGGTGCATTATAAACATTTATCTTTTAGATATCTAATATGTATCTAAGATGTATATTTTATGTTATAAGTAAAGAACAAATCTATGAACTTATAGTGTATTTTTAAAAATTCATGCAAAAACTCATGTTTCCGGCAGCCGATTGGATTGATCCGAACGTTCCTGGATATATGAATCGACTTCCTACAGCTTTCATAGGGACATCCTACCCGGATTCGTCATCTAAAAAAGGAGAAATCTCCCTTGAAGCCCCTGCGTGTGCAGAGTCATAGTGAAAGCTACACCATATCCGTGCGGATATTGCCCGGATAAGAAATCTACAAGTGCTCGTATCCGTATGTATCCATTTTTTTTATTTTTTAGAGAGTATGATAAAAAAAGTAAAGGCACACCTTGTGTTCCCGGTGTTTGATTGGGGTAATAAATGTTTACATTTTTACGGTTGATGTGTCTAGTGGATGAACTTATAGCAAAAGACCTGGCCATGGCAACAGCAACATTTTATAATTATTTATTTTCTGAGTATGTAAATCTCTCTTTAACTACTGCGTGTGCAGAGTCACGATAAAATCCACATCATATCTGCTACATATCACGCAGATAAAACGTGCACACATGCCTGTATCCGTATATATCCATCTCTTTTTGTTCATATAAGAATGATAAAAAACAAGTACCGGCACAGCTCGTGTTCCCGGCGTCCTACTGAGATTTTTCCATGATTTCCTTTGAACTATTAATGTGGCCAGGGGATGAACTTATAATTAAAAACTTCTTTCCAAAAAACTAATCCTGAGTCCTGGCCTTTACATCTATCTTCATATCTAAAATTATATCAAACCAATTAATTGAAGCCTCCTGGAATAAATAATTACTATCAAGAGACAGAAAAGAAATAAGAAAGTTGGTCGTCTCTCTTTATGCAAAAACTCGTGTTTTCAGTAGCCGATTGGATTGATCCGAACGTCCCTGGATATATTAATCGACTTCCTACAGCTTTCATAGGGACATCCTACCCGGATTTGTCTTCTAAAAAGGGAGAGATCTCCCTTGTAGCCCCTGCGTGTGAAGAGTCACAGTGAAATCTACACCATATCCGTGCGGATATTGCCCGGATAAGAAATGTACAAGTGCTCGTATCCGTATATATCCATTTTTTTATTCTTTAGAGAGTATGATAAAAGAAGTAAAGGCACACCTTGTGTTCCCGGTGTTTGATTGGGGTAATACATGTTTACATTTTTACGGTTGATGTGTCTAGTGGATGAACTTATAGTAAAAGACCTGGCCATGGCAACAAAAACATTTTATAATTATTTATTTTCTGAGTATGTAAATCTCTCTTTAACTACTGCGTGTGCAGAGTCACGATAAATCCACATCATATCTGCTACATATCACGCAGATAAAACGTGCACACATGCCTGTATCCGTATATATCCATCTCTTTTTGTTCATATAAGAATGATAAAAAACAAGTACCGGCACAGCTCGTGTTCCCAGCGTCCTACTGAGATTTTTCCATGATTTCCTTTGAACTATTAATGTGGCTAGGGGATGAACTTATAGTTAAAAACTTCTTTCCAAAAAACTAATCCTGAGTCCTGGCCTTTACATCTATCTTCATATCTAAAATTATAACAAACCAATTAATTGAAGCCTCCTAGAATAAATAATTACTATCAAGAGACAGAAAAGAAATAAGAAAGTTGGTCGTCTCTCTTTATGCAAAAACTCGTGTTTCCAGTAGCCGATTGGATTGATCCGAACGTCCCTGGATGTATTAATCGACTTCCTACAGCTTTCATAAGGACATCCTACCCGGATTTGTCTTCTAAAAAAGGAGAGATCTCCCTTGTAGCCCCTGCGTGTGAAGAGTCATAGTGAAATCTACACCATACCCGTGCAGATATTGACCGGATAAGAAATGTACAAGTGCCTGTATCCGTATATATCCATTTTTTTTATTCTTTAGAGAGTGATAAAAAGAATACAGGCATAATACTTGTGTTTCCGGCGTCCGATTGGGGTAATACATGTTTACATTTTTACGGTTCATGTGCCTATTGGATGAACTTATAGTAAAAGACCTGGCCATGGCAACGAAAACGTTTTATTATTATTTATTTTCTGAGTAAGTAAAATCTCTCTTTAACTTATGCGTGTGCAGAGTCACGATAAAATCCACATCATATCTGCTCCATATCACGCAGATAACACGTGCACACATGCCTGTATCCATATATATCCATCTCTTTTTGTTCATAAAATAATTATAAAAAACAAGTACCGGCACAGCTCGTATTCCCGGGGTCCTACTGAGGTTTTTCCATGATTTCCTTTGAACTATTAATGTGGCCAGTGGATGAACTTATAGTTAAAAACTATTTTCTAAAAAACTAATCTTGAGTCATGGCCTTTACATCTATCTTCATATCTAAAATTATATCAAACCAATTAATTGAAGACTCCTGGAATAAATAATTACTATCAAGAAACAGAAAAGAAATAGGAAAGTTGGCCGGCTCTCTTCATGCAAAAACTCATGTTTCCGGTAGCCGATTGGATTGATCCAAACGTCCCTGGATATATGAATCGACTTATTGTAAAAGACATGGACATGGCAACGACAACGGTTTATAATTATTTATTTTCTGAATAAGTACAGGCACAACTCGTGTTCCCGGCGTCCGACTGAGGTTTTTCCATGATTTTCTTTAAACTATTAATGTGGCCAGGGGTAAAGACATGGACATGGCAACGACAACAGTTTATAATTATTTATTTTCTGAATAAGTAAAAAACATGTTTGATTATTTCACTTTTCAGTTTAAATATACGTCGCTTTTAGAGAGAATTTAAAACGATCAATTTTTTTCGGATAATTCCATAGATTTCTACAATATTTTACTTCAATTCGTGGATTTACGAGAATCAAGTTTACTATCAAAAGACACAAAAGAAATAGGATAGCTGGACGGCTCACTAAGACCCCCCCCCCCCTCCAAAATGTTTTTCAAAAATAATACGTACTACTGTTTAAGATTACTTCAGTTTCTAGACGGCATGGTACAGTGAATTATCATACTGCTATTAACAGCATAACCCCTTGTCCGGACGTCCTAACTCAGCTATTAAAAATGTATCTATAAGATATCTGACGTGTATCTGCTATCTCTTATTTTGGAATACATGGACATGGTTTATATTTATTTTCAATATAAGTAAAATGTATGCATTTATTTATAAATAAACTATTTTCTCCGAATTAACTATTTCTTGTCTGATTAATCTTAACCCTACTCGTAAACCCTAACCCTAATCATCAACACAGCCCCTAATACTAGACCCTAACCCTAATCGTAGACCTTAATCCTAATCCTACTACAAGAAAACAACCAATTAGCGATGGAAATTTCCGTCGCTAATTGGCTAAAATCCGTCGCTAATCTTTATTAGCGACGAATTGCCGACGGACTTAATCCATCGGCACATTTTGGGTCGCTAATCATTCAGCGACCCAAAAAAGTGAACCGTCGCCAATTTACCGACGGAATTTCCGTCGGTAATTTGGCCAGGTTCATTCGGTAGTTTGGTTGGGCTAGCCGATCAAATACCGAAATATTAGCGATGGATTTTTCCGTCGCTAAACTGGGCAATTTAGCGACGGAAAATCCGTCGCTAAATAGCTCAGTTTAGTCGTTTTTTGAGCTATTTAGCGATGGAAATTCCGTCGCTAATAGCTCATATGTGGTCGCTAATTCCTTACATTTTTGGCAGAAAATTCCCGTTTTCGGCATTTTTTGATTTTTCCCTGTTTTTTAATAGACCAGTTGACTCACTAATCACAGACACGATAGACGACAAATAAACATAAACCGAAACACAAATAAACATAAACTGAAACCATTATATATAAATAAATGGTAAAAAGTATACAATTCGCTAAATACTAAATAAGTCAAAATATGCAAGCTGTATTATAAAATCAGAGTCTAAATACTATACTACCCCATACTAGTAGTGTCATCAGCAGGTGGAGGTGGAGGTGGGGGGAACTGCGGTCGTAACTCTGGGGGGAGTGTAGTCATCAGCCGCGCAAGCTCAGTACGAATTCGCTCGTCGAAACCCGCCTTCACAGTACGGATCCGCTGTTCGACCCGCTCTTCAAAACCCGCCTCCACAGTACGCATCCGCTGCTCGAGCCGCTTCTCAACCTCTCTAGCAATGCGCTGCTCGATCTCCTCACTAACGACCGCCTGCTGCTGTGTTTAGGATGATCCGCTGCGGCGCAATCGGCTGCTCTGGCCGACGTAGGATGCTGAAGCCGAACCAATACCGTAGACTCGCTGCTTCTGGATTGCCTCGAAAGACAAAAACAGCTCGTTCTCGTCGATCGGCTCTGGAGTCAACGAACTCCCTCCCCCTGCCGCCTGACACTGGGTCGCTGCAGCAAGTTCTGCCTAGAAACGGTCCTGAGATTAAAAAATACAAATTCATAGTTTAGTGAAGCTTTGTAAAAATACTTAACAAATATTGGTTTGAACCTACATTTCTAACTAAAATTTGGCAGCATTTTCTCTAAAATTTGATCATCACCCATTTTTTAGGGACATCCTGCAAAAACTACAGACAACTCTGTTCAATTATACGTAATAGCAATCACAACACCCACAACAAACACGTAAACATCCTACAAACAACTATATAAAGTTATATCTATATCATATTAAACAGTAACTTAAGGTTAAAATAAACTTACATTTTTATCCTTTGATCTCTTGTCAACGAAGACCGTCCGATCAGCTTTGGTCAGGTGCAACCACACATGCAACTCAGCCAAAGTGAGCTCTCGACCGAGCTCCTCAGTCTATCATATGAAATGAAAAAATTAATTAGTAGATAAACAAAATATATAATACGATTATTAATATTAAAAACAAACCATAATTGTCTCATGCCTTGTAGCCGATCGTGATCCTGCGGTATTTCGAACCGGTCTGGTGCCAGCTCTGGACGGCTCACTCATCTGATTAGCTCGTGCTATCTCAGACTTCTTCTTAGCCTCAGCAGTATCCCAGTCTCGCTTCCATGACGCCCTAGTATCAGGACTAACACTGCCCTCTTTTTTTATCGGACTTCATGTTGTGGAGAGTATCTTTGTACCGATTGGTCGCATGTCGGTAGAACACCCCTCAGGTCCTTAGGGTAGGTCGAGTCCCAGCAAAAACCCTTCTGCAAACCATTAATTAATAAAAACAATTAGAAATCAAAAAGAAAGTAAAACATAAATTTAATATATTAATTTAACAACCTTGAACTCCTCGAAGTAGAAGCCCTTATGCTCTGTTGTCAGCTTCTTCCACAAGGAACCCTCAGCGAACCAGCTAGATCGGAAAATGGGCAAGAAAGTAAAACATAAATGTTTACTTGTTTGCCTTTTCGGAATTCAGTAACGTTCCGACGGAAATAGTGACCTGTTGGTAAAAACTTTATGTGGCAATTAAACCAGGATTGTTTACCGCTCTCGAGCAACGTGAAAGCCTCGGTATTTTCCATACAATGCGGACATGCCAATCTTCCTGATGTGCTCCAGCCAGACAACATTGAATAAGCGGGAAAGTCATTAATTGTCCACATAAGCGCCGCCCTCATTTGAAAATTCTGCCGCTTTTGAATGTCATACGTCCGGATTCCAGATTCCCACAACTGATTCAACTCCGCCATTAATGGCTGCAGGAAAATATCCATATGGTTTTTTAGATTTCCGGGTCCCGGGACAAGTATTGTCAAAAACATAAACTCATCCTTCATGCACATGCCAGGAGGCAGATTATACGGCGTCACAATAACTGGCCAGGAAGAATATTGTGACCCAAAACTACCAAACGGTTGAAACCCGTCATTGCATAAGCCTAGCCTGATATTTCGTGTTTCGTCTGCAAAATTTGTATGCAACTCACTGAACCGTTTCCAAGCCGAAGAGTCACAAGGATGACACATCTTCTCGTCTTCCATTTCATGTTCGGCGTGCCATTTCATATGTTTAGGCGTGGCTTTGGAAGCGTACAACCTTTATAGCCTCGGAGTCAAAGGGAAATAAAACATTTTTTTATACGGAACGTTAGCCCTTCTTTTGGCCGAATTGCTTTTCGTAACAGGTTTCCACCGAGGAAATGTGCAAATTTTACAATGGGTTAAATGCTCGTCCACCCCCCGGTAAATCATACAGTTGTGGAAACAGCAATCAATAACCTCGACCGGCAACCCGAAACCTTTCACAAGCTTCTTAATATTAGTAAAAAAATTTGGCATTTTGTTGTTCTCTGGAAACAGTTCTTGTAATAAACGGCATGTGTCATCAATCAAAGATATCGAACCCTGATGTTAGCACTTAATATCCAAAATTTCCACAGATGCGGACAAGGATGAGTGTCTGCTATTTCCGGGCCATATTTCTTCTTTCGCGGCACTCATCATATCAAAAAACTTCTGAGCTTCTTCATTCGCGATCTCTTCCTCGAAAACTTCAGGACCAGCAGCATCAATAACCATTCTCTGACCGGAGTTTAAATCTCCCCCGCCCTCATTATAATAATCGTATTCATTAACCGGCTGCTGAACAGGAGGGACATTCACCTCACCGTGGTGAATCCAGACATAGTAATCTGGAACAAACCCAGACTGCAAGACATGTAGTTTCACAACTTCTACATCTCGAAAATTCGTATTTCTACATTTTGTCCTAGAACATGGGCATTTTATCTCTTCTCCACTCATACACTCGGGATGTTGTACAACAAAATTTACAAACTCTTCAAGATTAGGGAAACAATCTGGCGGCAGGAAGCCTCTGTCATGCCTCGTATACATCCAACTACGGTCTGGATTCATTTATGGAGGACGTACAATTAGGTACTAGTTCATAAGCTCAACGTAGCAAAGTCAATGTAATTGACAGCTAAAAGGGTAGGGTCCTATCCCATTCGCAAAACTGTCGCCCCATAATTCGATCACGATATATGCATAAATACGGAAAAAATATTCGGCAGCTTTTCGGCGTCATTCCCCAGGCGCATTACATAATATAGGGTGTGTAACGCTAATTATATATTCTGTAAGGAATAAGTGGTACACAGCCTATATTAAATAGCCACCCGGAGAACATACGCCGGAAAAGTAACAAATTTTTTTATACCATATCCATACATATATGTTTTTTCGTGATCAAATTACGCAGACGACGACAGTTTTACGAACTGTACACACGTACAATCCCGTGTCGTTCAATCTCTTGAACACACGGGACGGGTTTCTACGGCTAGGTAAGATTTTATTCCGTGGGAATAAAATCTTTGTGAAATAAATTTAACTGTTATTCAATTTACTCTAACTACTAAAAATTGAATACAAAAATGCAGTAACACTTACTTGTTGAAGAGCAGAGCCGCAATAAAAAGGAGATATAAATACGGTAGAAGCGACATAAACAGACGACAACGGCTATGATCAGCGGCTCTCAGCAACCGTCAGAAACAAACCTACATTAATAGTTTTGGATCAGCTTATCATAACACTATAAATTATTACTTAATCAAGATATGTTTTTTCAATATTCTGAGTGTTATTATTTTTTAACAAAAATCCGGCAGCATTTCCCCTAAAAATGAGCATCACCCATTTTTCAGGGAAATCCTGCAATCAAACAATACACATTTGAACATAACCAACACCGTTCACCTAAATTGTTTTATATGGCAGCTAGTATTATATCAATTCGGTTATTATTAACTAAATACGCTAAATTCTCAAATCAAACACATAAAACTTTACCAAATTAATCAACTATTTAAAAAATTAACTATTCTATTTACATGCATAGCCTCATTAACTAACTTCATTAATAAAATAGTATTATTAAAATAACCTAATTTTACCAAGCAAATTAAAAAAAATAATTTCAATTCTTTTCAATTAATAATTTAGTATATTTTACTAACCTAATTTTAATAGATTTACACAAATATAAAAACTAACCTAATTTTATAAAACTATCATATTATTATAGAAGTTATCAATTTAAATAAAATATACTCATTTAAATAATACCAACCTAATTTAAATAAACTTATAAATTTTAATAAACAATAATCTAATCAAATAATATCAGTTAATCTAATTTTAAAAAACACCTAATCAATTAACAAAACTAATCTAATTTAAACCTAATTTTTAATAATATTAACTAATATAATTTAAACCTAAATTTAATAAAATGAACAAAACTAATTAAATGAAATACTGACCTGGATGGACGGAAGATGATGGCGGCAGTGGAGGGTGACTGGAGACCGAAAAAGGCAGCGGCGCCGGCGGCAGTGGAGGTGGCACGCAACAACTATTCTTTTTTTGTTAAAATAAATAAAAAAATTAAATAACTAAAACACATAAATAAAACAAATAAAAATTAATAAAAACCCCTAAACTAACTTACCAGAGATTAGTAGCGCCAGAGAGGAGTGGGGGCAGTGGAGGAGCGGTGGCGCCGGAGAGGAGTGGGGGCAGCGGTGGCGCCGGAGATAAGTGAGAGCAGCGGAGGAGCAGTGGCGCCGAAATGGGAGGAGCAATCACCGGAGAGGGAGAGCGGAGGAGCAATCGCCGGAATGGGAGGATGATTCGCCTGAGAAGGGAGAGAAATGGAGAAGGGAGAGAAGAGAAGGCTGTTGAAGAAGGAAAGAAACTAGTGCTGAGTGATATTAGGTTAGGAATTACCGACGGATTGGGTCCGGCGGTAATCCGTCAGTAAATCTTAAATGAAACGGTGCATAACGTTTCCAAAGGATTTACCGATGGATTACACAATCCATTGGTAATATTACCGACGGATTAATCAGATCCGTCGCTGAACTCCAAAACAATAAGGCACCATTTCTTCCCTCCATCAACCCGCCAAAACACCGACAGTTTACCGACGGAATTTCCGTCGGTAATCGTTTTCCCTCCAATTTGGCGACAGGTTGCCATTCAGGTCGCCAATTCGATCGTTAAATGTGGAAATTAGCGACGGAAAGGCATTCCGTCGCTAATTTCCGTCGCAAATTGGAGGATTTCTAGTAGTGTCCCTAGTCCTAAAACCAACACCCAATACTAATTCAAATCTTAAAATATGTTTGTTTTATTTATGGCGTAACTCATGTTTCCGACATCCTATTTAACTGAAGCAATTAATGAAAGGAACTTACAAAGCAAATAATCCTACATTAATAGAAGATATAGCAATTCAATCCATGAAACAAAAGTACATATATATGCCACATTCTTGTTTCTTTTTCCAGTCTTGATTTCTTCTTTGACATACCTAACGATTGATGTTATCTAAATCCGTTGATTTCGTTCTATTTATGTGAATAGAAACTTTAACTGGGAATTTGTTACTATGACAAGGGAAAGGTTGCTCTGATGAAGCATTTCAGGAGCTCTAAATGCTACAATAATTAAAAGTTATTTTACTTAAATTGAAATTAAACATGTACAAACCATTATCATGTCTTTTAAAATAGGAATGCAATTGGTGATAAATACTCTACAAGATACAGCGACTATCTACTATTTTAAAATAAAAATACATAAGATATATTCCAAATATCATTCTATATGACTATAATTTTCATTATCCGATTTCATGACGTAACAAACATTCTTTGAGCACAATCCTTTTGATTTATTGGGGTAACTAATCTTTTGCTTGCACCCATAAATCTTATATCGGCAAGAAAACCGCAAGCATGGCTTTTGAAGCTAACCACCTAACCAAAAAGATAATTAAGAATGAAATTCAAATTTAGATATCCAAAAATATTCCCATCTTTTGGACAGAACACTAGTTATGATGGCTTCTTTTATTTTGAGTCAGGATATAATGTCTACAAGAAGTGTAAATTACTCAAGTTTTTCATGCTTACATCTCCTGCATCTTGAGTTTCACTACTCTCCCTCTGCCTTTTATCCTCGAACCAAAAAGATAATTAAAATAGTGAAGGCAACAGGAAACACACCTCAATGATATCTTCTGTAAGAATTAGTTTCTCAGCATTAGCAAGTCCGTTCACAAGCTTATATGCTTTACGGGCAACCTTTTTTCGTCTTCCACCATTGTAATTAATAAATATGCATGCAATTTCTATCAAGGGTGAGCTATAAATGCTGTACTCGTTTTCTAGAGCACCACAATAAGTAAAGGACATAAAGTTATTAGTTCCAAAAATTGCAACGTGACAACCATCTGAATTGCTTGGATGTGATTCAAAATCCTCTAAAATTTTCAAGCTCTAGAGCATGGGGGCAGAGATGCTCAAAGAAGAGAGCTTTGTCAAATTGCATTCCCAAAAACACAGCTGCTCCTGGACCAAACAACCGGACAATAGCTTTTGTATAAACTTATCAACTGAAAATTTAACACAATCAAGATCCAAGAACTTGAGAGCAGACAAACAAACTTAAATAGGAACACTCAAATTACTGCATAGGTTTAAACATAATGATGTCAACGTTGCACAAGTAAGCAAGCTAGAAGGCAAGACAAAACCACCATCAGGTGTAATGTCGACCAAATGAACATTCCTCTTCACTGCAGCACATATCCATGTCTTAATGTGGGAATCATCACGCCTGACTTCACAAGAGAGACGGAATTCATTTATGCTAGAAGAATTACGAGAGGCGAGAACCCTGTCCATAAAAGACCTAAAATTTCTACAGTCATTACATCTTTCATCAAATGCAAGATCACACTTGGATGCCCAAAGATCTTCCCATCTTTTGGACAGAACACTAGTTCTGATGGCTTCTTTCATTTTGAATCGGGATATAATGTCTACAAGAAGAGTAAATAGCTCAAGTTTTTCATGCTTGCATCTCCTGCATCTTGAGTTTCACTACTCTCCCTCTGCCTTTTACCACCGGACCAAAAAGATAATTAAAAATACCAAGAGTCGTTCATCCGATGTTTGAGAGTTTTTGACTTATTTGTAGCATGAGGATATGAAAGTATAGAACAATACCTTCCAATGTAGATTATCAAGACAGTTCGCATTCGCTGAAGATATTCTATGATTTTTTGCTTCATACACAACAATGTGGGGCTTTGAACTGCTCAAACAGTTAACAAATGGATGAGAAGCGTTTAATCTCTGTATTTTGAAATGCTTCGCTTAGAGAAGTATGTTTTATTAGGATTTGAGGCTTAAAGACAAAAATTCGATGGATTTTGTAAGGCAAATAATTTTTTAAATCCAGCATATATGTAAACCAGCGATATATATTGACATTCCAGCTGCATTCAATTAAATCACCGTTTAATAAATTTTCCAATTTCCAGCTATTACTTTTTCCCTTCCCAAGAATTTTAACTAATGGATGGGATTTGAGAGAGCGAACATAATGCATTTGCTACGTTGGAAACAATTTTAAATCCAATGTTTTATTAATTCTTGGGCAGGGTAAATGTATAAGTCAATGCATGGCTGAGACTGTCGATATGGTAGCAGTTAATTGGAAGTCGAATTATATTAAACCACCGCTTCCAAAATTCAAGTTAAAAAACAAATATTAGCATATTAATAAAATAATCCACTGTTTATCATACTAATATACGAGTTAAATGTATGCGTGTCGTATTTTAGAATGCATTGAATTTATTATAAATGATGATGCAGAGAACTGGTGGCTAGACTAGAAGGAACCCATAGACTTAAAATTTTGACTGACGTTTTAATAATTTAATACTAGCAGATCTATCATTGAACAAGTCTTTTTAATATTTACTCCAGTTTGTACACGGCTTGTGTACATTCACTTGCCATATCTTATTAAATATGGGCGGAGCCAGAATCTGAAGTCATGAGTTAATACTCTTGTGGGGCTTACGTGGATTGAATTTAGAGTTATGCTTGTCTATGCTAAATCCTATTTCTAAACTCTAACCATAATTATATACCTCAAATCAATCCTAAACGACTGAACCCTAACCCTATGCTAAACCATAAGACTAACCCTATCGTTAATTAGTTAGAATTTTCTGATTGAAAAATTTAATAAACAGTTGGTCAGAATTTATAAAAGTTAAAAACGGCTCGGAATAAAATTATAAATGTATGTAATATACTGAATCACTTATATCCTGCTTATAGTTTTATTTACCGATTATTCAAACAAATAGCAAGACCGGATATTAATAGATAGGCCTTATACTGTTATACATACTTATTTGGTGAAGAGGTGTGGAGGGCATCTTCTCATAACCCCAATTGGTTGTTGTGACGGTTCTTTATATTTTTTAATAATAGATGTTAATTTGGTTAATAAATATGTTAAATTATGACATACACCCTTAGTTTGTAGGAATAATTTGTAAAGTTAATGACATAAAACTTTAGTCTGTAAAAGGGATAGACTTTATTATCATGGATTAGTATTAGCGCTAAATTAGAGTTTAGGATTAGGGTTTAGGATTCGATTTATTAATTCTAACACATATACGGACCCCAATTCGATTTACTAATTTTAATACACATACTGATCCAGATGGCGTGCAGAGATCCTGAACCGTTGGACGTTTCCTAGTCAGGTTTCATTTCTTGATCTCATATTGGATTCAATTGTTTTATGTGTTTTATGTAACATGCATATCGATCCGGCTGAATTAAGAATGTTAGATTTCTAACAAGTTCATCTGTCTAGAGTTTTTAAACCAGCGATAGGCGAATTTTTAAACAAGCGATATATATTGACATTCCCGGCCCACTGCATTCACTTAAACCACCGCTTTGCAAATTAAAGTAAAACAAAAAGTCACCGATCTATGAAAACACAAATACTACAGTAGACAATAATTTTTCTAATTTTCATTGGCTAGTTTTTTCACTTCCCAAGAATTTCATGAGATTTGAGAGAGCGAACATTAATGCATTTTCTACAGTCGTAAATCTAGTGGTGTATTAATTCTAGGGCAAGGGAAAATGTATCAGTCATGCATGCTGAGACTCTCGATATGGATATCAGTTGATTTGAAGTCGAATCATATTAATGTATCCATTGGATTTAAACCACCGCTTCGCAAATTCAAAAAAAAAAACAAAAAGTCACCGATTTGTGAAAACACAAGACTACAGTAGACAATAAATTTTATTTTAAAAAAATAAATATTGGCATAGTTATATTGAAATCCTTTGTTTTTCGTATTAATATACGAGTTAAATGCGTACATATCATGAAATATGTAGTATATTTCAACGTAATGATCCCCCGTTGTAGATAAATACGTACGTCTTGTTGTTGTTTTTAGTATTTTGAAAGGAGTCTTGTTGTTTTCTATTCCTGTTACTATATGTTCCAATGTTGTCTTTTTTTTATTCGCAGAATTTCCTTATACAAATATAGTTTTTCCGTTTGGATTGATGGTTTTTACAATCTATGAATTTTACTAAATCGATGGGAAAAAAATTCAAGGAATGTAGAAACTAGAATCAATAGATTTATGAATTCCGCTATTCTAATTAAACATAAAATCCATGGATTTGTATGGATAAATTTAGAATATTTATAATCATTTATTTTCCATACTAGAAATGTTTAAATTAATATAAAGAAGTTGCATGGAGTAACAAACTGAATGAGTCAGTAGAAGATTATTTTTGAATATTCGACAAGCGGACAAAAATGTCGATATTCGAAATGAAAATAGTTGTTTTGTCGAACATCTTCAAGACGATGGGTTCTGTCTCGTGTCTACCGGTTCTCGGCATCCTCATTAATAATGAAATCAATGGATTCAATGGAGTAGTTGTTATTAGTACTAAATGCTTTCATTTAACACTTGTTTCGTCAGAGCTACAAAGTTATATTTCTAGTTCCTATATTTTACACAACTTGTGACTTCTAAAATTGCAAACTGGTCAACAGGTATGATAATTTGTCTCCAATTGATAATCTTTCTCAGACGGTAGTATTGCAGATAATAAAATGATAGTTGGAATGAAATTAAAAAATAAAATTAATAAAGATTATCAAATTAGTTAACTAAAAATATTTTTTTATAAGTTAAACTACTAAAAACTTTTATTAATTTTTTTTAAAATAATACATTATTATAGATAAACATTTATTTCATCCATTTTTTTGTAAATTATGGTACACTTTTAAATAATTGTTACAATAGTAAATTAAAATTTAGAATATAGTACTATTAGTATATGAGTTAATTTTGTATTAATTTAATTTTTCATTCTTGATAAAATGTTGATAAGAATTATTTTCAGGAGTTTTTTTTTTGGTTAACTTTTTAGGAGTATTATTTGAAAAAAGTTTTTTAAATATACGTCTAAAGAGAATTTATAATAAGGGCAGGTGAAGAGGTGAGAGGATAAGATAATTATCTCCATTCCGCCAGACGAGTTCGAAAAAACGAAACCCCCGCTCTATAAAAACACTAAACTGGTCCTTTATTTCATCATATGGATTTTCAAATTGTTTAACCCTTAAAAAAAATTGAAACATCTCTCAATTTCTATAAAAATACTTCTCTCAAAGAAGCGTTTGAAGATAAATTAAGTTTATGCGTATCAAGTAAAACAACATGGAATATCCGCGACGAATCCTAATTGTACTACAATCTACGTTGGGAGGTGTTTTTCTACTTCTATACGTCCAGATCGTAAAGCAAGAACTGAAAGTCTCACAAACTCTGAAACGTTGGATGAACGACTCAACTCTCAAGAGCTATCTTCTGCATCGTTTACTTGCAGCTCTACGTCTACCAATTTTCCAAAACGTCTGTCAATATCCTTTTCGTTCTCTTACTAATACGTTAATCATTATATGTTCTGTGTGATAGCTATATATGTTCGCCAAAATATGAATCTTGATAATATTCTTACATTTTGGGTAAGCATTAATTTATTTTATTTTTGTAATAATTTATGGCGTGGATCGAGCAGAAGGCGTTACATGATCCGTATTCGTGACGAACACTGCCTTGAAGAGAACAAGAATGTCATGTACTCCCCATCGACTTTGGGTACTACAAGATTAACCTGAGTATTTGTCTGTTAATGGTGCATGTTATATTGTTTTGTGTTCTCTATGTAATTGGTAAATAATTATTTCATTGGAATTTTGTGTTTCTTTTGGTTTCTTAGGAACGGGGCTAGTCTGGGATATGCATTTGTCAACTTCACAAACTCAGCTGGATCCCTTAGATTTTCTGAAATCTTTCATAACTACAAGTGGGGTGTTGCACTCAACAAAAAAATATGTGATTAAATCTGTTTAAAAATATGTAAAATCCATAGTATACGTGTAATACCCCGTAAGTTCAAATTATCCAATTGAACCACGTGTCAAGATTTGAGTTGCTGTAGTGTCGGCATTGGAAAGATATTTGAGAAATTAATAAATGGATAAGACCCTAGTAGGTCGGTTTTAGGAATAATATTAAGAGAAATTTGGTAATAGACCCTAATTAAGAAATAAAATTGGGACTAAAGAAAAATGTTAAGAAAAATTACAAAATAAAGTCTAAGTCCCAAATTGGTAATTAACCAGTTAATTCTCGAAAATGGAAATTTTAAGATTTTGACGGAAAAATATTAACTCTTGGATTCGTATTATTTATTGGATATAAATAATATGTATACGAATTGGTTAAAGTATTAATTGATTAAACGATGAATCAAATTGAATAAAAGAAAAGTTATAAGGGCTAAATGTCAGAATCAAAAGAACTTGAGTACCTAAGTGGCATGTTTATCATGATATAAGAAACAAAGATTATGAAAGCAGAATGAAGAAAAGAAGAATTCAGAAAACCCTTTTCATTTTCATCGATCAACTTCGTCAAGCCGCGGTTTCGTCGTTCGGAGTCCGTTTTGAGTGATTTTTGCGCCAATATCTTCGGAATTCCATTCTCTATCAATCACAAGCTTAATATCAAGGTAAGATTGAGTTATAGAAGTGAAAAGATTGATAATTGGTGGCTGTTTTGAAGTTTAAGTATTAAGTTTATGTTGAATTCACCGTAACTAGATAGGTTTTGAGGTTTTTGGAAAACTAAGATACGGGTTATGTAAGAAAACGTGTTGTATGCGTGTTCGAAGTGTCGAAAAATGACGAGGCGGTCCGGAAAGCGGTTTCCAGGGCTGTGCGCCTGCACAACTTACATACGGACGCACAGTACACTGTGCGGACGCACCGCACAGTGGACCCAAAGGACCAATTGAGCCATTTTTCCCCGAATTGATCTAGACTTCCGATTTTACGAACGTTAGACCTTAAAGATGAATCAAGGACCCCAAAAATCATAGGTTAAGGGTTAAGCTCAATGTTTTAAGTAATTTATGATAGGTAGAAAACGTTAAAGAAAGTTATATGATCAAGTGAATACAAGAAGCGGTATTCATTAAAGCCGAGAATGCGATTAAGATTATGGGATTTACAAATTACATTAAGAATGTAATTTAATCAATCGAAACCTAGAACTTAAAAGTATTACGCATATAAATACGAGATTTAAGTCTAACTATTAAACGTCAACTAATATGTAACAGACGTGTCAGCAAGCAGTGAGGTCAGTAGACGTGGATTAGTACAAGCATATTATCATATCGACCACGTCATAGATTAGATATCGGTTCAAGTGAGTTGCATTTTACTTTCATATATTATCTATAAAAGTTAGTTGATAATATATCTTATGTATTATATTTAAACGCATCGCATCCTATATGATTTGCTGGTATGTTATATGATTTTATCAAAGCTATGTATTAGAATCTAGTGTGCGATCCGAAGAAACTAGCTACCTATTGGGTGTCAATAGGCTGTGTGATCACCAGTAATTGAGTCAGTCTAGCGTAGTTTAGACTGTTAATGATGATATGATGAGTGCGCACAAATTCGTATATGAAAGATGGATAATTATCAGTAGATATGAGGTTGAACTCGTTGAACTATCTCGGGATCTGTATCTAGTGGGTTGAACTCGGTGTAACTATCCCGGGACCCACAACTTGGCATTAAGAGACTAGCAGCGGTTGAACTCGGTGGAACTATCCCGGGACCGGGCCAAAGGTTTGAATGATCAATTTGAATTCTGATATACGTGATAAATGATAAATAGGTTGTGTTAAGTTTCAAGCTTTAAGTTTCGAACGGATCAAATGCTTGAATATAAGTATTTTCGTATTAATGTTTTATTCAAAATGCGATGTTATTTTATAATACCGTTACTAAATTGCAAACACACTCAGCATAGTATGACTCTGTTGTTGTTTAACATTTCAGGTGCTTAGTGTCCTGACCTAGCTAGAGTCCATTTTTGGGATCCGGAAGTCAGTAGTACATGTATAGTTCTTGGCTTCCGTAGCGATGCACTGGTGATAGCCTTCAGTTGACAAAGTAGTGGCCAGTAACAGTCGTATTATATTTGCTGTTTATATGACTGTTGTTTGTTTATATCTTTTTGTGGACCACGTCAGTACTTTGTCTCACGAGGTCAGATGCCCGTTATGTGATAGTAACACTAGTTTGTATATAGTATGGTTGGGCTAGTACGTACGCCGTACAGAAGTGATATGCCCACGTGTTTATGTAGATCACTTATAATATGTTTTTAAATATATGATATGTATATATGACGTATGTGCTTCCATTTGTGATGTTTATATTTGGCAACTATTTTCGAAAAAGCTTTTAGTAAATTTAGGCTTGCTATGGGTTTTGGAGCTACCACTCCCATTCCCTAGCGCCGGTCGCGACTCAATAGTTTAGGTCGTGAAAACGTTGGTATCAGAGAAGTTGGTCCAGTTACCACTGCTAGTCTTTTTGGATGTCTGTTTGACCTTAGGTACTCTGTCATTAAGTAAACCTAAGAACTACTGCAGCAATAGAGTCGAACCTTAATTGCTTATATTTGTTGGATTTTATGAATTGTTACTGTGTTTTATAATGTGCGCGCGCAAGAATTGTTTAATGCGATTAAGTGTTTACGATCTGCATGTAGACTAATTAAGTGTTAAGTGTATACAACATTTATAAGTTAATATTGGTGATAGTGTGAAAATGGGCTCAGATGGTCTCTTACGTTTAAGATTGTTTCTTTTCAGCATGTCTGGGCAGAACGGAGCTTAGTCACATGCTGTACAAGAAGAGGAGGAAGCGCCTCCTATATTTTAAAATGGATTTCACTACGAAGTAGGCAGACCATCTGAAGTTCATCAGAATAGATTTCACACGGATACTAGAGGATCACTTGAGATCCCTCAGAATGGTTTCATGTCAGGGTCAGGCAGTGGTAGGTCTTCTGCAGTTAGAGGTAGGACTCACTCACTAGAGATAGAGTACAGTGAGGAGAGTGAGGAGGACCCAGAGGAGGATCCAGAAGAAGACCCTCAGGAGGAAGACTTAAAAGAAGAGGAATTGTCAGATGAGTCTGACATTGAGGAGTATAGAGGTGAGCGGTTCTGGTCGGATGTGCAGAGGTATCGCAGTCTGAGAGAGGATGCAGAGGTGAGAAATAATCAGGCACAGAATGTTCTGACTCAAGTTAGGAGGCAGATGCGCTCCTTTTCGAGGAGTATGTTTTCTGTGGGACTATATTCTTCGGATTTTATGTGTATGTTGTTGATTCGAAACCGCAAGTGACGGTATCGCGCAAGTAATATAATCCGGAAGTACGGATATCAATACCACAGAGACAATGGATTTAACGACTAATTTAAAGAATTCTTTTGACCAGTTAGCTACGAAAATGGTATGAGAGTTTGTGACCAAATTAAATAATTAAAAGTAACAAATTAAAGTAATTAAAATCAATAAAGTTAAAATGATTTAAAGACTAATATTTGTATATAATAAGATAAAAGGTTCAAGGGTTGATAATTCCGAATAAGAATATAAAATCATGAACAATGAATATCTTGGTGATTATCTAGAATCGAGCTATTCTAAAAAATCAAATCCCTCTCTCTTGAGTCTCAAAGACCGAAATGATCACAACTCAGTTGTATTGTCAAATTATAGTTCAGGCTAGTTTAAAGCACCTATAGCTCTCTCTCGAGTTACTATAGATAAAAATAAACAAATAACCAATTAATAGGCAAATTAATCACTCTCGTGTTATAATGAACCTAGTCAAATGATTAAATGGTATTTATTAAGAAAACCCTTAAGAAGATGTATTCATTAACTCACTCTCGTGTTATTAATTCATATTTTATTGATTAACTATCTATTTTAACTAAGCTCTCTCGAGTCAGAATTAAATCATAGGGCAATGAATGAATTGATAAAAAACATTCAAGCATGAAGAATATTAATCAACACCAAATTTTAACACCGATTAATTAATTGATAATTAACTCGCTCTCGCGTTATTAAAAACCAATTAACCAACTGAATCGTAATTATGAAGCAAACTCAAGATTACTTAAATTCCAACCCACTCTCGTGGCGTTGTTCTTTAACTTTCTGATTACTTAGGTCTATTTAATTAACAATTTCTCAATTAGTTAACTAAACATGCATCATGAATCAATTTCTCAATTTATTCCAAGCATTAAGTTCGATAATCGAAACACGATAAATCACCAACATATTCAAAGTCAATCAATTATATAATTAAACGTTCATATCAACCCTCGAACGAAAGGTTTAGTTACCCATTGTCATATGGATTATAACAATGGATAAGTTACACCTTGAGTACATAAGAGATAGAAGAAATATATACTAAAAGTCTAACTACTCTATGTCTAAGTCTAAATGACTAACTATTTTTGTACATGTATTGGTATATGTTTTCTCTACACAAATGGGGTCTATTTATAGAGTCACTTGGAGTGGAGTTCTAGCCAAAGATATCATCCTTTCATATAAAACTTGAGTGATGATCAAGTTGAGAATATCTTCTTTCCTTTGAAAGTGGAGTAATGATCAACTCCTTCCATAACCGTCTTGAGTGGACCAATTTTCACTTGCCTTGTTTCCAAAAGAGCATAGCTTCTTCCCTTAATGAACTTCTAACTTATTGTCAAAGCTCATTTCTTTGTGTGCAAGTCAAGAAGGACCACTTCTCTTGAGTGTGAATGTAATTTACGTTCATTATGGAATGTCCGATATGATAACTTCAGAAATTTCCTGCCTTTTTCCCATGCGAACATGATCTTGCGCATTTCCAGGTCTCAGCCGGCTCTTGGCCGGCCTGATGTCGTGGGCCGGCCAAAGGCCGGCTGACCTTCTGTCTTTCTTTCTTTCACAGGTTCGATTCGACTCGAACCGGTTGGGCTTGGGTTTGGCTCTTGATTCCTGAATTATTCTGACTTTGACTATTTGACCATTTTTCAATCATAAATACCCCAAAAATGACAAAAATTAATATTTATTCATAAAAACTACAAAACACGAAAATCTAACTATATAAGCTCTTATTTTACGCACAAGTGCTACAAACTAGCGAATAAATGCTATGAAAACTACGTAAAATAATAGCTTATCAAACCTCCTCATACTAAAGCTTTGCTTGTCCTCAAGCAAAACATGAATATTGTCCTAACTACAAAATACCCAGGCTCAAAACATGTTAAATACAAGTCGATAATCAATTTACCAAACTAATGAATTAATTAAGTGAAATTTCTAAACCAACAACCACTGATGATACAGACAAATGACGAATGAAATTAAAATGACATAATCCGATAACATTAAGAATACTATCATTCTAGCATATGCGACACTGAATTTCACTAACAAGTCATCATCGTTTACAGGACATGTAAAAATAGTCAATTTCTTACTTAGGCAGATTATGCAATAAATTCATAATAATTAAGCAAATGGAATTAACTCCTCACAAGTTTTCACTCCGACACTCATGTGTTTGAGGTGTGAAATCAACAATTTATCTCACAATTGAAAACATGCGAATTTACCATAGGCTTGCTCATAGTCTCAGACTCCGCTACTTGGCTCGGTTTTTGACAAAAATCACTCGGTCTTTTATTTTTGGGTGTGATGGGGTAAAGGTAAAAGGTGGGTAATATTTTTGATTTTTGAAATAACTTGACTTGAATAAACTCTATTTTGAAGTACGAAATAATGGACTAGTTTGGAATTTTCTTGAAGTGAACTTTCTTTCTTTGTAATTGCCTTTGTTTTCTTTCTCTTCTTGCTTTTTGTTGCATTTTTGTTGCATTTTGTTTCTTTTATTGCAAGGCATTTATTTTCTCTTTAGGCACTTGTTCACATTTTCTTTTTCATCATCAAGCTAGAATCACACTTTTCTTCAATCTAAGTTGATCAAATCAAGTTGAGGTGTTTGAAAGAGGTGGAGATTTGAAGGGTAAAAAGTGTAAAATGTGGGTTAAAAATCAAGAAAAAGCTCAAAATTGTGTAAACTAATGGATGAAGGGTAGGCTATTTAGGTGGTCTAAAACGAATTGTGTATACCTAAATGTCAAGATCATCTAAACGTCAAAAATTCAAACATGTATGTAATACCCCAAAATGTTTAATTATCTAATTGGACCACGTGTCCAGTTTTGATTCGCCAGAGTGGCGATATCAGAAGAATTTCTGAAAATATAAAGTAAATAAATTTCAAGTAGGTCGGTTTCAGGAAATTAATTATAAGAAAATTAAGATTATATTCCAATTCTAAAGTTAGAATTGGAATTAAAAGGAAAAATGCCAAGAAAGGTCCAAAATAAGGTATTGGAACCAAAGTGATAATTTAGCCACTTTGTGTCAAAAATGGAAATTTTAGATTTTGACGGGAAAGTATTAATATCGAGTTTCGTATTATTCATCAGAGATAAATAATACGTATAAGTCATAATAAAAGAAGTTAACGATTTGGCTATGGATTAAATCGTACGATTGAAAAGTTTAAAGGATAAATGATAGTAAGCAAAAAAAACAAGGACCAAAGTGGCACTTTAGCCGAATAATATAAGAAATGAGAATATGAATTGAGAATCAGAGAGGCTTCCAGAGAGATTGAGAAAAACGATCGATACCGTCGTTTCGCGGCCGTTTCGCCGTTCGACGTCCGATTTGAGCGATTCAAGCGGCAATCTCTTCAGAATCTTGTCCTCTATCGATCCTAAGCTTCGTTTCGAGGTAAAGTTCTTGAAATTTGGAGCTAAAATCGATAATAAATGGCTGTTTTAAGTTTTATAGCGTATTAGTTTTAATTCGACGTTTTTGAAGTTATTATGCCGTTTTTGAAGAAACCGAGATATGGATATTGAGTGTGGGTGTGTGAAGCACGTCGGAATGGTGGTAAAACCCCGGAAATCGCATTTCCGGGGCTGTGCACGTGGTGCACGACCGTGCACCACCGGTGCATGAACGTGAACTAGAAGTGCACGAACGTGCACCTTAAGTGCACGAACGTGCACCTTAAGTGCACAAACGTGCACTCTTCATGGTGTATGAACATGCACTAGAGGTGCACGAACGTGTACCCCTGAGGTGCACGAACGTGCACTTGGTTGCACGATCGTGCACCCACCGAAGGGCACGCCCGTGCACCCCGACTCGCCCCTATGTGTATACAAACTGTATTTGACCTAGGTATTTGACGTTTAGAATAATTTGACGCTAAAAGACGGATTTCGGACTTTGAAAGTCCTTAATCTCGAGATGAGCTCGGTGTTTTAGGTAATTAATAATAATAGAAACGTCAAGGACGTTAAGCGATTCTCAATTATGAGAAATAGTATTCGCTAAGTCGTTATACGACTAAAGTTATTGAATACGTAAATAAGTATAGAATGAAACTAAACCTTAAAACTTAGAAGTATTATATGAATAAAAGTACTAGTTTCACGTCTAACTATTAAACGATTTATCAGACGTGTCAGCGAGTAGTGGGGTCAGTTGAAGCGGACTAGCGATAGCGTACTATCAGATCGATCATATCATTACTTGGATAGCGGTCACTGTGAGTTGTATTTTACTTTCATGTATTATATATTAAAGTTATTTTATATAGATATATATATTGTTTACACGCATCGCATTATATATAATTGATTGAAATGTTATATGTTTTATTAATCTCTACATACGAGAACTAGTATGCGATCCGGAGAAACTAGCTACCTATTGGGTGTCAATAGGCTGTGTGATCACCAGTATTGAGTCAGTCTAGTGTGTTTGTATTTGAGAAATGATTGAATACGTATGATATGATATGAATTCGATACGAGAGTGAACTCAGCTACGATGTAGCCTGGAAGTCCCCGTATCTAGTGGGCTGGGCCCACCAGTGAGTTGGACTCACAGCTTGAGATTCACGATTGGGTTGAATGATATATGATTATTCGAGATATGTGTCGCATGCTAGGATATTAGTTTCGTACGGATCAAATACTTGTTTATATGTTTTATATTATTGTTTTCTTGAGATGCGATGCTATGTTTCTATATTAATACTGTTAGTAAATGTCAACTCACTCAGTATTTTCCCAAATACTGACCCCTCACCTTTGATGTCTTTCAGGTGCTTAGTTTGTGGACCTAGCTAGAGGCCAATTTTGAAATCCAGAAGTCAGCTGTGTACGTATAGTATCTGACTTCTGTGAATGCTGCAGTAGTGGTCCCGTGTGACAGAGTCGTAGCCTAGACAGCAGTACATTTTGATTGTACATATTACCTGCTGTCCTGTTTATATGTTTTTGTAGGCTACGTGTCTTATATGTTATTCACGGCACCAGATGCCGGTGATATGTTTGGATACAATAACTGATGTATATAGTACCGCGAGGCCAGTTCGTACAGGGTACGGTAACTAGAGCCCGCGAGGTTTTTGAACAGTTAGTGTAAATGTTATGTATACTTTCTTCTGTTGCTTTATGTTATTTGTTTATTCGCGAAAAATTAATAGTGGTTTAAGGCTTGCTACGGGTTCCGGAGCTACCACTCCCGTTCCCTAGCGCTGGTTGCGGCTCAATATTTTGGCTCGTGAGAATGTTGGTATCAGAGCAGTTTGGTCCAGTTACCACTGTTAGATTTGTCTGATTGTCTGTTTGACTGGAAGTATTCTGTCAGTAAGTAAACCTAGGAACTACTGCAGTAAGAGTCGAACCTTAGTTGTCCACATTTGATTGATATGTGAATTGTTAATAAGTTTTATAACGCGTGCGAACACAGATAGTTAAGCGAATAAAGTGATTAATGTTTGCAACTACTGATGACTAAGGCAATTAGGTATTTGTTGCTTACGCTAGGAGATAGGTAATGGTTATATGTTTGCAATTTACGAACGACTAAGATAATTAAGTGTTTATTTCTTGCGCTGAGATTATTAGGTGACTATTTGCTTGCGAATTACGTGCGGCTGGATTAAATGCTAGATGTTTACAGCATTTTATAAGTTGATACTGGAATTGCGTGTCGAAAGGGACTCAGATGGTCGCTTATGTTTGAAATTGTTTCTTTTCAGCATGTCTGGGAAAAACGGAGCCCAGTTGCATGCTGAGGAAGAACGGGAGGAAGCGCCTCCTATATTTCAAAATGGGTTTCATAATGAAGTAGGCGAACCATCTGGGGTCCATCAGAATGGATTCCACGCAAATACTAGAACATCGCCAGAGGTGTATCGGAACGGCTATATGTCTGTGTCGGAGATAGGTAGTTATTCTGGAAACAGAGTTAGAGTGCATTCACCGGAGATAGAATACAGCGAAGAAGAGGAAGAAGAACCGGAGGAAGATCCGGAAGAGGATCCTGAAGAAAATCCTGAGGAGGATCCAGAAGAAGAATTAGAAGAGGAGGCAGAAGAGGAAGATCCTCAGAATGAATAGTATGAAGAAGAAGAACAGTTAGATGAGTTAGACGTTGAAGAGTACAGAGGTGACTATTTCTGGTCTAGTGTGCGGAGATACCGCAATTTGAGGGAAGATGCAGACATAGCCAACGGTCAGGCGCAGATAGCCCTAAACCAGGTTAGGAGGCAGATGCGTTCTTTTTCTAGAGGGATGTTAACTGTAGAAGCATACTCTACTGATTTTCTGCGGATGGCTGAAGGAGTTCATGATCTGAACGAAGACAATAGAACCATTAATCGTAGGTATGTCAGGGGTTTAGGACCTCAGTTTGACGAGCTGTATGAGCACGTGGACGAACATTTTAGCACACTTACTACGATGGCCCGTAGGATTAAAACAGAGCATGAGTGGGCAGGTGATCCGGTACGACCCTTTTACTTTAGATGTGAGTACCACCCAGATTACGTCAGCACGTCCTCCAGAATTAGAACCAACCCTTATTTTGTACAAAGAGGTGGAAGAAACTCCGGTAGAACAGTTAGGGGTCGACGCACAGGCATAGTCATTAGGGAACCTAGTGTTTCGCATCAGGCACCCCCAGGTATTAGCGATTTATATGCTTTGAGTATAATGTTTATGTGGTTGCATTACTGTGTATATATAACTGCTGCATTGCATGGTAGAATAGGATACGCCTATAGAATAATACCTCGGAAAGCGAGAACCTATAGAAAGCGCTGTTGTTAAACACGCGCCTAATAAAAGAATATATAAACATAACTTACAAAAACAAAAATATAATATGCATTACATAATACATTTGTAGTGAACGTAATTCCTATATTACGTTCTAGAAGCTGTAAAGGAAAAGATAGATTATTAAAAAGGGAAATCGATGTGGAACATCGGCACCTACGTTGGTATCTGACGTGTTACAGAGTGTCGGAGAAGTGAATATGGTGATTACAGCAATAGAAAATTTTGAATTTAATTGAGTTGTCGGAGATATGGAGAAAGAAGGGATGTGATGGAAGAACAGTCTGTAAATGACAGAAAATGACAGCAATACAAAAATTTAAAATATACCCAATAATTATAAAGAAAGCCGTTTATAGTCGCAGAGCGCATAATCTAGAGTAAACTTACGATTTTATGAAAATGTTGAAAGTCTTCATGATTTTTAGGGTACAATTGTGCTCAGACATCGCATATAATATTGCATAATCACGATAGGAATGCATAAGAAAATGATTTTCAAAATGTAGATCATGCATCATATCTTTACAATGATAAAGAAAATGCGATTTTGAGCAACTCCTTGGTGATGAGAGGTGTCATCACTCTGAGCTACAATTGTACCAACAATTTTAAACGATTTATGAAAAGTGATTTAGAAAGAGCTGCGCAGCCAAAACAAGTTTTAAAATCGTTTTGTTCAGTGAGTAAACTCGGATGTAAAGCCCTGCGACAAATAGTAAAAGATTCTTAATAAATAAGAATAAAATTGTAAAAGAAATTCCAATAATAGAATAAAGCCATGTATATAATTATTACAACGAAGCTAGTGGAGCTAAAGAAGAATGTGGATAAGGAATTATCGCCGGAGAGCATACGTAGATAAGCTGCAATACACTGGCAGTACTTAAGGATACCGTATTTATCCTTATATTAGAACAAAGGATGAAATGACAGAGAGTCATGTTAGAAGAAAGAAACGTAACGGGTACATAAGAATGATAAACGTAATGATTATTCTTGTGTGGAGAAAAGTAAAGTAGCAATCGAAAGTCATAATTGGAGAAGAGATATTAAAAGTATGAAAGACGAGAAGATGGTAATGTGAATGATGAACGTTAAGTGATATTTAAAGGATATATAACCTTATCAATACCAGTGTTCAAAGACACAGAAATAGAAAGGGAAGAAATACGAAACGATGAAACAGACGATTTTACAAAACGTGAAGGTTTAAAATTAGATAGATCAAGGGAGATGATGATGCTATATGACTGATATTAAGTATAGTTATTAATATCAGCATTAAGAGTTATAAGTTGCGTTAACAGAAAGGAGAAGAGATAAACTGTAAAATTCTATCATAAAAAGAAAGGCACATGTATAGGCATACGTGTCAGTAAATGTAAGAATGGTGAGTAACATGAAAGAGAAAGTAATGAGAACACTCATATACCCTCAAAATCTTACAAGATGATTAGAGATATGGAAAGTTTTAGAGATAAGTCAGAAGGATATCAAAAGAGAGCAGTAATACCAGAACTATTATATATAGAGGAAACATGTAATGAATACAGTAAGTAAAGAATAAAGTGATACTTTATTACTATTGGATAGATAGAAGTGAATTGTATTTAAAAAGCCACTATGTGATAAGAACCAGAAATGATACCTTGGGAAATGAGAATGAAGTTATGAAGCTAGTCGAAAGTAAGAAGAAGAAGTATAAGACGAGAGAGGAAGTTGATTATATAGTAAGAAAGAATGACGATTAAGGAAATCAATAAGTTATTAAGGACCTGCCGAATGTATTAAGGATACAAGTTAAAGATGAAGTTAGTTAAAAGTTAAAGTTAAGAAAGAAGTTCAATGAAGGTTAATTAACAAGAAAGATTCTCGAAACAGTTAAGCGTTAAAGAAACATATAAGATTCTTATAAGGTTATTATAAATAAGGAATGATGACGTAAAGGAAAGACAATTTTGACTGATAAGTCAATAAAAGATTCGAGGCGAACCTCAAAGGAGCAGCTAGAGAGAAGAGAAAAGGATAAAAATATGAGTACTACTAGCAAACAAAGGCAACTGTACAACCTATACGACTAAAAGTAACGTGAAATGAAACGTTTAAGACAATGGTAAGGGATGAAAAATTACGACCGACAGAGCGATGGGGAGCTTACGAAAGATTAAAGAAGCAAAGGAAAGAGAAATAGAAGATAGTAAAAAGTGTATCAAGGTCAATTATATAAAGAAATAGTAAGTATATTAAACAAAGTGCAGTTCGAGAATGATTGATTAATGAGAAGTGAGGTGTCAGACAATGGTAGAAAGGAGTAAGAAATGACAAGAACCAGTAAGAGAGGAAAGTAATAATTTCAAATGATAGTAAAGATCATAACTGTAGATTATGATTACAAGAGATAACATTCATAAGAATATGAATGAAGTAAGTACGTCAGTAAGGATAAAATTGGCACGTCGTGATCCTTCACGTATAAAGGAAACAAGTATCAACTTATGGCTACTAAGAATGAAATGATGAGATGAGAAAACATTAGGTTATGATTAGTTATAACCAAGTAGAAATAACGCAAAGATTATGATGTTAAGGATGCATCTACAACTACATTGTTCTGGAAAGACGACAGATGAAACAAGGGTGACAATGAGAAGATTCTCAACTACACAACGGCAAGAAGCTACGGTGAGCAAAATAGATAATCGATTAGTGAGGTCACAGCCATACGTGGAAAGCTAGGAGTTTAAGTAAAAGGAAAAGCTGCCATCAAAACGTATTAATGGACGTCAAGGAAATTGTAAGGATAAGTTAAGATCTCAAGAAGATTTATGAAAATTCGAGGACGAATTTTTATAAGGGGGGAAGAATGTAATACCCCAAAATGTTTAATTATCTAATTGGACCACGTGTCCAGTTTTGATTCGCCAGAGTAGTGATATCAGAAGAATTTCTGAAAATATAAAGTAAATAAATTTCAAGTAGGTCGGTTTCAGGAAATTCATTATAGGAAAATTAAGGTTATATTCCAATTCTAAAGTTAGAATTGGAATTAAAAGGAAAAATGCCAAGAAAGGTCCAAAATAAGGTACAGGGACCAAAGTGATAATTTAGCCACTTTATGTCAAAAATGGAAATTTTAGATTTTGACGGGAAAGTATTAATATCGAGTTTTGTATTATTCATCGGAGATAAATAATACGTATAAGTCATAATAAAAGAAGTTAACGATTTAGCTATGGACTAAATCGTGCGATTGAAAAGTTTAACGGATAAATGATAGTAAGCAAAAAGAACAAGGACCAAAGTAGCACTTTAGCCGAATTATATAAGAAATGAGAATATTAATTGAGAATCAGAGAGGCTTCCAGAGAGATTGAGAAAAACGATTGATACCGTCGTTTCGCCGCCGTTTCGCCGTTTGACGTCCGATTCGAGCGATTCAAGTGGCAATCTCTTGATAATCTTGTCCTCTATCGATCCTAAGCTTCGTTTCGAGGTAAAGTTCTTGAAATTTGGAGCTAAAATTGATAATAAATGGCTGTTTTAAGTTTTATAGCGTATTGGTTTGAATTCGACGTTTTTAAAGTTATTATGCCGTTTTTGAAGAAACCGAGATATGGGTATTGAGTGTGGGTGTGTGAAGCACGTCGGAATGGTTGTAAAACCCCGGAAATCGCATTTCCGGGGCTGTGCACGTGGTGCACGACCGTGCACCACGCGTGCACGAACGTGCACTAGAAGTGCACGAACGTGCAACTAGCAAGGTGCACGAACGTGCACTAGAGGTGCACGAACGTGCACTAGAGGTGCACGAACGTGTACCCCTGAGGTGCACGAACGTGCACTCGGTTGCACGATCGTGCACCCACCGAAGGGCACGCCCGTGCACCCCGACTCGCCCCTATTTATATACAAACTGTATTTGACCTAGGTATTTGACGTTTAGAATAATTTGACGCTAAAAGACGGATTTCGGACTTTGAGAGTCCTTAATCTCGAGATGAGCTCGGTGTTTTAGGTAATTAATAATAATAGAAACGTCAAGGATGTTAAGAGATTCTCAATTATGAGAAATAGTATTCGCTAAGTCGTTTATACGACTAAAGTTATTGAATACGTAAATAAGTATAGAATGAAACTAAACCTTAAAACTTAGAAGTATTATATGAATAAAAGTACTAGTTTCACGTCTAACTATTAAACGATTTATCACACGTGTCAGCGAGTAGTGGGGTCAGTAGAAGCGGACTAGCGAGAGCGTACTATCAGATCGATCATATCATTACTTGGATAGCGGTCACTGTGAGTTGTATTTTACTTTCATGTATTATATATTAAAGTTATTTTATATAGATATGTATATTGTTTACACGCATCGCATTATATATAATTGATTGAAATGTTATATGTTTTATTAATCTCTTCATTTACTTTGTTCTCTTCTTCAGCAGGTCACTATGATATGTGCAGTTGGATTTGGAAGATGACGATCCCACTTCGTATCTAATTTTTCACATGGCTTCTTGCTAGAGACAGAATTTATTCAAAAGCTTACCTTAGTTAGACAAGGTATTTTACAGCAAGATTCTTCTTTTTGTCATATTTGTACGGAAGAGGAGACGAGATTGCATATAGTCATCCATTGTCAGGTGGCTTGGCGTTCTTGGGCATGGATTTCTTCTTTGTGCAATTTCTATTGGGCTACTCCTTATTCCTTGGAAGATTTTTTTCTTTCAATGGATATCTTTTTCTGATAGACAATTTAGAGATCTTTGGAAGCTTATCTGGTTCTTTTCCATTTGGGAGTTGTGGAAATGTAGAAACAGGAGAATTTTTGACAAAACGATGTCTATAGGAATTTTTCTTACTTTTGTAATCCTTCAATATCCTTGTGAGTTGTAATCTTTTGCTTTTGTGCGCCAGTGGCGGACCCAGAAATATTTCATAAGGTGGGCATGATTGTGAACTTATTTTAAAAGATGGGCATGGACATGGACATGGTTTATATTAAAATTTGGAAAAATGAACTTATCTACCCACAACTATAGGGGTTTTGCAAAATATACCACGATCTTTTAATTTTGCCAATTTAATCCGTCATTTATTCAGTATTTGCCAAGTAAACCCAAGGCACATTTGAATCTTTGCCAAATATACCCAAATATATCCGAATTTGCCGTCTCCATGAAAGCGTAGTTAATGGAGTGAAAACAAAATGGATATAAACGAAAATGGGCAAATTTAAATTTATATCTACGTGTTATTTCATATATTTTCTACAGGGCTGCCGAAAGTCCCCTTACCTTGGCAGGTGCGAAAGCATGATGATACACAGCACCGCTTCACAAATTCATGTAAAACAAACAAATCACCACTCTAGACTCTATGAAAACACAACACTCTTGTTGAAAATATATAATCTATTGCCCATAATGTTTATATTTAATAGATATCATATTCGGGGTAGGTGAGAAAGCCTGATGATTATTGACTAGTTGTTACAAATTTATGATATCTTAATACTATCTATCGAAATATACTAGTGTGCTTTCGAATCACATAGAGATTTTAATATTGTAGATTGTTACTCCATGTTCTTTCGAATTACATACTAGATCCCAACCCTAATCATTGACCATAATCCTAATCTCTAGTCTTAAAACCAGACCCCAATACCAATTCTAATCCTAAAATATTTGTTTTATTTATGACGTAACTCGTGTTTCCGACGTCCTATTGAACTGTTTTCCATATTAGCCGTACTAATAACAAATTAGTTAACTAGTCCATAGAGCACATTCGTATGCCAAGATATCTATAGCTATACCTTCGATTGGACTGATCTGAACGTCCTAGAAAGCTGACTCGGATTCCTGCAGCTTTCGAGAGGACATTCTACACGGTTTCTTCTTATAAAAAGGGCGAAATATGCCTTCAAGCTGCTGCGTAAACAGAGACATTGTCAAAACCACGTCATAGCCGAAGAATATCACGTAGATAAAACATATGCACATGTCTGTATCCATATATATTCATCCCTTTGATTAAAAGAAAAGTAGTCACGACTCATGTTCCCGGCATCCAATTGGGGTTATCCATGTTTACGATGTGTACGGTTAGTGTTCCTAGGGAATGAACTTATAGTAAAAGACATGGACATGGCAACGGCATTGGTTTATAATTATTATTTTTTCTGATAAGTAAAATTTCTCTTAAAGCTTCTGCCTGTGCAGAGTCACGATAAAATCCACATCATATTTGTTGTATAACATGCAGATAAAATGTGCACAGATGTCTGTATTCGTATATATCCATCTTTTTTATTTTTTAAGAGAATAATAAAAAATAAGTACAGGCACCACTCGTGTTCCCAGCGTCCAATTGGGGTTTTCAATGATTTCCTTTGTACTGTTAATGTTGCCAGGGGATGAACTTATATCAAAAGAAATGGACATAGCAACGGTAACGGTTTATAATTATTTATTTTCAAGTAAGTAAAATAAATATTTGATTATTTTACTTTTAAATTTAAAAATACGTCGCTTTTAATGAGAATTTATAATAAACTATTTTTTTCCGGGTAATTCCACAGGTTTCTACAATATTTTATTTCGAATCGTGAATTTACTTCGAATCAAGTTTACTATCAAGAGATACAAAAGAAATAGGAAAGCTGGCCGGCTCTCTTCATGTCAAAACTCGTGTTTCCGGCTTTCGATTGGAATGATTTAATTTTTGGCCGAGTTAGTATAAGATTATTCTGTAATTTGTGACCGAGTTAGTATACATTTTAGTATAAGATTGTTCAGTAATTTTTTTTTAATTTAGTGTCGATAATTTCCACACACTTGTTTATGATATTGAACTAATATGTATGGCTAGAGTTAAGGCACCTTGTCGAACTTTTGATAACATGTTAATCTTATTGATGTTGTGGAGGTATCTGTCGTCAAACATAATGCATATCATGTCGTATGCCTTTAGCACCAAAGTCCAAGAACTGTGAGTTATTTCTAGATATTTTTAGCTAAATCACTCAATTTTTCTAAACAAGTCAACAAAAACCCCCTTAATTATGTGACCAGAGAATCACTTTTCTTTATTAACGGGGTTTATGGTACAAAAAAAGAATTAATAATCAAGAGATACAAAAGCAGTCCGGCTATTCATGCCACAACTCGTGCTTCCGGCGTCAGAGTGCTTGTGGTGCTGCTATTTCGGACGAAGCGGAGTCAATGTTGACAAAGAGAGCAACCATTTCTCTTTAATTCTTATTTTAATTTCTTTATTCTAACTAAAATTTTATTCTAACTTCTAATATAATTTAACTTCATATTCTTCATATATATTGTCAATTTAATTAATTTTTAATAACAATATCAAATATCTATATCATCATAATATTTGCTCTCTTTTTTGTACCATGATAGTTTCCTCATATGTTTAATGCTTTAATCCATACCCAAAGACCTTAATTAACTGATAGTGTGTTTTATATCTTTAAAAGCGTCAATCAGTTAAACTTATATAAAACTATAGGCCATAGCAAAACTAAATATTTTGTTTGAACTACAGAAAATTAATTTCGTATACGATAATTTTTGTATCAATAATATATAGTAATATAATCACTTTTGTTCATAATATGAGAATTTATAATTGTATTTAATATAATATTTCTAAACTTAAATAAAATAAATCAAATGTATAAACATACTATGATAAAAATATTATAAAATCGATAATATTATATTAATTCGCGCAGTTGCGCGGGTTTACGACTACTTTTTTCTAATTGATACGTACATTTAGAATACACATATAAAACACGTATAACAGATTGAGAGAAACACCAAAAATATATATACACCGATAAAAACTAACAATTGAGACTCTAAAGAGTCGATTACCATCTTTGACAAAAAGAATACACCAATAAAAATAAACTGTATGTGTATTATTTATTCAAATCATATCTCAATTAAAAAACATTAGTATAATCAGAACACAAATAATGTTGAGAGAAGGGAGGAAGGGGTAGTTTAAAGATAGTTATGTATTCAAGTTAGAGCATATATTTTTAAGATAAAATATGTCAGAGTATTTTAAAACTATATCAAGTAGATATAAAAGAGACACGTGTAAAACTTTATAATATTTATATATTCCGAAGGTAACAAACCAACTAAATATTCTTTGAAGATTCATGACACGCGAATAATAGAACTGCATTAGCTCCATTACAGTTAAACAAAAGTAAACCAATTGTATATACTGCGAACACTATATTTTTTTTATAACTTAATTGTGGTCACCTAAATATTAATATTTATAATTTTGATTCATCAAAAAGTCATTTTTTTAATGTATGGATATGAAAAGCTAAAATAACTATAGTCAAGCCACGTAAGCCCCACAAGAGTATTAACTCCTTAATTCAGATTCTGGGTAGTGGCTCTGCCCCTATTTAATACGATATGGCAAGTGACTGTAGACGACAAGTCGTCTATTAACTGCAGTAAACATTAAATAGACTTGTTCAGTCATAGATCTTATAGTAATAATACATCAGTGGAAATTTCAAGACTATGGGTTCCGTCTAGTCAAGTGTCCACCGGTTCTTTGCATCACCATTAAAAATGAATTCAATGCATTTAAAAATTGAAAAGCTTACAATAGGTATTAATGATAATCTCAGTCTCACTGAGAATAAAATTTCAAAAAGAAAAACCTAACAAAGGTGGAGTAGTACTATATTGATCTATAACAGGGGATCCTTACGTTGAAAAATATAACATATTTCATGATACGTACGCATAATAAACCAGATGTACGTACTTGCATGGTTTCCAAAGAAGTCTCAAACAAACATTTACATTAACATCGTTTGGATATATTCATATAGGTCATCCCGAATTTATAAAGTGAATTTAAACAACTATAAATTACATAATTTATTTGTCATTCTACATATCAAAATCTGAATCGTCTTGTAAGGGGTCTGGAAGCATTGCAGTATCAGCATACACGATGATATCCAAATTTGTGAAACATTCAACAACAAATGTACGACTTCCACCAAAAACAATCCATGCTGAAGAGCTGTTATAAGATTCAATGGATTGAAAATTGCCAGCAAGAGCTTCAAGCCTGACGCATCTATCATCACTAAAAAAAATTCAATAATAAAATTATGGCGGATACTTTATGACGGTCCAAGATGTCACAATGTTAAACTGTTTCCAGTAGGTTGTGAATTGTTGTGCAAAAAAAATACATCATTTTCTCTTGTAAAACAACAAAAGACTCATAATCAACTCTAAGCGAAACAACAAAACTGCTATAAAAATCAAAATTAGTAACAGAGTGATTATGCATCATTTTGCAGTGAGCATAAATAATTTCAGATGAGCCAACGACATGACAACCTGAAATAGGGCATGAACAATCAACAAATGATGGATCCATTGCTGTTGTTAAAAAATAGATTAATATGAACTTTTTAAAACTATTCAAATGCTTAATGGGTATAACCAAACGACCTTTTTATAGTACAATTTGAAATGACACAGATTTATGACAAGGCAATAAAGAGAGCGGTGAACAATATTTTCTAGCTGCCTTAGCAGCAAGACCTACAATCTTTATGGTGGCACTCTCTTTGGCTGCCACCACACAGTGAGATAAAGGACTGTGTGATGGCAGCCCAGCAGAGTGCCACCACACAGATTGTAATGCAGCATGAAAATATTGTTCTTTTCGACCTACGAAATTCATACCTATAAATGAGATAAGGAAAAAAACATAATTAAATGGTTGAGGAGTATCCGAGATTACAACTCCTGATCGTAAATTTTCATAACCAGTGAGCCTAGCTTGGATGGCTAAGGCCCCCATTTATTAGGGTTTAGGCTTAGTATTAGTATCAGGGTTTGGTATTAGGGTTATCCGCCTACTAATGACACATATCTGGCTACTCAGTTTGATTTGATTTTGAGAGAAGAAGTTGTGTGTTCTTAAAGAACAAGGGGTCGTCGGAAGAAAGTTAATTGTAATTAATAACCCTGGCCTATTCAATGTCCATACTCACCGCCAAACTACCTCCAGAGAATTAGCAATGACTAGCAAAATGACCAAGCGGCAAGTGTTGCCTTGGCTTTCTATCAATGTTAAATTAGTTAATAAAACATTTATCCAGTGCGATAATTTTTATTAACAATTACATATAGTTATTCTAAAAAAATATTACATATAGTTTAATAATGTATATAGTTTTATCAAGATTTGATTCTACTATCTTTCATGATGTGGGTTTGTAATTTGAGCAGTTTAAAATTTCATGTTATATCTACAGGATATGTTTTAAAATACTCAAATCTTAGGTACTTAATTGATGTTATTATCAAAACTTGAACCAAGTTGACTAAACACTAACTTAACTAAGGATATTTTAGTGAAATACTTAATTAACTAACTTCCTTAAAAGGAAATCAAAGATTAATTTGGGACATCTAAAAAGGAGAATCATCCTATCTTTTGTGGACGGAGGGAAATCAGCCTTTCCATGAGAATATACAGTTGGTAAAAGATTTAAACCATTACTATCTACGGGTTATTCTAGACATAGGGAAAGAACATAAAATTTGCTACAAGATAGAGAAAGGCTATCTTTACTATCCACGGGTTATTCGAATAAAAGACAGACTGCTTATGAGTCTTAAATGAAAGCATATTTTCTTTTTAAGGATAAATTAAAGCATTTAGTAGTACTACTATTTAACAACTGCCTTATATTGATGATGATGCAGAGAACCGGTGGGCAATAGACTAAACGAAACCCACAATGTTGAAATTTCCACTGATGTATTAATACTAGAATGAAGATTTATGACTAAACAAGTCTCTTTAATGATGATTACTTCAATTTATAGACGACTTGTGTATAGTCACTTTGCCATATCGTATTAAATAGAGGCGGAGCGAGAATCTGATGTCAGGATTTACACGATACCCGAATATTCTTGTAGGGTTTATGTGGAAAAGTAATACTCTTGTAGGGCTTACGTGGTTCGACTTTAGACTTATCTGAAGATAAATATCCGCACATAGGCGTTTCATTTTTATCAACCTTTTGTTAATGTTACAAATGTTTATAAATGAGAACAAAGTTACTGGAATTATTGATGATATATTATTATTGGTCTAATGTTAGTGGAAGTTGTAATATATTTATTTAAATTTTGCTTTTTCATATTAGTTGTCTTCTTTTGCAAAAAAAATATTAGTTGTCTTCCATAATTACCGTTCCTTCCCCAAAGCAATGCTTCGATTTTCTTTGACCGTTTTGTTTGCGACTACATCTCCTTATAAATAACGGTTGAGGTTTATTCATTTTTTTGTTCAACTTCCACTTTTTCTTATTTCTATTTCTTTTCGAATTTATTCGTTGCGATATTGCTAACTATAAGATTTTCCTTTCCTCTTTCCTTCTCTTTCTGTTGATTACTTTTTCGAGAAACTTCCTTATTTTTCCTAATATTTTAACTTATTTTTTTCTCATAATCAAATAAAAAAAGAAAGACTCATTTATACTTAAATTGACAAACCTAATCTTGATTTCGATGGTATATCTCTTAAAAAAGGAAAAATATCTACGGCAAACATAACTCTCAAACATTAGATGAACGACTCTACCAATGATGATGAAGTCTGGCAAATTCATGAGGTTCAAGTAGTTTGAGCCTTAAGAATTACCTCGTAAGATTAATTCTTATTCTTTCATGATCTGATTATATCTGAATTTTTTCTTTTGAATAATTTATTTTATTTTCGTGTTCTATAGAGCATTCAACTCTAGTTTTCCAACATGGTCGTCCTAAAGCGGTAAAAAAAAATTGGATGTCTTAGAGTTCTTGATTGCCTCACATATTGAAGTTGTTGAACTGCCTCACATATTGAATTTATATTGGCTAAATCAGTAGTACTTTAAAAGATGCTTCTGCAAAAGTGTTTTGGATGCAGAGATCATTTTACTTTTCAATTCAAATATATGTCGCTTTTAAGGTACTAAAGAAATTTAAAAATTAGAGTAAGAATTATGTAAAAACAATGGCAATCAAATTTGTTTGTAAAACTTGATTCGGGTCCTCCTCCATTTGCAAGAATGTAAATTTCGTGTCTTTCTTTAGGCTCTATTTGTATTGATGGTGGGGAAACGGAGGGTAAGATCAAAGCAAGGGAAAAGTTGGAGACCTTTCTCTTACATGGTTACTTCTTGATGACATTTGGCAGATTATAGCTGATGGTTTGATTGACTTGAAGGTGATAATAAGGAATTCTGGTTCATCTGAATTTCCATCGGACTTTTGATATTGGATTAACGGTGCTAGTTTAGGGACCCCAAAATAGGTTTAATCATTTTAATATTGTATAGTTTTTTATCCCCAGACTATGTATGTGTACTATATTAATTGTATAGATAAGCTAAAACATATAGAAAAACTCAATGTCATTGTTGTACTATATTACATTAGGAATACAAATAAGAAACCACCGAAAAGCTGCCCGGCTATTTATGCCCATCCAGGCATCCATACCAAGAGTCGCGAATTATTATGTGATAATCTGTTTCACTCAAATTCTAGGTTAACATTTATCAAGCTGATATCGTCATATACTACTGTTGCTTTACATCCATATGGAATATCATAATAAAAAATTGTTGAAAGAATTAACCCAATTTTAATTTACAATTAAAACAGATTTGTACGTTAATTGATTTTATTAAGTTCATGTGAAGAGTATTGGCACATATAGAGTATGAAATCATTGAAATGGCACAAATGCACAAGATAACCTTTGTAACTTAATCTAACCAGTTACTCATTAAGACCCCTCCTATATAAATAAATGTGTTTTCCAAAAATAATACTACTGTTTAAGATTACTTCAGTCTCTAGAGGGCATGGTACAGTGACAAGTTATACTGTTATTTACGGCATATCCTTTTTTCCGGAATTCCTAACTCAGCAATTAAAGATATATCTACAAGAAATCCGACGTGTAGCTGATATATATCTTTATCCTTTTTTACATTTATCAATTTTAACAAAATATTTTTTTATAGAAATGTCCCAAATTGAATAACAAGGTATTCATAAGACATCATTGTATTTTTAAATATACAAATATAGTTAAATACTTCTTTCCAAAAACTAATCCTAAGTCCTGGCCTTTACATCTATCTTCATATCTAAAATTGTAACAAACCAATTAATTGAAGAATTCTGGAATTAAGTATTTTGTACTTTGATAGATTAAACTTTGTCTTCTTGCAGGTACCAAAGTTTTCAAGCAGAGGGTACCTCAGAATGAGCTTATAAAATGTAGATTTTCCTTGGTATCGAAATGTGAAATTAATTCCACTCCTTACTCGATGATATGTAATCAGTATGATAATGTATTATACTTACAATGTATCGTAAAGAAAATAATATCTGTTAAATATAAACATTGTGGCCAATAGATTATAAGTTTTCAACAATATTGTTGTGTTTTCATAGAGTCTAGAGTAGTGATTTGTTTATTTTACATGAATTTGTGAAGCGGTGGTGTGTGTCATCATGCTTTCTCACCTGCCAAGGTAAGGGGAGTTTCGGTGGCCCATCAGACAGTATATGGAATAACACGTAGATACAATTCTAAATTCGCCCGTTTCCGTCTATATCCATTTTGTTTTCACTCCAATATCTACGCTTTCACGGAGACGGCAAATTCGAATATATTTGGGTATATTTGGCAAAGACATGAAATAGTTTATTATAGTAAAAGACATGCCCGGCTCTCTTCATGCAAACATTCGTGTTTCCGGCATCTGATGGGAATGATTCGAACGTCCGTGGAAAGCTGACTCGAGTTCCTACAGCTTTCATGGAGACATCCTACCCGGATTCGTCTTCTAAAAATGGCGAAATTTACATTGAAGATCCTGCGTTAGTAGAGTTACAGTGAAATCTACTACATATTCGAAGGATATCGCCCAGATAACAAATGTATATGTTTTCAGCGTCCGATTGCGGTAATCCATGTTTTCATCATGAGATATTAATTTGGTGATTTGTCATCAAATTCACTCCAACCCAAACTCACCTTTTCCTACACCAAAAAGAATATTCTTTTTATCTTTAATATTTTAATTATTTTTTTTACTTTAATATTTATACACTTTTATCAACTATACCCACAAACTTATGTTTGTTACATATTAGTTCAATTAATATTTATAATAATTATTATTTATAGTGGAAGAGTTTATAGTTCTCCAATCCACCAAAAAAATTTCTATCTCATTTCTAATCAACATTACGAATCTCAAATTTCTTATTATAATCCTAATTTCATTACGAAAATGTCTCGATCTCCTATGTATAATGTTAATGAAGATATTCAATTATGCCAATTGTATATGGAAATTTCCCAAGATTCTGCTACAAGTGTTCAACAAAGTTCAACTTCTTTCTGGCGTCGGGTTCAGGAAGCATTTAATTGTCACGACCTGATTTCCACCTGAAATTTCGAGCCGAGACCAGCGCTAGGGAATGGGAGTGGTTGCTCCAAAACCCGTAGCAAGCCTAAAAACCTGTATAAATTTTTGCGTTTTAAAACATAAAAAGGTTTGCAACCTCGTTGCGGAAAAACTTTAACACCTTTATTAAAAACGCGATCGCAATTCAAGATCATATATCACATATGATCTGTTTTCAAAAAATATTTTTAAAACCTTTTTCTCGTTTAACGCAAATACATTTTTGAAAACTGGGTCCTAAGACCCTGATTGTATTTAAAGAAACCAGAGCGCAAACATCAATCTCAGTTGACGCACCTGTTCTGTTTCCAATACAATTCTAAAATGATAAAACATAAAATCAGTCTATCCCTCAAACAATTGGTCAAGCATTTTAGAAAACACGCAGCTTTTCAAATATATATCTTATACAGTAGTTCAAATCAGAGTTTATTAAAATAAGATGAACTACTGTATACATAAAGACAGACTTCCCGGTACCCAACTACTTGCAGCTCTAGAGGTATGGTTGACATTGACTTCCAGAATTATTATGGAAGTTCGACCTCGTACTTGATTACCTGAAAGATAAACATGGGGAGAGTCAGAAATATAAATATTTCTGAGTGAGTCACACATTTACAAATGAATATTCAAAATAAAACAATTGTATATATAAAATATTACCAATTACTTGATCCAGATAAAACCCTACAAGGTAGACTATTGTATGGGTCTCAACCTACAGAACATGGGCCTTATACTGTGAACTGAATCACTGCCGTCTAAGCTGGGTGTCTGGACCGTAACCGTGAAACTGCCATCACCGTATTGCTTGTGACCGTAACCGTTACTGCCGTCTCAGATTGTTAAGTCCGGGTCGCTATCACTTCTAACGCCCAATGACATTAACTGACCTCTATGTCAGACACAATCTCGGATCTAGCGCACTACTGGTGATCACACAATCCTATTGACAACCAATAGGAAGTTTGTTCCAATGGATCTTTCATGGTTAATTCTACTAGTGCGATTTTTTATTTAAAAACAGTTAAAATATAAATATTCAAAATTAAAAACCACAAAAGTAATCTCACAGAATCGATGTCCCCCAAAATCGTATGCTCCTGCTAGCCCACTAGTCAAACACCGCGGTGTTCTGACTTGGCAGATCGACACTCGTCGCATCTAGTTAGAATTCAAATGTCAAAACAATATCAGACATCGAATTCCTAACTTTAATCATATCGTATAAAGATAGACTTTAATAAGTATCATCCGTAAACGACTCTATAACAAATCGTATAAACTAATCTCAATATTGAACTTCTTGTTTAATATATAATACCACACTTGGTAGAAACTTATAGTACTTTCAACGTTAACCACTTTGATTAATATAAGGCTTTATTAAAACATCACGTCATTTTAATAAGCCGACCATTCTCAAACGTCTAGGTTTTTTTAAATTTTTTAGACGTTCTAGCTTATGTTTAACAGTCCGTTAAATTCAAACTTTAAAGTTCCGCTAAAAATATTTTCGGACCAGCGAATACACATTGGACTAATAGAGCGAAAGCACCTCCGAAAAGTCCCTCTGTCAAATAGCCGACCTACCGTGCAACCCACGGCAGGTGGCTGCACGTTCGTGCAGCAATGACTGCACGTTCGTGCAGCCAAGCTGTTGCACGTTCGTGCAGCTATGTTGCTGCATGTTCGTGCAGCTCCCTTGCTGCACGTATGTGCAGTCCTAGCTTGGCCCTTTTGGGCCCTTACCGACGTTCTCGATTATTATTTTCCGCTCCGAAAATTTAAACGCTATTAAAATAATAAAATTCCAAAATCAAAACATTAAACCGATTCGAATTCGATCGATTCGATACGATCGACGTTATAAATTTAATTATAATCCAAATCATTAATAATAGAATTTAAATTAACAATTATTACCTCATATACGTGCGGATTATCGAAGAAATCGGAATCAGAAATCGCGAAACGGATCGAATCATTTCAAACCCTAACTTGTGCGTACTGTCCTGCGCACAAGCTGCTCAATTATCTGAGCCAAAATAGGAAATGAAGCCCTTAGGCTTCATTTTGAGGTGAAATGATGTATATATATACATAATGACTAAAATACCATTTGATACTAGCTCAACCATGTACTTTAATTCTGATTTTAATTAGTCGTCTGTAGTCTAAACGGAGACTAATTTCAAATTTCGCGAAACTTTATCCAAAAATCTAATAAATTATAAAACGAATAAAAATATAATTTTTATTCGATTCTGACTTATATTTTACTTTTAATAAATCCAGAAGATTTATTAAGTCCAAATCAGTACCGGTTAATTAAAATTACTACGTCTCAATTCCATAAAAATTTGACGGTAGTTTTGTCAAATTATTTCGCGAATATTAAAATCAAAATTATTCGCTCAAAACTTATAAATTATTTTATTTTAATTTATACTAACTAATTATATTTAATTAGTTAATAACTGAAACTAATTAAAAAACAGAAATGAGAAACCAAACCATCCCTTTTCATTTTTTTCCTTCCACACAGACCGCCTCACTGTTTTCATCATATATATATATAATTAATTTATTTTTTTAATTACTCGTCGAGAGTTTTGAGTTTCGACATTTTAATTTTGAGGTTTTATCCGAAATAATAAACTCTCCAATTAGAGTGGTATATTGATATATTAATTATCAATATATTTTCATCTACGACGTCCAGTCGTATTCTCTATTCTATTAGTCCCGTTTATAACACTTTATTAATATTTAAATTTCCGATTTAAATTTTAAACTCCTACTATTACGATATAACTTTAGGGATATTTATAAATTAAATTTACATTTAAATGTAATTTACATATTCTCAGCTAATAAAATTTTAACACGTGACTTATAAAAGTACGCGGTATTACATTCTCCTCTCCTTATAAAAATTCGTCCTCAAATTAAAAATCTTAGCCACATACTCAAATGACTCCATATAAACCTTTTATACGTCAATAATTATGCTTTAATTAGCATAAACTTAACTCTAGATATAGGTAGGCTCTAAGCCATATATCCTTATAGTAGTCGTGTACGAAGCACGAAATACTTATCACGACAGTAGCTCGTCGGTGGCATGTTCATGTAATATTCTTATATGTCATGATTCATCATGCCTTGGAGTTAACACTTCACATTTCATTATAACCTAGGTTATACATTTTATCGTATTCCTCTTAACCTCTCAATTACGCTTCCTCTTTGGATCAGTGTCCTTCGTCTTTCAACAAAGTGTAAATCTCGACACTATTCATTCATATAAGCTTATACGATTTCTATCTCTTTCCACTTTCCTTTCCCTTTGGAATTATGTATTTAATTCATCGACAAAGTGTGTCTTATCACACTATTCATTCGTATGTATACACATAATTTGTATATTCTATAGCTTCTCTTTCTTTTACTTCTCTTAACACAAGGGAGATCAACTACTTTGATATCATAATGCTTTCTTATAGCATAACTCTATGAGTTCTCTAACTCCATTGTCTTTTATACACCTAAGGTGTGTATACTCTTACTTCTGGGTTTACCCCTTTAAGTCGTTCGTTAAGTATGGGCCACAAACGATACTACTGTCCATTCATTGATCAAAAACTTCTTACAAGTCTTATTCATCCGTAGACTTCACCTTTATCATTTAAACTCTCACCAACTTGCTGTTATTTGCAAAGTCTTGGGAGTATGGAACGTATGATCTTCATCATACTGTTCACAACATTTAAATTGAGTCAAAACTTTCCTAATACTTAGGTATTCTGACTACATCCCCTTTGTCATCTCCTCTCATTTCTATTCTATTTCTCGCAATAGTTTCCAAAATCAGTACAGTCACTGGCATTCCAGTTTGACTTACTGGTCCTTTGAATATTTTACTATTATCCTTTTCTTATCGTCATATCGATACACTTATATGATGTTATATTACCTCTTTGTGGTACTAAAACAAACACTTTATAGTGACACTCAGACTATACATGTCTGGTTCACACAATCTATCGTCATGTGTCAGTATTTTATCAATAATACTGAAATCGTAAACTTTTCTTTGCTGCTCTACATCGAGCACATACTCAATCATATATTATATCACACATTCCATCCTATACTCAACTGGAGTGTTTCCACTTTATCTTATACTTGGTTCTGTCAATAGACTTTTCAGGTTTGAAACCTTGCGTCTCACACTTGACTATTCAAAATTCGAATGTCTTACTTAACGGTCGCTAGCACAGTAGTGTAGTATGCCTATAATTTCTGTAAACCTCCACGCTTCCACTGCGCTACTCTGATATACAACTCACTAACTTATCTCTTTACAGTTAGATCGCAGGATCTCTATATAACATTCTTCTTATATCATAATCTTTTGGTTTTACTTACCAGGCATCTTTTCCTGTCTAAAAATCAACATCCATTGAGTTTTAGTTCGTACGTAATGTACACATTATCTTACCGACTTCTATCACAATATCTCCTATTGTCTTAAATAGTTCTCACTTTATATCACACTACTAGTCTTTCGACTTTTAGTTCGATTATAACTATTGTCAATTCTAATTCATACATTGACAATTTACCTCGTGCTTTCTCGGTCATCAAGGAACATTTTTTGTAACTCGATCATGTTATATCATAACACATCTCTACTTTACTCTTTCAAACATCTTATGAATAGTGCTAGTTCTTGCACTATAGTCAATCATTTTTCTTAAATCCCCTCATCTTATCTTACGTTGATTTGCCTAATCAACTTTTGTACCTTCTTTATTGAATTTCATTGCTAATGCAAAGATTGTTGAAAATCTTGCAAGCAATGTTCGCAATACTCTCCGAAACTCAAGAAATTACTAATTTCTTTAACCATAATGGTTGCTTCCACTCGTTAACCACTTGAATCTTTCTCAGATTAACTAGATATCGTCTAAGATTTCTAGTGTTTCCAAATTGTCACTTATATTTGGAAATTTTAACTTAATTCTGACATTCTCTCAGAATTTATAACACTAATCGCACACATTGTGCGTCTCTTTTCTTTATTAGTCACACCTATCAATCGGCCATTAACACTACTTCCAGAAATAATCTAGAAATAGCTTGACTACATGTTCTTATATATCTCATAAGAAAAGTTGAAATGTTCACTCACTCCATATTCATACATCAGAACAAGTATTACTCATACTTCGTTCTGCAAATCCACTTATCGAAATTGACTTATGCTAACTTCACGATAGGTTTTAGCTTAACTTCTTTTGTGTCCACGTTTTGCAAACGTGTGAGACGTACTTCTATTATACTTCTCTATCTCTCTTCGTGCAATACTCGTTTGCACTCTTATAATTATGTCTACTACTGACACCTTCACTGTCAGTGTATCTTATCTCAATCTTAATTGAGCTTAAATTAGTGACTTTAGTTACATCATAGCTAGGTAAAGTCAAACTCACTATTGCACGTATCGACAAAACATTTCCATGTTATTCTTAATATTGATACACACCGATCGCAATTTATGTTTTATCTTCTTATTCTGCGTCTATAGCTCATATAATTATTTAATATCAGCTCTTAGACTTTATACTTATTTTCCATATACTCTCTCTTTTAATGTAATAAGCGATTTACCTTTCACTCGTACGCCTATTCCATCATAACTCGTGTTAATATGACGTTACTTTCTATATCACTTCCTTATCTCCTCATATAGATTTACTATCGGCTGTGTCCCTTCATCGGTCTACAGTCTTTTTCCTTTCATTATCGCGGAGCTCTTATCCGAATATATCTATCCTCATCATATTGTTTATCTCAAACTATGACTTACTCATAATCTTTCATTCATTCTGATGCATAAAATCCTCAAATCTTACATCATTGATCTGACTATCTCTATATATCACCTCTTAACTTTATACATATATAGCTTTCTTACTCACAGCTAAGAGTCATTCTCAATGCTCTATAGCCACTACTACATTTAATTAATTGACTATCAATTTCTCGCTATGTTTTCAAAATATTTCATATTAAAATAAAATATATGTTTCACACTTTCTACTTTTAGTCGATCATACTTTAACATTTTTGGCCCGAAATTCAAATACATGTACTCTACATGTATATTCCGCACCAGCCAGCCACAGTCTCTAGGCCCGGTTATCGGAATTTTCACATTTTGAAACTACTGTTTCACAACAGTTTTCAAATCCATTTACATATATATGGAGCTTACATTGATAATCCCAAGTTAATTAAACTCTATATTTCATACTTTTATCACTTGTACTTTTGCCTCACTGCCAAAATTCATGCAATTTTCCCATCGTTACTTGCAAATTTGGGGTTTTACTACACCATGTCGATTTTTAGACATCATCTGAAACTAGCTTCCTCAATACACTATATCCATGTACTACACCTTGAATTATGTATCTTCCACTTACCTTGATTAGTAGTGAGAAATCAAGGTACAATCAAACTAGCTTCCTCAATACACTAGTTATACTAATCACTAGTGAGAAATCGCGTCACTCTAACGTCTTAATCACTGCTTGATTAGTAGGTTCTATCTCTCCTTTCTTACCCCTAGTGTCTCAAGGTACAATGCCCTAAACACCTTGCTTAAGGATTTTTCTATCCTTAATTTTTCGTAACTCGGATATGTATTGCTATCCGGATACAAGTTGTAGTTTGTTTAACTAAAACTAGCTGTGTACTTCCTAGTCACAACTGTATTCTCCAACTTCCACTCTTGTATGCTTCTGGTTCCCCCTCGAGAATCGCTTACTACTTGATCTCGAGTATTTACTTTTGTTACAGAGTTCTGGTCTAGGTATACTTACAATAAAAAAAACAAATCTGTTTGAAATGGTTCAATCATCTTGGGTACCCTTTTTCTAAACAATTTGTTTAAAACTCATTTTTAAAACATCTGCATAATTGTACACTAGGGTGATGACCTCTCTCATCCTCAAAGAGTTGCCACAACTTACTTTTCTATAAGTGATGCATGTTCTACTAATGCATGTATTCATATATGTAGTGATGTATTTCTATATATGTCGTGACAATTATACACATTTAGCTCATGTCTAGGCACAACTATATTATTAAAATCATTTAAATGAAAAACCATAACAGGTTATATCATTTGGTTTTTTGTATGTTTCTTCTGGACCCAACTCTGTAACCAGTAAGATTTCCTCCACAACTACTCCACTTCTCTGAGTTTGTATTTCTTCTGTCAATCGTCTCCTTGTACTACTATCAAATGACTTCGACAGTGTCTTCACGTTATTTCCATGCTTGATATTAAAGCGTTGATATCGAGTCATCTAGACTACAGACACGCGTATATCGCCGTCTTATATCCCCAAAAGGGAAGGCTGAGAACCTATGAAACATAAGAATATGTGCAAGAGACATGACTCGAATCCTATGTGCTGCAGTAGTTCCTATGAGTACCTATGACACCTACCCCATACTCCAAAATCATGTATAGGCAATGTTTTTAAATTCTCGATTCCGAGAACCATTGCTCTTATACCAACTTCGTCACGACCCGATTTCCACCCGAAACTCGAGCCGAGACCGGCATTACGGAATGGGAGTGGTTGCTCCGAAACCCGTAGCAAGCCTAAAAACCTTTATAAATTTTTCGCGTTTTAAAACATAAAAAGGTTTACAACCTCGTTGCGGAAACAATTTAACACCTTTATTCAAAACGCGATCGCAATTCAAGATCATATATCACATATGATCTGTTTTCAGAAAATATTGTTAAAACCTTTCTATCGTTTAATGTAACCACATTTTTGAAAACTGGGTCTTAAGACCCTGATTGTATTTAAAGAAATCTGAGCGCAAACATCAATCTCAGTTGACGCGCCTGCTCTGTTTTCAATACAATTCTAAAATGCTAAAATATAAAACTAGTGTATCTCTCAAACAACTGGTCAAGCATTTTAGAAAACACGCAGCTTTTCAAATATATATCTTATACAATAGTTCAAATCAGAGTTTATTAAAATAAGATGAACTACTGTAAACATAAAGACAGACATCCCGATACCCAACTACTCGCAGTTCTATAGGTATGGTTGACATTGACTTCCAGAGTTATTATGGAAGTTCGACCTCGTACTTGATTACCTGAAAGATAAACATTGGGGAGAGTCAGAAATATAAATATTTCTGAGTGAATTCACACATTTAAAAAAATGAATATTCAAATCGCATATATATAAAACAATTGTATATATAAAGCATTGCCAATTACTTGATCCAGATGAAACCCTACAAGGTAGACTGTTGTATGGGTCTCAACCTACACAACATGGGCCTTAGACAGTGAACCGTATCACTCTCGTCTAAGCTGGGTGTCTGGACCGTAACCGTAAAACTGCCATCACAGTATTGCCTGTGACCGTAATCGTTACTAGTCAAACACTGCGGTGTTCTGACTTGGCAGGTCGACACTCGTCGCATCTAGTTAGAATACAAATGTCAAAACCATATCAGACATCGAATTCTTAACTTTAATCCTATCGTATAAACGATAGATTTTAATAAGTATCATCCGTAAACGACTCTATAACAAATCGTATAAACTAATCTCAATATTGAACTTCTTGTTCAATATATAATACCACTCTTGGTAGAAACTTATAGTCCTTTTAACGTTAATCACTTTGATTAATATAAGGCTTTATTAAAACATCACGTCATTTTAATAAGCCAACCATTCTCAAACGTCTAGGTTGTTTTAAACTTTTTAAACATTCTAGCCTACGTTTAACAGTCCGTTAAATTGAAACTTTAAAAGTTCCGTTTCAAATATTTTCGGACCAGTGAAAATCCATTGGACCAATAGGGCGAAAGCCCCTCCGAAAAGTCTCTCCGTCAAATAGCCGACCTGGCGTGCAACCCACGGCAGGTGGCTGCACGTTCATGCAGCAATGACTGCACGTTCATGCAGCCAAGCTGCTGCACGTTCGTGCAGCTATGTTGCTACACGTTCTTGCAGTCCTAGCTTGGCCCTTTTGGACCCTTTCCAACGTGATCGATTATTATTTTCCGCTCCGAACATTTAAACGTTATCCAAATAATCCAATTCCAAAATCAAAATATTAAACCGACTCTAATTTGATCGATTCGATACGGTCGACGTTATAAATTTAATTATAATCCAAATTATTAATAATCGAATTTAAATTAATGATTATTACCTCGTATACGTGTAGATTATCGAAGAAATCGGAGTCAACGGATCGAATCGTTTCAAATCATAACTTGGGTGTACTGTGCTGCGCACAAGCTGCTCAATTAATTGAGCAAAAATAGAAAATGAAGCCCCTGGCTTCATTTTGAGGCTAAATGATGTATATATATGCATCATGGCTAAATTACTATTTGGTACTAGCTCAATCAAGCACTTTAACTCTGATTTTAATTAGTCGTCCGTAGTTCAAACGGAGACTAATTTAAAATTTCTTGAAACTTTATCCAAAAATTTAATAAAATATAAAACGAATAAAAATATAATTTTTTTCGATTCCGACTTATATTTTAGTTTTAATAAATCTCAGACAATTTATTAGGTCCAAATCAGTCCCGCTGAATTAAAATTACTACGTCTCCATTCCATAAAAATTTGACGGTAGCTTAGTCAAATTATTTTACGAATATCAACACTAAAATTATTCGCTCAGAACTGATAAATTATTTTATTTAAATTTGAACTAACTAATTATATTTAATTAGTTAATAATTGAAATTAATTAAAATAAAAAAATCAAAGACCAAACCATCCTTTTTCATTTCTTTCCTTCCACGCACTCACGCCTCACTGTTTTCTTCTTATCCTCTTTTTTTTTTATTATCTTTTATTTACTTAATATTTATATATTTTTAACTTATTTTCTTTAATTACTCGTCGAGAGTTTCGAGTTTCGACATTTTAATTTCGTAGTTTTATCCGAAATAATAAACTCTCCAATTAAAATGGTATAATGATATATTAATTATCAATATATTTTCATCTACGACGTCAAGTCGTACTCTCTGTTCTATTAGTCACGTTTATATCATTTTATTAAAATTTAAATTCCCGATTTAAATTTTAAACTCCTACTATTACAATATACTTTTAGGGATATTTATAAATTAAATTTACGTTTAACTAATATATATGTCTAAGACACCTTATTGAACTTTTGATAACATGTTAATCCTATTGATATTCAGTAGGTATCTGTAAATCAAAATTATAACGTGTTTGAAGTAAAGGCAAACATGTTGATATAATCTTATTTAGAAGGTTATGCAGGAACGTAACTATTGAATTTTATCAAATATCTACAGATATCTGAATGAGTAATAAGAATATTTTGTAATATTCCAGTCAGGTCAAACGTTAGTCAGAGAATGTGCAAAAACTATCATTTTCATATAAGGTAGTATAAAAGATTGGTACCATTTCGGATTAGAACCATAATTATAAAAAAATCCTTATATTTTCTTTTTATCATCATCGTTTATTCTTCTGTAGTTTCTTGATCTTCGTCACTGCATCCGCTCATCACAGCATGATTCATGTTACTAAATGTAGTAATAAACCCGATCGTTTTTTAGTTTTTATTAATTGCGACAACTGTTCATTATATTTATTGATGAAAATATCGAATATTTTTTGTGTATTGATGGTATATTTTTTTTTGTTCATAGGATAGTGTATTATTAGAGTTTGTAATATATTTATAAATCAAGTTCATATGTTTAATATTCATCAAAAATTTCAACTGATGGATGAGATTTGAAAACACAATACTAGAGTAGACAATAAATTTACCAATTTCCAGCGGCTACTTTATCCCTTCCCAATAATTTCAATTAATGGATGAGATTTGAGAGAGCAAACATTAATGCATTTTCTAGAGCTTAAATTCAATGGTTTATTAATTCTTGGACAGGGAAAATGTATGAGTCAATGCATGAATGAGATTCTCGATATGGATAGCAGTTAATTCGAAGTCGAATCATATTAATGTAGAAATCCGTTGGATTTAAAGCACCATTTCGCAAATTCAAGTAAAACAAAAAGTCACCGATCTATGAAAAAACAAAACTGCAATAGACAATTGATTTTATTTAAAAAAAAAAGAACAAACATTTGCATATTAATAATTATATCCATTGTTTATCCTATTAATATACGCGTTAAATGCGTATGTATCATGAAATATGTATCTTTAACACAATGATCCCCCGTTGTAGATGAATATAGTACTACTCCACAGTCTCCACTATTTCTCTGATAAGCATTAATTTTTGAACGCATTGAATCATTATAAATGGTCATGCAGAGAACCGGTGGACACTAGACTAGACGGAACCCATAGTCTTGAAATTTCCACTGACGTATTAATACTAGAAGATCTATGACTGAACTAGTCTTTGGATCATATTAATGATTACTGCAGTTTGTAGACAGCTTGTCTACAGTCACTTGCCATATCGTATTAAATAGGGGCTGAGCCACTACCCAGAATTTGAATTCTGGAGTTATGCTAATCATCAACACTGTTATTATACACCTTGATACTAAACGGTTAAACCCTAACCTTATACTATAATCCTGAAATTAATTAGTTAGAAGTTTCTTATTAATAGAAATGTAATAAACAGCTGGTCGCTATTAATAAAAAGGCTCGGATTTGAAATGGATATACACTTGCTATCCTGTTATTATGTGATAATCGGTTTCACTCGTTTAGTCATTTTCTAGTTTAACATTTATCGGGCGGATATCGTGTTTTTTATTCAAAAAATGTATAATGTTTAATTGTAAATTAAAATTAAACTCTATTTAGATTGTAAATTAAAATTTGAATGAATGTTACAATATATTATAATATTCACTTAATAATCTATTTAGCATTCACTATTTTATGTTAGGGACTAATCGCTGTCTTTAAAAGCCTATTGTAATAGTTCTTTCATATATGAGTAATAAAAGACGATTATAATGATTACCATTATTTACTTTCAAATTAGGTAAAACATATGTTTAATTATTGAGCAATGATTTATTACTTACTCGAATACCTACAGCTTCCTTGAAGCTGCTGCGTGTGGGGAGACACAGTGGAATTGCCAATTGTATCCCAAACCCTATATAGAGGGGGTTTTCTTTGTTTACCTTATACAACTAATGCGCCCATATTAGATGAACTTATTTTAAAAGACATGGATATGGACATGGACATGGACATGATTTATAATTATTTATTTTCGATATAAGTAAAATGTATGTATTGATTTATAAATTAACTATTTTCTCCAAATAAACTATAAACTATTTCTTGTCTAATTAATCTTAACCCTATTCGTAAGTTGTAAACCCTATCCCTTATCATCAACACAACCCCTAATACTAAACCCTAACCCTAATCGCAAACCTTAATTCTAATCTCTAGTCCTAACACCAAAACCCAATACTACGGATAAAATGGAAAACAACATCCGAATAAACAAAACGTCATAATTGATTGAATCACGCTTAATCGATGATAAAATAGAATGATTAAAACCAATATTATTTTCTTGCATGAATGACACATGTCATTTTACATTACTAAAAAAACAATTATAACTCCACCCACCTACTAATTAGAGCATCAAGGATTAATATTACCGCTATGTTACTTAGGGTCCAGGATTAGGGTTACGGTATAATGGTATTGGATTAGGTTTATAATACTTAGGTTTACGATTAGGGTTTAGGGTTAGAATTAGTATTAGATTTTGGTATTAGGGTTAAGGATTAGGATTAATTATCGAAAGATATCTAATCAGTTTGATGCATCCTTAATTATAATGAATTCAACGAGAAATAATTACCTCCTAGTATTTATTATGGACAATACTTGAGAACTGAGAGGGTGAAAGACTATTTATTTCTATGGTGAAAATAGTTTTTCATAAAAAAAACAACAGCTTTGGAAGGTGAATTACCTATAAATATGTATACTTTTAAATCTGATTAAATTTACACACAATAGTTTGCTCCATGATTTAAATACATATCTACATAATATTGCTTGATATCTTCCTTTCCAATTATATCAAGTTTCCAAACACAAATAATTTTAATATTTCACTTCCCTTCTGACATCTGTCCCTCCCTACTTCTACATACCTTCTAATCATGTAAAGTGTAGGGGCACATCACAGATATGGATTATGATAGAACTTTAGGAGGACTCAATTGAACACAATTATTTTTATTTATACTAAAGAGTAATTTATATACTACTCTTGCACTTTGTTTACTCTAGCACACTCACGTACACCAAGACTCCACTAACACTACACACATCCACTTTTTGCTCTCATTCTTATAAAATAGAAGAACCACCTTTTATATATAGGCATAGCCATCATATGGCGGTGGTAGTAAGATTCTAGGTCTTTCTTGATTGGTCCACCTATTTCTTTCATAATCCTAATAACTGTAGGATAGAAGGCCCTAGATAATTATCTATAAGAAGAGAGAATTATAGAGAAGAAATTGACTTCTAATAGATTAACCCACCTTCTTAATTATACGGGACGCAGGAAACATTCCATCATCCATGTGGTAACCAACTACAGTATTAAATACCCGATAGTACTCTACAAGATATCTATAGATATCGTCCAGATATGCTGCATTCGACTCTATGGACTAGCTAATTAATTTCTTATTACTACGGCTAAGCATGGAAAACATTCATTAAACTTCTCTTTATAAACATCCATTAAACTTCGATCCCTACTTCTACCTTGTTATCATGAAAAGTGTAGGAGCACATCAAGATATGAATTAACCCCCCTTTCTTAATTATACAGGACGCAGGGAACGTCACCCCATCATCCATGGGGTAATAAACTACAGTTTGTACCCTACATATATCTATAGATATCGACCAGATATGTTGCATCGATTCTATGGACTAGTTAATTAATTTTGTATTTCTACGGATAACATGAGAATATCTCTTTAGTTAAAGCGTGCCCACTGTATTTATAAACATCCATTAAACTATGATCTGTCTTTTTGTCATCCAACAATTATCTTGGAGAGATTACTTTTCTGTGTAGTTGCTAATAATAAAAATATCTATTTCATCCGACTTCGAAGCCCTCGTTCTCCAATTGCACTCTTTAGTAACACACTTTACAATAAATACTAGCTTGCACGATTTATCAATTTTATATTGAAAATGATATTTGATAGCACAAACTGCCAACATTTTCTTCAAGATTTCTTTGTTCTTGAAAATTTGACCTTCTCTCATCTCTATGTATCTTACCGTTGTAATTATAAACATTTCTTCATTCAACTCTCCTAAAATAAACTGCCATATCCAATCCCACTGCGTACTTGTATACCTTTTGTATTTAATTCATAGCATGTGTTGTCATCTGAGAGTTTATCAGACGCATTTTCAGAAAACTTTGAAGTTTGTTCTTCAAAAATTTCATTTCAACTAATCTCTGACCTGTTGAATAGAAAGAGCCATGTTCTCCTGTTCTGACAGATTTTGTTTATCAACACAAATTGAAAATACTGTATTATCTATTTCTCTATTTTTCAATTAAAAATAGATAGAAAGCACCAAATCATCGTTAATTAAAATTGCTGATTGGAACGATCCGGACGTCCCTGGTAATCTGACTCGACTTCCTACAGATTTCATGTGCACATCATACCTGGATTCGTCTTATATAAAGGGTGAAATCTCCCTTAAAGCTCCTGCGTGTTTAGAGTCACGGTGAGATCTGCACCATATCACGACGGATATCGCCCGGATAAGAAATGTACAAATGCTTGTATCCATATATATCCATTTGTTTTTAACTCACAAACTCCGATATTCATAATTGTTAATGGAAGTTTTTGTTTTGCTATATTATAATTTATTTGTAGTTTGAATTTATGGGCTTTACTTTAACTTTTTATTAAAAATTATAGGCTTTATTTCATTTTTTATTAAAAATTATAGACTTTACTTTAACTTTTTTTTATGGGCTTTTAAAAACCCAAACCGATAAAAATTATGGAGACCAAACCGAACCGACTGAAGTTTTTTGGTTAAAAAAAAATTTGGTGTTTGGCTAAATAAAGAACGGTTTGGATTGGGATTTTTCCAAACCGAAAACCAAAAAAACCGAAAAAATTCCAACCTAACCGACCGATGCTCACCCCTAAATTATTTTATTTTATTACGTACTTGCATGTTACGTACGCATAATATTTGAAGATATGTACGCATACTATTTCATGATATGTACGCATAATATTTCGTGTTTCCGGCGACCGATTGGACTAATCCGAAAGTCCTGGAAAACTGACTCGGATTCCTGCAGCTTTCGAGAGGACATCCTACACGGTTTCTTCTTCTAAAAAGGGCAAAATCTGCATTCAAGCTGCTGCTTAAACAGAGACATTGCCAAAACCACGTCATAGCCGAAGAATATCACGTAGATAAAACATATACACATGCATGTATCCATATATATCCATCCCTTTGATTAAAAGAAAAGTCGTCACGACTCGTGTTCCTGGCGTCCAATTGGAGTTATCCATGTTTATGATATGTATGGTTAATGTTCCCAAGGAATGAACTAATTGTAAAAGACATGGACGTGGAAACGACATTGGTTTATAATTATTTTTTTCTGATAAGTAAAATTTCTCTTAAAACTTCTAGGTGTGCAGAGTCACGATAAAATCCACATCATATATGTTGCATAACATGCAAATAAAATGCAGATAAAATGTGCACAAATGCCTGTATCCGTATATATTCATCTTTTTTGTTAAGAGAATGATAAAAAAAATAAGTACAGGCGTCGTTCGTGTTCCCGGCGTCCGATTGGGGTTTTCAATGATTTTGTTTGTACTGTTAATGTGGCCAGGGGATGAACTTATATCAAAAGAAATGGACATGGCAACGGTAACGGTTTATAATTATTTATTTTCAAGTAATTGAAATAAATATTTGATTATTTTACTTTTATGTTTAAAAATACGTCGCTTTTAACGAGAATTTATAATAAACTATTTTTTTTCGGGTAATTCCACAGGTTTCTACAATATTTTACTTCGAATCGTGGATTTACTTCGAATCAAGTTTACTATCAAGAGATACAAAAGAAATAGAAAAACTGGTCGGCTCTCTTCATGCAAAAACTCGTGTTTCCGGCTTCCGATTGGAATGATTTAATTTCTGGCCGAGTTAGTATAAGATTCTTCTGTAATTTATGACCGAGTTAGTATACATTTTAGTATAAGATTGTTCTGTAAGATTCTTTTGTAATTTAGTTTCGATAATTTTCACACTCTTGTTTATGATATTTAACTAATATGTATGGCTAGAGTTAAGGCACTTTGTCGAACTTTTGTTAACAGGTTAATCTTATTGATGTTGTGGAGGTATCTGTCGTCAAACATAATGTAGATCATGTCGTATGCCTTTAGCACCAAAGTTCAGGAACTGTGAGTTATTTCTGGATATTTTTAGCTAAATCACTCAGGTTTTCTAAACAAGTCAACAAAAACCCCCTTATTTATGTGACCAGTGCATCGCTTTTCCTTATTACGGGTTTTATGGTACAAAAAAAGAATTAATAATCAAGAGATACAAAAGCAGCCCAACTATTGATGCCACAACTCGTGCTTCCGGCGTCAGACTGCTTGTATAGCTGCTATTTCAGACGAAGCAAAGTCAATGTTGACAAAGAGAGCAACCATTTCTCTTTAAAATTCTTATTTTAATTTCTTTATTCTAACTAAAATTTTATTATGACTTCTAAGTTAATTCAACTTCATATTCTTCATATATATTGTCAATTTTATTAATTTTTAATATCAATATCAAATATCTATATTATCATAATATTTGCTCTTTTTTTTGTATCATGATAGTTTCTTAATATGTTTAATGCTTTAATCCATACCCAAAGACCTTAATCAACTGGTAATGTGTTTTATATCTTTAGAAGAGTCAATCAGATAAAATTAGGCTTAAATTCACAAAAAAACACCAACTTTCGCGTGTTTTTAGTATTTAACACAAACTTTTAATTTTGGCATAAAAATACATGAAGTATCAAATTTTTGCATATAAGACCAAGTTTGCATTTTTTAAAACACGATGTCGTTTTAGGTTAAAAACGGTGCCGTTTTAGGTCAAAAACAGTGTCGTTTTATGCCCAAAATGGTTCCCGTGTTATTTTTACAAAAATCAGATAGTTCGTGTATTTTTATGCCAAAATTAAAAATTCGTGTTAAATACCAAAAACACGCGATAGTTCGTGATTTTTGGAGCATTTAAGCCTTAAAATTATATAAAACTATAAGCTATAGCAAAACTAAATATTTTGTTTGAACTACAAAAAAATTAAAATTGTATACAATAATTTTTGTATCAATAACATATAGTATTATAATCACTATTGTTCATAATATGAGAATTTATAATTGTATTTAATATAATATTTCAAAACTTAGATAAAATAAATCAAATGTATAAACATACTATGATAAAAATATCATAATATCATAATATCGATAATATTATATTAATTCGCGCAATTGCGCGGGTTTACGACTACTTTTTTTAATTGATACGTACATTTAGAATACACATATAAAACAAGTATAATGGATTGAGAGAAACACCAAAAGTACATATACACCGATAAAAACTAACAATTGAGACTCTAAAGAGTCGATTACCATTTTTGACAAAACAAATACAAAAATAAAAATAAATTGTATGTGTATTATTTATTCAAATCAAATCTCAATTGTATGATCTGTTTTCAAAAAATACTGTTAAAACCTTTTTTCGTTTAAATATAAATGTTCAAAAGTAAAAACCACAAGGTAAACTCACAAAACAGATGTCCCCCAAAAACGTATGCTCCTGATCGCCCACAAGTAAAACACCCTGGTGTTCTGACTTGGCAGATCGACTGCTCGTCGTATCTAGTTAGAATTCAAATGTCAAAACAATATCAGACATAAAATCCCTAATTTTAGTCTTATCGTATAACCGATAGACTTTAACAATTATCGTTTATCAACGACTCTTTTATTATATCTAATTTTATTAGATATAACTTATTATCCCTTTTTTTTTTCTATTTATCAATTTAATCGATCGATAAATTAATTAAAATGTCATAACGTTTTAATAAACCAAATACTTTTTTATTTTGATTCTCGTTTTCTTTTAATAGTTTAAATAACCTATTACTTTATTAAAATGCTGTTACGTTTTAATAATCCGAATATCTCTATTTTTTATAATGTTTAAATTATTTAAACGTCCTAGTCCACTTTTTTTAATAATCCGCGTACGTCCCTTTTGGATCGATTAGAATAAACCGGATTAAATTGAACCAATTGAATCGAACCGGACCAAATTAATTAAACCGGATCGAACCAAACCAAATCGGATAAAAGTCCAAATCGATCCCTCGGTCAACCCACTGTGCGGACGCACAGTGGGTACTGTGCGTCCGCACAGTAACCATACTGTGCGTCCGCACAGTAACCATACTGTGCGTTCGCACAGTATGGTCATTGTGCGTTCGCACAGTGCACGAACAGCCCCGGAATCCGTGATTCCGGACCTCCCGACCTATTTCCAACGTCAAATTTCAATTCAAACATCAATACGACACTCAACTCAATCCAATTCCGCAATGAAAATGTTAAACCGATTCGAATTCGATCGATTCGATACGGTCGACATTATAATATTAATTATAATCCAATTTATAAATAACCAAATTCAAATTAACGGCTATTACCTCGAATACGTGCGGATTATCGAAAAAATCGGAGCCGAAATCGCGAAATGAATCGCGCCGCGTCATGCCCTAGCTTTGGGCGTGCCTCTAAGAGCTTAGCAGCTCTCCTCATTTCTTTCTTTTGAAAGAAATGAATTCCTGTGCATAAAAATGTGCATGGGAATACATATATATATAAATGGCAAAAGTGCTATTTAGTACTACCTCAATCATGCACTGTAACACAACTTCTTAATTAGTTGTCCGTAACTCAAACGGAGGCTAATTCCAAATTCCGTCAAACTTTATCCAAAAATCCAATAAAATATAAAACGAATAAATATATAATTTTTCTTCGAATTCGACTTATTAGGTCCAAATCAGTCCCGCTTGAATAAAATTACTACGTCCAAATTTCATAAAAATTTGACGGTAGCTTTGTCAAATTATTTTGCGAATATCGACACCAAAATTATTTGTTCGGGACATATTAATTATTTTATATTTATTTGGACTAACTAATAATATTTAATTCTTTAATAACTGGAAACTAATTGAAGAAAAAGTCTAGAGATTAAAAGAAATATTTTCTTTACTTGGTCACCACAACACACCGTTGATCCATTCTTCTTATCCCTTTTTTTATTATTTTCTTTAATATATATATAAATATATATATTTAACTTATTTTCTTTAATTACTCGTCGAGACTTCCGAGTTTCGACATTTTAATTTCGGGGTTTTTTCCGAAATAATAAACTCTCCAATTAGAGTGGTTTATTGATATATTTATTATTAATATATTTTTATCTACGACGCCCAGTCGTATTCTCTATTCTATTAGTCTTGTTCATATCCCATTATTAAAATTTAAATTCACGATTTAAATTTTAAATTCCTATTATTACGATATACCTTTAGTGATACATATAAATTAAATTTATATTTAAATTTAATATACGTATTCCAAATTTATTAAATCACTTCCCGTGATTTAATTTAATAATTTTAAATAGTCAAAACTTACTATTATCTTTAGACTATTAAACTTGGTCTTTCTGATTATTTTTCTTAATATTCGAAATCTCAAAATATTATTTTTAATATTTTGATTACTCCAATTTGACCTCGTGGCATATTCTAACTACTTAAAATTACGGGGTATTACACTCATGAACGCTGACTCGAATGCCTACAACTTTCGTGAGGTCATCCTATCCGGATTCGTATTCTAAAAAGGGCGAAATCTTCTTTGAAGCTGCTGCGTGAGTCATTGTGAAATCTACATCATATCCTGGTAAAATATCCTATAGGTAAATACTGTATAATTGTCTGTATCCGTATATCCATCTATTTTTATTTTTAAGAAAATGATAAAACCAGTACATGCACAAGTCGTGTTCCCGACGTCCGATTGGGGTTTTTCATGTTTACCTTTGTACAGTTAATGTACACAATCGATAAACTTTTATTTAAAGACATGGACATGGAAATGGCAGTGGTTTATAATTTTTTATTTCCAGAGTTGGTAAAATTTTAGTTTAATTATGCCAATCTTTTTACTCTTCATTTACTTTGTTCTCTTCTTCAGCAGGTCACTGTGATATGTGCAGTTCGATTTGGAAGATGACGATCCCACTTCGTATCCAATTTTTCACATGGCTTCTTGCTAGAGACAGAATTTCTTCAAAAGCTTACCTTAGTTAGACAAGGTATTTTACAGCAAGATTCTTCTTTTTGTCATATTTGTACGGAAGAGGAGACGAGATTGCATATAGTTACCATTGTCAGGTGGCTTGGCGTTCTTGGGCATTGATTTCTTCTTTGTGCAATTTCTATTGGGCTACTCCTTATTCCTTGGAAGATTTTTTTCTTTCAATGGATATCTTTTTCTGATAGACAATTTAGAGATCTTTGGAAGCTTATCTGGTTCTTTTCAATTTGGGAGTTGTGGAAATGTAGAAACAGGAGAATTTTTGACAAAACGATGTCTATAGGAATTTTGCTTACTTTTGTAATCCTTCAATATCCTTGTGAGTTGTAATCTTTTGCTTTTGTGCGCCAGTGGCGTATCCAGAAATATTTCATAAGGTGGGCATGATTGTGAACTTATTTTAAAAGATGGGCACGGACATGGACATGGTTTATATTAAAATTTGGAAAAATGAACTTATCTACCCACAACTATAGGGGTTTTGCAAAATATACCACGATCTTTTAATTTTGCCAATTTAATCCGTCATTTATTCAGTATTTACCAAGTAAACCCAAGGCACATTTGAATCTTTGCCAAATATACCCAAATATATCCGAATTTGCCGTCTCCATGAAAGCGTAGTTAATGGAGTGAAAACAAAATGGATATAAACGGAAATGGGCAAATTTAAATTTATATCTACGTGTTATTTCATATATTTTCTACAGGGCTGCCGAAAGTCCCCTTACCTTGGCAGGTGCGAAAGCATGATGATACACATCACCGCTTCACAAATTCATGTAAAACAAACAAATCACCACTCTAGACTCTATGAAAACACAACACTCTTGTTGAAAATATATAATCTATTGCCCATAATGTTTACATTTAATAGATATCATATTCGGGGTAGGTGAGAAAGCCTGATGATTATTGACTAGTTGTTACAAATTTATGATATCTTAATAATATCTATCGAAATATACTAGTGTGCTTTCGAATCACATAGAGATTTTAATATTGTAGATTGTTACTCCATGTTCTTTCGAATTACATACTAGATCCCAACCCTAATCGTTGACCATAATCCTAATCCCTAGTCTTAAAACCAGACCCCAATACCAATTCTAATCCTAAAATATTTGTTTTATTTATGACGTAACTCGTGTTTCCGACGTCCTATTGAACTGTTTTCCATATTAGCCGTACTAATAACAAATTAGTTAACTAGTCCATAGAGCACATTCGTATGCCAAGATATCTATAGTTATACCTTCGATTGGACTGATCTGAACGTCCTGGAAAGCTGACTCGGATTCCTGCAGCTTTTGAGAGGACATTCTACACGGTTTCTTCTTATAAAAAGGGTGAAATATGCCTTCAAGCTGCTGCGTAAACAGAGACATTGTCAAAACCACGTCATAGCCGAAGAATATCACGTAGATAAAACATATGCACATGTCTGTATCCATATATATATCCATCCCTTTGATTAAAAGAAAAGTAGTCACGACTCATGTTCCCAGCATCCAATTGGGGTTATCCATGTTTACGATGTGTACGGTTAATGTTCCCAGGGAATGAACTTATAGTAAAAGATATGGACATGGCAACGGCATTGGTTTATAATTATTATTTTTTCTGATAAGTAAAATTTCTCTTAAAGCTTCTGCCTGTGCAGAGTCACGATAAAATCCACATCATATTTGTTGTATAACATGCAGATAAAATGTGCACAGATCTCTGTATTCGTATATATCCATCTTTTTTATTTTTTAAGAGAATGATAAAAAATAAGTACAGGCACCACTCGTGTTCCCAGCGTCCGATTGGGGTTTTCAATGATTTCCTTTGTACTGTTAATGTGGCCAAGGGATGAACTTATATCAAAAGAAATGGACATGGCAACGGTAACGGTTTACAATTATTTATTTTCAAGTAAGTAAAATAAATATTTGATTATTTTACTTTTAAGTTTAAAAATACGTCGCTTTTAATGAGAATTTATAATAAACTATTTTTTTCCGGGTAATTCCACAGGTTTCTACAATATTTTACTTCGAATCGTGAATTTACTTCGAATCAAGTTTACTATCAAGAGACACAAAAGAAATAGGAAAGCTGGCCGGCTCTCTTCATGTCAAAACTCGTGTTTCCGGCTTTCGATTGGAATGATTTAATTTTTGGCCTAGTTAGTATAAGATTATTCTGTAATTTGTGACCGAGTTAGTATACATTTTAGTATAAGATTGTTCAGTAAAATTCTTTTTTAATTTAGTGTCGATAATTTCCACACACTTGTTTATGATATTGAACTAATATGTATGGCTAGAGTTAAGGCACCTTGTCGAACTTTTGATAACAGGTTAATCTTATTGATATTGTGGAGGTATCTGTCGTCAAACATAATGCATATCATGTCATATGCCTTTAGCACCAAAGTCCAAGAACTGTGAGTTATTTCTGGATATTTTTAGCTAAATCACTCAATTTTTCTAAACAAGTCAACAAAAACCCCCTTAATTATGTGACCAGAGAATCACTTTTCTTTATTAACGGGGTTTATGGTACAAAAAAAGAATTAATAATCAAGAGATACAAAAGCAGTCCGGCTATTCATGCCACAACTCGTGCTTTCGGCGTCAGAGTGCTTGTGGTGCTGCTATTTCGGACGAAGCGGAGTCAATGTTGACAAAGAGAGCAACCATTTCTCTTTAATTCTTATTTTAATTTCTTTATTCTAACTAAAATTTTATTCTAACTTCTAATTTAATTTAACTTCATATTCTTCATATATATTGTCAATTTAATTAATTTTTAATAACAATATCAAATATCTATATCATCATAATATTTGCTCTCTTTTTTGTACCATGATAGTTTCTTCATATGTTTAATGCTTTAATCCATACCCAAAGACCTTAATTAACTGGTAGTGTGTTTTATATCTTTAAAAGCGTCAATCAGTTAAACTTATATAAAACTATAGGCCATAGCAAAACTAAATATTTTGTTTGAACTACAGAAAATTAATTTCGTATACGATAATTTTTGTATCAATAATATATAGTAATATAATCACTTTTGTTCATAATATGAGAATTTATAATTGTATTTAATATAATATTTCTAAACTTAAATAAAATAAATCAAATGTATAAACATACTATGATAAAAATATTATAAAATCGATAATATTATATTAATTCGCGCAGTTGCGCGGGTTTACGACTACTTTTTTCTAATTGATACGTACATTTAGAATACACATATAAAACACGTATAACAGATTGAGAGAAACACCAAAAATATATATACACCGATAAAAACTAACAATTGAGACTATAAAGAGTCGATTACCATCTTTGACAAAAAGAATACACCAATAAAAATAAACTGTATGTGTATTATTTATTCAAATCATATCTCAATTAAAAAACATTAGTATAATCAGAACACAAATAATGTTGAGAGAAGGGAGGAAGGGTAGTTTAAAGATAGTTATGTATTCAAGTTAGAGCATATATTTTTAAGATAAAATATGTCAGAGTATTTTAAAACTATATCAAGTAGATATAACAGAGACACGCGTAAAAATTTATAACATTTATATATTCCAAAGGTAACAAACCAACTAAATATACTTTGAAGATTCATGACACGCAAATAATAGAACTGCATTAGCTCCATTACAGTTAAACAAAAGTAAACCAATTGTATATACTGCGAACACTATATTTTTTATAACTTAATTGTGGTCACCTAAATATTAATATTTATAATTTTGATTCATCAAAAAGTCATTTTTTTAAGGTATGGATATGAAAAGCTAAAATAACTGTAGTCAAGCCACGTAAGCCTCACAAGAGTATTAACTCCTTAATTCAGATTTTGGGTAGTGGCTCTGCCCCTATTTAATACGATATGGCAAGTGACTGTAGACGACAAGCCGTCTATTAACTGCAGTAAACATTAAAAAGACTTGTTCAGTCATAGATCTTATAGTAATAATACGTTAGTGGAAATTTCAAGACTATGGGTTCCGTCTAGTCCAGTGTCCACCGGTTCTCTACATCACCATTAATAATGAATTCAATGCATTCAAAAATTGAAAAGCTTACCATAGGTATTAATGATAATCTCAGTCTCACTGAGAATAAAATTTCAAAAAGAAAAACCTAACAAAGGTGGAGTAGTACTATATTGATCTATAACGGGGGATCCTTACGTTGAAAAATATAACATATTTCATGATACGCACGCATAATAAACCAGATGTACGTACTTGCATGGTTTCCAAAGAAGCCTCAAACAAACATTTACATTAACATCGTTTGGATATATTCATATAGGTCATCCCGAATTTATAAAGTGAATTTAAACAACTAGAAATTACATAATTTATTTGTGATTCTACATATCAAAATCTGAATCGTCTTGTAAGGGGTCTGGAAGCATTGCAGTATCAGCATACACGATGATATCCAAATTTGTGAAACATTCAACAACAAATGTACGACTTCCACCAAAAACAATCCATGCTGAAGAGCTGTTATAAGATTCAATGGATTGAAAATTGCCAGCAAGAGCTTCAAGCCTGACGCATCTATCATCACTAAAAAAATTCAATAATAAAATTGTGGCGGCTACTTTATGACGGTCCAAGACGACACAATGTTAAACTGTTTCCAGTAGGTTGTGAATTGTTGTGCAAAACAAATACATCATTGGATTTGTTCTCTTGTAAAACAACAAAAGACTCATAATCAACTCTAAGCGAAACAACAAAACTGATATAAAAATCAAAATTAGTAACAGAGTGATTATGCATCATTTTGCAGTGAGCATAAATAATTTCAGATGAGCCAACGACAGGACAACCTGAAATAGGGCATGAACAATCAACAAATGATGGATCCATTGTTGTTGTTATTACTAAAAAAATAGATTAATATGAACTTTTTGAAACTATTCAAATGCTTAATGGGTATAACCAAACGACCTTTTTATAGTACAATTTTAAATGACACAGATTTATGACAAGACAATAAAGAGAGCGGTGAACAATATTTTCTAACTGCCTTAGCAGGAAGACCTACAATCTTTATGGTGGCACTCTCTTAGGATGCCACCACACAGTGAGATAAAGGACTGTGTGATGGCAGCCCAGGAGAGTGCCACCACACAGATTGTAATGCAGCATGAAAATATTGTTTTTTTCGACCTACGAAATTCATACCTATAAATGAGATAAGAAAAAAAACATAATTAAATGGTTGAGGAGTATCCGAGATTACAACTCCTGATCGTAAATTTTCATAACCAGTGAGTCTAGCTTGGATGGCTAAGGCCCCCATTTATTAGGGTTTAGGCTTAGTATTAGTATCAGGGTTTGGTATTAGGGTTATCCGCCTACTAATGACACATATCTGGCTACTCAGTTTGATTTGATTTTGAGAGAAGAAGTTGTGTGTTCTTAAAGAACAAGGGGTCGTCGGAAGAAAATTAATTGTAATTAATAACCCTGGCCTATTCAATGTCCCTACTCACCGCCAAACTACCTCCAGAGAATTAGCAATGACTAGCAAAATGACCAAGCGGCAAGCGTTGCCTTGGCTTTCTATCAATGTTAAATTAGTTAATAAAACATTTATTCAGTGCGATAATTTTTATTAACAATTACATATAGTTAGTCTAAAAAAAATTACATATAGTTTAATAATGTATATATTTTTACCAATGTAAATTTAATTATATATATATAGTTTTATCAAGATTTGATTCTACTATCTTTCATGATGCGGGTTTGTAATTTGAGCAGTTTAAAATTTCATGTTATATCTACATGATATGTTTTAAAATACCCAAATCTTAGGTACTTAATTGATGTTATTATCAAAACTTGAACCAAGTTGACTGAACACTAACTTAACTAAGGATGTTTTAGTGAAATACTTAATTAACTAACTTCCTTAAAAGGAAATCAAAGATTTATTTGGGACATCTAAAAAGGAAATTCAGCCTATCTTTTGTGGACGAAGGGAAATCAGCCTTTCCATGAGAATATACAGTTGGTAAAAGATTTAAACCATTACTATCTACGAGTTATTCTAGATGATGGTTCTGCGAATGGTAGGATCTTCTCTTGTCAACCTGAGATCACGAATACAGGTTAGAGTGAGTCGGACGTTTGTGTCCGACCACACTCCGATGCCTAAATCAGATACCTTGTAAGGTTCAAAGATAAATGACGTAGTTTAAAGAGAATGAATTAGGGTTTACCTTTGGTCTTCGGTCTATTTATATAGAATCCTTTCTCATTAATTGACTCAAGGTCATCTTCTTGTGATTGTGTTTAATTCGGACTCATGCTGGAAAATAGGGATTAGGTCAATCCCAATCTTTCCGGATTCCAAAGATCATATCAGTTAGGATCTGCGTCTACTGACTAATGACAGCTGTTTGGTGTCTGCTGTCTACCATACTTATTTGACTATATGTACTGGGGTCAAATGCGTATCCATCATTAGCCCCTCCCCTCTCTATTCCGTAGCGCAACCATTTATGGTTGTTTGAAACACTACCCGGATAACTTAAATGCAGGGTAACCTTAGTTATGAAGTAATTATCCTATCTTCATGCCGCGTGGCCCACTTTTTGAAATTTCAAAATTTTGAAAATCAAAATCAAATAATACCCGTCCTTTCCGTTTCTTACGCTCTCTCCCTTCTCCACGTGTTCTTTCTTACCTTCCCTTATAACTGCTTCTCTTTCTTCTTTCTCCCATTACTTCTTTCATTCTAGCAAGTTTCTGTTTTCTCCCTTCTTTCTTGCAAATTTCTACTTTCTTCTTTCTTTCTTGGCGATCGTCCCCTCCATTTTTATCAGGTATTTTCTTTCTCCTTTTTATTTTTATTTTCTTCGCATCATGACTCGCACCCGTTCTAGTGTTGCCACTCCTTCTTCTGGGACCACTGTAGATTACCGTAGGGATTTAATTGAGTTTACCTCTAAGATTGATGACGGTATGCTTCCTGGTAAACGCGAGACATACGACATTCCCTTTGATTACACTTTGCATTCCTGTGATCCATCCTTTAGTGCTAACTATCGCCATGACGCCGATCATATTGTTGTTTATAAAGAACAGTTTCGAGGTGGTCTTCGTTTTCCTCTCACTCCTTTCCTTCATAATTTCGTTCTTACCCACAAAATACCTCTAGGACAAATTCATCCAAATGCCATCCGATTGTTGTGTGCGTTTGCTGAACTAGTTCACCATAAAGGTCTAATTCCCACCTTAGGTTTAGTGGCCGAAGTTTTCAATGTTTCCCGGCGAGCCAACGAGTTTTACCTTTATCTTCCTTTTGTTCGCGGCAAGCGTCTGCTTGCTGGTCTTCCTAAACTCAATAAGGGTTGGCAAAACTTGTTCTTCAGTGTTGGTCATGAAAATGCATTTGCTTCCTTTCCCCTTGTTTGGTTGGACAAACCTTTGAAAATTTCTGTTACTAAACCTCCGAAGAAGGATCTGCTTCTTCTGGAACAGCTTATTGGTGCTGCGCGCATCAAATGTTTCAGTGCTCCTGACCTTGTTAACAATTACTTGGCCCGCTTGTTTCCTGAGTACGCTCCCCTTGTGGATGATTCTGGTGGATCCCCAGATCCTAGTGCGGGTAGCCAATCTCTTTCTCACGAACCTACCGAATCTGCGTCACTTATGGATCTAAGTTCTTCTGAAAAGGGTATGCTAATCTCTCATTTGTTGTAATTTTTGTTATATGTATTGATCTGCTTTTGCTGTGTCTCCAGAAATGAACTTTCTAGATGACATCAAGATTGTTGTGGAGGAGTTGCCTGGTGTAACGCCTTCTGCGTCTGCTCTTGCTTCTTCTACTCCTACTGCGTCTGGGGGCTCTCAAACAATGCCTCCGTCGCGGTCTGCGCTAAACAAACCTCCTATAAAGAAAAGGGATGCTTCCTCCAGAAAGGTGCCTGAGCCCTCTACCCGGTTGAAACAGGCGTCTGCGAAATGCCGGAAGCTTGACCTGGACTTGTGTCCTGATCCTCGCGCCTGGATTGAAGAGCACCTTGGTTCTGCGTCCATTCATGACGCGGATGTGTCTGGTCTGTACTCCCAGTTTCTTCAGTTGAATGGAGATATGGATACGTGGAGGCAGGTACCCGTTGATGACATTTTTGATAAGTTTGATGCTTCCTTGCTGCATGTAAGTATTTCTTTCGTTAATTTCTTACTCTTCTTTTTACTTTGTCTGTTCTGCTATCGTGACTTATCTATTATTTATTTAGGTGGTTCAAGGTGTCTCCTTTCTGCGTCAGCAGAAGGATCACCTGATGGAAAAGAATGAACAAGAGCGTGCGTCTCTGCGATAGTCTGCGCAGGCGGAAACGCAGAAGCTGCAAAACTCTCTCCAAGCGGCTGTTGACAAAGGCAAGATCCTTGAGCGAAAAGTTGCTGATCGTGACGCTTCTCTTTTGGAGGTGCAACGGGTTCGCGATAGGTTGCTGTCTGAGCAAAAAGAGAATAGAAAAGATGTGAATGCCTATATTTCCGGCTGTTTAACCGACTTCTGTGCTACTGCCGTCGGGGTGGTTCGTCAAGATTATCCTGACTACGACATTGGGAAGTTCTTAGCTATTGACCTCCGTGCCTTGGGTCAGCGCGTCATGGCGAAGACAGCTGCTAAGAAGAAGTTGCCTGTAGATGCTTCTACGGAGAAAAGGGTTGCTTATGCGCCTCTAACGCCGCGTTCAGCGTCTGGGGCTACATCGACTTCTGATGAAGGATTGGCGTTTGACAAGCCTCCGCTTTCTGAGACTGCGGCCCCTAAGAGTGCAGATGATGTTGAAAAGGAGGTTACCGAAGAGCTTCCTACAGCTGATTCTTCTATTTTGGTTGAGCGTCCTTCTGATATTATTCCTGAAGATACCCTTGGCGTGGATGTTGTTCCAGAGAAAGTGATGTCTGCTGGAGAGGAAGATGCTTCTATCACAGAGACTGTGCCTTCTGCGGAGGAAGTGGTGTAGGCTGTGAAGCCCTTCTTTTACATACTTATTCTTTTAAGCTAGCTTTCTTTTGTAATTGCCTTTTGGACAAAAACTTCTTAGTTCTTTCTTTTGTTTGGGGTACTTACGTTTTATTTGAACTGGCCCACTATTTTTAGAACTGTTATTTTTGGTAATTACTGATGCAATTTAGATTTAAAGGGAAAATAACAGATGCCATGCTTTATTAAAATTTGAGAATGATAGCAAATACATCTACTGGAAATATTTCTTCATGTCATTAATATTCCATGTTCGGGGGAGAATCTGCCCTTCTAGGCGAGCGATTCTGTAAGCCCCTTTTCCTACTACCTCTACGACTCGAAATGGTCCATCCCAATTGGCTCCTAATTTGCCAACTCCTGCTGCTCCTTTACCAATTTCTGCCTTCCGGAGTATCAAATCTCCTACCACGAAGCTTCTTCCTTTTACCTTGGCGTTGTGGTATCTAGCCATCTGCCTCCGGTATGCTTCAGCTTTCACAGCTGTCTGGTGTCTTCTTTCTTCCAAAAGATCCAGACATAATCGCATGGACTCTTCATTCTTTTCTTCATCAAAAACTTGAACTCTTAGTGAGGGCATGCCGATTTCTACTGGTAATACAGCTTCTGTGCCATACACCAGACTGAAGGGGGTTTCTCCGGTGGCTTTTCTGGGTGTGGTGCGGTACGCCCAAATGACTTTGTACAGTTCATCAATCCATCTCCCCTTCAGATCATCGAGTCTCTTCTTTATTCCTGTGAGCATAGTTCTGTTGGTTACTTCTGTAAGTCCATTCGTCTGCGGGTGGGCTACTGAGGTGAACTTCAGCTTTATGTTCAACCCTTCACAGTATGCTCTGAACTTGCGGCAATCGAATTGCTTTCCGTTGTCGGTGACTAAGGAATGTGGTATGCCAAACCTGTCTATTTATATTTGCAACGTGCAAATTTATACAAGTATATGATAAAAAGTACAACATGTTTTACCTTCCCATGACTTCTCTTGATAGCCAAGTTTGGATCTTCTCCGTAGTGATTGTCTTCATTGGCTCTACCTCCACCCATTTGGTGAAGTGATCTACGGCTACTACGATGAACTTTACTTGTCCCCGCGCTGGGGGGAAGGGTCCCAATATATCTACGCCCCAAGTCATGAATGGCCATAGACTACCAATGGGGTGTTGCTCAGATGCGGGTGTTCGTATTACTGCGCCAAACTTTTGACACTTATCACATTTAAGTACTAGGTCTTCTGCGTCCTTCTTCATTGATAGCCAGTAGAGTCCTTGTAAAGATGCTTTCCTAACCAGGGCTGCTGACGCCTCATGGGCTCCGCAGATCCCCTCATGGATTTCCTGCAGAACGTATAGACCCTCTGTCTTGGTCAGGCATCGAGACCATGGGTGCGTAGCTGATGCCCTGTAGAGTACTCCTTCTAGGACTGAATATGACGCTGACTGTCGAACTACTTTTGCGGCTTCAGCTGTTTGCTTTGGTAGAATGCCTTCTGTTAGGTATGCCAATAGTTTCTGCATCCAAGTGTCTACCTCTTCTATAGGTAACACTTCCTCCTCCGTATCTATGGAAGAAGTCGAACGCTCCTCTGTCATTTTCATCTCCATGAAACGCTCGTTCTTTGCGGCTGCTGCCTTGGCGATTGCGTCCGCGGCTGCGTTCTCTTCTCTGGGTATGGGGCAGATTTCCCATTCTCCTCCAAATCTCTCTATGTCATTCAAGAGTTATTTCGCTTTCTCCATATATTTCTCCATCTTTGCCTCTTTTGCTTGGAACTGTCCTCCTATTTGTCCTGTGACTAACTGGGAATCGCTATGGACTCGTAGGACTTCGGTTTTCATTGCTCTCGCAATTGACAGTCCTGTTATGAGAGCTTCGTATTCTGCAGTATTATTAGTTTATTGCAATAAATGGTATGTATATTTAAATGATAGATTGATACCATACCTGCCATGTTATTGGTTGCTTTGAACGTCAAATGTACTGCATACTCGATTGTTATTCCCATTGGTCCTTCTAAGACAACACCTGCTCCCGCTCCGAGGTCGTTAGATGCTCCATCTACATAGAGATTCCAAGTAACTGCTTCTCTGGGTTCTTCAGTGTCTGGTTTCTCCGTCATCTCTACCACAAAGTCTGCGAGTGCCTGCGCCTTCTACGTTTTCCTCAGCTCATATCGTATATCATGTTCTCCCAACTGGACGGACCAGCTGACCATCCTTCCTGAAGTTTCTGGTCTCTGCAATGCCTTCCTCAGAGGTTGGTTAGTGCATATGATAACCGTATGCCCTTGAAAATATGGTCGTAACTTCTTCGCTGCTACTACCACCATTAATGCCAACTTGTCAATTGTCGGGTAATTTAACTCTGCGCCTTTCAACATTCTGCTGGAGTAGTAAATAGGCAGCTGCTCTTCTTCTTCCTCTCTTACTAGTACCGACGCGATCGTTTCTTTACCTGCTGATAGGTACAGGTACAAAATTTCTCCTGCTTTTGGGCGACTGAGTAACGGTGGGCTGGTCAAAAAGACTTTCAATTCCTCGAAAGCTTTCTGACATTCCTCATTCCATTCGAACTTCTTCATGTTGCGCAGTTGCTTGAAAAAGGGGAGACATCTCTTCGCAGACGAAGAAACAAATCGCCCCAACGCTGTCACCCTTCCTTTTAGTTTTTGGACTTCTCTGATGCTTCGCGGTGCTACCGTGTCTAGGATGGCTTGAATCTTTTCTGGGTTTGCCTCTATGCCTCTCTGACTCACTAAGTACCCCAGGAACTTCCCGGCTTTAATGCCGAACGCGCATTTCTCCGGATTTAACTTCATGTTAAATTTGTTCAGTACCGCAAAGGTTTCTTCCAGGTCCTTGGCGTGCTCTTCGGGTGTGCTGATTTTTATGATCAAGTCGTCCACATAGTCCTCTATGTTTCTTCCCAGTTGATCCTTAAACATGAAGTTCACCAGTCGTTGGTACGTTGCTCCAGCGTTCTTCAGCCCAAATGGCATGACGTTGTAACAATACGTTCCCAAATCGGTAGTGAAAGCTGTCTTCACCTGATCTGCTTCGTTCATTGGTATCTGATGATAACCCTGTTTAGCGTCTGCGAGACTATACAGCTGGTAGCAAGCTGTTGAATCTACCAGCTGATCGGTATTCGGCAGCGGATAGCTGTCCTTTGGGCATGCTTTGTTTAAATCCGTGAAATCTACGCACATGCGATATCCTCCATTTGATTTTTTCACCAAGACGACGTTAGCAACCCATTCCGGGTACATCACCTCTCTTATGAACTTGGCTGCCTCCAACTTCCTGACTTCTTCCTCTATGATCTTCCTACGATCTTCTGCGAACCGTCTCTTCTTCTGTACTACTGGTTTGGCGTCTTTGTAAACAGTCAATTTATGGGATGCTATCGCTGGGTCAATTCCTACCACTTCTGAGGCATCTGCGGCAAAGGTGTCTCCATTCTTCTGTAATACACTCTTTATTTCTAGAGCCACAGCCTCTGGTATTTCTGTCCCGATCATCACTGCTTTCTTCTGGGTGATCTGGAATTCCCTCATGTTGCCCACTGGGGCGTTCCTATCTCCTTCTTCTTCTTCTGGATCCTCAGGGAATGCTTCAATGTTCAGACTTTCGCCTTTTTCTTCAGTAATCAAGTTGCATTCTCGTGCGGCTAACTGGCTTCCTTTTACGGTTACTATCCCTTCTTCGTCCGGAATATTAAGTGTCAGCCATCTGATGCTGGTTACTGCGCCACACTGGTGTAGGAAAGGTCTTCCCAAAATGGCGTTGTATGCCAAAGGGATATCCACTACATTGAAAACTGCTGTCATGGTCTTCAGTGGCCCTTCTTCTGCTTCTCCCATAATTATCTCCAGCTCTACCATCCCTTCCGGTCTGATAGGCTTTCCTCCTAAGCCAACCAACGGCACGGAAACCTGTCTGAGATCCATTACTGATCCCCTTATCCCCCTGAAGACTTGCGAGGTAAGGAGGTTAACTGCGCTTCCTTCGTCCACCAGGATCCTCATTACTCTAAAATTGTTAATCAATGCTTTGATTACTAGCGCATCGTTGTGCGGTTCCTGCACATGTCTCCCATCTTCTGGTCCAAAGGTGACTAACGGCAGCTCCTCTGCGGATGCTCCAGTGCTTATCGAGTACACGCCCTTACGTATCTTCTTCTTCTGTGCCTTTGAATAGGGTTCCCCCCCTTCTATCATGTTGATCTCGCCCATGGGTTCTTTGAATCTTTTGTTTGCCTCTTCTTTTTCCATATGTTCCGGTTTCCTTTTTTCTGCACTTCCTTCTGTACGTACAAACTTCTTCAGTACTCCTGACTGGATCAGCTGTTCTATCTCCCGCTTCAAGTCCTAGCATCTATCTGTGTCGTGGCCATATCCTTCATGGAATCTGCAATACTTGCTCTTGTCTCTCTCTTTGTCTGGGTGTAGCTTTCTGGGTGCATTGTACATGACTCTATTGTTCTTCATCCAGCTGAATATTTCCACTGGTGCTCTATTCAAAGGTGTGAAGTCAAATGGCTTGTTTCCTCTTCCAAATCTCTGCGCTCTGTCGTCTCCTCCTCTACTGCGGTATCTCTCTGGTTTGTCCTCCTCATACTGTTTTGTCAGCGTTCTTCTTGCTTCATCCAGTTCTACGTATTTATGTGCTATTGCCATCAATTCTTGGAAAGTGGAAGGCTTTTTCATTAAGATCTTGTCTCTCAATCGTTCGAACCTAGTTCCCATCTTCATGGCTTCTATGGCTGTATCATGGTTTAGGTGTTCTATCTGGACTGCTTCTTTATTGAATCTCTCCACGAAGTTCTTCAACGCCTCGCCTTCACCCTGTCGGCACTTCCGTAAGTCACTTGAGTTCTTCTGCAGCGGGATGTTTGTGCGGAAACGCCCTTTGAATGTCGTTGCCAGTTCTGCAAATGTACCGATGGTATTGGACTTCAGTCCGAGGTACCATTTCTGCGCTGATCCCTTGAGGGTGGCAGGGAATACTCTGCACAGCATCGGATCTGAAACATCTTGAAGCAACATTATCGTCTTGAATTTTGAGATATGGCTTTTTGGGTCTCCGGTCCCATCGAAGGGCTCGAACGCAGGTAGTTTGAAACAAGAAGAGAATCTCACGTCTAATACCTCCCTTTTCAGTGGTGAAAAATCATCTCCTCCTTCATCGTCTTTGTAGCTATCCTTCTGGTAGTTTCTCATCGCATGCTTAATCTTCTCATCCAGAGTGTTCTTTTCTCCAACGGCTCTTCTTCTGTTTGAAGAGTGGCTTTCTGCGTCTCGTTCCTTCTGTCTTCCTCCTCCTTCTTCCTTCTCCAGGTCTATGTATTCTCTCTGCTTCTTCGCGACTTCTTCATCCCTTGCTTTCTCGTCTTGCTGTGCGTCGTCCCTCCCTTTTTCCTTTCCCACGTCTCCTGGGAGTGGAGCAGTGAGAACACGCCGGGGGGCCGTTTCTTTATCTTTCCGTGCGTCTTTGTCTCGCCCTCTTGGGATTGGTTCCGATTGTTGCTTTCTCTGAGCTGGTGCTTTATCTGCCTCTACAGTTTTCTCCTTCGCGATTCCAATCAGTCTATCTTGGAAGTCGTTAAAGCTCTTCAGCACCGCCTCATGGTAGAGCGGTGGTAGCTGGGCTCCTGGTGGTACATATGGTGGAATGTATCCAGCTGTTACCGCTGTGACGGTTCCTTCTGCGTCTAGGGACGGAAAAGGAATTGGTGCGGTGGGTCTTTGATATCCCTGGTGATACTGGCTACCCCATGGGGTATACGTCTGCGGCCAGCTTGCTGCGTTTTGATTATACAGGGGCGATGGATAATACATGTTATGCGGTGTATAATAATTCCAAGGAGGAAATACCTGACTAGTTCCGGGTAGTTGCGCTCCTCTGCCCATCAGCCCTGCTGTTGAACCGGGTATGGAAACCGGTGGTGTGATGCCCGTACTTGCGGCTCTGGTCCCCACTGGGATTCCCGTGTTTGTCCTCAAAGGACCCGTCGTTCCTGCAGTTCCCGCCGGAGGTGGGCGAAGGGGAAAGACTATTCCGTCTGTTCTTGCTAGCAGAGTTGGATTGCTGCCTCCGGCCATCTCTCTATCTCTGACTCCGACTCCAGGTGGTGGTGGTTCATCATGGTTGTCCATGAGTTTGTTTCAGTTCGTAGAACCAAAATTGATTGATTATTAGGAAAGAACAATCGTTTCCCACAGACGGCGCCAAATGATGGTTCTGCGAATGGTAGGATCTTCTCTTGTCAACCTGAGATCACGAATACAGGTTAGAGTGAGTCGGACGTTTGTGTCCGACCACACTCCGATGCCTAAGTCAGATACCTTGTAAGGTTCAAAGATAAATGACGTAGTTTAAAGAGAATGAATTAGGGTTTACCTTTGGTCTTCGGTCTATTTATATAGAATCCTTTCTCAGTAATTGACTCAAGGTCATCTTCTTGTGATTGTGTTTAATTCGGACTCATGCTGGAAAATAGGGATTAGGTCAATCCCAATCTTTCCGGATTCCAAAGATCATATCAGTTAGGATCTGCGTCTACTGACTAATGACAGCTGTTTGGTGTCTGCTGTCTACCATACTTATTTGACTATATGTACTGGGGTCAAATGCGTATCCATCATTAGCCCCTCCCCTCTCTATTTCGTAGCGCAACCATTTATGGTTGTTTGAAACACTACCCGGATAACTTAAATGCAGGGTAACCTTAGTTATGAAGTAATTATCCTATCTTCATGCCGCGTGGCCCACTTTTTGAAATTTCAAAATTTTGAAAATCAAAATCAAATAATACCCGTCCTTTCCGTTTCTTATGCTCTCTCCCTTCTCCACGTGTTCTTTCTTACCTTCCCTTATAACTGCTTCTCTTTCTTCTTTCTCCCATTACTTCTTTCATTCTAGCAAGTTTCTGTTTTCTCCCTTCTTTCTTGCAAATTTCTACTTTCTTCTTTCTTTCTTGGCGATCGTCCCCTCCATTTTTATCAGGTATTTTCTTTCTCCTTTTTATTTTTATTTTCTTCGCATCATGACTCGCACCCGTTCTAGTGTTGCCACTCCTTCTTCTGGGACCACTGTAGATTACCGTAGGGATTTAATTGAGTTTACCTCTAAGATTGATGACGGTATGCTTCCTGGTATACGCGAGACATACGACATTCCCTTTGATTACACTTTGCATTCCTGTGATCCATCCTTTACTGCTAACTATCGCCATGACGCCGATCGTATTGTTGTTTATAAAGAACAGTTTCGAGGTGGTCTTCGTTTTCCTCTCACTCCTTTCCTTCATAATTTCGTTCTTACCCACAAAATAACTCTAGGACAAATTCATCCAAATTCCATCCGATTGTTGTGTGCGTTTGCTGAACTAGTTCACCATAAAGGTCTAATTCCCACCTTAGGTTTAGTGGCCGAAGTTTTCAATGTTTCCCGGCGAGCCAACGAGTTTTACCTTTATCTTCCTTTTGTTCGCGGCAAGCGTCTGCTTGCTGGTCTTCCTAAACTCAATAAGGGTTGGCAAAACTTGTTCTTCAGTGTTGGTCATGAAAATGCATTTGCTTCCTTTCCCCTTGTTTGGTTGGACAAACCTTTGAAAATTTCTGTTACTAAACCTCCGAAGAAGGATCTGCTTCTTCTGGAACAGCTTATTGGTGCTGCGCGCATCAAATGTTTCAGTGCTCCTGACCTTGTTAACAATTACTTGGCCCGCTTGTTTCCTGAGTACGCTCCCCTTGTGGATGATTCTGGTGGATCCCCAGATCCTAGTGCGGGTAGCCAATCTCTTTCTCACGAACCTACCGAATCTGCGTCACTTATGGATCTAAGTTCTTCTGAAAAGGGTATGCTAATCTCTCATTTGTTGTAATTTTTGTTATATGTATTGATCTGCTTTTGCTGTGTCTCCAGAAATGAACTTTCTAGATGACATCAAGATTGTTGTGGAGGAGTTGCCTGGTGTAACGCCTTCTGCGTCTGCTCTTGCTTCTTCTACTCCTACTGCGTCTGGGGGCTCTCAAACAATGCCTGCGTCGCGGTCTGCGCTAAACAAACCTCCTATATAGAAAGGGGATGCTTCCTCCAGAAAGGTGCCTGAGCCCTCTACCCGGTTGAAACAGGCGTCTGCGAAATGCCGGAAGCTTGACCTGGACTTGTGTCCTGATCCTCGCGCCTGGATTGAAGAGCACCTTGGTTCTGCGTCCATTCATGACGCGGATGTGTCTAGTCTGTACTCCCAGTTTCTTCAGTTGAATGGAGATATGGATACGTGGAGGCAGGTACCCGTTGATGACATTTTTGATAAGTTTGATGCTTCCTTGCTGCATGTAAGTATTTCTTTCGTTAATTTCTTAATCTTCTTTTTACTTTGTCTGTTCTGCTATCGTGACTTATCTATTATTTATTTAGGTGGTTCAAGGTGTCTCCTTTCTGCGTCAGCAAAAGGATCACCTGATGGAAAAGAATGAACAAGAGCTTGCGTGTCTGCGATAGTCTGCGCAGGCGGAAACGCAGAAGCTGCAAAACTCTCTCCAAGCGGCTGTTGACAAAGGCAAGATCCTGGAGTGAAAAGTTGCTGATCGTGACGCTTCTCTTTTGGAGGTGCAACGGGTTCGCGATAGGTTGCTGTCTGAGCAAAAAGAGAATAGAAAAGATGTGAATGCCTATATTTCCGGCTGTTTAACCGACTTCTGTGCTACTGCCGTCGGGGTTGTTCGTCAAGACTATCCTGACTACGACATTGGGAAGTTCTTAGCTATTGACCTCCGTGCCTTGGGTCAGCGCGTCATGGCGAAGACAGCTGCTAAGAAGAAGTTGCCTGTAGATGCTTCTACGGAGAAAAGGGTTGCTTATGCGCCTCTAACGCCGCGTTCAGCGTCTGGGGCTACATCGACTTCTGATGAAGGATTGGCGTTTGACAAGCCTCCGCTTTCTGAGACTGCGGCCCCTAAGAGTGCAGATGATGTTGAAAAGGAGGTTACCGAAGAGCTTCCTACAGCTGATTCTTCTATTTTGGTTGAGCGTCCTTCTGATATTATTCCTGAAGATACCCTTGGCGTGGATGTTGTTCCAGAGAAAGTGATGTCTGCTGGAGAGGAAGATGCTTCTATCACAGAGACTGTGCCTTCTGCGGAGGAAGTGGTGTAGGCTGTGAAGCCCTTCTTTTACATACTTATTCTTTTAAGCTAGCTTTCTTTTGTAATTGCCTTTTGGACAAAAACTTCTTAGTTCTTTCTTTTGTTTGGGGTACTTACGTTTTATTTGAACTGGCCCACTATTTTTAGAACTGTTATTTTTGGTAATTACTGATGCAATTTAGATTTAAAGGGAAAATAACAGATGCCATGCTTTATTAAAATTTGAGAATGATAGCAAATACATCTACTGGAAATATTTCTTCATGTCATTAATATTCCATGTTCGGGGGAGAATCTGCCCTTCTAGGCGAGCGATTCTGTAAGCCCCTTTTCCTACTACCTCTACGACTCGAAATGGTCCATCCCAATTGGCTCCTAATTTGCCAACTCCTGCTGCTCCTTTACCAATTTCTGCCTTCCGGAGTATCAAATCTCCTACCACGAAGCTTCTTCCTTTTACCTTGGCGTTGTGGTATCTAGCCATCTGCCTCCGGTATGCTTCAGCTTTCACAGCTGTCTGGTGTCTTCTTTCTTCCAAAAGATCCAGACATAATCGCATGGACTCTTCATTCTTTTCTTCATCAAAAACTTGAACTCTTAGTGAGGGCATGCCGATTTCTACTGGTAATACAGCTTCTGTGCCATACACCAGACTGAAGGGGGTTTCTCCGGTGGCTTTTCTGGGTGTGGTGCGGTACGCCCAAATGACTTTGTACAGTTCATCAATCCATCTCCCCTTCAGATCAACGAGTCTCTTCTTTATTCCTGTGAGCATAGTTCTGTTGGTTACTTCTGTAAGTCCATTCGTCTGCGGGTGGGCTACTGAGGTGAACTTCAGCTTTATGTTCAACCCTTCACAGTATGCTCTGAACTTGCGGCAATCGAATTGCTTTCCGTTGTCGGTGACTAAGGAATGTGGTATGCCAAACCTGTCTATTTATATTAGCAACATGCAAATTTATACAAGTATATGATAAAAAGTACAACATGTTTTACCTTCCCATGACTTCTCTTGATAGCCAAGTTTGGATCTTCTCCGTAGTGATTGTCTTCATTGGCTCTACCTCCACCCATTTGGTGAAGTGATCTACGGCTACTACGATGAACTTTACTTGTCCCCGCGCTGGGGGGAAGGGTCCCAATATATCTACGCCCCAAGTCATGAATGGCCATAGACTACCAATGGGGTGTTGCTCAGATGCGGGTGTTCGTACTACTGCGCCAAACTTTTGACACTTATCACATTTAAGTACTAGGTCTTCTGCGTCCTTCTTCATTGATAGCCAGTAGAATCCTTGTAAAGATGCTTTCCTAACCAGGGCTGCTGACGCCTCATGGGCTCCGCAGATCCCCTCATGGATTTCCTGCAGAACGTATAGACCCTCTGTCTTGGTCAGGCATCGAGACCATGGGTGCGTAGCTGATGCCCTGTAGAGTACTCCTTATAGGACTGAATATGACGCTGACTGTCGAACTACTTTTGCGGCTTCAGCTGTTTGCTCTGGTAGAATGCCTTCTGTTAGGTATGCCAATAGTTTCTGCATCCAAGTGTCTACCTCTTCTATAGGTAACACTTCCTCCTCCGTATCTATGGAAGAAGTCGAACGCTCCTCTGTCATTTTCATCTCCATGAAACGCTCGTTCTTTGCGGCTGCTGCCTTGGCGATTGCGTCCGCGGCTGCGTTCTCTTCTCTGGGTATGGGGCAGATTTCCCATTCTCCTCCAAATCTCTCTATGTCATTCAAGAGTTATTTCGCTTTCTCCATATATTTCTCCATCTTTGCCTCTTTTGCTTGGAACTGTCCTCCTATTTGTCCTGTGACTAACTGGGAATCGCTATGGACTCGTAGGACTTCGGTTTTCATTGCTCTCGCAATTGACAGTCCTGTTATGAGAGCTTCGTATTCTGCAGTATTATTAGTTTATTGCAATAAATGGTATGTATATTTAAATGATAGATTGATATCATACCTGCCATGTTATTGGTTGCTTTGAACGTCAAATGTACTGCATACTCGATTGTTATTCCCATTGGTCCTTCTAAGACAACACCTGCTCCCGCTCCGAGGTCGTTAGATGCTCCATCTACATAGAGATTCCAAGTAACTGCTTCTCTGGGTTCTTCAGTGTCTGGTTTCTCCGTCATCTCTACCACAAAGTCTGCGAGTGCCTGCGCCTTCTACGTTTTCCTCAGCTCATATCGTATATCATGTTCTCCCAACTGGACGGACCAGCTGACCATCCTTCCTGAAGTTTCTGGTCTCTGCAATGCCTTCCTCAGAGGTTGGTTAGTGCATATGATAACCGTATGCCCTTGAAAATATGGCCGTAACTTCTTCGCTGCTACTACCACCATTAATGCCAACTTGTCAATTGTCGGGTAATATAACTCTGCGCCTTTCAACATTCTGCTGGAGTAGTAAATAGGCAGCTGCTCTTCTTCTTCCTCTCTTACTAGTACCGACGCGATCGTTTCTTTACCTGCTGATAGGTACAGGTACAAAATTTCTCCTGCTTTTGGGCGACTGAGTAACGGTGGGCTGGTCAAAAAGACTTTCAATTCCTCGAAAGCTTTCTGACATTCCTCATTCCATTCGAACTTCTTCATGTTGCGCAGTTGCTTGAAAAAGGGGAGACATCTCTTCGCAGACGAAGAAACAAATCGCCCCAACGCTGTCACCCTTCCTTTTAGTTTTTGGACTTCTCTGATGCTTCGCGGTGCTACCGTGTCTAGGATGGCTTGAATCTTTTCTGGGTTTGCCTCTATGCCTCTCTGACTCACTAAGTACCCCAGGAACTTCCCGGCTTTAATGCCGAACGCGCATTTCTCCGGATTTAACTTCATGTTAAATTTGTTCAGTACCGCAAAGGTTTCTTCCAGGTCCTTGGCGTGCTCTTCGGGTGTGCTGATTTTTATGATCAAGTCGTCCACATAGTCCTCTATGTTTCTTCCCAGTTGATCCTTAAACATGAAGTTCACCAGTCGTTGGTACGTTGCTCCAGCGTTCTTCAGCCCAAATGGCATGACGTTGTAACAATACGTTCCCAAATCGGTAGTGAAAGCTGTCTTCACCTGATCTGCTTCGTTCATTGGTATCTGATGATAACCCTGTTTAGCGTCTGCGAGACTATACAGCTGGTAGCAAGCTGTTGAATCTACCAGTTGATCGGTATTCGGCAGCGGATAGCTGTCCTTTGGGCATGCTTTGTTTAAATCCGTGAAATCTACGCACATGCGATATCCTCCATTTGCTTTTTTCACCAAGACGACGTTAGCAACCCATTCCGGGTACATCACCTCCTTTATGAACTTGGCTGCCTCCAACTTCCTGACTTCTTCCTCTATGATCTTCCTACGATCTTCTGCGAACCGTCTCTTCTTCTGTACTACTGGTTTGGCATCTTTGTAAACAGTCAATTTATGGGATGCTATCGCTGGGTCAATTCCTACCACTTCTGAGGCATCTGCGGCAAAGGTGTCTCCATTCTTCTGTAATACACTCTTGATTTCTAGAGCCACAGCCTCTGGTATTTCTGTCCCGATCATCACTGCTTTCTTCTGGGTGATCTGGAATTCCCTCATGTTGCCCACTGGGGCGTTCCTATCTCCTTCTTCTTCTTCTGGATCCTCAGGGAATGCTTCAATGTTCAGACTTTCGCCTTTTTCTTCAGTAATCAAGTTGCATTCTCGTGCGGCTAACTGGCTTCCTTTTACGGTTACTATCCCTTCTTCGTCCGGAATATTAAGTGTCAGCCATCTGATGCTGGTTACTGCGCCACACTGGTATAGGAAAGGTCTTCCCAAAATGGCGTTGTATGCCAAAGGGATATCCACTACATTGAAAACTGCTGTCATGGTCTTCAGTGGCCCTTCTTCTGCTTCTCCCATAATTATCTCCAGCTCTACCATCCCTTCCGGTCTGATAGGCTTTCCTCCTAAGCCAACCAACGGCACGGAAACCTGTCTGAGATCCATTACTGATCCCCTTATCCCCCTGAAGACTTGCGAGGTAAGGAGGTTAACTGCGCTTCCTTCGTCCACCAGGATCCTCATTACTCTAAAATTGTTAATCAATGCTTTGATTACTAGCGCATCGTTGGGCGGTTCCTGCACATGTCTCCCATCTTCTGGTCCAAAGGTGACTAACGGCAGCTCCTCTGCGGATGCTCTAGTGCTTATCGAGTACACGCCCTTACGTATCTTCTTCTTCTGTGCCTTTGAATAGGGTTCCCCCCCTTCTATCATGTTGATCACGCCCATGGGTTCTTTGAATCTTTTGTTTGCCTCTTCTTTTTCCATATGTTCCGGTTTCCTTTTTTCCGCACTTCCTTCTGTACGTACAAACTTCTTCAGTACTCCTGACTGGATCAGCTGTTCTATCTCCCGCTTCAAGTCCTAGCATCTATCTGTGTCGTGGCCATATCCTTCATGGAATCTGCAATACTTGCTCTTGTCTCTCTCTTTGTCTGGGTGTAGCTTTCTGGGTGCATTGTACATGACTCTATTGTTCTTCATCCAGCTGAATATTTCCACTGGTGCTCTATTCAAAGGTGTGAAGTCAAATGGCTTGTTTCCTCTTCCAAATCTCTGCGCTCTGTCGTCTCCTCCTCTACTGCGGTATCTCTCTGGTTTTTCCTCCTCATACTGTTTTGTCAGCGTTCTTCTTGCTTCATCCAGTTCTACGTATTTATGTGCTATTGCCATCAATTCTTGGAAAGTGGAAGGCTTTTTCATTAAGATCTTGTCTCTCAATCGTTCGAACCTAGTTCCCATCTTCATGGCTTCTATGGCTGTATCATGGTTTAGGTGTTCTATCTGGACTGCTTCTTTATTGAATCTCTCCACGAAGTTCTTCAACGTCTCGCCTTCACCCTGTCGGCACTTCCGTAAGTCACTTGAGTTCTTCTGCAGCGGGATGTTTGTGCGGAAACGCCCTTTGAATGTCGTTGCCAGTTCTGCAAATGTACCGATGGTATTGGACTTCAGTCCGAGGTACCATTTCTGCGCTGATCCTTTGAGGGTGGCAAGGAATACTCTGCACAGCATCGGATCTGAAACATCTTGAAGCAACATTATCGTCTTGAATTTTGAGATATGGCTTTTTGGGTCTCCGGTCCCATCGAAGGGCTCGAACGCAGGTAGTTTGAAACAAGAAGAGAATCTCACGTCTAATACCTCCCTTTTCAGTGGTGAAAAATCATCTCCTCCTTCATCGTCTTCGTAGCTATCCTTCTGGTAGTTTCTCATCGCATGCTTAATCTTCTCATCCAGAGTGTTCTTTTCTCCAACGGCTCTTCTTCTGTTTGAAGAGTGGCTTTCTGCGTCTCGTTCCTTCTGTCTTCCTCCTCCTTCTTCCTTCTCCAGGTCTACGTATTCTCTCTGCTTCTTCGCGACTTCTTCATCCCTTGCTTTCTCGTCTTGCTGTGCGTCGTCCCTCCCTTTTTCCTTTCCCACGTCTCCTGGGAGTGGAGCAGTGAGAACACGCCGGGGGGCCGTTTCTTTATCTTTCCGTGCGTCTTTGTCTCGCCCTCTTGGGATTGGTTCCGATTGTTGCTTTCTCTGAGCTGGTGCTTTATCTGCCTCTACAGTTTTCTCCTTCGCGATTCCAATCAGTCTATCTTGGAAGTCGTTAAAGCTCTTCAGCACCGCCTCATGGTAGAGCGGTGGTAGCTGGGCTCCTGGTGGTACATATGGTGGAATGTATCCAGCTGTTACCGCTGTGACGGTTCCTTCTGCGTCTAGGGACGGAAAAGGAATTGGTGCGGTGGGTCTTTGATATCCCTGGTGATACTGGCTACCCCATGGGGTATACTTCTGCGGCCAGCTTGCTGCGTTTTGATTATACAGGGGCGATGGATAATACATGTTATGCGGTGTATAATAATTCCAAGGAGGAAATACCTGACTAGTTCCGGGTAGTTGCGCTCCTCTGCCCATCAGCCCTGCTGTTGAACCGGGTATGGAAACCGGTGGTGTGATGCCCGTACTTGCGGCTCCGGTCCCCACTGGGATTCCCGTGTTTGTCCTCAAAGGACCCGTCGTTCCCGCAGTTCCCGCCGGAGGTGGGCGAAGGGGAAAGACTATTCCGTCTGTTCTTGCTAGCAGAGTTGGATTGCTGCCTCCGGCCATCTCTCTATCTCTGACTCCGACTCCAGGTGGTGGTGGTTCATCATGGTTGTCCATGAGTTTGTTTCAGTTCGTAGAACCAAAATTGATTGATTATTAGGAAAGAACAATCGTTTCCCACAGACGGCGCCAAATGATGGTTCTGCGAATGGTAGGATCTTCTCTTGTCAACCTGAGATCACGAATACAGGTTAGAGTGAGTCGGACGTTTGTGTCCGACCACACTCCGATGCCTAAGTCAGATACCTTGTAAGGTTCAAAGATAAATGACGTAGTTTAAAGAGAATGAATTAGGGTTTACCTTTGGTCTTCGGTCTATTTATATAGAATCCTTTCTCAGTAATTGACTCAAGGTCATCTTCTTGTGATTGTGTTTAATTCGGACTCATGATGGAAAATAGGGATTAGGTCAATCCCAATCTTTCCGGATTCCAAAGATCATATCAGTTAGGATCTGCGTCTACTGACTAATGACAGCTGTTTGGTGTCTGCTGTCTACCATACTTATTTGACTATATGTACTGGGGTCAACTGCGTATCCATCACTAGACATAGGGAAAGAACATAAAATTTGCTACAAGATAGAGAAAGGCTATCATTACTATCTGCGGGTTATTCAAATAAAAGACAGACTGCTTATGAGTCTTAAATGAAAGCATATTTTCTTTTTAAGGATAAATTAAAGCATTTAGTAGTACTACTATTTAACAACTGCCTTATATTGATGATGATGCAGAGAACCGGTGGGCAATAGACTAAACGAAACCCACAATGTTGAAATTTCCACTGACGTAGTAATACTAGAATGAAGATTTATGACTAAACAAGTCTCTTTAATGATGATTACTTCAATTTATAGACGACTTGTGTATAGTCACTTTTCCATATCGTATTAAATAGAGGCGGAGCGAGAATCTAATGTCAGGATTTACACGATACCCGAATATTCTTGTAGGGTTTATGTGGAAAAGTAATACTCTTGTAGGGCTTACGTGGTTCGACTTTAGACGTATCTGAAGATAAATATCCCCACAAAGGCGTTTCATTTTTATCAACCTTTTATTAATGTTACAAATGTTTATAAATGAGAACAAAGTTACTGGAATTATTGATGATATATTATTATTGGTTATATTAGTTGTCTTCTTTTGCAAAAAAAATATTAGTTGTCTTCCATAATTACCGTTCCTTCCCAAAGCAATGCTTCGATTTTCTTTGACCGTTTTGTTTGCGACTACATCTCCTTATAAATAACGGTTGAGATTTAAACCATTGCTATCTACGGGTTATTCTAGACATAGGAAAAGGACATAAAATTTGCTACAAGATAGAGAAAGGTTATCTTTACTATCCACGAGTTATTCAAATAAAAAACTGACTGCTTATGAGTCTTAAATGAAAGCATATTTTTTTAGGATTAATGAAAGCATTTAGTAATACTACTATTTAACAACTGCCTTATATTAATGATGATGCAGAGAGTCGGTGGGCAATAGACTAAACGGAACCCACAGTGTTGAAATTTCCACTGACTTATTAATACTTGAAGGAAGATCTATGACTAAACAAGTCTCTTTAATGATGATTACTTCAGTTTATAGACGGCTTGTGTACAGTCACTTTGCCATATCGTATTAAATAGGGGCAGAGCAAGAATCTGAAGTCAGGATTTACAAGATACCCAAATACTCTTGTAGGGCTTACGTGGCAAAGTAATACTCTTGTAGGGCTTACGTGGTTCGACTTTAGAGTTATCTGAAGATAAATATCCGCACAGAGGCGTTTCATTTTTATCAACCTTTTGTTAATGTTACAAATATTTATAAATTAGATCAAATTTACTGGAATTATTGGTGATATATTATTATTGGTCTAATGTTAGTGGAATTTGTAATATATTTATTTAAATTTTGCTTTTTCATATTAGTTGTCTTCTTTGGCAAAAAAAAAATATATTAGTTGTCTTCCATAATTACTGTTCCTTCCCGAAGCAATGCTTTAATTTCCTTTGACCGTTTTGTTTGCGACTACATCTCGTTATATATAAATAACGGTTGAAGTTTCTTCATTTTTTTGTTCAACTTCCACTTCTTCTAATTTCTATTTCTTTTTGAATTTATTCGTCGCGATATTGCTAACTAAAAGATTTTCCTTTCCTCTTTCCTTCTCTTTCAGTTAATTACTTCTTCGAAAACTTCCTTGTTTTTCCTAATATTTTAACTTACTTTTTTCTCATAATCAAATCAGACAAGAAAGACTTTTTCTCTCATTTATACTTAAATTGACAAACTTAATCTTGATTTCTATGGCATATCTCTAAAAAAAAGAAAAATATCTATGGTAAATATAACTCTCAAACATCAGATGAACAACTCTAGCAATGATGATGAAGTCTGGCAAATTCCTGAGGTTCAAGTATTTTGAGCCTTGGGAATTACTTCGTAAGATTAATTCTTATTCTTTCATGATCTGATTGTGTCTGAATTTTTTCTTTTGAATAATTTATTTTATTTTTATGTTCTGCAGAGCATTCAACTCTAGTTTTCCAACATGGTCGTCCTAAAGTAGTTAAAACAAATTGGATGTGTTAGATTTCTTGAACTGCCTCACATATTGAAGTTGTTGAACTGCCTCACATATTGAAGTTATATTGGCTAAATCAGTAGTACTTTAAAAGATGCTTCTACAAGAGTGTTTTGGATGCAATTGACTGCCAAGGAGATAATTTTACTTTTCAGTTCAAATATATGTCGCTTTTAAAGTACTAACGAAACTGAAAAATATATGTAAAAACAATGGCAATCAAATTTGTTTGTAAAACTTAATTCGGATTCTCTTCCATTTGCAAGAATGTAAAATTCTTATCTTTCCTTAGGCTCTGTTTGTATTGAGGGTGGGGAAACGGAGGGTAAGATCAAAGCAAGGGCAAAGTTGGAGACCATTCTCTTACAGGGTTACTTCTTGATGACATCTAGCAGATTATAGCTGATGGTTTTCTTGACTTGAAGGTGATAATAAGGAATTCTGGTTCATCTGATGTAGCACCCCGTATTTTTTCGACTAGTTCCGTTAAGCCTAAAGGGTACTTTGGGGTCCGTTTGAGTGGTTCGGACACTTAGAATCGTGGTTTGAAGGTTCCAAACCTTTTTATATATGTTTTAAGATGCAATGGGAGTAGTTTGGAGTTTGGAGCGGTTTCAATTTAATTTTCAAAAATCAAATTTTTCATCGAAGGCAGTAGGATATCGCAGGCGCGATCTTCCTATGTCGCAGGCGCGACTTGTGTATCGCGAGTGCGATACATGTGTAGCGGGCGCGATGAGTGCGCTGTGCAGAACCTGTTTTTCTATAAATCATATCCTAATTTGACCTAAAAACTTTTCTCAACATTCTTAAAAACCCTAAAACGTCTCTGGCACTCAGATTATCATCTCCCACCTATTCCTAAGCCTATTGTGATCATTAGTAAGTATGTTCATCATTGTTTTAAGGTTTAATCCATGTTTTATCTATCCTAGGGTTGTGTAGTCATTAGCTTTGGGTTGTTGTTCGTTTATAGGCTGATTTGGATCATATAATTCCTTGGTTTTCTCTTTTGAACCGTTCTTAATCCATTCCAAAAGGTTAGTGGCTCTAAGCCCTTGAATTGATGTGTAGAGATTGTTAGGTTTTGAATTGAATCTATACCTTGGGTGATTGGCTTATGATTTTTGCATTTCTATGTTTTAAAATCTGTAAATAATCATACTATGTTATAATTAGCTTGTGTTTGGTGTTTGTACCTTGGGTGTTTTGGAGTAATTGTTATAATCGAAGGATTAATCGAATTGTTAGTGATTATGGATTGAGTATTCTGTTTTAAGCTTTTATTAAAATTTGGAAATCTTTGAGTAAATGAATCATAGATGGTAGATGTTAATCAATGTATTGGGTGAGTTGAAGGAATTGTGTTTATGACATAGTACTATCAATTGGTTAATATTGTTGAGTTAAATTATGTTTTGAACTATAGGCTAAAAGTTGGAAATCTCCTTTGAAAGGTAAATAGGTTGATAACTAGCAACTAATACATTGGGTGGTTTTTGATAAATTGGCTAAGATTAAATCATAGGTTAATTAACGTTTTACAAAGATTAAATCGTTGTTTTGAAATGACTTATATTGCTGGAAATTACTTTAAGGTTGATTTTAAGTAATTGTGATGCTGCTTTGGGTGAGGTTGGATTAAATGGTTAACCAACGTTTTGGCCAAACATTTAAGGCATATTTAAGATAGTTTTTATTAAATATAAGAGGCTGGAAACTATGTTTCAAAAGTGGTTTAAACATATTAAAAAGATGTTAGTCTTGTTAGAGGTTGTGGTTAACATGGGTTAAGTAATTGATTAAAGGCATGTAAGGTGTAAGATTGCTATATTATGTTTAGCTAAGTTATTTTAGTTTCAAGTTGATACTTGAAAGATGTTGAATCTTATTGATTCTATTTAAGGTGATATATTTAAGTGTACCTTGGGTGTTACTTGCCAAGTGTTGGCAAGAGTATTTGGCTTTGTTGCTTTCTGTGTTTTTAGCATTGTTAAGTCAGGGAATGAGTTCTTATTTTGACTTGGGTTTTATTTAAAAATTGATTTAAGACTTTGGGTTTCACTTTGGATTATGGTTGAGTCAGGTTAGACGTGTGTCGCCCGACATGTGATGTTGAGCTATTCTACAGTTAAGGCTAACACACTACCTTGGGAAATCTTTTGATTTTAAATAAAGTATTTAAGTTATTAAAGGACTTCGATTTTGTTTTAGACTCACCTAAGCTTAATTTTCCTAACTTGTTATTTGGTTTGAATTGAATACTTGGAGATACATTGGTTATACTTTGATTACCTTGGTTGTACTTTGGTTGTGTTGAGATGCTAGTCTTACGTGGTGTCTAGTATTCTTAGAGTTAAGGGTTGTTCGGATTTTAACTTACACTATATTTTAGACCTGCCGACTGCTCGTGCTTCGGAGTCTGCATTGGGTTAGCTGTTTGCCAAGATTCACGTGGATAAGCAAGAAGTGAGTTACGCTTCATTAAGTACCGCAAGTTATTTTAGTTTATCAAATGTTTATGAACTGTTTTAAGCGATTGTGGATCTGGATTGAAACAAGCTAGTCGATAGGCGAGTATCGAGACTGTGTGCACCGGTAACTACGTTGGGATTGGCTGACCAATGTCTGGCCTACTTTGGGTATCGATGTGGATTTGTTCCCATCTACTTTGGATAATACATTGGGATATTACTTTGGGATTTCATTTCAATACTGTATTTCCATAATCGAATATATATTAGTATAAAAGGATTTGTTTTAAGGGGTTTAAATTTAATAAATGTAAATAGCATTATGAACTCATCTCAGTATATCTGACCCCGTTGTTTTCCTAATTTTTCCAGGCTTATGATTTTGAACGCGTTGGTTATCTTCGATTTTTTGATTCCTCGGAGGTCTTTTTATGTTATTAGACTAGTCAACTGTTTTACTCTTAGATCGCAGTAGAACTAGTATTGTTTCTCCGATATACTTTGGTTGTCGTATTTGAACGACTTTTATGTTATTATACTTTAGCATGTTACATTGGATTATTTATATATGTATGAGGCATGTTTCGTAGTTTCGAATTACTATCAAGTTATGATATTAGAACTGTTGTATAAACTGCTAGACTTAGGTTGGAGTCTCGGTTTCCTCCGAGCAGTGGTTTTCTTGCATGTTTATTTGTATATAAGGTTATCCGCGAGGCTTACTACGGGTTTTGGTACGACCATACCCATAGCCTAGCGCCGGTCGCGATTCATGAAATTGGGTTGTGACAAAGTTGGTATCAGAGCTTTAGTTTCGAACTAAGGCCAAAATTTTGCATGTTATGTGTTTATTGCTTTAAGGTATGTTAAGTGTTGTTGTGTCATATGATCTACTGCGGAATTAGGATTCAAGTTTTGTCTTTTTAAGCGTCATCTTTTGTTTTCAAAACTTTCTACCTTTACCTTTAGGAGTGTTGCGTCGGTCTTATGTGTTACTGGTGATTTACATTGGAAAGTTTATGTTTTACTTTGTAATGTTCTTCGTTATTAATTTGGGTGAATTGTTGGCTTTTTTGCTATATTTAAGTTATACTTTCGGTGTTGCCTTGTGGCTATGTTAAGGGTTGTTGTTTCATGAATACTAGTGGGCGTGCTACAGCTCACGCTGATGCTGAGGTTGATGACGCTATGTCGATTGAGGTTGATCGGCATGAACCGGTAGTTCAAGCTGGTAGAGGACGCAGGTCAAGCTGGCAGAGGTCAGGCCGGCAGAGGACGGGCTGCCAGAGGTCAAGTCATTGGAGGCAGAGGTAGGGGATGTGGCAGTGCAAGGATTCAGGCACCAGGTGTACCACAGGCTCCTATGGATCCGTTCGACTTTACTACTTTTCTGGCTGGGATCGCTGCATTACAGAATAATCAGGTCGCTATGCACAACCAGTATGCTATGCTGGGACAGCTTGTGTAGCAGCAGGTACCACAGGCTGGTGGTGCTGCAGTTGGTGGTGTCGGAACTACCGACAAGGATTTGGTGTTGGCTTATGTGAGGCTGAAGCCGACTGAGTTTGCGGGCGACAGTGATGCCCTAGACTTTCTGAAGAAGGTTGAGCAGAATGCTCAGAGGTTGCAGGCTACTGAGAGGCAGACTATTATCTTAGTAGAGATTTCCTTAAAGGGTCCTGCAAATGATTGGTTTCGTAGGGTCATTCGTGCTGATATGGCTACTATTACTTGGGCAGAGTTTTTTACTCGATTCAGAGATTTCTACTTGCCTTTTTCAGTGACAGAGGGTTACCGTGAAAAGTTACTGGTTTTGATTAGAGGAGACATGTTGGTACATGAGTATACGACTGAGTTTGTGAGGCTGAGTCGCTTTGTCTCAGAGTTGCAGACTGAACAGTAGAGAGTGAACGACATGTACGTGAAAGGTTTAGGCGCTGAGTTTGTGAGTCTTTTGACTGAGATGCACAAATATTTTACTGTTGTAGTGGACAATACTCGTCGAATAGAGAGTACTTTACTGCACTTCGGGAAAATGCCTGAGTCCAAGAAGGCGAGCGGTGTTGTTCATGGTAGTGGGCAGCAGAGTGGTAGCAGCATCTATTAGTCTAAGTCTTCCCAATACAAGAGTAAGAAGGGGGGGTGATCGGAAGGGATTTCAGCCGTATTCCCACAGTTCTGGTCATAGTGGTGGTAGCCGTAGTTCTGGGCGTGGTAGCAGTGGAGCATCCAGTGTTCCTTTTTGTAAGAACTTCAGGCGCGGGAACTTTGGAGTTTGTACGGTAGCACCGGGTAGTTGCTATGCGTGTGGCCAACCGGGCCATTTTGCGAGAGAGTGTCTGGCATCTGGGCAGCAGGTATCGTCGGCTAGTGTTGCTCAGCCATGTTTTCAGCAGTAGAGGTCTGCTTTTGCTCCTTCGGCAAAGTATTCTCAACCTGCCGCTTCGTTTGGTGGCCAGTGGGGCCGTGGTTCAGGAGGACATGGTTTTTGTGGCCGTGGTAACGGTGGTAGACGTTCAGGTAGTTACAGTTCAACTCAAGCACCGCAGCAGGAACAGGGTCATGCTAGAGTGTTTGCTTTGACTCCTCAAGATGCTCGTGCATCAAATGCCGTGGTGCAAGGTACAATCCCCATCTCTTTTGTATATGCAATGGTTTTATTTGATGCGGGTGCAAGTCACTCTTTTGTTTCGAGTTTTGCTGCTAAGTTGAGTGTGACACCATCTAGGTTATTAGAGCCTCTGACTGTATCGACACCTTTGTCTGAATGTGTTGTGGTGGACGTGGTTTATCCATCTTGTTCTGTGGTTATACATGGTAGGGATCTTAGTGCTGATTTGATTGTACTTGACGTGTTATCTTTTGATGTTATCTTGAGAATGGATTGGCTCTCACGCCATTTTTCTTCGATCGACTGTCGAGGGAAGTCGGTGGTGTGTGGGATTCCTGGTGATGCCTTTTTCTTTCCAAGGGGAGAAGGCGGAAACACATAAGAATCTCATTTCGGCGATCAAGGCCAAGTGTATGATGGGCAAGGGTTGCTAGGGTTTCTTAGCTGTGGTTCCTGATTTGGAAGCTATCAGTGGTGATGTGCATAGTGTTTCGATTGTGAATGAGTTCACATATGTGTTTCCAGAGGAGTTATGTAATACCCCATAAATTTAAAGGACTAAATTATTCCATAAAAAGAATAATTTATAGGGCAGGGAGAATGTAAATTAAATTTGAGGATAAATTTAATTTATAGTATCTACAGAAATACAAAATAACTATAAAAGTTAAAATATAAATTTGGATATTTATATTTTAACTAACGGGAATTAATAAATACTTATAAATTAAAATAAAAAAAATTTATAAGTCCCGTGTGAATATTTTTGGAGTCAATATTCACGGAATATTTTTAAGAAGTTACCCCTAAAATTTTATAGAATTTGGAGATAGGAATATTATTAAGTGGATCTAATTTAGCCCTACTAAATCATAAATGATTTATTAAAAATAAAATATAGGTCCCGTCAGAATAAATATTATGTTTTTATTTTAATTACGAATTGTGGAATTCATGGTTAAAATTTCATAAAATTCAGAGTTCGTTGTCCGTTTTAGTTACGGACGAGTATTTAAGAATTTGGGTTAAAGTAACGCGTGAATACCTAGGGGCTAGTTTGGCTTTTAGCCAAACTATATATATATAAACATTTCATTTGAAACAAAGCAACAGAAAGTTTGGTTTTAGGCTTCAGAGGATGGCAACAACGCGTACGACGGTAGGTTCGCCGATTTCGATCCAATTTCTCATTTCTAACTCAAATTTCTAATCTGTTATTAATCGAAGTTATAACTGTTATTTTGAATTTGGTTATATAGAAAATGGATTATATTCGAATATATAACGGTTACCGTATCGAATCGAACGAATACGTAATGGTTTTACGTTCAGATAGCGGAAATGGATATATTGGTGTTTGAATATGTGTATAGGATCGAAATTTGACGTTTTACCACGTCGGAAAGCCCGAAAAATCGCGTTTCCCGGGGCTGTGCATGCATGGTGCACAAATGTGCACCAGCTGAGTGCACGAACGTGCACTTGTGGTGCACGAACGTGCACCAGCTAAGGTACACGAATATGCACCATGGTGCACGAACGTGCACCAGGCAGCACGACCGTGCACGGGGTTGCACGATCGTGCTGCCATGACTCAAAGGGGGGGGGGCATTTTGGGTCTTTTGCCCTAACTTTCGACACAAGTAATCGTCGAATTGTGGATGATTCAAATGGACATTAAACCTTAAACCGAGACGTTTAAAGGACTAAAATAACGTGGAATTAAAACTTAAAGACGTTTTAATTAGGTCCACTATTAATCCAAGTGATTACTAGATAGCGGACTATAAGTTTATATCGAGAATGAGAATAGACTATATGTGTTATATGTTTATTAATGTCTATAGAGAGTCTACTCCTTAGAGTTAGAATTCGTATTTTTCAATTGTGTTTTAACAATTGTTTTCTAACTAGATCCGACGAGCAAGCAAGCTACCGGACCTGGAGAGTAGAGGGTGACCGAAAACGGTTTTATGGATAACGGTTTTGTGAGTTTGCATATTTACTTTTGAATATTAATGTTAAAACATTTATAACTCGAAATTGCATTGCATAGAGTCGATTTGAAACCAATATAAATCCACTGGAACGTGCTATCTATTGGGCAACAATAGGTGTTAATAAATTATTGCATTGTGTTGCATATTGATTGGGTCTTCTGGCCAGATGCTTGCAAAGCGGCCTAGACCTATCAGGTTATCCTGGGGAGCGAGTAATTCAATTTACGGCCCAGCAATACACAGAGTTAAAATGACTGTGATAACATGATTTCACAGTTCATCCTTTGTTAAACAAGTGAGCATGAACTGTGGTATTAACCATAGTTAACCAAATGGGATTTTTCTTTGGGTTTCATTTGGATCGGTTATTTGGCTGCACAAAGTGCGTTTACATGCGATTTCTGCTTTTATTAATATGCTTAAGTAACTATGTGAATTCACTCATATTTGACCCCCTTTGATTTCCCTTTCACAGGTAAATGACATTTTGACGTGACAAGACTTCCAGTTCTTTTTCCGGAAGTCGTAAATAGATAAAGGTCACTCTAGGGCTGCTGTTATAGTTCTACTAGCCCACAGTAGTTCATTTGTAAATGTTTTAACTCTGATGTGAAACTACTGTCAGTATCATTTTGGGACAAAGGCATGTTTTATACAAAAAGGGATTTTGCCAGATGTTTATAAAAGAAACTAGGTTTAGATAAAAGCTATACGATTGTTTGTCTGACATGCTTAAACCGGTTACTCTACATGATAACTGGTTTGCGCCGCTGGCATTGTTTACGGACAATGCTATGTTAGGATACGTGCTGTGTACACGTACTTCCCGAGTCAAGAAATGCGATCGCATGGTTTTGATTACACGTTTATCTAAAGGTTTTCAAATACTTATGAAAAGAGATAGACCTTTTATGTTTTCAAAACGCGAAAAGTTTTTACTGTTTTTCCTAGGCTTGCTACGGGTTTCAGAAGAACCATTCCCATTCCCTAGTGCCGATCTCGACATGAGTTTCTGAGTGGAAGTTGGGTCATGACAAGTTACTTGGATTACCACCTGATCATGACATCGAGTTCTGTATCGATGTTGTTCCTGGAACAACTCCTATTTCGATACCTCCGTATAAGATGGCTCCTGCAGAGCTAAAAGAGTTGAAGGAACAGTTGCAAGAGTTGCTGGATAATGGTTTCATCAGACCGAGTACTTCTCTGTGGGGTGCTCCTGTTCTGTTTGTCAAGAAGAAGGATGGTTCCTTTCGGTTGTGTATTGACTACAGATAGCTAAACAAGGTTACTGTTAGAATATATATCCTCTTCCTCGCATTGATGATATGTTCGACTAGTTGCAAGGTGCGAAGTGCTTTTCTAAGATTGACTTGAGGTCCGGGTATCATTAACTTCAAATTTGAGACGTCAATGTGCCTAAGACTGCTTTCAGAACGCTTTATGGGCATTTTGAGTTTTTGGTCATGTCATTTGGGTTGACTAACGCACCAGCAGCGTTTATGGAAATGATGAATCAGATGTTCAAGCCATTTTTGGATCAGTTCGTTATTGTGTTTATTTATGACATACTGATTTACTCTCAGAATGAGGAGGAGCATGCTTTTCACTTGAGGACGATACTGCAGACTTTGCGTGAGCATCAACTGTATGCTAAGTTCTCGAAGTGTGAATTCTGGTTGGATCAAGTTACTTTCTTAGGGCACGTGGTGTCGAAAGATGGGATCAAGGTTGATCCGAAGAAGATTGAGGTGGTTATGGATTGGCAGAGGCCGAGGTCAGTTACCGAGATCAAAAGTTTTCTTGGGTTAGCTGGCTACTATCGTCGGTTCGTGCAGGATTTCTCCAGGATATCTGCACCGTTGACTAAACTGACACAGAAGGGTGTTAAGTTTGAGTGGACTGACAAGTGTGAGGCGAGCTTTGAGAAGGTCAAAGAGATTTTGACTACAGTTCCTGTATTGGCTTTGTCATCTGGCATCGAGGGGTTCACTGTGTTTTGTGATACTTCTCGTATCGGTTTGGGTTGCGTGTTGATGCAACATGGAAAGGTAATTGCCTATGCTTCTCGCCAGTTGAAGAAGCGTGAGGTGAATTATCCTACTCATGATCTGGACTTAGCAGCTGTGGTTTTTCCTCTTAAGATTTGGAGGCACTACTTGTATGGTGCGACTTGCGAGATCTTCACTGATCATAAGAGTCTGAAGTACATCTTTGATCATCACGAGTTGAATCTGAGGCAGCGGAGATGGTTGGAGTTACTAAAAGATTATGATTGTTATATTCAGTACCATCCTGGTAAGGCTAATGTGGTAGCCTATGCGTTGAGTCACAAATCTTCGGGCAGTTTGGCCCATATTTCAGAGGTTGGGCGGAGACCCAAGGTTCGCGAGTGGCATAGTTTGTTAGCTTCGGGGTTCGAATTTTCAGGTTTCGCAGAAGGGCTGTTCGTTGGCACAGTTGCAAGTGCAACCGGTTTTGATTGATAGGATCAAAGCTTCACAAGCTGAGGATCCACAATTGAAACGGATTATGGGTGAGATGCATTTGGATGGGAATTCTGAGTTTGTTCTGGTGGATGGAGTTCTCATGTACAGTTCTCGACTATTTGTTCCGGATTCGGATGGTTTGAGAGACCAGATTCTGGAGGAAGCACACAAGTCAGCTTACAGTGTTCATCCGGGTTCTACCAAGATGTATCATGATCTCAAGGGTACGTACTGGTGGAGCGGGATGAAAAAGGATGTTGCAGAGTTTGTGTCTAAGTGTTTGACTTAAAGTTGGAACATCAGAGACCGTTTGGATTTGCAGCCGCTACCTATTCCAGAGTGGAAATGGGAGCATATCGCTATGGACTTTGTGGTTGGTTTACCGCGTACCCAGAAGGGGTATGACTCGATTTGGGTTATTGTTGAACGTTTGACCAAGTCAACTCACTTCTTACCGATTAAGGTTACTTATCAAGCTTCCAAGTTGGCATAGTTGTACATCGATCAGATTGTTAGTCTCCATGGTGTAAAAGTGTTGATAGTTTCGGACAGAGGTTCAATTTTCACCTCTCGGTTTCTGAAGGCATTGCAGGAATCTTTGGGTTCGAAGTTGAATTTCAGTACCGCGTTTCATCCTCAGAATGACGGTCAGTCTGAGAGGACGATTCAGACTTTAGAGGATGTGCTTAGGATGTGCGTGCTAGATTTTCAAGATAGCTGGGATACTCATTTGCCTTTGATTGAGTTTTCTTACAACAACAGTTATCATGCTAGTATTGAGATGGCACCTTTTGAGGCTTTGTATGGGCGCAAATGTCGATCTCCTATCTGTTGGGAAGAGGTCAGCGAGCGTAAACTTTATGTAGCAGATATCATCCAGATTACCTCTGAGAAGGTACTTTTGATCAAGCGTAGGCTTGAGACTGCTTTTAGTCGGCACAAGAGTTATGTTGATCTTAAGCGGAAGGATTTTGAGTTTCAGGTTGGCGACTATGTGTTTATTCGGATTTCGCCTATGAAGGGCTTTGTGCATTTTGGTATTAAGGGGAAGTTAGCACCGAGGTTCGTTGGTCCGTACGAGATCATAAAGAGAGTTGGAGTAGTTGCTTATCATTTGGCGTTGCCGCCAGATATGTCGTTGGTGCATCCAGTGTTCCATATTTCGATGTTGCAGAAGTGCGTTTCTGATCCTTCTCAAGTGATTGTGCCACAAAGTGTTGAGATTGACCAAGAGTTGTCTTATGAGGAGCAGCCTATTGAGGTTGTTGATACGCAGGTGCGTAAGTTGCGGAATAAGGAGATTCCGATGGTCAAGGTTCTGTGGCAGAATCACTCTGTAGAAGAGTGCACTTGGGAGACGGAGTCCGATATGAGGAACCGTTATCCTTTCCTCTTTCCTTGAGGTACGTTGGATTTGTTATTGCTTTTATGCTATGTTAGTACTTTGGGTTTACTGTTTGTTTTATGTGTTACGTTGGTATTTAATACTTTGGTTTGTGCTATGTCTATTACTTTGGTTGTCTATGTGAGTTATTGCTTAGTTTCGTTGTTGTAAAATCGAGGACGATTTTGTTTTTAAGTTGGGGAGAATGTAACACCCCGTATTTTTCCGACTAGTTCCGTTAAGCCTAAAGGGTACTTTGGGGTCCGTTTGAGTGGTTCGGCCACTTAGAATCGTGGTTCGAAGGTTCCAAACCTTTTTATATATGTTTTAAGATGCATTGGGAGTAGTCTCGGAGTTTGGAGCGGTTTTGATTTCATTTTCAAAAATCAAATTTTTCATCGTAGGCAGTAGGATATCGCAGCCGCGTTCTTCCTATGTCGCGGGCGCGACTTGTGTATCGCGGGTACAATACATGTGTGGCGGGCGCGATGCGTGCGCTGGCAGAAAGTGTTTTTCTGTAAATAGCATCCTAATTCGACCTAAAAACTTTTCTCAACATTCTTAGAAACCCTAAAACGGCTCTAGCACTCAGATTATCATCTACTACCTATCCCTAAGCCTATTGTGTTCATTAGTAAGTATTTTCACCATTCTTTTAAGGTTTAATTCATGTTTTATCTATCTTAGGGTTGTCTAATCATTAGCTTTGGGTTGTTGTTCGTTTATAGGCTGATTTGGATTATATAATTCCTGGGTTTTCTCTTTTAAACCGTTCTTAATCCATTCCAAAAGGTTAGTGGTTGTAATCCCTTGAATTGATGTGTAGAGTTTGTTAGGTTTTGAATTGAATCTATACCTTGGGTGATTGGCTTATGATTTCGGTAATTCTATGTTTTGAAATCTGTAAATAATCATACTATGTTGTAATTAGCTTGTGTTTGGTGTTTGTACCATGGATGTTTTGGAGTAATCGTTATAATCGAAGGATTAATCAAATTGTTAGTGTTTATGGATTGAGTATTCTGTTTTAAAATTTTATTAAAATCTGGAAATCTTTGAGTAAATGAATCATAGGTGGTAGATGTTAATCAATACATTGGGTGGGTTGAAGGAATTGTGTTTATGACATAGGCCATGTTTGGTTCATGGAATGGAATAGCATGGAATAGAATAGTTATTCCATAAGGAATGGAATAGCCATTCTTTAATTTTTGAGAGGAGTACTTATTCCACAAAATCACGGAATAGCAATTCCGTGGAATACCTATTCCATGAACCAAAGCAAAGAATTTTCATTCTATACGGAATAGCTATTCCATTCCGCACCTATTCCATGAACCAAACATGACCATAGTACTATTAATTGGTTAATATTGTTGAGTTAAATTATGTTTTGAACTATAGGCTAAAAGCTGGAAATCTCCTTTGAAAGGTAAATAGGTTGATAACTAGCAACTAATACATTGGGTGGTTTGTGATAATTTGGCTAAGGTTAAATCGTAGGTTAATTAACGTTTTATAAAGATTAAATTGTTGTTTTGAAATGACTTATATTGCTTGAAATTACTTTAAGGTTAATTTTAAGTAATTCTGATGCTACTTTGGGTGAGGTTGGATTAAATGGTTAACCAATGTTTAAGGCATATTTAAGATGGTTTTTATTAAATATAAGAGGCTGGAAACTATGTTTAAAAAGTGGTTTAAACATATTAAAAGGATGTTAGTCTTATTCTAGGTTGTGGTTAACATGAGTTAAGTAATTGATTAAAGGCATGTAAGGTGCAAGATTGTTGTATTATGTTTAGTTAAGTTATTTTAGTTTCAAGTTGATACTTGAAAGAAGTTGAATCTTATTTATTCTATTTAAGGTGATATATTTAAGTGTACCTTGGGTGTCACTTGCCAAGTGTTGGCAAGCGTATTTGGTTTTGTTGCTTTCTATGTTTTTTGTATTGTTAAGTTAGGAAATGAGTTCTTATTTCGACTTGGGTTTTATTTAAAGATTGATTTAAGACTTTGGTTTTCACTTTGGATTATGGTTGAGTCGGGTTAGAATTGTGTCGCCTGACATGTGATGATGAGCTATACTGCAGTTAAGTCTAACAAACTACCTTGGGAAATCTTTTGATTTTAAATAAAGTAATTAAGTTATTAAAGGAATTTGGTTTTGTTTTAAAGATTAGAACTCATCTAAGCCTAATTTGCATAACTTGTTATTGGGTTTGAATGGAATACTTGGTGATACATTGGTTATACTTTGATTACCTTGGTTGTACTTTGGTTGTGTTGAGATGCTAGTCCTACGTGGTGTCTAGTATTCATAAAGTTAGGGGTTGTTCGGATTTTAACTTATATTATGTTTCAGACCCGTCGACTGCTCGTGCTTCAGAGTCTACGCAGGGTTAGCTGTTTGCCAAGATTCACGTGGATAAGCAAGCAGTGAGTTTGTAGTGTTATTTACCGCTTTATTAAGTACCGCAAGTTATTTTAGTATATCAAATGTTTATAAACTGTTTTAAATGATTGTGAATCTGGATTGAAACGAGCTACTCGATAGGCGAGTATCGATACTGTGTGCACTAGTACGTACGTTGGGATTGGCTTACCAATGTCTGGCCTACTTTGGAAATCGATGTGGATTTGTTCCCATCTACTTTGGATAATACTTTGGGATATTACTTTGGGATTTCATTTCAATACTGTATTTCCATAATCGAATATATATTAGTAGAAAAGGATTTGTTGTAAGGGTTTTAAACTTAATAAATGTAAATAGCATTATGAACCCATCTCAGTATATTTGACCTCGTTGTTTTCCAAATTTTTCCAAGCTTATCATTTTGAACGCGTTGGTCATCTCCGATTCTTTGATTCCTCGAGGGTCTTTTTATGTTATTAGACTAGTAAACTGTTTTACTCTTAGACCGCAGCAGAACTAGTATCGTTTGTCTGATATACTTTGGTTTTCGTATTGGTACGACTTTTATTTTATTATACTTTGGCATGTTACATTGGATTATTTATATATGTATGAGGCATTGTTTCGTAGTTTCAGAGTACTATCAACTTATGATATTAGAACTGTTGTATAAACTGCTAGACTTAGGTTAGAGTCTCGGTTGCCCCCGAGCAGTGGTTTTCTTGCAGGTTTATTTGTATATAAGGTTATCCGCGAGGCTTGCTACGGGTTTTGGTACGACCATACCCATACCCTAACGCCGGTAGCGATCCATGAAATTGGGTCGTGACATCTGAATCTCCACCGGACTTTTGATATTGGATAGAGGGTGCTAGTTTAGGACCCCATAATAGGTTTAATATTATAGTAGTTTGTTATCCTTAGAATATGTTTTTGTACTTATTAATTGTATGAATAAGCTAAAACATATAAAAAAAGTCAATGTCATTGTTGTACTATATTAGATTAGGAATACAAATAAGAAACCACCGAAAAGATGCCCAGTTATTTATGCCCATCCAGGCATCCATACCAAGAGTCGCGAATTATAATGTGATAATCTGTTTCACTCAAATTCTAGTTTAACATTTATCAGCCTGATATCATCACATACTACTGTTGCGTATATATCCCTATGGAATGTCATAATCAAAATTGTTGAACGAATTAACCCAATTTTAATTTACAATTAAAACAGATTTGTACGTTGATTGATTTTATTAAGTTCATGTAAAGAGTATTGGCACATATAGAGTATGAAATCATTGAAATGGCACAAATGCACAAGATAACCTTTGTATCTTAATCTAACCAGTTACTCATTAAGACCCCCCCTCCTCTATATAAATAAATGTGTTTTCAAAAATAATACTACTGTTTAATATTACTTCAGTTTCTAGAGGACATGGTACAGTGACAAGTGATACTGTTATTTATGACATATCCTCTTGTCCGGAAGTCCTATCTCATCAATTAAAGATGTATCTACAAGATATCCGACGTGTACCTGATATATATCCTTATCCTTTTTTACATTTATCAATTTCGACAAAATGTTTTTTTTATAGAAATGTCCCGAATTGAATAACAAGGTATTCATAAGACATCATTGTATTTTTTAATATACAGATATAGTTAAAAACTTCTTTCCAAAAAAACTAATCCTGAGTCCCGGCCTTTACATCTATCTTCATATCTAAAATTATAACAAACCAATTAATTGAAGACTCCTGGAATTAAGTATTTCGTACTTTGATAGATTGAACTTTGCCTTCTTCCAGGTACCAAGGTTTTCAAGCAGAGGGCACCTCGGAATGTGCTTCTAAAATGTAGATTTTCCTTGGTATCGAAATGTGAAATTAATTCCATTCCTTACTCGATGATATGTAATCAGCATGATAATGTATCGTACCTACGATGTATCGTACCGAAAATAATATCTATTATATATAAACATTGTGGCCAATAGATTATAAATTTTCAACAATACTGTTGTGTTTTCATAGAGTCTAGAGCGGTGATTTGTTTGTTTTACATGAATTTATGAAGCGGTGGTGTGTGTCATCATGCTTTCTCACCTGCCAAGATAAGAAGACTTTCGGCGGCCCAGCAGACAATACATGTAATAACACGTAGATACAATTCTAAATCCGCCTGTTTCCGTCTATATCCATTTTGTTTTCACTCCAATATCTACGCTTTCACGGAGACAGAAAATTCGGATATATTTGGGTATATTTGGCAAAGACATGAAATAGTTTATTATAGTAAAAGACTAGAAATAGTTTATTATAGTAAAAGACATGCCTAGCTCTCTTTATGCGAAAATTCGTGTTTCCGGCATCCGATGGGTATGATCGAACGTCTGTGGAAAGCTGACTCGAGTTCCTACAGCTTTCATGGAGACATCCTACCCAGATTCGTCTTCCAAACACGGCGAAAACTACGTTAAAGGTCTTGCGTTAGTACAGTTACGATGAAATCTACTACATATTCGAAGGATGTCGCCCAGATAACAAATGTCTACGTTCCCGGCGTCCGATTGCGGTAATCCATGTTTTCATCATCAGATATTAATTAGGTGATTTGTCATCAAATTCACTCCAACCCAAACTCGCCTTTTCCTACACCAAAAAGAAGATTCTTTTTATCTTTAATATTTTAATCATTTTTTTTTACTTTAACATTTATACACTTTTATCAATTATACCCACAAACTTAATTTTGTTACATATTAGTTCAATTATTATTTATAATAATTATTATTTATAGTAGAAGAGTTTATAGTTCTCCAATCCACCAAAAACATTTCTATCTCATTTATAATCAATCATTACGAATCTCAAATTTCTTATTATAATCCTAATTTCATTACGAAAATGTCTCGATCTCCTGGGTATATTGTTAATGAAGATATTCAATTATGCCAACTGTATATGGAAATTTCTCAAGATTTTGTTATAGGTGTTCAACAAAATTCAACTTCTTTCTAGCGTCGGGTTCAAGAAGCATATAATGGTGCAAGGATAACACCTGGGAGTATGACAATGAAAGATCGGTGAGTGCTCGCATTTGTACCATTGCGAAAGCTATAAGAAAATTAAATGGATGTATGAGACAGATTGAGATGTTGAAGCCTAGTGGAGCATCGAATGAAGATATTGTGAGTATTAGATATTAGATATTATATATTTTAATTCCACTTTTTAAATTATTAATTTGATATTTACAATAACTTGCAGTTGTCTCAAGCCAAAATATTACACGCGCAAGATCCCCTCTACAAGAAAGGTTTAAATTTGATCATGTTTGGAATATGATGAAAGATTTTGAGAAGTTTAAAAATAATACCAGGAATAGTGCAAACTTTGTGTCATCAGAGTCGGAAAATCCTATACCTGATTCTCCTAAGGGATCATCCCCAGGTTTGTCAATTTTTTTAATGAATTTAAATGATGATGGTGATGCAGGTACAGCTGAACGACCTATCCACGGATTGAAATAATCCAAGATGAAAATAAAAAAAGATGAAGAAGTTTAAAGGGTCATCAACTCCATCAAGGAAGATAATAAACATTTAATGGAGATGATGAAGAATAATCAGTCAGGCAGAGATAAGCAAATGGAATATAAGTCCAAAAATTTAGCCTTAAGAGAGTTTAAAGAAGAAAATAAAATCTTAATGGTGGATTTGAATTCAATTGTTGATCCATATATGCGAGCGTTTTAGGAAGCCGAACGTAGGCGTGTAGTTCATAAAAGAGCTCAACATCATCAATCGTCTTCTGGAGTAAATAATTTCAATGACTATTTTACTAATGTTGGCAGATCTGATACTGACCTACCAGATTATTGATGTAAAACTTGTTCTATTTCGTTATTGTGTAATGTCATAGTATGTTTCGTTTCCACGCAATCGTCTAATTTATGTAATGTTTTATGTTACCGTATCGTAGAATTATTTATGTAATGTTTTTATGTTTTACCGTATCGTTTCTAGGCTATATATCGTCTACTTTGAAATTATTATCTCATAAAATTATTTATATAATATATTTATCTTAATTTTAATAATGTATGAAAAAATAAATGATTTTAAATATTAGTATTCTCATGTGTAAAATTATTCTATAATATTATAAATAAATAATATTCATATATATTTATGTCTTTAATTATAAATGTGTAGAATTAAAAAAAACTACTAGAATCAAAATTGTAATTTAACCAAATATTAAAATAATAATTAGTAAATAGGTGACTCTAAATAGGAAGTCACCTATTTTAATGAGAGAGGGATAATTAATATTATGTGACTATTTGGAGTTCACTTGTCACCTAATCTAAATTAGGTGACAAGGGTTGGAGATGCCCTACAATAGTAAGAGAACAATGTGCATTTTGTGTTGATAAAAGCTAACTATATGTAGATTAGTCAATCTTATCCTAAAGGCAACAAAGAAACTTAACCTTCTAAATACTACAGTTTTTCTTTTATAGGTAACTCATTTCGACAAACTCGTTGAACCGAATATGATTTGTTAAAGCAGGGAACGATGAATTTTATGTACAAAAATATGTCAAATACCTACTGGATATCTACAGCATATGCTGTATATTTGTTTATTTTTTTATTATCTGGATTATTATGAATAAATTTCTGACCGAGTTAGTATAAGATTCTTCTGAAATTCCATAGACAGGTCAATAGGATGATATTTGTAATTTAGTATCGATAGTTTCCACACTCTTGTTTATGATATTTAACTAATATATATGTCTAAGGCACCTTATTGAAATTTTGATAACAGGTTAATCCTATTGATATTCCAGAGGTATCTGTAAATCAAAATTATGACATGTTTGAGGTAAAGGCAAACATGTTGATATAATCGTATTTAGAAGGTTATGCAGGAATGTAACTGTTGAAGTATATCAAATATCTACGGATATATGAATGAGTTATAAGAATATTTTGTAATATTCCAGTCAGGTCGAACGTTAGTCAGAGAATGTGCCAAAACTATCATTTTCATATAAGGTAGTATAAAAGATTGGTACCGTTTCAGATTAGAACCATAATTATAAAAAAAATCCTTATATTTTCTTTTTATCATCATCGTCTATTCTTCTGTAGTTTCTTGATCTTCGTCACTGCATACACTCATCACAGCATGTTTCGTGTTAGTAAATATAGTAATAAATCAGATCGTGTTTTATTTTTATCAATTGCGACAACTGTTCGTTATATTTATTGATGAAAACATTAAATATTTTTGGTGTGTTGATAGTGTATTTTTTTTTTGTAAAAGGATAGTTTATTATTAGAGTTTGTAATATATTTATAAATCAAGTTCATATATTTAATATCCATCAAAAAATTTCAACTGATGGATGAGAATTTAAAAAAAAATACTAGAGTAGACAATAAATTTATCAATTTCCAGCGTCTACTTCATCCCTTTCCAAGAATTTCAATTGACGGATGAGATTTGAGAGAAGGAACATTAATGCACTTCCTAGAGTTTAAATCTAATGGTTTATTAATTCTTGGGCAGGGAAAATGTATGAGTGTTTCCATGGATGAGACTCTCGATGTGGATAGCAGTTAATTCGAAGTCGATTCATATTAATATAGAAATCCGTTGGATTTAAACCACCGCTTCACAAATTCAAGTAAAACAAAAATTCGCCGATCTATGAAATAACAACACTGCAGTAGACAATAGATTTTATTTAAAAAAAAGAACAAATATTTGCATATTAATAATTATATCCATTGTTTATCCTATTAATATACGCGTTAAATGCGTATGTATCATGAAATATGTATTTTCAACGCAATGATCCCCCGTTGTAGATGAATATAGTACTACTCCATAGTCTCCACTATTTCTCTGATAAGCATTAATTTTTAAACGCATTGAATCATTATAAATGGTCATGCAGAGAACCAGTGGACACTATACTTGACGAAACCCATAGTCTTGAAATTTCCATTGACGTATTAATACTAGAAGATCTATGACTGAACTAGTCTTTGGATCATATTAATGATTATTGCAGTTTGTAGACGGCTTGTTTAGAGTCACTTGCCATATTGTATTAAATAGGAGCGGAGCCACTACCCATAATCTGAATTTTGGAGTTAATGTTTATCATCAACACTGTTATTATACACCTTGATACTAAACAGATAAACCCTAACCTTATACTATAACCCTGAAATTAATTAGTTAGAAGTTTCTTATTAATAGAAATGTAATAAACAGCTGGTCGCTATTGATAAAGAGGCTCGGATTTGAAATGGATATACACTTGCTATCCTGTTATTATGTGATAATCATTTTCACTCGTTTAGTCATTTTCTAGTTTAACATTTATCAGGCGGATATCGTGTTTTTTATTCGAAAAATATATACAGTTTAACTGTAAATTAAAATTAAACTCTATTTAGATTGTAAATTAAAATTTGAATGAATGTTACAATATATTATTATATTCACTTAACAATTTGTTTAGCTTTCACTATTTTATGTTACGGACTAATCGCTGTCTTTAAAAGCCTTTTGTAATAGTTCTTCCATATGTGAGTAATAAAAGATGATTCTGATGATTACTATTATTTACTTTCAGATTAGGTAAAACATATGTTTAATTATTGAGCAATGGTTTATTACTTACTCGAATACCTACAGCTTCCTTGAAGCTGCTACGTGTGCATAGGCACATTGGAATCGCCAATTGCATCCTAAACTCCATATAGAGGGGACTTTCTTTGTTTACCTTGTACAACTAATGCGCCCATATTAGATGAACTTATTTTAAAAGACATGGACATGGACATGGACATGGTTTATAATTATTTATTTTCAATATAAGTAAAATGTATGTATTGATTTATAAATTAACTATTTTCTCCAAATAAACTATAAACTATTTCTTGTCTGATTAATCTAAACCCTACTCGAAAGTCATAAACCCTAACCCTACTCATCAACACAACCCCTGATACAAGACCCTAATTCTAATCGCAGACCTTAATACTAATCCCTAGTCCTAAAACCAAGACCCGATACTACGGATAAAATGGAAAAGAGTTTACGAATAAACAAAACATCATAATTGATTGAAACAAGCTCAATCGATTTTAAAATAGAATGATTAAAACGCAATATTAATTTCTTGCATGAATGCCACATGTCATTTTACATTACTTAAAAAAACAAATATAACTCCATCTACCTACTAATTAGAGCATCAGGGATTAATATTACCGCTAGGTTAATTAGGGTTCAGGATTAGGGTTATGGTATAATGGTATTGGATTAGGTTTATAATACCGAGGTTTATTATTAGGGTTTAGGGTTAGAATTAGTATTAGGGTTTGGTATTAAGGTTAGGGATTAGGATTAATTATCGAAAGATATCTTATCAGTTCTCTGCATCCTCATTTCTAATGAATTCAACGGGAAATAATTACCTCCTAATATTTATTATGGACAATACTTGAGACCTGAGAGGGTGAAAGACTAATTTCTATGGTGATAATAGTTTTTTGTGAAAACAAATAACAACTGCTTTGGAAGGTGAATTACGTATAGATATGTATACTTTTAAATCTGATTAAATTTACACATAATAGTTTGCTCCATGATTTCAATACATATCTGCATTATATTGCTTGATATCTTCCTTTCCAATTATATCAAGTTTCCAAACACAAATAATTTTAGTATTTCACTTTCCTTCTGACATCTGTCCCTTCCTACTTCTACGTACCTTCTAATCATGCAAAGTGTAGGGGCACATCACAGATATGGATTACGATAGAGATTTAGGAGGACTCAATTGAACACAATTATTATATTTTATACTAAAGAGTAATTTATACACTACTCTTGCACACTCACGTATACCAAGACTCCACTAACACTACACACACCCACTTTTTTCTCTCATTCATATAAAATGGAAGAACCACCTTTTATATATAGGCATAGCCATCATATGGCGGTGGTAGTAAAATTCTAGGTCTTTCTTGATTGGTCCACCTATTTCTTTCATAATCCTAATAACTTTAGGATAGAAGGTTCTAGATAATTCTCTATAAGTAGAGAGAATTATAGAGAAGAGGTTGACTTCTAATAGATTAACCCACCTTCTTAATAATATGGGACGAAGGGAACATCCCATCATCCATAGGGTAACAAACTACAGTATTAAATACTCGGTAGTACTCTACAAGATATCTATAGATATCAACCAGATATGTTGCATTCAATTCTATGGACTAGCTAATTAATTTCTTATTACTACAGGTAAGCATGGAAAACATTCATTAAACTTCTCTTTATAAGCATGCATTAAACTTCTATCCCTACTTCTACCTTCTTATCATGCAAAGTGTAGGAGCACATCAAGATATGGATTAACCCCTCCCCCCCTTCTTTATTATACAGGACGCAGGGAACGTCATCCCATCATCCATGGGGTAACAAACTACAATTTGTACCCTACAATTATCTATATATATTGACCAGATATGTTGCATCGACTCTATGGACAATAAAGAGAAGTTTGAATTTATGGGCTTTACTTTAACTTTTTATTAAAAATTATAGGCTTTATTTCATTTTTTTATTACTTTAACTTTTTTTATGGGCTTTTAAAAACCCACACCTATAAAAATTATGGAGACCGAACCGAACCGACTGAAGTTTTTCGGTTAAAAAAACTTTGGTGTTTCGTTAAATAAAGAACGGTTTGGATTGAGATTTCCCAAACTGAAAACCAAAAAAACCAAAAAAATTACAACCGCACCGAACCGACTGATGCTCACCCCTAATATTTTATTTTATTACCTACTTGCATGTTACGTACGCATAATATTTCATGATATGTACGCATAATATTTCGTGTTTCCGGCGACCGATTGGACTGATCCGAACGTCTTGGAAAGCTGACTCGGATTCCTGCAGCTTTTGAGAGGACATTCTACACGGTTTCTTCTTCTAAAAAGGGCGAAATCTGCCTTCAAGCTGCTGCGTAAACAGCGACATTGTCAAACCACGTCATAGCGGAAGAATATCACGTAGATAAAACATATATACATGTCTGTATCCATATATATCCATCCGTTTGATTAAAAGAAAAGTAGTCAAGACTCGTGTCCCGGCGTCCAATTGGGGTTATCCATGTTTACGATGTGTATGGTTAATGTTCCCAGGGAATGAACTTATAGTAAAAGACATGGACATGGCAACGACATTGATTTATAATTATTATTTTTCTGATAAGTAAAATTTCTCTGAAAGCTTCTGCGTGTGCAGAGTCACGATAAAATCCACATCATATCTGTTGTATAACATGCAGATAAAATGTGCTTAGATGCCAGTATCCGTATATGTAATACCCCATATGATTAAATTTTTTAATTGGTCCACGTGTCCAATTTTGAGTCGCCGGAGTGGCGATATCGGAAAGTTTTTCGAGAAATCAAGATAAATAAAGTTCAAGTAGGTCGGTTTCAGAAAGTAGTGATAAGAATTTAATATTAAATCTTAGTTTAAAAGTTGGAATTGGGATTAAAATGATAAATGTCAAGAAAAGACACAAAATAAAGTTCAGGTATTAAGTGGTAATTTAACCAATTAGGTCTCAAGAATCAAAATTTATAAGCCTCGATGGGAAAATGTTAATTCTTGAGTCATAATTTATTAGATATAAATAATACGTATACGAACTGGTTAAAGGGTTAATTAATTTAGTTATGGACTACATCGAACAAAATAAAAGTTTAAAGGATAGTTAGTAACAAACAAAGAAGACAAGAACTAAAATGGTATTTTGACCATGCTATATATAGGAAAACCATTTGAAAGAAGAAATCAGAGAAGAAGGATCCAGAGACTTCAAGAATTCGATGATCAACTCCGTCAAGCCGCCGTTTCGCCGTTCGGAGTCCGTTTCAAGTGATTTTTGCGTCGATCTCTCCGGAATTGAAAGCTATATCAATCCTAAGCTTCATTTCAAGGTAAAAATCTCAAGATGTGATGCGGAATTGATAATTTGTTGGCTGTTTTAGAGTTAAAAATTGTAAATGTGTCGTATTCGTCGGAAATAGGTCGGTTTTGATGTTTTTGAAGTGTGAAATGGTAAGTTATGAATTAAAACGAATTAGGTATGTGTTGTTATGGATTTTGAGGGTCTTAGGGCTTCGGAAATGGTCCGGAAGCATCAAAAACGTCGCACCCGTTGGAGCGTGACGTGTTGCACTTTAGCACGTCGTGTTGGTGCACGACGTGCACCATCAGGGGGCACGACGTGCACCCGCACGTCGTGAACTAGGAAGGGAACGACGTTCCCTTCTTAAAGATTGAGGGGCACAACGTGCCCTACTTCGATCGTGACCTTCGGGGGACTTCCGGGAGTGAAAATGGCTTCCGATAGCATGATACGGGTGTAGAACTCTGACAAAATGTCTTAAAATGAATATTAATAAGACATTATAGAAAGGAACATTAGCATGATGAGTAATCAAGATAAGCATATAGATTGATTAAGAATTCGATTAAGAAATTATCGAAATTGAGAAACCGAATACGAAATAAAATGGTGATAACCTAAATCTATAACCTAGGGTTTTAGGTTTATAAAGTTCACATTTATGTACTAAACGTGTATTCGACTTATATGTGTATCAGACGTGTAAGAAAACGGTGAGGTCAGCAGACGTGGGCTAGTACGAGCATACTATCATATAAACCACATCATAGACTGGATAGCGGTCATAGTGAGTTGCACTTTACTTTCGTGTATTATGTATAAAAGTTATTTGGTATATATTTTATATATATCTATTTAAACACATCGCATTATATATATGAATTGTTGATATGTTATATGTTTTGATTGAATTTTATGTGTAAGAACCTAGTATGCGATCCAACGAAACTAGCTACCTGTTGGGTGTCAATAGGCTGTGTGATCACCAGTAATTGAGTCAATTTAGTGTGTCTGACTATGAGGAATGATTTGATAGTTATGCATGATATGATTATGAAAGTCGGAATATGAATGTGATACGAGTGAGAACTCGGTTAAAGTAACCTGAGCCCCGTATCTAGTAGGTTGGACCCACCATTTTGAATTAAGAGACTGGTCGCGGCTGACGTGGTTAAGTTATAATTACTCCCGGGCTGGACCATTTGGATCAATCTGATTTGAATATTCGTAAGTCATGATAAGTTTCAGGATTTTAGTTTCGAACGGATCAAATACTTGCTTATATATATTTTTGTATTAATTCTTATTTGAAATGCGATGTTATGTTTTTATAATACCGTTAGTAAATTCCAAGCTCACTCAGTATTTTCCCAAATACTGACCCCCCTCACTTTTGATGTCTTTTAGGTGCTTAGTGTCTGGACCTAGCTAAAGGTCGTTTTTTGGGATCTGGAAGTCAGCCGTACATGTATAGTCCTCGACTTCCATAGTGCTGCAGTAGTGGTCCTGTGTCGACAAAGTAGTAGCCTTGATAACAATATATTTTGGTTGGTGCTTTACTTGCTTTCTATGTTTATATCTTTTTGTAGGCTGCGTATGCTACATTTTGGTCACGGCACCAGATGCCGGTGACATGTTTATGATACGATAGTATGTACATAATCCCGTGAGGCCAGTTTATACGTGGTACAGTAACTAGAGTCCACGTGGATATCAGAAAGTGTAGTGTGAATATTTTTATATATATATATGTTTGCTTCCATTTGTGTTTGTTGTATTTTAAAGAAAAGGTTTTTAGTAAATTTAGGCTTGCTACGGGTTTCGGAGCTACAACTCCCATTCCCTAGCGCTGGTTGCGGCTCAATAATTTGGATCGTGACAGTATATATCCATCTTTTTTATTTTTTAAGAGGTAAAAATATATGTACAGGCACCGCTCGTGTTCCCGGCGTCCGATTGGGGTTTTCAGTGATTTCCTTTGTACTGTTAATATGGCCAGAGGATGAACTTATATCAAAAGAAATGGACATGGAAACGGTAACGGTTTATAATTATTTATTTTCAAGTAAGTAAAATAAATATTTGATTATTTTACTTTTAAGTTTAAAAATACGTAGCTTTTAATGAGAATTTATAATAAAACTACTTTTTTTCCGGGTAATTCCACAGTTTCTACAATATTTTACTTTGAATCGTGGATTTACTTCGAATCAAGTTTACTATCAAGAGATATAAAAGAAATATAAAATTTGGTCGGCTCTCTTCATGCCAAAATTCGTGTTTCCGACTTCCGATTGGAATGATTTAATTTCTGGCCGAGTTAGCATAAGATTCTACTGTAATTTGTGACCAAGTTAGTATACATTTTAGTATAAGATTGTTCTGTAAGATTCTTTTGTAATTTAGTGTCGATAATTTTCACACTCTTGTTTATGATATTTAATTAATATGTATGGCTAGAGTTAAGGCACATTGTCAAACTTTTGATACCAGGTTAATCTTATTGATGTTGCGGAGGTATCTGTCGTCAATCATAATATAGATCATGTCGTATGCCTATAGCATCAAAGTCTAGGAACTGTGAGTTATTTCTGGATATTTTTAGCTAAATCACTCAGTTTTCTAAACAAGTCAACAAAAACCCCCTTAATTATGTGACCAGAGAATCGCCTTTCCTTATTAATGGGTTTTATGGTACAAAAAAAAGAATTAATAATCAAGAGATACAAAAGCAGCCCGGCTGTTCACGCCACAACTCGTGCTTCCGGCATCAGACTGCTTGTGGAGCTGCTATTTCAAACGAAGCAGAGCCAATGTTGACAAAGAGAGCAACCATTTCTCTTTAAACTAAAATTTTATTATGACTTCTAATTTAATTTAACTTCATATTCTTCATATATATTGCCAATTTTATTAATTTTTTATAACAATATCAAATATCTATATCATTATAATATTTGCTCTCTTTTTTGTACCATAATAGTTTTTTCATATGTTTAATGCTTTAATTCATACCCAAAGACTTTAATCAACTGGTAGTGTGTTTTATATCTTTAGAAGAGTCAATCGGCTAAAATTATATAAAACTATAAGCAAAACTAAATATTATGTTTGAACTACAAAAAAATTAAAATTGTATACAATAATTTTTGTATCAATAACATATAGTAATATAATCACTAATCATAATATGAGAATTTATAATTGTATTTAATATAATATTTCTAAACTTAAATAAAATAAATCAAATGTATAAACATACTATGATAAAAATATCATAAAATTGATAATATTATATTAATTCGCGCAATTGCGCGGGTTTACGACTACTTTTTTTAATTGATACGTACATTTAGAATACACATATAAAACACGTATAACGGATTGAGAGAAACACTAAAAATACATATACATCGATAAAAACTAACAATTGAAACTCTAAAGAGTCGGTTACCATCTTTGACAAAAAAATATACCAATAAAAATAAACTGTATGTGTATTATTTATTCAAATTAAATCTCAATTAAAAAACATTGGTATAATCATAACACAAATAATGTTGAGAGTAGGGAGGAAGGGGTAGTTTAAATATAGTTGTGTAGGTGTCTTTCTTAATTCGAGTTAGAGCATATATTTTTAAGATAAAATATGTCTAAGTATTTTAAAACTATATCAAGTAGATATAACGGAGACACGCGTAAACATTTATAACATTTATATGCTCCAAAGATAACAAACCAATTAAATATACTTTGAAGATTCATGACACTCGAATAATAGAACTGCATTAGCTCCATTACAGTTAAACAAAAGTAAAGCAATTGTATATACTGCAGACACTATATTTTTTTGCTAACTTAATTGTGGTCACCTAATACCAATATTAATATTAAAAATTTTGATTCATCAAAAAGTCATTTTTTTAAGGTATGGATATGAAAAGCTAAAATAAATGTAGTCAAGCCACGTAAGCCCCACAAGAGTATTAACTCCTTAATTCAGATTCTGGGAAGTGGCTCCGCCCCTATTTAATACGATATGGCAAGTGAATGTAGACGACAATCCGTCTATTAACTGCAGTAAACATTAAAAAGACTTGTTCAGTCATAGATCTTTTAGTAATAATACGTCAGTGGAAATTTCAAGACTATGGGTTCCATCTAGTCTAGTGTCCAGCGGTTCTCTGCATCACCATTAATAATGAATTCAATGGATTCAAAAATTGAAAAGCTTACCACAGGTATCAATGATAATCTCATCTCGATGAGAATAAAATTTCAAAAAGAAAAACCTAACAAAGGTGGAGTAGTACTATATTGATCTATAACGAGGGATCCTTACGTTGAAAAATATAACATATTTCATGATACGTATACATAATAAACTAGATGTACGTACTTGCATGGTTTCCAAAGAAGCCTCAAACAAACAATTACATTAACATCGTTTGGATATATTCATATTGGTCATTCCGAATTTATATAGTGAATTTAAACAACTAGAAATTACATAATTTATTTGTGATTCTAAATATTAAAATCTGAATCGTCTTGTAAGGGGTTTGGAAGCATTGTAGCATCAGCATACACTATGATATCCAAATTTGTGAAACATTCAGCAACAAATGTACGACTTCCACCAAAAATAATCCATGTTGAAGAGATGTTATAAGCTTCAATGGATTGAAAATTACCAGCAAGAGCTTCAAGCCGGACGCATCTATCATCACTAATGTTTTTTTTCAATAACAAAATGGTGGCGGCTACTTGATGACGGTCCAAGACGACACAATGTTAAACTGTTTCCAGTAGGTTGTGAATTGTTGTGCAAAACAAATACAGCATTGGATTTGTTCTCTTGTAAAAAAACAAAAAACTCATAATCAACTCTAAGCGAAACAACAAAACTGCTATCAAAATCAAAATTAGTAACAGAGTGATTATGCATCATTTTGCAGTGAGCGTAAATAATTTCAGATGAGCCAACAAAAGGACAGCCTGAAATAGGGCATGAACAATCAACAAATGATGGATCCATTGCTGCTCTTATTACTAAAAAATAGATTAATATGAACTTTTTAAAACTATTCAAATGCATAATGGGTATAACCAAACGACCTTTTTATAGTACAATTTGAAATATCCCTGGCCTATTCAATGTCCATACTCACGGCCAAACTACCTCCTAAGAATTATTAATGACTAGCAAAATGACCAAGCGGCAAGCGTTGCCTTGGCTTTCTATCAATGTTTAACTCGTTAATAAAATATTTATTCAGTGCGATAATTTTTATTAACAATTACATATAGTTTTTCTAAAAAAAACAATTACATATAGTTTAATAATGTATATAGTTTTACCAATGTAAATTTAATTATATATATATATAGTTTTATCAAGATTTGATACTACTATCTTTTATGATGCGGGTTTGTAATTTGAGCAGTTTAATATTTCATGTTATATCTACAGGATATGATTTAAAATACTAGAATCTTAGGTACTTAATTAATGTTATTATTAAAACTTGAACCAAGTTGACTAAAGACTAACTTAACTAAGGATATTTTAGTGAAATACTTAATTAACTAACTTTCTTAAAAGGAAATCAACCATTTATTTGGAACATCTAAAAAGGGAAATCAGCCTATCTTTTGTGGACGGAGGGAGATCAGCCTCTCCATGAGAATATACAGTTGGTAAAACATTTAAACCATTACTATCTACGGGTTATTCTAGACATAGGGAAAGGACATAAAATTTGCTACAAGATAGAGAAAGTCTATCTTTACTATCCACGGGTTATTCAAATAAAAGACAGACTGCTTATGAGTCTTAAATGAAAACATTTTTTTTAGGATAAACGAAAGCATTTAGTAGTACTATTATTTAACAACTGCCTTATATTAATGATGAAGCAAAGAGCCGGTGGAAAATAGATTAAATGGAATCCACAGTGTTGAAATTTCCACTGACATACTAATACTAGAAGGAAGATCTATGACTAAACAAGTCTCTTTAATGATGATTACTTCAGTTTATAGACGGCTTGTGTACAGTCACTTTGCCATATCGTATTAAATAGGGGCGGAGCCAGAATCTGAAGTCAGGATTTACACGATACCGGAATACTCTTGTAGGGCTTACGTGGAAAAGTAATACTCTTGTAGGGGGAAATATTCCAGCAGGACGAGCGAAGAAACAAAGATTGAAGGCATGTCATGAGAGAAAGGAAAAAAACAAATGTAGCAGATGTGGACAATGGGGGCATAATAAGAAGACATGCCGTAATCTTCCAAATTGAAGTTAATTTTGTCATCTTTATAATTTAAGAAGAATAATGTTATTTTAGATGGTTTTAAGTGATTTATTTATATTTAGAAATTGTTATCATTTTTAATAAAAATAATTAAGCCCTTAACATGTTTTTTTAAAATTTTATTATTAATCCCTTAACTATGTGCAGTTAACTATTAGTTAACTAGTAGGGTTTTAATAGATATGTACTAGTTTTTGTATAAATATTCTTTAAACATGAAAGTTTTAGTTAACTAATAGTGACATATCATATAACTTATAGTAAACGATAATTTACAAAATTGTATAACATAATTTAAATAAAAGGGATAATATAACAAAATGCAATATATGATTAAATAAAAAATGTTTGCAAAAAACAACGTCGGATGAAAACAGTTAAACACCCATTAATGTTGTAAATCTAAAAAAAACAAAACAATTCCAATGTGTAAAACACAATTAATTTTTGAGAACGTCCTTCAACTTTGGTTTGGGTTCTACCTCCATACCACTGTCAATATTGTTAGCATGCTTCATGCTTGCATACTTCAAAAAAAGATACGCAATCCATTCCCGATGGTTCTCAATGGGAAACGCTGCTGGAATTAGTTGATTTTTGATCAAATGTTCAGCGAAAGCCAAAACAAATACTCCGCAATCGGTGATGAAATAGGAAAACTAGTTAATAACTAGAAATTAAAAAAATATAATATAATATTAAAAAAATCACCTTTTCTGCTCAGTTGGTAAATTAGTGACATAGGCAATGGAAAAGGGGGAATCCGGCAATTTTTGTCGATATGCAGTGGATTGTAGGTCTACGTCCGTCCAAAGATTGTAAACATCCAACAGAGCAAAAATCTTGGGAAGCACGACATAATATTTCTTAGCAGCTTTTTCAGATTCAATCATGGACGTAGCAGTGTCCAACGAATTGTAAACGTAGACACACCTGTTTTTAAACACCAGATGACCCAAAATCCAATATTTTTTGTTGGTTAAATGCATTGGAAACATTACCTCATCTACATCTTTCCATGGAGTGTTGCATAGAATGCCTTAACCTTGGACGTAATCAGCAACGATGTTTAGATCGTTGACCGTTGATGTATCGCCCTTGTTCTTCGTGTAAAGCTTAAACAACCCCTTTATTCTGTCATCTAATAGACAGTCTGTGGTAGTTATTCGCAAGCCATTGTGTGGATTATACTTAGCCTTCTTGCGAATAAAATACATGCCGACGTCGATATGCTGCGAAAACAATATTAAAAGTTAATATACATAATTCAAAAAAAACAGCTGTAAGTTAACCATTAGTTAACTGTTAACTTATATAATTTACAGTTATATTTTATAATTCTTAACTTATGTCAATACAAAATAACTGTTATCTAAAATAACTAGAAGTGTACTATAAGTTAACTATAAGTTAACTATTAATTAACTGTGAACAGGTATTATATTTTATTATAACTAATAATGATTTAAGGAGGTACATAAACAGCTACCGGAGTACAATCAATAGGTGGGGCCTGAGAATAGTGAAAATAATACATTTAATTAATGGTTAACTTAAAGTTAACTAATATTTAACAGTTAACTAATGGTTAACTAATAGTTAACTCTGAATTGACTACTAAGAGTTACCTCAGCTATATTAGCAATTTCAAGATCCATTTTGGCTGCATCTGTTGCTTTATGTAAAACACTTGGATCAGTGGATACCTCCTTAAAAAGAGAAAATAATTCATTTAATTTGATTAAGAAAAGTATAGCAATATGCAACTGATAATATTAAAAAAACATGTACAATTATGACCATACCTCCGTTGCATTTGAAATTTCAAACTCCCTCCCGACTATGTCTGCTGCTTTGTGTAACGCACTTGGATCAATGTCGTCAAAGAGACTTGGACATTGAAGTTTATCGAATGCAACAACCTTATAGAAAACAAATATATCACCCTTTTACTGAAAAGACTAAACTTGAATGAATGTATACAAAAATTTAAAGATATTAAACCTTTTCAGCAACTTGTTCAGTTCCTTGGTCTTCATGCAGGGCTGTTTCACTCTCTTTTGCTTGTTCATGAAGGAATGTTTTATGATTAGTTCTTTGCTCAGTCTCTTTTTGTTGGAAAATATTAAACATGGGTGTTAAAATGACATAATTATTTGTTATTTTGATGCTTAATTTTGAGATGGACCCACTATCCGAAAGTGTCAGATCTTGGTGGTTTTGTATTCTCTACGGTGAGTAGATCAAAACCGTATATTATATGCTCAAAATAGTTCAAAGGGTGAATGAGAATTGATGCTCAAAAGTCACACCTTGAAAAATTAATTTGAAAAGAAAATTATCCATTCCCACATTGGTTGGGAAACTTCACTTGATGTAGTTTATATTGAATTATTCATTAGCTTAGTTACAAGCTAGTGAGCCTAAGGGCTCACAATTCAATCAATCAACTTCAAGGGACAATGGGTGTGCGCTCGATCAGTACACGCGAATGCAATGATAAAACTAGCCTCGTGCAAGTTTTATTTTACATTTTCAATTTTCTTTTTAAATTACATAACACCCGGTTTATTTTTTATTTTATTTTTTAACTTATCAATTTAAGTTTTGTAACTTGCTATTTAAATTTTATAACATGTCTCCTTTATTATACAATAAAGAAGATGCATGTTATGGAATTTTGATGGCTATATAAAGCTTGTGATAGAGTTCGGATGATAATTCTGGTTCGTTGAGAACAACACTTCAGTATTGTTGTGTTTCGTTTTATCCTGGGAAACAGTTGCAATTCACATACTGTGAGGGAAAATCTGTTTTAAGGAAAGCGTGTGATACACGTGACTCGATTCAATTTATTTACATTTTCTATTTTCAATTGCATTTACTATTTCTATTTATTGTTTATATTATCAATAAATTATTATTTCTGTCTGTGTATTATTTTGCCTAACAATCTTAAAACAGATTTTTCATCTGCCGTTTATGGCAATTTAATAAACGTACGCGTCTTAAATGGTTTGTGTACCTGTAATACGCAGATGCAGAAAATTGGCGGAATCAATTGAAAACGGATTTCATTTGTCTTCTTTGTTTGACTAACAAATTTATTAAGCTGTTTTGCAGGATTTAAGTTTATATTAGTTTTTGATAAATTAAAACTAATATTATTTTTTAGGGCAGAATTTTAATATTATGTTAATTTTATAATTGGATTTTGTTTTAATTAGAATAATAAAAAGAAGATTACATTTTTGAGGTAGAAATAATTTTTTGAAAATGCGGAATTTATAATAAAAAATAAACTGCAGATTTATTTTTTATTTGTATTTTGAAGATTTAATATTTTAATTAAAAAAATAAGAAAAGAAAAATAAAATATTTTGGGAAGTTTTAATTTTCAAGACAGTTTTATTAAGGGACTATTTAATTTTCTACACTATTAATTTTCTGCACTAATTTATGTTATTTTCTGCACAATTTTATTTCATTTTCTACACAGTTTTGTGCATAAAAAAAATTAATTTATGAGCAATTATAATAAGAAAAAATGGGCAGTTTACTAACATAAGTTGTAGACAATTTTACGGTTTAATTATTTTTTTTTTTTGAAATTTTTTAAGCAGTTTCGAATTAAACTTCAAACTTGTTTCATAACAATTTTAAAAACGTTTTTGGGGTGCTTTTGAAAGAAAAAAAAAATCTGGACAGTTTTTTAAAATAATTTTTGGCAGCATTTTTTTTAATATAAAAAAAATTACTTTGGTCATTCAAATTTTAATTGCAGATTATATTTGCCTAGAAATTTGAAAAATTTGGACAGTATTTGTTAAGTAAATAATTTATTTATTTTGCAATATTGAATACAATTAAATTTGTATTAATATGCGTTTCTTATTGTTTTCAGAAATGGAATTCTTTAGAGAAAATTCTAGAAATGCGATTTCGAATCAAATTCCAGTTGTTCCTGTAGCACCGGTTTCGATTCCTTTGAATCATGCTGAAAAACCGGAGAAATTCAACAGATTGAATTTCAAAAGATGGCAACAAAAGATGTTTTATCTGACCACGTTGGGTCTGTCCAGATTCTTGATGGAGGATGCTCCAAAATCTGATGATGAATGTGAGAACCAAATTCGTATGGCTGTTGATGCATGGAATAATTCCGATTATTTATGTCGTAATTATTTAATGAATCGTTTAAGTGATTCATTGTATAATGATTACTATACTAAAAAGACAGCTAAAAAATTATGGGATTCATTAGACCATAAATATAACTCTGAGGATGTTGGCGCCAAGAAACATATTGTTCGGCGATTCCTAGATTATAAAATGGTAGATTCCAAAACGGTGGTTAATTCAGGAACTTCAGGTGATAATTCATGAAATTCATGTGTAACCCAATAGCAACTAGAAGGGGGGGGGTTGAATAGTTGCCGCTAAAAACTTTTGCGGATTAAGAATTTGATTACAACTAATCTAATGGAGGTTTGAGAAGGAAGAACACATAATATTTATAGTGGTTCGGTGATTAACACATTCACCTACATCCACTTTGCTCAAACTAGAGGTTTCCACTAAACTTGGAGTTTATACAAGTTCACTCCCTACTTAGATTTTCAAAGGCTCAACCCAAACCAACAACAACAACCTATAGTTTTTCTAGGCAAAACTACAAACCAAACAACAACAACAACAACGTTTCTAGGGTTCACTCTTAAACCAACAAATTATAAAGGTTTTTCACACAAGATTTGAAGATTGCTTGACAGGTTTGAAAGCTTTTGTTGTCTACTCTTTTTCATACACAACAGTATGATATATATAGGCCTCCAAACAAATCTTCCCGTTACTCTTTTTGTGTGAATCAAAAGAGTAACAAATCAGCTTTTCCAAAGTAGCCTTGGCAGACAGAGTTCGCGCCCGACAATTAGGGTTCGCGCCCGCGAACGGCTTCTTGGAGAAAGTTCTCAACAGTCCTCTGCTGAAGTGTCAGTACCTCGTTGGGTGCAATAAATGACCGTTGTAAATCAACTTCTAGAAATTTGAACTTCGCGCCCGCTAAGTTATGTTGGCGCCCGTGAACTATAGTTCGTTCTCAGTGCTTAAAAAACTTGGCACTCGCAAGCTTCAGTCCCTTTTCTTATCTGATCAAGTTCGCGCCCGCGAACTAAAGTTGGCGCCCGCCAACTTCCACTGGACAGCTTGGTGTTCAAAAAATTTGATTATCGCTAGAGATGTCTGATTTGCTTTCTGAGTGTTCTGGGGGGGATCCTACGCACTTAAATAGAATACTAGAACCTTTGGTGTTAATTGTCATGGTCAAAATAGAAGAGATATTGAATCACTTAAGGTCCAACATTCTCCCCATTTTGGACTTTGACAATTAACACAAGAAAAACAAGTATAAGTTGAAAACTAAACTTTGTCTCCCCCTCAATTTATGCATATAATACAAAAAGAGAAAAGTTAAGTTATCTCTCCCCCTTTGGAAAAATCAAAAAGCAAAAAGAGGACACGGCATAAGCATAAATTGCACGAGTTTGAATACAATATCATAAGCACAAGTATAATACTAGAAGCATAAAGAAACATATTTGTGTTCCAACCACACCTAGAAAACCAACCGAAGTAAAATGACTATGAAAGTAAAACATGATATGCAAGTGAAGGTATGAAATGGGTAGGGTCAATCTTCATCATCATCGGGGTCTTCATTGTGAGAAGGTGAAGTAGAAGCGGAGGGCGAAAAGGACCAATGAGAGTCAAATTTGTTTTTGAGATAAGTCATCCCTTCCTTGATAGTAGTTACCTCCCCCTCAAGCATTGTCATCCTTGACATCATATGAACATTTTGTCCATAAAAAGTTTCAAACATTTGAGCTTGAGACATGGTTGCAAAAGGAGGTGGAGGATTACTTGATGAGGCGTGTGGATCCATATGTGGCCATGATTCACGCTCTTCTTGCCTCATTGCCCTTGCGGCTTCCTCAACATCTTCCTCAATATTAGTAGAGGAGACCATTCTTTTCCTTGCTAGCCTTTCAATCTCACCACCAATGACATTCGCACCAAACAAATATTGAATAGAGTTATCATGAACAATGATGGCCTTAGAAGAATGCTCAAAGGGCTCTTGGTCCAAGGGAGCACATTTCCAATGAAAAGGTTGAGGACTAGCATTCTTGACTTGAGAAGTGAGGGCTTTGGCCTTTTTGACTAGGCACGTCACAAAAGAAGCAGCCCTTAGGTGACCCCCTCTCTTATCAAGATCAAAAAAATAATTCATAGAGTAGAAACCACACGAAAATTTAATACCTTTAGTTGCAAGGTAGAGGAAAAGCACATCCTTCTTGGAAATTTTCTCGTTGCCCTCACTTCTTGCATGAATAGAGTGAGTAATGATGCGATGAAGGATGAATAAGGGTAGGGTCTTCAAGGACTTGGCGGTTGCGGAATTGGAGCGATATGGTGTGATGGTGCTAATTTCTCCCCAAAATTCCTCAAAGTTGAACCGAACTTGAGAAGGGCATGTAGGATGCCCCCTTTCAAAGCCAAACGCATCATCAACTTCTTCTCTTGAGAGCCGATAATGTCTTCCTTGAACTCGAAAGGAGACCCCAAAGTAACCAACTTTTCCATCTTGCTTGCGAATGATGTAGAGTGAAGATTGCGACTCAAATTTTCATACCCATCATGGTGATGAGAATAAACAAATTTCCTCCACCCGAGATTGTCAATGATTTCCAAAACATCTCTTTTCACATTGCTTGCTTCCAAACCCGTAAAATATATGTAGCGGCTAGGCAAGACAGACCTCTCATGAAATTTACTAACCCTTAAATTCAAGGTCTCTTGATCATGAGTTGGAATTTCCACTTGAGGTGGAATTGCTTCTCTTTGGCTAGAGGAAGGACCTTGAGATTTCTTGCCTTGTGTTTTTCTTCTTAATGAGCGAAGGGGGGTATCCATGATGCAAGTGAAAAATGATGATGAACAAGAGTATTTGATGAGAAAAATGAATGATTTTGATAGCAAATAGTGTTAGAAATGTTGTAGAATGTTGTAAACACTAGAACTACTTAAGGGGAGTATTTATAGGCATGAAAAACGACTCCAACGGCTAGTTAACGGCTAGTTTGACCCATTAAATGCATTGAAAACTGCTGCCCAACGGCTATATTTTTTTTTAAATTCGAAGGAGTTCGCGACCGCGAACTTTTACTGCTGAAAATTCTATTTTAAAAAGCAAACTTCGCGGGGGCGAACTAAAGTTAGCGACCGCTAGTTTTGACTGGACACAAAATTTTTCAAAAATTGACATTTGCAATAAAAAGGAATCACGTCTTGGTTTTCATAAGTTAGAACACATTTGATGTGAAATGAAGGACTATGCAATTTAATTCATGAGAAGAATCAACTAACTAAGGTCCAAACATTTACGCATGTTATCATAATAAGATGAAAATAAATAACATGCTAAACAAACAACCGTAGAATCACAAAATACATTACGAAGCACGTAAATTCGGATGCTTAGAGTCACATAGCAAACAAATCACAGCAAGGTAGACCCATCAATCATACCAATTTCTCGTAAGATAAAAGACATTCTCTCCTCATTTAAGGGTTTAGTGAAAATATCTGCCAATTGATTGTTTGTATCTATGAATTCTATTACAACATCTCCCAATTGGACATGATCACGCATAAAATGGTGTCTAATATCTATGTGCTTGGATCTAGAGTGTTGGATCGGGTTCTTGGACAAGTTGATCGCACTAGTATTGTCGCATTTCAAGGGAATATGATCAACTACAATTCCATAGTCCTTAAGATGTTGTCGAATCCAAAGAACTTGGGTACAACAACTTCCCGCGGCTACATATGCGGCTTCGGCCGTGGACAAGGCAACCGACACTTGTTTCTTACTATGCCAAGAAACAAGGCAACTGCCTAGGAATTGACAAGTTCCCGATGTACTTTTTCTATCTATGACACTACCGGCATAGTCCGCATCCGAATAAGAAACAAGGTCAAAGGGATTCTTCCTAGGATACCAAAGACCCAGGTGTTGTGTGCCCATGAGATATTTGAAAATCCTTTTAACATGAAAATAATGAGACTCTTTCGGATAAGATTGAAAACGAGCACAAAGACAAACACTAAACATTATATCCGGTCTACTAGCGGTAAGAGAGAGTAAGGAACCAATCATACCTCGATATTTCTTTTCATCAAAGTTCTTACCATTTTCATCCTTGTCAATTTTAACATTGGTGGGCATTGGGGTTTTGCTTGTCTTACATCCATCCATGCCAAATCTCTTGAGCAATTCTTTAGTATATTTTGCTTGGTTGATGAATAATCCCTCATTGCTTTGCTTGATTTGAAGTCCCAAGAAAAACTTGAGTTCTCCCATTAAACGCATTTCAAATTCATTTGTCATGCACTTTGAAAAATCCTCACAAAGCAACTCATTAGTATCACCAAAAATTATATCATCAACATAAATTTGCACAACAAGGATGTCTTTAAAACTTCTTTTGATGAAAAGAGTGGTATCCACTTTACCCTTAGTAAAACCGTTTATGATGACGAATGTGCTAAGCCTATCATACCAAGCTCTAGGTGCTTGTTTCAACCCGTAAAGAGCCTTGTTAAGCTTAAAAACATGGTTAGGAAATTCAAAGTTTTCAAAACCCGGAGGTTGAGAAATAAATACTTCTTCTTAAATAAAACCATTTAAAAAAGCACTCTTCACATCCATTTGATAAAGTTTGAAATTCAGATGACATGCAAATGCAAGCAAAATTTTAATAGCCTCTAATCTAGCCACGGGAGCAAAGGTCTCATCATAATCGATACCTTCCTCTTGGCTATATCCTTTGGCAGCAAGTCTAGCTTTGTTTCTAGTAATGACTCCATCCTCATCAAGTTTATTTCTAAAGACCCATTTTGTGCCAATAATAGAACCAAAGCTAGGCCTAGGGACTAATTCCCAAACATTACTCCTCTCAAATTGGTTGAGTTCATCATGCATTGCAATCACCCAACACTCATCATTGATAGCCTCTTCAATGGTCCTTGGCTCAATTTGAGAGAGAAATGCAAGGTTGTTAGAGGCTTGAGATCTAGTAAATATACCTCTTTGGAATCCATCAAGTACGTGCTTTCTTGGGTGGTTCTTCGTTGTTCTTGTCGCTTTAGGGAGTTCCGGGTGTGAATCTTCCTCTTGTGGAAAGTCTTCCTCAAGTGTTGTTTGCATTGGTGCACTTTCTTGAGGTTTCTTTTCATCATCCATTTTGTTGCATGTGGGATCATCCTCTACAATGTCTAGTGATCCAAAGTGATCTACAAAATTCATACCTTTCCCATCAAGTGTATTGTTTTTATCAAATACAACATGCATAGATTTTTCAACAAGAAAAGTGGACTTATTGAATACTCTATAGGCTTTTCTACATATAGAATAACCTAAAAATATGCCTTCATTGGATTTTGAAGCAAATTTATCTAGGTTATCCTTTGTATTTAATATGAAGCATTTGCACCCAAAAACTCTTAGATATGCAATATTGGGTTTTCTTCCCATCCATAACTCATAAGGTGTTTTATTCAAAATGGATCTTTTCAGAACACGGTTTTGCACATAACAAGAAGTATTGACGGCTTCCGCCCAAAAAATAGCTTGGTAATTTAAATTCATTTAGCATAGTCCTTGCCATTTCTATAAGAGATCGATTCTTCCTTTCCACTACCCCATTTTTTTGGGGGGTTCTAGGACAAGAGAACTCATGAGAAATGCCAAGGTGTTCACAATAGCTTTCAAAAAGATGATTTTTAAATTCACCACCATTGTCACTTCTTATACTCATAATGTAATAACCCATCTTGTTTTGAACAAGTTTTGAAAAACTTTTAAAAGCATCAAAAGTGTCATTCTTATGAGCCATGAAAATAACCCAAGTATATCTAGAGTAATCATCAACAAGAACATAGGTATAATGCTTGCTACCCAAACTAGCAACTCTAGATGGTCCAAATAGATCCATATGAATCAATTGAAGAGGTTTGGATGTGCTTACCACCTTTTTGGATTTGAAGGATGACTTGTGTTGCTTCATCATTTGACATGAAGCACAAACTTTGTCCTTCTCAAATTTAATATCTGGAAGACCCATCACAAGTTCTCCTTTTCTCAAGTTGTCTATTAACTCCATGTTAGCATGGGCAAGCCTTCTATGCCAAAGCCAAGGCTCGTTCTTTGTGGACATAAGACACTTGAGATTCTTGTTAGAAGTTGAGTCCAAGTCAATTATGTAAATATTTTCACTCCTTTCTCCTCTAAGGATGGTCTTGTTATCACTCACTTGAGTAATGTAACAAGCCTTAGAGTCAAAAGTGACTCTTAAGCCACTATCACATAATTGACTTACACTCAACAAGTTATGCTTCAAACCATCAACTAAGAGAACATTTCTAATGCAAGAAGATGAGTTTGAAGTCTTACCAATCTTACCAATACCAACCACTTTTCCTTTTGCATTGTCACCAAAGGTTACATAGCCACCATCCTTTGATTGAAGGGTCGTGAATAGCTGTGAAGTTCCGGTCATGTGCCTTGAGCACCCACTATTCACAATCCATGGTTGATTTTCATTGATGGCTACTCCTTTGCCCTATAATACACGAAGGAATTAAGAAGCTTTAGGTACCCAAATGTACTTGGGTCCTTGAGGGTTAGTCTTGGAATCATCCAAGTGAATCAAGTTCAAGTGGATTTTCCTCACATAGCACCTTCCATTTGTATGCCCAACCTTCATGCAATAGAAACATCTAATGGTTGACTTAGCCCTTTTAGGCTTAGGTCTCCATGTTCTAGAATGATTTGAAGGAGCATCCTTTCCACAAGAGCAACATGTGTGAGGTTGTCTTGTGTTGGTGTAAGCATTCTTCCCCTTGGGTGGTTGTCCCTTGGGGTTGGGACCTCTAGGCTTAGCATTCTTGGGAATGCTTGGTCTAGTGTCCTTAGCCTTAGCATTTGATGGAATTCTTGGCTTGGTGACTTTAGTCTTATCATCCTTAGATGTGTTGGCCTTAGCTTGAGGAGGATCAACATCCATCTTAGTCATAGAAGGACTAGAGGGTGTTGTCTCCTTTCTGAACTCCACATCTATAGAGGACGAATGTGTTGTTCTAGCCCTTTTGAAGGTGGTTCTAGAGGGTGGAGATGATGAGCTATTGGCCACAAAACCCAAGGCTTCCTTAGAGGAAGAGGGTCTTTGGAAAGTCAACATCTCATCCAAAGATTGTTTTCCTTTTTGAAATTTAGTCAAAGAAGTTTTGTACTCAACAACTTCCTTTTTCAATTTCTCATTCTCTTCTTTCAGAGAGTCGAGAGAAGTGAGATTAGAAGTATTGAGTAGAGAAATTGAATTTTTCAAAGATTCATTTTGTAGATTCAAATTAACAATTTGTTTTTGAAAATCATTAATTTTGGCCTCAAGCAAGGAAAAGTCTTCTTTGTTTTTCAAATTGTTTCTCTTATAGCTATTGACTTTCTTAGCCATGGTTTTAATCATTTCCACCTTCTCATCTCCACTATCACTTTCATGATCATGGGTAGAGAGATCATCAATAGAAGAAGAAGAGATAGAGGAGTCATTGTGTACCTTGGTGGGAGAGGCTTCCTCTATATTGGCCATGAAACAAATGTTGGCTCTTTCACTCTCATAGTCCTCATCCTCTTCACTAGAGTCATCCCATGTCACTTTGTAAGCCCTTTTCTTGACTTCCTTATCTTTCTTATGTGATCTTTGTGGGCTCTTCTCATTGTTGTTGCATTCATTTTTCATATGGCCTTTCTTGCCACACCCATAGCACTTCACATCTTCCTTCTTGAAGAGCCTTTTGTGAAATTCTCTCTTACTTTTGTCTTGCTTCCTCTTGATGTAGTTGTTGTATCTCTTGGTGAAGAAAGCCATTTCTTTGTCACTCCCATCATCCGAGTCCAATTCAAGAAAGTCATCTTCACTAGAGTAGCTTGACTCCTTAGCTTCCTTTGCCTTGATTTCTTTAACCTTGGTCTCCTTGGCCTTCAAAGCTATCACCTTCTTCTTTTCTTCCTTAGGCTCTTCCCTTTTAATATACATTTCAAAGGTGAGAAGCTTACCAATTAATTCATCGGTGTTGAGCTTTGTGAGATCATTTGCTTCCTCAATGGAAGTAACCTTTGACTCATAGAGACTCCTTGGCAAAGACCTCAAGATTTTGCTATTGACATCTGCGTTGGAGTAGTGTTTCCCATACATCCTTAATGCCTCAACAATCTTGAGAAGTCGGTTGGTCATCTCGGTCACCTTCTCTCCGGCCTTGTGGAAGAACATCTCATATTCTTGAGTTAGGAGTTGAATCTTCTTAAACTTCACTTCACTAGTTTCTTCATGATGATTCTCAAGAGTAATCCATATCTCTTAAGCGGTTTGACAGTGAAGAATTTTTCCTCCTTCTTCTCTAGAGAGTGCATGATAAAGAGTGGACATGCACTTGTTGTTCTTCAAGTAGGCAATTTCCTCAAGGGGAGTCCAAGCATCTCTTGGCTTATTCACCTGAACACCATCAACAAGATTTGTAGGACACACCCATTGCTTCCTTATGCATTTTCATAGATTCACATTTTCACTATCAAGATACTTCTCCATCTTTTGCTTCCAATATGCATAATCGGTACCATCAAAGTATGGTCGTATGGAATTGTTAAGAAACCCTTCCATTGCTTTTGGATCTTCAAACTCTTGCAATTAAGCACAACTAGAGCACCTAGCTCTGATACCACTTGTAACCCAATAACAACTAGAAGGGGGGGGGGTTGAATAGTTGCCACTAAAAACTTTTGCGGATTAAGAATTTGATTACAACTAATCTAATGGAGGTTTGAGAAGGAAGAACACACAAGATTTATAATGGTTCGGTGATTAACACATTCACCTACATCCACTTCCCTTAAACTAGAGGTTTCCACTAAACTTGGAGTTTTTACAAGTTCACTCCCAACTTAGGTTTTCAAAGGCTCAACCCAAACCAACAACAACAACCTATAGTTTTTCTAGGCAAAACTACAAACCAAATAACAACAACAACAAGAGTTTCTAGGGTTCACTCTTAAACCAACAAATTACAAAGGTTTTTCACACAAGATTTGAAGATTGCTTGACATGTTTGAAAGCTTTTGTTGTCTACTCTTTTTCATACATAATAGTATGATATATATAGGCCTCCAAACAAATCTTCCCGTTACTCTTTTTATGTGAATAAAAAGAGTAACAAATTAGCTTTTCCAAAGTAGCCTTGGCAGACAGAGTTTGCGCCCGCCAACTAGGGTTCGCGCCCGCGAACGGCTCCTTGGAGAAAGTTCTCAAAGGTCCTCTGCTGAAGTGTCAGCACCTCGTTGGGTGCAATAAATAACCGTTGTAAATTAGCTTCTAGAAATTTGAACTTCGCGCCCGCTAAGTTATGTTGGCGCCCGCGAACTATAGTTCGCTCTCAGTGCTTGAAAAACTTGGCACTCGCAAGCTTCAGTCCCTTTTCTCATCTGATAAAGTTCGCTCCAGCGAACTAAAGTTGGCGCCCGCCAACTTCCACTGGACAGCTTGGTGATCAAAAAATTTGATTATTCGCTAGAGATGTCCGATTTGCATTTCGAGTGTTCCGGGGGGATCCTACACACTTAAATAGAATATTAGAACCTTTGGTGTTAATTGTCATGGTCAAAATAGAAGATATATTGATTCACTTAAGGTCCAACATCATGCTGTGGGGATGGCTTTAAGTGAATCTTTCCAAGTGGCGGCTCTTATTGAGAAATTGCCACCTGGATGGAAAGACTTCAACAATTACCTTAAGCATAAGCGAAAGGAAATGAGCATGGAGGATCTAATTGTTAGACTTCGAATTGAAGAGGACAACAAAGGGTTTGAGAGAAAACTCAATGCATTTGTGGCAAAAGCCAATGTGATGGAGCTGGGTCAAAGCTCAAAGAAGAAAGCTTCTGGGAAAAGGTTCAAGATTGGGCCTAAAGGTGGAATTTCAAAATCAATGAAATTTCAAGGAAAATGCTACAACTGTGACAAAACTGGTCACAAGTCAGTTGATTGCAGATTAACTAAGAAAAATAAAGGTAAGAAGCATGAAGCCAATGCTGTGGAGGACATCACTCGGGATGTGAGTGAAATAAGTCTTTCTGCTGTGGTTTCTGAGGTGAACCTAATTGGGTCGAATCCGAAAGAATGGTGGATTGACACTGGGGCTACTAGGCATGTGTGCTCAAACAAATGTTCAGTTCATTTGTACCGTTGGAAAATGGAGAAAAGATGTTCATTGGAAACTCGGCTACATCAGAGATTGCTGGTCAAGGCAAGGTGATTCTGAAGATGACTTATGAAAAGGACTTGACTCTGAATAATGTGCTGTATGTACAAGATATTCGTAAGAATTTGGTGTCTGATTCATTGCTTAATAAGCATGTTTTCGCATTGTAATTGAGTCAGACAAACTAATTTTGTCCAAAAGTGGAATGTATGTGGGAAAAGGTTATGAGACTGAGGGGCTTTTTAAGCTGAATGTCATGATTGTAAAAGCAAAAATTAATGAAATTAATAATTCTTCTGCTTACTTAATTGAGTCTTCCAATTGGTGGGATGGTAGACTAGGACATGTTAATTATGATACATTGCGTAGATTAATTAATATGAACCACATACCCAATTTTAAAATTGATTCCAAACATAAGTGTGAAACTTGTGTAGAGGCAAAATTAACAAGGTCATCCTTTCACGGAATAGAAAGGAACATCGAACCGCTTGACCTGATACATAGTATCGTATGTGACCTAATATTTATTCAAACTAGAGGGGGTTACAAATATTTTATTACTTTCGCTGATGATAGTACAAAATATTGCTATGTATATTTTCTAAAAAGTAAAGATGAGGTTATAGAAAAATTTATTCTCTATAAAACCGAAGTTGAGAATCAATTGAACAGAAAAATCAAAATGATTAGAAGTGACCGTTGAGGTGAATATGTAGAACCATTTGGTGAATTTTGTTCACAACATGATATTATTCATGAAGTCACAGCTCCATATTCCTCTCAGTCAAATGGTACGACAGAACGTAAAAATCATCCTCTAAAAGAAATGATGAATGCGGTGCTAATTAGTTCTGGATTACCTCAGAACTTATAGGGGGGAAGCCATCTTATCGACAAATTATCTTTTAAATAAGATACCTCAAAAGAAAAATGACAAGAGCCCTTACGAATTATGGAAAGGCATGAAGCCTTGTTATAAATACTTGAAAATGTGGAGGTGTCTTGCAAAGGTTATGGTACCAACACCAAAAAGGTGAAGATAGGTCCAAAAACAGTTAATTGCATTTTCATTGGATATGCACATAATAATACTGCTTATCGATTTATTGTGTATGAATCTAAAAACCCTGAAATTCACAACACAATTATGGAATCTAGAAATGCATCGTTCTTTGAACATATATTTCCTAGCAAATCCATAGAGAAAGACTGAGTTCATACATACGTACTTATGAGTCAATGGATGAAGGCGAAAATGACCAGGGTGAATATAACAAAGAAAATGAATTTGAGGATGAACCTAGACGTAGTAAACGTGCAAGATTAGAAAAATCTTTTGGTCCAGATTTTCTAACCTATTTGCTAGAAGGTGAACCTCAAAACTTCAAGGAAGCTGTGAATTCTTCTGAAGGTCCTTTGTGGAAAGAGGCCATTAAGAGTGAAATTAATTCTATTCTGCAAAATCATGATAAGTATAAGGCCAGACTTGTGATTAAAGGTTATAGACAACGTGAAGTCCTTGATTATTTTGATACGTATTCTCCCGTGACGAGAATAACTTCCATAAGGATGATACTTACTATTACCGCACTGCGGAAATTATAAGTACATAAAATGGATGTGAAAACAGCTTTTCTTTATGGAGATTTAGAAGAGGAAATCTACATGGAACAACCTGAGGGTTTTTCTGCTTTAGGGCAGGAGAAGAAAGTCTGTAAATTGGTGAAATCATTGTACGGTCTGAAACAAGCACCAAAACAATGGCATGAAAAATTCAATAATGTCATGCTAGCTAATGGTTTCAAAATAAATGAGTGTGATAAATGTGTATATCTTAAAGACACGAAAAATGGCTATGTCATTTTATGTCTTTACGTTGATGACATGTTCATTGTTGGTAGTTATGAAAAAATGGTCAAATCTACTAAAGATATGTTAAGATCAAGATTTGACATGAAAGATTTGGGACTAGCTGATGTGATATTGGGAATCAAAATCACAAGAATATCAGAAGGTCTCATATTAAGTCAGTCACATTATGTTGACAAAATTCTTGAAAAATTTAACAAACATGATTCTAGCATTGCTAGTACACCGTTTGATATGAATTTACATCTAAGAAATAATAGAGGTGAAAGTATCTCCCAGGTGGAGTACTCAAGAATAATAGGAAGTTTGATGTACTTAATGAGTTGTACAAGACCAGACATTGTCTATACAGTTAGTAAACTAAGTAGGTATACGAGTAATCCAGGTATTGATCATTGGAAAGCAATTACCAGAATACTAAGGTATTTACGGAACACTCGTGAATATGGGAAGCATTATACCAGATATCCAGCAGTGCTTGAAGGATATAGTGATGCAAATTGGATATTCAATATAAAAGACTCTAAGTCTGCTAGTGGATACGTGTTCACACTAGCAGGGGCACCAGTGTCTTGGAAATCCTCAAAATAAACCGTAATTGCCAGATCCACTATGGAATCTGAGTTTATTGCTTTGGATAAATCTGGTGAGGAAGCCGAATGGCTTCGTCAGTTCTTAGAGGATATTCCGAGGTGGCCAAAGCCAGTGCCAGCAATATATATACATTGCGATAGCCAATCAGCTATTGGTCGGGCACAGAACTTTATGTATAATGGTAAGTCTCGACATATACGACGCAGACATAATACCATTAGACAGCTACTTTCAACTGGAATTATTACTATTGACTACGTAAAGTAAAAGGATAATATTGCGGATCCACCAACCAAAGGGTTAAATCGAGAGTTCGTTTATAAATCGTAGAGGGGAATGGGATTAAAGCCTATAGTAAAACGGGTCAATATAATGGAAACCCAACCTAGTTGACTGGAGATCCCAAGATCTAGGTTCAATGGAACAATGTAAATTGTAAAGACCCAACACAATCACTGTGGGGGTTACCCCAACCTATTCCTATGATGCAAAACAGTGAAACCCGTAGGGAAAGGATAAGCTATTAGCTTTTAATGATTCTTGTATCGAATTCTTTAGGATTCGAATGAGTAGAGTAAGCGGGTTACTCATATGAATACTCAAATAAAAAAATCACCTATGTGAGAGAGAAGTGGGGCCGCTTTAGAGAAGAATTGCTAAAGGCTCAATTCTTCAGAAACTCTTGCAGAATCAGGCAGATGATTCATGGCCAAAATGAACATAACCATGAGAACCGAATTATGTTAGGAAGGATATTGTGTGAGATATATTGTCGTTTACAAAAACGGTTTTAATAGTTCAAGGATAATCAAATCTACTATTCCGCCAGTAAGCTAAGTATATTCTCTCAAGGGAAGGTTCAAGGATAACACCTACCTATCCTATGCTATATCCGACAGTTGAACTCTATCATTTCCGTGTCAGTTTTCTACTTCATCAATTTCATTCATGTGGGGGATTGTTGGAAAATATTAAACATGGGTGTTAAAATGACATAATTATTTGTTATTTTGATGTTTAATTTTGAGATGGACCCACTATCCGAAAGTGTCGGATCTTGGTGGTTTTGTATTCTCTACCGTGAGTAGATCAAAACCGTATATTATATGCTCAAAATAGTTCAAAGGGTGAATGAGAATTGATGCTCAAAAGTCACACCTTGAAAAATGAATTTGAAAAGAAAATTCTCCATTCCCACATTGGTTGGTAAACTTCACTTGATGTAGTTTATATTGAATTATTCATTAGATTAGTTACAAGCTAGTGAGCCTAAGGGCTCACAATTCAATCAATCAACTTCAAGGGACGATGGGTGTGTGCTCGATCAGTACACGCGAATGCAACGATAAAACTAGCCTCGTGCAAGTTTTATTTTGCATTTTTAATTTTTTTTAAAATTACATAACACCCGGTTTATTTTTTATTTTATTTTTTTAACTTATCAATTTAAGATTTGTAACTTGCTATTTAAAACTTGCTATTTAAATTTTGTAAAATGTCTCCTTTATTATACAATAAAGAAGATGCATGTTATGGAATTTTGATGGCTATATAAAGCCATCAATTCCAATGCAAAACAACATCCAAAAAAGTTTTAATTTTCCTCTCCAAAATTTACATTCTTTTTGATAAACTTCGGACGATAATTCTGGTTCGTTGAGAACAACGCTTCGGTGTTGTTGTGTTTCGTTTTATCCTGGAAAACAGTTGCAATTCACATACGGTGAGGGCAAATCCGTTTTAAGGAAAGCGTGTGATACACGTGACTCGATTCGATTTACTTACATTTTCTATTTTTAATTGAATTTACTATTTTTATTTATTGTTTATATTATCAATAAATTATTATTTATGTCTGCGTATTATTTTGCCTAACACTTTTTCTTGACGAGCATGTTCAGTTCCTTGGTGTTCATTCATGGGTGATTCAAACTCTTTTGATTCTTCATGAAGGGCTGTTTCATGGTCAGTTACTTGGTCAGTTGCTTTTCCTTGAACATTTTGGTCAGTTGGGTCAATAGGTTCATTGACATTTGCCACAATCTCATGACCTTCAAGCCGGGAATCTTCTTCTTTTTCAGATTTATTTGAAGTTGTCTCATCGTCAGATGCATCTGGGGTTTGCTCATCGTCGTCATAATTGTCCTCCTACCAACACAACCACTTAAAATAAAAAATAATTGGAATGTAAAAAGTACAATCCTATCAAAGGTTTACCTTAACATGTTCCTTGTGAACAACTAGCTGAAACCAGGCTCTTCAAATCCCCAAGCAGACCAACAACTTCTGAGAACTTATTCTCGACAAAACTCTTGAACAATGTAAATTCAGTATACATACTGGTTTGATCCATGTCTAGCTTTTTAATTTTTGCATGCAAACTAGCATCATCATTGCCTCCATGCATTGTTTCCTCGACTCGCGCTTTCCGCTTCTTTTTCAGGTACATGCCACCCAAATTAAGTAATGATCTCTTGGGTGTATGTTGGACAGTTTCAACTGAATTAAACAAAAGTAAAACAAGACCATTTTAAACATATGTCTTAATGCAAAAATATAAAATGCATATATGAATTGGTTACCTCGTTGGTGTCTAACAGATATGTATATTATATGGTTAACTAATAGATAACTAATATATAAGTAATAAGTAAGTAATGCTAACTGATACGCATAAAACAATTAATAAAAATTAATACAATATAATTATAAAACCAACATTGAAAATGGAACTATAACAAATACCTTGTCAGCAGATTGTGAAAAAAACTGTCGAACTAAATACTTGCGTTGCCTTAATTCTGTGATCTTCCATTTCAAAATACGAAGGATGCGACTTCCAGAACATTCAGCCTAAGTTCCATTTGACGCGGGGCAACATTCAAAAAACCAACATTGAAAAGCAAGAGGAAAACCATCGTATCGACAAGTGTTGGGAGGTATACCAACTTTCTTGTTTTTCTTAAGAAAATCACATCTTTTTATTGAATTCAACTTGCTTTTTAAAAACTCAAACGTACAGTGAAAAACATCTTTTCCCCAAGAAGATTTTTCATATTCACCGTTACCCACAATGTTGATATGTTCCCCACGAACAATTGAGTCGGGCTGGTTATTATACAAAAATAATTCGACAAAATACAAAACTGCCAATTTGAAAGACTCTTCTTCAGAGGACCAACGCTTCAATAAGAAACGGTCCTCTACATTTTTTTTGAAACCTTTGTAATATTTCCAAAACACTTGAGTTTAAAATCAGAAATAGATTTCTTATACAGTTTTTATATAGACGTTTCTGGTACAATTAAGACCAGTAACTACTGCAAATTCATCAAGAGATAATTTGAGCAATTTCCCCGACACATTAATCCACAGTTCATAATAATTTGGTTGTTTTGTTTCTCTCAAAAGTAAACTGTGGATAAATTGAGGTTGCAATATATAGTCGTTCATTTTAAGAAAAAAAACCCAAAATAAGTGTTGAAAACTTTTCCAAATTTTGAGATGACAATATTTTCTTAATATTTGAAATAACATTTACCCCTTCATAATGTTGAACCTTGACTGGAAAATGTTCATCAAGCTTGATAAAGTAGTCCCCATCCTACATAGTAAACAAAAAACAAACCATTAATACAAAATACAAAATTCATTTTTGTTAATCCTGAAAAAAATTAGTTAACTTTAAGTGAACTAGTAGTTACTTTATTAATTAACTGTAACTAATGGATACAAACGTAATTTACATTATGTAGTCTAGTTAACTAACAGTTAACCATCAGGAACCATATAGTTATACATAATTTATTAAAAAAATTATTCAGAGTTCACAAAAATCAACAGAACAAAATAAACCTACTTCATACACACTAGATTGAGAATAAAAAAAGAATCGCAAATCATTATCAGTTAAACTTTAGTTCCCATATAGTTATATAAATTACTGAAAATTAGGCAATGAGATACACATTCATAATTTCAATAAGGAAAAAATCACAAAACAAATAAAAACCAACTCATTAAACAACAATAAAACAATTAATTGAAAAAAATTAATAAACACCATCAATTAACGAAAACACAAAATTAATTGGTACAAACACTAACCCTAATATCAAGAGAAGGAGGAGCAATTTTGTTGTCCTTTTTGTTAGCAGTGACAGTGTAAGTCTCAAAATCACTATCACTCTCCTCTTCATCATTCTAAAGCCTACGGTGCTTACTGGAAAAAGGAAGATCATTGAAATCAACCTTCCTTTTCGTTGCAACAATCTTCGATTTCATAAGCGGGTTTTATCTTTGATTGAGATTTACCGGTAGGAGATTTGGAAGTGGCAGTCCTAGTTTTCGCCATTACAAAACTAATTCAACCTAAATTCAAACTATAATGGGTAATATTTGGTTAGTTAGATGATGTACTGAACGGCCGCAAATTTTTTGGGAAAATCTTAAGAAATAGGAAACTACCGGATTGATCGTGGGTGTTGCTGCATTAACGGCTAAGTATTTGTCAAATTTAAAATCTTATGTGTGTAAAACATATCTTATTAAATCAAAAAAAAAAAGTTTCTAACCGTAAAAAATTGAATTGAATTTGGCCACCGTATAAACCCAAATATTTTGGCTCAAGACAGTATATGGGCTAATTTTCTCAAACAAGAACAAGTAAAAATAAATAAACAAAAGCCCATAAAATAAAATTTTTGCATTAACGGCGCAGCAGAATTTTAATGTATTTACCACATTGAAATATGTCCATCATTTGAGGAAAAGGATGTTCAACAATTTAGCTAATTATGGTAAAATGTTTAGTATAAATAAAATGGAAGGAGAAAAACAAAATACCGACCACCATTTAACATTATTAGATTCTAAGAATCACAAGTAAAAGTTAAAGGACATTTGAAGTTGCCTTTTCAATCTATAGCCAGTTCCAAGAAAATGGTTTTGATGATTGTGGCATGTAGTTTATTGAAAAATGAAGTAAGCGGTGAAAATATTGGTAATGGAGCTGTCAGAGAAAATAAATCGTCGAAATGTAGTAAAAGAGATCCTTCCGGACGTACGGAACAAAATTCTAATCCATGGCAAAGAGGTTGTAGTCAAGCTAAAAATCGCCGCAATATTGATCCTCCTCCTGGACATGGCAAAGAAACGAACAGTGGCAAAGGGCCAAGAAGAGCAGCTGGTCATTTTTAAAACTTTCACTTCATGAATGCTTCAAAATTATTCACTTAGTAACTAATGAAATGTTGGTTGGTCAATTTATATTCTCCATTAATTGTTTTCCTTTTTAATTAAATTAAAAAAATCGAATATTTTTCTCATCCTTTTATTAAAATTCTCTCTCTCTCTCTCTCTCTCTATATATATATATATATATATATTTATATATATACACACAAACTATATATAATATGAGTGGTGGGGGTCTCATTCACATTTACGTCAACGTCCTTTTTATTTTATTAAATATAATTATTCATTATAAAACTGTTAAGATAATGATTACATTTAAATTTCTAATTAAAATGAAAGATTTATAATACTATGTTAAGACAATTGTCTAGAGTTTTAACTAGGTCTAATTATTTAAAAGCCATCCACCTTTAATTGTTTTTTGTGTTTACACCCCAACTAAGGAAAATTTTCATTTGTACCTATTTCGAATTTTCAGGTTTCACCTCTACCCCAACTAACGGTATAATTGACGATTTAAATAATTTAAGGGTAAAAACGTTAAAAACAATTAAATAGAAGGATTATATCACGTTTTTTCTTATTTGAAAAAAATACAAACTAGTCCTTCACCTTTAAAAATGTTTAATAAATCCTAATAATTAATTGTTTTTAGAAAATTTATTAAAAAATTAATTATTTAAAAATAAAATTCCGACCTACTACTGTACTTCTTCGATTTAAAATCTTGTTACTAATTTTTTAATTTTTCTTTTCGTTCTTGTGCTCCATTCATGTAAGGAGGAGCTCTCCTTTTTCCATAGAAAGAATGAGCAGCGAGCTCTTTCCTTCATGGAAAGAAAGAGCAGCGAGCTCCATCCTTCCATGAAAGGAAGGAGATGCGAACTTCTTCCTTCCATGTTGTTGCTCCTTCATTCTAATGGAAGGAAAGCAGATCTACTCCTCCTTCCTGAAAGAGGAGCAGCTCGGGCTCCTCCTTTGAGAAGCAAAGAAAATTGGAAAAAAAATATAAATGGATTTTGACGTAAATTTTAATTTTTTTATGGTTTTTGATTTTATAAAATTATTGATAATTAATATAAATTAAATAATTATTGTTATTTGAATATTTTAAAGATGAAGGTGTTTTTTTATAATTAATAACATTAACATCTAATTAGAATATATGTTAAAAGTGAAGGATTAATTTGAACTTTTTTTCAAAATGAAGATAGATCACTTTAGTGTTTCGGGGTAGAGGTGAAACCTGAAAACCCGAAATAGGGTACAATTGAAAAAAAATTCTATGTCGGGATATAAATGAAAAAAGTTACAATGTGGAGGGTTTTTTAGTGATTAGGCCCTCTAACTAAAATAGACTATTTCTAACCTTTAATTATTATTATTCTAATTATTATTTAATATTCTAGAATTCTAATTAAGGTAAATTACTTCTAGTAAATTTCTATTATAATTTATTTCATATTTATATTATATATAATAAAAAATAAAAATAAAATAATCGTCAAATACACTACGTACTGTTAAATTATTTTTAATTCTTATAATAAATAAATAATGAGTAATAAAATCTAAATTGACGAGTCACGTGTGAAATACCTACAACAAGACTAGCGTATATATATATGATACTAACACTAATTTTAAACTTATTTATATCTATAATATAGTTGATGAATATATTATAAACAAAACATATACTCCCTCCGTCCCGTTTAAGAAATCACATATTCCATTTTGAGATGTCTCATTTAAAATGTCCCATTACTATTTTGGAATGTTTTTTCATTGAATATCCTATTTTACCCTTCTTTTAGTAATCTTAAAAAAACTCTTTGGAAAATTCCACTATCATTAATAGGGAAAAACATGAAAAAACATGAAAAAACAAAGATATTAAATATTTTTTTAATCTGTGTGTAAAAGCAAATGGGACTTCTGAAGTGGGATGGAGGGAGTACAACTTAATCTTGTAATTTAACACTCAAAAATTATATGTGGTTTAGTATCACGACCCAATTTCACTAGAAATTCGAGCCGAGACCGGCGCTAGGGAATGGGAGTGGTTCCTCCGAAACCTGTAGCAAGCATAAAATTCTTTACAATTTTTCACATTTAAAACATAAAAAGGCTTGCAACCTCATTACAGAATCAATTTAAAAACTTTACTGAAAACGTGTTCGTAAACTGTGATTGTATCTCTAGACACCGGAGCGTAATTGTCATTTCACATGACCTATAGCCCTATCTGAATACAATGCCAACAGTACAAAAACTGGTCTTAAAACCTTGATTGAATTTCAAGAAAGTAGAGCGCAAACATCAATCTCATATGACCTACCTGCTCTGTTTCCAGTACAATCCTAAAATGCTAAAAACATATCTCAAACAACTGGTCAAATCATTTTAGAAAACACGCAACTTTTCAAACATATATCATATACATTAGTTCAAATCAAAGTATATCAAAATAAGTTTGAACTGTCGTAAGCAGAAAGACAGACTTCCCGGTACCCAATTATTTGCAGCTCTACAAATGTCACGACCCATTTTCATGAATATCGACCGACGCTAGGGTATGAGTATGGTTGTACCAAAACCCGTAGCAAGTCTTGCGGATAACCTTATAAATACATAAACCTGCAAGAAACCAATGCTCGGGGCAACCTAGACTTCAGCCTAGTTCTAGCAGTTCATAAAAATACAACATTTTATACAATAAATGCTCGATCAATTCCAAGCCTCTAATATGGTATAAATATTACATAACCAAAGTTAATATAATAATACCAATCAACAAATAATCCAATTGAGTTAATCTGACAACAAGTGCTACAACAAGTAAGACTTCTAATTACTACTGTGGTTTAAGAGTGAAATCAGTTTAATAACTTTAATAAATAAAGTAAGACCTCCGGGGAAACAAAGAATCGGAGACCAGTTGACTCGCTCAAACCATAACCCTAGAAAAAATTGGGAAAACAACGGGGTCAGATATACTGAGATGAGTTCATACAACTATTTATATTTATTAAGTGAAAACCTTTAAAACACTTTTAAAACATTTGTAAAGCAATTTATCACTATGGATAAGCATTGAAACCCTAAACCACAAATCTCTAAATCCAGTTGTCGTGTCCGTGAGACGTATCTCCATAACCGATCCCCGACTATCACTTAAGTAAACACGTGAGTTCCAGGAGACATATCTTCCACCGGCTCCCTCACTACGGTGAGACGTATCTCAAACCTACCTCAATACCATATGATCATATACCGGTGCGCACGCAGTCTCGATGATGCCCATCGAGTAGGCCGTTCCAATTCAGATCCATTATGCCAAAAACAGTTTGAAAGCTGTTTATACTATATATATATATATATATATATATATATATATATATATATATATATATATATATATATATATATATATATATGCAAAAATACAATTTACTTAATAAAGAGGTAAATAGCGATATAAACTCACTGCTTGCTAATCCACATGATAACCTGGCAAGCAACTAATCTTGGTTCGTCTCCGAAGCACGAACAGTCGACGAGTCTAGACAATATAAATCAGAATTAAAACATGTCCTAACTCTAGAGTGTACTAGACAACAGATATGACTAGCATAAACATCAACGAGCCAAGACAAAGCAAACACACTTACTTAATCCATAGACAAAGCATAAACCAAAGTAGAGTAATCATACATACTCAACATAACCAAAGTCATACGATAGTTAAGTCAAATTGAGTTCCCACTTTTAAAACATAATCCGGAAAACCATTTCAATAACTTAGTTAAAATCATAAAATCAAGTTTAAACCAAAATGGTGAGTTAGCCCAGTTATCACAACTGCCAATCCTATACTCACAATTGGGCGACTCAAGTCTAACCCAAACCAAACATCCAACCAAAGTAAAACAATTCATTTAAAGTTCGGAAATACTTTAACAAATCAAGGGACTTAATTTAGAAAGTAAGGAAACTCAAATTCAACATTTAAAACTCAAGCAAGGCACCATGCTTACAAGTGTTTGATAAAAGTCCCCAAAGGCAACCACAACCAAACAAGCCATAAATAAATTTACAACAGCCCTTGTGTAATTAATAAACATTTATAAACCAGACATACTATAGCCAAACAATTATAAACAATAAACATGCTTTTCACAAAAACTAGGCCAATTAAACATCAATAACAATCGATCCAAACGAGCCCAACATGCATCGCTAAAACCAAACACCTAACATCAGGCAATAAACATTCTAAGGTCCATAATATGCAAACAACTCAGATCTTAAGCCATTACAAAGCATCGAATCCGAAATCAACACATTTTAGCATAAAACTAGCTAGTTTGTAAAATAAGCCAACACGTATCAAACAAAATAAGATTCCAACTTCCAAATTCATTTAGATCAGTAGTATATCATACATGAATCCAAAATATCAAACCAACTCAGATCTAAACTCATGCCAACAACACTTAAGCAAGCCAACTCGCAATTTCGCTAGAAATTGTGTAAACATGCTAAACAAGCCAATTTATGCATTCAACGATTCAAAACATGTAACCTCTGATCCTAACCAATATAAACATCATTTAAATCATCTTAGAACAGTAGGTGCGTCAATTTAAAACATTTAATTGATTACAACACTTGAAAACCATAAATTCATCATTTAACGCAATTTCGGCTAAAACATGCGAGAACATGCCAAAGGTGTGATACAACCAATAGATAAAATCTTAAACATTAAATCCATCAAACATAACATACATATCAGTAACCTAAGCATAGAATCTCTTTTTCATAAATTTAAAACACCAAATCGATTAGAATATAAAATTTGCAAGAAAAACCTTAACATTGATGAATCATGCCAAACGCTTTCCAAAACATGTAATATCAGATTATACATGAAAAAATAATCATAGTATACATACAACTCAGTATCATAAGCACGACATAATAATAACAATTATTCAATCCATATAAAACCCTAGATATGCAATCCTAGGCAAAATAACCCAAAAACGAAATCATGAATCATAAGGATGAGAAACCATTACCTAATAATGAAGAACAATATGTTAAAGAAGATATAAATAGAAGGTATGACGGGCTGGACCGAAATTAAAAGGTTCCACAAGTCTCCAATGAAGAACAAAATTAATGAAATCGCGTGGATCTTGTAACAAGGATGTAAAATCACATTCTTAGCGTAATGAGTCGCATCCAGACTTGTTAGAACAAAGGAAATATGTATTTTATATAAAATAATTCGTTTTAGGGTTTGTGTGAAGGAAAAGGAGGCTGCTCACATGAATTAGGGGTCTACTTATAGATTCCTACGGGCTTTACTTGGGCTTTGTTTAAAGTCTAACGATTTAATAGTTATTTTTAGAGTTAGAAGCCTCCAAACAATAACCAACTGACATGATTTTAGTAAATCCTCTCAATAACAACATATCCAAAGATGGGCCCAATCCGACATTTCAATTGGGAGATATCAATGTTTTACTAAAACATGGCAGTTTTGGAAAACATGCGAATACTGTTTCGATAAATACCCAAAAATAAATTGAATGAACATCGAACACATAAGGGCTCATGGGATACATATGAGACACTCAAAAAGACACTATCAATGTATCACAAGTGTTATTTCTAATTTATAACAATCCAAAATCAAGTCGGAAACATAACAAGAACATGCTGAAATACAAAAGAACAAAGAATTCAAGAAAATATCTAATTTGTAACGGATAACCGAACTGACAAATCAAGTTTGAAAACACGGGATATTACAACAAATATAGACGACGACTTCCGAAATTATTGTGGAAACCTGACCTCGTAGCTCTATAACCGAAAAGGGAAAAATGGTGGGGGGTTAGAAATATAAATATTTCCGAGTGAGTTCACTTTACTAATGCATATTAAATAAAATAGGATCGCATATATTAAAACCATTCATAATACATATCAAAATATTCAATCCGATTGAAATCCTAATCCAAAGTACACACTCGATACTCATACCAGACCATATAGAATCGAATCAAATCAAACTTAATCCAATCCTTCAAAAAGTATAAAGCCCGCAACTACTTAAGGTAACTAAACATTAACCACATCCCACTTATATTACACAAACTTAATATGATGCCGCACACACAAGAGGTTCAACAACTAATAAAACGATATTGAAACATTTCACAATAATATCATCAATCAACAAAATCGACCAACCAACCCTTGTTGGCGAAACCTATTTACCGCGATCCTCGTTCTTCGAATCAGCTGGATCATATATCCAAACCAAACTGAAATTCCCAAAATCATTCCACTAAATATAATTGTAAACATCTTATAATCATTCCACTTCTCTTGTAAAGACGTTAACATCTTACACCTCTCTTCATATACAAAAACAAAAATTCATTACCGTTGGAAAACCTTCAGTTTTGTAAACACAATAAAATTTTCAGAATATTCATATTTTGAATTCGTAGTTACACCTTACTTTAAAATAAGTTTGCAAAACTATAAAAGCGTTCAACTGACAAAATTATTATTCCCTTTAATTCAAACTTGATAACATTTTATCCTTTTGTCAAAATAGAAAAAAAAATATTTGTAAAGAAAATCTTTTTGTTCACACAATATTTTTATACGAGTATACCAAAACATTTAAACAAAATCGAATATGTAAAAACAAACTTCCTTTAAAATCACGGCGTATACACATAGGTAGAGCATAACCAAATCCCTTAATCAAACAACCCTCGAATCATAAATCGGAAGCTAACACGTAAGCCTTTCAATCTGACCTTAAAATCCTATAACATGTATAGGAACAATAACTCGAGTGCAACCTCATATCCAATACTAATTCTTACGAAACACAGTTATTCAAATAACATAAAACTGATCATTGCAATGCAAGCGTCCTTAATTCACCACTATCATGACAGAGTATTTTTCTAGCTACCTTTCTGTAAAATTTCAAAACCATTTGAAATTTATCAACTTTATAAATAAATTTATCACAATGTTACTCGCTAGTTTGTTCCAAAACATTTTTTTCTCAAAAACGCTTTATGAGTAAAATCCCTTTCTACATAATTGTGCGCCAGGGTGATGACATCTCTCATCCCCAAAGATTTGAATCCAACTCTAATCAGTTCGATGCATGTGATGCATGTACTATTATGCATGTATCAATTATTAATTTTTCTTCTAGTTAGTTAACATACACCATGCTCGATGCAATTTTCTATACGTGACATTCAAAATGCATGTTCCTGATATGTCTGGCAAAATTACGTGATAAAAACATTTCAAAAACTTTAACAAAACAACATTTGAAATCAATTCCTTGATAAAACATTTGCTAGACATTTTCCTCTGTGAGATGTGCACTCGATAGCCTCAAAGATTTTCCCAAACTCCATACTTGCAATCCACTAAATCATACAATACTATCATAACAACTCAAACCGATAACTACACTAAATTCTCTTATGCAAAAGTAATATTCAATCAAACTTCAACCGAATTGAAACTTAACTTAAAGAGAAACGACAGATAACATTTGTATCTACAAAACTCACTTTCAGTTGCAGCATCGCGTCGTCCAACATGACGTAAGCCATAATATATTAATACACTAATCTATCTTCTTGGGTCAAAATTTCCAATATCCTTTTCCAGGATAATCAAAAACCATCAACCTTTCCAAGTGAATACTTCCCTCATCTTCCTCGATATCGAAACCCAAAGATTTCGATCCACAAAACAATACACCAAACTCAGCGTAACTCATAACCGAAACAAAAGCAAATAGGGTCTAAACGAATCCTACTGATAAATAAAAACCATACATCAAGGTAAGCCAGCCATAACCGCGTGAAAGAAATCGTCTCACGTGCTATTCCGCACGAAGAGACAAAACAAAAATAATCAACATAGTCCAACCAAACATGCGAGGTATAAAACGGAAATCAATACCAAAACATTACGAATTCTACAAACCCAAAACTACCCAAGCATGCCATTAAGCACAAATAACCAAAACATACTTAAAAGAAAGAATCAAGACATGCTACAACAAGCTTTGACTATGTATAACAAAATCAACCTGTAATACATCATCTTTCAAAAGTATGCATCAAAAATCATTTTGAAATTTAAAGTCAACCAGAAAACTTCCAAATTTTAGTTAGAGCCCCACGGTTCAAAACAATTGCTTTATAAATCAATTGCTTTAAAAATTTCCAAAGTATCTCAATCCATAAAATCATCGAGCTAGCCAAGTCATTACAACTACTAAACTTAACTCCTAATTTGGGTGACCCAAGTCAAACCCAAAATAACCGTTTATAAAATATATTCAAAAAAAATTGTACATCCGAAAAAGCATCTAAATAAAATCTCAAGTTTGTTTAGAAATAGGAGCTCACTTAATCTAAGCATCAAACTTCAATTCAAAAACTCAAGTGTGAAAAACGTAAATCACAACAACCATTCTGTATACACCTAATCCACCCAACCATAAAATAGCAAACATATAACCAACGATGCTTCAACGTCAACATACCACAACATGGTAAACCAATAACAACAACATTAAATCATCAATACAGTGTCACATCTCATAAAAAAAATATTTTGAAAACAATCGTTTGTCAACACCAAACCAAACGTAACATTCTGAAATACGCAAAATTCATTTTAATACCAAAATAACCAAAAATCACACTTTTCTTTTGTGTTAAAACCAGACTTCTCTTCCGATTCTCGTGTCAAAATACAAATCAATTCAAAATAATTTTATCAATAAAACCATGAAACCAACGCGTGACAGAACAACGTGTAGCCACAAAACATGCTTAAAGATTTAACACAAAAATCCTTTAAAAGCAACACAAGGCCAACTCCTATTGTATCCTCATATGGGCCAACATATAAAGCAACTAACAAACACGTCCAAAGCCAAACTGTACTTACCAACAAGGCGAAAGCAATCCAATTATAATCAAAATCATCTAGAGCATAAAAGCCAATAAGTAATCCCCCCTGGGTAAACATAATATAAGGCACAACAGCCAATAAAACATCACCCGAAGTAAACACCATATAAGGCACAACAGCCAACAAAACATCACCCGAAGTAAACACCATATAAGGCACAACAGCCAACAAAATATCACCCGAAGTAAACACCATATAAGGCACAACAACCAACAAAATATCACCCGAAGAAAACAACATATAAGGCACAACAGCCAACAAAACATCACCCAAAGTATATCAGTAAAACATACTGACGCTAGAACATTCTTATAGGCGAAGGTATATAGTTTTAAAATCAAAAGATGACGTTTCAAAGGACAATACTTGAATCCTAATTCCGCAGTAGATCCTATGACACAACAACACTTAAAATTCCTTAAAGCAGTAAACACATAACATGCAAAATGGCCTTGGTTTGAAACCACTAATGCCAACTTTGTTACGACCCCATTTCAAGGATCACGACCTGCGCTAGGGTATGGGTATTGTTGTACCAAAATCCATAGCTAGCCTTGCGGATAAACATATAATCATATAAACCTACAGAAAAACCACTGCTCGGGGGCAACTGAGACTCCAACCTAAATCTAACAGTTTATATAAATCAATTCCAAAATCAATATAAAATAGTCGGACCACACCGACAATCCAAAGTATAAATAAGCAGTAAAGACTAACTAGTTCTACTGCGGTCTAAGAGACTAATACAGTCGACTAGTTTTATTAAAAACAAAAGAACCTCCGAAGGAATCAAAGAAATCGAAGATTGATCCACAGCTCTCAAATTATAAAAGAAACCCAAAGTATAAAAGAAACCCAAAGGAATTAAAGAAATTGGAAAAACAACGGGGTCAGATATACTAAGATGAGTTCATAATACTATTTACATTTATTAAGTTAAAAACCTTTAAAAACTGAAATCCTTTCATTCTAATATATATTCGATTATGGAAATACAGTATTGAAATGAAACCCAAAGTATAATCACAAAGTAGCTGGGAACAAATCCTCATCAAATTCCAAAGTAGACCAGACATTGCTCAGCTAATCCCAGAGTACTTATCGGTGCACATAGTCTCGATACAAGCCAATCGAGTAGCTCGTTCCAATTCAGATCCATAATCATTAAAACAATTTGAAAACATTTATGATATTAAAATAATATACGTTACTTAATAAAGCGGTAAATAGCACTACAAACTCACTGCTTGCAAAACTACGTGATAAATCCTTGCAATCAACTAACCCTGCGTAGACTCCAAAGCACGAGCAGAAGACGGATATAAAACAATGCATAAGTTAGAATCCATATAACCCCTAACTCTAAGAATACTAGACACCACATAGGACAAGCATCTGAAACCACAATCAAAGTACAAGCCAAAGTAAAGTATACATTCATACAAAACCAATCAAACAATTTAATCTTCAATGAGTTCTTTATCTTTTTAAACAAATCAAGAGTTGTTACATAACTTAAATAATTTCTTTAAAACCAAACGAGTTTCCCAAAGTAGTGTGCTAGCCTTAACCACATTATAGCTCAACACAACGTGTCGGGCGACACAAGTCTAACCCGACCCAAACATATACCAAGGTATAATCCAAAGTAAAATCAAAGTCCTTTAATTCAAAATTAATGTTTATTTGAAAACAAAGAACTCAACTTAAAGCTTAACAAAACCAAAGATCCAAAAGTAACAACAAGCCAAATGATTTGCCAACATTTGGCAAATTCCACCCAAAGTAACTACCACTTAACAACAAGCTCACTCAGTATTTCCCCAAATAACGACCCCTCACTTTTGATGTCTTTCAGGTGCTTAGTGTCTGGACCTAGCTAGAGGCCAAATTTTGGGATCCGGAACTCAGCCCCACATGTATAGTCCTCGACTTCCGTAGTGCTGCAGTAGTGGTCTTGTGTCGACAGAATCGTAGCCTTGACAGCAGTACATTTTGGTTTATGTTTTACTTGTTGTCAATGTTTATGTATTTTGTAGGCTACATGTATTACATTTTGTTCACGGCACCAGATGCCGGTGATATGAATAATTACTCTAGCTTGTGTATATAGTACCGCGAGGCCAGTTCGTACAGTGTACGTTAACTAGAGCCCACGAGGTTATCAGAACAATTTGTGTAAATATTTGTATCTTATATATATATGTATGTTTGCTTCCGTTTGTATATGTGTTATAGTTGCGAAAAATTATTTTACGTACTTAGGCTTACTACGGGTTTTGGAGCTACCACTCCCATTTCCTAGCGCTGGTCTCGGCTCAATAATTTGGGTCGTGACAATTGTGGTATCAGAGCAAGGTTGGTCCAGTTACCACTACAAGTTTGTTTCAGTGTCTGTTTGACTTTGGGTACTCTGTCAATAAGTGAACCTAGGGACTACTGCAGCGATAGAGTCAAACCTTAGTTGCTTGTATTTGTTTAATATGTGTATTATTAGTATGTTTTACAACGCGCGCGTACCAAAGCTGTTAGGCGACTAAGCGTTTACCCCCTGCGCATACGAATTGCTATAGTGAATAAGAGTTTATTATCCGCATAAGGAGTGTTTAAGCAATTAAGTGTTTGTGAATCTGTATGTGGACTGATTAAGTATATGCTGCATTTTATAAGATAATATTGGTATTCTGTGTGGAAGTGGGCTTAGATGGTCTCTATTCAAAATTGTTTCTTTTCAGCATGTTTAGGCAGAACGGAGCTCAGTCACATGTTGCAGAATAACAGGAGGAAGCGCCTCCTTTATTTCAGAATGGATTTCATTATTAAGTAGGCGGACCATCTGAAGTATACCAGAATGGATTCCACACAGACACCAGGAGGTCACCTGAGATCTATCAGAATAGTTTTATGCCAGGATCAGAAAATGCTAGTTCTTCTAGAGTTAGAGGTAGAACTCACTCGCCTGAAATAGAATACAGTGAGAAAAGTGAGGAGGATCCAGAAAAGGATCCAGAGGAGGATTCAGAAGATGAATCAGAAGAAGATCCTCATGAGGAGGACTTCGAAGAAGAAGAGTTATCCGACAAGTCATACGTTGAGGAGTACCAAAGTGAACATTTTTGGTCCAATGAGCGGAGGTACCGCAATCTGAGAGAGGAGGCGGAAATAGATAACGGTCAGGCACAGGTGGTTCTGAATCAAGTTAGGAGGCAAATGCGCTCCTTTTCTAGGGGAATGCTACCAGTGGGACTGTATTCCTCTGACTTTCTACGTAAGGTCGAAGGAGTCCCAGACCTTAATGAAGATAACAGGACGATTAACCGTAGATACGTTAGGGGTTTGGGACCCGAGTTCGCAGAGCTGTATGAGTACGTTGGTGAGCACTTTGGGACGCTTACTACGATGGCTCGCAAGATCGAAAGCGACCGCGAGTGGGATGGTAATCCTGTTCGACCTTACTTTTTTAGACGTGAGTTTCACCCAGACTACACTAGTCGATCCTCTGCTATCTGGACCAACCCTAGATTTGTGCATAGAGGCGGAGGCAACGCCGGTAGAAGAGTTAGGGGTCGACATACCGATATAGTTATTAAGGAACCTAGTGTTCTACATCAGGCACCCCCAAGTATCAATGATTGATATGTTATGTATTTGTGCTTCTATGTTTGTATTGTTGTGTATATATGTTTGTCTGTATTTCATAATAGTGTATAACGACTAGGTTATGCCTATAGGATAGCACCTCGTGTAGCTAATACCTATAGGGAGAGATATCGACGAACACGCGCCTAATAAAAGAATATTTAAACGTAACTTACAAAAATAATAACATAATGAACAATACGTAATACATTTATCGCGAACGTAATTCCTATATTACGTTCTAGAATTTGTGAAGGAAGAAATGGAACACTGTAAAGGAATCGATGTGGAAAAATCGATACCTGTACTTGTATATGACATGATACAAGAATAATGAAGAAGTGGATGTAGTGATTACGGCTATAAGGAATTTCATACTGAATTGGGTTATTGGAGATATGGAAATGGAGTGGTGTTAATCTAAGGATGCTCAGGAAGCGGTAGAAGGTGATGGTAATACTGAAAATCATAATGTACCTAATATAATAAAGAAAAGCCGTTAATTGTCGCAGAGTGTACAATCTAGAGTAAACTTACGTTTTACGAAAGATATGAGAATTTATGATTTTTAAAGATACAATTGTGCTCAGACATCGCATAAAGCATGTTGTCATCACGGTAGGAATTCATAACAAAATGATTTTCAAAATGTAGATCATGCATCATGTCTTAACAATGATAAAGAAAAGGTGATTTCGAGCAACTCTTTAGTGATGAGAGGTGTCATCACTCTGAGCTACAATTGTACTAACGTTTTCAAACGACTTTTATGTAAAATGTTTGAATTAAAAGGTGAATTGAAGAGCTGGCCAGCCAAAACATATTTTAAGATCTTATTTGTTTTGTAAGAAAACTCAGATGTGAAGCTCTGTGACAAACAATAAAAGATTTTTAATAATTACCATTGAAACTCGTAAAACGAACCTCAATAAAAGAATTAAACCATATTAATGCTAGATAGTAATAAATGCTGAAGAAGCTCAGATGGAACGTGAACGAGAATTAAACATCAGAAGGTGTACGCAATCAGGATGTAATACGCTAGCAAGTTTGGAAGATGCAATACTTATCCTTATATCGAGGTAAGGGATGTAGCGATTGAGAATCATGCCAGAGAAAAGAAAAGTAAAGGATATACAACGACGAAGAGAGTGGTCTCGTAAGACACGAAGGATCGAAGTTAGGAGAATCGGGAAGTAAGTGGTATTGTATGGTGAATATCAAGTGACGTTCTAAGTTTATACGACTTTATCAATGTCAGTACTAGAAATTATAAGTTACATGAACAGAAAGGAGCAGAGTTAAGTCGGAGAACCTTCATATAAAGATAAAAGCAATGCATGAAGATATATACATGAGTAAACGCGAGAATGACGAGAAACATGAAGAAAGCGTAATAAGATACACAAATATATTAGAGACTTCGTAAAATGATCTGAGAAGTGAAAGTTTTAAAAGCACATTGGAAGGACCATCGAAATAGATACAGTAACAACAGAACAGTCATGAACAAATGAAAGATATAGTAGATACAACAAGTAAAGGACAAGACGATACTTCATCGCTATTAAATAAATGGAAATGAATTATGTTTAAGGAACCACGAAATTACAACGATGAAATTCAATAATGGTACAAAGAAGTTAAGTTGATTAAGGGACAATTAAAGCTACGTTATAAGTACTAAGGAAGTATGAAGTGTATAGAGCGATGAAATTGAAATTATTTCCTAATTTTTGAATTGATAAGGTTAAGTATAACCTTTACAATACGAATAGTCTGAGACACTTTAAGAAGAAAGCAAAAGATAAATTAAGAATGAAAGTGAAGCGAATGTTAGAGGGATTCACGAAAAGTTAAGTGTTGAGGAGACATATGGAACTCTTATGAAGTCAACATAAATAAAGAATTGGAACGTAATGGAAAGACAGCTTTGTAAGTCAAAAGGACACTCAAGAAGATCTTTAAGGATCAACTAAAGAAAGCAAAGAAGATGAGAACACGGATAGTACCAGTAAAGAAAAGTAGCTGTACAAGCTACATAATTAAGATCAGTGTGAAGCGGAACGTTTATGTTATCAGTGAATGGTTCTAGACTAAATCAGCAACGCGAATCTCACCATAGTTTAAAGAAGGAAAGAGAAACTAAAAATAGTAGAAGGTGTATCAGACTTAACTACACAAGAAACAACAAATATGGTAAACGGAATAAAATTTAAGAGAAATTGATTGATACAGAAACGGGATGTCAGATAGTAAGAGAGAAAAGTAAGAAATGAAGATAACCATCTAAGAAAGAAAAGAGACAGCGAAGGATGCCAACAAGGATTGTGACCCCAGACTTACGACTATATGAGCGAGTACGCATAAGTATATGAATAAAGTAAGCGCTTCATTAAGAATGTGAATAGCATGAAGGTAACCATTTAAGCATAAATAAAGCGGCCAACAACGCAATGATTACTAAGGGTGAAACAATAAGCCGAAAGATATTAATCAACGGTTACCGGACACTAATAACCGCTAAAGGAGAAAATTTTGACCAGTTGATGATGAGGTAACGACAAGGACTTAGAACTCAATTCTGAAGCTATACTTCATTTACAAGAACAACAGAATGAACAAAAATAACAATGAGAAGATTCCCAGTTACACAAGCGGCAAGAATATTCTATAAGTAAAAATGGATAATCGACCAATGTTAAGCACAACGTCACAGTTGCAAGCGGATAAAGAGTTCAGAATCAAAGTGAAAGAAGAAGTCATAATAATGAATGTTAAGAGGGACATGGGAACAAAGTATTAAGGTGTTAGAAAGTTATATGAAAATTTGAGGACGAACTTTTATAAGGGGGGAAGAATGTAATACCCCAAAAGATCAAATTATCTAATTGGAACGCGTGTCCAGTTTTGAGTTGCCGGAGTGGCAATATCAAAAGGATTTCCGAGAAAATAAGGTAAATAAAATTCTAGTAGGTTGGTTTCGGAAAGATTGTCACGAGGAAATTAATATTAAATTTTAAGTTAAATATGGAATTGGGATTAAAAGGAAAAATGTCAAGAAAAGTCAAAAAATAAAGTTCAGGGACTAAAGTGGTAATTTAACCAGTTAAGTCTCAAGAACGGAAATTTATAAGTTTTGACGGGAAAATATAAATTCTTTTATCGTATTATTTATTGGATATAAAAAATACATATACGGAAAGATTGAGGTATTAATTAATTAAGAGATACGTTAAAATAGAAGTTTAAAAGAGAAATGGTTTAAGTTTAAGAAGTAAGGGACCAAAAGGAGCTTTGAACCAGCATATATAACCAAAAGGATATTAATCATAAGTTAAGAGAAAGAAGGAAACTTACAGAGAAGGGTTTGACGAAGGAAAAGAGACGATCACTTAGGGTTTCGCCGTTTGACGTCGGATTCACGCGTTTTTGGTGTCGATTTCTTCGGAATTCAAGCCTCTACCTTCCCCGAGCTTCGAAAAAAGGTAAGTTCAACGTTTTAATCACGAAAATTTATGAATAAGGTCTGTGTTGTGTTGAGACGCTACGGATTGATCGAAACTGATTAAATTATGTTGTTTTTGGATGTTTCGACTAGCTTTTAAGTTGGATTTTGTAAGTTAGCATGTCGGAATGGAGTCGGGAGGGTATCGGAGTCGGAGGCGCGGCCTCACCCTGCTGAAATCGCGCCCAGCAGGGGGCACGACGCGGTGGCAGCCAGCGCGACGCGACCAGGCCATTTCTGGCCTGGCGCGACGCGACGGGCCAGAAATGGCCCTGGCACGACGCGCCAGGCAGAGGCGCGACGCGCCTCTCCCTTTTCAGGGGAGGCGCGACGCGAGGAAGAGGGGCACGACGTGCTCCTCCCTAAAACCACTCGACATGACATGCCGAGGTCCGACACGTTGTGCCCTATTTCGACATTAACTTCCAGGTTTTAGCAAATACGCAAACGGACGATATAGCAACGAATATTAGTGAGACATTATAGAAATGAGTATTATTACGATAAGTGAATCGATATAAGCATATTGATTAAATAAAGATTCCTAAATAATGATAACCTAAATCAATAAGCTAGGGTTTTAGGGTTATAAGGTTCACGTTTATGTACTAAACGTGTATTTGACTTATATATGTATCAGACATGTCAGCATGCGGTGAGGCCAGCAGACGTGGATTAGTACGAGCCTATTACAACATCAGACTCATTATGGATTGGATAGCGGTCATTGTGAGTTGCACTTTACTTTCGTGTTTTATATATAAAAGTTATTTGATCTTTTATTTTACATATATATACATTATTTATTTAAACGCATCGCATGATATATATGATTCGCTGATATGTTATATGTTTTTTATTAGAAATTAGTATGCGATCCGAAGAAACTAGCTACCTATTGGGTGTCAATAGGCTGTGTGATCACCAGTATTGAGTCAGTCTAGTGTGTTTGATTATGAGAAATAAATTGGATATATGAATGAGATACGAGCGAGAACTCGGTTAAAGTAACATGAGCCACATATCAAAGTTGGATATATGCATGATATGATTATGATATATGCATGATATGATTATGAATATGCAAGTTATATGCATGATATGATTATGAATATGAATTTCAAAGTTGGATATATGAATGAGATACGAGCGAGAACTCGGTTAAAGTAACATGAGCCACATATCTAGTGGGTTGGACCCACACTTTGGGATTAAGAGATTGGTCGCGGCTGACGTGGTTGAGTCAGAATAGCTCCCGGGTCGGACAATTTGGATCATTTTGATTTGAATATTAGTAAGTTACGTTAAGTTTCAGGATTTTAGTTTCGAACGGATCAAATACTTGTTTACATGTATTTTAATATTATTGTTTCCTTTGAAATGCGATGATATGTTTTTATAATAATACCGTTAGCAAAATGCAAGCTCACTCAGTATTTCCCCAAATACTGACCCCTCACTTTTGATGTCTTTCAGGTGCTTAGTGTCTGGATCGAGCAAGAGGTCAATTTTTGGGATCCGGAAGTCAGCCCCACATGTATAGTCCTCGACATCCGTAGCCTTGACAGCAGTACATTTTGGTTTATGATTTACTTGCTGTCTATGTTTATATATTTTGTAGGCTACGTGTATTACGTTTTGTTCACGGCACCAGATGCCGGTGATATTAATAGTTACTCTAGCTTGTGTATATAGTACCGTGAGGCCAGTTTGTTCAGGATACGGTAACTAGAGCCCACGAGGTTATCAGAACAATTTGTGTAAATATTTGCATATATGTTTATGTTTGCTTCCGTTTGTATATGTGTTATATTTGCGAAAAATTATTTTACATACTTAGGCTTGCTACGGGTTTCGGAGCTACCACTCCCATTCCCTAGCGCCGGTCTCGGCTCAATAATTTGGGTCTTGACATTTATATTTACTATTTACCGCTTTATTAAGTAAATTGTTATTTTGTTATATATACTGTATACGTATATTTCGAACTGTTTTTATCATTATGGATTTTAGTTGGAACATGCTACCTAATGGGAATCATTAGGACTGCGTGCGCACCGGTATTAATCTGAGTAACGTATACTGTGAATTGGGGTAACTCGGTGTGAGCCTAGCTCTCCGGACCCGGTAGAGTAACTCGGTGTAGCCCAGTTCTCGGGACTCTGGTTATGGATTAAGTGTGGTCGGTAATAATTCGGTGTAGTTTAACTCTCGAGAACAGGCCTTTGGGATTAAAGTATATAAATTAGAATATTTGTGCTTTAGGGTTCCAACTATTAATCATAATGCCTATATAAAATATTTTAAGCTGTTTTAAAGGTTTTCCACTTAATAAATATAAATAGTGGTATGAACTCATCGCAGTATATCTGACCCCTTTGTTTTTCCCATTTTCCAGGTTTATGATTTTTTAGCGAGTCAGCTGATCTTCGACTCTTGATTCCTCGGAGGTTTTATTTTATTTTAATAAAGATGTCAAACCGATTTTATTCTTAGACCGCAATAGTAACTAGAAGTCTTATTTATTCTAGCATTTGTTGTCGGATTAGTTCGACTGGTTTTATTATTGCTTTGGCATTTTCATGTTAACTTTGGATATTTATTATTTATTCCATGTTGGAGTCTCGGAGTTGGCCGAGCAATTATTATTTAAATGCCGATATTATAAACTGCTAGAATAAGGTTGGAGTCTCGGTTGCCCCCGAACATTGGTTTTTCTTGCAGGTTTATGTGTTTGTATGTTATCCGTAAGGCTAGCTACGGATTTTGGTACTACATTACCCATACCCTAGCACCGGTCGCAATCCATGAAATTAGGTCGTGACAAAGACGGACACGAAGTTGAACTCGGTGGATTATCTCGAGACATGTGTCTAAGGAGTTAAACTCGGTGGAACTATCTTGGGACTCACATTGACTAGTACAGACGTAAGAAATGTTACGAGTTTAACTCAGTGGAATTATCCCGGGACTGTACCATATGGTTGTGGTTAAACCCGATGTAACTATCTCGGGACCAAACCATAAGGAATGAATTATAGCTAATTATCAGAAGTGCAGCTTTATTTGGATGTACTAGAACAATACGATCCAAAGTTTAAAATGTCCATCGAAAACCATAGAAACGAAACGAGAAAAGAACGAAATCAAACCATAACTGAAAATTAAAGATGTCAAATACGATATGACTTAAATATATGGTTTGTGAAATGTATATACGATTATCGCAATGTGTATGAATTGAGTAAAGAGTATTTAAAGTATTATTTGAGAAAAGCAATATTTTCTACATAAAGCGGTTTTCACCCTTTATGTATTATTGCTTGTAATTAGTGAACTCACTCAATTTTATACATACCCCGTTGCTCCTCCCATTTTACTGGAAGAGTAAGCTATGATTTGACAAGTAAAGCTTCCCAAGTTTTAATTATCGGAAGCCATTTGTACGAGGCATGAAAGAAAACTTTAATTCAAGAGGTTCGCAGTAGTCTAGATATTTTGACTAAATATTTGTATAAATATGTTTTAACTCTTATGTTTATTAATATATGAAATACGCTTTATGAAGCGCGAAAAATTTATATGTCTATTAGGCTTGCTACGTGTTTTGGAGATACCACTCCCATTCCCTAGCGCCGGTCTCGGCTTATAAATTTGGGTCGTGACAGCAGCGCCTGCTAGAGGGCAGTCCAGCTGGTCCGGTGGTTCACCACCTCCAACCAGACATCCTAAAAACTAACCCCACACACACAACTCTCACAACTCACACAACTCATCAAACTCCGCTCAAAACAACAATTTCATGGCATAAATATAAGTTTTGGCATCAAAATCAGCATCATCATTTAAGAACATCAAAACATCCCCAAATATATCAAAAACCCTAACCATAAACTGAGAGTTTTACCTTGATTTTATGGTATTAATCAGTAGGTATCTTTCCCCTCTTTATGTTACCACAAGAATCGCTCAAATCGGTCGAAAACGAAGCTTTCGTGTTTATTTAAAGTTTTTGCATGTTGCTTTAATGGAGAAGATGATGAATTTGAGAGATGAGAATGACTTTGTTGCTGAGTTTAAAATCAAATGAAATGGTATTTATAAATATGGCAAAAGTCCTCTTTAGTCCATTGAGTTGTCATTTTCAACCGTTTTAACTTCTAGCTTTTCTTTTGCCCAATTTCATCCACAAATCACTTAAATACTTAAACTCGATAAATTTTGTATTATTTATATCCAAATAAATAATACCACCTCGATATCTCATTATTTTATTTCCGATAATTTATTTTTATAAATTTCTGTCGAAAACGCTCAATTTCTACTTTTAGCTAAAACACTTATTTTTCTTATTTTTTCCATCCATATTTGGCTTTAACATATATCGATATCCAAATAATCGATACTATATTTATAAATACTAATTCCCCTCAATAATCCATTTACATTATATTTTCCGGAAATTAAAATATTATTTTCTAATTTTGGGGCTTAAACTTACTTTATTCCAAATTCCCATATTATTTTCTTTAATCCCGTTTCCATTTCTTTTATGTAGTATAAATATTGAAATTCTCTTATTAAAACTTCAATTTCGACCTTCTCGAGTTCTCTTTTATTTATTTTCTCCGATGAATTTTTTATTCTTGTCATTTTGACAATTCAAAATGAGACACGTTGCACACTTTTACAACGTCAAATTTTTCAGGCTATTACAGAAACGAATTCCAAATTTTATTAAACTTTACCCAAAAATTCCATAAAATTTAAACGAATAACAATATAATTTTTATTTGCCACTGGACTTATGTTTTATTTTCTAAAAATCTTTTACGATAACTAAGGTCTTGCTCACTCCTATAGTTAATAATTTCTAAAAAATCACGAACTTTACATGAAGTTTCATTTTAATCATGACCTTTAAAAGTTGTCATTTAAAGACACGAACTTTCATTTTGTTTCAAATCTATCATTTCAGTGTATTTTTGTTGACTAAATTCTTCAATAAACCATTAATGAAAGACCCAAATTATAAATCGACATTAAATCTTATTATCTTTTAGTTAGAATATATAGGATTAGGAATTTTTGGTTCGATGAAATACACCGGATTTTACTTTGGCGATAGATTTGAAACAAAATGAAAATTCGTGCCTTTAAATAACAACTTTAAAAGTTCATGATTAAAATGAAACTTCGTGTAAAGTTCGTGATTTTTTTAGGAATTAACCCTAAAATAAACAACGTCCAAATCTTATAAAATCTGGACAATAGCTTCCTAATATAACATCGCGAATATTGAAACTGAAAATATTCGCTCGAAACTTATAAATTATTTTATATTAATTTGGACTAACTAATAATATTTAATTATTTAATAATTGGAAACTAATTAAAGTAAAAGTTTAGGGATTAAAACGAACCTTTTTATTTTCTTAACCCTCACTCATACTCCAACGCCTCAAACTCTTTCTCCTTTTATTTTATTATTATTATTATTTTATATATATATATGTCTAAACTTATAAACTCTAATTATATGTCGAAACTTCCAAATTTCGACATTTAAAATTCGGAATTTTGTCCGAAACTTTTACCTTTCCATTTAGAGATGTATACTGATATATTAATTACCAATATATTTCTTTATACGACACCGAATAATATTGATAATAAGATGGATGGAACAATCTAAAAAAGGAACTTAATTAGGTATCCTCACCTTCAAAACCGACACTGCTAACAAGACGGTCAAAGCGGTAACATCACGAGGACAAACAGGCAGACGACACCCTACTCGCAGAAGACCATCTCGGCCAACCGAGTAAGTACTGATAACAAAGAAAGACCTGCCCGGATAACTGAGCAGGATTTCCCCGATTACACAGCACATAGACAATCTCGATCAACCGAGCAGGATCTGCCCTGATTACAAGAACAAAGTCTAACAGAAGGTACTCTAACATCCTCAACATTCTCTGCATACACAAAGAGAACAAAATTAGAATTTTCGGTCCAAACAAAGAGACAACACTCCAAAGACAAAGTATAAAAGACCTTAAAAAAGTAGGTAAAAAGGTTACTATTCTTAATCTCTCAACTCAACTCCCTTTCACTTCTCTTTTCTTTCCTTCACTTAAACGGTTACTAACTTGACTGTCGGCGAGGCTTGCCAGGATCACATTCTGGCGGCCTTCTAACGGTTGTTTGTGAGGTTCAGGTACATTTTTGAGGACACTCCGGTTCCAAGATAGTCCCCGTGGTTTACAAGTAATCATTTGGCGCCGTCTGTGGGAAAGAAAGTAAGAACGTTCCCCCTTTCTATCTCACCGGCAATTGGAAGAAAGGTAAGTAGAATAGAAGTCGATGATCCCCTTACACGAGAAACCGGCACCCAATATAATAAGGCTTCAGATGGGCTCAATGCCTCTGTACGCAGGGGTACCGGTTTACAAGCAGTGACCCGACAACTCACTTGAGTTGTTTCCAAGTAACCATGATGGTCCAGAGTTTACCCGAGGCAGCCGTGTGCAAGATCTTCGCAAGAACACTTAAAGAGCCGGCCGCTATCTGGTACCAATGTCTGAAAGAAGGATCAACTCACAGTTTTGACGAGTTGGCAGAAGCCTTCCGAACTCACTTTGCGCCGAGCATACAAAGGGGGAAAAATTCTACTGATCTCAAGTTGTGCTATCAAAAACCGGGTGAAAGCTTGAAAAACTTCGTTACCAGGTTCAACGAAGAGGCCATACTAGTAGAAGACCTGAACGATGATACGGCCATAGACGCCATGAAAGACAACATCACCATGAATATGTTCCGAGACAACCTGATCACAAACATGGTGGAAACTTTCCCTCAATTGATGAACCGAGCATGGATTTCATCAATCTAGACGAAGAACGTATAAGAAAGGCTTCTAACTCGCACAATCAGGCGCAGCGGGACCATCTTTCAACCAAAATAAAAGGCAGGATAGGCTCAAACCATAGAGCAAAGACCACCGGCGGATTTCCGAACAGATTGCCACAAACCGTTCATAATAGAAGATCAATCCTACATCCCTCTTAATACCCCCAAGATCGCATATCTTGATGTGGATTCAAAATAACAATGAACCAGTACGATACCCACCAAAGTTGCAATATGAGGGGGACAGAAAGAAATATTGCCAGTTTCATGACGGACATGGACATGTCACTGATGAATGCGGAACTTTAAAGAAAGAAATCGACCGATTGGTGCAAGTTGGGCGCCTAAATGACTTTGTAGAACAAAGTAAAAGTTACAGCTGGGAGGAAATAATCGAGGAGAACAAAGCAGTAAAAGAGAAGAGTGACCACCACCAAGAAGGCAAAATATAGCAGGGGTAATTAACACGATACCAGGGGGCTTGGTAGACCCCGAGTGTAAGCGTAGTCGACGAAAAGGCAAAAAATAGTAATGAACATAACAGTAGCGACACCTCTACCTGAGGTTAGTTTTGGCCCGGCAGATGGCGAAGGAGTGGAGTATCTACATCAGGATCCTCTAGTAATCTCGGAACTGATAGAAAATTTATGGGTCATGACGCAGCTAGTAGATGAAGGGAGCTCGCTAAATCTCATCACGAAAGAAGCATACCTCGGAATAGGATCCTCAACGCTAAGCCTAAAATCAGTAAGAACGCCTTTAGTCGGTCTGTGAGGATTACCAGTCCGAGAAGAAGACGTGGACGAACTCACAATCGAGTTGGGGGGAGGAAAAGGGAACACCAGAGGGAGGATTAATCGGCATCACAAAAAAATTCAAGTCACTGTTCATGGTAGTAGACATGCCACTGGCCTACAACGTCATACTATGCAGAACAATGCTGTATAGCACGGTAGCGGTCATATAATGAAAATACCAACCGAGAAGGGCATGGTAACAGTAAAAGGAAGACAAGACAAAGCCAAAATATGCTACCTGGTATCTATGAAGGGCGTATCAGAAACACTAGCCATAGAAACAATAGAAATACCAGACTCAGACAAAGGAAAACTAGAGCCATATGGAAAGTTAGAAAGATTGACCTAGCATGGGTCAATCCAAAAACGGTTATGATAGGCGCATAATTACCAAAAGATGTATAAGACGAGATAACCAGTATGCTGGTCAGGAACGACGTGGAATTCGTCAACACACCGGGAGAGATAGAGAGGAGTGGACCCAACTATCATATCACATTAGCTAAACGTAGACCAAATCTACAAACCGGTGAAACGGAAGAAAAGAGCTTTCACAGTTGACAGATAAATTTCTATCAAAACAGAGGTAAACAAACTGTTAGCCGCCGGGTTCATTAGAAGGGTATACTATCAGAATGGCTATCAAATGTGGTGCTCATAAGATAGCCGAACGTGAAGTGGAGATTATGCATAGATTTTACAGATCTTAACCGAGCATGCCCCAAAGATAGCTACCCTCTGCCAAACATCGATCAACTGGTCGACAAAACAAGTGGCTACAAAGCCTACTCATTCATAGACGCAGCGCAAGGGTACCACCAGATACCCATGCACAAGGACGATGAGGAGAAAACAAGTTTTGTAACTGATGGAGGAACATACTTGTCACGATCCAAATTATTGAGCCGAGACTGGCGCTAGCGAATGGGAATGGTTGCTCTGAAACCCGTAGCAAGCCTAAAAAAATAAAAACTTTTTTCGCAAAAACCAATCACATAAGGACAATACAAACGGAAGCAATTATACAAACATATATATATATATATACACTAGTTTGTCGATACACAACATATGGGCATATAACTTCCGTACCGTGTACGTACTAGCCCAACAATACTATATACATACTAGTGTATCTAGGTCAAATCACGGGTAACTAACACCGTGTAACAAAATAAGAACTGACGTAGCCTACAAAAAGATATACACAAACAACGGCAAGTATAAACAACAATCACAGTACATTGCTGTCACAGGCCACGACTCTGTCAACTGAAGACTACTACTCCAGCTCTACGGAAGTTAGGAACTATACTTGCAACTGCAGACTTCCGGACCCAAAAAAGGTGGACTCTAGCCAAGTCAAGACTCTAAGCACCTTAAATTATTAAACAACAACGGGTCATACTATGCTGAGTGAGATTACATATTACTAATGGTATTATAAAAATAATATCGCATTTAAACAAACATTTGTACGAATATATAATATAAGCCAAGTATTTGATCCGATCGAAACCCTAATCTTATAAACAATTCTGAACTAAGTATATCCTAGTATTTACAAGCGATAACGATTTCTGAAAAACTGTTGATAAGGTCCCAAGATAGTTCGACCGAGTTTAACCTATGCCAAGTGGTACAATCCCGGGATAGTTCGACCGAGTTAAACTAGTACCAGTACTTGTAACCAAACGATTGATATGTGAGTCCCGGGATTGTTCGACCGAGTTCATCCCACTAGACACAGGTCCTGAGATAGTTCGACCGAGTTTAACCTTGTGTCTAACACGAAGGTGTTAGTCTAATTCTATTTGACTTACCAGACATCGGTGATCACACAGCCTGTTGACACCCAATAGGTAGCTTGTTCCCTCGGATCGCACACTGGATTCTTATACGTAAAACAATCAATTAAACGATATACTATACAATCAAGTCATATAGTATGTGATCCAATAGATAATACTATATATAATATAGCAAATAACATTTTCGAATAATACACGAAAGTAAAATATAACTCACATGGACTGCTATAATCGATATGATTATAAACCCTTGCTAATCCAAACTCGTCGATCTCGTAGCTTGCCGATGTGTCTATCACATGTTCAAATCAAATGCACATTTAGTATATAAATGTGAACCTCGCATATCTAAAACAAAACCCTAAGTTAAGAAATTAGGTTGTTTCGATCTTGTCCTTACTACTATTATTGAATTTGATAACTCTAAATGGCTTTCTATACCTAGTCAATAACACTTGTTATATTCTACTAATCGATTATCAATTGTTCGCCAATCAAATTCTGAAACCTTAACCTTAAACGTCTAGATATATATCCAATTTCATGATTTTTAGAGTCGAACAAGTGGTTTCGAGTTAGGGTACGTCGTGTCGGGCCTTGGCGCGTCGTACCTGTCTAAAAGTTTGATGTTCACGGTGTGCTCTGCTTTCTCACGACGTGAGAAGGTAGTCTCACGTCGTGAGACAGCCTGAGCTTGTTTCACGTCGTGAGACACTAGTTTCACGTCGTGAGACTGTCGAGAACAGCTCCTAGAACTGTTTCTACGCGTCTCCGACCATCGGAAAACCCTCCAATCTATTTCAACATGTTACCACTTCAGTTTAACACAAAACGCATCTCGGAAACCATCAAAAAACGACAATAACAACGTGATTCTGACGTGTTCGATTCGGCTACAACATAACTCAATTAAATCAGCCAATAAACAATCAAAACCCTAATTCAAAAACTAATCTTTACCTTGTTTTGATGCTTGAAGAAGATAGATGATTGAATTCCAAGAAGATCGATATAAAGAACGCGCAATTCTGATGGGAATCGATCAAACCCTAACCATCGCAAATATTTCCTTTCTTTTTATTAATCTAATGCTTTCTTCTTCTTTAAATTTGATTCATGATGGAATAATCCCACAAAGCACTAAGGTTGGCACAAAACCCAAATCGACTAAGGAAAACAAGGGAAGCTAGCGCGTCAATAAATAGATCAACCCCACATCCATACAAGGGGCGGACATTATGACACATATTCATATGTATAAGTCAAACGATGTACCATTAAACACAAGTCTGTAGAACTCTTACATCACTGCATCTATCATTTGGCGCCGTTTGTGGGAACCTATTATCAAAACAAATTTAGTGATAGAAGCGGAGAGCGATAAGAGCAACACAGACCCACGACACCATTCATAATCAAGATGAGATGGACACGCTTAAAGAAAGCCTACCAGCCAAGAGAGGGAGAGCTGAGGCATACGAAGGTCAGGAGCGGAGCTACAAACGAAAGAGAACTACCCGACCGGAACTCAAGGGCCTGACAAGTCTAACCCCCCTGGGAGATGAACCGGACAAACTGCTCATGATAACACTAAAGGTCGGAGGGCAAGAGAACCGAAGAGCATCGGTGGACCCGGGAGATGCAGTCAATGTAATTATCCAGAAAACCTATTGGGCAACAGAAAGGAGCCAAATCCGGATGAAACGAATATCTTAGAACGTTCGAGAAGCGGGGGCGGAAGACTCCGGACGATAGGAGCGGAGGATATTCGAGTAAGTCTCGGATCTCCTAAGGGACGGGAAATAACGATTACCTCCCCATTCTAAATCATAGGCAGAAACCTCCTATACGACCTCATACTAGGACGACCGTTCCTCTATAAATTAGGAATGGTAATTGACACAAAGAACGAGAGGGTGATGATTCCCACGGAGGAAGGAACAATAACGATTGAAAGAAATCAAGAAGAAGCATAAAACAGCCACCACACAACCCTGGCCGAGCTACTCCACATAGAAGAGATACTAGAGTTACCGTGTGAGGAATCAACGACCGGACATTGGGAAATCCACACCGGGAAAACCATGAAAATGGGTGCTGGCATAAAACAAAACATTGGGAAATCCACACCGGGAAAAGCGTGAAAATGGGTGTCGGCATGAAAGAATCAACAAAAACAGAGATCCAAAGAGTACTCAAAGATTTTGAGGGGACATTCGCCACAAAAGCCGCAGATATCAAAGGAGTCGACCCGGCGGTAGCATGTCACGAGCTAAATATCGACGCAACCTTGAAACCAGTCCGATAGAAGAAACGACAACATTCAGAAGAGCAACAGAACAGAGAATAATAGCGAAAGAGGTAGAGAAACTACTCGGGGCATGATTCATCAAAGAAGTCAAGTACCCGAACTGGTTGAGTAACATGGTCCTGGTGAAGAAGGCAAACGGAAAAAACCGCATGTGCGTTGACTTCACGGACCTAAACAAGGCATTCCCAAAGGATTACTTCCCCCTGCCCAACATCGATCAGTTAGTCGACTCCACCGCGGCATTAGTGATGTACAGTCTGGCAGATATGGCACAAGGATACTAGCAAATCCTGATGAAAGAGGAGGACAAAACAAAAACAAGCTTTGTTACGGATGAAGGAACTTATTGCCACACGATGATGTCGTTTGGACTAAAAAATGCAGGGGCCACATACCAAGGACTAATGAAGCACATGTTCAAGGAACAAATCGACAAAACAATGGAGGCGTACGTCGACGATGTGATAATACAAAGCAAAAGTGAAGAGGAGCACCCCAAAGACCTCGCACGATGATGGAGATACTCGAAAAATTTAACATGAAGATGAACCAGGAAAAATGCACTTTTGGGGTAGAAGGAGAAACGTTCTTGGGATATATGGTATCAAAAAGAGGAGTGGAAGCAAACCCGGAGAAAATCAAGGCTTGGAAATGATTCCGCCAAAAAACCAAAGGGAAGTACAGATCCTCAACGGAAGAGTGACGGCCCTGGGACGGTTCATCTCGTCATCAGCAAAAAGATGCCTCCCGTTCTACAACACGCTAAAAACAAAGATATTCAGATGGGGAGAAGAATACGATCAATCCTTGGACGACCTGAAAAAGTTCCTGACAAAGCCACCATTGCTAAGCGAACCTAAAGACGCAGAAATCCGGTACCTTTCCATTTCTGTATGCAAAGACGCGACTGCAACAGTCTTGGTAAGAGAAGAGGCGGGCCAACAACTACCGGTGTACTACGTAAGCCGAACACTAAAGGACACAGCGCTTAGGTACCCCAAAATCGAGAAAATTGCATTGGCATTAACAACAACGGCAAAGAAATTGCGGCCATGCTTCCAAGCACACATGATAGTCGTGCGAACTTATCAACCCCTGCAACAGGCACTTCAGAGGCCGGAATTTTCGGGAAGAATGGTCAAGTGGTCGATACAGCTAGGAGAGCACGACAGCAGTGACGAACCAAGACAAGCAATGAAAGCCCAAGCGTTAGCCGACTTTGTAGCACAACTCACCGGATGTTCCATGATAGACTCAGAAGTCAAAGAACAGTGGAAGCTCCACGTTGACGGGGCGAAGAACGAAAAAAGGGACAGGAGCAGAAATCATCCTCAAAGGCCCACATAAGGTGCGGACTGAATACGGAGTTCACCTAAACTTCACAGCAACAAATAACGTGGCGGAATATGAGGCATTGTTAGCAGGGCTAGCCTTAGTTGTTGATGTAAGAACCAAGAACTTGCAGATTCATTGTGACTCACAGTTAGTCGTGGGACAAATTGAGGGAACGTTCGCCACAAAGGAAGAAAACCTGTTAAAATATAACAACAGAGCAAAGGAGATTCTACAAGAAATTGAAAAGCGAGGAGGATGATGGCGGATAAAAAAGATAGGAAGGGAAGAAAACGCAGAAGCAGACGCGATAGCGAAAGCAGCATCGAAAAAAAGCGACAAATTCCAATCAATGGAATTGAAAGAAGAAATAACATCACCAACAATCGACGTACTCACGAGGGTCCAACCGCCATGGTAAGAAAGTCATATATACAAGGATATTACTGGTCGAGCATGGAAGAAGACGACAAAGAACTGGTGAAAAGATGCGACAAATGCCAAAGGCACGGGGACATGTCGCACATCCCGGCTTAGGAAACAAAACTGGCGCACAGCCCCTAGCCGTTCGCAAAATGGGGAATAGACATCAGGGGGCCATTCCCAACGACGAAAAGCCAGAAGAAGTTCATCTTTGTGGCAATCGACCACTCCATGAAATAGGTTTAAGTAGAAGCAGTCTCCACAATAACATCATCCAAGGCAGAAGAGTTATTATGGAGGGAAGTGGTATGCAGATTCAGAATACCGAGGATGCTAGTAACAGACAACGGAAAGCAATTCGATAGTGCAGTTTTCTGGGGTTTCAGTGAAAACCTTGGTATAAATCTACAATTCACATCGGTCGCTCACCCCCAGACAAACGGAATGACGGAGGTTACCAATAGAACAATCTGCAAGGGGTTGAATAAGAGGTTGGATGAAGCAAACGACAATTGGGCGGAAGAACTGTTCCGCCTAACATATGGAGTGGAAGCCGTCATCCCAGTTAAAATTGGAATGTCATCAATAAGAACAAAACACTACAACGAAAACAGAAATGAAGAATAACTGAGAAGGTCCATGGACCAGCTAGAAGGAAGGAGACATGCTGAAAACATCTGAGCAGAAGCCTACCAAAGCCAAACAGCCAGATACTACAACAAGAAGTTGCAGCCGAGAAGCTTCAAAATTTGAGATCTAGTCCTAAGGGATGCGACGATAGGAAAAGGCAACACTGGAGTAGGAAAATTGGAAAGCAATTGGGAAGGATTGTACCGAGTAACCACGACCACCGGAAGAGGAGCATATCGATAAGAGACAATAGAAGGGCAGGAAGTATCTAAATTCTGGGATGTAGAACACTTGAAATTGTATCAGCAATAGAATGAAAGAAAATGTTTATTTGAAGCTACGAAAGTGCAAAAAAAAAATGCAACAACAATAAAAAGGGAAACAGTTCTCTATAGGAAACTACGAACACACTGAGAAACTTTTCTCAGAGAAATAAAATAAACAAACGACAAAAAGCATAATTGGAGACATCCCCCCACAATAAACTTGAGCAACATTCCTCAGAGGCAAAATACAACAACAACAATAAATAATGGGAAAAGCCGTCATCGGAGAAGTCATTCAACTAATATAAATCACACTGGTAAATAAAACTTAAAATAGATACATGAAGAAAAATAGCAGTCCAAAACTCCCTACCAAAAGAAAGAAGCAAAGTTATTACAAGTACAATTAGCCCCCATTGGGCGTGTTCAAAAACCCAAAACCTTCAGATAGGAAAGGCATGCTGGGATCTGGTAAAGCTAAAGATTGTGAGGCAAAAGGAGAAGGGAAACCCAGGACAAAGGAGGAAGGCTCGGATGACTGACAGGTGCAGAAGGAATGACAACAGAGGCAGGAACAGGAGAAACGGTTTCAGGCACAACATTAGCTCGCTTGTGATCAGTCAACATGTGTTGAGCCTCCTCCTTCAGCAAATGAGCATCAACAACAAGGAAGTATCACCACCCGCATGCAAAGACAGGTAATTTTCACGAATAGCACTCCGATGTAATCTCAGCAACCGAGAGACAAGAAAGGCAGTCTTCCAAACTTTCCTCCGCTGCAGCATGATCGGCCTTGAGACGAACAAGCTCGGCTCAGAGATCATCATTCTCCCACCTCAACAGATCTTTGTCAACAAATACCTCTTTTGCCTGAAGATCGGTAAAGGAGCGATCCGCCTGCTCCCACTCCTTAGCAATAAAATGCTGCTGGGAAATACGAACACCGTCAACAGCAATCAGTAGCGTCTGGAACACAGAGACAAGAAGACCTTCACTCTCCAACAGATGGTAAAAGGACAAAGGCTCCATCATCCTGATAAAATCACGGATCTACTGAAAGACGCCTAGATCATGACGGTTAGAGCCAAAAGGAAAAATCAGATGAGAACCTGATAAGCCTCTATTTTACGTCAATTTCATGTCATTTGTATAATATATTTTAGTGTTTTATTGCGTAAAATAGAGATCTTTATAATATTTTTTTACTTTTTTGTAGTTTTTAATATAAATTGTGAATACTTAGCATTTTTGGAGTATAATTGAATAAACAGAGCTTAAATGAAGTGAAAGCAAAGCCAAATTGATTCTATCAAGTTCAAGAAGAAAAATAATGGAGAATCAAGTCTAACTACAAGCAACGTAGCCGCTAAATCAGTTTCTGAAAGTTTAGATTGAAAAGCTGAAAATTCGGACATAGTTCCGTATTTGGATTATTTCCGGAGTTAGACATATCCAAATCATATGATTCAACTTGTCATGGAAAGATAAGAGATAGATCTACAAATTTCATGAAGCAACAAAGTCCGAATTCGTGCCTCCAAGAAAGAACCCGTGCGAACCAAGAATCGAATCGGACAGAATCAGTGGATTTGGGTGAAACAGCCACTGAACCGGCCCGGAACCGGCCCACGACTTCAGGCCGGCCCAGGGCCGGTTCAGACCTCTGGAAATATCACGTTTTTCCGAAAAATAAAGCTAGGCCGGTCCTCGACCGGTGCCAAGCCGGCGTAGGTACATAATACGAAGAATTCAGCCGATTTGGAATGTTTTGGAAGTCTTGGTGAGCACTCATGTATCTTCCATATTGATCTTGTTAGTAGTATATGCCCTAGGGCCATTTGATCGTGTATATGTTGGCGCAGCGGGAGGCGCTGTTAGTAGTATATGCCCTAGGGCCATTTGATCGTGTATATTTGTAGAATTAATCCCAATGGCAAAGATATATATGTTCTATTTGAACTAAGTGTCTCATCAACTAAGTGTTCATTTATTACGTATTGTCCTTATCACATTGTGATAGAATCTATTCTTAAGGTGTTAAGAATATGAGTGATAGATTCTATTATACAAGTGATCTAAATAACCGTTCGCGATCGATGGGGTCCTGCAGATAAGGGCATTGCATTATCCCAGAAAGATCGTCACCTCTGTTTATTCTCCTGATTAGTAAAGAGTTACTAAATTATAGAAAGTAGTGAGTCTCATACTACTTGATGGGGATCAGAATAAACACGTGGACACTCAAGGTGTTGAGTGAGTCGAACAAGTGATGCTAGATGACTTATACATGGTAATTCATTAAAGTCAATTTAATATCATCTAGTTCATAATTGTACATATGTCCTTTGACTTGCGGTGACACTATCTTGTATATAGGTGATTAGAGTTTGATACTCCTTAACCCTAGATCTTTCATGAGCTAGGGCCGCGGGATGTGTTGGCTTTAGTTAGTTGTATATGGAGATAGGGGTTTAACCTAGAAAGGATTCATCACTCTGGATGAACGGAGACAAGATTCTATGCTATCTCAAATTGTTCTTGATGGATGATAAAACCTGCGCAGGTGTATATGACTTACATAGAAAGTTGTTTCTAGTGGAAGTCATATTTATCAAGAATTAGAACTGGGAGATGAGGTCATATAATCAAGACATACAGTGTTTGACTTAACCGTGACACTAGTCGAGATTGGAATCTAAGATGAAGGGAATTTTGAGTGTACGGTAATTATGAACAATGGTTCATAAAGAATGCATCGAAACATTCATCTCTATTTGGGGGTCGTGATATGTTGCTAGACGTCACTCTCGATCTACGAGAATTAATAATTAAATGGGATTTAATTATTTAATATAAGAAATGTGTTTCTTATGTCTCTCGTTGCCATATAGATGTGAACCTAGTTAGTCACACACAATAGAGTGTGCAACCGATTGAGTTTACGAAAGATCGATTTCATATAGATACTAGCATATCTCGGAAATTAATCTAAGATGAAAAACAAGTACAAATTAAGGACTAATTTGTAAAAGTTATAAATTAGTAAGAACCTAATTGTATTATGTCCATATTAATTAGGGACTAATTTATAAGAGTTATAAATAAGTAGGAACCTAATTATATTTTAACCAAGTTTTATGATTAAAAGGTTTAAGTAATTAATTAGTGTAATTAATGATATTTAAATGACTAATCATTAGCTAATGGAATGATGATGTCATGGTGATGATGTAATGAGATAAGCCTATGTCATTTATGTGATGTCATATGATGACATCACCTATATGATGTCACCTATGTGATGTCACCACATGAAAGGTGTCATATGGTGGCAACACCTTTGCTTGGTGTGTGACACCTAGCATGCAAGGTGTTGCATTCTTAAGACATGCTCTAGCCTATAAATAGAGCATGTCCTTGCTCATTTCAATACACCACACAACACACATCTCACTACAAAGTTGTAGAGAGAGAAAGCACTTGAAGGAGTTCAAGTAGTCATCAATCACGGGAAAAACTTGGCGACGTTTTTCATACATCCGAGCAAGGTAGTGATCGCGGCGAGAGTTTGAGCTTAGGGCTGCTCGGCAAGAGGAACTCATGCAGGATTACTTCAAGGCGAGGATTCAATCGGACGCATACTCGTGTGGACGAGCTTGAGGTCGCCGTACTTTCGGGACTACAAGAATCGTTGGAGAATCGACATAGGTATTCTTCTTACGATTCTTAGATGCGTGCTTTAATTACTAAATGATACGACGATCCATTTGTTGTTGATATGATCAACTTTAGGATCCGGATTGTTAGAATTTCGATTTTGAATTGAAATATACGATCCGGACCCGCGCCTCTCGCTGCGCCAACAGTGGTATCAGAGCCACCGTATCATCGAGTATTAACGCTTTACGATTGAATATATGTATAAATAATCATGGACTTAGGAATTATTATTGGGCATGTAATTTATAATTCCGAGGGCTTATTTTTTTCAAAACGAACAATCGCTATTGTGATATTAATTACATTTGATTAAATTCTGTCTAGGAGATTGGTACTTAAGTGGTCCGCTCGTGACCCTCCAATCTATCCTGGGAATTTTTCTAATGTGATCATTTAACACAATACGTGATTCGCTTGTGCATTATGTTGTCATCAACGGGATGTGTGGAAAAAGGCGAAACCCGAAAAAAAAACCCGGAAAAAAATAATAATATTTTTTTTCATAAAAATCAAAAATGCTGAAAAACGGGTTTTACACCCGTTCGGCCCGAAAAAAAAAATATTTTTTTTCCGTAAAAAACCGAAATGCTGAAAAAGGGGTTTTACACCCGGGGAAAAGTTTCCGACTCGAAAAAAAAAAAACCGTAAAAAAAAAAACGTAAAAAAAAATAATTTTTTTTTTCGAGCATCAGCAATCGGTTGAGGCTTTCGGAGGTTCGAGGATGAATCCTCGATACCTAAAGAAAGTAGATATTACATAGTAAATGATTAGAGAATCATTTCCGAGACATGTAATAGTTTGCTCATTCTTTTGTGGCTAAAGAATGAGACCTAGGAAGTCCATGATCATACATGTGTGATTGCATGATTCATTTTAGCTTTAATATGTATGAGATGCATGCTAAAATGTGTTGTGTGCTTAGTGAGACCGGAATAACTTTAAACCCTACGAAATCTTCCTAATGTTTAAAGATTAAGTTTATATTGATTAATCATTAAATTGATTTATCAATGGCTCTCCATTGGAGCAATAAACTAACACACTTTGAGTTATCATTTTGTCGGCTATGGATACATAGGGGTGAGATGATATCGTCAAGAGGCTGTTGTTGAGTTTATTGTTAAGCATGAGATGTTACAGGTGTATCGATATAGTACACGGCAATAACGGCAATTAGGCGTACCTGAGTCGTGTATTATTCAAATTGATACATCTTAGTTGATTCAATGGGTTAAACTTAACTAATGCAGAAACCCAATAACGACAATGGGTATCTGAGGGTGAAAGAATTAGGAGCCGGAAATGATTGAACCTCATATGAGAAATGATGAACAAGTGTTGTTCACTTGTAGTACATTGTGATCCCAATAACGGCAATTAGGCGTACCTGAGGGAAAGATCAATGACTATAAGAACTCAATCACCCGCTTGAAATCTTTTCCAACAAAGATTCACGTTTCCTATTTTGGAAGTGTAGGATTCGAAAAAGATAGTGGGAGGCCATTTTGATAAAGACCAAATCATTATGGTTAAATATACAAAATAACACGAATACTAATTAGAGATCTTTGCTATCTAAGGGATAATAAGATTAAATAGAATCCTTTTAAGTGACATTCACGATAGTAATAGGCTAGTGATTTAAAACCATTTTTTGATTGATTAAGATATTTAGATGCCTCCAAGGCTATTGCGAAAAAGAAATGCACATTGGTTAACAAAGAAAAGTGTTTTCGTTTGTTAAGATGTAGGACAGTATAAGTCATAGCCGGAAATATTTGGAATATTTAAAAGGCGGTTTGGTCAATAAAAGAAATTGTTTCTTTTGTCAAAACAAAAGATATTGAAATGGAAATTGTATTAAGTATTGTGAATACTTAAAGGGCAATGACGAGAGTAACGACAATTCCATCAAGAATGTGTCTATCTCATGTTCCAATGTCAATTGCTCATTTAAAAGCTTAGGTATTGGATACTGATGCTAATTCTCACATTTGTTTATCTTTTACGGATTTAGTAAAAGTGAGAAAGAAAGGAAAAAGATGAAGTAATCTTAAATCTCGGGAATGACGCAAGCGTTGCGACAAGAGCTATAGGATCAACTTCAATTTTCTTAAATAAACATAAGTTGTAATTAAACAAGTTTTTTGCACTTACCCAATATATATAGAAATATCATATCCGAATTTTAATGACAAATTTGGTAGTTGATTTTCTATTTACAAAGGATTTTTGTAGTATTATGTTTGATAATACGGAGTTGGGTATGGATATGTACAAAATGTTCTTTATGACTTGAATAAAGATGTTTAATGCAAAAGATGTTTTGGAAATTAATACAATAAGTTATCAAACTTCTAAACAACTTTGGCATTTATAATTAGGACATATTGCAAAAGATAGACATAACAAGTTAAATAGGATGGGAATCTTGAGCAATCAAGATTTTTCATCTCTTCCGATTTGTGAGTCATATCTTAAAGGCAACATGACCTGATTATTCTTTGTGGGACAAAGAGGTAGAGCTAAAGCCGTTTAAGAGATCATACATAGTAATGTATATGGTACGTTTAAAGAAACGGACCAAGGTAGATACTTATAATTCATTTTCTACATCGATGATTTATCACGATATAGTTAAGTTTGTCTTATGAAGAACAAACATGAAGATTTTGAAATGTTCAAATGACTTCAAGAATGAAGTAGAAAACCAAATTGGAAAAGGTATTAATACTTTACGATGTGATCGAAAAGGGAAGAATACTTGAGTACAAAATTTGGTATGTTCCTAAAAGGAATGTGGTGTTATTTTTCAACTTACTCCTTGGGAACACCATGGTTGAATGGTGCGTCTGTCAAGAAGGAGATATCGTACATTGTGGGAAATGATACGATCAATAATGAGCTATATACTGACTTATCCATCTCGTTATAGGGTCAAGCACTTCTTACCGCAAATAAAATTCTAAATTAAATTCCAACTAATTTGCACCATAGATACCTTATGAGATATGGTATGGAATCAAGTCTTAAGGATGTTAATATTTGAGGGTGTTCGGAACATATCAGGAAACTGATATCCGATAAATTTGGAATCAAAATCAATCATGGAAAGGTTATGTTGGATATCCTAAAGACAGTTTAGGATATTGTTTATATATTCGAACCGAACAAACAATCGTTGTTTATCGGTGGTAGTCTTTCTTGATAAAGCGTTTATTCAAGAGGGACACTAAGAAAGGAATATAGAATTAGATGAGGAGTCATCTAGTTACCAACAAAATAATGAATCAATGAAGATTGATCAAACCCACTAAAAGCCGGAGTTAGTAAAAGATGTATCTACATTAACAACTCGAAGATTAAGTAGAGTATCTCGTCCACTGGAGAGAGATGGTTTTCCCACATGATAAACAAGAGTTGTTTAGTCATGGAGTAAAAGATCAAATGTTGATCCCTCTACTTATGAGGAAACTATATGTGATATAGATTCTTCAAAATTGGTTTGAAGGAATAAAATCTGAAATGGATTCCATATAAAGAAACCAAATTTTAGGAGCTAGTCGATCCATCCAAAGGTATTATACCAATAAGGTTTAAATGGATCTTCAAGTGTAAAATTGGTACTAATGGAAAGGTGGAGACCTTTAAAGCTAGGCTTGTTGTAAAAGAGTTTTGCTAGAGGCAAGAAGTTGTATTGTGAATACACTTTATCGCCGGTAGCCATGCTTAAGTCCATCAAGATTTTTCTTACCAAGGCTACACATTCAGATTTTGTGGTTGGACATATGGTTGTAAGAACCACATTCCTTAATGGTTAAATTAAGGAGTATATCTATATGGAACAAGTCGAGGATTTTGAATCTGAAGAAGGTTCCAAGGCGTGTAAGCTAAAATGATCCCTAGTGGATGGAAAGAAAGCTTCGAGTTTCGTCATCTTGATAAATCCGTAAGGAGTTATGAATTTATTAAAAATGATGATTAACCCAATGTTTACAAGAAGGTTAGTGGGAGCAGACTCACTTTCATGATCTTGCATGTAGATAACTTATTACTAATAAATAATAATATCAGAATGTTAACTTTTGTAAACCTTTGGTTTATCTAATACGTACTCCATCAAAGACCTCGGAGAGGTAGCCTAAATTCTCAGTATTAGACTCTATAGAGATAGATCTAAGAGAATAATTGGTTTCTCCTAAAGGCTCTTCTTAGAAAAGATATTGAAGTAGTTCAATATGGAAGTTCTAAGAAGGATTGATACTAGTTAGGCATAAAATTCTTTTTTCAAAGGGAATGTCTTCCGAAACTTCTGAAGAAAGAAAGAATCTAGCAAAGATACCATAAGCTTCAGCAATTGGTAGTCTGAGGTATGTGTTGCCACATACAAAGCTAGAAAATGTCTATGCGGTTAGTGGGACTAATCGGTTTTAATCCAATCTATGTTGAGAACATTGGATGGTTGTTAAAGGTATCTTTAAGTACTTTTATAGAACTAAAGATATGGTATTAACAAATGGAGAACGAGATTTTTAAGTAGACCGTTTTACAGATTCTGATTAATAATCAGATATGGATAATAGAGAGTCTATCTCCAGATTCATATTTATCTAAAATGAAGGAGTAGTGAGCTAGCAGTGTTCTAAGCAAGAATCAACTCCATACTCCATTATAGAAGCCGAGTATATTATGACATGAGATGTCGTAATAGAAGGTGTTTGGATAAATTAGTTTATAACTGAACTAAGTACGGTTTTCTTCCATTAAGTCGAAAGTTCCTCTTTTCTGCGACCACAATGGTGCTACTGCCCTAGCAAAAGAAACCGGGTCTCACAAATTATCCGAACATAAAGAAAGGCATTATCATATTATCTAAAGAAATTGTTGGAAAGAGAAAATTATTTCTCTAAAAGATAGCATTAGCCAATAAGACGGCTAACCCACTGACAAAGCCCATGACGTCATTAAGGTTTACATGACTTAGAGTCATTAAGGTTTACATGACTTAGAGTCATTAATATTTACATCTTGTGAAGATGGGGCTTAGATATAGTTGTCAATGGCACTAGTGCAAGTGGGAGATTGTTAGTAGTATATGCCCTAGGGCCATTTGATCGTGTATATGTTGGCGCAGCGGGAGGCGCTGTTAGTAGTATATGCCCTAGGGCCATTTGATCGTGTATATTTGTAGAATTAATCCCAATGGCAAAGATATATATGTTCTATTTGAACTAAGTGTCTCATCAACTAAGTGTTCATTTATTACGTATTGTCCTTATCACATTGTGATAGAATCTATTCTTAAGGTGTTAAGAATATGAGTGATAGATTCTATTATACAAGTGATCTAAATAACCGTTCGCGATCGATGGGGTCCTGCAGATAAGGGCATTGCATTATCCCAGAAAGATCGTCACCTCTGTTTATTCTCCTGATTAGTAAAGAGTTACTAAATTATAGGAAGTAGTGAGTCTCATACTACTTGATGGGGATCAGAATAAACACGTGGACACTCAAGGTGTTGAGTGTGTCGAACAAGTGACGCTAGATGACTTATACATGGTAATTCATTAAAGTCAATTTAATATCATCTAGTTCGTAATTGTACATATTTCCTTTGACTTGCGGTGACACTATCTTGTATATAGGTGATTAGAGTTTGATACTCCTTAACCCTAGATCTTTCATGAGCTAGGGCCGCGGGATGTGTTGGCTTTAGTTAGTTGTATATGGAGATAGGGGTTTAACCTAGAAAGGATTCATCACTCTGGATGAACGGAGACAAGATTCTATGCTATCTCAAATTGTTCTTGATGGATGATAAAACCTGCGCAGGTGTATATGACTTACATAGAAAGTTGTTTCTAGTGGAAGTCATATTTATCAAGAATTAGAACTGGAAGATGAGGTCATATAATCAAGACATACAGTGTTTGACTTAACCGTGACACTAGTCGAGATTGGAATCTAAGATGAAGGGAATTTTGAGTGTACGGTAATTATGAACAATGGTTCATAAAGAATGCATCGAAACATTCATCTCTATTTGGGGGTCGTGATATGTTGCTAGACGTCACTCTCGATCTACGAGAATTAATAATTAAATGGGATTTAATTATTTAATATAAGAAATGTGTTTCTTATGTCTCTCGTTGCCATATAGATGTGAACCTAGTTAGTCACACACAATAGAGTGTGCAACCGATTGAGTTTACGAAAGATCGATTTCATATAGATACTAGCATATCTCGGAAATTAATCTAAGATGAAAAACAAGTACAAATTAAGGACTAATTTGTAAAAGTTATAAATTAGTAACAACCTAATTGTATTATGTCCATATTAATTAGGGACTAATTTATAAGAGTTATAAATTAGTAGGAACCTAATTATATTTTAACCAAGTTTTATGATTAAAAGGTTTAAGTAATTAATTAGTGTAATTAATGATACTTAAATGACTAATCATTAGCTAATGGAATGATGATGTCATGGTGATGATGTAATGAGATAAGCCTATGTCATATATGTGATGTCATATGATGACATCACCTATATGATGTCACCTATGTGATGTCACCACATGAAAGGTGTCATATGGTGGCAACACCTTTGCTTGGTGTGTGACACCTAGCATGCAAGGTGTTGCATTCTTAAGACATGCTCTAGCCTATAAATAGAGCATGTCCTTGCTCATTTCAATACACCACACAACACACATCTCACTATAAAGTTGTAGAGAGAGAAAGCACTTGAAGGAGTTCAAGTAGTCATCAATCACGGGAAAAACTTGGCGACGTTTTTCATACATCCGAGCAAGGTAGTGATCGCGGCGAGAGTTTGAGCTTAGGGCTGCTCGGCAAGAGGAACTCTTGCAGGATTACTTCAAGGCGAGGATTCAATCGGACGCATACTCGTGTGGACGAGCTTGAGGTCGCCGTACTTTCGGGACTACAAGAATCGTTGGAGAATCGACATAGGTATTCTTCTTACGATTCTTAGATGCGTGCTTTAATTACTAAATGATACGACGATCCATTTGTTGTTGATATGATCAACTTTAGGATCCGGATTGTTAGAATTTCGATTTTGAATTGAAATATACGATCCGGACCCGCGCCTCCCGCTGCGCCAACAGATCTACCCTTGGATAACACTCAATATGTGATTTTCCTTAGCTTACACACAAAGAAATGAGCTTGACTTCAATCATGCTCATTATGGAAATGATATATGCAACCTTGACTTCAAGCTCACTATGGAAAGGAAAAAGAGACTTGATCACCACTCAAGACTCTCTATGGAAAGAGGAGATATCAAACTTGATCACTACTCAAGATTAGATATGGAAAGAAGATCTCCTATGGCTTGACTACCACTCCTCTTATGCCTATAAATAGGACACATTTGTGTAGAGAAAAGGGACTCCCACATTCACTCACACTTGCAATTGTGTAAACACTTACTCTAAGATAGTTCTTATCAATCATTATTTCTCTTTTCACTTCTCCTCTCATATGTTCTCAAGGTACAACAATTACATTGTTATTTTAATTATGACAATGGATTGCTAAACCTTTAAACTAGGATTAGGCATGTAGCCTAGTTAAAGTGGAAGTCTTGATTATGTATTAGTGCATCTCATTAATGTTGTTAAACAAGAGTTTTCTCTAAGTCTCTTATAATGATCATGAATATTAAGATTAGCTACCTTAATGTTTTTATCCTAGAATTCATGAGAATGACCTATCTGTGATGCATGAATTTGGATCAAGAAATTTAAACACAATTTAATTAAGAATAGAGATATGTTTAAGGAATTGTGATGGCGCTAATTGTTTAATGGGTTTAATTAATTAACATGGTAATTAAGAAATATCCAGAATTAATTAAACACAAGGTTATGTCTTGAGAGAGAATAAACATATTTTAGAAACAATTGTCATGAAAAAGCTATTGAGATGCATTATTGCATATGATAGACTTTCCCCTCGATTACGGTGAAACCCGAAATCCTAGTTGTTTTAAATCTTGATATTTTATCAAAAATATTATTTCACTTTATACTACTTAATTATTTCTTCTCAACATCAAATCAAATTAACAGAACGGTTACTTTGCAAAAGTTAAATTAAATAACATTCTAAAGAGTTCGTCCCTTGTGTATTCGACCTCGGAATACTCTGAGTATTACTTTACAATTGATTCGGCCCGGAGATCATCATTCTCCCACCTCAACAGATCTTTGTCAACAAATACCTCTTTTGCCTGAAGATCAGTAAAGGAGCGATCCGCTTGCTCCCACTCCTTAGCAATAAAATGCTGCTGGGAAATACGAACACCGTCAACAGCAGTCAGTAGCGTCTGGAATACAGAGACAAAAAGACCTTGACCCTCCAACTGATGGTAAAAGGACGGAGGCTCCATCATCCTGATAAAATCATGGATCTACTAAAAGACGCCTAGATCATGACGGTTAGAGCCAAAAGGAAAAATCAAATGAGAACCCCCATGAGGAGCAGGACGGGTAGCAACAGCTTCCTCTTCTTCATCTTCATCATCCTCTTGAAAAGACGAAGATGCAGCAGACGGATCCAAGGGAGATGTGTGCAACTCAGCCAAAAAAGGAGAAATGGAGGACGGAAGAGTTGAAACAACGCCTGGCCTAGAAGAGGAAGAAGGCAGAGCCATTAATCGACCACCGGAAGAAAGAGGAACCCTCAGCGTCGATAAGGGAAGAGACGGAGCGACAGATACAGAAGGTTGTATCTCTGATTTCTTCTTGGGAAGAAGATCATTCTCACCGCTCCGCAAACATTTCTGAGACACCATGGCAGGATTGGTAGTGGCAGGAAAACTCCCAGCACGCGCTATCAACACAAAATTGAGAAAAGACACAAACCAGCAAACAGGAAAATAACGACAAAAGGCAAACAGGAACATACCAACGGCGGGAGAAGCGCATGGTAAGGAAGCAACAGCAGCGGACACAACAGGAAGAGGAGCGAGGGGCGCAGCACGACTCCACAGTATAGATAGCCCAGGAGCCCTCAGTATAGATAGCCCCAATCCGTTGCAAAAAAGAATTTTCATCCGCCGGAACCTCATATGGATCACGTGGCTCAATATGGAAACGCCAGATAGTGGGTCCCAGAGACAAAGTCGGGTGGGAGATAATGAAAAACTTAGTCTTCCATTATCGAGTCTAGAAGATCATCAAACAACTTCAGACCAGAACGAACCCTAAAGAAATAAAAGGCAAGTCTTTTTTCTGGTAAGGAGAGTTCATCCAATAATGCACACGATTGAGAGTCAACCGCTCACCGTTAAGGTTATGAAGCGACTTCAAACAAATAAAGTGGCTAATGGCATCGGGGTGCAACTGAGACAACGCGATATTCCACGACTCCAGGAACTGAGCAGCAGCGGGTCCAACTGAAATCGAACACCAGCCAAGAGTTGTTCTTCAAAATAAAAAAGGAACCAAGTGGCAGACGGGAATTGGCGAACTGGCCTTCCGCCGGAAGAGCCATAAGTTTCCTGGAGCAAAACCAAAGATTCTTGGGTTAAAAAACAACGCCATTTCTTCAAGGAGGAAAACGCTTTAGAATAACCGTCAGTCATAGTCAAGGGAGAAACAGATCGACAAACGGAGAAGACAGCAAGAAGAGCAAAGAGAAAATAAAAACAACAAAGAGAATAAAAAGGGAATAACAAAACAAATCTGGAAAATTTCAAAAATAAAAGAGAAACGAAACAACGGCAGGACACCAAAAGGTGCAAGATGCATTAAATGACGCATAACAGGCTGTAGTGAGGCGCAGAAAAGAGAAGAGGGCGACCCAGCCCAAGAAAAGCCCGCTTCACATTACAGACATAAATATATATGCAAAACCGGAATCAGAAGGGGGGGCATTAATGATGGAATAAGCCCACAAAGAACTATGGTTGGCACAAAACCCAGATCGACTAAGAAAAACAAGAAAAGCTAGCGCGTCTATAAATAGATCAACCCCACACCCATACAAGGGGCGGACAATAAGACACCATTCATATGTATAATTCAAATGATGTACCATTAAACACAAGTCCCTAGAACTCTAACATCACTGCATCTATCAATTCATATTGAAATCCTTATATAGCTTGGCTAATTGACTCATTTAGTCCTTCATTTCTTTAGTTCCAACCATTTGTCTTTTAACTTTCCATTTTAATCAAACGATCAATTACTCGCTTTAACTCAATTATGTACGTTTTATTTATATTTATATAAATAAAACTAATTCATTATTAATATTTTCCGTCGACAATCTTTTCATTGCAATTCCCGAGAATTAATATATTATTTACCAATTTGAGACTTAAACTCTATTTTAATAACTTTTCTTACTGTTTCCCTTAGTCCCAATTATATCCTTTAATTAAGTTCTAATACCAAACTTTCTGTGCTAGAATTTTCAAAACCGACCTACTCGGGTCTTGTCTTAACTTTGATAATCTTTAGTCTAATAATTCTGGTTGTTGAAAAGAGACAAGTTGCCAACTCTGGCAACGACAAACGCACGGGGTATTACATTCTCCCCCCCCCCCCCCTTATGAAAATTTGTCCCCGAATTTTTCATATAACTTATTATCCTTTCATAACATTATCCTTACTCACTTTATGACACCAATTGGCACATGGTATCACTTTTTAACCTCTTATACTTTGTATCATAACGATTTGAAATCGACGTTTGACGAACCTTCTTTTTGAAGTTTACTTCTTATCTCTTATATCAAACTGTATACGTAATAGATTGAGTCTATTACTTCACTCCTGACGGAATTATCCTTATTCTTCTTATTAATATGTAACTTTGACTCAGCAACTACTGGTGGCTTGTCAATCTATCCTCTTTATAGCATTTCACTTTTGACATAATCGGTAAAATTCTTCGTACTGTGCTTAGGAACGTGTAATCTCTGTCATCGACTGGTTTTCACTTCACTGTTGTCACACAACTTGAATTACACTCTGAGATTAGAAGTTTATCATTATTGTCAAATGATCGAGACTTTGCCTCTGTCATCATTGACCGGGTTTACTCGATCCGTCGTTCAATTCTTAACGATCTTTCAATACTTGCAATTATACTTATTACCCATTTCTGATGTAGTTGTTGTCGTAACGTCCGCATCATAGATAAAATGCTGATTGCGTTCTTTACATCGATAGTTGATCATCTTTGTCCTTGATGATCTATGGTCGTACTTCTGTCCATTTGTCTTTTGTTATGAATCTTTTTCTTCATGTATTGCTGTCTTCTAATCTTTATCCTTGTCGATTTAAATCATATTTTAACCGTCGTATCTTCCTTGATCTCTTAAATTTCATCCACGCAATGTGCTCATAGAGCTACCGGCTTTCTATAAAATGTTATACTCGTCCTCCTTTATCTCTTAACTTATGATAGTCGCATACGTTGCATACCAATCATGTTTAGAAGCTACTTCGTCGATATCCGAATTGTTCTCGATTTTTTTTCATATAATACAATTGCTATTCCCATAGCAAAGTACTGATCAAATTCCCATCTAGTAAACCCTTGGTTTAGCGGCCAACTTATATCACACGCCTAATGAATACCTTCATTTTATAAGGTTGGATGTGATACCATTTTATCCTTTACCTTCTTCAAATTTTCCTTTCTATTATCCACTAATGATCATAACGAGCTTCTCGCCAGTTTACCGGTCAAGAACCGCTCACTACTATTCTTGAGTTCTTCATTTGATGTTGACTTTAACTATCCGCTTCATATATCCCGTTATGCAATCACGTTCAATGCTTTAGTTGAGAATTCCGTTAATTCTTCACTGATTCACTCATCACTATGTTCAGGTCGTTTTACGACTGACGACCTAAACAAGTTCTAATTACATCTTTCATGCATATTCCTTAATGTATGAGCAATTGTAGTTATCCATTTTACAATTCTCCACCCATCATTTAACTTATATTCACTTGAATATTGTCCTTGCTCCTTGCATAAAGTTGATCTCGTACTTTATCACTACTTAATAGGAATCATTATTTCCTTGTACTCTTATACAACCTTCAATCTCCTTCTTTATATTCTTGTGTAATCTTCGATTTTACTCTTTATGACATTGTTATTTATACGCGTCTTTCGAACCAAAACTATATTCCGTCTATGTCAAGGTGAGGAAAATAGCCTTATTTCCCTTCACTTATAACATCTTTCATTTCCATAATGCTTATAGCATGATCTTACTTTGCTTCTCGAATAACCTTATATTACTCGTAGCTCAACTCTTACTTACTTCTCGTATGACTTTGTTATTAGGTTTAGTCTACCCCCTTTCATTATCACCATTTCCAATTATGTCTTGTCCTAGACAATCATGGAAAACTTGGTACTGTTTCCTATTATATCCCGTCCATTCATTAATTACTTGCTCTTTCTTCGATCGGTTTAACCCATTATCATCTTCTCTACATATAATGTCGTCTTCTTTCTCCTTCTCGTTCTTCTTCTTAGTGCTTTCTTTCGATATCTCTTTTCATTAGCATCCCTGTTCTATTCATCCCTTCTCGTTGCTGTTTAGGAGGAAAGTTCATACTACTCTTCTCGATTTTTACGATACTTCACATCTTATAACATATCTACTATCTACATACTCATGCTCTTTTGATACCTCGATTATCGACATTAAAGCTTAAACTTTCATCAAATATTTCTCTCAATTTCATTCGCCAATCGTCTTTATGTAGTTGGGTCCCTCTCTTGTAGTTACATTCACCTTTAGTATCTTCATTTTGTTACTTGTGGTCATTATGCGTCATACGCATCCTTCCAACATGTATATATACCTTGGCTGACCTTCCATAGTCCTTAGCCAAAATATAACTTTCATCCTCTTCTTTTTCTCTTTCAGGTTTATGCATCTCGTTACTTCTCATCTTTCGTTTACGTCTAAATTGTCAGCGTTGTCTTATCTTCATCTCGTCAATTCCACATACACCTCGTTGTTAACAAGGCTTAATTCTTTTATTGAGGTTCGTTTTACAATTCTTAATCTTACTCATCGACGATCTTTTATTACTTGTCAAAGATTTTTACATCCGAGTTCACTTACAAAACAAATACGATTTCAAAAATCTTTTGGCTGGCCGACTTCTCAATCCTTTCTCCAATTCAAATACTTTATTTCTAAATGGCTTAATGTATCATTTAACCCCTAAATTTTACAACTTTATTCCCTGCAACCTTTAAACTAATTTTATGTTCCATTAAACCTCGTAACTATTTTTTTGTTCTTTTTAACCCCTCAAACTATACTATTTATTCTATTTAACTCCTTAACTATTTGTTTTGCCTATTGTACATTTAAACTTTAATTTTTTTTATCCATTTAACCTTCTCAAAAATGCAATTATTTAATTTTCAATAATATTATGTCTAGCATGAATGCTTAATTGTTTAAAAAAATTATAAATTTTAGAGAGTTTCGTAAATTTAACTCGAATTTTTAATTTTAGAAATTTTAAGATACCAACTTTTATTTTTTTGAAATTTCAAATTTTTCAAATCAATTACGAATCTTTCAAGTTTGTATTTAAATTGTAAAATATGCTAAAATCCATGATTTTTAAAGCAATTAATCCTTAAATATATTTTTAAATAATATATAAATATATTTATATATTTTTTAAAATTAATACATTGTGTGAGAGGTTAAATGGGTAAAAAAAAAGTAGTTTAGATGTTCAATGGGAAAAACATTTAGTTAAGGGGTTAAATAGAACAAATAGTATCGTTTGATGGGTTAAATAGAACAAAAAAATATTTAAGAGGTTCAATGGAACAAGAAATTAGTTTAGGGATCGCAGGGAATAAGGTGGTAAAGTTTAGGGGTTAAATAATGTATTAAGCCATTTCTAAATCGTTTGAAATCATTAATACAATTGTAACTCAGAGTGATGACACCTCAAATTACTAAAATCACGTTTTCTTCAATATTTATACAAGTATGATGCATTATCTACATTTTGAAAATCATTCTCTTATAAAAATTACATACATAATAATACTTGTATGCATTGCTGACGTGATTATGACATGCCATATGCGATGTCTTAGCACAATTGCACTATTAAAATAGTAAGGTTTACGTATCTTTTGGAAAACCGTAAGTCCCTTTAGAAGACAAACTCTACGAAAATTTAATGGCTTTTCTTTATTATATGTTGGAGTTTATTATGATTTCAATATTGGTATTTTCGTTATCCGATAACACTTATATAAGTGTTTCGCAATCAACGATATTCTCCTCCAGCGTTTCTGATCAATACTCTTCTTAAAGCCTTCTATAGATTATCAATCTTCACAACGCCTCTTCTTGATCATAACTTGTATAACATGACCCTTAGGCACACATACTAACTATTGACAAAGATCTTTCTTCAATATACATGCTATTCTTTGCAGTAGAGGTGGCCATGGGCCGGGTCAGCCCGTGAACCGGCCCGGAACCGGGCTAAAACCGGCCCGGAACCGTACAAAGGGCGGTTCCGGGCCGGTTTTAGATTTGTTGAACCGTGAACCGGCGGTTCCGGGTCGAACCCGTTAATAAAAAATATATATTATATATTTAAAATATATATTATATCTTTATTATATAATATATTTACTTTTACAATAAAATATATGTTATATTTGTTTTAGTTAAATTTTTGGTTAATTTTTTAATTTTTTTTAAAAAATTCTTTATTTTCTTTTAATACTATCTCCGTGAGTTATTTTATTGTTAAAATACATTTTTAGTAATTAAATTTTAATTTTAATTTTAATTTTTTTCTAAACCGTCCTAAACCGGAACCGGAACCGTCCGGTTCCGAACCGTTATGGAACCGTCTCTTAGGCGGTTCTGGACCGGTTCCACTTTTTCTTGAACCGTGACCCGGCGGTTCCAAACCGAAACCGTCGGGTTATGAACCGTGGCCAGCTCTACTTTGCGGTAACAAAACGAAATATAGAGATTACGTTTCACGTTAGATTTATTATGTGTTTTTCATCCAATTATTGCCCTAGTAGTTTATGTATAGGCGTTTCTTTATTAAGCACGTGTTCATCGAAATCTATTTTTATTGGCATTAGCTACACAATACACTATTCTATAAATGCATCCTATTAATAAAACTCTACTATTTAATACACATATAAATACAAAACAATGCAAATACAAACACAAACACACAAAGCATATCGATCATATCATACCTGGGGGTGCCTGGTGTGGAATGCTAGGCTCCTTAATCACTATAAATGAGCGTCGTCCCCTAAATCTTTGCCTAGCATTACCCCCACCTCTAGCTACAAATGCAGGGTTGTGCCAAGTAGCACTAATGCAGTTTCTAACCACCGGATAATACTTGTGCCTGAAGAAAAAAGGTCGAATAGGGTCATCATCCCACTCATGCTCGATTGCAATTCTGCGAGCCCTAACAGACAGCGATCCGTAATGCTCATCGGCATTGTCAAACAACCCAACAAAGTCGGGTCCTAAACCCCTAATATACCTACAGTTCACCTCCTCGTTATCCCTATTAAGCTCAGGAATCTCATAAATCACACGCATGAACTCTGTAGTATATGCTCCAACTAAGAGCATGAGCCTTGAATAAGAACAGATCTGTGTCCTAATCTGGTTCAGGCTAGCCTCTGCCTAACTCTCTCTCACAATTGCATCTTCTCTCAAACTACGATACCTCTATACCTCAGCCCGGATGTGTTCACCTCTAAACTCATCGACATCGAATTCCTCTGATGGGTATTCCTCTGATGAGTCTTCCTCTGATGATTCTTCTGCTGGGTCCTCTTCACTCTCCTCACTGTATTCTACCTTGGGTGAAAGAGTCCTACCCCTAGCCACAAAAGACCTGTCACTTTCTTACATAAACCATTCTGATGGATCTCAGGTGATCCTCTAGCGTTAGTGTGAAATCCATTATGGTGGATCTCTGATGGTCCGCCAATTTCTAGGTGAAATCCATTCTGATAGATAGGAGGCGCTTCCTCCTCTTCCGATATAGCATATGGCTGAACTCCGTTTTTCCCAGACATGCTGAAATAAAACAATCTTAAGTGTGAGATACAATCGAAATCAAATTTCCATAATAACTAATAACTTTACTTATGATATGCACTATATACTTTAATACTTAATCATCTATTTATACATATCACAAACACTTGAGCATTTCTCACACTTACACCTTCTATATAACAGTAAATAACTCAAAAAATCAAACAATTAAAGCAATAAAGGTTCGACTCTATAGCTGTAGTAGTTCCAAGATTACTTAATGACAGAGTATCGAAGGTCAAATAGCATTATTCATAGACTAGCAGTGGTATCTTGGACCATCTGCACCCCAAACTTATACGAGTAGTGGTAACTGGACCAACTGCTCTGATACCAACTTTTTCACAACCCAAATTATTGAGCCGAGACCGGCGCTAGGGAATGGAAGTGGTAGCTCTGAAACACGTAGCAAGCCTAAAACAATAAAAACTATTTCGCAAATAACCAATCACATAATGACAATACAGATTGAAGCAATTATACAAACATATACATATATATACACTAGTTGGTCTATACAAAACGTATGGGCATATAACTTTCGTACCATGTAAGTACTAGCCCAATGATACTATATACATACAAGTGTATCTAGGTCATATCACGGGTAACTAACACCGTGAAACAAAATAATAACTAACGTAGCCTACAAAAAGATATACACAAACAACAGCAAGTATAAACAACAATCACAATACATTACTGTCATAGGCCACAACTCTGTCAACTGAAGACTATTACTGCAGCTCTACGGAATTCAGGAACTATACATCCAACTGCAGACTTCCTGTCACGACCCGAAATCGAGGGCCGAGACCGGCGCTAGGGAATAGGAATGGTTGCTCCGGAACCCGTAGCAAGCCTAAAAACGAGTAGAATTTTTTTGCAAATCAAACATACAACAATCGCAACATGACTATGTTGTACTAGCATTCAAGCACATATCGATGTATCAAATCTGAACGCAAAAGCGGCATATTAACGCTTATGCGAAGCATCTAAACATAAGCCAAACATCTAGGCATAAACGAAATATCTACGCATGCGTATTTCGTCAAAACCCCCTTTTGAACGTTCAAACATACTCGTATCCTAAAGAGTAGAGTTGAAAGTTTTAAAATATAACAAAAACTGATCAAAGCCATAACTCGAATCTTATATGCTGCAGTAGTTTCTAGGTAGACAGACATACAAAGCAGTGGTATCCTGGACCAGTTGCTCTGGTACCACCTTTTACATATACTTATTCTTTAATCTGTCGGCCAGAATGTTCTAACCGCATAGCATACTGCCTGGATTTGCAATTTCTTAACGTACTCCATGCAATTTCTACAATCAATTTCTTAACTTTCTTGATTGTATATTTCACACCATACATCTTATACGTCCCTCACATTCATAATCCTATATACTTTATACTCTCACGGTTCTTCCTCTTGATTTATCATTTATATAAACCTTCCATCAACGTTCTTGTGAAAACTTCCGCTTAGTTCTCCATTCGACGATCGCAACGGTTAACTCCTAAACAACCCTCTTAGGAACATCATACCCTGATATTAAATCGATCCACCAGTTCAATCAAAAGATATCTTGGTTGTACTAGACTTGACAATCTTTGGATATCGCGTAAAACTCGCGTCATCCATTCGTAGAGATAATCTTCGTATCTCTAATTTTTAGGCCATGGGTCGATTACTGTACTACCCCAAAATACTTAATTAGCTAATTGGACCACGTGTCCAGTTTTGATTCACCAGAATGGTGATATCAGAAGAATTTCTGAAAAAAAAAAAAGATAAAGTAAATAAGTTTCAAGTAGGTCGGTTTTGAGAAATTAACTATGAGAAAATTTAAGGTTATATTTCAATTCTAAATTTAGAATTGGAATTGAAAGGAAAAATGTCAAGAAAAGTCCAAAATAAAGTACAGGGATCAAAGTGGTAATTTACCCACTTTGTGTCGGAAATGAAAATATTGGATTTTGACGGGAAAGTGTTAATATCGAGTTTCGTATTATTTATTGGATATAAATAATACGTATAAGTCATAATAAAAGGATTTATCGATTTAGTTATGGACTAAATCGTATAAAAGAAAAGTTTAAAGAATAAATGGTAAGAAACAAAAAGGACAAGGACTAAAATGGCACTTTAGCCAAATGATATAAGAAAGAAAGAAATTGAATCAGAGAGCTGAGAGACTTCGAGAGAAATTGAGAAACTTTCGACGATACCGTCGTTTCGCCGCCGTTTCGCCGTTCGACGTCCGATTCAAGTGATTTTCGCGGCGATTTCTTCAGAATCGAATCCTCTATCGATCCTAAGCTTCGTTTCAAGGTAAATCTTTAAGAATTTTGGTTAAAATTCGATATATATGGGCTGATTTAAGAAAATAATGATTAGATATCGAATTTGACGTTTTTGAAGAAACGAGAGTGCGGGTTTTGTTAAAAACGATGTTGTATACGTGTGTAGTAGGTCGGGGTGCGGCGGACGGCCCGGAAACGACGTTTCCGGGGCCGTGCATAGCGGTAGCTATGCGCCCGCATAGCAGAAGCTATGCGCCCGCATAGCTGAGGCTATGCGAGCGCATAGCCAAGCTATGCGCCCGCATAGCCGGGCGAGGCTATGCGAGCGCATAGCCATGCTATGCGAGCGCATAGCCATGCTATGCGCCCGCATAGCCAAGGCTATGCGCGCGCATAGCCAAGCTATGCGCCCGCATAGCCCAGGCTATGCGCGCGCATAGCCAAGCTGTGCACCGCACAGCTGGGTCGAGCTACGTGCTCGCACGACGATTCCGAAGGGACTAAAATGGACTTTTGTTCCGATTAACCTAGGGTTTTGACATTTTTGGATATCGAACTTTAAAACTAAAAATTAAGATCCCGATAACTTAAAAGTGAGATTTAGCTCGATGTTTTACACGAGCTATGTTTATGAAAAAACGTTAAGGGAATTATGTAATTTTCGAATACAAGGAATAGTATTCGATAAGTCGTGGATACGACTAAGAATTTCTGATTACTAAGAATGAAACCAATACTTAAATTATGAAAGCATTATACGTATAGGAATACGAGATTCACGTCTAATCATTAAACATTAATTATTTATCAGACGTGTCAGAGCAGAGAGGTCAGTAGACGTGGGATAGCAAGGGCATATCATTTCATCGACCATATTTGTGATTGGATTGCGGTCACAGTGAGTTGCACTTTACTTTCGTGTATTATATATTAAAGTTATTTTATATAGATATATATATACTGTTTATATGCATCGCATTACCTATAATTGATTGAAATGTTATATGTTTACTTAATTTCTATATACGAGAACTAGTATGCGATCCGAAGAAACTAGCTACCTATTGGGTGTCAATAGGCTGTGTGATCACCAGTATCGAGTCAGTCTAGTATGTTTGCATTGAGAAATGACTTGACACAGCTGGGAGCTGTTGATGAATATGATATTTACGATTGGGTTATGATTTCGATACGCAGAGTGAACTCGGCTACGGTGTAGCCTGGAAGTCCCCGTATCGAGTGGCTGGGCCACCAGCGAGTTGGACTCGCAATTGATATTTACGATTGGGTTGAATGATGTATGATTATTCGAGAGATGTGTCGCATGCTAGGATATTAGTTTCACACGGATCGAATACATGTTTATATGTTTTATATTATTGTTTTCTTGAGATGCGATGCTATGTTTTTAAATTAATACCGTTAGTAAAATGCAATCTCACTCAGTATTTTCCCAAATACTGACCCCTCACCTTTGATGTTTTCAGGTACTTAGTATGTGGACCTAGCTAGAGGCCAATTTTGAAGTCCAAAAGTCAGTTGTATATGTTTAGTATCTGACTTCTGTGAATGCTGCAGTAGTGGTCCCGCGTTGACAGAGTCGTAGCCTAGACAGCAGTACACATTGAGTGTACATATTACTTGCTGTCCAGTTTAAGTGTTTTGTAGGCTACGTGTTTTATATGTGGGGCATGGCACTAGGTGCCAGTGATATGTTGGATACACTAACTGATGTATATAATACCGCGAGGCCAGTTCGTACGAGGTACGGTAACTAGAGCCCGCGAGGATAACAGAACAGTTAGTGTAAATGTTTGTGTATACATGTTATGTATACTTGCTTCTGTTGCTTTATGCTATTTGTTTATTATTTGCGAAAAATTAATAGTGATTTAAGGCTTGCTACGGGTTCCGGAGCTACCACTCCCGTTCCCTAGCGCCGGTTGCGGCTTAATATTTTGGGTCGTGACAATTGTGGTATCAGAGCAGTTAGTCCAGTTACCACTGCAAGTTTGTTTTGATGATTGTTTGAGAGCAGTTGGTCCAGTTACCACTGCTAGTTTGTTTTGGATGTCTGTCTGAATTGTGAAACTCTGTCAGTAAGTAAACCTAGGAACTACTGCAGCAAGAGAGTCAAACCTTAGTTGTTTGCATTTGATTGATGTGTGCATTATTAGTAAGTTCCATAAAGCGCGCAAACCGAGATGGTTAAATGGAGAAGTGATGAATATTTGTGTGTATGAGCGGATAAGGCAACTAAGTGTTTATTACTTGTGTAAGGGATATTCAGTGATTACGTATTTGCGAATTACGTATAGATTGATTTGAATTTAATGTTTGTGATGCCTTACGAGATGATATTGAAGTTAAGCAAGGAAAAAGAGGGCTCAGATGGTCGCTGGCATTGGAGTTGTTTTTTTTAGCATGTCTGGGCAGAACGGAGCTCAGTCCCATGCTGCAGAGGAATGGGAGGAAGCACCTCCTATCTGTCAAAATGGATTTCACAACGAAATAGGCGGACCATCTGAAGTCCACCAGAATGGATTACACTCAGATGCTAGGAGATCACCTGAGATATATCAGAATGGTTTCATGTCAGTATCAGAAATTGATAGTTCTTTTAGGGTTAGAGGTAGAACTCACTTGCTTGAAATGGAGTACAATGAAGAAAGTGAGGAAGAATCAGAATAAGTTCATTAAGAAGAGGACTTTGAAGAAGAAGAGTTGTCAGGTAAGTCAGACGTCGAGGAGTACCGAAGTAAACATTTCCGGTCCAATGTGCGGAGGTACCGCAATTTGAGAGAAGATGGAGGGCTAGTAAATGGCCAGGCACAAGGGGTTTTGAATCAGGTTAGGAGACAAATGCGCTCCTTTTCTGGAGGAATGCTACCAGTGGGACTGTATTCCACTGACTTTTTACGTATGGTCGAGGGAGTCCCAGATCTAGATAAAGATAATGAAACAATTAATCGTAGATATGTCAGGAGATTAGGACCAGAGTTTGATGAGCTATACAAGTATGTTTACGAGCACTTTGGAACGCTCACTATGATGGCCCGTAAGATCGAGGCTGACCACGAGTGGGATGGCAATCCTGTTCGACCCTACTTTTTCAGATGTACGTTCTATCCAGATTATACTTGTCAATCCTCTGGTATTAGGACTAACCCCCACTCCGTGCATAGAGCGGAGTTAACTCTAGTAGAAGAGTTAAGGGTCGACACACTGGAATAGTTATTAGGAAACCTAGCGTTCCACATCAGGCACCCTTAGGTATAAATGATTAATATGCTTTGAGTATTTGTGTTTATATGTTGCATTGTTGTGTATATGTTTACTGCATGCATGATAGAGCATAACGAGTAGAATGTACCTATAGGATAATACCTCAGATAGGTAGGGCCTATAGGAAGCGATATTGACAAACACGTGCTTAAAAAAAATGAATATATAAACATAATTTACAAAAACAATAATATAATAAACGATAAATAATACATTTATCGCGAACGTAATTCCTGTATTACGTTCTAGAAGTTGTGAAGAAAGAGATGGGTTACCAACAGGGAATCGATATGAAACATCGGTACCTGCGTTTGTACAGGACATGACATGGTACAGAGTGTTAAAGAAATGGTTGTGGTGATTACAGCAGTAGAAAATGTTGAATTAAATTAAGTTATCGGAGATATGGAGAAAGAATTGATGTGATAGGAGAATAGTCAGGAAAATGACAGAAGGTGACAGCAATACAAAAATTTGAAATGTACCCAATAAAAATAAAGAAAGCCGTTAATAGTCGCAGAGTGTACAACCTGGAGTAAACTTATGTTTTATGAAAAGTATGAAAAATTCTTAAGATTTTTCAAAGTACGATTGTGCTCAGACATCGCATATGACATTGCATAATCACGATAGGAATACATAAGAAAATGATTTTCGAAATGTAGATCATGCATCATATCTTTATAATGATAAAGAAAAATGCGATTTTGAGCAACTCTTTGGTGATGAGAGGTGTCATCACTCTGAGCTACAATTGTACTAATGATTTCAAACGATTTATGAAAAGTGATTTAAAAGAGCTGGCCAGCCAAAAGATGTTTTGAAATCTTTTATTAGTAAGTGAACCCAGATGTGAAACTCTGCGACGGATAATAAAATGTTCTTAGTAAATAAGAATAAAATTTAAAAGCAAATCCCAATAACAGAATAAAGCCCTGTTAATGATAATTGCAATAATGTTAAGGGAGCTACAGTGAAATGTGAACGAGGAGTTATTGCCGGAGAGTGAACGCAGTCAAGATGCAATGCGCTGGCAATATTTAAGGATATAGTAATTATCCTTATGATAAAGTAAAGGATGAAATGACAGAGAGTCATATTAAACGAAAGAAATACAACGAAAATGCAAGAATGAAGAATATAATGAATATCATTATGTTGAGATAAGCAATACTGCGATCGTGAGTCATATCGGAGGAGAGAAATTAAAAGTATAAAAGACGATAATATGAATGATGAACATCAAGTGATGTTTTAAGGATATATAACCTTATCAATATCAGTGTTTGAAGATATAAAAGTAGAAGGAGAAGGAATACGAAACGACGAAGAAGATAATCTTGTAAGACATGAAAGTTTAAAAGTAGATAGTTCAAAAGATAAGTGATGCTAATTGACTGATATTGGGTGAAGTCACTAATATCAGCATTAAGAGTTATAAGTTGTGTTAACAGAAAAGAGAAGAGTTAAGTTATGAAACTCTAGTATAAGGACAAAAGCACACGTATAGGTATACGTGTCAGTAAATATAAGAATAATGGATAAGATGAAAGAAAGTATAATGAAGGGACTCATGTACCCTTAAGATTTAGTAAGATGAATAGAGAAGTGGAAAGTTCTAGAGATACGTCAGAAAGATTATCAGAGTGGAACAGCATTAATTGAGCTATTATAAACGAAGGAAAGACGTAGCGAATACAGTAAGCAAAGGATGAGATGATACTTCATCGCTATTGGATAAATAGGAGTGAATTGTATCTAAGGAGCCACAATGTCATGAGAACGAGAAAGGGTATAACAAGTAAGAGACAAGACAAAAGTCGGTATTAGTATAAAGAGATCAAGTTGTTTAAAAGACAATTAGAAACGCATTATAAGTGCTAAAGAAGCATAAGGAATGTAGGACAACAAGAATCGAAACTATTCCCTAATTTTGGGAGTTACAAAGTCAAGTGCAATCTAAAATGTTAAGAATAGTCGGAAAACACTTCAAGAAGGAGATGAAGGACAAAATAAGATAAGCTGAGGAACGATTATAATCAATATTAAGATAGAATCTTAACGAGCAAAAGTAAAGTCGTAGAGTTAATTGAAAGTAAGAAACTGAAGTGTAAGATAAAAGAGGAATTGATTATACAGTAAGAAGGATTCTTAAAAAAAAAAAAAAAAAAAAAAAAAAAAAAAGAAACGTGTGAGATTATTATGAGGTCATCATGGATAAGGAATTGTGACGTAAAGGAAAAACAGCATTGACTGATAAGTCAATAAGAAATTTGAGTACAAAAGTATATAAAATATTAAAGGTCTGTTGAATCAGTCAGAGATTAAGGTGATTTAAAAGAAGAACATCGTAAGCGGAAAAGATAACAGATGAGACGAAGGTACCAGTAAGAGAATTCTCAACGATCTAACAGCAAGCAACTATCAAGAGTTGAATAGACAATCGATTAGCAACAAGTATGAAGTTATAGCTGTGCATGGAAAACTAAAGTTAAATAAAAGGAAAAGCTGTGATCAAAACGTATTAATGGACGTCAAGGAAACTGTAAGGATAAGTTAAGATCCCAACAAAATTTATGAAAATTCGAGGACGAATTTTTATAAGGGGGGAAGAATGTAATACCCCAAAATACTTAATTAGCTAATTGGACCACGTGTCCAGTTTTGATTCGCCAGAATGGTGATATCAGAAGAATTTCTGAAAAAAAAAAAAGATAAAGTAAATAAGTTTCAAGTAGGTCGGTTTTGAGAAATTAACTATGAGAAAATTTAAGGTTATATTTCAATTCTAAATTTAGAATTGGAATTGAAAGGAAAAATGTCAAGAAAAGTCCAAAATAAAGTACAGGGATCAAAGTGGTAATTTAGCCACTTTGTGTCGGAAATGAAAATATTGGATTTTGACGGGAAAGTGTTAATATCGAGTTTCGTATTATTTATTGGATATAAATAATACGTATAAGTCATAATAAAAGGATTTATCGATTTAGTTATGGACTAAATCGTATAAAAGAAAAGTTTAAAGAATAAATGGTAAGAAACAAAAAGGACAAAGACTAAAATGGCACTTTAGCCAAATGATATAAGAAAGAAAGAAATTGAATCAGAGAGCTGAGAGACTTCGAGAGAAATTGAGAAACTTTCGACGATACCGTCGTTTCGCCGCCGTTTCGCCGTTCGACGTCCGATTCAAGTGATTTTCGCGGCGATTTCTTCATAATCGAATCCTCTATCGATCCTAAGCTTCGTTTCAAGGTAAATCTTTAAGAATTTTGGTTAAAATTCGATATATATGGGCTGATTTAAGAAAATAATGATTAGATATCGAATTTGACGTTTTTGAAGAAACGAGAGTGCGGGTTTTGTTAAAAACGATGTTGTATACGTGTGTAGTAGGTCGGGGTGCGGCGGACGGCCCGGAAACGACGTTTCCGGGGCCGTGCATAGCGGTAGCTATGCGCCCGCATAGCAGAAGCTATGCGCCCGCATAGCTGAGGCTATGCGCGCGCATAGCCAAGCTATGCGCCCGCATAGCCGGGCGAGGCTATGCGAGCGCATAGCCATGCTATGCGAGCGCATAGCCATGCTATGCGCCCGCATAGCCAAGGCTATGCGAGCGCATAGCCCCGCATAGCCCAGGCTATGCGCGCGCATAGCCAAGCTGTGCACCGCACAGCTGGGTCGAGCTACGTGCTCGCACGACGATTCCGAAGGGACTAAAATGGACTTTTGTTCCGATTAACCTAGGGTTTTGACATTTTTGGATATCGAACTTTAAAACTAAAAATTAAGATCCCGATAACTTAAAAGTGAGATTTAGCTCGATGTTTTACACGAGCTATGTTTATGAAAAAACGTTAAGGGAATTAGGTAATTTTCGAATACAAGGAATAGTATTCGATAAGTCGTGGATACGACTAAGAATTTCTGATTACTAAGAATGAAACCAATACTTAAATTATGAAAGCATTATACGTATAGGAATACGAGATTCACGTCTAATCATTAAACATTAATTATTTATCAGACGTGTCAGAGCAGAGAGGTCAGTAGATGTGGGATAGCAAGGGCATATCATTTCATCGACCATATTTGTGATTGGATTGCGGTCACAGTGAGTTGCACTTTACTTTCGTGTATTATATATTAAAGTTATTTTATATAGATATATATATACTGTTTATATGCATCGCATTACCTATAATTGATTGAAATGTTATATGTTTACTTAATTTCTATATACGAGAACTAGTATGCGATCCGAAGAAACTAGCTACCTATTGGGTGTCAATAGGCTGTGTGATCACCAGTATCGAGTCAGTCTAGTATGTTTGCATTGAGAAATGACTTGACACAGCTGGGAGCTGTTGATGAATATGATATTTACGATTGGGTTATGATTTCGATACGCAGAGTGAACTCGGCTACGGTGTAGCCTGGAAGTCCCCGTATCGAGTGGCTGGGCCACCAGCGAGTTGGACTCGCAATTGATATTTACGATTGGGTTGAATGATGTATGATTATTCGAGAGATGTGTCGCATGCTAGGATATTAGTTTCACACGGATCGAATACATGTTTATATGTTTTATATTATTGTTTTCTTGAGATGCGATGCTATGTTTTTAAATTAATACCGTTAGTAAAATGCAATCTCACTCAGTATTTTCCCAAATACTGACCCCTCACCTTTGATGTTTTCAGGTACTTAGTATGTGGACCTAGCTAGAGGCCAATTTTGAAGTCCAGAAGTCAGTTGTATATGTTTAGTATCTGACTTTTGTGAATGCTGCAGTAGTGGTCCCGCGTTGACAGAGTCGTAGCCTAGACAGCAGTACACATTGAGTGTACATATTACTTGCTGTCCAGTTTAAGTGTTTTGTAGGCTACGTGTTTTATATGTGGGGCATGGCACTAGGTGCCAGTGATATGTTGGATACACTAACTGATGTATATAATACCGCGAGGCCAGTTCGTACGAGGTACGGTAACTAGAGCCCGCGAGGATAACAGAACAGTTAGTGTAAATGTTTGTGTATACATGTTATGTATACTTGCTTCTGTTGCTTTATGCTATTTGTTTATTATTTGCGAAAAATTAATAGTGATTTAAGGCTTGCTACGGGTTCCGGAGCTACCACTCCCGTTCCCTAGCGCCGGTTGCGGCTTAATATTTTGGGTCGTGACAATTACTATGTTTAACTATTATCTTTCATACTTCTGTTGTCTTATAGCATGATTTCCTAATCACCTCGTTTAAAGATAGGGACATCTTAGTTCATCGTTCAATCTATTTCGCTTTACTAATTGTATACACTTTGTTATTCTAATCTCGTAATAGATCGTGGAACTTTGGCTAGCTTCATACCTTTCTAAAACATAACTCCTATTTCGCATTCTTATTCACGTTCGTTGTGCTTCTAGAATCGCTCGTAGCTTGATCTCGAACATTTCACCTTCGTCACAGAGTTCCAGTCTAGGCATACTTACGTATAAAACAAATTTCTTTAAAACATAATTCAATCATCCTTAAAATTCAAAGGAAATGGCCCTTCTTAAAAAGTTCCATTTAAATCCTTTAAACATTAGCATAATTGTGCTCTAGGGTGATGACATATCTCATCCCCAAAGAGTTGCCACAACTTACCTCTCGTCTGAGTAAAATGCATATGACGCATGTTCTATTCATGCATGTATTCATGTATACAGTGATGTAACTCTAGTTATGTTGTGGCAGTAATGCAATTCTATCTTGGGTCTAGTCACAATCATACTTATAAACCGTCTAAACAAAATTCGTAGACGGGGTTGCGGACTTTAAGAATGTCGATTTTATTTGGGAGTCGGGCTGTTTTAATTGAACGTTTTAATAGCCCAAAGTCGACTAGTTAACTAGTTTTGGAAAAGCTAGTTTTAGCTAACGAATTGTTAGCTTAATAATTATTTTGGATAGTTAATTAAAGTTTTAAGCTAAGAATAATAATAAATTATGTAAAAGTGATTTATTAAATTAATTATCTATTTAGCTCGATAATTAATTTAATTTAGCTAAATTGGATAGGTAATAAATAACATTTAGACTAATGTTATTTATTAAACGGAATTATAATTTTAAAAGGTTATTAATTTATTCCGAGGAAAATAAATTGATTTATTCACTAAGTACTCTACAGCTAGAACGTCTTTGGATTAGAATCCATTTTAATTACGATTAGTTATTGTATTTGCGTAGATCCGGCAAGAAAACAACCGATGGGACCCGGAACTTGAGGAGCATGCATGACGTAGCGTTATTTGTTTTAAAAACTAGGGATAACAAGTGGTGAGTTTATATTAATACTATCGATTTTTAATACTTGCATTATTTTATTAAATGCTTTATTTAAATTGTTTTATTGCATTTAAATATTTTAAAACCCTTATATAGATCCGATTAAATGGGCTATCTATTGGCCAACAATAGAACTGTCATAATAAACTGAATATACATAAAATACAAACAATATTCAATAAGATATGAAGCCATAAAGAACATCCTTTAAATCGACTAATGCTAGTTTAACTCGGTTGAACTATCTCGGGACTGCATCAAGAAATGATTAATGCTAGATAACTTAGTTGAATTATCTCGGGACTCCATTAATCGAGATACAAGGTTAACTCGGTGGAACTATCTCGGGACCTGTATCTCTCCAGTTAACTCGGTTGCACTAGCCCGGGACTTGGGACTAATAAATAAGCTTTGAATCGTATCGGTATGATTGTAATCGAAAGAACATATTGAATAAGAAACATAATGAATAAGAAACATAATGGAATTAGGCTTTCATTCGGTTCCGTATTTGGATGCATATAAATATGTTTTGTTTTTTTTATTAATTATCTGCAGTATTATATGAACTCACTCAGTGTCGTCTGACCTCCCAATAGTGTTTTATTTCAGGTGATAGTAGTTTAAAGGCATGGACTTCTATTCTTGTTCCGGAAGTCTGCGATATTTGAAGTATGTATTGAAGTACGCTTCAATCCGTAGAGCTGCAGTAGACAATAGATGTCAGTCTATATTTGATTGTTTGTATCAAACGAGGTCCAGCTGTTAACTCTGATTTTGTGAAATATATATACACACGATTTATAAACTATGTTTTTACCCGTTTGATTTCTTAACCAATTGCATGTGAATGGAATTGGATTTTTTTATGGAATACATATAAGTTAGAACAAGGCAATGCTGGATTATGTTATCGCATGGTAAGACCTTGGTTCCTATCTGTTATGCATCAGTTTTCAAGGAACGTTTTTGACACATTTGGAATATTATTTTACAATGTTTTTCCAAAAACGTTTTATGTATACCTATATGTTTGATTTGCGAAAATAATTTACTCGTTTTTAGGCTTGCTACGGGTTTCGGAGCAACCACTCTCATTCCCTTTTGCCGGTCTCGGCTTTTTAATTTGGGTCGTGACACTTCCGGACCCAAAAAGGTTGACTCTAGCCAAGTCCAGACTATAAGCACCTGAAATTATTAAACAACAACAGGTCAAACTATTCTGAGTTAGATTGCATATTACTAACGGCATTACAAAAATAACATCGCATTTAAACAAACATTTGTACGAATATATTATATAAGCCAAATATTTGATCTGATTGAAACCCTAATCTTATAAACAATTATGAACTAGGCATTTCCTAGTATTTACAAGAAATAAAGATTTCTCAAATTCTGTTGGTAAGGTCCCGAGATAGTTCGCCCGAGTTTAACCTATACCAAGTGGTACAGTCCCGGGATAGTTCGACCGAGTTAATCTAGTACCAGTATTTATAACCAAACGATCGATATGTGAGTCCCGGGATATTTTGATCGAGTTCAACCCACTAGACACAATCTCGAGATTGTTCGACCGAATTCAACCTTGTGTCTAACACAAAGGAGTTAGTCTAATTCTATTTGACTTACCCGACACTGGTGATCACACAGCCTATTGACACCCAATATGTAGCTTGTTCCCTCGGATTGCACACTGGATTCTTATACTTAAAACAAGCAATAAAACGATATACTATACAGCCAAGTCATATAATATGCGATGCAATAGATAATACTATCTATAATATAGCAAATAACATTTACGAATAATACACGAAAGTAAAATGTAACTCACCGCTATCCAATCTACTATGATATCGATATGATTATAAACCCTTGCTAATCCAAACCCGTCAACCTCGTAGCTTCCCGATGTGTCTGTCACATTTTCAAATCAAATGCATGTTTAGTATATAAACGTGAACCTCGCATATCTAAAACAAAACCCTAAATTACAAACTTAGGTTGTTTCAATCTTGTCCTAACTACGATTATTGAATTCAATAACTCTTAATGGCTTTCTATTCCTTGTCAATCTTGTCCTAGAGCTGTTCTGACACATCTCCTACCATCGAAAAACCCTCTAATTGATTCCAACATGTTACCACTTCAGTTTAACACAAAACCCATCTCGAAAACCATCAAAAACGACAATAACGATGTGATTTCGACGTGTTCGATTCGACCGCAGCATAATTCAACTAAAATAGCCAATATGCCATCAAAACCCTAAGTCAAAAACTCATCATTGCCTTTTTTTATGCTTGGGGAAGATAGAGGATTGAATTCCGAGAAGATCGATATAAGGAACGCGCAATTCCGATAAGAATCGATCAAACCCTCACCATCACAAATTTCTCCTTTGTTTTTGATAATCTGATACTTTCTTCTTCTTTGAATTTGATTCATATTGAAATCCTTATATAGCTTGGCCAATTGATTCCTTTATTCCTTAATTTCTTTAATTCCAACCATTTCTCTTTTAACTTTCAATTTTAATCAAACGATCAATTATTCGCTTTAACTCAATTACGTACGTATTATTTATATCCAAATAAATAATACTAATTCATAATTATTATTTTCCGTCGATAATCTTTCAATTTCAATTCCCGAGAATTAATATATTATTTACCAATTTGGGACTTAAACTCTATTTTAATAACTTTTCTTACCGTTTCCCTTAGTCCCAATTCTATCCTTTAATTAAGTTCTAATACCAAACTTTCCGTATTAGAATTTTCAAAACCGAACTACTCGGGTTTTGTCTTAATATATCTTTTTGATTATCTTTAGTCTAATAGTTACAGTTGCTGAAAAGAGACAAGTTGCCTACTCTGGCAATGCCAAACGTAAGGGGTATTACAATACTGTTACAAAAAATGCCTTTTGGCCTAAAAAATGTTGGAGCCACTTACCAGCAGTTAACGAATTTTGTGTTCAAGGACCAGATAGGTCGAAATATGGATGTCTTTGTGGATGACATCATTGTCAAATCAAAAAAGGTAGAAGACCATGCAAAGGACTTGGATGAGGTGTTTGAAAAACTCAAGTAACACAAGCTCAAGCTGAATAATGCAAATGTGCTTTCAGAGTTCCAGCTGGAAAATTCCTAGGTTACCTCATTTCGTAGAAGGTCATTGAAGTAAACCCAGAAAAAACAAAAGCAATCATAGACATGAAGGCACCTAGGACAACCAAAGAGGTTTCAGAAGTTGAATGGAAGAATCACCGCTCTCAGACGATTTGTGTCAAACTCGGCCAAGAGATGTCCCCCATTCTTCAAAACTCTAAGAAGCGTGAAACACATTAAATGAAACGCGGAATTCCAGAAATCCTTTGATGAACTGAATGACTTCTTAAGATCGCCTCCTCTGCTCAGTCGACCAGAGGCAGGAGAAATCCCATACTTATACTTCAGTGTCACCAATGAGACAGTAGCCTCGGTACTGGTCAAGGAAGAAGAGGGAGAAAAAAATCCGGTGTACTATACGAGCAAGGTATTGAAGGCACCCGAGCTCAGATACAGAAAAATCGAGAAATTTTCATTAGCATTCATCCTAACTCTGGACAAACGGAAAAGATATTTTTAAGCTCACACAGTGGTATTCTGAATAAATCAGCCACTCGAAAAAGCCCTGGGGAGACCAGAAACATTAGAAAGATTGGTCAATTGGTCGATAATGTTGGTAGCATATGTCATCAAATACGTGCCAAGATCGTCCATGAAAGCACAAATCCTAGCAGACTTTATGGCCGAAACAACCACGCATGATTAGCCTGTAGAAGTAGACAAAATCATGATCAGATGGATTCTACAAGTCGATGGAGCCTCAAATACGGTAAGATCGGGAGCAGGGATTGTACTAAATGGACCACAATCCATCAAAATACAACACTCGGACAACTTAAATTTCCTAGCTACAAACAACTTGGCGGAATATGAAGCTTTAATAGCATGTCTGAGAATGGCAACAGTAGTTAAGGCATAATACCTAAAGGTTCAAAGTGAGTTGCAACTGGTAGTCAATCAGGTACTCGGGTTTTTCAAGGTAAAAGACCCCATCATGAATAAGTACGTAGACATAGTCAAGGTAATGCTAACTAAAATAACTGAAGATGGCGGGAAGTGGGAATTGGAACAGATCCCTAGAGAAGAAAACAAAGAAGTTGTCATATTGGCAAAGGCGAGAGCAACAAAAGAAATAATACTGGGCACACCCTACTCAATTTAAAATTACAATAGCATCCAGAACCCATAAGAAATCTTCCTAATTCACATATTAGATAAATGGATGGAGCACATAATAGCATACATGGAAAATGGGAGTCTACCAGAGGATAAAAACATAGCAAGAAAGGTCAAGCGACGAGCACCACATTTCTCCTACCGAGATGGGATCTTGTATCGAAAATCATTTTCACACCTCTGGTCTAGGTGTCTCACAGTTGAAGAATGAAAATATGTCTTAGCCGAGATGCATGAAGGCATGTGCGGTAGCCACATCTCTCATTTGGCGCTATGCCAAAAAGCTGTGCTACAAGGATATTATTGGCCAACTTTGGCAGAAGACGCTGCCGACTTAGTGCAAAAATTTGAAACATGCAAGTACCATCAAAATGTACATCACCAACCAACGACCGAGCAGAGCCCTATAACCAGCCCGTGGCCATTCAGTACTTGGGGAATTGACATAGTCGGCCTATTTCCGACAACCAACTGTCAAAGAAGATTCTTAATTGTAGTTGTCGATCATTTCTCAAAATGGGTAGAAGCAGAAGCAATTTCAACCATAACGGAAGCGCGTGTGCAAAATTTCCTACGAAGGGAGATAATATGTCGTTGCGGCATACCAAGGATCATCATCACCGATAATGGAAAACACTTCGACAACAACGTCTTCAGGGAATACTGCACCGAAAAGAGAATAGATTTAATGTTCACATAGGTAACTCACCCCTAAACCAATGAGAGGACCGAGGTTACTAATAGAACCATTCTGAACGGGTTAAGAAAGCGTTTGGATGAAGCCAAAGGCCGATGGGCAGACGAGTTACACAACGTCTTATGGTCGTACAGAACCACTCCAAAAGCAGGAACAAGAAGAACCCCCTTATAACCTCACATACAGGTGCGAAGCAATGGTCCAAGTTGAAATAGGCATGCCTATTATCCGAGTGTAGTACTTTGACGAGCAATAAAATGAAGAAAACACAAAGCTTTTTCTGGATCTACTCGAAGAACGAAGAGAGCAAGCTCTAATGAATGTAGAGGCATACAAATAAATAATGGCCACACACCACAACAAGAGGGTTAAACCCCTAACTTTTGAAGTGGGCGATCGAGTCTTACGCAGAGCAAACATACCAATCTCGGATTTAAGCCATAGCTTAAAAAGGAGTAAAGCAATTGCTTAAAACCGAGTTATGCCACATCTTAAAAAGGATGATTAAAGATTAAGTGCTGAAAACAAAATTAAGACGTAGATCAAAACAAATTGCTAAAAGCAGGTAATACCACAATCGACATAAAATAAATCAAATTAATACAAAACACATACGATAACAACAGATCAACAAAAACCGCTCTCATACTTGTATTTCATTCATTCCAAAAAAGAGTACACATGATCAAGTATTCTATTATAGCATTACTAACTTCCTCGGGCATTGACATACTAGGCCCAGATTGGGAACCTCGTCCCTCACTCAAACCAACCTCCTCATAATGTCGAACGTCAAGCGGGAGAGTAGGAGACCTAGTTTCAGCACCATCAACCTCCTTCATGACAACGTCCTTAGACTTTTCATTATAATCCTCAAGCTCCCTTCACAACTCGGCTTCAAAGTCCTTACCAGCTTGTTGATCCAGCATCTTTTGATACATACCTTCCCTGTCCAGATACAGGCAAGGGTCGGCCTCAGGACGAAAAAGCGGCCCGACACGCCTCTTAAGATCATCTTCCATAACATCGGTCACCTTGGCGAACTCGGCCATCATGTCATCCCTCTGAGTCTCAACGACTTTGGCAGTATCATCCAAAATGTCCTGAAACCTTAGGTTATTCTTGTTTTGTTTAAAAATGACACGCTTTAGCTCCTCATTCTCTTTAGCAAAATCCGTGGGTAATTGATCTCTGATCTAAATTTTCTCTTTCTCAGCGCAATCCTTGAGACGAGCAAGCTCCTCTTTCCCCTTGTTCAGCTCCTCAATCTTAGCATTAAATTTCTCAGTATTGCTCCCCAAAATAGACTCAACGTTAGCCCGTTGCAAATATTCTTTCTCTAGCAAAGTTGCAGCAGTAGTCAATTTCTCACGATCCCCAGAAGCCTGCGTAGCTAACCTTTCTTGGAATGACCGAGCACCCAGCTAATTATGGAGAAGCTGAAACAACCGAACAAAAACTTGGTAAAAAAAAGGGGGAAAAAGAGCATAACTACATACCTAGAAAGAAAAGGAGATGCTCGTATCGAGGAAATCCTTAGGATGAGTAGCAGTCAGAGCTTCTCGGTCGCGGAGCATAGAAACGATATTCATCAGACGGACAACAGTAGAAAGAGAATCCACGGTACATCTTCGGACTTGTCCCTCAAATAGCAAACAATAAGACAAGGAGTCAGTTTCAACTCCGCCATGTCAACCAGGCCGATCTCCACCTTATTCTTATTTGATTTCTTCTTTTTCTTCGGTGGAGAAAAAACAGTAGCTTTGTCAGCAAACGCCATATCTTTGGCACCCAAACCAAGGACGACAGGAGGAACATCTTGGTCGCAAGCATTAGCAATCTCATCCCCTTCACCCAAACCAAAGGGTTTAATCTTCCAAAGAACGATCAACTTTTGCCTTATCCCGGCTCTTCCGCTTAACAGCTTTGGACAAAGGAGGAACTGACATAAGCGGTTTGGCTGCAGTGATTGTAGGAACAACCGACATGGGTTTTTTCCAGCAGTTTTACTGCTACCATTTCCAACCTAGATGGTTGACTTCATCTTGATTGATTTATCAAGGGAAACTTGGCCAGAATCATTCTTCTTCCTCCGAGCAGCAGTAAAAGCAGCCATGTTAAACACTGAAATAAAAACACACACCGAGCAAACACATAAGAAAAATATAAAATATAAAACAAAAAACAACACAAGAAATACATAAATTAAACCGAGAACAACCTTCTCGTTTTAGATCAAATTTAAAAAGAGACAACTTAGGAAGAAGGGAATAATTATTAAAAGGACCAGTCGTCTTTAAAAAGGCCTGGAGAAGCTTATGACTCTTGATACCCTCGCTATCCTGCCTCATAAGGATATAATCAGGAGAAACGCACGACCAGCGATGAAGAAGGTCAGAAAGTCAGTAGGATGCCAAACTCGCAATCAATCTTCCCTAAACCTCTTTAATGAGGTAGAGATCTTCTTGATTATGTGCCTAGGCTCGGATTTAAGAATCTTGGAAGAAGAGAAGTCATGGGAACCACCTAAAAGAAGGCCATAAGTGCTAGAAAAAAACTCAACCGAGAAGGGAATCTTATGTTGCCGACATAAGGACCGAAGACAGAAAAAATATCTAACCCCAGTAGGGTTAAATTGACTAAAAGGCATGTTATAAAATTAGAGAAAAGCCTTCAAATCGGCTTGAAAGGAAATTATAACACCTGAATAAAGGTGTTCTACGTAATGACTACAAAATTCGGGTCAACCGGATGATTTATTATTAAACAGGGGGGAGTCAACTCTAAAAAAATACCCCTCTGATAACCTAAGTTGCGAACCGAGATAATCTAAATAGTTCTGATTTAACTCGGAAAGGGTAGTTTCCATCCTAACATTGCGGATCTCGGCCGTCTCACTATTTTTATGCCTTCTTCGTTTTAGGCCGAACATAAGAGGTCGCCTCCGAGCAACTGACCTCCTCGGCCTCTTCATTGCCAGGAAGATCAATAAGATCTTCCTCTTTATTCTACTCGCCCGAACCAGTATGCTCGGCCCCAATAGTGTCCTCGGAGTTATTAATCCTTGATGTCTCCTCACCATCATCGACATAAATATCCTCATCCATATTCTAGGAATTGTCCACAGATGACATTATTAAAACGAGAAGAAAAAATAACTAAACCTAAATCACCCAACCCAACTACACAAACCTAACAAACAAAATTACCTAAGAAGAGGAAGAACAAACAACAAAAAGAAAAAAAACAGCAACAAAAAAGATCAAAACGCAAGAAAAAAAGAACTTACTGAAGAATCTTTAAATTAGAAAGACGAATCTTCTGAAGGAGCAAAGAAAGGAAGAGAACAAAGAAAGAGAAAAAATTAGAAAAATGATAACAAGAATAGTTTATATAGAAACCGAAGCGGGGCAACTCAAATGACGCCTCAATAAATGTGCTAGTGGAGAACAGATTTCAACCGACGCCAATAAATGAAGGACATGTGTCACAAAACGTACGCATCTAGAAAAGTAAACAATCCAAAAGCCTCGGAAATAAAAAAAAGCCAGAAAACCGACTAAGCAAGAACCGACAATGATAGGTCAAAACCGAACACGGACATAAATATCCGTCAATCTAGGGGGGGACTTGTGATAACAAGATAGATGGAACAATCTCAAAAAGGAATTTAATCAGGTATCCTCACCTTCAAAACCGACACTGCCAACAAGACGGTCAAAGCGGTAACATCACAAGGACAAACAGGCAGACAACACCCTACTCAGTGAAGACCATCTCGGCCAACCGAGTAAGTACTGATAACAAAGAAAGACCTACTCGAATAACCGAGCAGGATTTCCCCGATTACATAGCACATAGACCATCTCGGTCAACCGAGAAGGATTTGCCTTGATTATAAGGACAAAGTTGACAGAAGGTACTCTGACATCCTCAACATTCCCTGCAAATAAAGAGAACAAAATCAGAATTGTCGGTCCAAACAAAGAGACAACACACCCAAGACAAAGACATAGTATAAAAGACCTTAAAACAGTAGGTAAAAAGATTAATATTATTTTTCTCTCAACTCAACTCCCTTTCACTTCTCTTTTCTTTCCTTCACTTTAACGGTTACTAACTTGACCGTCAGAGATGCTTACCGGAATCACATTTCGGCGCCCATCTCACGGTTGTTTGTGAGTTTCATGTACATTTTTGAGGACATTCTGATTCCAAGGTAGTCCCCGTGATTTACAAGTTATCCAATATTTTCCTTTATTTTTTCTTATTTTATAATTCATAGTTTTTAATTCTTAAAATTATATAATTACGACATACTTCTCGGGACTCTTGTAAATTATATTCACGCTTAAATTTATTTTATGTACTCCCGGCTAATAAAATCTTGACACGTTGCCTATTCCGACTGTTAAAATTTGATGGGTGTTACATTTAGAAAATAAATTCATATCTCTAAGCCACATCTTTCGATCCCTCTCAAAGATACCAAATTTACTATTATATTTATTTAAATGGCCAATAATTGATATATATATGTTTACACCGGCCCAGGAAATTACTAGGTAGAACTTCATGTGGGCTTATTAGGGATCCAGGCCCAACGGAAAGCCTTTTTATTATTGCTTTTTCTATTTTATAGGAATTTGTAGCTCATTAGGAGTGATTTTCTATTAGAGTTTTAGTCTTAGTTGGATTAGGAGTCTTGATTATGAGGAGCTATAAATAGCTCAGAGATTCATTATTTTTGTATCAACAAATCAATCAATCAAAAACCAAGCCCATTGCTTTTATCTCGCAATCTCCGGATTGTTTTAATTTAGGAGTAGTTTTCGGTATTAATCTCGCCTGAGTTCATAACTCCCAGATTATTACTTGTTAGATCACGTGGTTAAGTGTTTTTAACCAAACAAGCCCAGCGAATATCTATATAGGTTCGTTAAAGTATCAAACCTCAAACCGATCCCGACTATAAATTCAAAGATTCGAGTCCGGAATATTTCCAGGCGAACATCTTTTGGCGACTCCACTGGGGAACAGTTTATGGTTAGCACAAAAACGGACTTTAAGGACGATTCCAGGCACGCTCGTTCCATACGCCAACAACAACGGAAGGAAGGTGACATAGTAGATGAATCAGATTCGGATAGATCTGAAACCATGGCCAAGGACAAACAGGTGAACCAATCAAACAAGGTGCCGAATACAACGGATACTGAGGGGAACCTGCCTAAGGACAAGAACGACGACGCGACCGATGATATGATAGACTACTCACGTCAGCTTCCTCCATCTTGCCCTTCTTTATCACAGGCCGATTTCTCGGCCATGAGGGGCGAGATAGCGCAGGAGAACAAGCAGATGTTCGACGGTGCTATGCATCAGATGTCCGAAGTAATGAGGAACATCATGGCCGACCAGACGTCGGTCCAAAGGCAGATCCAAGGGAACTTGGACGGCCTCAACAAGGCAATGGAAAACCTGGGGCGATTATTTTCCGGGCAATCCACCGCCGATCAGGGGTACAGAAGGGTGGAACAGAACCAAACACCGAGCCGTTTTGGTCAACCAGGTGGTTCGGCCGAACAACAACCCAACAAGATGGGATATACATATGGTTCCGTTAAGCTCTTGACGAGGAACGAGGCCGAATTCTCAGGAAGGGCCGATCACCCGGGGGCAAGCTCGTCAAACCCACAAGGCGAAGCTAGACCACAAGGGGGAGCTACTGGAGCCAACACCCAGGAGCCTAACGTGGGTGAACGATCATACTCTGAGGGAGGCGATCCAAATATATACAATCCAGGGCAACTCGTGGACATGTTAGAAAGGCTCGGGGTGGACTTGCGACCTATGCCTCGCCCATCGTACATGAAACCATATCCAGACTGGATCGACAAATTATATCCTTTCCCAAGGGGTTACAAAGTGCCGGAGTTCAGTCTATTTTCAGGCGAGGAGAAGGGGCAATCTACGGTTGAACATGTCGCCCGGTTCTCGGCCCAATGTGGCGAAGCAGCTGCTCACGATTTCTGGAAGCTCCGGCTTTTCGCTAGCTCCTTGACAAAAATGGCGTTTACATGGTACTCTAGATTGTCGCCCAATTCGGTGGACACGTGGAAGGACCTCGAAATCCTCTTCCATGAGGAATTTTACAGGGCACCACCTGATGTCACTCTAGCCGACCTCGCCCGAATCTCGCAGCTACCGAGCGAATCAGTAGAAAAGTATATCGGCCGATTCAGGAACCTCAGGACTAGATGCTCCACCAAAATGTCTGAGGCCGATTGCGTACCGATGGTGGTAAGAGGGATGAGTTTCGCCATGAGGGAGCATTTCGAGGGCCATAGGTTTCGTGACTTGTTCGAGCTAACGAACAGGGTGACGAGCTACGAAAGACTCCTCCAGGAGAAGGAAAGGAGAGGCGCATCTAAGGGGACCTATTACAAAGACCAGCTTGACGTGGCCGTAGTGTCCGACAGTGAGGATAGCGGTTCCGAAGATGAAGTCAACATGGCCGAATTTTTGGGAACGAAACCCCTGGAATGTTCGTCCTTGCGAAAGCCTGGCTTTGTTAAGAAAAATAAGACTGCGGTGGTACAAAAGGAGTATTCGTTCGACCTGACCAAAGCTAACGACATATTTGATGCCTTGTTGAAGGATGGACAGATCGCCTTAAACGAAGGTCATGCAATTCCACCGTCGGAGGAAATGGTCGGTAAAGATTATTGCAAGTACCACAATTCATGGAGGCACAGCACAAACAATTGTGTAAATTTCAGAAACGTGATCCAAAAGGCGATTAACGAGGGAAAACTTCTGTTCCCAACGAAGAAAGAAGCCGATGTTAAATACGTGTCTATTAATACTGTTCGGCCCCACTTTGATAGCTTCCTAGAGCAAGGGCAAATACAAAGCAAGTGGAACCCTAGAAGGCCCAAGCCGAGAGTAGAGACCGATGGTTCAAAGTGGCGAGGAGAAAAAGGACGGCCTCAGCAACAGAAGAGGAAGCGATACAGCTCACCCACTGCAGATATGACTTGTCCATCATGCAGTACGTGTTTTAAGATCAAGGGAGGCGAGAACACGAGGAAGCATCCCAAGACCTTTAAACCGAAATCGCCCACAGAGCAGTGGCAGAGGCATGAGCCACAGCGGAGGTCTACCACTAACGTATTCAAGAGGATATTTCGGCAAACGGAGGAGACCCCTCGTATGATGAAAACCCAGAAGAGGCGAATGCAAAGGCTGCGACAAGAGTCGCATGCGAATCACGGGGCAGAAACGGCTCCCAGAGAGAAGCAAGGAAATAGACCAATAGTGGAGAGATTGGGGGCAAGGAACCAGGCCGATATGGATACCAAATCGCCTGAGCGGCGAAATACCAAGGTCAGGAAGATATGGGTACCAAAGGGCGAGAAACAAGTGGGCGATTTGGCCGACATGGCAGTGGTTCACAAGGATGACAAAGATTCCAGCGGCCGATCGTCCTACAAGGACGTACTCGTATCGCACCAGGGTGGCCAGCTTAAAGCAAGATTGCCCAAAGACCGCGAGGTCGTTGTCTCGCACAAGAAGGGAGTGTTAAAAGCTTGGGTCCCGGTGGTGAGGGACGAATACGGAGTAAAGGTGGTCACGCTCCCCGACTCATACAGAAGTAAGCCTGGACAGAAGGCGACGTTGGAAGGCGATGTAATCGTGCCGGAAGGAGATAGCGCCGACAGTATAGCGGTAGTATCTCTTAGCAAACCTCCAACAAGGATGACTAGGCACATTCGGCCACTGTACATCAAGGCCGATTTGAACGGGGTATCGATCAACAGGGTCCTTATTGATAACGGGGCTGGCGTTAACATACTACCGGCGAAAATGCTCAAACAACTGGGCATAACGCGGGATCAGCTTGACCCGACCGATGTTTATATGACTGACTTCGCGGGAGGCGAAACGCCGGCTGAAGGGTACATCACCCTCCGAATCAAGGTAGGGCGAGTAGAAACCGAAGAAGGGTTTTTCGTGGTCAATGCCCGGAGCAACTACAATACCTTACTCGGCCGAGATTGGATACACTCCAACATGTGTATACCGTCAACCATGCATCAAATGCTCTTCATATGGCGAGATGACGGCGAGGCCGAAGTTGTGTAGGGCGACCCCAACCCTTTCGGCGAAGACCATAATGTGCTTGAAGCACGTTTATATGATGAGGAGGTGCGCAACATACAATCCCTCAGTTCAAAAGGAGAGACAAGCGTTCCTCGCCTGCTTGTTAACTCAGATCGGCCAGTATCAGTAACCCTCGGGGGCAAAGGCCGATCTACCATCCTCAAAAACTCACGATGATAGCACGACATAAAGAATTGAGGGAGAAAATAAGACAGTTAACTTCGCTGTACGATATCACATCAGCCGAATGCATCTACGAGGACCAAGAGCAAGACCCAACAGGATCGTTGCGAATTGAGGACATACGGTTGGCAACCGGGAAGCTAGAAGACGATCCTGCTCAAGTACAAGATGACCTCCTCGAAGTTAATCTAGGGACGAATGAATCGCCCAGGCCTATATATATCAACGCAGGACTAGAGGAGGGATTCAGAGAACAACTGGTTGCTCTACTCATCGAGTTCCGCGACTGTTTCGCCTGGTCGTATGATGAGATGCCAGGCCTTGATCCTGATATCGCCGAGCATAAGCTTCCATTGAAAAGTGGGTTTCGGCCATTTCGGCAACCTCCCCGGCGAATGTCCAGGGAAGTGGATACTCTCATCCAGGATGAAATTAAGCGACTGGAAGATGCCAAGTTTATTCGGGAAGCCCAGTACACCGAATGGCTCTCCAACATCGTACCGGTGATGAAGAAAAACGAAAAGCTCAGAGTATGCGTAGATTTTCGGAACCTCAACCTGGCCACACCCAAGGACGAATATCCGATGCCGGTAGCCAACATGCTAATAGACAGGGCAGCAGGACACACGATACTCAGTTTCCTCGACGCACACTCTGAGTATAACCAAGTTCCAATCAGCAAAGAGGACATCTCCAAAACAGCCTTTCGATGCCTCGGGCCGATCGGAGCGTACGAATGGGTCGTAATGCCTTTCGGCTTAAAAAACGCGGAGGCAACATATCAGAGGGCGATGAACAAGATGTTCAGAGGCCTCGACTGTCTTGAAGTTTACATTAACGACGTCGTGATCAAATCAAATACCAGTGAAGTCCATTTGGTCGACCTTCGGAAAGGTTTTGAACGAATCCGATGTAATGGGTTGAAGATGAACCCTCTGAAATGCGCGTTCGGTGTTTCGGCTGGAAACTTCTTTGGTTTCTTGGTTCACCAGCGGGGAGTAGAGATAGATAAGAACAAAGCCAAGGCGATCATCAATGCTGAACCAGCAAAAACCAAGAAGCAGCTCCAGAGGCTCATCGGTCAAATTAATTTCCTTAGGCGATTCATAGCGAACACAGTAGGCCGACTTCGCAGCTGGAGTGTTTTGCTACGAGGAAAAGAGACCGATGAGTGGAAATGGACGGCCGAGCAACAGAGGGTGTTTGATGATCTAAAGGGTTACTTGGCGAGACCTCCGGTTATGACCCCCCCAAAGCCGAACAAACCACTATTGCTGTATCTATCGGCTGCACACGAATCCCTAGGTTGTATGCTCGCCCAAGAGGACGATGGGGTAGAAAGGGCAGTCTACTATTTAAGCCGAGGACTGACGGACACAAAAATTCTCTATACCGACATAGAAAAAATGTGTCTATGCCTATACTTCACGTGTTGTAAGCTGCGATACTATATGTTGCCAGTCGTAGTGTACGTGTTGTCCCAGACCGACATCATTAAGTATATTTTATCAAAACCATACTTGAGGAATCGGATTGGGAAATGGGCGATTGCGATGTCCGAATTTACATAAGTGTATGTTCCCCAAAGAGCAGTGAAAGGACAAGTGTTGGCAGATTTCTTGGCCGATCACCCTGGAGTTACCCTAAGGGATGAAACGGTCACGTTTTGCGACATCGCCATATGGGAGATGTGGTTCGACGGGTCCAGGAAAAGCCAGGGGGCAGGCGCCGGAGTTCACATAATCACGCCCTTGGAGCATCCTACCAGTTGTCATTCAGACTCCGTTTCGAATGTACTAACAATCAAGCAGAATATGAGGCCCTAATATTCGGTTTCGAGATTTTAGCCGAGCTGGGGGCAAAGGCGATCAGCGTCAAAGGAGATTCTTTGCTAGTCATTAAACAAGTGACAGGAGAATTCAAATGCGAGTCCGAGCTATTGGTGAGATATTGCAACAAGGCGAAACACTTGATCGAAGGCTTTCAGGATACGAGGATAGAATACACAGAGAGGGCCGATAACAGCGTTGCAAACGACCTAGCTCAGCACAGTAGTGGTTACAAGGTAAACCATCAGTTCGACGCTATAGAGAGGGAAACGTCGAATCTCCATACCGGGGGCATCACGATCGACGAAAGACAATTCTCGGTTTACCAGCTGGACGTCACCCAAGATTGGAGGGTCGAGCTCATGAAATGGTTTGAAGAGCCAGATCCCACGGATAGGAGGTTGAGAACGTTGGCCCTGAATTACGTTGTGTTAGCCGGCGAACTATATAAGAAGGGCTTTGAAGGGCTACTCTTCAGGTGCATCGGTCCAAAAGAAGCAATGCTTGCAATGGCCGAGGTACACGAAGGAATAGCAGGCGCTCACCAGGCGGGTCCCATAATGAGGTGGTTGATCCATAAATACGGTTTTTACTGGCCGAAAATGGAACAGGACTGCGTAAGATATGCCAAAGGTTGTGAAGCCTGTCAAAAATTCGGCCCGATACAACACGTCCCGGCCGAAGACCTGCACTCCATTATCAAGCCATGGCCATTCAGAGGATGGGCAGTCGACCTAATAGGGAAGATATACCCTGGCTTGTCAGACGGTCATGCTTTTGTGATTATCGCCACTTGCTATTTTACCAAATGGGTCGAAGCGAAACCTTTGAAGTCGCCGACACAGGAAGCGGTGATCAAGTTCTTCAAAGAATACATCGTCCACCGACACGGGTTACCCGAGTCTATAACCACAGATCAAGATACGATGTTCACAGGAGGCGACATAAGTTGGTGGGCCTCCCAAATGAAGATAAAAATGTTACATTCAACACCGTACTACGCCCAAGCCAATGGACAAGCCGAAGCCACGAACAAAGCTATCAAGCTCATATTTCAAAAGATGATTGAAGAAAACCCAAGACAATGGCATGTGTTTTTATCAGAAGCCGTTAGGGCGAATAGAACCAGTCAGAAGTCGGCTACTGGGACTTCGCCTTTCAGACTGGTATATGGCTATGATGCGATGTTGCCAATGGAGCTGACTGTCACGTCTACTCGCCGCAGATACCAGAGTGAATTGTCCAAAGACGATTACTTCGACAAGATGGTGATAGATTCTCTTGACCTTGACGAAGAACGTTTGACGGTGTTAGATCACCTTGAAGCCCAGAAAAGAAGGGTCGAGAGGGCTTACAACAAACGAGTAAAATGAAAGACATTTTCGGTGGGCGACATAGTGTGGAAGGCAGTCTTGCCTATCGGCCATAAAGATACTCGACTGGAAAAATGGAGCACCAACTGGGAAGGCCCCTTCATTGTGGTCAACAAGTTAACAGGCGGCGCTTACTTGTTGGCGAACATTGATGGGGAAGAACACGACAGGGCGATCAACGGTCAGTTCCTGAAAAAATACGTCCCTATTTGTTGGGAGGGCGTAGACCGTCGGTTATTTGGAGCCAACGAAGAATAGTTTTGCTTATAAACTGCCGCCGAGCATCCTGGAAAGTTAAAATTCACGGAGTGCTCGGCGACATTATGTAAATGCCGATCATTTGGTAGTACCATTTACGATTCGGCGGTTCACATTAGTTGAGTTTTTTCAACGGGTACTCCGTTTTTCTCAACATTTTATAATTGTTTTTAATAAATAATATTATTTCGTATCGGACCAACTACGGACCGATAATATGAATCAGACAATAAAATGATACAAGTGAATAATGTTAAAACTTTCGGCTCTTTGACCGAGTAAACATTGAAAGTGCAAAAGGTTTAGCTTGATACGGCCCCCAGGCCGATCAGAAGTACTAAAATTCAGAAAGATGCGGCACCAAGCCGATCAAAATTAACAACATTCAAAACTATTACAAAGTTGAAATTGTTCTTGACTTAAAATTTTAAAAGTGACTAAACATATCGCCTATCTCACTGCGAAGAGTACTGAACTATGAGCGAGCGTCTGCCACCTTTGGCTTCATCTTCGCCAGACTTTGCTTCAGGGCGTTTCGATCTTTCTTGACAGTGATGCCTTCAAGCAGGTCCTTGTCCATTGACACTTCAAGCTCGCCGATAGATTGTTCTTCCGCCTCCAGCTCAGACTTCATCGCAGCGATCTTTTCCTGGAGCTCTTTGGCATGATTCCGACGAGACGTAAGAGTCGACACGGCCGATTTTACATTTAACTTCAGCCCATCCAGTTTTTCCTTGACAGCATTCTCTTGGGCGAGGAGTTTGTCATGCTCGGATTGTATCGCCGTCGACTCATCATAGATAGCCCTGAAAGCGGGGAGCGAGGCCGACAGCTTGACCATAGAGCTACGAGCCTTCTCACTTAAGACTTCTGGAGGAGCGTTGGCCAAAGCAGTTGCCGATTTCTGTAGCTTCTCAACATCTTTAGGCGACTTAAAAAGGGAGACGCCTAGGGACTTCAGAGCAGAAACAGCATCCAGATGATCGCCCCAGCTTTCAGAGCCTTTAGCCTCTGTTTGCACTTCAGTTTCTTGAACAGGCGAATCGTCCGCCTCGCTATCAGAGTCCAGAAAAGCAGCTGCTTTCGCCGCAACGTCGTCGCAGTCAGCTGTGTCGTCAGGGATCTGCCAGGTTTTACCACAATAAAAAATCAGCTGCCAACTTTACTATTGAGGCAAAGTGAAACAAATATAAGGTACCTTGGTCTTGGAAGCAAGCTTTACCGGCAGATTAGCAAGAGACGAGCTCAAAGGAGACAGCAGCTTCGGCAGCGGCGAAAACGCCAGCATCTGGGATACAGTAGGTGTCACCGTGGAGTTGGATTTCTGAGAGACCACGGGCTCCACTGATCGGCCTTCGTCCCCGGTATGCTCCTCGGCCGTTTCGGTATCGCCCCGTGAAGAAGATTGCGCGCTTGAAGGCCTAGTAAGCGGGGTTTCAACAGGTGCAGGATCGAACATCCGGGACCCCGATATGTCTTTTTTCGCCCTCTTTGCCTTGGGCTCCTTCTTAGAAGGTTTCTTGGCAGGACGTTTTTGTTTCGCCCTCTTAGATTCGGAGCGCTCCTCGCCATCAGTGTCAAATACGTCTCCTTTACCCCACTTAGGAACGCCAACTGAGCAAAGAAACAATAAAATTAGAGGGCGAATTCAATAAGAATTAAGGGAAAAAGGGGCAAGTTACCTGGTATCCTATTATAGCCAACTCGAACAAGTTCGGCTATCGCCTCGACATCAGAAGGGCATCTGATGCCGGTATATGTTACACCTTCGCTCGTTATTTCAGGTTTTCGCCTTTTTAAGTTTTCTTGGGAAGTTTTATTTGATCGACGGTGGACATATTAACTTTGGGTACTGGTGGGCTCTTATATTTAAATTTAGGGCGAATATGAGCAAGATAAAATTCATAAGAGTATTTTTGTTCGTAGTGTTCTTTCCACACTTTCTTCATTTTTTCATCATATTTTGCCCTAGCCATTCGCCTATGTTTTTGCATCCTAAGGTTCATACCAGGGCGATCTAAAGGGTCATATTTGAACTTATAGAAACGCTCAAATTTAGCTATTTCGAAAAGATGAAAGAGATTACCTTCATATTTCGGACGTTTTGGTGCCTGCAAAAGAAACAGATCGGCATGAGTAGGGTTTCGTGATAAAGGAGGCAATGAAAAATTATGAAGACTGAGGATTTCTTTGGGAGAGAGGTCGAAATAAGACTCTACGACTGAAGCCCACCAGCTTTCATACTCAAGGGTCCGAATTATTGACAAAGAGGGGCGAGAGATTTCGGAAATGGGGGGAAGATAAGCTCGGTTTAGGCGACAAATGAACTGGAGGTCTGGGTAATTTTCTAGAGAAGGTTTATAGGTCCCGCGATTATTGACGGAGATCAATAAAGGACATGGAATCCCTTGACTATAGCCGAATTGATGGGCGACATAATTCGGGCAGTATGCCTCAATGCTACTGCGGTTGTATTCCAGCCCGGCGATTAGATTTCGTGATTTTAAGGCACTAGCCCAGTTTTGGCCGCCGAGTTTTAGCCGAGGATCGGCCATTGCTTCTTCAGAATCGGCGCCATCCCAAGGGAGATACATCCAAGTAGGGGGGTATTGAAGGGATAAAATGGGGCAGAACAATTCGGCAGTTCTAACTGAGTTGGTGAAGACTTCCAGTACGTCTAGTACGTGGGGGAGGCGAGTACCGGCAGCAATCAGTTGGTAACCGCATAATTCGGCCTTTATTTGTGGACCAACTTCAAAGAGTTCCGGGAAATAAAGAGCTAGCCATAATTGCAGCACCCATAATGGACCACTTGGGCATTGGAAGATCCGTTTGTCTCCATGGGGGGCGATTTCATTCAAACTCCTATATAGATGGGCGAGCATGAATTCCCCGAGGTTGCACTTTCGGCCTTCGGCAAGGGCGGTAGCAAGGTGAAACAGTCTGTGGTAACTCTGAAGGAAGAAGTGCAGAGGACGAATTTTGCTACGAAGAATGCTAAGAAGGCGATGTGTTCTCGGGTATCCGGCTTGTAATGTTCTTCGCCCATGAAAAGCTTGACGAAGGGACCATAGCTTCTCTGAGCCTTCGTTAGTATGAACTGGGGGACTTCGGCGTCCAGGTTGGGCGAAATGCGTTCGCCAGTAATGGGGATATTTAGCATAACCGCCATATCAAGCAGAGTAATTGTCATCATGCCGAACTTGAAGCAGAAGCAGTGAACGGCAGTAGACCAGAAGAGTGAGGAGCCCATGACATAGTGCTTGGCGATAGGCCTGCTCGCCTTGCAGAGACCAATCATGTCATAGATGCCGACGTCCTTCTATAATTGGCCGAAGTGGGGTTTCAATCTATTTACCCAGTCTTGGTACCCTTTGTGTTCGGTCGGCCAGTTTCTGAACATTGTGTTGACCCAAACGGAGGACTGATGAGGTAATGAAAAGCGTGGTGGGACTTCTTCATGAAATGGAGTTGCTATTTCGCAGAGATGACTGGGCGAGACAAGTATTGGACCAACACATTCTTTGTCGTCGTTGGTTTTTACTATTACCTGAAGATCGGTATTTGGAGCAGCAGCGTGGATTTCATTCATCTTATCGGTCACTTGAGCGGCGATAACATCATTAGGAGCAGCCATGATAACTGCAGAATGGAGTACCTCAGTTAGACGAATATTTGGAGGGGCAATTCAAATATATGAAGGGCGAGGATAGTTACTTACCAAGCAGCGATACGGAGAGCACTTGAGATTTGTCTAGAGAGAGAAGTTTCACAAATGCAGAGAGAGTAAGTGAGTGAGAAAATGAGGTGGTGTTTTTCTTAAAAGACAAAATTGAAGGAAGCCGAAAGGTCGTGGGGCCAAAACGTGACATCATGGGGGACAGCTGGTGATGACGTGGCACGAAGGGGGTACCTAGGAGTCAATAGATGCGTACCCCTTTGAATTTTTTAAATATCAGAGTTTTGGGTTCGTTGCTGGGCCAGGTAAGGAGAAGGAAAAGAACAAGCCCAAAAATAGTTGTTTCAGGCTTGTTGGGGGCATTGTTTACACCGGCCCAGGAAATTACTAGGTAGAACTTCATATGGGCTTATTAGGGATCCAGGCCCAACGGAAAGCCTTTTTATTATTGCTTTTTCTGTTTTATAGGAATTTGTAGCTCATTAGGAGTGATTTTCTATTAGAGTTTTAGTCTTAGTTGGATTAGGAGTCTTGATTATGAGGAGCTATAAATAGCTCAGAGATTCATTATTTTTGTATCAACAAATCAATCAATCAAAAACCAAGCCCAGTGCTTTTTATCTCGCAATCTCCAGATTGTTTTAATTTAGGAGTAGTTTTCGGTATTAATCTCGCCTGAGTTCATAACTCCCAGATTATTACTTGTTAGATCACGTGGTTAAGTGTTTTTAACCAAACAAGCCCTGCGAATATCTACATAGGTTCGTTAAAGTATCAAACCTCAAACCGATCCCGACTATAAATTCAAAGATTCGAGTCCGGAATATTTTCAGGCGAACAATATATATATATATATATATATATATATATATATATATATATTAAACTATATATTCCATCACAAATAAACAAATACATTTATGAATTAAAAATATATGTAATTCATATGAGAAAAAAAAATATTACTTGTTTTTAGAATTTATCCTGTTGACTAATGTATTTATCTGTTATTTATTAGTTAGTTGTATTTTCATAAATGTCCTCTTATTTGGCAACACGCTTTAGTTGTGTAATAGTTGGCATGCTAGATGTACATATATCTTTTTCTTGTAACAAGTAGCGGTTATCAATTAATATAAGAAAATTTCTGAATTCTCTTCTTTAAATTCTTTGTATTATTACTTCTTATAGAGTTTAAAGTCTAAATGAACTAACAAAGTTTAAATTTTTTATTAACTTCTATGGTGTAATGTGTGTGTAAAACTTCGTACTATTAAACGTATCAAGTACGGTGTCACATGACATGATCGTGTGAATTAAAATCACAGGCATTGCATTAAGTTATAATAATAAGGATTTAGACCAAAGCGGGTCAATTTAAATTATCGAAAAATAATAATTTAAATTAAAAATTATTATTCATTAATTTGGCATTGAGCGGGACTAAAGAAAGGGAAATATATTAAGATTAAATAATTGGTAAGTGTGAGTGGAGCGGGGTTTAGGGGTCGCTCGCCCAAGGCTTATGGATGACTTCTCGTTCTGGAAATGGTTTGAAAATGGAGTCGCCACCTAGTTCGACTAGGAAATGCCTTTTAACCGACTATATAATCTTACTCGCCTCCGGTAAGATTATCGTGCATCAGACCAAAGACTAGGGTTCATGGACCTCCCCGAAACTCTTGTGCTTGGCTTATCTGTTACCGGCTTTATTTACTGGATATATTCGTTTCTATCTCATCTCAACAGTATTATAATAACCCTAAAAATGTTAAGTTGTCAGATTGTGCCACGAGTCCTGAAAAGCTCGTAAATTGGATCAAGTAGGTCAGAATTGGATACCGACATAATAATTTTTAGAGATTTGGCGGGGAGTAATAATGACTTCTAAGTAGAAATTATTATTATTAAGAATAAGTAAGGACTTGTCGGAAAAAATATATTCGAAAGTCGTTGTAATAATTAAGTACGTCGGTTTATCAAGTTAAAATGGATTTTTAACTTATTAAACGAAGAGACGAGGATTAAGTGAGGGGTCTCTTTGGTATTTTTACATATCTTAATATGATAAGATAGCAAATCAAAAGAAAACAAAAGAAAGATTGAAGAGAAAAAGAAGAAAACCTTTACCTCTTCCTCACCTCCATTGCCGCACCACCCCCATCACCATAGCTTAAGGAATTCTCAACCAAATTTCATCATTTTGGAGGAAAAACGTTCACAAGACATAGGTAATCATCTTAGGCCCAACAATTTTGAAGTTTGTTGATTGATTTGGAGGATTTCTGAGATAGAAAAATCAGTTAGGTTTTGTGAATTTGGTGTTTATGGATTGCTATGGTTGTTTGGTGTTTGTGTAGTGTTCTAGAGGTGTTTGTTTGTTATTCAAAGTGTAAATTGATGGATAATTGAGCTCCAAGCTCCGGCAAGGATCCGGACAGCCATGGCTCTTCTCCGGCGGGGGAAGAATTCTGCCATTAATGGCGGAATTGCTGCCACAATAGAATTGTCGTTGTTAGCAGAGCTGAACTGTGCTAACGACGGGGCAGCAATAACAGCCCATAGGGGCTGCAAAGGCAGTCCTTATGGGGAAGTGGGGGAACATTTTTGGTTTGTAATTTTAGTTCAACGATGTGACATTTTAAGATAGTTTGAATGTGTTTGTTAAAAGATAAGTGTGACGATAGTTTCAAACGTTTTAAGCTAGGATTGTTATGTTTTTAAATGATGGTCTTAAAACATAGAAAATGTATTGAGAATAGGTTATGAAAACTAAAATGAGATTGTTATTTGATGTTTAAGAAAAATGTTTAAAAAGAACGAGAAAAGTTTTGTAATACGCTAAACACTTTTATAAGTTATAAAAGACGTTTAAAAGCTACGACTAAGTCGTATTTATTATATGGTTTGATTAATTATGGTTAAGCAATGTGTCGAGATATAACTCGGATTCTCTTTAGTTATTAATGACCTTAATTGATAGACTTAAGTTTGTCTAGCCAAATTAATATCCAAGTTAGACACGACTAATATAACAAGTCATATTCATGTTTTGTCTGAAGTTTATAGTATCTATCGAGTTAAGTATTAACTAGATATCTATGTGAGATCTGTGTTAGGTTTGGTAAGTCAACCTTCAAGCAGTCATGGAGCTCAGGGAGCTTGTTGAATGCTATAAAGTATCAAAGTTTTTGGGAATCGCACATTGTGAGTTTATTATGTGGTTTGTTTACATATATAGTATTTTAAACTACATCTTTATTATGCAAGGGTTTTATACAATGTCATAGCATCATTTGCAAATGAATTTCTCTGTTTGAAATGCACGCATCATAATTTGAAACCAGTATAGATCCAATGGAACAAGCTTTCCTATTGAGCGGTAATAGGAGCTGTGTGATCACCAGTTGAGTCTAGAGCCTTAAGAAACTTCAGTAAGTGCAAGGACTCTGCATTATGACATCAGTGTGACATCAATTGACGTTTGAAAAACATTTAGTTAGTTTGTTTTGTCCGATACAGGATAACTTGGTCGAATTATCTCGGGACCTGTATTACGGAGCAACTCATTTGAATTATCTCGGGTATATTTGTATGTTTGAATGATAATGAATAAGTAGTAGTACAGATAACTCGGTTGAATAATCTTGGGTCTGTACTATGTGCTATATGATAACTCGGTTGAATTATCTTGTAACAATACCACAAGGAATAAGTATGCAATTCGTTCGTAACTCGCCTCGATCAGAAGTTCCAAATAGTTTGGTTCCAGTATAAGGTTATAGCCCAAGTGTTAAGGTTTCCGTCGGATATTCGTACATGGATGCATATGTTTGAATGATTTATGCATTGATTTGAATGTTTTAATAAATACTTGTATGTAAACTAAAAAACTCGCCCAGTTTCGACTGACCCCCCAATAGTGTTTGGTGCAGGTGTCTAGTTTTGGCAAGCCAGATTTCTATCCTTATTCCAGAAGTCTGAAGGGTGTACAGGATCAGTAGTGCTGTAGTAGAGTTGGGTCCTAGTTTGTATATGTTTGTCAAACAGTGTTCATATGCTTTCTGCACTCTCTGATGTGTAAATATGTTTCAACTTCCGCTTTATACTGTTTGCTTTGTAATGGAACGGGCTGTGCCAGGATATGAGATATCGCATTCCTATATAATGTTTTGTTTCAGGTTTTGAACAGACGTGTATACGTCAAACCTTGTACGGTTTTTAATGAAAACCATTTTGTATATGTATGTATGGATGTTGGTGTGTATGTTTTGCAAGGATGTTTTGCAAAAAATTTAGGTATAGTTTTTGTCTTTTAAAGGCTTGCTATGGGTTTCGGAACTACTATTCCCGTTCCCTTGCGTCGGTCTCGGCTCGAGATTTTGGGTCGTCGCAAAGGTGGTATCATAGCAATGCTTTAGATTCACATGCCATTGCTCATATGTGATTAGTGTTTGTTTGAACCTAGATTTGACGTTGTCACTAGGGTAAGTTAGGAACTACTGCAGCTATAGGACTCGAGACATATCTTTGATAAGTCCTCTTAGTTATATCGTCGATGAAGTCCTCTTTTGTCTGTCTAGACTCTTAACTTTCTTAAATAGGACGTGAGCCTATTATGCGTATATGATGGGTTGTTTATAAAACGTTATTTGTTATTGTTGGAACACGTACATACGATGATGAAACGTGCATGAGAGAATATACAAGCCACATATGTATATAACAAAGGAACTTGTGAGAATGGAATCTCACATCCAGTTGTTTTTATTTCAGCATGTCTAGGCAAGAAGGAGATCAGACACATGTTGTACCAACTGGAGAGGGAATACCTTTAGTGTATAAAATGGTTTCATGGGAATTCAGGAAGTGCCCATGGCACTAGAGGTAGGTAATAATCCCAAAGAACCACCTGCAGACCCACTGGATAATCTAACTGTCGGAGATGTATGGCTATATGGGTACCGGGGAGAGATCCAGATGTATAGAGGTCTCCGATCAGATATTATCCAAAGAGGAGGGATGGCTAGAGAAAGCATCAATCGGATCAACAAGTACATGAACTCATTTTCTTGGGGCTTCTCTCTAGTACGAGCCTACGCTATGGAATTCTTTAGGTTGAAAATGGTAATACCATAGTTGACCCAAGGAAGAAGCGTAGAGATCAATCGGATGTTCCTAAGAGGTCTAGGACCCAAGTACAATGCTTTGCTCGAGGATGTACTCGAACATTTCTCCTATGTAGCAGGTAGAGCTAATGAGATTGAGACAGCACTCGAACGTCAAGGGAATCTCGCTCAAGCATTCTTCTATCGTCGAGGAAGGGCACAAGTACTCGAGTTTCAGTTGAATGTTCCGGAGCCAACTGTAAGGTTCAATTCCGTATCACCAACTACGGGTAGCCCGAGACGAACAGGAATGGGGCGAATCTAGTCGAGCATCTCCATGTTCGATGTATATGCCTAATGATAATACATTGTTTACGATAGTTATGGTTTGATCAATATAGCAAACCATTATAATATAAATACCTCGTATGAACGATAGATTATCATGATATAGAAGATGCACCAGAAGATATAAAACCTAGGTAACCAGGTTTGAGATATCCTTTAAGAAGGAAAGTAAACATATAAAACATACATTGACCATACATGAAATGAGTTCGACATACTCTACAAAATTTCAAATATGCACAAATAAGCTAAGCTATACCCCTAACATAAGTCATTAGTGTATGATGAAAGGATAGGGGGTAATGATAAAGAACATCAATAATTATGAGATATAGCCATAATAAAGAAAGTTAAAGGTCATAGAAGATCCGGTCTGAGTTAACTTACGATATTTGCAAAAGAAATCAGGTTTTAAATTTCTTTTAAAATTATAATTGTGCGCAGATGCAGCATATAGTGCGTCATAGGAAAAATGAAATGCATGTTTTAAAATACATTGCAGTATCATCACATATGTATGCATATTGATTTAAAACTCTGCGTTATACATTGGCTGATACGAGCAATACAAGAAATTTGAAAATAATGAATCTTTAGTGATAAGTGGTGTCATTACTCTGATGCGCAATTATACTAAAGGTTTTGAAAAGGTATGTTTGAAAATGGTATTTGATTTGAGAAGGAAAACATTTGAAATTGCCGACGGGCAAGTTTGAATGAATTTGAAACTAAGAAAACCAGACGGAAATTTCTATGACACCAATAACAAAATCATAACAAAGAGCAATAATGAATAAACATAGGATCATACTTCATAGGAAGAACCTATGAAAGTGAAGATCGTATAAGGCAAGTAAGACACCTCGAGAGTAAGAGGTGCAACGATGGTCGAAGATGTCGACATCCAGATAAAGGATCAGAAAACTCGACACCGAGGTGTGTGGTCGACATGGATAACCATCACAAGGATGTGATCTCGCTATATGCGAATAATAGTTGGATTGATAGCGCTTAAAAGAACCGAACGAATGAGACATACGCTATGGCTAATAAGCCATATGGACATCGAAAGGTGCAACAAGATAGGAAAGGAAGACTCATCAACAGAGTTGAGTTATAACATCCTTATTTTATTGGATAAGTCAGAATAAGAAACGATAAGAAGAGATACCTAGAAGAGATAAAGAACTTGGACGAGATACCTACACCAAGGTATTCAAATACAAGAAAGCATAAGACCCAGAGATAGACAAAGTATGCAAAGAGATTGACTAAGATAGTCAAAATCGAGAAGGGGTCTAAACAGCTTGAGTATAAGGAATTGTACTCGACAAAGATAGTCGAGAAAAGGAATTAGGACGTTACTTAAGAAGTAATAAAAGAAGTAAAATTTCTATGTAGACACAAATACATAGAATCAAGGAAGATAGAGTTGGCACGAAGATAAGACCAACCTACTGATAAAGCAGATATCAGTAAGAATAGGATATGTAGGTGTACACATAACTGAAAGTTATGGTGGTAAGTTCAAGAAAAACAACTATCAACCTTATGATAAGTATAAGGTTGGAGATATTGGAACAAGAAGTAAGAGATGATCAAGGTTAAAGGAATCCAGAACGGAAGTATATCGGGGAAAAGGGACCCGATACATATCAAGTAATGCTAAGTAAGCATTCAACTTCATGAGATTCATAAGCCATGAAGTGTATGATCAGGTAGTGAAGGGAAACACACTCTTAATTACAACGAGAAATGGTTAAGGCTATCAAACAAAAAGGTGTATAAGCTTAACTGTAAAGACAACAGTTAATAGGTAAGTGATCAGAGTGTCGCAAGGAAGGCGAAAGAGGAATAAGTAAGCTTGTATCAAACAAGTACAAAACAGGCAAAGGATGTCATGAAAGATGACGTCAGACTTCGATAAACTCGAAGGTCCATAAGATGTGAGATGGAATAGAGATCCATCAACGAAATAGAGTATCCAAACAAATAAGATGTAGGATTAAAGTTGAGGTCTCAAGAACCAATTGAAAGAAGATCGATAGGACTATTATGGAATAATAGTTCCTCATAAATATTGAAAGGAGTAAAGGATAAGACTATATAAGACAAGGAAATAACCTACATTAGGGTAAGGAAAGTGTGTTAGACAATAACACATCACATTATAAGAAGTTTATGGATGAATTAACCTCGAGAAAAGGTAAGGAGTTAACCTTATGCTCGGTAAGAAGTGTAAAGTGTAAGTAAACACTGAAAAGGACTAAGGAGATGTCGAAAGAAGTTCAACTCTAAACGAAAAGTGTAGATGGAACGACAAAGTATTAGAATATGGAATAAAATTCAAATAAGGAATGTTTGAATTCTTATTACATAGACTTTAACAACTGCCTGCAAGTTGACGAATAGTCCAACGAAGCAACTTTGAGGCTAGTTTTGGACGCTTTCGGGTTGTAATCTACACCCAAGGTGTAAAGAAAAGTTGTAAAGGATGTTGTGACTATGCGAATACCAATTTTGTATTGCAAATAAATTCTTTGAATAAGCAATTTGGACAGCCAAAGTGAGCTAAAGGAGTAAAGTTGGACAAGTTAAGGAAACTTGGGATCTACAGGTTAAGGATAATATCAACAAAGGATCGGTAAGAAGAAAGAGTTAAGAAAGAAAGGATTTAAGATTGATATCCATAAGTAGCGAGAAGAAGTTAAAGATGTACCAACGCTAAGGACCGGAAAGATACAAACCTAATAAGTAAAGCAGTAATAGACGACGGTATTAAAACCCCAACGCGACAACAATTGTTGTCCTACAGATAAGATAGTCATGTATGAGACAGATACGCGCCAACTAAGAAGGTTTGGTCAGAGATTAACCATCTCTTTACTAAAGGACAACAAGTATCGAGTTACAAATAACGATGGCATAAGGGAACAAAGGATAAGACTAGCATCTTTACAGATGTTAGCAATAGTCGTAAGGTGAACAAAAGGACAAGATAACAAAGACAGTTATCCTAGTTCACAAACGATGAAGGAAAGTATGTGATAAAGATACGCATATTAGTGTGGTTTAGAAAGTGGCAAAGTTCTTTATTATAAGGAGGGGTGATTGTTATAACCATAAAAATGTTAAGCTATCAGATTATGCCACGAGTCCTGAAAAGCTCGTAAATAAGATCAAGTAGTTCGGAATTGGACACCGACAAAAATTTTTTTAGAGATTTGGCGGGGAATAATAATGATTTCTAAGTAGAAATTATTATTAAGAATAAGTAAGGACTAGTCGGAAAAAGGATTTCCGAAAGTCGTTGTGATAATTAAGTACGTCGATTTATCAAGTAAGTTAAAATGGATTTTTAACTTATAAAACGAAGAGATGAGGCTTAAGTGAGGGGTCTCTTTGGTATTTTTACCTATTTTAATATGTTAAGATAGAAAATCAAAAGAAAACGAAAAGAAAAATTAAAGAGAAAAAGAAGAAAACCCTTACCTCTTCCTCACCTCCATTTCTGCACCACCCCCATCACCATAGCTCAAGAAATTCTCAACCAAATTTCATCTTTTTGGAGGCAAAACATTCACAAGACAAAGGTAATCATCTTAGGCCCAACAATTTTGAAGTTTGTTGATTGATTTGGAGGATTTTTAGATAGAAAAATGAGTTAGGTTTTGTGAATTTGGTGTTTATGAATTGCTATGGTTGTTTGGTGTTTGTGTTGAGTTCTAGAGGTGTTTGTGTGTTGTTCAAAGTGTAAATTGATGGATGATTGAGCTACTAGCTCCGGCGAGGATTCAGCCATCCATGACTCTTCTCCGGCGGGGGGAGAATTCTGCCATTAATGGCAGAATTGCTGCCACGCTGAAGTAGTATTCTGCTCCACCGTAGCAGAATTGCCGTCATGAGCAGAGCTGAATTTTGCTCACGACGGGGCTGCAAAGGCAGTCTCCATGGTGAAGAGGGGGAGCGTTTTTGGTTTGTGATTTTAGTTTAACGATGTGATGTTTTAAGATAGTTTGATTGTGTTTGTTGAACGGTAAGTGTGACGATAGTTTGAAACGTTTTCAGCTAGGATTGCTATGTTTTTAAATGATGGTTTTAAAACATAGAAAATGTATCGAGAATAGGTTATGAAAACTAATATGAGATAGTTATTTGATGTTTAAGAAAAATGTTTAAAAAGAACGAGAAAGGTTTAGTAATTAATACGCTAAACGCTTTTATAAGTTATAAAAGACATTTAAAAGCTATGACTAAGTCGTATTGCTTATATGGCTTGATTAGTTATAGTTCAGATATGTATCGAGATATAACTTGGATTTTCATTACTTATTATTGACCTTAGACTTAAGTTTATCTAGCTAAGTTAATATCCAAGTTAGACACGACTAATATAGCAAGTCGTATTCGTGTTTTGTCTGAAGTCTATAATATCTATCGAGTTAAGTATTAACTCGATATCTATGTGACATATGTGTTAGGTTTGGTAAGTCAACCTTCAAGCGGTCACAGAGCTTAGGGAGCTTGACGAACGCAATAAAGTATCAAAGTTTTTGGGAATAACACACTGTGAGTTTGTTATGTGGTTTGTTTACATATATAGTATTTGAAACTGCATCTATATTATGCAAATGTTTTATACAATGTCATAGCATCATTTGAAAATGAATTTCTCTGTCTGAAATGTACACATCATAATTTGAAACCAGTATAAATCCGATGGAACAAGCTTTCCTATTGAGCGGTAATAGAAACTGTGTGATCACCAGTTTGGTCTAGAGCCTTAAGAAACTTCAGTAAGTGCAAGGACTCTGCAATATGACATCAGTGTGACATCATTTGACGTTTGAAAGACATTTTGTTAGATTGTTTTGTCCGATACAGAATAACTCAGTCAAATTATCTCGGGTTTATTTGTATGTTTGTATGATAATGAACAAGTAGTAGTACGGATAACTCGGTTTAATTATCTCGTGACTGTACTATGTGGTATAGGATAACTCAGTTGAATTATCCCAGGACCATACCACAAGGAATAAGTATGCAATTCGTTCGTAACTCGCCTAGATCAGAAGTTCTGAATAGTTTGGTTCCAGTATAAGGTTATTGCCTAAGTGTTAAGGTTTCAGTCGGATATTCGTACATGGATGCATATGTTTGAATTATTTATGCATTGATTTGAATGTTTTAATAAAAACTTGTTTGTAAACTCAGTTTCGACTAACCCCCCAATAGTGTTTGGTGCAAGTGTCTAGTTTTGGCAAGCCAGACTTCTATCCTTATTCCAGAAGTCTGAAGGGTGTACAGGATCAGTAGTCCTGTAGAAGAGTCAGGTCCTAGTTTGTATATGTTTGTCAAACAGTGTTCATATGCTTTCTGCACTCTCTGATGTGTAAATATGTTTCAACTTCCGCATTATACTATTTGCTTTGTAATGGAAAGGGATGTGCCAGGATATGAGATATCGCATAGTAAGATCAAGTTCCTATATAATATTTTGTTTTAGGTTTTGAACAGACGTGTATACGTAAAACCTTGTATGGTTTTTAACGAAAACATTTTGTATATGTATGTATGGATGTTGGTGTGTATGTTTTGCAAGGATGTTTGCGAAAAATTTATGTATAGTTTTTGTCTTTTAAAGGCTTGCTACGGGTTTCAGAACTACCATTCCCATTCCCTAGCGTAAGTCTCGGCTCGAGATTTTGGGTCGTGACAAGTATATGGAGTTTGGATTAGCCCGGAATCCGGTTCTACTAGTTTGATCCGGAGTCGATTGCGAGTTTGGATTAGCCCGGAATCGGCTCTGGAAGTTGTTGGTTTGCAGGGCCTCGGGCTCGTGGGCCCGATATATACACTATGTTTCATATTTTGATTTATGTGTCCTATTTACATCGCATATGGCCCGTTACAATACAGAATATTAAACTACGACTGGGTTCAAACTGGGCTTGATTCGGAGTCCGGATGATCCAGGAAACACGTTTTAAAATTCGGATCGAAGTCTGAATATCTAGGAGAAAATTTGGGAGGCTGAGGAATGAAGAATACGATGCCAGTGTGATTGCCGACCTCGGCAGTATGATGTGGTGGCAGCGTCTTTTTAGCGTTTTTAGCTTGTTTCAGCTCGTTTTTGAGTCTGTTTTTCATGCAAAAACAATAAAACATTCTAAATACAACATGTAAGGAGTATTTACATCATTACAACTATCAAATTGCAGCTGTTATCGAATTAAACATATTATGTCAAATAGTGTAATTAATCTGAACATGCATTCTAAGCAATTCTAGTGTCTGGGTTTTTGGATTTAAACATACAAAACATATTAATTCAACTATTAACATGCTTCCTAATCAATTTTCATGGAAATATTATAAAAACCGGAAGTTATGAAAAAAAAAACATTATTTAAGCAATTTACAGTAAAGTAGCCTAAACATACAGTCTAAAACATGAAATCTAGAAATTCTAAATAAACATATCAAAAAGTGATGGAAAGAAGGTTAGAGCCGTCAAAGGTACCGGTCTTCGTTCTTGGCTCGTTTGCTGGCAAAGTGGATGCGGAATCCAGCTTCGAAACTGTGCAGGGCTTGCGTTCTTAGAGAATCAAAGCGTATTTAGGTGTTTTCTGGTCTAGATTTGTGTGTGGTGTGTGCTATTGTGTTCGGCCAAATTAGGCTTTTTCTAGGGGAGGGGGATCGAATTTATATGCTAGGGTTTATGTGTTTTTGGTCCGACCCCTGATTTAGTGAGTTAACAGTACTATTAATATAGGTTAATTAGGTTTAAGGTTAGCGAAGGTTAGTGTTTTGTCAAATAAGTTTTATGCCCTTTTCCAATTTTAATTAATGTATTTAAGATAATTAATTAAGGTGTTGGGATTAGTGAAAACTACTTTAAGGGAGCAACTCCCGTATTAAGACTTGATGGCTAAGAAAAAGACGCCCAAAAGTCAGTTTTGGTGCCCGAAAATATTAAAAAGGCCAAATGTTGTAAAAAGGCCAAACCTTTTACAAAAGTTTCACAAAAGTCCTGACCTTTCAATTTTGTCGATTTTTGCCAAAAACTGATTATTTGATTTTACAAAAGTCCTGACCTTTCAATTTTGTCGATTTTGGCCAAAAATGGACTATTTGGTTTCACAAAAGTCCCGACCTTTCAATATTTGGCATTGCCATATAGGCGTCACATAGGCTCCACATAAGCAAATTGAAATCAAATTGAGAGTTGGCCACAATTGAAACCAAATAATTTGTTTTTGGCCAAAATCGACAAAATTGGAAGGTCGGGACTTTTGTGAAACTTTTATGAAAGATTTGGCCTTTTTAAGACATTTGGCCTATTAAAAACGAGTCTTGGGACCCTATGGGTTTGTTTATGGTCAATTTAGTCCGTAAAACTTGTAAATTGGCCCATAAACTTTTAAGACATTGCAATTAGTCCAATTTCTGGACTTAGACTACAATCTCTTTGGATTTTTATGGGCTATTTATGCCTAATTGCATTTTAATCCTCAAAGTTTGCAGCTATGCACAGACTACGCCTGCTTAGATTCCAGCAGGCAAATCAATAGCTCGTCACCCGGACAGATTTCTCTTGAAATTATCATTGGACGCTACAGTCCCTTATCACTTTTATTAAGAAGTTATCGTTAAAGTTTCGTTTGATTACAAAATCGTTTTGGAGTTAAAATTGGATTGATTTGGTTTAAGTGTAATATTTTAGGCACTTGCATGCCCTTTTGTCCCACCCTTCAACTACTATAAATACCCTAGAGCTCCACTATTATTTCATTTTTTATCTTCAACATTTTAACTTAAGATAGGAAAAACCCTAATGTAACACCCTGGAATTTTAAATGGTTGGAATAGGCCACGTGTCAAGATTTTGATAGTCGAGAGTACGTAAATTAATTTAAGGATAAATTTAATATATAAATGTTCCGAGAAGTATATTATAATTATAGGATTTTAAGAATTAAAAATTAAGAATAATAAAATAAGAGAAAATAGAGAAAAATATTGTTCGGTTTCGTATAAGAAAATATATTGATAATTAATATATCAATATACATCTCTAGTTGAAGAGTTAAAAGTTTCCGATAAAACCTTGAAATTAGAATGTCAAAAATTTGAAAGTCTCGATGTATAATTAAAGGTTATAAGTAATTAAATATATATATAATAAATATAATAAAAAAAGAATAGAAGATAAGGGAAAAAAGAAACGTGGGTGGCAAGGATTTGATTTATATAAAAAAAACAATGTTAATTAGTGGTAATTCGGTGGAGATGGCCTATAAATAAGCCATCCCTGTTTATCAAAGGAGATCCAAATCATGGCTCTCTCAAGGACTCGTGGCACGATCTAATTATCGTATCATTTTCAGGGTTATTACATTCACCCCACCTTAAAATGAACTCGTCCTCGAATTCAAATCTTTGCCACTTACTCAAAATAAGCATATATGAGTATTTCCATCGCATACTCATTTTGACTTCTTAAGTACACTCTTTTATTAGAGTGTTCCTTCTCTTTCTAACACTTTTCTGTCTATAACTTGAATAAATGTCTTTGTTATCAAGTCTTTGATTCATCTTATAATAGCTGCTAACATCTTGATCAAGATGATTAGTCTTACTGCTACGTCCTTTTGTATCTTATTCTTAAATTGTTGATCTCCTTTGTGATCTATCTCGTTGTGAACTTCTTAGTTCACACGTAGCTGTTTCGCATACGATTTCCGTAATGGTAGGACAACAGTTGTTGTCGCATTGGGATTTTACTCCCGTTGTCTATTAACTTCTTATCTTACTAGGCTCATATCTTTTCACTTCTTATAGCAAATACTTCTTTAGTCTTTATCCATTATTTTATGGATATCAAAAAAAAAAACTTTATCTTACTACTTCAAGTTATCCTAAACTTGTCCAAAGTTGTCTGTCTAGCTTACTTTGGCTATCCAAACTACTTATTTGAAAGCGTTTGTTTACTAAACAATGTTGACATCCTATAGTCAACAATGTTGTCTACAACTTTCATTGGAACATCAGGTTGTCAATAATATTCGGAAGCGTCAAAAATTGGTCTGTAAGTCGCTTTCCTGGTCCATCCTTTGAATAGTAGAATTTCTTATATAGACTGTTGTTGGAGTCTATAGACTAAGCATTCGCACACTCTTTTCCTGAAATAAATTCAGGATTCTTATACCTTATTTTCTTGTTTACAACTTTTGTTTAGAGTCGAACTACTTTCGACATCTCCTTAATCTCAGAAACTATCCTCTTAGTTGTTGCCAACTATGCTCATTGGAGTTGGCTTAACGAGGTCATTTACTTCTTTTGATATTTGGGATGAACTATTATTCCATAATAGTCTCATCAACTTCTCTTCGATTATCTCTGGAGGTGTCTTAACTCATAGTCCTAACTTTTACTCGTTAGGTTGTACTACTCTCGTTGAATCTCTATCTTCTTCTCGTCTCGTACTAGATCGCGTATACGTTCATCTTTTTCTTTCACACTTTCACGCTGCTACTCTGACTAACCATTTACTAACTTTTGTATTGACAATTAGATGTATACGATCTTTCATCAGATATCCTTGTTGATATATTATGGTATATAGGAATACTTTTCCTCTTATACCACTGCATCCTTCATGGCTTGCTAGCGTTGAACCCATGAAGTTAAATACTTAGTAAGCATTACTTACCATGCATCGCGTCCATCTTTCGTGACGTACTTCTTATCTCTTGATCCATTGATTTTTATTGTTCATATCAGATTGGTATTGTGTATACCATTGTCCGATGAAATCTTTCTTTTCCCTTTCTTATTTTGTTTCGTGATCATATCGTCGATCCTATTCCAATGTACATATTGTACATGATACCTCTTGGTTCTTATGAACATAGGACTGATGATTCCTTTATCATCGTCCATTGAAGTTCTTATCTTATTTCTTTCGTCTTTCATAATAGGCGTCTTCTTGTTAGACTACCTCATCACAATCTATTGCCTTTCTCGTTTACTCTCGTTGAGTAGTAAGCGTTCTACGCCTATTACTCAACCCTTCATATAATTACATGGTCTTTCCATGACCCGTATTCTTTTCGGGTCTTTATCTTTCCTTTCTTTACTCTTTATACTTTCCATTTCATACCCCTATCTTATACTTAGGTAAGTACCAATCGTAGGTATCTTACCGACACTTCTTGTGTCTTGCATCGAATAGTTTGATAATATTTGATTATCTTTAAGGCTCAATGCTTATATTGGGGTGTATTTCATCACATATGTTTATTCTTGTTCATCAAGAATCATTTTTTATTTTACTATCGCAGGGCTTTACATCTAAGTTTCTTACAAAACAAATTAATTTCAAACATATTTGGCTAGCCTTTCAAATCTTTTTTTGACTCCAATAACTTTATTTAAAGCGTTTGAAAATATCAATACAATTGTAGCTCAGGGTGATGACACATCTCATCGCTAAAGAGTTGCTCGATAAAATCACGTTTTTTTTTTCAGTTTCGGTACGAGTATGATGCATGATCTACATTTAAAAATGTAGTTTATATAGAAAATATTTATATATATACTCGTATGCACTATTAACGTGATTATGACATGCTATATTCAATGTCTGACCACATTCGTACTGTTTAAAATCATAGGATTTTCTCTTTTTAAAATCATAGTGAGTCCCTTCAGATTACCCACTTTGCGATTTTAATGGCTTTTCGTTATTCTTTACTCGGGGTTTTATTATGATTTTATGTTGGAATTATCGTTATTCCTTTAACACTTATCAAAGTGTTTTATAACTAATGCTATTCTTTTAACATTGCTAATCGAATCCTTTCATTTTCCCCCGTTTCGATATCCATCCGTCTCTATTGTTCACAATCCCGATCACATTTTGATACCACGTAGCCCTTAGGCTTACAGATCAATCTTTCATAGCCTCTTCCTTCAACATCGTTTACCATACTCGTGGTAATTAAAACGTAATATAGGGAATTATGTTTCATATCGCATACGTGTTATGTGCTTTATGTATTTTTTTTCATTTATTTCTTTGTTTCATCTCTATATCAATAACTACGTTGAGGATAAAACCTATATGCGCGACTTTATTAATCTACCTCTATAGGAAATATCTCAATTAACATGGTTCAATCAATGCATATCAAAACAATTGATCAAATAACAAACAAAACAAACATTTCAATCATATAAACATATTTGGCATATAAAGACACTAATAATATTAGCGTGTATGGCACACAACACAGAATTCATGTCATACTTGGGGTGCCATACTAGACTCGTATCTCTCTTGAGTCATGATACCATGTTCGCATTTTCTAATGCGTCTAATACTACCTCTGCCTCTTTCCACAAGTGCAGGGTTATGCCAAGTACTACTAGCATGATCTCCAAGCAGAGGGTATTCTTCTTGTTCGAAGAAGAAAGATCGGATCAGATTACCGCTCTACTTACGATCGCTTTGCTATCTGAATAGCCCTAGCGGATATTAATTTGTAATGCTCATGCGTATCTTGATACAGTTCCACAACTTGGGTACTAGGCCCTTTGAGATAACGACAGTTGATTACGTCGTTTTCCTTGTTATCCTCAGGAACTGCTCTTATCATAAACAGAAACACCTCGATGTATGTCTTAACAGATAGCATACCTCATGAATACGCCTCTAACTGTGTCCTGATAATGTTCATACTAATCTTTGTGTGAAGTTCTCTTATATGCACATCCTTTCTCGCATTATGATACCTCTATAATCCATCCTAGAACTTTTCACTGCTGAACTGTTCTGTTGTCAGAATTTTCTGACAGATCCTCCTTTGATGACTCACTGATGGATCTCTAATGATCCACCAACCTTGTCATGAAAGTCACCCTGATTCACAGAAGTTACTCTTTTGTTGCTTGGTACATGATCTGCGTAGAAACTGTTTTGATATATCGGAGGCACTTCCTCCTTTCTTGTTGGTGCTTGACTGAGCTCCATTTTCCTAGACATGTTGAAACATGAATAACTTATTGTGAGATTCCATTCTCACAACGTCCAATCTCAATATGCGTTTGGCACATGCATATGTTATCAAAACGTAGTACACATCCTCGACTCAACCATGTACTTCACAAAGAGCAAACAACATTTCATAAATTGATCGATCAACCTTAACATAAACAATCAATCAATGACAATAAGACTCGGGTATGACTCTTTTCTATGCAGTAGTTCCTAGGTACTCAATTACCAATTGGCAGTAGTATCAATCTGCCCCAAACCATATTAGTAGTAGTAACTAGACTAACGGATCTGATACCAACTTTGTGAAGACTCGAAATCTCTAGCCGAGACTGGCGCTAGGGAATGGGAATGGTAGTTCTAAAACCCGTAGCAAGCCTAAAACCATCAAAACGTTTTCGCAAAACATCAATCATGCATTGACATTATAACCGGAAGCATTTACACACGCACATCATTATACACTAGTAATTTACTGATACAAACTACTTGGGCTTACTGTTTCCGTATCATGTACGTTCTGGCCTGATATATACTAGTGTTCCAAAATAATAGCATCACGGGTATTCACCTTCCGTGTACAAAACATGTATAACTACAAAGCCAGCAAGTGAAAACCAACATCGTATCACAATGGTGTACTAGACCACGACTCTGGTCGGACAAGACACTACTACAGCAATTACGGAAGTCCGGACTGTACACGTCAAGATTGACTTCCGATCAAGAAGTGACTTCTAGACAAGTCCAGAGTCTAGGTACTTGAAAGAAAACACTGTGGGGTGTCAGCTTTAAGCTGAGTGAGTTATACCTTACTCACAACTTGCTATTCCAATCATTTCGTTTACTATAGAGTAAGCTCCCTGAGCTCCTCGTCCGCTATTAGGTCGCCTTGTCGGACCTAGGACATTTATCAAATGGATCTCAAGTGAGATTCTAATTCAATAGACACAAAGACTAGAGATTAAACAAGTACATAACTTGTTGCATTATCGACCCCGTAATCCCCTACGTTTACTAATCGTAAAATAGTCCGACCTCTAAACTAAACCAACATTCTTAAAGTTCAGAATGTCCTCTACAACTGTTGTTTAGGTCTCGGACTAATACTAGCATCCGAAGGTGTCGGAAACCAGCCCGGAAGTTAATAACTTGAGGCTGTCCTGATTACAGAACTGTTACGCGCAACTTAATATTCTTCTTCGTTTTGGAAACTTAGAGGCCGAATCTGCAGAAACTCAAACCTAAACATTTTCAGATAACACCTTTAAGTTTCTGTACCAACAAACAGAACTTAATTCATAGCTGCATAGCTCGAGATATTTCCCTCGCAATACCCCCTATTCTGCAGCCAACAATTCCAGCAAACACTCAATCCAAAACTTATCAATCTCAATCAACTTAAATTCATCTCTAATTACCCAAATTAAAGCTCAATACTAACAATTGATCCTCATAGCTTAATCATGCTTCAATAGTCGAAGCCCTTAATCCAATTCCATATCAAATTTCATTCCATTTCTTAACCATAACAACACAACTATCCAACACCTTTAATCACATGTCAATTGCCAAATACACATGCCATTAAACTCATTCAACCTCATCAATAAAAGTTAATATAATTCAGCAACAAAATATCACCTTGGTTGATGACACAAATCCAAAGGCATAAGCATGAATTCACCATCCATATCATCCATTTCAAGCTTATAATCACCAATAGACATCAATCATCCCAAAATCTCAACTTAATCACCAAAACCGAAATAATTCAACTGAAACCCTAACCATAATCACTCAAACTTACCACCAATTTAAGCCACAATCCATTAGAGGATGCTTTCCTCGTTTCGTGGCCGTGAGAATCGCTCAATTCCGTTAAGAAACGAAAGTGTTATGATGATTTGAAGGTTTTGTGATTTGGGATTGAAGGAGCTACGGGATTTATTCATTTCAGCTGAAGAAATGAGTCTTTTTATGATTTAAAACTCATTTTCCTTGTATTTAGTCCTTAAAGAAATCGACTCAACCCGTTTTGATTTCTAACTTAAAACTTGTCCAATTTCATCGATTAAATATCCTATTTTTACACCTCGATAAATTTTATATTATTTATTTCCAAATAAATAATATCACCCTAATATCTCATAATTCTATTTCCGATAATTTACTTTGGCAGTTTTTTGGCCAAAAACGCTCAATTTCCAATTTTGAGCTAACTTGTACTTTTTCTCACTTTCTCGTCTAAATTCCATTTTAAAAACTATCGATAACCATTTTATCGATATTATTTCTATACATATTAATTCCCATCTATAGTCTATTTAATTTCTATTTTGCGGGAAAAAAGCTTATTTTCCAATTTTGGGCTAAAGTGTACTTTTAGCAACTTTCTCTTATATACCTTCTTAACCCAATTCCATTTCTTTTATGGAATATTATTATTGAAAATTTCTTACTAAAATTTTAATGTCGACTTACTCGGGTCCTCTTTTCCAACTTACTTGGCCTAAATTCCATAATTTAGGACTCGTGGCACGATCCAATTATCGTATCATTTTCCGGGTTATTTCATCTGACCCCCACTGTTTTCCCTTTCAGGTTATATAGCTACGAGGTCAGGGTTCCACAATAATTTTGGAAGTCGTCGTTTGTATCTGTAGAGCTGCAAGTAGTTGGATATCGGAAAGTTTGTATTTCTGTTTTCAGTACTTTAACTTTATATTGATAAACTCTGATTTGATCTACTATATATTATATATATTTGAAAAGTTGCGCGTTTTTCTAAAAATCTTTGACCAGTCGTTTAACGAGGTACACTGGTCTTATGTTAATAGCATTTTAGTATTGTATTGTAAACAGAGCAGGTACGTCACAAGAGAATGATGTTTACACTCTGGGTTCTTGAAATACAATAATGGTTTTTTAATCGCGTTTTTAATATAGGCTTTAAAGTGTTTCTGCAACGAGGTTGCGAACCTTTTTATGATTCCAAAACGCAAAAAAATTGTAAAGGTTTTTAAGGCTTGCTACGGGTTTCCGAGCAACCACTCCCATTCTCTAGCACCGGTCTCGGCTTGAGATTTAGGGTGAAATTTGGGTCGTGACAAAGGTGGTATCAAAGCAATGATTCGCGGACTCGAGAATTTAAAAACATTGCTGATAGATGATTTTGGAATATGGGGTATGTGTCATAGGTACTCATAGGAACTACTGCGGCACATAGGATTGGAGTCATGTCTTCTACATATATTCTTATGTTTCATAGGCTCTCAGCCTTTCCTTGTGGTATATAAGACTGCGACATACGCATGCTTGCGGTCTAGACGACTCGATATTGATGCTTGAATATCAAACGAAGTACGATTGACGAGAGAAGTATGGATTTAGAGAAGTGGAGAAATCTTACTGGTTACAGAGTTTAGGGTATGGAGAACTTAAAGAACAAAATGTTTATAACTTATTAAGGTTATCTATTTGAATGGTTTTGAAAGCATAATTGTCCCTAGACCCGCAATAGTCATTTGTAAATGCCATGACATTGATAGAAATGTATCACTACATACATGAATTCATGCATTAGTAGAACATTCATCACTAAGAAAAAAGTAAGTTGTGGCAATTCTTTGGGGATGGGAGAAGTCATCACCCTAATGCACTATTATGCTGATGTTTAAACAGTTTGAAAGTGAATTTTGCAAATACTCGTTTTGTTTGGAAGTCTTTCAAAGATAGTTGAAATGTTTAAAAACGTGTTTGTTTGTTATGTAAGTATACCTACATCAGAACTCTATAACAAAAGTAAATACTCGAGGTCAAATTTTTAGTGATCCTCGAGGGTGAAACGGAGGAGTACAAGAATAAAAGTTGGATAATACAGTTATGGTCAAGAAAATATTAAACGAGTTTTAGACGATATTTAGAAATCGATAGGGTTTAGTAAAACCTAGATAATTTTTAATTGAACCGATGGATATTCTTGAGATAGATACTTAAGTTTTAACTGTTGTGATTGTCGAATGGAGAGATATACGAGGTTATTTTGTGAAAAAATGATTAGAGATATGTGTGAATTTTGAAGATGATTCAAAAGCATAAGTAACGGGAAAGAGAGTATAAAGTCATGGAGTTATTTGTCACGTGGTTTATATTTGGAATTCGAGGATGAATTTTTATAAGGTGGGAAGAATATAACATACCATAATTTTAAATGGTCGGAATAGGTCACGTGTCAAGATTTTGACAGTCGGAAGTACATAAATTAAATTTAAAAATAAATTCAATTTATAAGTGTTCCGAAAATATGTCATAATTATAGGATTTTAAAAATTAAAAATTATGAATGATAAAATAAGAGAAAATAAAGAAAATTATTATTCGGTGTCGTATAAAAGATATATTAATAATTAATATATCAATATACATCTCTAATTGAAGAGTCAAAAGTTTCGGATAAACCTTGAAATTAGAATGTCAAAATTTGAAAGTCTCGATGTATAATTAAAACTTATAGATTAATATATATATATATATATACATATATATATATATATATATATATATATATATATATATATATATATATATATATAAAACAATAGAAATAAGGGGAAGAAGAAACGTGGACAGCAAGAATTTGATTTATAAAAAAAACAATGTTAACTTAGCAAAATGGACAAGCATTGCTTTGACATTTTATAGTCAATTTTATTAATATTGAACTAATATATTATTTCAAGAAATATTTTTATTTTCCCAATCTTTTTATTACACAATGTTAATTCTATAAATTGTATCATTTTATTAAAACATAATTATTTATCATGATAAGGGTTATATTAATACAAAAATATTATATTAATGTACAAAAAATATATACATTAAGAATATTTATATATATTACAAAATTAATATAAAAGTTTCATGTTTATAATTGTTAATTTATTACATATTAAATTTTTTTTGATATTAATATGTAGAAATTTTTTATTTAATTATTGTTTTATCTAACATGAAAGATAAAGTTTCTAATAGGAAAATATATTAACATTTAAGTCGTACTATATACATTTTTTTATATATGTAAAATAATAATTATGTATTATAGAATGATATTTTAGAACTATTTATATCTTCTTATTGTAATATATTTATATTTAATTCAAATTTTAAGATTTATACAATCAAACGGTGATTAAAAAACAATTATGAAAGAAAGAACTCGTAGAAAAAAAATTATAATCAAAAGAATCACATAAATAAATAAATTATGAGATTAATTATGATGATTTTTTTTTAATTTTTAATATTTGTATTTTTCTCATTCTGTGTTTGTTCTAACTATATATCCCTTATGTATCAGAATAATCGTCCACTTTGTTATTTTAGTTTTAAATATTTTTGTCATTTCTTGTAAATCACAATCTTTAAAATTAGTCTCAATTTATTGCTCTCATTGATTTAAAATTCTCTTTATCGTTATTTTCATAAAACAAATTAGTCAAATTAATTTAACAAGGATATAACAGAAAGAAGTAAAGACAAATTTTAAAAAATTGTAATTTTATATATATTTTTCTAAACTGTGCAAAGTGGAAAAATAGATAATTTTTTTAGGACGCAGAGTATTATTTTGTGGTAATTTTCCAAAATACATGTTTTGCCATTTTATTTACAATTTTACATTGCAAGTTTTGACTTTTATTTTTTGACGTTTTTCATTTACGAAAAATACCTTTTTTCTTTTTTTAATTTCATAAATACCTTTTTCGGTTTTCAAATTCGGTTTTTGGTTTTTTCGGTTCGGTCGACCGAACCGAGCGGCAGTATTTTTTATATAGCGTAAGATTAGTGTATATATAGTGTTAATTTTTATTTTTATAGATTTTTTTCCTGAAATTTTTTATTTTATTTTTTATATTGTAACAGTAGTTTTTATGGTGTTTATATAGTGTAAAATTAGTGTATATATAGAGTAAAATTAGTGTATAAGTAGTGTATTTATGGCATTTTGTAGTGTTTTTGTGGTTTAACCATGAAACACTGGAAATACACCATAAACACTGCAAATACACCAGAAACCTTGTAAATGCACCATAAATATACTAAAAACGGCAGAAATACACTATTAATACACCAAAAATACACTAAAACGTAAAGATATTATAAAATTATTACAAATGCACCATAAATCAATATTTCTTTTACAAAATCAGTAGCAATAAACAAATTTATGAATAAGAGAAAACAAAATAAATAATTATATGAATAATAGAACAATTTTATAAACAAAAAAATTATAGATCTACAATAATTTATTTACAAAGTATTTATATCATTACAAAAAATCTAAAAAATTACACAAATCTTAAAACGAGTCGAGAAATCCATTGCGCGAATGGAAAAGACGAACGGACTAGCGCGAATGGAAAAGACGAACGGAAAAACGACCGGAAACGACGAGAAATCCATCGGAAGTAGAGGAACGGAAGCGCGACCGAAAAGACGAACAGAAAAGACGAACGGAAAAAAAATCAGAGGAGATAAACTAAAAATCAAATGAAAAAGAAGAAGAAAAGAAGAAGAGAAGAAGAGAGAAGAAGAGAAAAAAGAGAGAGAAAAGAAAAGGTGGATATGAAAAAGTTTAACCTAAAATGAGATAAGACTTTTTTATATAGTAGATATTTTTTGTAAATAAATTAGCTTATTAGGTAATATAGGATAAGAGGAAAAGATGGGATAAAATAGTGTAAATACTTTACCCAGATCAGGTATTTGGAAAATAATTCCTATTATTTTTTGTACTTCAACTTCTATTGTAATTAAAACTCATGCCATTACTTTTAAGTTATAAAATATATGTAAAACCAATTAAAGGTCATCATTAACCGTAATTATTTTGTCTTTTTATCATTTATGCTTGTATCACTTTATGTGTGTGTGGTCTTCATAAATTTTAGAATAAAATAAGATTTATTTTATGATATTTGATTTTTTAAAGTCATTACCGCATTCTTTTCTATTCAATTAACAAAATAAAATAAAAAGCAATTGTATATATTTTTTGTTTAATGTAATTATTTTAATATGCTATAATAATATAGTATACTTATTTTGATAGTAATATATTAATAAGCTGTTATTATTTAACAAAACCAATAAAATTATTTAAGAAATAAACATTAAGGATTGAAATGTAACTTTTAAGATTTAATCAGTTTAATAAATTAAATTATAAAATTACATACGTAGATTACGAATCTACGAGCAATTCTGAAAATCGTCAAAATAATTTTATATTACTATTAAAATATTAATATTTCGACGTGTTTAATAAGCCTCTATTTTACGTCAATTTCATGTCATTTGTATAATATATTTTAGTGTCTTATTGCGTAAAATAGAGAGTCTTATAATCATTTTTACCTTTTTGTAGTTTTTAATATAAATAGTGAATACTTAGCATTTCCGGAATATAATTGAATAAACAGAGCAAAAATAAAGTGAAAGTCAAGTCGGATTGATTCTATCAAGTCCAAGAAGAAGAATAATGGAGAATCAAGTATAAATGGAAGCAACATAGCTACTAAATCAATCGCTGAAAGTTTAGATCGAAAAGCTGAAAATTCGGATATATTTCCGTATTCGGATCATATCTGGAGCTAAAAATATCCAAATCATGTGATTAAACATGTTATGGAAAGATAAGAGATAGATATATAACTTTCATGACGAAACCAAGTTCAAATTCGGACTTGAACTGGCTTGAAATAGGTCTCCAAGACATAGCACTTGCGAACCAAGAATCGAATCGGCCAAATTTAGTGGTTTTGGGTGAAACAACTCTTCGGCCGGCCCGGAGCCGGCCCACACCCTCCAAGCAGGCTAAAGGCCGGCTGAGGACCTGGAAATTTCATTTTTGACAGTTTTGGGAAGTCCAAGGCCTCGGTGAGCACTCATAAACCTTCTATGTCGATATAACCTTGATTCACACTCAAAAAGGGATCTTCCTTGGCTTGCACTCAAAGAAAGGAGCTCTGATTTCCATCAAACTCATTATGGAAAGAAGATATGCTACATTGACTTCATTCAAGCTCCTTATGGAAATGAGATATGTTAAACTTGATTCACTCAAGCTCACTATGGAAAGGAAAGAGAGACTTGATCACCACTCCTACCCTTTATGGCAAGAAGATATGTCAAACTTTATTATCACTCAAGCTCACTATGGAAGGAAAATTTTCTTGGCTTGAACATCACTCATTTTTGTGCCTATAAATAGAGCACTTTTATGTAGAGATAGTCATTCACTCACACATACTTTTGTGCAGACATTTTCTATAATATAATTGTCTCAACCATTATTCTATTTTCACTTCTTTTCTTATATGTTCTTGAGGTGTAATAATTTCATTGTTATGTTCAATATGAAAAGGAATTGTTAAACCCTTAAACTAGGATTAGGGATGTAGCCTAGTTTGAGGGGAATTCTTGATTATTTATTATTACATCTCATTAATGTTTTAAACAAGGTTTTTCTTTAATCTTCTTGAGATAATCATGAATTGAAGATTGATCAACTTAATGTTTTTATACTAAATTTCATGTGAAGTACTTGACCGTGAAGTATGAATTCAGATCTAGAGATTAAACATAATTTACTTAGAATAGGAATATGTCTAAGAAATTGTGATGGCGTTAATTCTTTACTTAATGGTTTTAATTAATTAACATGGTTATTAGAAAATATCCAGAATTAATTAAACACACATTTGTGTCTTGGAAGAGAACAAATATATTTTAGAAATAATTGTCATGAATTTTTTTTTGAGATGTATTATTAATTATGATAGAATTTCCCCTCAACCATGGTGAACCCCGAAATCCTAGTTTCTTTAAATCTTGATATTTTATCAAAAATATTCGTTTACTTTTCTTTATTTAATTATTTGTTTCCAAAACCAAATCAACTTAACAAAACGGTTACTTTACAAAAATTAAATTAAATAACATTTAAAAGAGTTCGTCCTTTGTGGATTCGACCTTGGAATACTCCGAGTATTACTTGCTACAATGGATTCTGTGCACTTGCAGAATTAGCCGATCAGTTACATCGAAGTCCCAGTAATTGTAAAAAATTCGATTATCAACGATTTCGACAGTAACGGCATCGATTTAAACGAAAAACGAGTCAGTGTTTCTATTAGATATGATTAAAGTTAGGGGATACTTGGATATAATTTGACTTTTAAATCTCAATTAGATCTGAGGAGTAGTCGATCTGCTGAGTCAGAACACTATGGTGTTTGACTAGTGGGCTATAAGGAGCATATACTTTGAGGGATATCAGTTTTGTGAGTTTACAGTTACTTTGGTGTATTACTATTAAAAACTTTTATTATATGATATTATGTATTTTGATTATTACACTGTGATTTCGTATAATAATATGTAAACCAGTATAGATCCGAAGAAACGTGCTACTTCTTGGGTGTCAATAGGACTGTGTGATCACCAGTGTTGCTAAGTCTTATGTGTCTATCTTATTAGATGTGTTTGTAAATTATCAGAAGGACATTGTTTGTTAGATACAATGTAACTAGGTAGAAGCTCTCAGAACTGGAATCTCGGTGGAAGCAAAATTCTCGAGACCTGTATCTAATGAATAACTCGGTGGAATTCTCGAGACTCACAATTTGGATTTGAAAAATGGTATCAGTAACTTGGTGGGATTTCTCGGGACTGTGCCATATGGTATTGGTAACTCAGTTGATATTCTCGGGACCACGCCACTTGGATTAAGTTTGATTTGATTTGATTTGATTCAATAGGATTTGATATAAGTATAGTGTGTGTACTTTAAATTAGGGTTTCGATCGGATGCAATATTTGGCTATATGTTTTGAATGGTTTTTGATATATGCGATCCTATTTTATTTAATATGCATTAGTAAAGTGAACTCACTCGAAAATATATATATTTTTGACCCCCCACTATTTTCCCTTTCAGGTTATATAACTACTAGGTCACGCTTCCACATTAATTCTGGAAGTCGTCGTCTGAATCTGTAGAGATGCAAGTAGTTGGATATGAGAAAGTCTGTCTTTCTGTTTTCAGTAGTTCAACTTTATATTGATAAACTCTGATTTGAACTACTATATATGATATATGTTTGAAAATCTGCGCGTTTATCTAAAATGCTTTGACTAGTCGTTTAATGATGTACACTGGGCTTATGTTAATAGCATTTTAGTATTGTATTGGAAACAGAGCATGTATGTCATAAGAGAATTATGTTTACGCTCTAGTTTCTTGAAATACAATAATGGTTTTTCCATCGCGTTTTTATTAAAGGTTTTAAAGTGTTTCTACAACGAGGCTGCGAACCTTTTTATGATTCCAAAAATGCGAAACATTTGTAAAGGTTTTTAAGGCTTGCTACGGGTTTCAGAGCAACAACTCCCATTTCCAAACGTCGGTCTTGGCTCGAGATTTCGGGTGAAATTCGGGTCGTGACACCTAACCTTAAAACATACCATCCCTGCCATCACCATAGACAAACCCAACATCTTAATTGTTTCTTGAACACTTCTCACGGCGGGAGCTAGAACTCGGGATTCCGGCAACCATTTTCACGGATTTAAGCTCGGTTGGATAGCTAACTCATAGGCGGACAAGGTAAAGTTTACGATTTTGTTATAGTTTTAGGTGGTTTTGTTGAGATTGAATAGTGAACTTGTTGTTTGTTATTTGGGTGTTTGAACCTAAGGTTTGAGCTATGAATTTGAATGATCCTTTTAGAGTTTTAATGTCTTGAGTACGTTGTGATGCAGATAGGTCGAGGTGAAAGTGAGAAGCTCGGGGGGGCTCAATTTCGCTAAAATGATGAGAATTATTCTGCTCAAACGAGAAAAAATGGTTTTGCTCAAACTAGCAGAACTGTTTCTACTCGCATGAGTAGAAACTCATTCCGCTCAAAAGAGCAGATTGCATCTGCTATTGAGCAAATGCAAGGTTTCCTCATGGCGCAGAGAAATCTCCTCATGGAATAGACCTCCTCGATGATCAGAGCTTTTGACAGCTCAAATGGGAGGTTGCAAAATGCAGCCTTAGCAAGCCTAATAAGCGCGGTTCGGATAGAAAACCGGACCTAATTTGTGATAAATTTTACTCGGATTTAATCGTTATAGTTAGATGATATTGCAAATAGTTGATGTTAAGTATTTAATGAAGGTTTTGGTAGTCTATGTTGGTTGGTTTTAAGACTTGAATATGAGTAAAAACCAGGAGTTAAGGAAAAGGATTAAAACGTGGTTAGGAGCCGACTTTGAGAGCAAATTGCGGGCTAACAAAATGTTGGAATTAGTTCAAGTATAAACGGAAGTTTTAAATGGGGTTGTGAAGTATACGAATAGTAAATTTATTTAGGATTGGGACTGCTTTAAGTCTTTTGTTTTTGGGATCAAAGTTTACTTGTTAACTAGATTTGGAAAGTTAGTTTTTAGCTAACGAAATGCTAGCTCGTTAATTATTCGATTACTCAATTGACGTTTTATGCTAAGATTAATTATAATTTATGTAAATGTGATTTAATATATTAATTATCAAATTAGCTCGATAATTAATTTATTTTAACTAAATTGGACAGCTAATAAATAACATTTTGTCTAATGTTATTTAATAAAGGGAATTATTACTTTGAAGGTTATCGATTTATTTCGAGGCGAATATAATGCGATATAATATAGTTTATTCGCTATGTATTTTGTTTCTAGAATAGAGTTGGATTAGGATCTATTTTAATTACGTTTGGATATCGTATTTTACCTACACCCGGCGAGGCAACTATCGACGGGACCCGGAACTCAAGTAGAGTGAAGCCGTTTTGCTTGCTTTTAGAATTTTTTTTATAGCAAGTCGTGAGTTTATATATTTACTGTCGATAATTAAGAAAGTACATTATTTTATCAAATGCAGTTTTTAAACTGCATAATTGCATTTAAATGTTTGATATTCTTATATAGATCTGATTTAACGTGCTATCTATTGAGCAATAATAGAATTGTGTGTACACTAGTCAAAATAAATTTAATATACGTAAAGAACGCGCAATAATATATAAGTACGATGCCTTGTCAGAACATTCAATAATTTATATTAATGCGAGTTAACTCGGTGGAACTATCTCAGGACCTGTATCTTCTAGTTAACTCTGTGGAACTATCTCGAGACTGGATCCAATAACGAAGTTTTGTATTAATATAAGATTACATGAACTTAATGATAAACATGATGGCTTAGGGTTTCATTCAGTTCCGTATTTAGATGCATATAAATATGATTTTTGTTTTTAGTTAATAAATGATATTATTTATATGAATTCACTTACCGTTGTCTGACCCCCAAATATTTTTTTAGTTCAGGTCTTTGATATGACAAAGTGGTCGAGCTTCCATTCTTGTTCCGGAAGTCTGCGACATTTTGAAGTGTGTATTGAAGTATTCTTTACTTCGTAGTGTTGCAGTAATCAGTTGATGTCAGACCACGACTTATGTTTTTGTATCAAATGATGTGTTGTTGTTAACTCTGATATTATGAAATGCATGTACATAGTTTTATAAAACTACGCTTTTCATTCGTTTGATATCTTCACCAATTGCCTATGTATGGAATCAGCTATAGTTATGGAATGTATGTTAGTTGGACAAGGCAATGCTTGATTGTGTTATCGCATAGTAAGACCTTGGTTCCTATCGATTAAGCATCATTTTTAAAGAATATTTTTTACGCATATGAATTATTGATTTAGGATATTTTTCCAAAAACATTTTATTTATAGTTAAATGTTTGACTCACAAAAAGTTTTTAGTTATTTTTTTAGGCTTGCTACGGGTTGCGGAGCAATTACTCCCGTTCCCTAACGTCGGTCGTGGCCCTCGATTTTTGGTCGTGACAAAGTTGGTATCAGAGTAGTTGGTCTAGGATACTACTCCTTTCGTGTGTAAGTCTACCTAGGAACTACAACAGCATATATTATCTGAGTCATGCCTTTGATCAGTTTTTGTTTGATTTAATGTTTTTCACCCTCCTCTTTAAGATGTGAGTCTGTTTGTACGTTTGATAGGATTATTTGACGAGATAATCATGCATAGATATTCTACTTATGCATAGATGTTCGGCTTATGTTTAGATGTGTCTCTTAGGAAATTATAGGTCATTTTTGCGTTGATACTTGATTATATGGATGTGTGCTTGTCGTGTTCGTATGATATAGCTTTGTTGCGATTGTTTAGTCATGATTCAGTAATAGATTAAACAATTTGCATATTATTAGAAGGATGGAGGATCAAAGGCAATGGGACGTTCATGCTATGGATGCACAAGGTGTAGAAGAGACTTATGACAAACCCTCTGATTTCATGAGAGAGAATGAACCGATACAGATGGAAGAAGTAATCCATGATCAAAGTGAAAATGTGGATGATGCTAGGGTAGATGAGGCATTAGAAATGCTGCAACAGTTTAATGCTCAAGGTGATAATATGGATCAGGACTTTGAAGAAGAATAGCAAGCATTAGAAATGAAGCCACAACCCTACATCAATATGAACCAACTTGTATCAGGAATCACTGCTATGCAAGGTTGTCAGGTGTTGATGAGCCAGTTTATGCTACAACAAATTCAATGAATCAATGATCTGGAGGATAGGAATGAAGAGTTGGCACGTAGGAAATTAAACCCATTAGAGTTTAGACTTCTTAAGAATGCACCAGAACTAGTGCTAAATGTTTATGGATCACAGGTGAGACCTAGAAACTCACAAGGAGCTATAAGAGGTAACCTAAATGTGAGTACTAGACGTGCAAGAGGTGGTAGTGTTTATCAAGGTTTTAGACCAAGATATCCAGGACCGATACTGTTAAGTTGTCCATTATGCCAGAGACGACATCAAGGTATTTGTCGTTATGTTACGGGTGCTTGTTTGCATTGTGGGCAATATGGTCATCAGATTCAAGGTTATGGATGGAGAAGGCATAGGTAAATAAGGAATTGGCGTAGAGCTGAAAACTCGAGTGTCTGTCCAAGTGAACTGATAGATCTGCTAGAGCAAGTAACAACAAGTGGGACAGCACAACAAACTTAAGATGTTTCAAAATGCAACATAGTTAATCAAGGTATCGTTATTCTAAGAATAAGAGAATATTTTATGTTACGGTTTTTTATATATAAGTATTAGACGATAAATCGCTATGCGCTTAGTAGATAAACTGTATACCTACGAATATGTGGATTAGGTTTACCGTCCACAGAGTTGAAACGTCTAGTGAAGCTTGGTTTTAAAGTATTACATTCAAGATTTTGAAAGCTTTTGTTAAAAATTTTAATTTGCATAATTGTGGCCAGACATATCATGAGCATACATCCTAATGATAATTAAGAAGGAGCATGAAATATGATTAGAATATGCATCGCATGCACTAGATAAATGATTATGGATTTGGAACAACTATTTGGTGATGAGAGGTGTTATCACCCTTCAATTACGTACGTATTTTACGACTTACTACGTACTATTTTGCAAAGAAATTTCTTTAAATGTAAGCTTGATAGGAGTAAAATACTCCTATAATTAGAGTGCTATTCTGCATGCTTTTGTATGTTTTTACCTCGCTTTTCTATGATAATGCATACCTTATAGCGTGTGTGTATGTTTCAGGGAATCAAGAGCATTGCGGAGTGTTTTGAAGCCAAAAGAGTGAAGAATCGTCGAAAGTGAAAGTTGAGTGCGAAAGTCGGAAGCAAGCAAAGAAAGCTTCGCCAAATTAAAGGATGTCTCGAATCGAGACACCTCACTTAATTGTGTGTCTCGATTCGAGACAAAGGATGAGCAAGGGAAGTAGCTTGACGAAGGACTTGTCTCGAATCGAGACAACATGATAAGTTGAACATCTCGATTCGAGACAAGAGGAAAAGAGGGGTTTCAGATTTTTGCTCAACACTTGCACATGGTTTCCTCATTTGGCCAAACACCATTTTATGAGTTGTCTCCTACTTCCTCATTTGTAAACACTATATAAACCCTTTTATCTCCTTTTTAGGTTAAGGGTGATTTGATAGAAAGTAGTAGTCACTTTTCCATTATTGAAAAACATTCTCTCTAGCTTTTATGATTGTTCTTGTTGTTCTAGCTTAAAATAGTAATAGATCATCTTTAATAGTAGTGTTCTTCAAATTCATTTCCAGAAGCTACAAAAAAAACTCCTGAGGTTTTTATAAAAGGACAGTTCAGCCCTTTTTGATTTTTGAGGTACAATTCAGCCCTCCAGTTTTTATTATCGAAAAAAAAAACCCTTCCGTCCATATTGCTGTTAACCGATGAAGTGGATTTAGAAAAAAAAGTACAAAAAGATACTTAATGTTTCAAATATTTACCAATTTTATATTTATAAATATTTTAACATTATCAAAAAGATTCTTAATATTTAAAATATTTACCAATTTTATATTTATAAATATTTTAACATTATTTCACCCTCTTCATCCTAATTAACTCGAATTATTATTTTTTATTAAAATCAATTAAAACATATTCAAATCACCGTGTCCGATTAACTCCAGCCACCCTAAAAACGACTGCCAACACGCCGAATCGACATTTTTTTTCCTTTTAATTTATTTTTTTTTAATTTTTAAAACAAAAAAAATAAAAACAATCTCAATAAAACACCCAATAAAATCAAATAAAAATAATTAAACAAAAATTAATTTAATTAAAACCTATTTTGAAAATCGCCGGCCTTTTTTAAAAACCACCGCCGCTTTCAAAACCACCGCTGAACTCGAAACTATCACCGACCCCAAAACCATCGCCGACCCAAAATTACCGAAGCTCAGAAAACTACCGTCGGTGCAAATTGTTCTCTGGTCTGAGAACAGACCCATGCCGGTCTGTTCTCAGGTTTGAGAACAAACGGGTCTATTCTCAGAACTGAGAACAGACCGTCGACGGTCTGTTCTCAGGTCTGAGAACAGACAACGGTCTGCTCTCAGATCTGAGAACAGACAACGGTCTGCTCTCAGATCTGAGAACAGACAACGGTTTGCTCTCAGACCTGAGAACAGACCGTCGACGGTCTTTTCTCAGACCTGAGAACAGACATGGTAGTCTGTTCTCAGTTGAGAACAGCCGTCGGTCTGTTCTCAGACCTGAGAACAGACGAACGGTTTGTTCTCAAGTGAGAACAGACCGACGGTTGTTCTCACCTGAGAACAGGTCAGACCTCCGGCCCGGAGGTTTCTTTTTTATATTTTTTTATTTTTTAAATTAAAAGGGATAAATATCATTCGAGTCCCTAATTTATATTATTTATCAATATAAGTCCATTGAAGGATTAAATTGGAATATATTATAAATATTAAGGACAGTTTTGAATTTTTTGCTTAAAGACATTTGACGCTGTTAACTCTCATATTTAACGGAAGGGTTTATTTGTTCAATAAAAAAAATTAGAGGGTTTTTTTGTTCAATTTAATAATCACAAGGGCTGAATTGTACCTCAAAAATCAAAAAGGGCTGAACTGTCCTTTTGAAAAAACCTCAGAGGTTTTTTTGTACCTTATGCCTAATCAATACACGTTAATTTATTTATGGAAGCTTCATTATCTTGTTAATGTTATTATTGTTCATTGAATATTCCAAGATACTTATTCTCTACTATATGATTAATCTTTATTATTGTTTAATTAGTGTGTTGTAATGATGGTTAGTGGCTAGACCCTTTGTTTAGGGGTTTTTATGATTACCATGTTTGTTAGCTAGGTGATTAGGGTTAGGGTTCTTAGGTTATGTTGGTTGTTGTGCTTTTTGAGCTTAATGCCTAGATTAGGTTGGCTTCTTAATATTTGTTGTGTGGTTTAATTAGGAGGGCGAGAGCTAAATAATTAGATTATACCTAGGTGAGCACATGATTTAGACCTAGATGCACTAGCGTGATTTAGGGCTATTTCGGTTGTGAAGTTTGGTTGTTAGTCGACTTGATTGATTCTATCGAAATCTATGAGCACGAGAGTGGATTGGATTTCGGTGTTGTTAATCAAGATTCAACTCGTTCACTTCCGCCTCGAGAGAGCGGATTTGATTCCGTAGAATAGCTTGACCCGACCTAAGATCCTATTACCTTGACCCAAACTCCTAGATATCGTTGTGGTGTGATTAGCAACCTCTAACCGTTTTACTCTTATTGATTTAAATCTCGTGTTAATTAGTTGATAGTTAGTTAATTGTTTATTTAAGTAACGTGGTTAATTAGTGATTCAATTGTGTGTTCTTTTATTCGAAACAAATTCATGATTCTTGATTTGCTAAACAAATTGAAAAGCAACTAACGTTCATTCTCATCAATCGCTCTAGATTCACTCTTCGTGGGATCGATCTCGTATTTATCGAGTTGGTAATTTTATCAACAAGTTTTTGGCGAGGTTGTCGGGGAGTGACGAGTGTTTATTGATTGATTGAAATTAGTTGTAGTTCTGTCGAGTTAGTTTTATTTTCTGTTTTTGTTACTATTGTTGTTTTTTGTTCTTTCCGGGTTTACGCGTGGTTTGCTTGTATTGTGTGTAGGAGATCAACTATAGTGTATGCACAATACACGAACGGCTAATCTTCCGCTAGAACCATTCCAAGACAACCTCGGGGGCTTTGAAAGAAGTGTGAGGCGGGAAAATCGTAGACCCGTTATTATGAAACACGGGGAAGATGATTATGAGGAAGAGCAATATCACCCTCAAGTCGATGGAGTGAGGCAACATCCGCCCCCTCCACTCGATGAGAGAGTTCGGCAAGAGCATCAAGGGGAAGACCGCCCTGAAGCTCAAGACCATCAACCATTAAGGCAAACTTTGGGAGACTTCTTCCTCCCGGATGTGGATAACGCCACATATGGGTGCTTTGCTCGACCGGTCACCGCGGCAACTTTTGAAATCAAGCCTAGCACGATTCAACTCCTAGAGAATCGGTGCGCCTTCTATGGGTTACCAAGTGAAGATCCGAATGAGCATATAGCAAAGTTCTTGGGAGTGTTGGACACATTCAAGCTTCATAATATTACCGTCAATCAAATCAAGCTCCGAATGTTCCCATTTTCACTAAGAGACAAGGCAAGCTTGTGGCTTCGTTCACTACCGAATGCATCAATCCATAATTGGCGGGACCTTGCTCAAGCGTTTCTCCATAAGTACTTTTCGATGGGAAGAACCGCAAAGTTGACCAAAGACATCATTGACTATTATCAATATGATGGGGAATCTCTTTATAAAAATTGGGAGAGGTTCAAAGATCTCCAAAGACATGTCCTTCATCATCGCCTTGTAAGGGAGCATGTGCTCCAAATATTCTATAATGGCTTGGGTGATATTACAAGGTCGACCATTGATTCGGCATTGGGTGGTTCTTTGATGCAAAAGACGTTTGATGAAGCTAATGAATTGATTGAGAAATTGGCAATGGTTAGTAGCAATTGGTCCTCGGAACGAAGGAGACCACCGGCTCAAAAGGCATTAATGACACTTGACCAATCAAAAGAATTTGAAGCTATGAAGGCCATGAATGCCTTTTTGCAAAGCCAAGTTGATGTCTTGAAGAAGCAAGTGACCCCTCGGAATGCTCCGGTAGCGTACGTCCAAGTGGGATGTCAACATTGTGGGGACTTCAATCATGGTAGTAGTGAGTGTTATGCCACGGGGCAAGCGTGGAGCGAACAAGTGAACTATGTGGGAGGTCAAAGGCAAGGAAATGATCCCTACTCAAATACTTATAATCCCGGATGGAGGAACCATCCTAACTTTGGGTGGAGAAATCAAGAGGGCCAAGGCAATGTTCAAGCGAACCAACAAGCGGGTCCTAGTTTTCAAGGTGGGAATAGGCCTCAACAACAAGGTCCGTATCACAACCACCAAGGGCAAGGAAACAATTATGGTGGTAGACCTCAACACCCTCCCGGATTCCAACCATAAAAAAATACAGAGGAGGGAAATGTGTTTTCCAAGGTGCTCGAAAAGTTAGAAAAAATGGAGCAAAGGGAAAAGAACCAAGCTTCCACTATTCATCATTTGGAAACCCAAATTTCTTAAATGGCTATCTCACTTCAAGGTATACCTCAAGGGGGATTGCCATCCACTACGGAAAATAACCCTAGAGAACATGTTAAGGCGGTAGAGCTCCAAAGTGGGCGAAACTTTGAGAAAGCCAATGGGAAGAAGCATGTTGTTGAGGAGGATGAGCCTCAAATTGTTGTTGATGTAGCAAGCTCAAGCCAAGAGTCACAAAAGGAATGTGAGGAAGTGACCATTGATGTGGAAGAATCGTATGTGAGGCCACCACCACCACCACTATTTGTACCACCGGTTCCGTTTCCAAGCCGGTTAAGGAAGGCTCAAGGGAACAAAAAGTTTCATAAGTTCCTTGAGATCTTCAAGAAATTGCAAATTAACCTTAGTTTGGCGGATGCACTACGTGAGAAGCCACAATATGCCAAGTTCTTGAAGGATATCATCACCAACAAAAGAAGTTGGGATAGTGGCGCAATGATTCCCATTCCGGAAATGTGTAGCTCTATTATTTTGAATGATTTACCGGCTAAGTTGAAGGACCCAGGAAGTTTTTCTATACCTTGCACTATAGGAAATATGAGTTCTATAAATTGCCTATGTGATCTTGGTGCTGGTATTAATCTTATGCCTTTGACTCTTTTCAGGACACTTTGTGGAGAGCAACCCGTGAAGAGCACCTCGATGGTACTCCAACTAGCGGATAATTCGTTGAAAAGGCCGTATGGGATTGTTGAGGATGTGCTAGTCAAGGTAGATAAGTTTATCTTTCCGGTTGATTTTGTCATACTAGACTATGCGGTTGACAAGGAATGCCCAATGATCTTGGGGCGACCCTTTATGAACACCGGAAGAGCTTTGATTGATGTGCATGGTGGAAAATTGACTTTGCGAATCGACGAAGAAACGGTTAAGTTTGATATGAAGAAGGTCATGAGGGGTACCGTCGAGGAGGAAGATTGCATGAGGATTGATTTGGTTGATGAACTTGTGAGGGATCAACTTGACGCGAGTATGAATGTGTTTAATCAAGACGGAACGAGGAAATTTTAGCTTTTTGATTCCCCAGAAGAGTGTCTCGATTCGAGACACCCCACTTATGAGAGTGTCTCGATTTGAGACACTAAAAAGAAGCAATCAGTAGCTCCTGAGGGACTTGTCTCGAATCGAGACAATCCCATGAGTAGATTATCTCAAATCGAGACAAGCCCAAAAGAGGGGGAATCATGTTTTTCTGAAATTTCGAAGGTCACGTTCCATTCCGAAGAGTTTGTTGATGAGATGTCCGAAGAAGATGATCCCGAACAAGAGGCTTTGAGTAAGAATGAGGGAATCACTTTTCCTTCCTCCATTATGACTCCTATTGTGGAAATGAAGCCCTTGCCGATACATCTCCGGTACACCTTTGTTGGGAAAAACAACACTCTTCCGATCAGCATTTCCAACAAACTATCGGCGGCTCAAGAGAAGCAAGTAGTGCAAGTAGTGAAGAGTCATGTGCTAGCCATGGGTTGTCAAATTTACGACATCCGAGGGATAAGTCCTCAAGTGGTAATGCACAAAATCCACTTGGAGGATGAGTCTACGAAATGTACATAAAGGCAAAGGAGGTTGAACCCGAACATGAAGGAGGTTGTGCACAAGGAAATAGTGAAGCTTCTAGACGCCGGGATTATATATCCAATTTCGGATAGTGGTTGGATTAGTCTGGTGCAATGCGTACCTAAGAAGGGAGGTATGACGGTAGTAGAGAACGACAAAGGGGAATAAATCTCTACAAGAACGGTTACCGGGTGGAGAATTTGTATCGACTATCGGAGATTGAACGCGGAGACTAGAAAGGACCACTACCCGCTACCATTCATTGATCAAATGCTTGAGAGAGTGGCGGGTCACAAATACTAAGTTTCAAATCATATATATAGTAAAAGGTTATAGTGTTATTTAGTATTAGTTCAATCATGCACTTTAAACCAACTTTATAATTAGTTGTACATAGATCAAATAGAAACGACTTCCAAATTTCGTGAAATTTTATCCAAAATCCCATAAATTTTAAAACTAATAAAAATATAATTTTTATTCGTATCCGACTTATATTTTATTTTTAATAAATCATTTTTTATTTATTAAGTTTATATTAACCGCACTTGATAAAAAGTTTACTTCCAAATTTTATCAAACTTTAACGATAACCTTTATAATTTATATTGTGAATAATAAAACCAAAAATATTCGTTCGGGACTTATAAATTATTTTATTTCTAATTTATAAGCTTTTCTTAGCCCCGCTAATTATATAAACATCCAAATTTAAATTTTCAAAAATTAAAATTTGAAATCCTATAGTCATAATATATTTTTAGGAACAGTTGTAAATTAAATTTACCTTTAAATTAAATTTATATACTTCCGTCTAATAAAATATTAGACACGTGGCATTATTTAATACCTCAAAATTACGGGATGTTACAGACTGGATACAAGAAATAACAATTTATGAGAAGAGCATAGCGGAAATCCAAAGAAAGCGACTTCTAAGGCGGTTATAAACATTTGAAATGAAAGAAGACGATAAAGAAAGATATGGATAAGAAATAAGTTCTCAGAAGCTATCAAAGAAAAGTATTATATATAAAGATAGGTTAGACCTCACACGTTCAAAAAATACGTGTGCAGGCAGCACAAAAGAGGCAATGTTATAAGAAGATTCTTATGATCTAAGCTAGATCAATTGGATAAGAAGGCAAACAAGGATAATAGGCAATTTATAAGACTTCGCTATTAAGAGGATATCAATTGGACACCAACATCAAATGAATAGAGCTTAATTGAGCTAATATTTAGTTGTGAATGAAATTGGAAGTTCAAATCACTACATGTGATGAGTGTGAGACCTCTCAACAATTAAGATATTAGAAACACATTAACATAATTGGATAAGAAAAACAAGTGAAATTTAGTATCACAAGAAGAAAGGTAACAAGTAAACGATTATCATAAGGTAAAGGCAAATGAAGATGGTGTGTCATATGGTTAAGTGGCGTACAGTAAAGAAAGGATCGAGATAAGTAGTATAATAAGTGAGGCAATTACTTCGGATAAGTAATTTGAATAGTGTAAGTTAGGAAACTTTGCTACCAAAAAGTAAGTAGAAGACCACCAAGGAATGACAACATTGTAAAAGTAAGACTTTAAGTTTTATAAGGAGGTGTAATAATTACAAAAGAATGTAATACATGATGGATAAGAGTATTTGTCACGACCCGATTTCCGCTATGAAATTCGAGTCGAGACTGGCACCAGGGAATGGGAATGGTTATTCCGAAACCCGTAGCAAGCCTAGGAAAAATAGTAAAAACTTTTTGCGTTTTGAAAACGTAAAAGGTTTCAATCTCTTTCCGCAAGTATTTGAAAACCTTTAAATAAACATGTAATCAAAACCCTGCCATTTCATTCCTGGACTCAGGGTAGTACACGTACACAACACGTATCTTAAAATAACCATGTCTAAAACAATGTCAGTGGGGCGAACCAGTTAACATATCAAGTAACCGGTTAAAGTAGTTCATACAAACATAAAGCTTTTATCAAAACCAGGTCTCTTTATAAACAATTGGCAAAATCTCGTTCATATAAAACATGCATTTGTCCCAAAACGTTGATATTAGAAGTAGTTTCACATCAGAGTTAAAAACATTTACAAATGAACTACTATGCGATGATAGAACTACCCTGCAGCTCTAGAGTGACCTTTATATAAATACAACTTCCGGAGAAAGAATTGGAAGTCTTGTCACGTCAAAACGTTATTTACATGTGAAAGGGAAATTAACTGTGGTAAAAAATGAGTGAATTTACAAATATACTTAAGCATATTAATAAAAACAGAAATCGCATGTAAACATACTTTATGAAGGAAAATAACCGATCCAGATGAAACCGTAAGAGAAACCTCGTTTATTTAACTATAGTTAACACAATATTTTATGCTCACTTGTTTAACACAGGATGAATTGTGAACTCACAAAGTCACAACCATTTTAATTATGTGTAGGGTTTCCAGGCCGTAAATTTAATTACTGATGCCACTGGACTACCCATTAGGTCTAGGGCGCTTTGCAAGCATCTGGCTATAAGAATCACTCGATTCCGTCAAGAAACGAAGAAACTACGACGATTGCAAGTTGATCGCTCAAAAACCCTTCTCTGCCAAGTTGTATCTCTGATTCTCATTCTTCAAATGTTAATGAATTATATCATTGGCTTATTTACTTATTTAGTTCTTCCTTTCTTTATTCTTTATAATCTTTCCTTTAAACTTTTCTTTTAACTAATCAATAAATTAATTATTTTAATTACAATACTTACGTATTATTTATAACCTCAATAAATAATACGACGTTGATATCGAACTAATTTATATCCCAGCAATTTCTTTTAATTTATTCTCGGCTAATATACTTAAATTTCAATCCGAGATATAAATTTCAACTTTCCTATTTTCTCATTCATTCATTTCTTTCAATATCATTATTTCTTACTTTACCCAATGCCGATATCCAAATTTTCTTATTCTAATCCTTATACATAGACGTCCAATTCAATATCATCCTTTTCTTTAATATCCAATTTTTTTATATTTTTGCAACTCGGGTCCCTCTTTACAGGACACGTTGCACTAAACGGTATTTGAACTTACGGGGTATTACATTCTTTCACCCTTATAAAACTTCTTCCTCGAATTTTCATATATCTTCCTTACTTACTTTGATCAATCTATACCTCATCATCACATATAATGGTTTTACTTTCCTTATCTTACGATACTTGTCGATTCGTGGATTCGTTAATCCTGCTACTGTACTTCTTCTACAATAACGTCAATTGTTATTGACGACCTTCCTTTCATTATCTTCTTCTATAGTGATATTAGCTGTACTCTTGTTTACGTATGACTCTTTACCTCTGATCTCTTCTCTTTATCTCTTCTCTCTATCTTATATACAAAGCTCTCTTGTTTGTTCTTTGTCCGATACTCAATATTATGAACTCTTGTCCTTGTAATTAAACTCCTAGTTTATTTTCTGATAACCATCGGTAGTTCGTTTAGTGATATCTTATCACTGAAGACGATGATTCTCATCGTTAGACTTTCTCATTCGTCGTCGAATGATGTATACAATCTATTAGCTCGTACTTCTCAATCTTTTTCGTTTGGCCACTGCCACTGTTCGATTCTATTTGTCATTGAGTTGGGATCTTTGTTCCGTTGTCAACTGCTTTCTTATATCTTATCATTTCCTTTATCTTATGCAAATTCCATCCTTCACTATCATCGTTCATCGAGTGTCATCCATGAGATGAATTCTCATGATAAATCCTTATAAGGTTTATGCTTTCCTTATAAGGACTTGCTCGATCTACTTCTTATGTTCCTCAACTTCGTATACTCCTCTATTTATTGTATATTCGTTGACTTACATTCCACTTCTTAAAGTACCGATGCACTTTCCTTTGAACTTCTTGTCTCTTTTCACTTCCAATTCCTCTATTTTTCCAATTTGGCTTACAACCAAATGGGATCATTATACTCGTTGCTGAATCCTTATATTAATAAGGCTGTAGTAACCAACACTTTGGAACAGATTCTTATGCTTATACTCTCCTTTCTCAATTGTTTAAGTGAGGATCTTTAATCCTTTTCCAATTGATTACACACACCAGAATGTTCTTTGGTGGTGTTCTCATTTGCTCTATGCTCAATCATCCTATTCATACTTTACTTTTCTTCCGATCTATTCGACGCATTCTATTTACTCAATTCCAATGGGGTTTCTCGATCCTTTCAGCTTCTCTCGCCGTGCGCTGCCTGTGACAGTGTCGTCATTCCTACTACAATTGCTTATCTCCCTCATCTTTTATTGATTTACGGGTCTATTAATCCACTCTCTTCTATCCTTTTGAGTTTTTCCCCGTATCCTTGCGGAGATTCCTGCCAATCCTTATGGCAAGCGTAAACATTCTTTACAATCTTGTCGATATGTTGATCCTTGCTATCACTACTATATTTAAATCATTGTTGCTACATTTGGCACTTCATAATTTCTCCACACTAATCTCTTTTCGATATTATTTTCTTTTTAGGTTACACTATGTAACTATTCACTTCACTCTCTTACTCCACACTAGTTATCCTTCTTTTACACCTCTATTTGTTTTATCACAATTCGTCCTTTAGGACTTCTACCTTAATCCTAGTATTAACCCTTAGGCTATACTTAGCAATATTCTATTCACTTCTATTTCACCTTGCGCTTTTGTCATCTTGTTGACATCGTTCACCTTTCGATCTTCAATATGCTTTTAGCCTTCATCGTCATAATCCAACGATTATCCATCTATTTCCTTTCTCCAATACTCGATTTTAGTTTGGCTCTTAGTTTCCAAACTATCTCCCTTTGCTATCATGTAGCTTAAGGTTTACCTTTTGTCACTATCCCTAATCTTACTATTTCCATCCATAACTTCTTCCTTGTACCTATATCGTAGACGTATTCTTCACGATCGTCTTTCAATATCTCGTTCTTAAACATCCACAATGATTAGTAGCACTGGTACTATAGTCCTGCGGAACTCTTTCCTTGAGTTTTACTCTTGCTCTCATTGTCTTTCTCGATCATCTTCTATTACGCTTCTTGTATTAATTCTCATCGTGTTTCGTACATTTTGTACTTCTTGTTTTAGTATCCCTTACATCGTTTACTAATAAAGGTTAGCAGTCTATTCCGTTCGAATTCCTCGACGTGATGCGTTCTCAATCACGTGCTTATCTACTTATCGTATTCTTGCTGACATCTCGATTATCAATAAGGCTAATCCTCTCATCCATGTTAAATTGATCATTTTTGGTTCTATGTGTCTATGACTTCATAGTGCCCAATCCATCTCATTTCCTCTTCAACTTTCCACATGACGTCCTCTTTTCCTTTCCTCGATTACTCTTATCGAGCACTATGCAATATTCGCAGGTTGTTCATACTTTCACGATACTAATTACCTTAACCAACCTTTTTGTATCCTTTATCTATCTCTTGGGTTCTTATACCTCCTTATACATGAATACCTTCTTGTAATATCTTACTCTTATCTTCTATCTTATATTTCATTCGTACTATGCTTTGACTCTTTTATTAGCCGAACTTGAAATTTAAGATCCGACCTTCCACATCTACCCATCAAATTTATACTTCCTGTGGTCTGTTGATCCTCTTCATAATTGCAAACTTGGTGTGGGGAATTTCAGACTCCTAATTCACTTATTGCAACACTTGTTGTGTATCTCTTACTCTTTCTTATTGTATGCTTCAAACCATTCAATTCCATACGAAGCTGGTGTTAGCTAGACTTAACTAATCCAATACTACACTCCATACACTTGTCACCAATCTATTCGGCTAGTAACTTCTATCCATATATATCCCTCATCAATACTTTTATGAAAACTACTTTTAGTTTTAAGCTTAATGATCATAATGGTTAATTCTCAAGTAAGCGCCTTAGGAATATCACATTCCAATACTAGCTCGATCCCACGTTTCAATCATAACTACTATAGTTTTACTAGACCTTCACGGTTCTTAGATCGTGTCTCAAACTTATCTTATTAATGAATAGCAAATTTATGCATGTTCCTTGCATCATAGTATACAAGTCGATCTATCGTTTCAATTATCTTATATATACTTCTTATATCTCATAGGTTAATGTCCTTGACATCTCGTCAAAAAGGCATTTATGTTCTAAGTTGTCGTTAAACGGATATGCATTACTATCCGAATACATCCGCTATTCTAATCACGTTCTAGCTCGTCAATCAAGACTAACTTCATATACTAGAAGCGTAAGTTCCATGTTCTCGCGATTAAACACATTTGTCGCATCCGTTGTTTCTTGAGAAATTGATTGCAGCTTGATCTCGAGCATTTCACTTCCGTTACAGAGTCCTGGTCTAGGTATACTTACATAAAATAAATCTCATTGAAAACTCTTTCAAATAAACGATTTGTTTTGAAATTTGTATCGAAATTCCATTTATATCTTAGCAAAATTGTGTACTAGGGTGATGACGTCTCTCATCCTCAAAGAGTTGCCACAACTCACCTTTTCGTCTCAGCATAATGCATATGATGCATGTTCTATTGATTCATGTATCGATGTATGTAATGATGCATTTCTATCAATGTCGTGGCAGTTATCGATGACTATTGCGGGTCTAGGCACAATTATGATTTCGAAATCGTCTTAACAATTAACTTTAACAAGTTACGAACTTTGAGTTTTGTAAGTTCTCCGTACCTTTAAACTCTGCAACTGGCAAGTTCTTTGACTTCGGTAGCTTCATACTCTTTCCTCGTTTGCTTCCTGGCGTTTCGATCGATCGATTTTGACAGCATCTTTGTGTTAATCGATGCTATACACATAAGTGTTACTACCGGGACAAATTAATATCAATTATCTATCATGCACACAAATCACATATATTTCATAGGCTTATATCCTAAACAGGAAAGCTAGAACGATAGAAAATCGTAAAATATGTGTAAAGGATAAAATTCGGCTAATATAAGTTTGAATTTCAGCCTAATATCGACATATTCCTATCTCTTTGACATATGGGTCCTCACGCAGTTTGTTATCACGATCTCATTTTTCGGGTGTTAGGAAACCTCCTTGCATTTCCAAGAAAACACATTAGTACATAGGAGATACTTCCTCCTCGTCCAATATAGCATGTGACCGAACATCATTAATCCTAAACATGTTGAAGCACGAACTGTCTTGTCGTGTAATTCCATATCTTCAAGGTCTCATCTTACTATGCATACCGTGCATGCTATCCTATTGAAAATGAAATACGCATGTGTATCTCTTATATGTATTTCACAAAGAAACAAACAAGGGTTCACAAAACCATCGATCATATTTATCACAAAACAAATGATGCAAACGATTTGGACAAGACATGACTCGATGCTATAGCTGCAGTAGTTTCTAGGTTACCTAGTGACAGAGTACCTAGGGTCAAACAGACATTAATCACAGACTGGTAATGGTATCCTGGACCAACTGCACTCAAATCATATACTAGGAGTGGTAACTAGACCTACTGCACCGATACTAACTTTGTCACGACCCAAATTATTGAGTCAACACCGGCGCTAGGGAATGGGAGTGGTAGCTCCAAAACCCGTAGCAAGCCTAGAACCAGTCAAACTTTTTCGCGGAAACATGCATTAACCAACATATACAAACATGTAATAACAAAGACACGTTTGTAACTACAACATAAAATCATTTATAAACATATCGTCGATACATTCATATTGGGCATTCCACTTCCATAATGTCTTACGTACTAGCCCAGCTAATCGATCTATACACAAATATTGTTAACACTAAAAAGCATCAAAGGCGATCATACGATCTAGCGTAGCCTAACAAATGACATATATCAAATAGCAGGTATAAACGTATATAAGATATGTAAAGACCCTACTATATTAGGCCATGGCTGGTCACGTAGACTATTGCAGCTCTAAAAGAAGTCGTCCTTTGAGCAAATCCAAAGAACTCCCGGCACAAAAGAGGATGCATGTTTGATCCGACACTAATCACCTGAAAGGGGTAAACATCAATGAGGTCAGACTATGCTGAGTGAGTGTACACACTACTAATGGTACTACTCAAAAATAACATCACATTTAAAAACAAAACATATATATGAACATATATACAATTCAGGCATTTGATCCAATCGAAACCCTAATCCCAAAACAAGCCTGGACTAGGTTAGAATTCCTAATCATAATGAGCAAATACTATTCCTTAAATCCTTTTGGTAAGATGCCGGGATAGTTCAAGAAAGTTTAACCTTTACCAAGTGATATAGTTCCGGGATAGTTCGACCAAGGTGACTAGTACCATTTTTTATATCCAAACGATCGATCGATATGAGTCCCGGGATAGTTCTACCAAGGTGACTCATTAGATACAGGTTGCGTGATAGTTCCACCAAGTTGACCTTGTATCTAAACAAACGAGAAAAGTACTCTACAAAACGACCTTAATAGTTCTATGACTTACCTGGACACTAGGGATCACACAGCCTATTGACGCCCAATAGGTAGCTCGTTTCCCCGGATCATATACTATTTTACATAAACTAGATATTCTATAATACGATACACAAATTCATCTAGAGCGATAAAATACTATAGCATGCGATGTAGTTGATATTCCTATTTATAATATCAAAAATAGCTATTACGTAATAGTAGACAAAAGTAAAGTGTAACTCACAGAATACGCTATCCGATCAAAAGATACACCAATATGTCGACCTATGTTTCCCCAGATGTACTAACTAATCGATCTCGTAGTTCGTCGATACGTCTGTTACAAATTCAAATCATACGTACATTAATTCATAAATTTCAACTTAATATCAAAACCCTAAGTTACAAACTTAGGTCAATATGATCTTATTCGTAACATGATTATTGAATTTGCTAACTTTTAATCGTACTCTTATACTTAGCCAAAGTAATCGTCGAATTCCTCTTATCGATTTCCAATCTCGTGTTAATTCATTACTAAACCCTAATCATAAATGTCGTGTTCTATGTCTAAATTTCATAATCTCGGAGTTCGAGGGTCCATATCCGGTCGGGGTACATCGTGTCGGGCCTCGGCACGTCGTACCCGAGTTCAAATTTGCTTGGCACATTGTGCCAGGACTTCCTTACTTTGAAAGGAGCTTCCTTACAGTGTAAGGAGCTTCCTCACGTCGTGAGGAACTCCAAAACAGCCCCAACTTCATTCCGACGTGATCCTAACCTCCGGAAAACACTCAAATCCATTCTGTCATGCTTCCACATCATTTTAACACAAAACCAAACTCATATATCATTAAAAACGTCAATAAATAACGTGATTTTGGCTAGTTCGATTTGTACAAAAAGGAGCAGCCCTTTTACTCCCAATTTCAGCAATAAAAACATCAACTTACATTGATTTAATGCTTGTAGTTGATAGAAGATCAAATTCTTAATCAAACTGCGCGAGAATCACTTGATTCCGTCAAGAAACGAAGAAACCGCGATGATCGCAAGTTGATCGTTCAAAAACCCTTCTCTGCCAAGTTGTTTCTCTGATTGTCATTCTTCAAATGTTAATGTATTATATCATTTGGCCAATTTGCTTATCTAGTCCTTCCTTTCTTTATTCTTTACAATCTTTCCTTTAAACGTTTTTTTTAACTAATCAATCGATTAATTATTTTAATTCCAATACTTACGTATTATTTATAACCCAATAAATAATACGACGTCGATATCGAACTATTTTATATCCCGACAATTTCTTTAAATTTATTCTCTGCTAAAATATTTATATTTCAATCTGAGACATAAATTTCACCTTTCCTATTTTCTCGTTCATTTCTTTCAATATCATAATTTCTTACTTTACCCAATGCCGATATCCAATTTTTTCTATTCTAATCCTTAAATATAGACGTCCTACTCGATATCATCCTTTTATTTATATCCAAAAAAATTATATTTTTACAACTCTGATCCCTCTTTGCAGGACACGTTGCACGATACGACATTTGAACTTACGGTGTATTACAGTAATTATATTACTTCCGTCTCAGGGATTACCCGTGAAGTGAGGGCATCCACTTTCTCAATGACTTAACACGACAGGCATACCTCTACACCTTAACAGAAGTACATCTAGAATCAGTATAGGTGATCACGCAACGCTATTGCCACCCAATCGGTAGGTCGTTCCAGTGGACCTCTCTTAGCTAAGTTTATACTATTGCGATTATCACTACTAGAAAACAGCCGTTTAGCGACATATTTTCCCGTCGCTAAATGGCTAAATTCCGTCACTAAACAAGTTTTGCGACGGACAAGGTTCGTCGCAGTATTTCTGGTCGCAAAATTAAACAGCGACGGAACAAAAAATTTGCGACGGATTTTTAAAAAATTAGCGACGAATTTAAGTCCGTCACTAGTTTTTAAAAATAAAAAAATAAAAAAATTTAATTTTTTTAATTAAAATCGTAAAATAAAATATTATTTAATCGGTCGCCCACCGTCACCCACACATCCGCTATACACCGCACACTGTCACACACCCGCAATTTTCGGAAATTTCTCAACTTCCCAGTAGTTTTCAATTCAACTTCCCAGTAGGTCACTCATCCTTCATATTGCTCCCATCCAATCTTCTTTAACCCTGTAGTTCCCCCGCGCGTAACTCCATCTTAACCAACTCAGATTCTTGCTATATATCTATGTATATTATATTTAAATATAACTCAAAGTAACAAAAAGTTACTCTCCCAATTTACTCCTGTATTATAAAATAATTATTTTTTCATACTAATTATTTTTAAATAAATAATGTTTTAATATTTAATTAAAAAAATAAATTATTACTTTTACACTTTACTCCCACATTATAATATAATAATTTTTTTGTTAATAAATAATTTTTTTGTTAATAAAAATTTCTTTTATAATAAATAATTATTAAATAATTATTTTTCATAAATAATTATTCTTAAATTATATTATTTTAATTAATAATATTTTAATTAATAATTATTTTTTAAATATATAATTATTTCAAATTAATAATTTTTTTAATAAAAAATACTTTTAGCGACGGATTTTCAATCCATCGCTAAAACTAAGACATTTAGAGACGAATTGTAAAATCCGTTGCTAAACGTGAAAAAAGTTTTGGCGGGGACTTTTTGCGACGGAATTTCCGTCGCGAATCTTTTTTAGGATTTAGCGACGGATTTCAAATATGTCGCCAAATCCGTCGCTGAATTAGATTTTAGCGACGGATTTCAAATTGCTCGTATGTTATTTATGATTGTTTATACCTAGGTTGACGTTGTCATTAGGTTAAGCTAGGAACTACTGCAGCTATAGGATTCGAGTCATGTCTCCTTCTATATTCTTATGTTTTATAGGTTATCAGCCTGTCTTTTTTGGATATAAGACTGCGATATACGCGTGCATGCGGTCTAGACGACTCGATATCGATGCTTGCATATCAAGCATGAAATAATGTGAAGGCATTGTTGAAGTCATTTGACAATTGCACAAGTGGCGATTTGCGAAAGAAGAGCGAACTCAAAGAAGTAAAGTGGTATGGAGAATTCTTACCGGTTACAGAGTTTAGGATCTGGAAGAAACTTATAAAACTGAATGATATGACCTATTATGGTTATTCATTCAAATGATTTTAAAGGTATAATTGTTCTTAGACATTAGAGAAATAAGTATAAATGTCACGATATTGATAGGGAATGCATCACTACATGGACATGAATATATGCATTAGTAGAACATGCATCATTCAAAGAAAAAAAATGATAGGTTGTGACAACTCTTTGGGGATGAGAGGTATCATCACCCTATGCATAATTATACAGGTGTTTAAGCAGTGAATTTCAAACAAATGGTTTTGAAAATGTGCACAAACGATTGAAATGTTTTAAACAGATTTGTTTTATTGTATGTATACCTAGACCGAAACTTTTTAACAACAGTAAATACTCGAGATCAAGAAGTAAGCGATTTTCAAGGGGGCAACAGAAGCATGAAATGTGGAAGTTGGAGAATATAGTTGTGATTACGAAGTACACAACTAGTTATAATTAAGCGAACTACAACTTGTGTAGGATTGAGATACACATCCGAGCTACGACGAGCTACATATAGGAACTTCTCTAGACGGAATGTCTAGGGCATTGTACCCAGAGACATTAGACCTGCGATGATCGAGCTGAGATTAAAGTGTTTGGAATACACGAGTTCTCGCTAACGATTAGTACAACTTGAGTTAAGGAAAACTCAAAGTAAGTAAAAGGGACACGATGCAACGCATTGTGGATGAAGAAGGTATATGAATGAGATGAGTTTCAAATGATGTCTGAAACTTGACAGGGTATAGGGATATCCTGATATATTTTAATTAAACCGTTGGATCGGTTTAGTTTTGGAATATGATATTCCTAAGATAGGTACCTAGAGGTTAACTGTTGTGATCGTCGAACGAATAACCAGAGGACGACTGTTTTCGAAGGTGCGGAATATACATGTAAAGTACATGTATTTGATAGTTGAGCCAGTGTAAAGTATGGCCGATCAAAAGTTAAAAAAATGTGAGAAAGAAGTTTTATTTTGATATGAAATGTTTTGAAAATGGAGCGAGAAATTGATTGTCAGTTAATTAAAGACAGTAACGGCTACAGAGCCTATGAAAGTAGAAATCATACAAGGAGAGTAAGTCACCTCAAGGGTAAGAGGTGCAACGATAATCAAGGAGTATGATCAATATAGATGATGGACATGACGATGTGAACTCGCAGTACGCAAACACATAAGCCCTAAGAGGAACATAAGTATAGATCGGCAACGCTTGGAAAAGCGGACAAAGGAAACAATCGATGAGGCTAGTAAGCCATGTAGACATCAAAGGATGTAACGGGATAGAAAGGAAAGACTCAACAAAAGAGTTGAGCTATTGTATGAGGATGTTGTCCGATAAATCGTACTAGGAGATATAAGAGCTTGAAGTAAAATGCCTATAGAAAGGCTTTCAAGCCTAAGAGAGTATAAGAACCAAAGATGGACAAAGGATATTAAGAGATCGACTGAGATAGTCGATATAGAAGACGTTTTATGTATGAAAGAGGTTTGTATGTTTGAATGTTTGCGAAAAGGTTCTAGTCGTTTTTAAAGCTTGCTACGGGTTTTGGAATTACCATTCCCATTCCCTAGCGCCGGTCACGGATCGAGATATCGGGTCGTGACAAAGTTGGTAGCAGAGCAATGATTTAGATACATAAGCTATTGCTCGTATGTTATTTATGATTGTTTATACCTAGGATTAGGTTAAGCTAAGAACTACTGCAGCTATAGGATTCGAGTCATGTGTCCTTCTATATTCTTATGTTTCATAGGTTCTCAGCCTGTCTTTCTTGGATATAAGACTGCGATATACGCGTGCATACGGTCTAGACGACTCGATATCGATGCTTGCATATCAAGCATGAAATAATGTGAAGGCATTGATGAAGTCATTCGACAATAGCACAAGTGGCAATTTGTGAAAGAAGAGCAAACTCAAAGAAGTGAAGTATGGAGAATTCTTACTGGTTACAGAGTTTAGGATCTGGAAGAAACTTACAAAACTGAATGATATGACCTATTATGGTTATTCATTCAAATGATTTTAAAGGTATAATTGTTCTTAGACATTAGAGAGATAAGTATAAATGTCACGATAAGTTAAATTCAACATATGATCTGATCAATATTTGAAGACGTCTTTCTCATTTGTATATCCGATACAGGAGAACTCAGTCGAACTATCTCGGGACCTGTATCAAGGAGTAACTCGGTGGAACTATCTCGGGACTCATATGCTCGATGGATAAGAAGTGGTACAGTAACTCGATAAAGTATCATGGTACTATACTACTTGGTAGTGAGTAACTCGGTGGAACTATCTCGGGATCCTACAATTTGGAATAAGTTATGTTCTCAAAGAATGTGAGAAGTGGTACAATTAACTCGGTGAACAATTTCGGGACCGTACCACATGGTATTGGTAACTCGGTTGAACTATCCCGGGACCTTACCATGAGGAATAAGTACTCGATTCGCTCGCAAGATTAGAATGGTTTGGTACTATCAGAAGGGTATAATATAAGGCTAAGGTTGCAATCGGATATTCATACATGGATGCATATGATTGATTGATTTGAAATGCACTGTAGTGCTGCAGTAGTGCTACAGTAGGGTAACCACTAAGATCAGTAAGTCATGTGGTAGGGTCGAGTCCTAGCATATGTATGAGATTGGCCAAACAATTTTATATGTTTGTTTTGACTCTGATTTGTAAAAGTGTTTTGAAGATGCGCTTTAAACTGTTTGTAATAATATGGAACGGGCTATTGCTAGATGTAACGTATCGCAGAGTAAGACCCAGATTCCAATGTAACGTTTTCAGGTTTTGAACAGACGTTTGTATACGTCTAACCTGATAAGGCTTTTACGAAAACGTTTTATGTATGAAATAGGATTTGTATGTTTGAATGTTTGCGAAAAAGTTTTACTCGTTTTTAAGGCTTGCTACGGGTTTTGGAACTACCATTCCCATTCCCTAGTGCCGGTCACGTCTCTAGATTTCTGGTCATGACACATAAGATCTCCACCGACCAGAAGATAGGGGGCATCAGGTCTCCACCAGATAGAACACAAAGGGCATCAGGTCTCAAGCTTGAGGATAAGAGACAAAAGTTTCCCACAAATGAAACATCCACATGATTGTGGACTCCAGATTACAAAAATAGACAAAAAGTACAAGGAAAACATGCCATTCCTTGCAAAAATTAAAATTCAAAAATGTATTCAAAATAAATAAAAAGGCGTTCTCAATACAATAACATCCGGAAAGTCAAATAAATACAAATACAAAAAGGTAAAGTCTACAATCGGAGTCCGACCCCAAGGACAACGACCCGGTGTCATCACACTCGCTCTTAGAGAGCCCATCACCATCACACCTAGGAGGCGCCTGACTAGAAGAAGAAGCATGGTCCCCGTTCCCACCTCGGCCTCCGAGCTCGTAACAAGCACAAGATACATAGTCCCCGCAACCACCACGACCTCTGAGTCCTTGACCTCCTCTCCTACCTGGAAAGCCAGGGAGAACATTGCTACTCTCAGTATAAGCCAGCTTCTTCCGCTACAGTCTACGGGTCAGCTCATCAACATAGTACAATAAGAAACTAGAGAGCAGTCAGGGCTAGAACTACATTCATGCTCACATATATGATAGAGTATATTGCATATTTCTATTTCTACCCCCATTTATGTAGATGCAGTATATAACTATCTCCCCAGGAAAAGGCTACATCAGCCAGTTGAATATCCCGAGACACCGGCACCTACAGAACACGCTCAGACAAGCATACAAAAGTTCCAGCCATAATAAAAACACAAGCACAGTGAACAGCACTTACATGGGTATAGTCAGCAGGCGCAAACGAGTGCGACATATAAGCGACAGGAATAGAGTCATGTACCAAGTAGTAATATCTGGCATCTGACTCAGAAGACCAGGAACTATGCCAGAAAAAGTGTCCTACCCACCAGTAGGGATCCGGCCAAGAGATCTAGGAACATCTATCCTAGCCCAGACAGCACGACCTTTATGCCTATCTTTTCCCTAATAGATCCACCAGACAGAAATTAGAAATATGATAATCAAGAAAAATAAAGGACTATGAAAAGGGGTACATACCTGCGGCCTCACAGCCGCATGTTAAACATGAGCGGTAGCAACTTCCAAAACCGGAAGCCTTGGCACACCTACCAGAGGCAACCTACCCAGAAGATGGAGGGACAAGAAATCCTCTCGATAGCCCCGTTAGGGAGCAGATACGAACTCTGTCGCCGGGTAACCACTAAGATCAAGACGTAGAGTAGGGGTCACAACGTCCCTCTCGCGTAGCATAGACAACGATGGTCCTCTAGGAATCATACGGGAGCTGGGTCTGAACCACCAGTAAAAGACACGCTCACCCAGAAACCAGGACAGACAATTCAGGCCATTCATCAGATAACGCATGCCCGATCTCTCAATAGCACCCTACGGCCAGTCAGGCCACTGAGCCCCCATAGGGATGTTCCACCAGGAGCAAACCTGCGAACAAAGAGAAAATATTAATATGAGAAGCAACACGTTCCAAAAAAGGTATTCAATGCACAAGTGAATAAATACTCACATCGATCCACGCCAGTTCATTCAACTGGGTCCGATACTATGTCGGGGCATAGTCCTAGAAATATCCTAGGAGCTCAGAAGAGGGATAACAAGTGCCGGAGCATCGCCAAAACCGGTCAAAAGGCCTAAATGGACTGCCCTGATATGTGAGAAACAAAAGAACATAAATCAGTAAGACAAAAGTAAAAATTACAGAATGAAAAAGGGTAAAAAGTTTAGACTCATATGCACGACCGGCAACATCCCATAGAAGGTCCTCCTCGAACAATCTGGTCCATACTCAAGTACGAATGAGCAAGTAGAGCAGACCCTTAGTCTTAGGTCGCCGCCAGGTCCATATCCTCCAGAGCAGGAAGCACGCATATGGGAAGTGTACTACCTGAGTTGCTAAACAACGTAGTCCCCAAAAGGTAGAAAATGAAATCCCTAGCCACCAAGTCTATCTCAAAACGGTTCATACAAACATACTGCATGTACTGGTCCCACAGCACAGTATACCCGAGAGTCTTTCGCTTCATCCTCAGGACAAAACCAAGAAACTTCCGAATATACCTATCTTTGTATGCATAACTGCAAATGCTAGCATCAAAGGGTACCGGCCGACCACTGTTGGCAAATAATCGCAAGTGTACAATATCGCGCAAGTAATATAACTTGGAAGAACAAGTATTGATCCCGCAGAGACAATGGACTTAATCACTAATTTCAAATATTCTTTAATCGGCTAGCTAGAAAAATCAATATGTTTTTGGAATTTAATTAAACTAATATATTGAGAACAAATAATAAAATATGATTTAAAACCATAAGATTAAAAGCTCAAGGATTGATAATCCCAAATAAATAAGTAAGATCACGGAATAGGATTTCTTAGTGATTTTATCGCGAATCGAGCTATTCTAAAGCACCGAATCCCGCCCTCTCAAGCCTCAAAGATCCGAATAAAATTACAACCTAATTAACTAACCAATTATTAACTCGCTCTCACAATATTAAAACTAAATTAAATAATCAAATTACAATTATGAAGTAAACTCAATGACTACCTAAATTCCAACCCGCTCTCACGGCGTTCTTCTCTAAGTTCTTAATTACATATGTCTATTTAATTAACAATCTCTCAATTAGTTAACTAAACACAAACTCGTGAACTAAGTAGCTAATTTAATCCAAGCAATAATATTAATAATTAAGACACGAATTAACACTAATCCATCCAATTCAAGTAATTACCAATTTATAAGTTCATATCAACCCTCGAACAAGGGTTTTAGTTACTCATATTAAAACTGTAACAAAACAAGAAGGATGAAGAAGAAGAAAGCATAATTAAACAATAAATACCGGAGTTGTCAATTTCGGAAAGAATCGTCTTGATTAAGCTTGAAATCTTCAACAATCGTCTTGTAGAAACTAATTATAGACTACTTATAAACTGCTGGATAAACTAAACTAAAAGCTATTTAATAAAAACTAAATTATAACTAGTGTAATCTAATGTTTAATTTTTTGATTGATAACTAATGCTATTACAATGCCTTTATATATTGGAGGTAGTCCATGAGTAATATTACTCCTAATACAAGTTGAAGTTGTATTAGGAGTTGCGTTGAAGTCGAAATAGGAGAAATATCCAAATTCAATTCAAATTTAGCCTTTTTCTCATGTCTCGTTCGAGACAATTCATGTCTCGTTCGAGACATGGCTTAAATTGAAGGTTTTGAAGCTTTTCTCATAGGAAAAAAACTCTCGGCAAGCTAAATTTCAAAGGTCTAGTTCGAGACCTTAAGTTCTCGTTCGAGACCCTAATTCCGGCTGCAAAACTACTAAGTTCAGAACTTCATAACTCGATGTAGAAAACTCCAAATGAGTCGGTTCTTGAACAGCTGGAAAGCTTAGGATGTCTTCTTTATTTCGTATGAATAACATGAAGTCAGTTGAAATCTTTAACTAATCCAAAATTGTCATTGAATGCGTCGGGTCAGATTTTCATGTGTGCAAATGTGCTTTCTTCATTCCCGAGCTTCACGACTTCGATATAATCCACGATTTATACTCTTTATTGCTCAAAACGCTCCATAATCACTAAATAATCCTTGAAACACTAACACACACCAGAAAGCATTAAAACACTAAATAATGTATGAATAATACGATAAAAGCGATTAAAGACGCTTAGAAACGACTCAGAATATAGGAGTTATTTTACTCCTATCAACCACCAAACGCCATCCTAGTAATCAGAGAAAAATCCAGAAGAGCGGCTGTCAACTCCCCTACATTCAGATGGAACGTTTGAGTAGTGTCAATCCACCGCTCCATCAGAGCAAGTAGTGAAGTGTTATCGCAAATCCTGGTAGCAGTAAACAAAGAACCAGCCAAGCGACCAAAGCCGACCTTATCAACCCGGACCCTGACTGACTCATGCATTCATACCAAATACGGGCATTCACGAACTTCCGAAAAGTACAAAATGGATCAGCGCCATGAAAACACAGAGAAAATCAATACCAGAAGTTAGAATCGCCAGAAAGCACAGAAGAAAGTAAGAAAACAAAGCCAAAACAACACACTATAGGTCGGTAGCGCCAATGCCACGGCGCCAATTAAGGGTGACGGGCGCGCAACTCCTTATGGTGCCCTCACCACCCATTTTTTGATTATCCGGGTCTTTTGTTTTACGTTCCGACACATTTCCGGGCCGATTGTGGACATTTTTCGGACATACGAACTACAAAATACCGAATCAAACAAAGAAAAGTTCAGAAAAATGTACCCGGGGATAAAATCTAAAGCAGATATGACGTTCCAAGTACAGCCAAGCGGGACATCTTAGCCCTCATCCAGTAAGGCAGAATCCCGAGAAGCCTAACGATCAGGATCTCTACACGGTTCGACAATACCCAGAAAGGCACCATGCTTCCAACCGGAAAACGTTTGTAAATTTGAGAGGATTGCAAAAGCTAGAAAGAGAAAGTTCTAGGAAAAGTGAGCAAAAGTAAAGGCTCCTTCCTAAGATTAAAAGGAATAATCTAATTCCAAAAATACTCGTATGCCCAAAAAAATAGGTACACATGAAAATGTTACCTCCAAACAGGCTAGAGCCCATAACCTTCAGAGTAGACACCCCAGAGGATGGAAATAAAATTACAGATGCCCAGAGGATAGAAGTAAGAAATACAGATGCCCTAGAAGATGGAAATCAGAAGTTTAAAAAACCTAGAGAATCAGGACAACATCAGAGGACTAAAATCGCCCTAGATAAACATTGTAACCCAGAGGATCAGAATTGCCTAGAGATTTAGTGGAACCCCAGAGGATCAGAACAAGCCCAGAGAATCAGAAAGTTTCCCAGAAGACGGGATTCAAACGACCAACAAGACATAACAAATCAAGACTCCACATATGGCATAAAGACGCCAAAGAATGGTAGAGAGACACTAAAATACGGTAGAGAGACACCAAAATATGGTATATAAACGCCAAAGCCTGGTAAAAAGATACCGAATAGTGGTAAAGAGACCCCGAGATATGGAATAAAGACGCTAAAGAACGGTAGAGATACACCGAAATAGGGCATAAATACGCCATAGAACGCTAGAGAGACACCAAAATATGGCATAAAGATGCTGAAGCAAGGTAGAAAGACATCGAAAGATTGGCATTAAGACGCCAAAACCTGGTAGAAAGACACCAATAAACGGTAGAAAAACACTAAATTCTAGTAGAAAGACACCAGCATCCGTTAATTATGGAATAATTAACGGAATCCAGGTACCTATTCAATAAGGTGGCCTTTGGGACGGCCAAGGGGATGTTGTCCCTTCTACAAACCTAAGAAGATCCGGACAGGATAATTACCAAGGTTCGAGCCATCGGATCACTCTCTGAATGGCTGAGAGTTTATAGCCCCATTCCACGGGGCACATAATCAGACAACCCAGGCTCAATGGCAACTGAGAAAACCTACTCACAACCAAATGATGAGTAGACCAGAACCAAGGGGGAATGAAGTCATAGTCATGCGCCACGACGGGTAATGCTCAAGCTAGGGCATTACCATTCCACTGGGCGAGCGAGTATCTCTGATGGTGGCCAGTATCCTTGTCGCTTGTCCCACAATAAGTCACTTTTATAACAAGAATTGACCTACTTTGTCAATTATCGCTAAAGAGGCGGCACACTATAGACACCTATTTTCCGGACAGGTAAAAAGTGATAAGGGGATGAATCGTCTAATGATTATTTTCAGAGAAATCCGTCCAGGTGAAGAGTTACAGATTTGCTTACTGGAATCTAAGTAGGCGTAATTTGTGCACAGCTGTAAACTTGGAGGATTAAAATGGAATTAGCTGTGAATAGCCCATAAAAGTCCAAAGTGATTGTAGTCTAAGTTCAGAATTTGGACTAATTACAATGTCTTAGAAGTTTATGCGCCAATTTGCAAGTTTTACAGACTGAAATCGACCATATCCAAACCCATAGGGTCTTTGTAGCCTTTTTTGACACTTTTAGGCACCAAAATTGACTTTTAGCACCTTTTTAATTAGCTAGCAAGCCAAAATTCGAATTTAATTAAAATAATAGCAATTTAAACCTAATCCTAATACCTATAGGTATATCACTTAACACTTCTTTAAACCTAACCCAAACTCTAGAAGGACAAGCCCGTAAATACACTTAAGCAAATCCTAACCCTAATTAGACCACTATAAATTCAACCTTAAGTCGGCCTGACTATGGGTCGCACACAAACCCTAAAAAATTAGAGCGGTGGCACACAAACTCTAGAAGACAAACAACAAAATTCGACCCCCCCCCCCCTTTAGAATAGCATAGCCAAATTTTTCAACACACACACAAAACCGCACCAATTTCGCGTCCTAAAAGACTAAAACACGTGTTAATTCTCCAAGAATGCAGCACAAGCATTATATTCGAAGCTGGATTTCACATCCACTTTGCCAGCAAACGAGCCAAGGACTCAAACCGGTAATTCTGAGGACCCTTTTATTATCCATGAATATATGCCAAAATAATCATCACATATGCTAAAATTACATGATTTAGAGTGTATGTAGTTTATTTGCCAATTTTAGCTATAAAATTACCATGCTAGACTTAATAATTTAATTGTTAAATTGCCATTAAATCACTGATAAGCATGTTAATTAATTGCTTATATGCTCAAATCAAGAAATCCAATTGATTAAAACCTCTAGAATGCATGATTCTAGGTGTTTTTAGCTATTTTTTCCATGAAAAATACCTAAAAATATTTGTTGTAATTTTATATTTTTTTGTCGAAATAACCATAAAATACTTAAGACTGTTGTTTTACATTTCTTGTTTGATTTTATGAGTTTTTGACTATTTTTGCATGAAAAACGGAGATGAGGTCCCAATTCATTTCATCTTTGATAAAAACAAACTAGAAAACTGCTGAAAAACAAAATGCCCATAACCGCCGTCGCCGCTCGATGGCGCCGCCGGTTACCAACTGCTAGCGCCGGCAGTCACACTGGCGCCAAGTTCTTCATCCATGCCTTCCCAAATTGCATTCCCAGATCTTCCAGACTCCTCCTAGAATTTCGAATTAGGTTTCCGGGCTCATTCTTGCTCGGCATTAGGCTCAGTTTAGACCCAGAAATATGAATTTTTAATTACTTTAATTATCCGCACTGTAACGGGCCAGAACCGATGTAATATAGACCCATAAGTCCAATAATATAACATAGTGTATAAACCGGGCCCACGAGCCCGAGACCCAACAAACTAGCAACTTCTAGAGAAGATTTCGGGTTAACCCAAATTCGGAATCGACTACGGATTGAACCAGTAGAACCAGATCAAAGAGACGCACAAATCTCATCATCTAACCGAGAATCCATTCCGACCAGTTCGATGGTCAAAACCCGCGCAAGTGCCATACACTCAAAGTCAACGAGATTAAAAAGCATCTCTAACCTTATATGTATACCAAACTGCCCCCGAGTATGCCTACAATGTTTTACCGCTTTCTAAAAGCATGACAATTAACTGGTTAAAGGATTAATTACATAAATTAGCCAATTATTACAATTCCAGCCCATCACCTAGACATCGTAGGACTGCCATGAAATGAGTAATAATGGTTATATTTCAAGACTCACTAATAAAATCAATCAATCAAACCTTTACATCCGGATTTAGGCTTTGTCCATGTAAAATATCTAGACCAGCCAGACTTTACTACTTGTTAGAAACCTCTAAGGTTCGATGAATGTTTAGGAGTACCTGCTACTTGCCTCAAATGCCAGTCCAGTCCGAGCCATGTGCGGGTCAAACCTGTTTGCATGCTTTCATACTTTTTTATTTCCAGCTTTCATATCTTGTGAACTGCATATACTATTAAGATGAGATTAATGTAATTATGTTCGTCAAATAAAACTGGTAACCGATAAGTCAAGCACACGAGTCTTGGGGAGATCTACGAACCAGGTCTTTTGCTCCGATGTACGGTGATCTTCTCATAAGCGAGTAAGAATACATATTCGGTTAAAAGGCATTTGGTAGTCTAACTAGATGGCAACGCCATTTTCAAAACCTATTTCAGATCGAGAAATCAGCCATAAGCCTTTGGCGAGCGGCCCCCAAACCTCGCTCCGCTTATAACTATATTGCTAAATCCTTCACTTTTACCTTTTAAATAAATCACCCTTCTCATATTTTTTTTATTATTAAAATGTATCTGGGTTAATCATCTCTTTCATCCTTCACTTCGCTTCTTTTACTTCTACTCATTTCTGTTTTAACTTTTATTTTATCCAAAGTAATTAATTAATTACTGTAATTCCAATAATTACGTATTATTTATGATCAAATAAATAATACCAATTTATGATATAACTATTCTTTCCAAGAATCTTTTATCAATTAATCTCGACTATTATATTAATTAGTTCCAATAATTAATACTACGGGACTTTAAACTTCAATTATACTTTTCTCTAATTATTTTCCTTAGTCCCGATTTCACTGCTTTTATTAAATTCTAATATCAAAATTTCCTTATTAGAATTTCAAAACGACCTACTCGGATTTTATTTTATTTAATCACTCTAATAATATCTTATTCTCATCACTCCGGTAGTTCAAAAGAAGACACATTGCCCATTTTAGCGGCGTCAAACTTACAGGGTATTAAAGTTACAATTTAACCTTGTAATTTATCACTCAAAAAGTATATATGGTTTATAATAAATACATTTGTGAAGGCCACATCTTTCGATCCCTCTCAAAGATATTTACAGTTATATTTATATAAATGGCCAATATTTATATTTACATATATATCAAAGGGTTAATGTCAAACAAATTCACGAACTTTACATGTTTTTTCATTTTAATCATGGAGTTTAAATTTTGTTATTTTCATGCACGAACTACCACTTTTTCCCAAATTCATACACGGTGATGAGGTGGCACTCATTCATTGGTGTAAAATGACCTCCACCTCAGCGAATTACACATATGGAGCCTTGACACCCCAGCACCGTGTATGAATTTGGAAAAAGGTGATAGTTCATGTATGAAAATGACAAAATTTAAACTGCGTGATTAAAATAAAAAAACCTGTAAAGTTCGTGAATTTTTTTGACATTATCCCTATATTAAACTATAGATTCCATCATAAATATACAAATACATTTATAAAATTAAAAATAAATGTAAAAAAAAATTGTTTTATGAGTAAGACGTATATTAAAAGCCACGAGAAATGACAAAACTGAAAACTCTAAACTTTTACACAAAAAGTTGCACAATCAAAAAACAATTTACTTGTTTTTAGAATTTATCCTGTTTGGCTACAGTATTAATCCGATATTTATTAGTTAGTTGTATTTGCTTAGGTGTCCTCTTATTTGGCATCACACTTTAGGTGTGTGATAGTTGGTATCTTAGATATATATATATATATATACTAGTTTTAGACCCGTGCGTTGCACGATTTTAATAAAAAACAGTTATTTATCATTGTTTCACAAATATCTATTGAAATAATGATAATTAGTTATTTTTTTCTTCATTCATTAGACTTTTCTTCACAACAAATTTAATTTTTCTTTTTTCAAAAATAATTTTATTAATTAGTAAATAAAATTTCATAGATCCATATAGATGAATGAAATAAAACGATAATAATCTGAGATATCTTATTTGTTTTATTAAAAATTGATCTCATCGCAACAATTATATTATATTAATAAAATCTGCACAACAATAAAAAAATTATAAATTCTCAATATTTTTTACATTGAAGGAATAACAATCCTTACCTGAGAAGGTGTAGAGATAAAATTTTTTATAAAATTATACGAATTTCAATTAATATTTAATGGATTAATTTAAAAAAACATAAAAAATATTAATAGTTATATAAATAAAGGTTACCAAATAAAATAAAGGTTTGCAATCTTAAGGTTAATAAGGTTAATAAATATAAGAATTTATATTTATATTTAGTGGAATAGTTTAGGAAATTGCAAGAAAGATAATTGTTATAAAATAATTAATACTCCATCCATTCCATTTTATTTATTATCTTTTACACTTTTTGATGTCTCAAAAAAATGTTATTTTATATTATAATTTTTTTATCCTTGATATAAATGAATTTGCTAGATATAAATTAATTACATATTTAACTATTTCATATTTTCAAGATAAAAAGGGATGTAAAAGAAAATTAATCTTATCACATTTAATATATTTTTCATGTGTTAAAATGGAAAAATGACAAATAAAATGAAAAGAAAAGAGAAAAAATATAAATTATCAAACATATAATTAATCATATATGTTAGCGATTTGCAATTATATTTATTATAAAATATTTATATTTAATAATGAATTAATAATATAGACAACTTGATAAATAAAATCATTAGTGCAAATCTTAATATTTGACAGATTTAAACATAAATTGACTTATTATAATTTAAATAGTTTACAATAATTTATTAAATGTATATTAGTATAATTAAATATATTTAAAATATAATATGATCAAATGTGAAAAGCTTTCTTCGCTCGGTTTTTCTTTGCCTCCCACTCTTTGTGGATATGCTAACATAATTATATTTATAAAAAAAGTACTACAATAATCAATGACATAATTTTATTGCAATAAAATAATCTTTACCGAGACCTACAATAAAGACCTAATAATTTTTTTTATTTTATTAGCTATAAATTAACCTAAACATATTTTCAGAGTACATCAAATAGTGAGAATTGCTAGCATAATAAATCATAATGAAGAAAATCAAAAGAATTTTAATTCTTAATGAAGTAGGAAAAAAAAGTATCTCACCAAAAAAAATGAAAAAAATAAAAAAATACCAATAACATTTAAAAAATATCAATGATCAGAGTCAGACTTCTTCGTTTTTTCAAGAAGATCTTCACTATAATATATCCAATTTTTTAATCGGATTGGAGATTTAAGTGCCTTTTCCACCTCTAGGACCACCTAAATCAATATTTACACATAATGATAATTTTCAAGTATCAATAAACTTTCGGCAAAAAAAAAAGTATCAATAAACTAACATATATTATGAAGCAATTACAATCACTAAATAACAGTATACAAATTTTAAATATAATTTTGCACAAAAACTTATTGAATTTTAGGATATGAAACACTTTAAAAACTCTAAAATTCTACATCTAAAACAGTGTTTCTATAAATCTATATAGATTAACGAAAATTTAAATAATCAAGATAAATACCTCTTTATTTCATCAAAAATTGAACCTGCAAAATTAACAACATGATGTTTATAAAAATCTAAAAACATTTTCTAGTAAAGAATTGAAATGTTAAAACTCACTTGAAAAGTAGTGAAGAAGAACAAAGATGTGAATATATATAATAGTAATTTATGGAAAAATCAAAAGAATTTTAACATTAATGACATAGTAAAATTCCTTTTAAGTTTTCAATATATTTATTACTAATTACTAAGGAAAAGGAAACGGTTTGAATTTCTGAAGATTACCATATAAATAAAAAGTCATTGTAATTAATTTATACATGTATACCTTTTTAAGTTATGATTATAAAATTTAGAGAAATTCTTATGTAGACTCGGTCTACCACGTCATCCGTGGACTACACCAATCATATCATAACACCTCATTAAAATGAGGGTATTTTTGTAATTTTGTTTGTTATTTGCATACACTTTTGAATGATGATATTATAAGAATACCCTTATTTTAATGAGGTGTTATGATATGATTGGTTTAGTCCACGGATGACGTGGTAGACCGAGTCTACCTAAGAATTTCTCTAAAACTTACTAATAATAAATTGGAAGACTAAGGATTTAAGCCTCCCGTTTATGTCTTTTTCATTCTTTTTTAAGTTATGGTTATAAACATACTACTAATGAATTGGAAGACTAAAAAAATTATTAAACCATTCATATATATACAATATTAGCATTAATTGGATATTTGTAAATGGAAGTTTTTTTAAGTTTATAGCAATTAAAGAAAAAAAATAGAGAGTGAATAAGTAAACCTTTTATGTTATAATTAATTGTTTCCATATTATAGTATACAACAATACAAATAAAGTTAATAAATACTAAATAAATAAAAATTTCATTTAACTTTATTGGATTAATTTAGGATATATAAAGAAAAATTAATTGTTTTGAAGTAAATAAATAGAAATAAAGGTTGGCAAACATATAATTAGTCAACCATTATTAGTGATAAAAAACGTTTTGTAAGTTTTTGCCGAAAATCATTACTATGAATTGTTTCCATAGCAAAAATAAATGTTATCAATTAATTATTTTCATATTAGTTTTTGTTTCTTACAAATTCCCATTAGATTAATCTGTGTATAAATAAAATTGACAAATCATCAATTAATATAGTAAAATTAGAAAGAAAGATTATTGACAAATCATCAAATATTGCCAAGTTTCTTAATTGTATGTTACAAATAATTGAATATTAGTTAGTATTGTCAAATATATTTTAATTTTATACCTAAATATTAAATTTTTATTGAATTACACACTCGGTGTTGTAAAATTACAGGGACATTTCTTTTACAGATTCATCTAGCAAGAAAAGATCCTTTGAAAAAATCATAAAAGACACAAATAATTATTAGTATTTAATGTAATTAATTTCCATTTACATACTATTATAAATGAAAGAATAAAAAAGAAGAAAATATATTAGAAAGAATAAAATGTGAAAACCAATTGGAACATGCCAAATGTCAATTTCTCAAATTATGGGAAAAAACATCCTGCTTTATATATATATAGTAGATATATCTTCTTCTTATAACAAGTAGTGTTATCAATTAATACAAAAAAAATTTCAAATTTTATTTTCTAAATTCTTTGTATGATTACTTCTTACAAAGTTTAAAGTCTAAATGAACTTGCAAAGTTTAACTGTTTTATAAACTTCTATGGTTTGATGTGGGGTTAATTACATATAAAATCACTACATTTACATGATTTTTCAAAAATAACTCGACTTTTAAAACGTGTCAATTCAGGGCATCACCTTTCATTTCTTTTTAAAAAGAACATGGACACATTTTTAGGTAAAATTTCACTGACTTGGACACCTGATGCGTCTGCCACGTCAGCAAAAGCGCTACTAAAAACTGCCGATGTTGTTTTTGAAAAGAAATGAAAGGTGGATCCCTGAATTGATATATTTTAAAAGTCGAGTTATTTTTGAAAATTCGTGTAAAGGTGGTGATTTTATATGTAATTAACCTTTTAATGTGTTATACTATTTTAAACGGATAATTATACCAAGAGCCGAAGCGAGTATTGAATAATGTCACGACACTAATAGAGTTGCATCATTGCATAATTATTTAAAGGAAGATAATAATAAAAGATTACACGCATTCTTAAGATATTCATCATTTGTATATATGAGAAAGAAAATGGTGAATTGTGACAACTCTTTGATGATAAGAGGTGTCATACCCTTTGTACACAATTATGTATGTGGTTTAAAAATTTAAAATGAATTTTATGTATGAGCCGTTTGTCTTTTGAAACATTCGGTTAAAAGAAAAATGAACTGTATGATTTGGATTTTGAATGTAAGTATTCTTAGACATAAACTCTGCGATATAAGTAAGAAGCTTAAAGATAAATAAAGTTGGATATCGAAGTGAGAGATGTTGACGAAATATTTGGAAGGCTATGTTTATGCCTTTTAACTTATGATAGATTAAATCACGTAAAGCATTGAAAACGTATGATTCTTTCGTCCGGCTTATAATGATTAATAAGTTTTATTGAATTCGACATAATTGGAATTACGCGCTTCGAGGTGATAATTGGTTGAATAAAAGTGATGATAGGTCAAATATGTGCTAATATATATGTTAAAGTGTAGACTTGAAATTGAGAATTGCGATTAAAAAGAATAAAAGGATAAAGAGACTAGGGACTAGTATGTGTGAAGTATAATATGTGTATTGCTAAAAATTGTGAAATACAAAAATTGTACATTGTTATATTTGTGTAGAATCCTAGCTAAAATCTTGCGATATGCGCAAAAAAAGATATAAGAATTTAAGACGTTGTACGGGTAGAAATGACAATGAAATGAGCAACAAGAACCACACAATTGTTTTATAGTTAAATTAATTATAATTCAAATCCGGTAAAACCCTTAAATCTGAACTTAAAAGGTTATATTAGTTCCCACAAGTATAAGATAATAAAAAGAATATTATAATTTTATATAATAGCCATATGTTCGATTCTATCTCCCGTCGTTGTAATAAAAAAATAGATTACATTAGTTATGACTAGAGGTGATACTTAAATTTTTACTAATGTGTACCATTAACTTTATTCACTTCCATTATGATTTCTTTAAAGAATTTATAACATAAGATTTTCAATTTTATGCTTAACGGTGTTAAAAAGCCAAATGTTTTTAGATATTTATAAATTTTCCTAAAATCTTAAAGCTTACAAAACTATTTTAATTTAATAATTTTATTGCCATTCTATCCAATTGTTTTCAGTCAATTTAATTCTCACATGTTGCGCCTTCACCCAATTATTATAAACATGTAATATTTTTTTTATATTCAGTAATGTGGAGTATTCATAAGGCATTATTGAAATATAGAAATTTTAACATAATTCTAACAGCAACAAATGACGCAAAATTTGAATAAATTCACATATTTAAATCAACCAGGAAAATAATAATAAATATATCAATAATATTATAACACAGTTTATTGTTATCAATGTTTTTTATATGATAAAATATTACTAACTATATCTGTAAATGGCGTGATATAAAAAGTTAATATAAGTATTGTTTATTTGGTAATGTTTCCATCATTTATACATATTTAATTGTTAAGAAATGTTTCATTTTATAAATTTATGTTTATAGTATCTAAAACTAAACATATATGCAAAACAAAAACAAGCAAATATAAATAACAAGAGCCCATAAAAAATTCTAGCATTAACAGCAAAGCAGAATTTGAATATATTAACAAATTGAAATTAAGTATGAATAAAAATAAACTATGTCCATCAAATGAGAAAAATGATGTTAAACAATTTAGCTAATTTTGATAAAATGTTTAGTACAAATAAAATGGAAGGAGAAATGAAAAATCACCGACCACTATTTAATAATATTAGATTCTAAGAATGACAAATAAAAGTTAAAGGCCATTTAAAGTTGCTTTTCCAATCAATGGATATTCTCAAAAAAAATTTCATAATTTGCTATTGGTGATTGTGGCATGTAGTTTTATGGAAAATAAAATAAACGCCGAAAATATCGGTAGTGGAGCTGTCGGAGAAAATAAACCAATGTAGCACAAGAGATCCTTCCGGATGTAAGGAACAAAACGCTAATTCATGGCATAGATGCTGTAGTCAAACTAAAAATTGCCGCATTATTGATCCTCCTCCAGGACATGGCAAGGAAACAAACAGTGGCATAGGGCCAAAAAGAACAGGTGGTTATTTTTTACTGTTCCACTTCATGAATGCTTAAAAATTATTTGCTTAGTATCTAATGAAAATGTTGGTTGATCAATTTATATTGTCCATTAATAGTTTTTTTAATAAAAAAAAATCAAATATTTTTCTCATTTCTTTTATTAAAATTATCTCTCTCTCTCTCTCTCTCTCTCTCTCTCTATATATATATATATATATATATAAAAACACAAACTATATATAACACCAGTGCTGGAGTCTCATTCACATTTACGTCAACGTTCTTTTTATTTTTATTAAATACAATTATTGATTGAAAAATTGTTAAGATAATTATTAGATTTAAATTACTAACTAAAATAAATGACTTATAATACTATGTTAAGATAATTGTCTAGAATTCTAACTAAATTGACTATTTTTCCATTAATAATATATATAATTATAAAATATTAAGTATTCATTAGAAAATGAAAATAAAATAATCGTCAAATACTCTATATACAGTGATTTTTTTTGTATGAGTAAAACTATATTAAAAAGGCATAAGATGTGGAAAAACCAAAAACCTATCCTTTCACACAAGAAGTGGCACACTCACATGTGCACACTAGAGTCTACGGGATAGATAAAGGGAAAGTCAGATGTTCGAGTATAAAATATACTAAGGATTCCTACAGAAATCCAAACCTGAATAGAAAAAACACCAATTACAAAATTTGTAATGAAAAACCGCCTTCCAGAAGCAGTTAAAGATAATCGCCTCATGACTTGCTAAAATATCTAAATAAATACGCCCGTTCCTACTCTTTTGAATTTCTCACACCATTAAGAACCATAATGTCTTCCATAACGTCACGTACATGCCACTGTCAATAATATTATGCCATTGGATTAAAAAGTCTGCAAAGCTCCTTGGAAAAGTCCAAAGTTTGCACACATTATCAAGTATACTACACCAAAAACTTCTAGCAAAAACACAGTGGATAAAAATATGTTATTGAGTCTCCACAACCCCACAAATAGAGCAAAGTGAATTCTCCATTATTATAATTGATCGTGTTGCCAAGAAATCAAGAGATGGAATTCTATTATGAAGAGCAAGCCATATAAAGAATTTAACTCAAGGTGGGGCTATTGATTTCCAGATTTGCTTAAATAGAATATTCACCATACATGTCACCATCGTGGTGGTCATTTCCTTGACAACTGGGTGGACAACCATTGGAGTAAAAATTCTATAGTAGCAAACCCGCTCCTAACAGAATGGTTGTCATCTTCATCAAAAAATAAAATTCCAGCAGCAGGTCTGTCAACTGCCGCATCAGCTACCACTGGAGTTGTACCTATTACAAGCAAAAAACAACATTCTGACCGTCAAAAGTGGTGGTTTGCAGTGCATACCTGTTACCAGCAGTAGTAACCCGTTGTCACGACCAAAATGATTGAGCCGATACCGTCGCTAGGGAATGGGAGTGTTAGCTCCGAAACCCGTAGCAAGCCTAAAACCATTAAAACTTTTTTGCAAATAAACAATCACATAACGATCATATATACGAAAGTAGTTATACTAACATATATACATATGTATACACTAGTCGGTCGATCAAACATATCGGCATATGACTTCCGTACCACATACATACTAGCCCCACGCTACTATGTACATACTAGTGTATCTAGGTCATATCACAGGTAACTAATGTTGTGACACAAAATAAATCTGACGTAGCCTAAAAAAAGATATACACAAACAACAGCAAGTATAAACAACACAATACATTATTGTCACAGGCCACGACTCTGTCAACTGAGGACTACTACTGCAGCTCTACGGAAGTCAGGAACTATACATGCAACTGAAGACTTCCGGACCCAAAAAGGTGGACTCTAGCCATGTTCAGACATTAAGCACCTGAAATAGTTAAACACAACGGGTCAGACTATACTGAGTGAGATTACATATTACTAACAGTATTATAAAAATAACATCGCATTTAAAAATAAAACATATATACAATTATACAATATAAGTCAAATATTTGATCCGATCGAAACCCTAATATTATAAGGATCCTAAACTATGTATTTCCTAGCATTCATAAGCCATAGCGATTGCTCAAATCCTGTTGGTAAGGTTCCGGGATAGTTCGACCGAGTTTAACCTATACCAGTACTAATAAACGATCGATCGATATGTGAGTTCCGGGATAGTTCGACCGAGTTCAACCTGCTAGACACAAGTTTCGAGATAGTTTGACTAAGTTTAATTTTGTGTCTAATACAAAGAAGTTAGTCTAGTTTTATTTGCTAAGAGTTATCCGACACTGGTGATCACATATCCTATTGCCACCCACGTAGCTTGTTCCCTCGGATCGCACACCAGATTCTCATACTTAAAAACAATCAATCCAACGATATACTATACTATACAATCAAATCATATAATATGCAATGCAATTGATTATATTATCTATAATATATCAAATAGCTCGTACAAATAATACAAGAAAGTAAAATGTAACTCACATGAACCGCTATCCAATCTACTACACTATCTATATGATGATCAAACCCCGCTAATCCAAGCCCGTCGACCTCGTAGCTTGCCGACATGTCTGTCACATATTTAAATCGAATACACGTTTAGTATATAAATGTGAACTTTTCATACCAAAACAAAACCCTAAGTTATAAACTTAGGTTGTCCCAATTCGATCCAAATATGGTTTGTAAATTCGATAATCTTCAATCACACTCTTACACCTGGTTAATTTCATTCGTGGTATTCAACTAATCGATTAAGCTTTGCTTAACGTACTTACCCCGAAAAAACTAACTCAAATTGTTAAGTTTAACGATAACTTTTCACGTTTTTGGAGTCTCCGAAATGATATCAGGTTGGGGTACGTCGTGTCGGCACGACATATGGGGATCCTTGGTTGTTGGGCACATAGTGCCAAGCTCTCTCATGGCATGAGACATGGTCTCACGTCATGAGATCTTGTCTCGTGTCGTGTGTAATAACCCTAAAAATATTAAAGCATCGGATTGTGCCACGAATCCAAAAATTTAGTAAATTTGGCCAAGTAGGTCGGGAATGGACAACGGTATAAGAAATTAAAATATAGAGTTTAAAATAATAATGGTCTAAAGAAAAGATTAGTATTATTTTTATAAATAAAAATTAATCGGAAAAGGAACTTCGAAAGTTAAGCTCGACGGTTAATTGGAAATTTTAATTTAAGTGTAAATTAACCGTTTCGAGTCAAAGTGGACTTTAAGGCACTTTGAGCCAAAGTGGCACTTTGGCCATTAAATAATCATAAAAGAGAAATATCCATCATTTCCCTTAAGCATGATAAAAGCTTCCTTTTCTCTTCAAGAAGGCCAAAGTGGCCAAACCCATGCCCTTCACCACCATCTTCACAATTCAACTCTAAACTCCGTGAAAATGGAAGCAATGAATCACAAATTGAAAGATGAACTAACCAAGGTATGTAATTTGTGATTTCCATAGATGGTTTGGGCAGATTGATGATCATAATTTCTACGGTTTATGTTATGAAATTGGGGATTTTGTTGTTTGAATTGTGTCAGGTGAAATGGAGCTTAAGGAGAGGCCATTAATGGTGGAAATTGGAGCTTGAACCCTCGGTCATGGAGCTTCATGAAGGTAACGAATTTTCTGAGTTTTGATGAATTAGGAATGATGAGTTAGATGGTTAATTGAGTTGTGTATTTGGCTTAGAGATAGATAATCATGGTGTTTGATGCTTGTTTGAGTTAGCATCATGTTGTATTGTGAAATTGATGTAAATTTGGCATGAAATGGCGATGAAGGCTTCGGCCCTTGACCTAGGGAGAGGATATGAGTTTAGTTAATGTTCAAGAACATGAATTAAACAGTACATAGTTGAACATTGATGGGCATTAAGTTAAGTTTGAATGTATGAAAGTTTGATAAAATTGGCAGAATATAGCACTACAGAACAGCTTAGTTGCGAGGATTATATCTCGGGCTATATAGCTCCGAATTAAGTTCCGTTTGTTGGTACAGAAACTTATGAGTGTTATCTATATATTTCTAATATAAGTTTTTTCAGATTCGGCCTCTAAGTGGCTCTAATTAAACAGAATATTACGTCGCACGTAACAGTTCTGAATTGTACGACAGCCGAAGGGATTAACTTCCGGGCTAGTTTCCGACATCTTCGGGTGCTAGTTTTAGTCTGAGACCGAAATGAAAGTCGAAGATGACATTCTGAGCTTTAATAATGTCTGTTTCGTTAATAGGTCATACTATTCTACGGTTAGCAAATGTAGTCAATTACTGGGTCGATAATATGACAAGTAATGCACTTGGTTACCTCTCGAGTCTATGTGTTTATCGAGTTAAATCTTAACTCGATATCTATATGATTTATCCTAGGTTCGAATAACGACCTATTAGAAGACAAGGAGCTCGGGGAGCTTACGCTAAAAATCGATGATTATGGATAAGAAAGCCGTGAGTTTTTTATGTTGAATGTTTACATCTAAAGTATTTTAAAATGCAATTCTTTTATGAAAATGTTTATATAGTTTGGATAATATAATTTAAATGAATTGCTTTTCTTTCAAATGCATATATCATGTTTTGAAACAAGTATATAACCGATGAAACAAACTACCTATTAGATGTCAATAGGCTGTGTGATCACCAATGTCGTTATAGTCTAGAAGTCTAAAGTATTTTGAATATAGTGAAGTATATGAAATGTTGTGTGTGAACCGTTTGTATGCGCATTGTTTGATTTGATTGTATTGAGACTGGAGGTTGAGCTCGTTTGATTTATCTCGTGCCATGGACCTAGGTCTAGTGGGTGAACTCGATAAATTATCTTGAGACCGACAAGTTGTGAAGAGAAGACGGTACAAGATAACTCGGTGACTTGTACCATTTTGATAATATGATCCGAACTAAGTATATGTGATAGGAGATATGTCTTACGACTAACACTAGGGTTTCATCTAGAATGTTTATACATGGATGAATTCATTTGAATAAATTATACATTCTTTGGAAATGTTTTATAAATACTTTGGTGTAAACTAATGAACTCACTCAGTGACGACTATCCCCCCCTCCCCATATTGTTTCATTTCAGGTGAGAGCATCTGAAGTGCCAGAGTTCCATTCTTGTTCCGGAAGTCTGTAAGTACAAGTAAAGAGAAGTCAATCAGTAGTGCTGCAAGTAGTCAAGTCCTAGTCTAGTATGTTATATGCACTTTCATAGTTTATGAAAACTATGTTTTAACCGTTTGAATGTTTCACCAATTGCCTATGAATGGAATTGGTTATGAATATGGTTTTTATAAGTTGAAACAGGGCAGTGCTTGAAATGAGGTATCACTCAGTAAGTCACTAGTTTCCAAAAAGTTTGTTTTGTATCAGTTTTAAAAAGATGTTGGTATACGTCCAACCCTGAAATGTTTTATAAAAAGGTTTTGTGTTTTGACTGGTGGAATGTGTGCGAAAAAGTTATGATGCTTTTAAGGTTGCTACGGATTTTGGAACATCGCGAGACCAGGCCTTGCGTCGTGACATCCGTGACATCGCGAGACCATACCTCGCGTCCCGAGACGTTGTCTCACGTCATGAGACAACATGATCAGTCCCTATCCCACGTTTTTCACCATTTTCAAACTTCGACATGCTTCTTAACCAATATCACACAAAACCCATCTCTAAAACTACCAAAAACGACTATAACAACGTGATTTAGGCAAGTTCGATTCAATAACGTCACAACATCAAAACTCCAATAAAACCTTAAAAACCGAAGCCAAAAACTCACTCTTACCTTTATATGAATCTTGGAGAAGATAGCGATCGAGTTTCTGAAGAGAACGGAACAAAAATCACGCGATTCGGACGACGAACGAAGAACCATAATGATCGCAAACTTTCTCTTCTATTTTGCTATCTGATGCTTTCTTGTTCTTGATCGTATGAATTCATATGAATTTGCTTATATGGCTTGGATAATTGTTCCTTTAGTGCTTCATTTCTTTAATCTCTACCATTTCTCTTTGTAACTTTCATTTCTAATTAAACGGTTCATTATTCACTTCAACTCAAATACATACGTATTACTTATACCAAATAAATAATACTAATCCATGACTACTATTATTTTCCGCCGATAATATTTTATTTGCAATTATTGAGAATTAATTTACTATTTACCAATTTTGGACTTAAACTCTTTTTTAATAACATTTCTTACCGTTTCCTTTAGTCCCAATTTCATTCTTTTAATTAAGTTCTAATACCAAACTTTCCGTGTTATAATTCTCAAAACCGACCTACTCGAGTCTTGTCTTTGTTAGTAGTATGTGCCCTATGACCATTTGATCGTGTATATTTATAGAACTAATCCCAATAGCAAAGATATATATATTTTATTTGAACTAAGTGTCTCATAGACTAAGTGTTCATTTATTACATATTGTCCTTATCACATTGTGATAAGAATATATTCTTAAGGTGTTAAGAATATGAGTGACATATTCTAATATACAAGCAATCTAAATAGGTTATTCACTATTGATGGGGTCCTACGAATAAGGGCATCGCATTATCTCGAAAAGATCGTCACCTCTGTTTATTTCCCTAATTATTAAAGAGTTACTAAGTATTGGAAGTAGTGAGTTTCATACTACTTGATGGGGATCAGAATAAACATGTGGACACTCAAAGGAGTTGAGTGAGTCAAATAAGTGACGCTAGATGACTTATACATGGTATTTCATCAAAGTCAATTTAATGTCATCTAGTTCATAATTGTACACATGTCCTTAGACTTGCGGTGACACTATCTTGTATATAGGTAATTAGAGTTTGATACTCATTATCCCTAGATCTTTCATGAGCTAGGATCGCGGGATGTGTTGGCTCTAGTTAGTTGTATATAGAAATAGGGGTTTAACCTAGAAAGGATTCATCACTCCGGATGAACGGAGACAAGATTCTATGCTATCTCAAATTGTTCTTGATAGATGATAAAACCTGCGCAGGTGTATACGACTAACATAGAAAGTTGTTCTAGTGGAAGTCATATTTATCACGAATTAGAACTAAGAGATGAGGTCATATGATCAAGACAAACAGTGTTTGACTTAACCGTGACACTAGTCGATATCAGAATCTTAGATGAAGGAATTTTGAGTGTACGATAATTATGAACATTGGTTCATAAAGAAAGCATCGAAACATTCATCTCTATTTGGGGGTCGTGATATGTTGCTAGACATCACTCACGATCTACGAGAAATAATAAATAATGGGATTTAATTATTTCATATAAGAAAGACGTTTCTTAAGACTCTCGTTGCCATATAGAAGTGAACCTAGTTAGTCACACACAATAGAGTGTGCAACCGATAGAGTTTACAAAAGATCAATTTCATATAGATACTAGCATATCTCGGAAATTAATCTAAGATGAAAAAAATGTACAAATTAGGGACTAATTTTTAAGAGTTATAAATTAGTAGGAACCTAATTGTATTTATCCAAGTTAATTAGGGACTAATTTATAAGAGTTATAAATTAGTAGGAACCTAATTATATTTTAACTAAATTTTATGATTAGAAGGCTTAAGTAAATAATTATTATAATTAATGATACTTAAAGCACTAATCTTAAATTAGTGGAATGATGATGCAATATAGTGATGTCATGGAGATGATGTCACAAGTGACACATATGTAACTAGGTGTCACATGGTGGCAATAGCTTAACTACATATGCAACACTTGTCTTGCCATGTGTCTTATGAACACTAAACCTCCAAGCCTATATATAGTTCATGGATGTTAAGGCAAAATACACACCATAAGAAACATCTCACTACAACACCAAGTTGTAGAGAGAGAAAGATACTTGAAGGAGTTCAAGTAGTCATCAATCACGGGAAAAACTTGGCAACGTTTTTCATACATCCGAGCAAGGACGTAACCACAGCGAGAGTTTGAGCTTAGGGCTGCTCGGCAAGAGGAACTCTTACAGATTACTTCAAGGCGAGGATTTAATCAGACGCATAATCGTATGGACGAGCTTGAGGTCGCCGTACTTTCGGGACCACAAGAATAGTTTGAGAATCGACATAGGTATTCTCCTTACGATTCCTAGATGCATGCTTTAATTACTAAATGATACGACGATCCATTTGTTATTAATATGATCAATTTCTGGATCCAGATTATTGGAATTTTGATTTTGAATTGAAATATATGATCCGAACACTCGCGCTCTGCTGTACGAACAGTCTTAATGTCTTGCTTTGATAATCTTTATTCTACTAGCTCTGGTTATCGAAAAGAGACAAATTGCCTACTTTAGCAACGTCAAGCTTACGGAGTATTACATTCTTCCCTCCTTATAAAAATTTGTCCTCGAATTTTCAAATAACTTATTAGCCTTTTGCAATACTTTCATTATCTTTTCGTAACTTCATACTTTATTCACTTCATGGTACTAACTGGCGCGTGGTATCGCGGTTTCATTTCTTATTCTAGTTGGAATCAACGTTTGACAAATCTCCCTTTGAAGTTTGTTTCTTATCTCTTATATTCCTTGCGTATCTATTCTTAATCTTCCGTGGTGTATATAGCAACTTAGACTTAGCAATTTGATACCAATTTGCAATTCTAGCACAACAACTATTGCTAGCTTGTCGATCCATCCTCTTTATGTCACCTCAATTCTGATACTATCTTTTATATTCTTCGCATCGTGGTTAGGGACGTGTAACCTCTGGATTCTGTCATTGAGTGGGAGTATACTTCACCGTTATCAATGATCGGGACTTCACCTCTTTCATTATTGACTGGGATTACTCGATCCATCGTTCAATTCTTAATGATTCTTCAATACTTGCAATTATAGTTGATTACTCATTTCTGGTGTAGTTGTTGTAACGTTCGCATCTTGGATGAAATGCTAGCTGTGATCCTTACATCAATAGTTGATCATCTTTGTCCTTAATGATCTAAGGTCGTACTCCTATTCATTTGTCTTTTGTTATGAATCTCTTTCTTCATGTATAACTGTCCTTTAACCTTTATTCTTGTTGATTTTGATCGTATCCTAACCGTTGTTACTTGTTTATTTTGATTTCTTGAACTACATCTAAGTAATGTGCTCATAGAGTAACCGAATTTCTATAGGATGTTGTAATCGTCCTCTTTTATCCACTAACTTATGATAGTCGCATACGTTGCAACCCTATCATGTTTGGAATCTACTTTATTTATATATGAATCGTTCTCGATTTCTATCTCACATAGAACAACTGTTGTTTCCTTAGCGTTATACTAACCAAATTTTTATTTAGTAAACCTTTGGTTTAACGGTCAACTTATATCACACACCTTATAAATACCTTCCTTTTAACAAGTTGTCACGACCCGAAATTACGAGCCGCAATCGGCGCTAAGGAATGGGAATGGTAGTTCCAAAACTCGTAGCAAACCTTTAAGAGCAGTTCGCAAACCATCTTGCAAAACATACATTCATACAAATACTTTTCATACACAAAACATTCTCACAAAACCTTTATAAAACATGACGTGTACAAATGCCTGTTCAGAAACCTGAAAACATTTCATAGGAACCTGGGTCTTACTATGCGATGTCCCACATCCTAGCACAGCCCGTTCGAAAACAAAGCAAACGGTTTTAAAAGCGGAAATCAAAACATACACTTACATATCAGAGTATGCACAAATGAAAACCGTTTTACAAATATCCATACAGAACTAGGACTCAATCCCTACTGCAGCACTACTGATCCTGTACATACAACAGACTTCTGGAACAAGAATAGATGTCCGGCTTCCCAGAACTAGACACCTGCACCAAACACTATTAGCGGGTTAGTCGAAACTGATTGAGTTCAATTAGTTTACAATTGCGTATTTAAAACGTTGAAATCAATGTGAAACCATCAAATTAAAATGCATCCATGTATGAGCATTACGAATGAAACCCTAGTCCATAAGACGTACCTCCTTTATCACGCATGCTTATCATTATCCTCTAATAAAATTGTATTGTCCAAATGGTACAAGTCCCACGATAGTTCAACCGAGTTACACTGTACCGTCTCTTAATCATAAGTTGTGGGTCCCGAGATAGTTCACCGAGCCCCTAGCCCGAGATAGTTCACCGAGTTACCCACTAGACCTAGGTCCTTGACCCGAGATAATTCCACCGAGTTCAACCTACGGTCTATCATATTCATATCCGTTTTCCATACAAAAAAATTCATACAAAACGGCTCATATCAACCTTTCCATATTCAAACGACAATAGACGTCTAGACCGTAATGACTATGGTGATCACACAACCTATTGACACCCAATAGGTAGTTTGTTTCATCGGGTCTATACTGGTTTCAAGTCATGATGCGTGCATTTCAAAAACAAGCATTCATTTGTAAATGATGCTATGCATTGTATATAACATATACGAGTAGAAGAAATGCATTTAAAATACTGCAAATATAAACATTCCACATATGTACTCACTGCTTGCTATCCCAATTCTTTAACCATTATTGCGTAAGCTCCCTGAGCTTCTTGTCCGCTAGTAGGTTGACTTGTCGAGCCTACAACAAACACCACATAAATATCGAGTTAAGATCTAACTCGATAAGCACATAGAATCGAGAATACACCTATACACAAAACTCCTCACGTCATCGCGTCTAACCCCAATACGTTCTTATATACGTGTTGGTATTTTACGGTTGCTAGTTGTAAAATAGTCCGGCCTCTAAACAAAACCGACATTCTTAAAGTTCAGAATGTCATCTTCGACTTTTGTTTAGGTGTCAGACTAATTCTAGAGGTCTCGCCCGTAAGTTAATAACTTGGGCTATCTACAATTGCAGAACTATTACGCGCGACAAAATGTCCTTCTCTTTTTGGACAACTCAAAGTACAAATCTGCAGAAACTCGAACCTAGACATTTTTAGCCAACACCTTTAAGTTTCCATACAATTAAACGGAACTTAATTCAGAGCTGTATTAAGCTTCCGTACAATTCCTGTTCTGCAGCGCAATATTTCCAGCAATTACATCAAATTTGCATACATTCAAACTTAACTCAACTTTCATCAATATTCAGCTATTACTACTCAAAAACTATACCTCTACACATCAATTGAACTTTATCTCATTCACTTAGCATAGGGCCGAACCCTATGTCCCTTATACAATCCAAGGTTTACTCATTTTCTTAACCATAAACCAATACAACAAGCATCATTCTTTTCTATCTCTATCAATTAATCAAACATCATCTTCTCTATGTCAATGTTGAATACCATAGCCCAAACTTTCAGAAAATTAAACTCACCTTGAATGATGATCCAAGCCAAAGATCAATCCTTCAAATTCTCCATCAAAAACACTCCAATTCTAGCTTATGACCACCTAAGGCAACATAAACACAAAATCCCCAAATTTCAATCACAAACCCTAGAAATTTCATCAATCAGTTCATTCAAAATAACCATTAAAATCATTCATTAGATACCTTACCTTGATTATCTCATGAATTGTGATGATTTGCTTTCAAAAAGAAGTAATGTTGATGAAGTAATCTCTTAGCCATAGAGGATAGGGGTTCACGTATAAGGAGGAGAAGAAAAGGAGAGCTTTTCCTTTCATTTTTCTTTTTATTTCTTTTGTTTTCTATCTTAATGATATAGGATACATAAAAGTCTTAATAAGCCCCTCACTTATGCCTCCTTATCTCTTTTAATAAGCTAAAAATTTATTTTAACTCACTTACTAAACCAACATACTTTATTATCAAAACGATTTCAGAAATCCTTTTTCGACAAGTCCTTAATTATTATTAATAATAGTAATTCCCATTTTGAATTATTATTATTATTTCCCAACATATTTTTAAAAATTCTAATGTCAGTGTCCATTTCCGACCTACTTGGTCAAAATTACGAAACATTAGGACTCGTGGCACAATTTTCTTATTTTAGAATTTTGGGGTTATTACACAAGTAGGGTGTGATACTATTAATATCCTTTACTTTCTTTAAATTTTTCGTTTCCTTAATCTATTAAAATCGTAGCGAGCTTCTCGTTGACTTACCCGTCAAGAATAGTTCACTACTATTCTTGAGTTCTTCATTCCATGTTGACTTTAATTATACGCTTCACATACCTCGTTATGCAATTACAGTTCAAACCTTTAGTTGACAATTTCGTCGATTCTTCATTGATTCATTTAGTGCCATACTTGAGTCGTCCTACGACAGATGACCAAAACAAGTTCTAATTACATCTTTCACGCATATTCCTCAACGTAAGAGTAATTGCAATTGTCTATTTTACAATTCTCCATTCATTATTTAGCTATATTTACTTAAATATCATCCTTGCTTCTTGTATAAATTTGAGTTTGTAGTTCATCATTGATTTTTTACTTCTTGTATAATTGTACGCGTCTTTCGATCCATAATTATATTTTATCTATCTCTAGGGGAGCAAATAGCCTTATTTCTCTTCACTTATGACACTTTTCATTTTCATAATGCTTATAGCATAATCACACTTTCCTTCTCGAGCAACTTTATATTACTCGTAGCGGTATCTTTACTTACTCCTCACATGATTTCATCATTATGTTTACTCTACCCTTTGCATTGTAATCATTGCAAATTATGTCTTCTCCTAGACAACCATGGAAAACTTGTTACTGTTTCTCCTATCATATCTCGTCCATTCATTAATTACTTGTTCTTTCTTCGATCGATTTAATCCATTATCATCTTCTCCACATATAGTGCCATCTTCTTTCTTCTTCTCGTTCTTCTTATTAGTGCTTTCTTTCGATATCTTTTTTATTAGCATCATGTTCTGTCCATTTCTCCTTGTTGATGTTTGGGGGAAAAGTTCATATTACTCTTCTCGATCCTTAAGATACTTCATATCTCCTAACATATTCATTACCTTTATCGTTATATACTTCTGATACCTTGACTATTGACGTCAATCTTGAACTTTCATCACATCTTTCTTTTTAATTTCATTCGCCAATCGTCCGTATAACGTTGGATCCTCCTCTTTTAGTTACATTCATCTTTCGTGTCTTCATTTCCTTACTTATCGTCGCTACATGTCGTACATATCTTTCTGACATGTATATACTTTGGCTGACCTTCCATAGTCCTTAGCCAAACTATAACTTTCATCCTCTTGTTTTACTCTTTCGGGTCATACGCCTCGTTACTTTTCATCTTTCGTTTACACCCAAATTTCTAGCGATATCTTATCCCCATCTCATCGATTCCATAAGAACATCGTTATCAACATGGATTAATTCTTTTTATTGGGATTTATTTTAAGATTCTTAATTTTTACTTATTGACAATCTTTTATTATTTGTCACAAAGTTTTACATCTGAGTTTACTCACAAAGCAGATACGACTTCAAAAAATCAAATTGGCTTGCCAACTTTTCCATCCTTCTTTCACTTCAAATACTTATTTTAAATCGTTTGAAATCATTAGTACAATTGTAGCTCAGAGTGATGACACCTCTCATCACCAAAGAGTTGCTCGATAAAATCATGATTTCTTCAATATTTATACAAGTATGATGCAAGATCTACATTTTGAAAATCATTCTTTTTATAGATATTATATAGATAATAATACTTGTATGCATTGCTAACGTGATTATGACATGCCATATGCGATGTCTGAGCACAATTGCACTGTAAAAATCATAGGGTTTTCATATATTTTGTAAGATAGTAAGTCCCTCTAGACTACACACTCTGCGGTAATATAGGCTTTTTATTATTAATTATTGGAGTGTATTATGATTTCGATATCGATATTTTCGCTATCCGCTAACACTTACCTAAGTGTTTCGCGACTAACACTGTTCTTCTTCGACATCCACAATCCACTTACTCGATCACAACTTATATAACATGGCCCTTAGGCACACGTATCAATCATTCACAACGATTTTTCCTCGATAATCATGTTATCCTTCGTAGTAGTTAAAACATAATATAGGAATTATGTTTCACGATAGATTTATTATGTGTTTTTAACTTAATTATTATTCTAGTAATTTTGTATAAGTGTTTCTTTCTTAAGCGGGTGATACTTGAAATCTATCTCTATCGGCATTAGCTACACTACACACTATTCTATATATGCATCCTATCAATCAAATTCTAACTATGCAATACACATATAAATGCGAAACAATACAAAATATAAGCATACAAACACACAAAGGATATCGATCATATCATACCTGGGGGTGCCTGATGTGGAACGCTAGGCTCTTTAATCACCATAGCGGAATGTCGTCCCCTAACTCTCCTCCTAGCATTTGCCCCACCTATAGGTACAAACAAAGGCTGGTTCCAAGTAGCACGAGCGCGGTTTCTAAGAACTGGATAAAACTCGCGCCTGATCGATATCTATCCCACGAGACCTAGAAGACAGCGATCCATAATGCTCATCCACATGGCCGAACAACCCAACAAACTTGGGTCCTAAACCCTTAACATACCTACGGTTCGCCTCCTCATTATCCCTATTCAGCTCAGGAATCTTCTCAATCATCCGCAGGAATTCCATAGTATATGCTCTAATTGAGAGCATGCCCCTCGAATAAGAACGCATCTGTCTCCTAATCTTCTTCAGGACAGCCTCTGCCTGACCATCTCTCACAGCTGCATCCTCTCTCAAACTACGAATGTCACGACCCGATTTCCATCTGAAACTCGAGCCGCGACCGACGCTGGGGAATGGGAGTGGTTGCTCCAAAACCCATAGCAAGCCTAAAAACCTTTATAAATTTTTCGCAAATCGAGACCATACATCACGTATGATCTGTTTTCAGAAAATACCGTTAAAACCCCGATTGTATTTTAAGAAATCAGAGCGCAAACATTTCTGAAAACTGGGTTCTTAAAGCCCCGATTGTATTTCAAGAAACCAGAGCGCAAACATCAATCTCATATGATGTACTTGCCCTGTTTCCTATACAATCCTAAAATGCTAAAAACATAAAACCAGTGTAGCTCTCAAACAACTGGTCATAGCATTTTAGAACACACGCATCTTTTCAAACATATATTATATACAGTAGTTCAATTAGAGTTTATCAAAATAGTTTGAACTACTGTAAACAGAAAGACAGACTTCCCGTACCAAACTACTTGCAGCTCTAGAGGTATGGTGGACATTGACTTTCAGAATTATTATGGAAGTCCGACCTCAAACCTTGATAACCTGAAAGGTAAACATTGGAGAGGGTCAGAAATATAAATATTTCTGAGTAAGTCTATAATGATACTATTGAATATTCAAATCGCAAATACATGTAAAATGTTACCAATCAATTGATCCAGATGAAATCCTACAAGGAAGACTATTGTATAGGTATCAGTCTATACGACTTGGGCCTTAGAGCATGAACTAAATCAGTGCCGTCTAATCCGGGTGTCTGGACCGTAACCATGAAACTGCCATCACAGTATTACCTGTGACAGTAACCGTTACTGCCATCTCGGATTGTTAAGTCTTTGTCGCTAGCACTTCCAACGTCCAATGACTTAACTGACCTCTAGGTTAGTGATAGACTCATATCGAGAAACACTACTGGTGATCACACATTCCTATTGACAACCAATAGGAAGCTTGTTCCAATGGATCTTTCTTGGCTAATTTCATACTATTGCGATTTATAATTTAAAACACTTTTAATGTAAATATTCAAAAATAAATACCACAAAGTAAAACTCACAAAACAGATGTCCCCCAAAAGCGTATGCTCCTGCTAGCCCACGATAGACTTTAATAATCATTGTCTATAGATGACTTTTTTTATAATATCTAACTCTATTAGATATAAATTTATAATCCATTTTCCATTTATCGATTTAATCAATCAATAAATTAATTAAAACGTCGTAACGTTTAATAAGCCAATTATTTTTTATTTTATTTCTCTTAATCGGTTTAAATAACATATAACTTAATTAAAACGTCGTAACGTTTTAATAATCTGAATATCTTTACTTTAATATTCTTTATAATATTTGAACGTCCAAGCTCACGTTTTATTAGTCCATTTAAATTACTTTTGGATCGATTAGAACAAACCGGATCAAATCAAACCAATTAAATCGAACCAGATCTAACCGAACCCATTTAATCAAATCAGATTGAACCGAATCATTTTTGGTACAATGTCCAAATTAGTCCCCTCGGCTAACCTACTGTGCATCTGCACAGTAGGTACCGTTCGCCCGCAGAGTAGAAGTCTACTGTACGTTCGCACAGTAGGCTTACTGTGCGTCCGCATAGTCTATTGTACGTTCGCATAGTAGGCTTACTGTGCGTTCGCACAGTTTAGCTAGTCTGCGTTCGCACAGTAGCTCACTTGTGCGTACGCACAGTAGCTGTGCGTACGCACAAGTGTGTACAGCCACAGAACATCTGTTCCAGGCCTCCCCGACCCACTTCTGAACTCGTATCTCAATCCAAACATCAATACGACACTAAACTCAATCCAATTTCGCAATTTAAACTTTAAATCGATTCGTATTCAATCGATTCGATACGGTCGACGTTATAATAATAATTATAATCCAATTTATAAATAACCGAATTCAAAATAGCGGTTATTACCTCGAATACGTGCGGATTATCGAAAAAATCGAAGTCAGAATCGCGACATGGATCGCGTCGCGATGAAACCTAGCTCTCCGCACACTGAGAGCATAAGCTGCTCTTCATTTCCTTCTGAAATGAAGGAAATGAATCACTGTATTCATTTGCAAAGCAAATGAAATATATATATATACATATTGGCTAGAGTACGTTTTACTACTAGCTCAATCATGCACTTTAACTCTGATTTTAATTAGTCGACCGTATCCTAAAAGGAGACTAATTCCGAATTTCACAAAACTTTATCCAAAAATCTAATAAAATATAAAACGAATAAAAATATAATTTTTATTCGCATCCGGCTTATATTTTATTTTTAATAAACCCCAAAAGATTTATTGGGTCTAAATCAGTCCCGCATGACTAAAATTACTACGTGCAAATTCCATAAAAACTTGACGGTAGCTTCGTAAAATTATTTCACGAATATTGACACCAAAATTATTTGTTCGGAATTTATAAATTATTTTATATTACTTTGGAATAATTAATAATATTTAATAGTTAAAAACTGAAATTAATTAAAGAAAAGAAATCAAGGATCAAACCTTACCTTTTTTTTTATCAGAGGTAGACCTATTTTAGGATTAGTTGTTAGCGGGGGTTAGTGGGGATTAGTATGCATTTTATAAAGTTAAATCAGGCAAACCACGACCTGAGGAGAATCGGGGTTCGAACCCCCGACCTCATGCCGCCTCAGATTCTTTTCATTTCTTTTTTTTAAATTTTTATTCTTATATTATTGTTAATATATATATTTTTATATATATTAACTTATATCTTTAATTTAACGTCGAAACTTTCGAATTTCGACATTTTAACTTTGAGATTTTATCCAAAATAATAAACTCTTCAATTAGAGGGTATATTGATATATTAATTATCAATATATTTTTATATACGACATTCAGCCGTATTCTCTATTCTATTAGTCTCGTTCATATCCCTTTATTAAAATTGATATTTAAATTTTAAACTCATATTATTTCGATATACTTTTAGGGATACTTATAAATTAAATTTACGTATTCCCAACTAATAAAATCTTTACATGTGGCTTATAAAAATACGGGGTATTACAACGATACCTATGTACATCAGCCTAGAACTGTTCACCTCTATACTGTTGAACATCATATTCATCGGATGGGTCTTCCTCTACTGGATCTTCTTCAAGCGGATCTTGCTCAGCTGTGCTTCCTCTGCTGGCTCTTCTTCACTCTCCTCATTATACTCTATCTCGGGTGAAAGAGTCCTACCCCTAGCCACAAAAGACCTATCACTGTCTGACATAAAACCATTTTGATGGATATCAGGTGATCTCCCAGTGTCAGTGTGAAATCCATTCTAGAGGAGATGGTCCGCCAACTTCGAAATAAAACCCATTTTAAAAGATATGAGGCACTTCCTCGTCTTCCGATACAGCATGTGGCTGAGCTGCGTTTTGCCTAGACATGCTGAATAAAAATAATCTTAGGTGTGAAATACAGTCCAAAACCAATTTCCATAATAGCTGATAACTTAACTTGTGATACGAATTATATACTTAAAGCCCAAATAACCTATCTATGAACATGACAGACACTTAAGCATTTCTCACACATACACATTCTATATAACAATAATAACTCACAAAATCAAACGAGTCAAACAATTAGGGTTCGACTCTATAGTTGCAGTCGTTCCTGGGTTACCTAATGACTGAGTGCCCAAGGTCAAACAACATATTCACAGACTGGCAATGGTTTCTTCGACCAACTACACTCAAAATATATACTAGCAGCGGTAACTGGACCGACTGCTCTGATACCAACTTTGTCACCATCCAAATTATTGAGCCGAGACCGGCGCTAGGGAATGGGAGTGGTAGCTCCGAAACCCGTAGCAAGCCTAAAACCATTAAAACGTTTTTCGCAAATAAACAATCACATAACGATCATACAGACGAAAGAAATTATACAAACATATATACATATGTATACACTAGTCGGTCGATCAAACATATGGGCGTATAACTTTCGTACCACGTACGTTCTAGCCCCACACTACTATATACATACTAGTGCATCTATGTCATATCACAGGTAACTAATGCCGTGAAACAAAACAAATCTGACGTAGCCTTGAAAAAGATATACACAAACAACAACAAGCATAAATAATAACACAATACATTGTTGTCACAGGCCACGACTCTGTCAACTAAGGACTACTACTGCAGCTCTACGGAAGTCAGGAACTACACATGCAACTGAAGACTTCCGGACCCAAAACGTGGACTCTAGCCAAGTTCAAACTCTAAGCACCTGAAATTGTTAAATACAACGGGTCAGACTATGCTGAATGAGATTACATATTACTAACAATATTATAAAAATAACATCGCATTTGAAAATAAAACATACATACAATTATACAATAGAAGCCAAGTATTTGATCCGATTGAACCCCTAATCTTATAACGATCCTAATCTAGGTATTTCCTAGTATACATAAGCGATAGCGATTTCTCAAATCCTGTTGGTAAGGTTACGGGATAGTTCGACCGAGTTTAACCTATACTAGTACTTATTATAGATCGATCAATATGCGAGTTACGGGATAGTTCGACCGAGTTCAACCCACTAGACATAGGTTCCGGGATAGTTCGACCGAGTTTAACCTTGTGTCTAACACAAAAGGTTAGTCTAATTCTATTTTCTAAGACATACCCGACACTGGTAATCACACAGTCTATTGAAACCCAATAGGTGACTTGTTCCCTCGGATCGCACACCGGATTCTCATACTTAAAAACAATCAATCCAACGATATACTATACAATCAAATCATATAATATGCGATGCAATTGCTAATACTATCTATTATATATCAAATAGCTTGTAAGAATAATACATGAAAGTAAAATGTAACTCACATCACTACTAAAATACAACATTTTAGCGACGGATTTTTCCATCGCTAAAATGCCGTTTTCCGTCGCTAAACCGTTTAGCGACCGATTTGCCGACGGATACAATCCGTCGGCATACGTGGCGTCGCTAAACGGTTTAGCGACACCCCAAACATTTTCGTCGTCAAATGGAGACTGTCCGTCACTAAACACGTCGCGGGGCGACGCGGTTGGCAACGGCAGGGGACGCATTTGGCGACGGATATATCCGTCGCCAATATCCGTCGCTAAACGCACCTTTTTAAAGACGGGTTACGTTTAGCAACGGATTGCCGGGAAATGGAAACTATTTTGGCAGAATTTTTCCGTTTTCTGGCTTTTTAATTAAATATAAACCCTGTTTAATAACACACAAATTGTAAAAAAGATTAAAAAACACTAAAAATACTAAATATATATATATATATGTATATATATAACGTACGATACATCAGAACTGTATACAAAAACATTGCTACACTATAGTACTACAAGTCTGTGGTGTTGTCATCTGTGACACGTCATCAAAAGCCGGTGAAGGTGGAGGTGATGGAGGAGTGGGTAGCACATCTCCCTGGGGCCGCTGCTGCATCTGCTGCATCGCCGCTGCAACCGCAATCTGGACCTGATCACGGATTGTATCCGCGAACTGAGCGATGAGATCAGTACGGAATCTCTCATCGGCGGCTAGCGACACGGTCTGAGAGGAGCGGTCGGGTCGTCTACTAGAAGTAACCCGCTGAGAGGCGACGAACTCAGAACCAACTGAGCTTAATCCGTAGACACGCCGCTTCTTCACCCCCTCAACAGCGAGATAAACCTGGTTTGGGTCCACTGGGGTAGATGCAGTACTCCCCTCGGCTGTCTGTGTGGCATCCAACATCTCCTGCTCAAACCGCTCCTACAAAAACAACGTAAAACAATTAGTTAAATATGAATTCTGATGCTTGTACAACTAAAACTTTAACGTTATTTTTAATAAAAATCCGGCATCATTTCGTTTATAAAATGAACATCACCCATTTTTCAGGGAAATCCTGCAAACTTAAAATTGTACAACATATCACATATCAACAACAAAACCACTTAACTCTAAAAAACAGCAAAGTTACTTAATTCAAACAAAATAGATTACGCGATTCAAACAATTAACCTATTATATTCAAACTATTTAACTACTCAAACTATTTCAATACTAGTTTCAGACAATAAATTTTAAAGAAATACTTACAGCTACAATCCTCGCGCGCTCGTCCATGAATCGTGCCGGGTCAGCCTTCAGAGTGTGCATCCGCTTGTGCACCTCAGCATGTGTCGGCTCATGCCCTAGCTCCCTAGCCTGCCACACAAATTTAGTAATTTATAAGTTCAATTAACAAAAAAATATAACACAAAATGCAATAGTAATTAAAATAAAGGAAATATAACAAAACAGCCTTATGCTTCAAAGCAGACATCGAGCCTCCGGTATGTCGAACCGGTCCAGTACCAGCTCCGACCGTCTCGCTCATCCGATTGGCCCGCGCCTGGGCCGATTTCTTCTTTGCCTCATCAGAGTCCCAAACTCTCTTCCAGGCCTGCCACACGTCGTCTGTAATAGACACAGCTCTCCCACGAGAAGTCTTGTAGGTGGACAGCCTGTCAGAATACCGGTTCGCAGCATACTTCTCGAAAGTACTTCAGATGACTCGTTCCTCAAATTCGTCCTCCCAAAAGAATTTTTTCAGCAAAAATGTTAATTTTAACAAATTAATTAAACTAATAAATATAGATAAAAAATAAAATTTTTTAATTAAATTACCTTAAACTCCTCGAAGTAAAAAGAAACAGCTTCCTCAGGCAAAAACCTCCAAGCGATGCGTATTGCCCACCACCGACTCTGGAAGATTTCCAGCAACTCTCTAGATACCATGCTTGTATCGAGCAACCTGTTCCTGTTTCTCGTAAATCACTATGACTTAGAAAAATATTATATATAACACATTTATTATTAAGAAATACAAATTTTTTATTTACCTCTGTGCGTTGGGGATGACTCGGATTCTGACACTGGCATCTGTAAACCAAGGGTGCAACTAGAAGGGGGGGTTGAATAGTTGCTAATTAAAAACTTTTGCGGATTAAAACGATTGGCAACTATGTTTTGAGAATGGTAGAGAAGTAGACACAAGATTTTATAGCGGTTCGGTGATTAACACATTCACATACATCCACTTCCCTCAAACTAGAGGTTTCCACTAAACTTGGAGTTTTGACAAGTTCACTCCCAACTTAGGTTTTCCAAGGCTAAATCCAAACCAATACAAATGCTTGGTTTTTCGCAAAGGGCAAAACTAACAAAACCAATAACAACTCTAGATTTTCACTAAGGCAAATCTAGAAACCAAAATAACTACAACAATTGAGTTTCACGGGCTAACTAACAACCAACTAGTTTTGAAAAGTTTTTCACACAAGTAGTTGAAGTTTGTTTTGAGGGTTTGAATGCTTAAGTTGTTAACCTTCATACATACATAGAGGTATGATATTTATAGCCCTCAAAACAATCTTCCCGTTACTCCTTTTGTGTGACCCAAGGAGCAATAAAAGCAGCATTCCCAATAAAGTGAAATGCTGATGAGTTCGTGGTTGCCAACTATAGTTCGCGGTCGCAAACTATGATTTTGGAAATGGCCCAACGGCTCTTTTTGCTTAGGTGTCATCTCTTTATTGGTACAAGATATGACCGTTATTCTTGTCTTGTTGTCATCCATACTTCGCACCCGCGAACTCTATGCTTCGCGCTCGCGAGTTGGTTCGCTCCTTCCATTATAAAGGTTGGCACCCGCGAGACATCCCAGTGAGTTTTGCTGTTTGGAAAAGTTGGCACCCGCGAACTAGAGTTAACGGTCGCTAACTATAGTTCGCACTCGCCAACTTTGTCTGGAACTCTTAAATTCCAAAACTTGACTTTTTGCTAGAGGGTGCTATAATCATTCCAAGTGTTCTATAATGTCTCTGCACACTTAATAAAAAGGTTAGAACACTTTGTGTTGATTGTCATTATCAAAAATCAAGGAGATATTGAATTGGATAAAGGCCAACATTCTCCCCCTTTTTGATTTTGACGATCAACTAAAATAAATGGCCAAGTGTATAGTGAGAGTTCAAATTGACTTTGGCTCCCCCTCAACTTAAGCACATAATTGAAATGACTTGAAAAGTAAATAAGTTAAGCACTTAGTCATTTTAGCACCAAAATAGAGAAATATGAAATAAAAAACATTTTAGCACATTCATGTGATGTCATCATATGATTTCTCTCCCCCCTTTGTCAAAAGAAAAACGTAAAACAAGAATATATGACTAGTTTGAAATAATTGCAAGAGAGAAAAAATAAAAGTAAAAAAAAATTAAACAATCTTGTAAAACACTTTAGACAAGATAATAATGAGTGGACACAAAAGAACAATTATGAATCAAGGGAGATAAAATTGAATTGCAGATCATAAAGTCCAAACATTTAACATGCATAAACACTCAAAACAAGAGCTAACACTTTAACAAAAAAAATTTCAAATCGATTGAGATCATTTTGCAAAACAATTACTCAACACTCAAAACTGAGAGCCTCTCAATTGATCATTGGCTCTATTTGAGATAGGTAAGCAAGATTATTAACGGCTTTAGATCTAGTAAATATATCTTGTTGAAATCCGCCAATTACTTGCTCCTTCGGGTGGTTCTTTGATGTTCTTGAGACTTTTGGTTGATCCACACCTTGAGGCACTTCTTAATCCATTTGAACATCATTTTCAATATTTGGCTCATTTGAGAGAACCTCCTCTTTATTGATGTCACATGAATCAAAATGATCTACAATATAATAAACACCTTTCCCATCAAGTGGATCATATTTATCAAAGACCACATATTTAGATTCTTCAACAATCAAGGATGATTTGTTAAAGACTCTATAAGCCCTCTTTCTTGTAAAATAGCCTAAAAATATACCTTCATTTGAATTTGAGGCAATTTCATTTAGATTATTCTTTATATTCAACATGAAGCACTCACACCCAAAGACTCTAAAATAAGAGATATTAGGTACACCTCCCATCCAAAGTTCATAAGGAGTTTTATTCAAACAGGGTCTTTTCAAAATACGGTTTTGAATATAGCATGAAGTATTAATGGCTTCCGCCAAAAATATTTCGGCAAATTATATTCACTCAAAAGAATTCTTGCCATTTCCACAAGTGACTCATTCTTCCTTTCAACTATCCCATCAAATTGGGAAGATTTTGGAGAAGAGAGCGCAAAGGAAATATCAAGATTTTTGCAAAACTCTTCAAAGAGTGGATTTATAAAATTTCCAACATTATTACTTCTTATGCTAACAATGAAATAACCCGTTTCATTTTGAACAAATTTTGAAAAACTTTTAAAAGCTTTAAAAGCATCTTCCTTATGAACTAAGAATATTACCCAACAAAATCTAAAGTAATCAGCAATTAAGACAAAAGTAAAGTGCTTACCACTTAAACTTCCTATGGAAGATGGTCCAAAAATGTCCATATGAATTAATTGAAGGGGAATAGATGAGTTTACACCTTTCTTTCCCTTGAAAGATGATTTGTGTTGCTTCCTACTTTGACATGAAGAACAAACTTTGTCCTTTTTCAAGAGATATATCCGGAAGTCCTTTCACTAACTCTTCATTCTTCAAGTTCTCAATCAACTCCATATTTGCATGAGCAAGCCTTCTATGCCATATCCATGGCTCATTCTTGATAGTCATAAGACACTTGAAAGTATGGTTAGAAGTTGAGTTTAAATCAATTGTGTAGATGTTGTCATTTCTTTCTCCCCTAAGGATTGTCTTGTTATCACTCACTTGAATGAGGTAACAACCCTTAGAGTCAAAAGTGACCCTTAACCCATTGTCACACAATTGACTTACACTTAACAAGTTGTGCTTCAATCCATCAATTAAAAGAACATTTTTAATACAAGAGGATGAACTAGAAGACTTACCAACTTTACCTATACCCATAATTTTTGTCTGAGCATTGTCTCCAAAGATCACATGGCCACCATTCTTTGCTTGAAGTGTTGTGAATAGTCTTGAATTTCCGGTCATATGCCTTGAACATCCACTATCCACACACCATGATTCATTTCCGTTGATGGCCTTGCCTTTGCCCTATTATATAAGTTCAACCAATTTTAGGTACCCAAATGTACTTGGGTCCTTGTGGGTTAGTATTAGAGCCATTCAAATGAACCATGTTCAAATGAATTTTTCTAATATAGCATCTACCATTTGTGTGCCCAACTTCCATACAATAAAAGCATTGAATAGATGACTTAGCCTTCTTAGGCTTGAATCTCAAGGCTTTAGGAGATGGTTGATTACCATGGTCACAAGAACAACATTTATGAGGTTGTCTTGTGTAGGTGTAAGCATATCTAACCTTAGATTTTTGTCCCTTGAGGTTAGAGTCTCTAGGCTTAGCATTCTTGAGAATGCTTGTTCTAATAGCTTGGGCCCTTGCACTTATAGAAATGCTTGGCTTAGGAGCTTGAGGCTTGTCATCCTTAGATGCATTAGCCTTAGCCTTTGAAGTACTATCATCCTTCTTAGTCATTGAAGGACTAGAGGATGTACACTCCATAAGAGGATCCACATCAATATGAAAAGATTGAGTGGTCCTAGCACTCTTAAATGAGATCTTAGGAGGACGAGATGATGAAGAACTAGCTAAATTTCCCAAATCTTCTTTTGAAAAAATAGTTGATTTTTGATGCTTGGATAAAGAAGATTTGTACTCATTTACTTCATTCTTTAACTTTTCATTTTCCTTTTTTAAAGTCTCATGGGAAGTAAAATTTGAAGCATTGATTTGAAGTAAAGATTCTTGTAAAGCTTTATTTTGTAAATTCAAAAAAAATTTGTTTTTGAAAATCATTAAGCTTAGCATCAAGAATAGAAAATTCTTCTTTAGTTTTTGAAAGCTTTCTTTTATAATCATTTACTTTCTTAGCCATAGTTTTCATCATTTCAACCTTCTCATCATCACTATCACTACCATAATCCGAAATGAGAGGAGCATCACTTACCTTGGAGGTGGTTTCTTCAAATGTCATGAAGCATTGAGTGTTCTCTCCTTCATCACTTTTAGGATCATCCTTAGTTGAGTCATCATCCCAAGTCTTGTGAATTTTCTTCTTGTTCCATCTTGTAGAACCTCTTTTTGAATTAGGATATTCATTTCCAATATGTCCTTTTACTCCACAATGAAAACATTTCATGTCTTCTTTTTTGAAGGCTCTTTTATGGAACACCTTCTCCTTTCCATTATCAAGCTTTCTCTTAATAAGATGTTGTATCTCTTGATGAAAGATTCCATCTCTTGATCACTTACATTCTTCTAATCATCATAGAATGGACTTCTTCGAATGTAGCTTGAATCCTCCATTGCACTTGGATCTTTGAACTCTTGAATTAAGCAATACTAGAGTACTAAGCTTTGATACCAATTGTAAACCAAGGGTGCAACTAGAAGGGGGGGGGGTTGAATAGTTGCTAATTAAAAACTTTGCAGATTAAAACGATTGGAAACTATGTTTAGAGAAGGGTAGAGAAGTAGACACAAGATTTTATAGTGGTTCGGTGATTAACACATTCACCTACATCCACTTCCCTCAAACTAGAGGTTTCCACTAAACTTGGAGTTTTGACAAGTTCACTCCCAACATAGGTTTTCCAAGGCTAAACCCAAACCAATACAAATGCTTATTTTTTCACAAAGGGCAAAACTAACAAAACCAACAACAACTCTAGATTTTCACTAAGGCAAATCTAGAAACCAAACAAACTACAACAATTGAGTTTCACGGGATAACTCACAACCAACTAGTTTTGAAAGGTTTTTCACACAAGTAGTTGAAGTTTGTTTTGAGGGTTTGAATGCCTAAGTTGTTAACCTTCATACATACATAGAGGTATGATATTTATAGCCCTCAAAACAATCTTCCCGTTACTCCTTTTGTGTGACCCAAGGAGCAACAAAAGCAGCATTCCCAATAAAGTGAAATGTTGATGAGTTCGTGGTCGCCAACTATAGTTCGCGGTCGCGAACTATGATTTTGGAAATGGCCCAACGGCTCTTTTTGCTTAGGTGTCATCTCTTTATTGGTACATGATATGACCGTTATTGTTGTCTTGTTGTCATCCACACTTCGCACCCGCGAACTCTATGCTTCGCGCTCGGGAGTCGGTTCGCTCCTTCCATTATAAAGGTTGGCACCCGCGAGACATCCCAGTGAGTTGCTGTCTGGAAAAGTTGGCACCCGCGAACTAGAGTTAGCAATGGCCAACTATAGTTCTCACCCGCGAACATAAGTTGGCACTCGCCAACTTTGTCTGGAAGCCTAAAATTCCAAAACTTGACTTTTTGCTAGAGGGGTGATATAATCATTCCAAGTGTTCTATAATGTCTCTGCACACTTAATAAAAAGGTTAGAATACTTTGTGTTGATTGTCATTATCAAAATCAAGTAGATATTCAATTGGATAAAGGCGAACAGCATCCAAGACTTCCCCCTCAACAGGCTGGCGCCGAGCTCGAGGTCTACGAGGTGCTGGAGCTGGCTCCACACCCTCCTGCGCCTCAGCCACCTCTGGAGGAGCTGCCAGGTCGTCCTCCTCCTCAACAACAGCTAGTGTGGGGGGCCGAGTCCGGCCTGTCCCACTGGCACTCCTCCCTCGCATATCTGCAAATAAATCAATATTAAACACATAACAGATAAACATATACATATAAATCATAAAACAAAATAAGTTTTTGAATAAACATCTGAGATATAACTACCTAATACAAAATTTACCTACTAATCGTCATCGTCTTCAAGTATATCTTCTTCGTCTGATATTGACGGCACTTCTTCTTCGTCCTCCACCTCTGGAGGAGCGAAAAACACATCTTTTCTTTTGTATTTTATTTAAGTTTATTCAATCTATTATAATTAAAGAAATTTAAAAAAAAAAGTAAACAACGATACTTACTTGTTGTAGAGCAGAACCGCAACAAAAAAGGGAAGTAGAAGGTATAAGATCGACTATCAACAACCGCCAAACGGGACACAAAACTACAGTAATATATTCAAATCATTTTTATTAGAATACTAAAAAATTTCCCTTTTCAATATTTAAGTAAATATATGGTTATTATATTTTTTTAACACAAATTCGGCAACATTTCGCCTAAAAATGAGCATCACCCATTTTCAGAGAAAGCCTGCAAGCAAACTAATTTTTTCCAAAAATATCCAACACACAATTTCAACAACCCAAAAAATTAATTTTACATTATAATGATAATTAACTATAATTGCTTACTATAATCTATAAAAAACGTATTTCTTACTAAGTTATATATACTTTAAAAAAATAACTAACCTAAATTATATTTATTATAACAATTTCCATTTAATTATTATAATAAGCAATAAACTAAAATCTAACCTAATTCTATTAATTAAAATCTAACCAAATTTTTATAATTATTGAAATCTAACATAATTTAAACATATTTTAAATTCAACAAAATATTCCTAAACTCAAAACTCTAAATAATCTAAAAAATTCAAATTATAACAAATAAATTCTAATCTAATTAACAATTAATACAAATTTAAAAATAAACTAATTTAAGTTTACCTAACTTGAATTAACCTAATTAACAATTATAACCTAATTAACAATTATAATTAACTTATATTTAATTAATTAAATAATTAATAAATTACTAACATGTTTTTGATAGGTGGCGACAGTGGAGGGCGGAAGCAAACAGCGGCCGGCGGACAGAAAATGGCGAGGCAGTTTTACACTGCCATTTTAAAAAAAACTTAGTAAACAAAAAATAAAACCTAATTTACATAAAACCTAATTTAGTAAACAAAACCTAAATTGATGCACTTACCTGAGACGTAGGCGGCGGCGCGGTGGGCAACAGACGGCGTGGTGGGCAGCAGGAAGCTTGACGACGGCATGGTGGGCAGAGAAGATGAGGGGATCCGTCTTGACGGCAGCAGAGGAGAGGAGAAGCGGCGGTGGGGAAATGGCAGAAATGAAGAAGAGAAGAAAAGGGCAGCGGTGGAGAAATGACAGCGGAGGCAGAAAATGAAAAAGAGAAGAAAAGGGCTGAGATTAAAATAAATTGGAAGCAGGAAATGAAGAAGCGCGCATAAATTGTTTCATTTTAGCGACGGATCACTCATCCGTCGCTAAAATGAAATTTCCGTCGGCAAACGATTAATGAAACGCAGCGTTTTCATTAATCGGTTAGCGCAACGACGGAAATTAAAATCTGTCGCTATTTGGCGACGGATTTTAATTTCCGTCGCTACATTTAGCGACGGACTTCACGGTCCGTCGCTAAATTGTAAGTATACTGTCGGGAAATTTGGTGGGTGAAAGCCCGCCAAATTTTCCCCTGTTTTGGCGACGGACTTATGATCCATCGCCAAAATCCGTCGGGAAATAGTAGTTAGAGACAGATTTTGGATCCGTCGCTAAAACACAGTTTCCTAGTAGTGCATGGACCGCTATCCAATCTACTACACTACCGATATGATGATCCAACCCTACTATTCCAAGCCGTCGATCTCGTAGCTTGTCGATATTTCTATCACATATTTAAATCAAATACACGCTTAGTATATAAACGTGAACTTCGCATTCCTAAGCAAAACCCTAAGTTATGAGCTTAGATTGTCCCAATTCGATCCTAATATGGTTAGTAAATTCGATAATCTTCAATCACACTTTTACATTTGGTTGATATCATTCGTGGTTAAAATAATCGATTAAGCTTTTATGTACTTACTTCGAAAACCTAACTCAAAATGTTAAGTTCAACGATCACATTTCACGTTTTGGGAGTCTACGAAATGCTATCGTGTTGGGGTACGTCGTGTAGGACTTTGGCACGACGTATGGGGGTCCTCGATGGCTGGGCACATTATGCCAAGCTCTCTCACAGCGTGAGACATGGTCTCATGTTGTGAGAGCCTGTCTCGCGTTGTGAGAGCCTGTCTCGCGTCGCGAGACCAGGCCCCGCGTCACGAGACATTGTCTCACGTCTGGAGACATAGTCTCACACCGTGAAACAACATAATCAGCCCCTATCCCATGTTTTTCACCATTTTCAAACTTCTGAACTCATTTCGACATGCTTCTAAACCAATATCACACAAAACCCATCTCTAAAACTACCAAAAACGACTAGAAGGGGGGGGGTTGAATAGTTGCTAATTAAAAACTTTGCGGATTAAAACGATTGGAAACTATGTTTAGAGAAGGGTAGAGAAGTAGACACAAGATTTTATAGTGGTTCGGTGATTAACACATTCACCTACATCCACTTCCCTCAAACTAGAGGTTTCTACTAAACTTGGAGTTTTGACAAGTTCACTCCCAACTTAGGTTTTCCAAGGCTAAACCCAAACCAATACAAATGCTTAGTTTTTCCCTAAGGGCAAAACTAACAAAACCAACAACAACTCTAGATTTTCACTAAGGCAAATCTAGAAACCAAACAAACTACAACAATTGAGTTTCACGGGATAACTCACAACCAACTAGTTTTGAAAGGTTTTTCACATAAGTAGTTGAAGTTTGTTTTGAGGGTTTGAATGCTTAAGTTGTTAACCTTCATACATACAAAGAGGTATGATATTTATAGCCCTCAAAACAATCTTCCCGTTACTCCTTTTGTGTGACCCAAGGAGCAACAAAAGCAGCATTCCCAATAAAGTGAAATGCTGATGAGTTCGTGGTCGCCAACTATAGTTCGCGGTCGCGAACTATGATTTTGGAAATGGCCCAACGGCTCTTTTTGCTTAGGTGTCATCTCTTTATTGGTACAAGATATGACCGTTATTGTTGTCTTGTTCTCATCCATACTTCGCACCCGCGAACTCTATGCTTCGCGCTCGGGAGTCGGTTCGCTCCTTCCATTACAAAGGTTGGCACCCGCGAGACATCCCAGTGAGTTGCTGTCTGGAAAAGTTGGCACCCGCGAACTAGAGTTAGCAGTGGCCAACTATAGTTCTCACCCGCGAACATAAGTTGGCACTCGCCAACTTTGTCTGGAAGTCTAAAATTCCAAAACTTGACTTTTTGCTAGAGGGGTGATATAATCATTCCAAGTGTTCTATAATGTCTCTGCACACTTAATAAAAAGGTTAGAATACTTTGTGTTGATTGTCATTATCAAAATCAAGGAGATATTCAATTGGATAAAGGCCAACAGCATCCAAGACTTCCCCCTCAACAGGCTAGCGCCGAGCTCGAGGTCTACGAGGTGCTGGAGCTGGCTCCACACCCTCTTGCGCCTCAGCCACCTCTGGAGGAGCTGCCAGGTCGTCCTCCTCCTCAACAACAGCTAGTGTGGGGGGCCGAGTCCGGCCTGTCCCACTGGCACTCCTCCCTCGCATATCTGCAAATAAATCAATATTAAACACATAACAGATATACATATACATATAAATCATAAAACAAAATAAGTTTTTGAATAAACATCTGAGATATAACTACCTAATACAAAATTTACCTACTAATCGTCATCGTCTTCAAGTATATCTTCTTCGTCTTATATTGACGGCACTTCTTCTTCGTCCTCCACCTCTGGAGGAGCGAAAAACACATCTTTTTTTTGTATTTTATTTAAGTTTATTCAATCTATTATAATTAAAGAAATTTCAAAAAAAAGTAAACAACGATACTTACTTGTTGTAGAGCAGAACCGCAACAAAAAAGGGAAGTAGAAGGTATAAGATCGACTATCAACAACCGCCAAACGGGACACAAAACTACAGTAATATATTCAAATCATTTTTATTAGAATACTAAAAAATTTCCCTTTTCAATATTTAAGTAAATATATGGTTATTATATTTTTTAACAAAAATTCGGCAACATTTCGCCTAAAAATGAGCATCACCTATTTTCAGAGAAAGCGTGCAAGCAAACTAATTTTTTCCAAAAATATCCAACACACAATTTCAACAACCCAAAAAATTAATTTTACATTATAATAATAATTAACTATAATTGCTTACTATAATCTATAAAAAACGTATTTCTTACTAAGTTATATATACTTTAAAAAAATAACTAACCTAAATTATATTTATTATAACAATTTCCATTTAATTATTATAATAAGCAATAAACTAAAATCTAACCTAATTCTATTAATTAAAATCTAACCAAATTTTTATAATTATTGAAATCTAACATAATTTAAACATATTTTAAATTCAACAAAATATTCCTAAACTCAAAACTCTAAATAATCTAAAAAATTCAAATTATAACAAATAAATTCTAATCTAATTAACAATTAATACAAATTTAAAAATAAACTAATTTAAGTTTACCTAACTTGAATTAACCTAATTAACAATTATAACCTAATTAACAATTATAATTAACTTATATTTAATTAATTAAATAATTAATAAATTACTAACATGTTTTTGATAGGTGGCGACAGTGGAGGGCGGAAGCAAACAGCGGCCGGCGGACAGAAAATGGCGAGGCAGTTTTACACTGCCATTTTAAAAAAAAATTAGTAAACAAAAAAAAACCTAATTTACATAAAACCTAATTTAGTAAACAAAACCTAAATTGATGCACTTACCTGAGACGTAGGCAGCGGCGCGGTGGGCAACAGACGGCGTGGTGGGCAGCAGGAAGCTTGACGACGGCATGGTGGGCAGAGAAGATGAGGGGATCCGTCTTGACGGCAGCAGAGGAGAGGAGAAGCGGCGGTGGAGAAATGGCAGAAATGAAGAAGAGAAGAAAAGGGCAGCGGTGGAGAAATGGCAGCGGAGGCAGAAAATGAAAAAGAGAAGAAAAGGGCTGAGATTAAAATAAATTGGAAGCAGGAAATGAAGAAGCGCGCATAAATTGTTTCATTTTAGCGACGGATTACTTATCCGTCGCTAAAATGAAATTTCCGTCGGCAACCGATTAATGAAACGCAGCGTTTTCATTAATCGGTTAGCGCAACGACGGAAATTAAAATCTGTCGCTATTTGGCGACGGATTTTAATTTCCGTCGCTACATTTAGCGACGGACTTCACGGTCCGTCGCTAAATTGTAAGTATTCTGTCGGAAAATTTGGTGGGTGAAAGCCCGCCAAATTTTCCCCTGTTTTGGCGACGGACTTATGATCCATCGCCAAAATCCGTCGGGAAATAGTAGTTAGAGACAGATTTTGGATCCGTCGCTAAAACACAGTTTCCTAGTAGTGCATGGACCGCTATCCAATCTACTACACTACCGATATGATGATCCAACCCTACTATTCCAGGCCGTCGATCTCGTAGCTTGTCGATATTTCTATCACATATTTAAATCAAATACACGCTTAGTATATAAACGTGAACTTCGCATTCCTAAGCAAAACCCTAAGTTATGAACTTAGATTGTCCCAATTCGATCCTAATATGGTTAGTAAATTTGATAATCTTCAATCACACTTTTACATTTGGTTAATATCATTCGTGGTATTAAACTAATCGATTAAGCTTTTATGTACTTACTTCGAAAATCTAACTCAAAATGTTAAGTTCAACGATCACATTTCACGTTTTGGGAGTCTACGAAATGCTATCGTGTTGGGGTACATCGTGTAGGACTTTGGCACGATGGGGGTCCTCGATGGCTGGGCACATTATGCCAAGCTCTCTCACAGCGTGAGACATGGTCTCACGTTGTGAGAGCCTGTCTCGCGTTGGGAGAGCCTGTCTCGCGTCGCGAGACCAGACCCCGCGTCGCGAGACATTGTCTCACGTCTGGAGGCATAGTCTCACACCGTGAAACAACATAATCAGCCCCTATCCCACGTTTTTCACCATTTTCAAACTTCTGAACTCATTTCGACATGCTTCTAAACCAATATCACACAAAACCCATCTCTAAAACTACCAAAAACGACTATAACAACATTCTTTAGGCAAGTTCGATTCAATCGCAACGTCACAACATCAAAACAAACAATAAACCCTTAAAAACCCCAGCCAAAAACTCACTCTTACCTTTATATGAAGCTTGGAGATGATGAGATCGAGTTTCTGAAGAGAACGGAACAAAAATCACGCGATTCGGATGCCGAACGAACAAACCCTTATGATCGCCAACTTTCTCTTCTATTTTTTTATTTGATGCTTTCTTGTTCTTGATCATATGAATTTTCTTATATGGCCAGGCTAATTGTTCCCTTTAGTGCTTCATTTCTTTAATCTCTACCATTTCTCTTTATAACTTTCATTTCTAATAAAACGGTTAATTATTCACTTCAACTCAAATACATACGTATTATTTATACCCAAATAAATAATAATAATATATAATTATTATTATTTTCCGTCGATAATCTTTTATTTGCAATTCCCGAGAATTGATTTTTTATTTACAAATTTGGGACTTAAACTCTATATTAGTAACTTTTCTTACTGTTTTCTTTAGTCCCAATTTCATTCTTTTAACTAAGTTCTAATACCAAACTTTCCGTATTAGAATTCTCAAAACCGACCTACTCGAGTCTTGTGTTAATTTCTATCTTCGATAATCTTTATACTAATAGCTCTTGTTATCGAAAAGAGACTGATTGCCTACTTTGGCAACGTCAAACTTACAGAGTATTACACATGTTGAGTATCAGGCCTATTGACAGCCACATCCAAACTGTCACAACTCGATTTTTGAATCGCGATCGGCACTAGGGAATGGGAGTGGTAGCTCCGAAACCCGTAGCAAGCCTAAAACCACCATATCTTTTTCGCAAACCAACAAACATATAGTGACCACATAAACGAAAGAAAGTATACAAACAAATATACATATATACACTAGTTTGGTCGATAGAATACATAAGGGCATATCACTTTCGTACCACGTACTTACTAACCCGGCGATATACAAATATATACCAGTGTATCTAGGTCACATCACTGGCAACTTGCTCCGTGGAACAAAACAACGTCTGATGTAGCCTACAAAAAGATATACATATCTATGAGCGGAGCGATGTTCGGGGGACGCTCGCCCAAGGCTTATGGCTGACTTCTCGATCTGGAAATGGTTTGAAAAATGGAGTCGCCACCTAGTTCAACTAGGAAATGCCTTTTAACCGACTGGATAGCCTTACTCGCCTCTGGTAAGACTATTGTGCATCGGACCAAAGACAAGGGTTCGTGGACCTCCCCGAGTCTCATGTGCTTGGCTTATCTGTTACCGGCTTTATTTTCTGGACATATTCGTTTTATATCTCATCTCAACAGTATATGCAGTCCACAGGATATGAAAGCTGTAAATAAACAGTGATGAAAGCAGTAAACAGGTTTGACGCGCATATGACTCGATCTGGACTGGCATTTGAGGCAAGTAGCAGGTACTCCTAAACATACATCTAACCTTAGAGGTTTCTAACAAGTAGCATAAGTCTGGTTGGTCTGGATATTTTACATGCACAAAGCCTAAAACCTAATGTATAAGTGTGATTGATTGATTTTATTAGGTTATCTTGAAAAACCTATACAACCGTTACTACTTTTTCATGTTAGTACTACGATGTCTAAGTGATGGGATGGATTTGCATTAATGGGCCAATTTTGAGTGATTAGTCCTTTAACAGGTTAATTATTGGATTTGGATGCCTTTGGAAAGTAGTAAACAGTATCAGCATGCTCAGGGGCAGTTGGATATACATACAAGGTTAAAGATACTTTTAAACCTCGTTGACTTTCAGTGCCTGGCACTCGCGCGGGTTTTGACCATCGGTCTGGTCAGATCACGAGAGTTTTGCGTCTCGTTGATCTGGTTCTACTGGTTTGATCCGGAGTCGATTCCGAGTTTGGTTGGCTGGGCAGATTACAATAGCGGGCTTCGAGGCCCTAAAAACATCGGGTTAAGCCCATTTACTATTACAAACAGGTCCTACAACTAAAACAATATTTCTGGAATCAAACTGAGCCTAATTCGGAGTCCGGATGAACCCAAAAACGCGCTTGGAAGTTTGGATCGAAGTCTGGAAGATCTGGGAAGCAAGTCTGGGAGTCTGGGAAAGGAGAAGCACGGCGCCAACTTGGAGTGCCGGCGCCGGCAGTTTAAGGCGGCGGCGCCGTCGGTTCGTTGTGGCGGCGCCGTTGGTCACAGCAGCGGCGGCGGCGGTTCGTCGACAGCAGTTCTGGGTTTTTTATTTCGCTTCGTTCTCACTCGTTTTAGCTCCGCTTTAATGCAAAAGTAGTCAAAACCGCATAAAATCGAACAAGAAATCCAAAAAACACATAATCAAAGTGTTTTAAGCTCATCTACTCGAATTTATTTTTCTGGGCAGCAACTATTTCTAGGGTTTGTTCATATCAAAAATCATTTAAAAACACCTAGAAACATCGATTCTAAGGTACTTAATCTATTGTTTTCTGATTATGAGCATTAAAAACAACTAATTACAGTGATTAACATGCTTTTTCATCGAATTTTATGGTGATTATCGAAAGCATCGAATTAATTGATTAAGGCTATTTTATGGCAAATAAGCAATCTTAAGCTAAACATGCATCCTAATGTTCACAAATACATCAATTATGACAATTATACATGCAAAATATGGCAAAATCAAAATAACAATATAGAGGGTCCTCAGAAATACTGTTCCGAGTCCTTGGCTCGTTTTCTGGTAAAGTGGATGCGGAATCCAGCTTCGGATCTGTGCAGTGCTCGCGTTCTTAGAGAATCAACACGTGTTCAGTGTTTTCAAGACTGGATTTTGTGTGTGTGTGTGTGTGAGGTGGATGAATTCTACTGGTAAATTTTAGGGTTTATGTGCCTCCCTTTGCCAGGCTGGCTTAAGGCTGTATTTATATTGGTTAATTAGGTCTAGGGTTAGCTTATGTGTATTTACAGGTTCGTCCTAGCTAGAGTTTGGTTAAGGGTGGAAGAAGTGTTAACTGATAAGTCTAGATGCATTTAGGATTAGGTTTTAATTATTTAATTAGGATTTTATTTATTTAATTCGTATTTACACTTGGTGGCTAAGTAAAAAGATTCTAAAAGTCTATTTTGGTGCCTAAAACTATCAAAAAAGGCTACTAAGGTCCTATGGGTTTTGTCAGGGTCAATTCCAGTCCGTCAAACTTGCAAATTGGCCCATAAACTTCTAAGATATGGCAATTAGTCCAATTTCTAGACTTAGATTACAATCTCTTTAGATTTTTATGGGCTATTCACGCCAAATTACGTCTTAATCCTCCAAGTTTACAACTGTGCACAGATTACGCATGCTTATACTCCAGCAAGCAAATCAAAAGCTCGTCACCCGGACATATTTCTCTAGAAATCATCATCGGACGCTTCAATTCCTTATCACTTTTTACCTGTCCGAAAAATATGTGTCTACAGTTTTCCCCCCCTTTAACGAGAATTGACGAAGTAGGTCAATTTTTGTTAAAGAAGAGACTTGTTGTTAGACGAGTGACAAGGATACTGCCCACCGTCGGAGGCTCTCGCTCGCCTGGTGGTGTGGTAATGCCCTAGTCTGAGCATTACCCGCCGTGGTGCATGACTATGGCCTGACGCACCTCTGGTTCTGGCCTACTCTGCATATGGCTGGGAGTGGTTTTCTCAGCTGTCGTTGTGCCCGGGCTGTCTGAGTGCGTGCTCCGTGGAATGGAGCTATAAAATCTTGGCCGTCCCCAGAGTGGTTCGATGGCTTGAACCTTGGTAATTGTCCTGTCCGAGGTTTTCTTATAGACAGACAGGATCCCTTGGCCATCACAAAGGCCACCTATATTGCATAGGTGTATGGATTCCGTTAATTATTCCACGCTTAACGGATGCTGGTGTCTTTCTACCAGGGTTCAGTGTCTTTCTACCGTATGATGACGTTTTTCATCAGGCTTTGGCGTCTTTCTGCCATTTATGGTGTCTTTATACCATACTTCAGTGTTTCTCTACCGTGTTTTAGCGTCTTTCTGCCATTTATGGTGTCTTTATACCATACTTCGGTGTTTCTCTACCGTGTTTTAGCGTCTTTCTGCCATTTATGGTGTCTTCATACCATCTGGGGAGTCTGACTCTTGTCTAAAGGCTCTGGGTCTTACTCTGAAGGCTCCGGGACTTTGTCTGAAGGCTCTAGGTCCTGTCTGAAGGCTTTGGGTCTTACTCTGAAGGCTCCGGAACTTTTTTTGAAGGCTTTGGGTCTTGTCTGAAGGCTCAGGGTCTTGTCTGAAGGCTCCGGGTCTTATCTGAAGGCTCTGGGACTCTTGTCTGAAGGCTCTGGGTCCTGTCTGAACGCTCTGGGTCTTGCTCTGAAGGATTCGGGTCTTGTCTGAAGGCTGTGGGTCTTGTCTGAAGGCTCGGGGTCTTGTCTGAAGGCTCTTGGACTTTGTCTGAAGGCTCTGGGTCTTGTTCTGATTCTCAGGGTTTGCTTTGTCTGTATTTTTATCCGTCTGTTTTCAGGGTTGTCCGTCATTCTTGGCTGTTCCTCCTCTAGGGTGTCTGTATATTTTTGGCTGTTATGTTTTCTGACCTTGCATCTTTAGAGGCATCTTTCTGTCATATCCACAAATGATGTGATTTTTCGTCTTTTAGCGGCTTGAGCCTTTTAAGAGAGCCATCCACTTATTTCTCATTTTGCATTCTTTTTCTTCCTTCCTTGTTCTCTGAATTTGAGCATTTGAGCTATGGCACCACCCTGGACTTTTAGGGAACCGTGCATTGATCTTGACTGCCAGGCTGACCGGCATTCTGCTCTACTGGAGGCGGATGAAGAGATTCCGTTCTTGTTGCATCTGGAGGGGCACTTGTGTGCCAAGGCTCATCGCGAGGTGTGTTTTTTTTTTTATCGTTTTTGGCTTGTAAACAGACCTTTTGTTGTTTGTATGTTTGAATTATGTCCGTAATATTGTCAAAACTTCATCGAAAGTGGGCCCGGTCCCCCAAAAATTTGTCCCGGAGAGGGGGAAAGTGGCGGTGGTGCCGCCGCCACTATATACTGGCGGTGTCTCCAGGATAAGCTGGCGGCACCGCCAGTAACACTGGCTCCGTGACAATGGCGCCAGTGCCTCTGTGGCACGCGACTCCTAATGGTACGATGCTTTTCGATATTTTGTGCTTTTAGGAGCAAGACATATTCCGTACATTAGGGAACTTTGTGGATGCGCGAATATGGTACGATGCTTTGCCTGCTGCTGTTCGTTCCCGGGTTGATGCTACGGGTTTCGACGGTCTTACTAGTGGTCTGTTTACTGCGACGAGGATCTGTGACAGCGTTTCCCTGCGTGCACTGATGGAGCGGTGGATGGATACGACCCACACTTTTCATTTACCGGTTGGGGAGCTGGCAGTGACTCCTCTAGACTTTTCGCTGATTACTGGGATTTCTTTTGGAGGTGCGCCTGTGCCTTTTGACACTGGTTTAGGATTCTATCCTCAAAGGGATGCGTACATCTTTGAGATGTTGGGTTTTGTTGCGGAGATGAAGGGTCGCAACATTCGGCATCCTGAGTTGTATGACCGTTACAAGGAGAGCTTTCCACGGACTAGCGACGAGGTTAATCTCATTGCCAGGGCTTTTCTTTGCTATCTGTTGGGGTCTACTCTGTTCTATAGTTCAGGTGCGACTCTGCCACTCTGTGTGTTGCCATCCTTGGAGGACTTAGACGTGGTTAGTTTGTATGACTGGGGGTCCACTGCTTTGGCCTATCTTTACACCAGCATGGATCGAGTGGTCCGTGGAGGATCCCGTCTTTCAGGGATGTGGCATGCTGTACATGTGAGTTTGTTTTATTGCTTTTACAGCATCGTGTTTTTGATTTTGTTATCTCAAATGGTCTTATTCTGTCTTTCAGATCTGGGCCATCCATATGGGCCTTCTGACTGGCTTTGGTGTTCTTCCGGGGTTAGGATACCCTATGTTGAGATTCTGGGACTTTTCTCGTACTTTGATGAAGAGTCAGGGAGCTGAGTGCAGAGGCCGACTAAACGAGCCGGCATGGACTGATATGAGTATCGAACTCTACTTTTGAACTACTCTGGGTATCTTTTGCAGCGCTGACCACCGTTCTATTGATTGCAGGTGGATGCTTCCTAGAACACTCCTCCTGGAGTTTGTTGGCCTCGGTGGGTACAGGGTGCTGTAGCGAGGTCGGGATTGCGTTATTTGATGCATGGCCCGAGTTGTAGGTCCTGGTTTCTGGGGGAGCGCGTTCTCCATTGGTGGGGTGGCCCATGTGTTCGTATGGTCCCGGTTGGACCTCCTTTGTCGATGCTGCGTGGTAGGGACGTGGTATCGCCTGCACTTCGACTGGATCTGAGAGGCTATCCCGCTACTGATCTGGTATCTGTTCCTCAGCTGAGCTATCTGGATGATTTCGCGAGGCATCTTCTTCTGGGGAGGCTTCCGTTGGATGAAGTACCCATTGTTCATGTTCAGCAGGCTGCTGTAGAGCCACATGTATGTGTCATTCTTCTGTTTTTTTTTTGTCTCTGAGTTTTTCCGCCTTATTGAGTTCTCTCTTTGGTATTCTCTCAGGAGGTGCTAGACGTGGGTCTCTTTCTATCCGTGCTAGGGTAGACGGTCCGGGGTCTCTTAGTCGGGTCCCATCTAGTAGGCGAGTTGGTGCTGGTGACATAGTCTCTGGTTCTATAAGTCAGATGCCGGAGAGATATACGCGTTACGGTGGCGTGCGTGGGCCTGTCCAGGACTCTGTTCTTCTGTGCTATATGACGCATTCATTTGCGCCTGCTGACTGTACCCACGTGAGTATTTCCCTTTTCTGTTCTTTTGTTCGGAGGGTTCGTTTTCCCTGTTAGACTGAGCATCTTTTGCTGGTTTTCAGGTGCCGGTGTCTGACATGGCTAAGTTGGCCGATGCTGCTTACTACTGGCGTGATCGTTTGTGCACTGTTTCTGCACAGATGAGGGTAATAACAAATATGCAATATTTCTATCCTATATGTATGCATGTATGCAATCCTATAGCCCTGACTGCTCTCTGGTTTCTTCTGTAGTTGCGCATTGATGATCTGGAAGAGCAAGTACGTCTGGCAGGGCTGGGTCCGACTGACAGCGACATCCCTCCTGGGTTCCCTGGCGGAGGTGGACTTCGTGCTGGTGATCGTGGGCGTGGAGCCCGTGGTAGGCGAGGATCTGACATCCGGGTCAGTCGTGGAGACTTCGCTTTGTCTTCTGGTGGCGAGCAGTCTGGGCGTCGTTCTGGTGACTCGCTTTCTGGGAGCCGTTACGGAGACTCGGAGACCTTAGAGCAGGATTTGGACTCTGATAGTTATGCCTGTATTATATGTTTATTGTGTTTTGAACTTTTTCTCTTTTTTTTTTTCTTTTATTTGATGATTGTCACAATGTTTTGTACATTCAGCGTTCTGGACGCTTTATTCTCATAGCTTTATTTTGCTTGCTATGTTTGTGTTAGCTTTTTCTAGCCTCTCTGTTTCTGTTTCTAATTTCTGACTGGTAGAGACCTGATGCCCCTGTTCCGCTTGCTGGTTGGAGACTTGATGCCCCCGGTTCTACTGCTGGTGGAGACTTGATGCCCCCGGTTCTACTGCTAGTGGAGACCTGATGCCCCTATTCCTCTTACTGGTTGGAGACTTGATGCCCCCGGTTCTACTACAGGTGGAGACCTGATGCCCCCGTTCCTCTGACTGGTGGAGACCTGATGCCCCCGTTCCTCTGACTGGTGGAGACCTGATGCCCCCGATTCTACTGCTGGTGGAGACCTGATGTCCCTCTTCCTCTAGCTGGTGGAGACCTGATGCTCCCGGTTCTACTGCTGGTGGAGACCTGATGCCCCCGTTCCTCTGGCTGGTGGAGACCTGATGCCCCCGGTTCTACTGCTGGTGGAGACCTGATGCCCCCGTTCCTCTAGCTGGTGGAGACTTGATGCCCCCGGTTCTACTGCTGGTGGAGACCTGATGCCCCTGTTCCTCTTGTTGGTTGGAGACTTGATGCCCCCGGTTCTACTACTGGTGGAGACCTGATGCCCCCGTTTCTCTGGCTGGTGGAGACGTGATGCCCCCGGTTCTACTGCTGGTGGAGACCTGATGCCCCCGTTCCTCTGGCTGGTGGAGACCTGATGCCCCCGGTTCTACTGCTGGTGGAGACCTGATGCCCCCGTTCCTCTGGCTGGTGGAGACCTGATGCCCCCGATTCTACTGCTGGTGGTGCACATATCTTTTGGGCGACGTAAGGCTGGCGTTTGTGGTTTCTTGTGTTTCTGGAGCTGATCCCTGAAGGTAGCGGTCTGACGGCTGTTGTTTCTTGTGTTTCTAGAATCGAATTTTGCAAAAATTGGTCCTATTTTCTGCCTGCTTGTGTTGCTGGGGCCTGATCCCTGCGTCGTTCTTTGTGTTGCCCTCTCATTAGAGCGTTTAGTTTTCTGGTCCGGGGATTTCTGGTGTAAGAGGTTGGAAACCCGTCTTATTTCTTGGAGGAAGGCCCGACGCCTTTACTGCATATTTCTGGAGTAAGGAGGCGGAAGTCTGTCTTGTTTCTAGAGGAAGGCCTGACGCCTTTTCTGCATGCTTCCGGAGTAAGGAGGCGGAAGCCCGTCTGGCTACTTCTGATAATAGGGCCACGTTGCCTATTCCATAGTTGAAAGCTTGACGCTTGTTGTGAGGACTCTGGTGTCTACTGTCATCTGGTTTTCCATCTCCAGATATTAAAGGCATGTTGCGTGTCTGCGTCTTTCTGCTAGTATAGAGACTTACGAGTATGCTCTAGGGTCCTTGATGTCACCTGCTATCCGGATGTCCTTCGTAGGACATCAAAGGCATAACGCCTAAGTTGAGCATGAGGCTTGTAGCATGTGATTCTTCAGGCGTATCCTTCTTGTGGGAGCTTCTGGGCCTGCTTGGGACGTCCAAATTTGCGAAAATTGGCCCCATTTTTCATTTTTCCTGAGCTCTTTTATTGTAGATGTATTGCCCCCTCATTAAAGCATTCAGTTTTTTCGGTAGGGAACTGGATGGTTCAATGACGAGTCTTGCTCTCGCTTCGTTCATTCTGGATTTCGTAGTTTGGCTTCGAACGGAACGATCCGTAGTTCCTATGACAATTTATGTACGTTCACATTGTTATTCAGGAAGAGATGTATAAAAATTTTGAATTTCAAATTTTAACATAAAGGTTTTGTTCCATTGTCTCAAAAATCTATGCTTTTAGATTTATGGTCATCTGCCTGTCGTTTCTGAGAATATATGCTGGTCAATAAGCAATGTGCATGTTTGATAGAAGATCTGTATTACCGGCTCATTCAACGTCCGGTACATTACTTGAGGTATTTTCTGTTTCAAGTGATCATACCCCTGTCGTCAATTTAGTCCTTTCGGAATTCCTCGATTGACTATTTTCCCTCTCTCTTGTAATAATCCCTAGGAGGATTTTTATATTTGTTTGGCGCTCGGGTGCTTTACACCATTGGTAGGAAAAATTCTTTTCTCTTTTTTGTATTTGATTTTGATTTTGAATTTGAACTTGATTTCGAGCGCCACCTTCTTCTTTTGCCCTATTTTTTTTGGCCAAGAGTTTCTTGTGGATTCTCTTTTAGCAGCCTATTACTCCCTCACCTTTCAAGGGTAGAACCCATTGAAAAGGAATTATCTCTGGACTTCGATTTTATCGTTTCCCCGTACCGGACATTGAATATGCTAGTTATATACATCTTGATTCTATCACTCATGCACGTATGGTGATTGAAGAGAATATTCCTATTGATCGAGACATCACATAAATGCATATGATAGATTTCACTATTGACTCTGGAACTTGAATGCATTAAATAAAATTATTCAAAAATATTCAACTGCGGAAAATGAATAAAACTGGAACGATAAATTGTTTAGGAAAAACATATCTCCGAGAGCCTAAGACTTGGGGTGGATCCCTATGCTCGCCTTGCAGGAGATGTGTCCGATCCAGGTGCTAGTTCCTCTGGCTTCTGATGCTTGATGTCGATGTAGGACACTGAGTCCGTCATTGAGCTTGCCCAAAAATTCTGATGCGTCTGTTCGGAAGTGGTTGGAACACTGTGCCGTTCCATTTGATTGATCTGGAAAGGTAAGACCTTCGTCTCCCGCTTGGTTGTTCTAGGTAGTTGGGATCCATGTTGTCCCTTCTTTTATCCTGGATAGAATAAACCCTCGGCGTCTTGCTTCGCTATTCTGGGTTATTTATACTTTCGTTGTTCCATTCGGTTGTTCTGGAAAACTGAAACCTCTATTATTTTATCTTGTTGTTAGATGGCGTCCATGTTATCCCTTTCGGTTATTCTGACAAAATCCAATCACGCCATTCCGTTTGGCTGCACTGAAATTTCTGCTAATCCATTCGATTGCTCTGGAGAATTGAGACCTTAGTTGTCTTGTTTGGTTGAAACCTTCGCCGTTTCATTTGGTTGTTCTGGGTTACTGAAACTTCCGTTGTTCCATTCGGTTGCAATGGATAGCTGAGACCTCCATTGTTTTGTCCGGTGGAAACCCTTGCTTTGGTTACTAACTCAGGAGTCGTGGAAGACCCATTCTAATTATGTAGGAGGCCGGAAGCCCGTTCTGACTCTGTAAGAGGCCGAAAGCCTGTTTCTGACTCTGTAGGAGGCTGGAAGCCCGTTCTGACTTTGTAGTAGGCCGGAAGCCCGTTCTGACTTTGTAGGAGGCCGGAAGCCCGTTCTGATTTTGTAAGAGGCCGGAAGCCTGTTCTGACTCTATAGGAGGCCGGAAGCCCGTTCTCGTTCTGTAGAAGGCCGGAAGCCTGTTCTGGTTATGTAGGAGGCCGGAAGCCCGCTCTAGCTGTATTCTGGGGTTGTGGATGGTCAGAAACCCCCTTCTCATCTGTCAGTTGTCTGGGTTGCTGATTGTGGAGTCGTGGTAGAACCGTTTTCTGGTATGTTGGAGTGATCGCTTGACATTCTGAATGTTGATTGGGTACTGGATAGAGCAGTCAGTAGCATGGCTGCAAGGCAAGGGGTTAGTATGTGATATTTCTATGATGCAGGATGCATGAGATGCATGATATGCAGATGCATGAGATGCAGGGTTAGTTTTGAACACATAGCATGTAGCAAGTTTGGCACATAGAACAGTTTGATATCACAGAGACACGTTTTTCCTTCCAACCTTATTTCTCCCACACACACGTTCTGGGTGAGGTTTATTCCTAGGTGGTTTGGTCTGGACCCTCACATCGCAATGCAAGAGTCGGCGTTCCTGCAAAAAGAGCTCTCTTCTAGCAATTCTAAAGCAGATAGACAGCATTTTGTTGATGTAATGATTCTAAATCCCTTTCTGGAAGGAGTTTGAAAACACGTAGGGTGGACGTGGAAGTCCGTTTTGAAACATGGAATTTGATTTAGCCTGGCGGCTGTATCTAGCGAAAGGAGTTTTCACTAGACTGGTTATTGGAGGTTTGATTAAGCGAAGGTGTATCACTTAACCGGATTCGTTTCTTTTAGGTCTGGCCTAACATGGAAGTTTTGAAAATCTGGTTTTGAAACTGGAAAATTTGTTAGGCCGGACCTAAGACTGAGATCGAAATAGTTGTTTTTGAAACATTGGATTTAGAATCACTACATTAACAGTCATGCCTCAAGTATAATCATTATATTGGGTTGATTCCTAGAGGGTGGTGTCTAAGCTGGAATGCATGTGGGCTGAGTCATTGGGTTTTGGTAGTAACCGGTTTAAGGCTCCCATCGACAGATATACCTTTGATAGGTCTCCTTAATCACGAGTACAATCGACCGAGGTACTGGGCTGTGAGTGATACTACTCCGCATAAGATGTTATGGGCAGTGGAGTGCACAGCCAGAGCGTGAGAGCGACTATGAGTATCGGGGCTGGATAGGGACTCCTAGAGAGTAGGTGAGAAGAGAAATTTCTAATGCAATGCAACAGGTGCGAATATGTCTGGAAAGTAAAGTCGGTGATCGATAAGGCGCAAACCGTGCGGTTTAGGTCCATGGCAACCGTTTTTGAAAACAATTATGAAAACGTGTTTATGTTTATGTTTTAAAAACAATTGTTTTAATCCCCAGTGGAGTCGCCACTGTGAGCCGAGCGGGGTTCGGGGGCCGCTCGCGCAAGGCTTATGGCTGACTTCTCGATCTGGAAATGGTTTGAAAAATGGAGTCGCCACCTACTTCAACTAGGAAATGCCTTTTAACCGACTGGATAGCCTTACTGGCCTCCGGTAAGACTATCGTGCATCGGACCAAAGACAAGGGTTCGTGGACCTCCCCGAGTCTCATGTGCTTGGCTTATCTGTTACCGGCTTTATTTTCTGGACATATTCGTTTTATATCTCATCTCAACAGTATATGCAGTTCACAGGATATGAAAGCTGTAAATAAACAGTGATGAAAGTAGCAAACAGGTTTGACGCGCATATGACTCGATTTGGACTGGTATTTGAGGCAAGTAGCAGGTACTCCTAAACATACATCTAACCTTAGAGGTTTCTAGCAAGTAGCATAAGTCTGGTTGGTCTGGATATTTTACATGCACAAAGCCTAAAACCGGATGTATAAGTGTGATTGATTAATTTTATTAGGTGATCTTGAAAAACCTATACAATCGTTACTACTTTTCATGTTAGTTCTACGATGTTTAAGTGATGGGCTGGATTTGCATTAATGGGCCAATTTTGAGTGATTAGTCCTTTAACATGTTAATTATTGGATTTGGATGCCTTTGGAAAGCAGTAAACAGTATCAGCATGCTCAGGGGCAGTTGGATATACATACAAGGTTAAAGATACTTTTAAACCTCATTGACTTTGAGTGCCTAGCACTCGCGCGGGTTTTGACCATCGGTCTGGTCAGAATTGGCCTTTGGTCAGATCATGAGAGTTGTGCGTCTCGTCGATCCGGTTCTACTGGTTTGATCCGGAGTTCATTCCGAGTTTGGGTTAGCTCGTAATCGGCTCTGGAAGTTGCTGGTTCGCTAGGCTTTTCGGACTCGTAAGCCCGGTTGGCTGGGCAGATTACAATAGCGGGCTTCGAGGCGTTAAAAACATCGGGTTAAGCCCATTTACTATTACAAAGAGGTCCTACAACTAAAATAAATATTTCTGGAATCAAACTAAGCCTAATTCGGAGTCCGGATGAGCCCGAAAACGCGTTTGGAAGTTTGGATCGAAGTCTGGAAGATGTGGGAAGCAAGTCTGGGAGTCTGGGAAAGGAGGAGCACGGCGCCAACTTGGAGTGCCGGCGTCGGCGGATTAAGGCGCCGGCGGCGCCGGTTTGTTGTGGCGGCATCGTCGGTAACAGCGGCGGCGGAGGTTCGTCGACAGCAGTTCCGGGTTTTTTGTTTCGCTTCGTTTTCACTCGTTTTAGCTCCGTTTTTCATGCAAAAGTAGTCAAAACCGCATAAAATCGAACAACGAATCCAAAAAACACATAATCGAAGTGTTTTAAGTTCATCTACACGAATTTATTTTTCTGGGCAGCAACTATTTCTTGGGTTTGTTCATAGCTAAAATCATTTAAAAACACCTAGAAACATGCATTCTAAGGTACTTAATCTATTGTTTTCTGATTATGAGCATTAAAAACAGCTAATTATAGTGATTAACATGCTTTTTCATCGAATTTTATGGTATTATCGAACGCATCGAATTAATTGATTAAGGCTATTTAATGGCAAATAAGCAATCTTAAGCTAAACATGCATCCTAATGTTCACAAATACAGCAATTATGACAATTATACATGCAAAATATGGCAAAATCAAAAGAACAATATAGAGGGTCCTCAAAATACCGTTCTGAGTCCTTGGCTCGTTTTCTGGTGAAGTGGATGTGGAATCCAGCTTCGGATCTGTGCAGTGCTCGCATTCTTAGAGAATCAACACGTGTTCAGTGTTTTCAGGATTAGATTTTTATGTGTGTGTGTGAGGTGGCCGAATTCTACCAGTAAATTTTAGGGTTTGTGTACCTCCCTTTGCCAGGCTGGCTTAAGGCTGTATTTATATTGGTTAATTAGGTCTAGGATTAGCTTATGTGTATTTACAGGTTCGTCCTAGCTAGAGTTTTGTTAAGGATGGAAGAAGTGTTAAGTGATAAGTCTAGATGCATTTAGGATTAGGTTTTAAATTTTTAATTAGGATTTTATTTATTTAATTCGTATTTACACTTGGTGGCTAAGTAAAAAGGTTCTAAAAGTCTATTTTGGTGCCTAAAACTATCAAAAAACGCTACTAAGGTCCTATGGGTTTTGTCAGGGTCAATTCCAGTCCGTCAAACTTGCAAATTGGCCCATAAACTTCTAAGATATGGCAATTAGTCCAATTTCTAGACTTAGATTACAATCTCTTTAGATTTTTATGGGCTATTCATGCAAAATTACGTCTTAATCCTCCAAGTTTACAGCTGTGCATAGATTAGCATGCTTAGATTCCAGTAAGCAAATCAAAAGCTCGTCACCCGGACATATTTCTCTGGAAATCATCATCGGACGCTTCAATTCCTTATCACTTTTTACCTGTCCGAAAAATAGGTGTCTACAATATCACAGCAAGTACAAACAACATAATACAATGCATTGCTGTCTTAGACCACGACTCTGTCAAAAGCGACTACTACTACAGCTCTACGGAATTCAATAACTATACATGCAAAGGTCGACTTCCGGATAAAAAAGGTGGACACTGGTCAAGTCCAAGCTATAGACACCTGAAAATAGTAAACATCAACGTGGTCAAACTATGCTGAGTGAGATTACACACTACTAACGATATTATAAAAATAACATCGCATTTAAACAAATCATTTATACGAACATATGACATAAGCTAAGTATTTTATCCGACCAAAACGATAATCCTGAACTAGATATTTCCTAGTAGTAACGTGCGATTTTGATTTCTCAATTCCTTTTAGTAAAGTACCGAGATAGTTCGAACGACTTTCACATATACCAAGTGGTACAATCCCGAGGTAGTTCGACCGAGTTAAACTAGTACCATTACTTATAACCGAACGATCGAGGTGAGTCCCGAGATAGTTCGACCGAGTTCAACTAAGTAGACACACGTCCCGAGATAGTTCCACCAAGTTTAACCTTGTGTCTAACGCAAAGGAGTTAGTTTATTCTATTGTCTAAGACTTACCCGACACTGGTGATCACGCAGTCTTATTGACACCAAATAGGTAGCTTGTTCCCTCAAATCGTACACTAGTTTTCAATCACGTTATTGATATCCGTTTAATCCAATTTTTGAACTCCGGAGTACCACGTCGGAGTAGGGCGTTTCAAGCCCTATATGCATGGGAAGGGGTGGCCTTGCTCCTTCCTCATGTCGTTCCCTCCTCTTGCTGAATAGGGGAGGGTCGCGACATGACCTGCCCTAGTACGTCGCCCCAGGGCTTGTCACAACCCCTTGCGTCGTGCTGGGGCTCGGCACGACGAGACAGGCCACGTTTGGCCTTGTCGCGTCGTGCTGATGCCCAGCACGTCGCGAGGCCCCTGTTGGACGGGTTTCTAGCATGTGTGACAACCATCTCGACCCCGAAAAACTCTCGAATCCATTCTGACATGCTAGCCAAACATTACTACTTGAAATCCAACTCAAAACTTGTCAGAATCATAAAAAACAACATGATTTTGGCAAGTTTGATCCAATCGCATTAAACAAAATTCAAAACCTCCATAAAACCTTCAAAAACCTAACCAATAACTCAGCCCTTACCTTGATATAAAGCTTGGAGATTGTAGAGATCGATTTTCTTGAAGCAACGTAACAAGAATTACGCGATTTGGACGAGAAACGAGCGAACCCTACTCGATCGAAGTTAATCGTCTCCTTTCTTTCTAAGTTTTTGATTTCTTTCTTTCTGATCATATGAATTCTTATTCATAGGAGATTTGTTTTACACTTTTGTAAACTACCCTCTTTAGTCCTTCATTTCTTTAGCCAAAGCCACTTCTTCTTTTAACTTTCCTTTTTAAACAAACGATTAGTTATTCGCTTTAACTCAAACACTTATGTATAATTTATATCCAAATAAATTATACTACTTCATAAATAATAATTCCCGTCGATAACCTTTTAATTATAATTCTCAAGAATTAAAATAATAATTACCATCTTGGGATTTAAACTCTATTTTTATGATATATCTTACGATTTCTTTTAGTCCTGATATTATTCCTTCCCTTATTAGAATTTCAAAACTGACCTACTCGGGTCTTATTTTATTCAATTACTTTGATAATCTTTCATTCTCATCGCTCTAGTCTCATTTTAGCAACGTCAAACTTATGGGGTATTACATTCTTCCCCATTATAAAATTTCATCCTCGAAATTTCATATAACTTAATTACTTTAGTCTAGTATTCATTTTATCATTTTTCATAATGGTTGCGCTTCATTTACTTCATGATGCTGGTTGGCGTGTAGAATCGCTATTCCTACTCTTGCATTCTTGTTGCAACAGTTGTAATGTTACCATAAGTCTCTCTTCCAATTTCTTTATCTATAACGGTGTCAATCGAATTTTCATGTGTTTAGGGTTCTTTACATTCGTCGTCTTCCATCTATCCAATGCATACTATGCTTTTCTTCTTATCTGTTGCTTATAGCATGGACAACTGTCTTAGTTATCAATTCTTCGATTCACTTTATAATCCTTAAAGATGGTTAGTTTTGTCATTACACTCTCTCGTTTCTACTTATGGATAATCCCCTTCATTTTAAAGCTTTCGGTTTCTTTATACGATAATAACTAACATGTCGTTATATAGTTTCCTTTATAACGAAGATGGCTAATCTTGGTATGAAACTTCTTCATTCACACGTAGTTGTTTCGCACATAGTTGTAGTTATAGTTAGATTCCACTTGTTATTATGTTGAAACTTAATCCCATCATCTAAAACTTCTCGCTTTATCATACATCATTGCATTAATCAGCTAGTACATCTTTATCCCTTAATATTAGTGTTCTTCAATTATTATCCAATATCCTTTCTTTAATAATATAGGAGTAATTCCCGTTGTATCTTCTTTACATTTCTTTTTCTATATGGGAACTAACTTGTCATATCCTATGCATTCTTCGGATGTTCATTTTTAATATTCGCTTATACTTTTCTCGTTGAGTATAAGGTTGATCCTCCATTTATGACGAAATTCACGTTCCTTTAGACTTCTTATATTTCAATTTTCTTGCTGCTTTGTTTGTCGTAACAAAACAGGGCGTGACAATCACTTTCACAAACCCTTTATGGTCTATGGTTCCCACGTTTTTCCTTTACTTCCTTTTTAATAAGGTTTTTCAATCTACTAAATCCTTTCTTACCATGTGTTTCCTGTTAGCATTTTCATCACTTACATTCCGATTACTTACCCGTTTATACTTCTTATATCCTCGGCTTCTATAACTAGTCCTTTTGCTTGTTCAAGTTTATTTCATTATTTACGCAACTATTCTTGCTAATCTTTTAAGGAAAGTGTTAATGCTACTTGCAAATCTTAGGGTATTCCTACCCCTAACATCGTTGTATTGGCGCTTATTCCCAATAATCGCTTTAATCTTTCCAGATCTTATCCGCTCATGTTTGCATACATGAACATCTATTCCACGCACAATCCTTCTTTAGTACATACTACTTGCTTTGCATCTAAAAGAATAACTTCTTCATACTCGATCAGCTTCATCATCTTGCTTTTCTTCTTCTAATCAATTATCGGTCCCTTGCCAATCCTCAAGAAACATATTTTCTCAATATGTTATTTGTAAATTCCGAGAACCGAGCCTTATGACTGTGAGGTCTAGGCTGGCTGCTAACGGAATATACATGTAATGTACCCGTCTTTTGAATGTTGGGCCAGAAATGTGTAAAGTATGGCCGACTAAAAGTAGAAAAATGTTTAATAAACATTTTGTTTTCAAAGTGAAATGTTTTGAAAACGGACCTAATGTTGATAGTCAGTTAATTAAATACGATGGTAACAGCTACATTACAGTTATGATAACTGTTAGCTGTGAACAAGAAGTCCGATTAACCTTGGAAATACCGAAAACTAGTGACGGGAGTTTAGATTTGTGATGATTGTAAAGTAAGTTGGACGGTGTTCTACGGTGAAATAGTTAGATTATAACTACACCAACACCCATACAACCACATAGCAAGAGAACCCAGTTATTCAATATGTAAAAGGAAGTTACTATAGATTTATAAGGAGATAAAAGACATTATGTACAAGGTGTAGAATCATAAGGGAAATTAAAGACGAGTAATCTGTTTGTGGAACAGGAGTTCAAAAAGATGAAGAGGGTAAGGTTAGAGATTAAATACTTAACCAATATTACTGATGGATATCACACCCGAAACAGTACCAGAAGACAGTGGCATGACGCAGATCCAGAACGGATAGGACCAGTCTCAGTTATTTGATTGTTGTGACCTAGTGGATAGGTACTTGTACCGTAAGTTTCCTCATATTGAGTTGCCTCCTCGTACTGTGATTGAGGGGCCTCTTGAAAGTGATGGTACCCTGTCCCAGTCTTGCCGTTCTCCTTCACCTCTATCTTTTGTAGATTTGACGTCTGCGTCTCAGGGTATGCTTCTTGTTAGTCCTTGTTTTGCTTTTATTATATTTGGATGTTTATTTATGCGTGTTGCCTTTGCAGGAATGGGGGAGGACTTTCTTGATGCCTTGACTCTGTCTTTTGATGATGATTCTGCTGTCATTACTGGGTCTCGTCCTGCGTCCTTGCCTCCTCGTCCTTCTGTCAAGATTGAGAAGGGCGTTGAGACTGGACTTCCGGCTTCCTCTAGCAAGAAAGGGCGTGATCTCCGTGACCGAACCAGACAGGGGCTTGCGAAACGCCTTAAGAAAAATTTAGATGCCTGTCCCAATCCTAGAGAGTGGTTGGAGCAGAATGTTGAGGGGCTGTCGGCTTCTTCTTCTGAGGTGGGTGCTTTGTTTTCTCAATTTGTGCAATTTCCGAAGGATATGGAAGTTTGGGACAGTTGTACTGGGTCAGGTGCTTGTGACCGGATTGATTCTGCCTTGCTGCAGGTATTCATTTCTTCTGGTTTCTTTTCTTTGTGACCTTTTAGTGTCTTCTCTTTCCTCATCCCTTATTTTCTTGTTTTCAGCTTATTCAAGGGAATGCCGTGGTCCGTCGCAAGGTGGAGGAGACTGCGGCGTTGGAGTTGAGGCATGAGAAAGAGAGGGCTGCATTACGGGACTCTATGTCCGCGGAGAGGACGAAGCTGAACAAGCAGCATCAAACAGCCCTGGATCGCGTTAAGATCCTAGAGAAGAAAGTTTCTGACCGTGAAGCTACGTTGTTGCAGCTTCAGGCTACATGTGAGAGGTTGTCTCAAGAGCAGCAGAATAACAAAAGGGATGCAAATATTTATGTGAGCGGGTGCTTGACTGACTTTTGTGCCACGGTGATCAAGATAGTACGTGAAGACTATCCCGACTATGACATCAACAAGTTTCTGTCAATTGACCTCCGGGCTCTGGGTCAACGCGTTGCGGCTAAGGTGGCTGCCAAGAAAGCTGGGTCGTCTGTATCACCGGTGCTTCCTTCTGATGTTATCAGCGAAGGTGTGAAAGATGCTGTAGATCCTCCTGAGAAATTATCGGGTTCTGACCCAGATGCTGGTAGTGACAAGGGTCCTCTGGGTCAATCCTCCGCGTCAGAGACAGCCTTGGTATTAGTCCCAGACTCTCATCTTTCTGATGCTAAGGATCAAGATCCCTCAGCTTCTGATGTAATCGAGGAAACTTTGGAGGACAAGATTCCGGAAGATACGATTGGTCCAAAGGAGGGAGCGACCCATCCAGAGGAAGAGTGATTGGCCGTTTGTTGGGCCGTTTAGCTAGCTTTCTAATTTCTGTACTACTTTTGCTGTAGCACTTCTGTACTTTTATTTCTTTTGCTTGGAGGGTTTCATGGGAAACTCTCCTTTTTCTGTCATTTCTGAACATTTTCGATACTTTATGAATGTTGTTTCTGTTTGCTTTTTGTTGCGTCTATTCACTGAGTCATGGTCATGTATGATAATATAGAGGATATGTTAGAAAATGGAAAAAATACGAGATGCAACTTTATTCATTATTCGTTTGTTACATCTTTCACTGGAAATATTTCTTCAAATTCTCGATATTCCAGGTTCTAGGCAATGGTGTGCCTTCTAATTGAGCTATTCTATACGCTCCTTTTCCTACGACTTCCGTGACTCGGTAAGGACCGTCCCAGTTGGGCTCGAGTTTTCCTACTCCTGCCGCTCCTTTCCCTATTTCTGCTTTTCGAAGGACTAAGTCTCCTTCTAACAGACTTCGTTCTTTGACTCTGGCATTGTGATACCTAGTCATTTGTCTGCGATAAGCTTCTGCGCGTATGGCTGCTTGGTGCCTTCTCTCTTCCAGTAGATCCAGGCACAGCTTCAATGTTTCTTCATTGCGCTCTTCGTCTATGATCTGTACCCTTAGTGTGGGCATTCCCATTTCTACGGGGAGGACAGCCTCTGTTCCGTAAGTGAGTCGGAAAGGTGTTTCCCCTGTGGCCCTTCTGGGAGTTGTTCTATACGCCCATATGACATGGTATAGTTCGTCTACCCATCTCCCTTTCAAGTCTCCGAGTCTCTTCTTGATTCCAGACAGGATAGTGCGGTTAGTTACTTCTGTGAGTCCGTTGGTTTGCGGGTGTGCTACTGAAGTGAATTTCAAGTTGATCCCTAGCTCGGCGCAGTATTCCCTGAACTTTGCGCAATCGAACTGTTTCCCGTTGTCTGTGACTAGGGTGTGTGGTGTCCTAAACCTGTTACGTGTTAGTATTCTGTCATTTGAAAGGTCTTTATTTATATAACTTTGAAGTTTTACCTGCTCATGACTTCGTTTGACAGCCAATTGATGATCTTCTGTGACGTTATGGTGCTCATTGGTTGTACTTCCATCCACTTGGTGAAATGGTCCACCGCAACTACAATAAACTTGACTTGTCCCCTGGCTGGGGTGAATGGTCCCAGTATGTCCACTCCCCAAGTCATGAAGGGCCATGGACTTCCAATTGCTGATTGGTGGGCTGCTGGAGTTCTTATGATAGTGCCAAATCTTTGGCACTTGTCGCATTTTTTCACCATTGTTTCTGCGTCTTTCTTCATGGTTGGCCAATAGTATCCCATGAGTAATGCTTTCCTGCTTAGAGAGGCTGCTCCCTCATGCGCTCCACAATCTCCTTCATGGATTTCCTTCAGTACATATGCTCCCTCCTCTACTGAAATGCATTTGGACCATGGGTGTGTGACTGAGGTCCGGTACAAGGTACCTTCTATCATGGAGTAGGCGGCCGATATTCGCACTAGTTTGGCTGCTTCTGCTCTCCCTTCTGGGACTGTTCCGTCGTTCAAGTATGCAACTATGGGTTGCATCCAAGAATCCATCTCTGTGATCGGTAAAATTTCTTCCTCGTCTATTATGGGATTCATCCTCTCCTCTTTCATGTAGAGTGAGAGGTACAGGGGGTTTTTTGCCGCAGCTGCCTTCGCCAGGGCATCTGCCCGTGTGTTTCTTTCTCTGGGTATTGGGATTATCTCCCATTGCCCGCCATGCCTTTCTATTTCCTTTAGCATCCCCTTCGCTTTTTCCATGTATTTCGCCATATTTGCATCTTTCGTCTGGAATTGGCCCAAGATCTGACTTGTGACCAGCTGGGAGTCACTGTGGATCCTCAGCTTTTCTGCTTTTACTTCTTTTGCCAATGTAAGTCCTGTTAGAAAGGCCTCATATTCTGCTACATCATCAGGCAGACATGAGCGTCTAAGTAATCATGTGCAAGGAAAAGGAAAAAAGAATGTTTAGTGTACCTGCCACGTTGTTAGTAGCTCGAAACTTCAAATGCACTGCATGCTCAACAACTATCTTATGAGGTCCGAGTAACACTATCCCTGCTCCCGCCCCCTGTTCACTGGAGGCTCCGTCTACGAACAGGTTCCAGGTTATGTCCTCTGAGACTGCGTCAGGTGGCTTCTCAGTCATTTCCGCGACGAAATCCGCCAATGCTTGTGCCTTCAGCGTCTTTCTTGGCTCGTACCTTATATCGTGCTCTCCCAACTGTACCGACCAGCTTACCAGTCTTCCAGATGTTTCTGGACGATGGAGAGCTTTGCGTAAAGGTTGGTTTGTCCGGACGATGACTGTGTGCCCTTGGAAGTACGGTTTGAGCTTCTTTGTCGTAACCACTACTGCTAATGCCAACTTGTCGATGGTTGGGTAGTTGAGCTCTGCGCCTTTAAGTGTCCTACTTACATAATAGATAGGTTGCTGTTCTTCCCCTTCTTCTCGGACTAGGACAGATGCGATTGTCTCCTTCCCTACTGAGAGGTATAGGTATAGCGTCTCTCCCGCGATGGGTCTGCTCAGTAGTGGTGGTTGGGTCAAGAAAGACTTCAGATTTTCAAACGCTCTCTGGCACTCTTCGTCCCAAGTGAATTTTTTCATATTCCTTAGTTGCTTAAAAAATGGTAAACATTTTTTAGCCGATGAAGAGATGAAGCGTCCCAGAGCTGTGACACGGCCATTCAACTTCTGCACCTCTCTGATGCTCTGTGGAGCCTTCATGTTTGCTATAGCTTGGATTTTTTCGGGGTTAGCTTCTATGCCCCGTTGGCTGATCAGGTATCCTAGGAATTTACCAGCTCTGACCCCGAAGGCGCATTTGGCTGGGTTGAGTTTCATTCTGAATTTGTTTAAGACTGAGAAAGTTTCTTCTAGGTCTTGGGCGTGTGTCTCCTCCGTAAGGCTCTTCACAATTATGTCATCCACGTAGGCTTCTACATTCCTTCCTGATTGATCTTTGAACATGAAGTTGACCAATCTCTGGTACGTTGCTCCTGCATTCTTCAGTCCGAAGGGCATGACGTTGTAGCAGTACGTCCCCTGGTCTGTTACAAAGGAAGTCTTCTCCTGATCTTCTTTGTCCATGGGTATCTGGTGGTACCCCTGCGCTGCGTCTACAAAACTGTACAAGAGGTAGCACGCGGTTGAGTCTACTAACTGGTCTATGCTTGGGAGCGGGTAACTGTCTTTTGGACAAGCCTTGTTCAAGTCAGTGAAATCCACGCACATTCGGTACTTTCCATTTGACTTCTTTACTAGGACAACATTCGCTAACCAGTCTGGGTAAAACACTTCTCGGATGAAACCAGCCGCTTCCAATGTTCTAACTTCGTCTGCGATGATCTTTTGTCTTTCTTCTGTGAATCGCCGTTTCTTTTGCACCACAGGTCTGCTTCCTGGTTTTATGTTTAGCTTGTGTGAAGCCACTTCTGGGTCGACTCCTTTGATTTCTGTTGGCTCTGTGGCGAATGACTCTGAGTTGTTTTTTAGGACGGACTGTATTTTTTCTTTTACTTCTTTTGGGACCTCTGTCCCTATCTTCACTATCTTGGTCGCAATTATTTTGAAGTCCTCCATGTCTCCGACTGGTTCTGCGCCTTCTACTTCTTCTTCGTCTACGACTATCCCTGGGAAAGTGGCAATTGGTAGGCTTTCTCTATCTTCCGTTGTTATCATGCAGCATTCCCTGGCCATTTCTTGGCTTCCCCTTACTACCACTGTTCCCTCTAGGGTAGGCATCTTTAATGTCAGTAACCTAATACTGGTTACCGCGCTTGATTGGTACAAGAAAGGTCTGCCAAAGATTCCATTGTATGCTAGAGGTAGATCCACCACGTTGAACTGGGCATGCAGTTTCTTGAGTGGCCCTTCGGTCTTCTCTCCTAGCTCTACGTACAGGTTCATAGTTCCTTCTGGCCGTATCGGCTTTCCTCCGAGTCCGATGAGTGGGACAGACGCTCTTCGTAAATCAGTAATTGATCCTTTCATCTCCTTGAAGGCCTCTAGGGTCAGTAAGTTCACCGAACTTCCTTCATCTATCAAGATGCGTTTAACCATGTGGTTTCTTATGACAGCCTCTATCACCAATGCGTCATTATGAGGTCCTCGCACATGTCCGCCATCTTCTGGGCCGAATGAGACTTCTTGTGTTACTTCCCTTTCGATTGCGAAGATCGTCGCAGAGCCTCTTCGGTTCCTCTTCTTCTTTTGGGAGTTGCTATAAGGGTCTCCTCCTTCGATGACATGTATTACCCCTGCGACTTCTTTGGCTTTCTTCGTCTGTTCTTCTTTTTCTATGGCGTCTCCTTTCCTTTTTTCTCCTGTCTTTTCATGGGCGAATTTTCTTAGCACGCCGGATTGGATTAGCTGTTCTATTTCTCTTTTAAGGTCCCAGCAACGATCTGTGTCATGGCCGTAACCTTCATGAAAACGACAATACTTGCTCTTGTCCCGTTCTTTGTCTGGGTCCATCCTTCTGGGGGTATTGAACAGCACTCGATTTTGTTTCATCCAGTTGAGTATATAGACTGGGGCTCGATTCAATGGCGTGAAATCGTAAGGTCTGCTCAGTCCTCCAAATCTCTGTGTCCGAGGTCTCTCTTCTTCCTTCTTTCCTCGGTACCTGGGGCTATCTTGCTTCGTTGTCTCCGACTGCTTTGTTAGGGTTCTTCTTGCTTCGTCTAGTTCCACATATTTGTGTGCTATCAGCATCAAGTCCTGGAAGGTCGTTGGCTTTTTCATCAGGATTTTGTCTCGGAGTTCTTCGAATCGGGTTCCCATCTTCATAGCCTCTATGGCTGTGTCGTGGTTGAGATTCTCGATCTGGACTGCCTCTTTATTGAATCTTTCGACGAAGTTCTTCAGTGTTTCTTGGTCTCCTTGTTTGCACTTTCGCAAGTCACTGGAATTTTTCTGCAAGGGAATGTTAGTCCGGAAACGTGCTTTGAATCCTGTGGCCAAATCAGAGAAGCAACCGATTGAGCCAGCTTTGAGGTGTGAGTACCACTTCTGTGCCGAACCCTGCAGCGTTGCTGGGAACACTCTACAGAGCATTGGGTCTGTCACGTCTTGTAGCATCATAATTGTTTTGAACTTAGAGATGTGGCTCTTCGGGTCTCCTGTTCCATCAAAAGAGTCAAATGTTGGTAATTTAAATCTCGAAGGGAACCGTACCAGTTGAATCTCAGATTTGAGGGGTGAGTCTTCGTCTTCCTTGTCTTCGTCTCCTCCCTTTCCTTCCTCTCGAAATTTTCTCATTGCGTTATTGATCTTTTCCTCGATGTCTATTTGCTCCTCTGCTCCTCTTCTCCTGTTTGAGGAGTGGCTTTCTCTGTCTTTCTCTCCGGCCTTCTTCTTTTTCTGCGCTGATACGGCCTCCTTGGACCCGCGATCATCGTCAAGGTAGATCCGATTGCTCTTTGTTTTCTCTGCGCCTGCCTCCTTTTCTTTGTTCCCCAATTCTCCTTCCCTGTTCTGTGGACGGGCATCCGCCTTATCTTTGTCTGCGTCTTTTCGCTGAGGCACTGGTTCAGATCGCCCTCTCCTCGCTCCTTCTCTCGCTCCTCTACCTTGCGTCTGGGCTTCGAGTCTGCGTCTCTCCACTGGGATCGTAGGTTGTGCTTCCTTCCCTGCATGTCGTTCTGCTGACTGGTTGGCCAGTCCCACCAAGTAATCCTGAAAATCATTAACACTTTTCATTACTGCTTCATGGTACAATGGAGGCAATGGTACGCCTTGCGGTACATATGGCGGAACAGTCGTAGTTGATGTCACCGTCCCTTCTGTGTCTAACGACGGGAACGGAATCGGTTGGACTGGTCTTTGGTATCCTTGGTAACTGGGATAACTCCAAGGAGGATATCCTGGGTACCATCCTGATTGCGGATACGATAGAGGTGCTTGATACTGGGGGGTGTAATAACCCCAGGGGGACTGCGTCTGTCCCGGAATCCCCCTTCTCAGGGGCGGTGGAGTAATGTCGTACGGTACTCCTGTTGTTGGGGGAGTGAGGTTGACTCCTGGTGCAATTCTTCCTCCGGTGCTAGCTATAGGGGGAAGAATTGGGCCGCTGCTTATGGGAAGAGCTCCCGTTGTTACCACCACTCCTGGTGGCGGTGGTTCTTCCTCGTTATTCATTCTCTCGGCAAGAAACCAGAATTAAGAATTTTTAAGTACGTAGAAAACGAACTGATCGTTCCCACAGACGGCGCCAAATAATGGTTCTTGAACTGCCGGTCTGAGTTTGATCCAACCTACAAAAGAAAATAGGTTAGAAGGATTCGAGCCGGTGTTGGCTCGAATACCCTCCGATGCCTAAGTCAGATAGTTTGGAGTAGTGTTGAGAGTGAATATGAGTGAAATTAGGTTTACCTGACTTAGGGCTTGGTTTATATACACCATAGTCATTGTGATGTATTAGGAGTCTTCTCCTTTATTCTGATCTCATCTTCTAGATATGATGAGACGTTCTTCGTCCTTATCCCTGATCTTCAGGGAAGCTTGACTTATCCGAGCTATTAGTTAGTTATCGTTAAGTACTGGGTCAAGGACCTGTGACTGGTCCTATCCGTTCTGGATCTGCGTCATGCCACTGTCTTCTGGTACTGTTTCGGGTGTGATATCCATCAATTACCCTAAAATAATTATAAGATATGAAAAATTTATAACAAGATTAAAAATCTTAATTATAAAATGTACGACCAATAATAAACATTGAACTAGAAAATTCAAAAAATAAAAGAATAAAAAGAGAAAGTGAATTCAAAGGTGATATCATAAAACTTAGTAATAAGTTGATATCCCAGAAATGAGTTCAAAGTTTGTAATGTATGTAAAGAAGTACAACAGAGGAAAAGTAATAAGATGTATTAAGGGTATAAAACTTTGAGAATATAAAAAGTTAGTAAAAAGTTGGTATCATAAGAAAGGAAACATGAGGGGATAGGTTGAAAACCGATAAGTGAAAATACAGTGAGATGAGATGGAAAGTGATTGAGAGTTATCAGACGCAGTTAGAGAAGAACTGCGAGGTTTTAATAATCCGCAATCGTATACTAGTAAAGGAAAATATACAGTCTATAAGGACAAGTAAAGCCGAAGTGGAAAAGTGAATAGACGGAAGGTAGACAGTTAGCAGTTGTGCAACGAACAACAGTAATAATATTTATGCTGTAAAAAACATAGAACATGGAATTGAAAGACTATTCTTTGGCTATAGAAGTAAAAGAAGAAGTGTATATAAATTCGAGAACGGAATTATATAAGGGGGAGAGAATGTAATATTCCGTAATTTTAAGGGATAAAATATTGCAACGTGTCTAATATTTTATTAGACGGGAGTACGTAAATTAAATTTAAAGATAAATTTAATTTACCAGTGTCCCTAAAAATTATATTGTGGCAATAGGATTCCAAATTTAAACTTGGATATTTATATAGTTAAATGGAATAAAATAAACTTATGATTTGGGTGCCGAATAATTCGTAAATCCAGTGCGAATATTTTTGGTGCCAATATTCGCGAAATATTTTAAAAAGGTTATCGTGAAAGTTTAATAAAATTTGGGAGTAAAATTTTATCAAACACGGTCAATATGGACCTAATAAACCAAAAATGATTTATTCAAAAAAAATAAATAAGTCGGATGCGAATAAAAATTATATTTTTATTCATTTTATATTTTATTAGATTTTTGGGTAAATTTTCACGAAATTCGAAAGTCGTTTCCGTTTGAGCTACAGACAACTAATTAAGAAGTTGGTTTAAAGTGCATGATTGAGCTAGTATTAAGTCGCACTTTAACCAAACTTATATATAAACCAATTCATTTGATATTCAGAGGCAGAGGCCTCATTTCTTTCATTTTGAAAGAAAAAGTGAGCAGCTTGTTCTTAACAGGCGACAACGAACTTAGGGTTATGTTTGATTTCGACCGTTTCTCGATTCTAACTCCGTTTCTTTGACGATTACTCAAGTAATCGAGCTATCAAGGAGTCAGATATGAACTCAGGGGAGTCTGTCACACATATGAGCTTTGAGGTCAGTCGAGCTTCCACCTTCCTATTTCAGGGGAGCTCTTCTTTTGGTATTATACATATGTTTTGAACTCTTAGAATGCTATAATAGTATAAGTGTGATATGCCAGTTGTCGTGCCACTAGTCCTTGTTAAGATACTCTGATAGGATCTAGTGCTTGTGTGTATACCTTTTGGGTGGCTGCATTGTGGCATTATCTATATAGTTACCGGGTCAGCCTCGTGTATTTTTGGGTGTGACCAAAATAGTATATTTTATGTACACCGGTTATGTGTAACCGGTCCGCTATTAAACATATTAACTGTGGCGTGTGGTTTGGAACGGGGCTGCTTGTGTGTTTAGGCAAGCGAGAGATAAGTCCCTGGTTTTCAGTGGTTACCACGCCAGGTTTTTTAGAAGGAAGCGAGGGTTGAGATTACGCGTTTATCCAACCAGTACTTCTGAAAACCAGTTTTCTCTTATATGTATATTTTGGAAACGTATGTGCGTTAAACGAGAACGGTTTTAACGATATTTTCTAAAAACGGATCGTACGCGAGGTACGAACCTGTAATAATATATGCAAATATTAATTGAGGTTCTAGACTTGCTACAGGTTTCGGAAAAACCATTCCCATTCCCTAGCGCCGGTCGTGACTTGGTTTAGGGTTGAAATCGGGTCATGACATTATTGCTAACATATACTTCTTATTTTGAAGTAGTACTTTCTCTCGCGTTTCATCATTCATTTCTTTCTATATCCATTATCAATTATCATCTCATAATAATTCTTTCAATCTTCCTTTATTTATCTCTTAAAATCTCAATGCTAACCTTAACCCTTATTTGTTAGGTTGTACTATTTTCAATATCGTATTCACTTCTCGACTTTATTTCCATATTATTCCCTCTATCCTTATCTTTTTCTTCTATAACTTTTTCGTTCTTTTCATCTTTGATCTTTAGATACTCTTGGTTACTCATCGCCGGAATCCAATCTTTACGGGTACTTAGTTTAACCTTTCGATAATGACTCTTAATTTCAACTTTTTCTTTTTATCGTTCAATTCCAAGTTATACTTCCCTTGAAAAATTATCACCAGTTTTTATATTCTTTTGCCCATTTGCAATCATCGTAATTCCTTTCTCGTAGTGTTTGTATTCATGTCTTTTCCATGATATATATCACCTATCAATTTTTTAATTTCGGTTATCTATATACAACTGCTACTCTTTACTATCATCTAATGGAGTTCCCTTCCTCCTTTTAATTTGCATCTCAATTATTTTATTATGTCTCTCGATCATTTTGAACTTCTTGTTTCAACATCTTCGATCTTTATATTTTCTTCTTCTTGTCTTATGTTCCTTGCTTTCACCCCATCTTGCACTTGCGTATGTACCGGTCATAGGCATCTTACCGACACCTCTTATTTCTCATCTCGATCGATCCGATAACATTTCATTATTATTTAAGGTCAAATCTTTTATTAGGGTGCATTTTATCACATATGTTCATTTTCATTTTTGTTTATCGGTATTTTTATTATTGTCGCAGGGTTTTACTATTGTCGCAGGGTCTTTTGCCGGCCTTCCAAAATTTTCTTTCAATTCAAATATTCTTACTTTAATCATTTGAAAGCATTAGTACAATTACGGCTTAGAGTGATGACATCTCTCATCACTAAAGAGTTGCTCAATAAAATCATGTTTTCTTTAATATTTGTACAAGTATGATGCATGATTTATATTTTGAAAATCATCTTTTTTATAGAAATTACAGACATAAGTAATACTTGTATGCATTGCTAACGTGATTATTATGGCATGCCATATGCGATGTCTGAGCATAATTGCACTGTTAAAATCATGAGATTTTCATATCTTTCGCAAAATCGTAAGTCCCTCCATATGACACACTCTGCGACATTATTGGCTTTTCATTATTACTAATTGGAGTTTGTTATGATTTTATTATTTGTCGATACAAAATTCATTAACAATAATCTAAGTGTTTCACAATTTACGTTTGATACTTTTGATAGGACACTCAATCGAATATTTCACGATTGATGTTCTTCATGACTTCCTCTTTAAATCCTTTCCTATAGTGCATGCTTATCAAGCATATCTGTGGCTATTCTAAACGATCTTCTTTTCATATCACACATTACTCTTCACGATAAACAAAACATAATATCAGTAATTACATTTCACTTTATTAGTTATTTTTGTGGGTTTTTCCTTCATATACGATTTTAATGGTTCACATATAGGTTTTTCTCTACTAAGCGCGGGTTTACCAAAATCTATTTTTATATGCATTAGCTATACGATGTATTGTTCAATAAATGCATGCCTTATCAATCAAACTTTAATCACGACAAAACACATATCAGTACAAAACAATGTAAACATATAAAACATATAAACACACAAATCATATTATACCTGGGGGTGCCTGGTGTGGAATTCTAGGCTCCCTAATCATTAAACCTAAGCCCCATCATCTAACTCGTCTAGCATTGCCCCCACCTCTAGCTACAAACACAGGGTTATGCCAAATTCTCTAACACGGCTCCTGAGCACCAGGGACGCTTATCTATCGCGTTGAAAGTACAAAGGTCGAATAGGATCCTCGTTCCACTCCCGATCACTAGCTATCTGACGAGCCCTAGCAGATAACGATCCATAATTCTCGGATGCATCATCGAACAGCTCTACAAGGTCGAGTCCTAAACCCCTGATATACCTACGATTGACATCATCGTTGTCCCTGTTAAGCTCATGAACCTCCTTTACCATACGCAGAAACTCTGTGGTATATGCTTCAACAGAGAGCATACCTCTATAATAAGAACCTATATACACCCTGATACTGTCCAGGCTAGACTCTGCCTAATTCTCTCTTACTGTCACATCCTCTTTCAAACTACGGTACCTCTGTACCTCAGCCCAGAACTGCTCACCTCTGAACTCTTCGATATCGGAATCCTCTAATGGATCATCCTGTAAAGATTCCTCCTCTAATGAGCAATGTGTCTCATTTTGAACAACCGGAGTGACGAGAATAAAATATTTTTGAAGTAATTGAATAAAATAAGACCCGACTAGGTCGGTTTTGAAATTCTAATAAGGGAATTTTGATATTAGAAATTAATAAAAGGAATAAGATCGGAACTAAAAGAAATTTTAAGATATGTCATAAAAATAAAGTTTAAGTCCCAAAATGGTAATTATTATTTAATTCTCAAGAATCGTAATTAAAAGGTTATCCACATGAATTTTTATTTATGAAGTAGTATTATTTATTTAAATATAAATAATACATTAGTATTTGAGTTAAAGCGAATAACTAATCGTTTGGTTAAAAAGGAAAGCTAAAAGAAGAAGTGGCTTTAGCTAAAGAAATGAAGGCCTAAAGAGGATAGTTTACCAAAGTATAAAAGAAATCTCATATCAATAAGAATTCATATGATCACAAAGAAAGAAATAAGAAACTTAGAGAGAAAGGAGACGATCAACTTTGATCGCGTAGGGTTCACTCGTTTCTCGTTCGTATCGCTTGATTCTCGTTTCGTTGCTTCAAGAAAACCAAACTCTACCATCTCCAAGCTTCATATTAAGGTAAGGGCTAAGTTTTTGGTTAGAGCTTTGAAGGTTGTATGACTGTTTTAAATTGTGTGTATTGTGATTGGATCGAACATGCTGAAATCATGTTGTTTTTTATGTTTCCGACAAGTTTTGAGCTGGGTTTCATGTAGTAATGTTTTCCTAGCATGTCGGAATGGATTCGAGCATTTTCCGAGGTCAAGCTGGTTGTCACACATGCTAGAAACTCGTCCAGCAGGGGCCTCGCAAAGTGCTGGGCATCAACACGACACGACAAGGTCAAACTTAGCCAATCGCGTCGCGCCGAGCCCCAGCGCGACACGAGGGGCTGTGACAAACCCTGGTGCGACGCGCTAGGGGCGGTCACATCACGACCCTCCCCTATTCAATATGGCGAGGGAACAACATAAGGAAGGTGAAAGGCCACCCCTTCCCTTGCATATAGGGCTTGAAACGTCCTACTCCGACGTGGTACTTCGGAGTTCAAAAATTGGATTAAACGGATATCAAAAACGTGATTGAAAATGGTTAAAGAAAGTAAATGAAATTTTTATGAAAACATAATGGATTTTGAAGTTTTATTGGTAAGTTCAAATTGATATAAGCATATTGATTGAACAAGAGTTTTGATTAAGGGATTATCGAATTCAAGGTCCTATTAGAAATAAGATCGTTTTGACGGCACTTAACCAGAAGGATTTGGAAGTCGTCCAAACTGAATCAGGGATGTCTCGATTTGTCGAGCACTATCTAGCAGCTGAACCAAATACTTGTTCACATATAATATCAAACTCACAATGTCCGGTCCTAAACCCTTCACAAACCTTGTATTCACCCTTACCGGGTCGATCATGAAATCTGTTGCAAATCGGCTCAACCTTATAATATCAGTAACATACTCTAGCACCAATATATCTCCTTTATTCAAATTCAGCAATCTATCATGATGCAGCTCCGTCAATGAATACAAAAGGAAGAACTCTCTAAAGCGATTGACAAACTCAGCCCATGTCATCTGACCCATGGTCGGCTGAATCAGACGTTCAAACCAATCTTTCGCTGGTCCTATCAAAGATATCTCCACCAAAATAATAGAGTGCCTCTCATCAGCTTGGAGGAGTCTAGTATTACGCTCAAATTCTTCTAGAAATTCCAACGCATCTCCAACCGTCGAACTCAGTTGGCTTAAGGCGCATATAAGCCAAAACTATCACCATTCCTGACCAAACGATTCTGCTGTAGCAACTACTCCCGATGCATATTTGTCACTTCTTCCTAGTTGGTCTACATAGCCGCCATACCAATCAGAAACTGATCCAAATTGAAGCCTAGGGGATTCGCTTGTTGAGGCATTCCTGGTGCCTGCACTTGTTTTTACCCCGGCATCTTGGCCTCTCCCTCCGCCTCGACCTCTTCCATGGCCTCTACCTCTTCCAGCTACTCCAACCGGTTCAATTTGTCCTCCTTGGAAAGAAGACTCATCTTGAGCCTCTTTGGCTACTTCTTGCGCTACTGCAGCACGAGCACGAGTCTGTCTTTGGTCAGACATCCTGACCAAAGCAAACAATGCCACGATCAACAATCATACATAACAAACCATAACTTGGGTCAACTTATACTCATATCTAATCGCAAAATTAATCATCTATGCAAACGCATCTGTAATATCCCGTATTTTGTTGACTTTTTCCGTTGAGCTTTCGGTAATTTATTTATTTTTTTCTATTCGTTCGTTGTTTCGGTCGTGGTTTGATTCTCGTTCGATTTTGGGTTGATTCAGTTTGGCCCATGAATTATTTAAATTCATGCAATGTGTAAACACATGCATTTGGTCCATGCATCCAGCCCATGTAATTTCACGCACAGGTCTAGGACTTGTTCTTATGTTTGAAGAAGCAGCACGCAGTGCTGCGTTTTCCATTTTATTTCCATATATATATATATATAACCTTTTTAAAAAAAATTAAAACCCTAATTCTTTACACTCTCATCCAGCAAACCCTAGCTGTCACATCTATCATCAAACTCTCTGAAAATCATACATCTTAACCCCCTCATTCTGCTGCAAATCAGTAAGAGTTCATCGTTCATTTCAGTTTATGTATTCATTATCGTTGTTTTCGTATTTTGATCTGTTCTCATTCGTTTTAGCACCGAATCAAGTTCTGTTTATTTGATGCCGTAGTTAACTGAGTCCTCTTCGATCCTAAAACTTCAGAATTTAATTCGGTAGGTAAAATCCTCTCCATTTTAGCACCGTAACAATTTAGACGCGATATAGTCACGTCGTTTTCCAAACTCGTATCTTTTTTATTTTAGCGTCGATTTGGGATCCGTTTCTTTATGGTTGCTGTACACATCATCCTCATTAATCCTAAGCCTATAAATCGTTATCAGTACGTAAATATTTCTGTTATAATCGTCGTACGGTTCATCGTCTTTTGAGTTGTGTTTTCTGTTTATATTTTTTTGTTTCTGCCGATTGTCCCTTTATTCTTAGGGCTGTTTTCATGATGTTCGAGGGTTAGAATGCTGTGCTTTGTTATTGGTTAACTAATTTGATGTGGTCATTGTTAAGTTTACGTCAAATAATTCCCGTTGTTGGCCGTATTCTTCATCTTGTGGGCTGTTGTTTCTTGTTTGATAGATATGAAACAAAAAGAAAGGTCGTGCCTTTAAATGTCAACTTTTAAAGGTCGTGATTAAAATGAAATTTTGTGTAAAGGTCGTTATTTTTTATGGAATTAACCCATTTTAAATTATTGGCCTGGTGTGCCAATTTGGCTAAATTACGTTTTAGCTTTAAAAATATTTTCTTAAATTATTTTGGTTATGTATTTTATCGTGAATATTTGTTACTTCTATTCTAAGCTATTAAGTTCCATTTAAAATGTAATTACTATTTTATCAAAATTAATATTTTTGGAATTGTGGTGTATTGTTTGATAAAATGGTTGGGCCGGGTTATACATTGGTCGCCCGATATGTGAGAAGAAACTGATCGACGTGATGATTCAGTTGACTCACTACATTGAAATTATTAAATCGGATATATTAAGTTTATTTGGTTTTACTTTCTTTTTTTGGATTATATTTTAAAGCGGGAACTCAATAGGCTTGACTTGTTGTTGACTTATGATTATTGAATACTATGCTTTACTGTGCTTGACTGTGCTTTGATTTAATCTTGTGCTAGTCCTATGTGGTGTCCAGTACTCGTTAGAGTTAGGATTGATCTTAACTCTAAATTAATATTTTCTTAGACTCGTCAGCTGTTTGGCTCTCGAGTCCACTCAGGGTTAGGTTTCTTGCTCGGATTATCACGTGGATTGCAAGTAGTGAGTTTATATTATCGTTTAGCGCTTTATTAAGTAAAGTATATTATTTTGTATTATCGTAAATGCAGCTTTAAAAGAGTTTTTAATTCATTATAGATCTAGATTGGAACGAGCTACTCGATGGGCATCATCGAGACTGTGTGCACCGATAATATAATATTTGGCGGATTATTATCTGGCCTACTTTCGTTATCGGCGGAGTTATATCTATGGCTTACTCTGGTTCGACGAGGATGTGATCTCGTCTATTGAATATCGATTCAATACTTATCCCATAATGAATAGTATATATATATATATATATATAAAGAATGATTTGTTATAAAGGGTTTTCACTTAATAAATGTAAACGGCAGTATGAGCTCATCTCAGTATATCTGATCCCCGTTGTTTAGCCATTTTTCAGATTTTCCGCTTGAGCGAGTCGTGGAGCTCCACTTTGATTGATTCCTCGGAGGTTTTACTTTTATTTCAAATAAAAGAGTCGAACTTATTTTCATTCTTATACCAAAGTAGTACTAGTGAGTCTTTTATTATTAGACATATTGTTTATCGGTTGACCTGATTTTGATATTCATTGGCATTGTTATTTTAGATGTTGATATTGTTTATTTATGCCATGATTGGAGTCACAGATTTGAGTCGAGCATTTGCTTAGCTTAATTATTTGATATGAACTGATAGATCTAGGTTGGAGTCTCGGTTGCCCCATAGCAAGTTCTGTGCAGGTTTAATTGTTTGTGTGTTTTCCGCGAGACTAGCTACGGGTTTTGGTACAACCATACCCATATACAAGTCTATAAACATCAGAGTATAGATAATACATTTAAAACCGTTTGACAAAACAATATATATAACTAGGAATCGACTACTGTAGTGCTATCGATTGAAACCTTCTTTATATACCTACTTTATAATGCAGACTTCTAAAACAAGAATCGCCCCAATCGGAGCTAAAACGAAGAAGATATGAATTTTTGAAATTTTGGCATGATTTTCTCTTCTTAAGGAAGAAGAACTCCCTCTCTCTGTATTCTTTTATTGCTGTAATAAAATGAATATTTCAGAAATATTATCACATATATGTGATAACCATGGTTTGGAAAATGTCCAGTTTGGTCCTTAAGTTTACCACCTCCTCACACTTTGATTTGTAACTTTTCTTTTGTCCAATTTAGTCTGTCGATCACTTAATCATTCGGACTTAACAAATTTCATATTATTTATTTTCAAATAAATAATATCACCTTAATATCTTATGTTCCTATTTCCGATAGTTTATTTTAGCAATTTTCGACTAAAAACGTTCAAATTCCATTTGGAGCTAAAATGCACTTTTTCCAACTTTTTCGTCCAATTCTCATTTGACAATTATCAATATCCAAATATACCAATTCCCATCAATAATTTATTTAAATTATATTTTTCGGGTAATAAAATTCTATTTTTCAATTTCTCAGGGATTTTAACTTATTTTAAATTCCAACTTTTCTTACAATTTTCTTTAGTCCCGTCTAACTATTTTAGGCATTATAAATATTGAAATTTCTTACTTAAATTTCAATATCAACCTATTATCGTCCTTTTTTATTTAATTCCTTCGAATATTCCTTCTTACCTCCGCTTCACCTATTTAAATTTAGACACGTTGCCTACTTTGACAACGCCAGACATACGGGGTATTACATTCTGCCCCCTTATAAAAATTCGTCCTCGAATATTCCTATAATTCTCTTTCTGGTAAAGATCTTACCATTTCCTTAGATTGGTTACTCCATCATCACGATGGCACGTAAACTTGTCACTTCAATTATCACACATCCTTTGCGTCATTTTATAGTTGTTTCTTATACGTCTTTTCACTATAATCGGATCCTCTTTAATGTATTTGAATCTCCATTCTGTCGTTGGCTAACTCCTCGCATCTTCTCATTTCTTAGCGTTGATATTCTTCAACGTTTATTCGTCGTTTCTTCGCAATTCCTTGCGAGTCGTATTTGTAGCGTATCATATTTGATACTATCTTAAAACGTCCTTTAAATATCCTTAATTATTAATCAAAATCTTAATTTGATTAATTTAGAACAGTTTAATTGAATAACTTAATATTTTAAGTTATTTTAAACTTATCCCAAAATTGCTCTTATGATCAACTTTGACCCTTAAAATCGCTTTCGTCGAGTAGCTCGTTTGTTAAACAAAGTTGATAGTCTTATAGTCCGTAACGCTATCCTCAAATTTCATTGGATCATCGTGTTCAAAAATAATCCTCGTTGATGTCGAAGACTTGCGCTGAAATCGCCTCCTTGAGGTAGTTTTGAGACTGCACTTGTAGGTTTTATAGGCTGCTGTTCAAGTTGATAAACTAAGCATTAAAAAACGTTAAACTCTGAATTAAATTCAGTATTCTTATATTTTGCTATCCCGTCTACAACTTTCCTTAAGACCAAATTTCATTTCGAAATTTCTTTATTGTCTGAAATCATCCTCAAAGTTGGCTACTAACCATACTTTTACCCTTAGGTTAACTCACGTTTTCGGATCGTCTTTGAGCTTGAAAAACCACTAATCCAATTGAATAATGCCATGATTAAATTATCCAAATTTAATCTATGCAATATCCATTACTTATATCCGTTGATTTCGTTTAAAATAATCGGGTTTTGGTGTCCGAAATTTGCCCGAAACATAGCTTTATGAGCTAATTTGGAACTCTGTTCTATCGTCCCCAATTCCAATTTACCTTGTCTTGGAAATTCCCTTTAACATCTCTATTTAACGTGTATTTATACTTTTCATATTAATTATAAGGTTGATCCTTTATCTTATCTCACACCTTATTCCTTGATGTTCGGGTTACCATGTTTGTCTGAACCAAACAATGCATAACGTATTATCCTATACTCGATTAAAGTCGTTCCTTTACTTTTCCTTCTTAATCTCGATTTACTTCTCGATATGTCATGACCACCATGCATTTCTCATTCCAAATTAATGTACTTCCTTGTCCTTTAGTTGGTTGTGTTTTTCAATATTCACGATGAATTATTATTCCATAATAATTATATCGGTTTCCGTTCGATCATTTCTCAAATTTTAATCTTATCCCTAACATTTTTTCTTGTGAGGCTGTACTATTCTTGATAATCTCTACCTTTCTTTCGTATCACATAGACTTCCGAGTTTATCGGAGTCTGATGTCATCTTTCCTTGACGTTTCTCGTGTCTTTTCCGTATTCGGCCATGTCTATGCTTATCTTTTCCTTTCACGCTTTTAGTGCGACACTCTAATTAACCATTCACTTACTAACTTAGTCAACAGTTAGATTTATACAATCGTTCGTTTGATATCCTTGTCAAAGCTTGATGGTATATTGGAAATCTTTCCTTTTACAACAATAGTACACTTCATGGTCCTCTAGTGTAGAACCTCATGAAGTTGAATGCTCTCTATACATCCTTTAACATGTGACGCGTCCATTTTTCATGGCACAACTCATATCTCTCGATCTTTTCACTTCAACCGTCCATATGTAACTAGTAATACCTTTATCACTATCCGATGTAATCTTTTCCCTTTCCTTATTATGCTTTTTAATTGTTTCATCGATCCTATACCAATGTTTCTCGATCGCATTATCCATCTCATTCCAATGTACATGTTGTACATGGAATCCTTTGGTTATAATGAACGTAGGATTGATAATTTCTCTATCATTTCCAATGAAGTTCTTTATATCTACATCCTATCGCATTTCTCGATCGTCTTGTATCTCTTGTTTCAACATCTCTAATTATTAACTATCGACAAGGGGGTCAAAGTTATTCCCTTTTTGAACTTGTCGACGTGTTGCACTCTTAAATGTGTGTACATTTCTATTCAAACTCTTACCGATATTTGATCTATCTGTAAGGTTACTCTTGTATTCTCGTGCAATTTATGCATTCGGCTCTTTCCGTCTACGGTTATATCGAATTCGCTTTCTCTTATATCACTTCATTTTTTATGCTAGGCGTCTTTCCGTCAGACTACCTCATTATGATATGCTCCTCCTCCGTTTGTTTCTTATCGAAAACTAGGCATGATACACGTATTATTTATATTTTCTCATCCTTACATGGTTTTTCCCATGGCCCGTATGTTTTTTGGGTCTTTTATTTATTTATGTTTTCGTGTACACTTTCTATGTTTACCCCATCTCATTCCTGGGTAAGTACCAATCGTAGGTGTCTTACTGATAACTTACACGTCTCGCATCGATAAATCTCGATATTATCTTATTATTATTAGGGCTCATTTCTTCTATTGGGGTGTATTTTATCACATATATTCATTCGTATTTATCAAGAATCTTTTGCGACATCGCAGGACATTACATCTGAGTTTCTTACAAAACAAATACATTTCAAACATTGCTGGTGCACCAGTCTTTCAAACTCTTCTTTCGACTCAAATTGTTTTACTTTAAATCGTTTGAAAACATTGGTACAATTGTAGCGTAGAGTGATGACACCTCTCATCACTAAAGAGTTGCTCGATAAAATCACGTTTTAAAATTTTTGACACAAGTATGATGCATGATCTACATTTTGAAAAATGTATTTTATATAGAAAATATATATATGTATACTCGTATGCATTACTATCGTGATTAAGACACACCACATATGATGACTGAGAACAATTGTACCATTAAATCAAAAAAAAAAATTCCTTGGAAACCATTGTAAGTCCCTTCAAATTACACACCTTGCGACATTAATGGCTTTTTATTATAATTTATTTGGGTTTATTATGATTTTCGATTATTGGAATTTTCATTATCCTTTAACACTCATCTAAATGTTTTCTAGTTAATGTTATCCTCTTCTAGCATTGCTAAACGAATATTTTATTTCCTTGTCTTCGATACTCATCCATATTCATTGTTCATCATCTCGATCCTATTCATATCACATAGCTCTTAGGCTCACGTGTCAATCTTTCATAGCATACTTTCTTTGATATCGTTTACCATCCTTGTGGTAATGGAAATGTAATACAGGGCATTACGTTTCACGCCATATATATTATGTATTTTATGTATTTTATGCATTCTTAGTTTCAATTATCATTTAAGCAACTATGTTTAGGATAAAGCCTATATGTGCGGATTTCTCAATCTATCTCTATAGGCATTATCCTAACAATGCACAATTCTATCAACGCATGTCATATCAATCGATCACAGCATAAACAAAACAATACAAACATTTCAATCACATAAACATGTTTGGCACATAAACATAGAAATCATTTTATACTTAGGGCGTCTGACTGGACTCACCCTTCTCGGGTCGCAATGCCACATTCGCGTCCTCTAGCGCGTCTAGCACTGCCTCTACCTCTGTGCAAAATTGCGGGGTTATGCCAAATACTAGGAACAGTATTCCTACAAAAAGGGAATGTCGGTCTCTCACGTCGAAAGAGGAAAGGTGGAATGGAATTGTCATTCCACTCATGATCGCTCGCTATCTGACGAGCTCTAGCGGATAACAATCATAAATGCTCAGGTGCATCATTGTATAGCTCAACAAAGTCGCGTCCTAAACCCCTAATGTACTGACGGTTCAGCTCTTCTGATGCGTCATCTTCGAATGGGTCTTCCTCACGATCCTTACTAACTTTCATCTCAGGGAAAATGGTCCTACCCTGAGCTATAAAACATCCTTCAATGTTTGATACGCACTCGTGCTGATGTATATTCGATAGTTTGTCAGTGTCTAGATGTATATTCGATAGTTTGTCAGTGTCTACATGAAATCCATTTTGATAAATAGGAGGCGCTTCTTCCTCTTCTAATATAGCATGTAGCTGAGCTTCATTTTGCCCAGATATGCTGAACATGAACATTCTTAATCATGTGATACAGTCCAAACCACTTTTCAACAATATCCAATAATTTAATATATGATATGCACTATCTAACTTAAAGCTTGACTAACTATCTAAGCATATCACAGTCACTTAAACACTTAGCAATCTCACACATATGCGTTCTACTCGGCAATAGACAGCCTATAATATCAATCAAACGCATATAGTTAATAAGGCTCGACTCTTTACGCTGCAGTAGTTCCTAGGTACTTAGGGTCAAAGAGGCACTTTTCAAACATTGGCAGTGGTAACTGGACCAACTGCTCTGATACCACTTTTGTCACGACTCAAAATCGAAGGCCGCGACCGGCGCTAGGGAATGGGAATTGTAGTTCCAAAACCCGTAGCAAGCCTGAAATTCGCTAAAACGTTTTATCATTTATCGTATAAAACTTCACCTTACAAACGGAAGCATTTAAACAAAGATACGTTTATAGATACTGGTTAAAATGTACAACTTGCTCGGGCTTATCATTTCTGTACCTTGTACGTACTAACCCGGCATATACTACTAGTATCAAAGTTACATCACGAGAGTCTACCTCTGTGGTACAAAACATAACTATCGTAGCCAAACTAACATATACACAACGGACACAACTATAAACAATATAAAATTTTAATGTTGTACTAGGCCACGACACTGGTAAGACATCTCACTACTGCAGCAACTACGGAAGTCGGGACAGTACTTAGCCAAATGAATTTCCGGTCAAAGATGGACTTCTAGCCGAGTCCAGAATCTAGGTACCTAAAAAACACACTATTGTGGGGTCAACTATTAAGCTGAGTTAGTTATAATTTACTTACCGTATTATCAAAATAAGCATCGCATTTTAAAAATATTTTAAAAATATTTATACAATCACATTTTTAAACAATTCCAACATATATAATCACAGTAATTGCAACAGTTCATTTAAGACAAGTATTTGATCCGATCGAAACCTTAATCTTAAACTCTTTAACTTTTCCTAATCTGTATCGTATTCGAATCAAATCATTTTAATCCAAGTGGTACGGTCCCGAGATAGTTCGACCGAGTTACCGCTACCACGTGGCATAGTCCCGAGATAGTTCAACCGAGTTACTCATGTCACTGCTTAATCCCAAGTTGTAGGTCACGAGATAGTTCGACCGAGTTACCCACCAGATACGGGTCCCGAGATAGTTCCACCAAGTTAACCTCGTATCTGCCAAACATAATCCTCCTTTCCATACCATAATCACAAACATGATCAACATTTAACGAGCTCATATCAAATGTTTTTATGTACGAATATCTAGACTCATATAAACACCGGTGATCACACAGCCTATTGACGCCCAATAGGTAGCTCGTTTCTTCGGATCGTATACAAATTCATATTGACAATAATCGACAAGTCATAAACAAAGTAATACAATCCATATATCAAACAAGTCAATCCAATACAAAGTAGTTCAATCCATAAACAACCAATTCAAATATAATTCAATCCAATAAGAACAACTCAATAAAATCAAACTATGTAATTTATGCGATGCATTTAATAATAACAACGTATATAGTATATATAAAATAGTTTTTAATACGATAATAAGAGTGAGTTCCGGGTTCCATTGGTACGCCTCGTCAAGTCTACACAAATTCGATAATATCTCAAATTAATTACAATCTAACTATAATTAATTAATCCAAAACTAGTTTTCTAGCCAACTTCGGCTATTGAAACCGTTTACTTAAAATAGTCTGACCCCTAAAAACAATTGACATTATTAATGTTCATAACGTCGCCTACAAATTTTGTTTAGGTCTCGGACTGAGATTAGCACCCGAAGGTGTCGGAATTTGGCCCTGAAGTTAATAACTTGGGATTGTCCTAAATTTCAGAACTGTTATGCGCGACATAATGTTCTTATTTATTTGAGCCATTTAGAGGCTGATCTAGCAGAAACTTATACTTAGAATTTATAGAAAATATCCTTAAGTTTCCGTACCAACAAACGGAACTTAGTTTGGACTTATATACTTTGAGATATTGCACTTACAATATCACTGTTTTGCAGGATAGTTTCTGGAAAACGTCAACGGTATAGCTTACGCTCTAAACTTAAAATGCTAATTTCGTAACTCATTTTTTCTTATCATTTTAGCATTTATAACAGCCCCTTATCATGCCCTACTCTACCATTTTCATACGATACAATTTAGTCTAACGATACATATTTTCAAAACTGTTTTTACGCTACCCCGATTTCCAACTCCGTATCTTTGCGTTCAATGCAAAACTAAGCATGAACGGGCCTCGGGGAAGGGGTGGCTTTGGCCCCTTCCTCTACTCTCTGCCCTCCCCTGTTGTGGCATTGGGAGGGGTTGCTTCAGCTATGGTGCAACATACCATAGCCGCTGCAATCACAACTCCACCGTGCTTCGGTACGATGGTGTAGCGAGTCCGACGTTAAACGCCTCTGGCCAACCACTCGTCTCTTCAAGCCCTATAACACACATACACCAAACCCTAACAAATCCAAATTTGCAGCCATGGCACAACCCTCATAGCTCACAATAACAATCATTAATTCAGCCTATACGAACCAATTACAAGCCATAATCATCATTTACTTCATCAAAATCATTAACACCATTTATACTCAAAAATCCCAAAAATCACAGCTCAAAACCTAACCAGAATTCGTGCTTCATACCTTGATTAATTGGTCTAGATCATTAGAGCTCCTCCTCTTCGTTCTGTGGCAGCAAGAATTGCCCCAATCGGAGCTAAAACGAAGAAGATATGGGTTTTTGAAATTTTGGCATGATTTTCTCTTCTTAAGGAAGAAGAACTCCCTCTCTCCATATTCTCTTATTGCTGTAATAAAATGAATATTCCAGAAATATTATCACATATATGTGATAACCATGGTTTGGAAAATGTCCAATTTGATCCTAAGTTTACCACCTCCTCACGCTTTGATTTGTAACTTTTCTTTTATCCAACTTAGTCCGTCGATCACTTAATCATTCGGACTTAAAAAATTTCATATTATTTATTTTAAAATAAATAATATCACCCAATATCTTATATTTATAGTTTATTTTAGCAATTTTCGGCTAAAAACGCTCAAATTCCATTTTGAGCTAAAATACACTTTTTCCAACTTTTTCGTCCAATTCTCATTTGAAAATTATCAATATCCAAGTATACCAATTCCCGTCAATAATTTATTTAAATTATATTTTCCAGGCAATATAATTCTATTTTCCAATTTCTCGGGGATTTTAACATATTTTAAATTCCAACTTTTCTTACAATTTTCTTTAGTCCCGTCTAACTATTTTAGGCATTATAAATATTGAAATTTCTTATTTAAATTTCAATATCAACCGATTATCGTCCTTCTTTATTTAATTCATTCGAACATTCCTTCTTACCTCCACTTCACCTATTTTAATTTAGACACGTTGCCTACTTTGACAACGCAGACATACGGGGTATTACAGGTTGTTTAAAAGTTGTACTAGGGATTTTGCTTATTTTGGACTGGATTTCTTTAAAAAATCCAAATTGTATTTTTTTCTCGGTTTCTTAGTCCTTTGCTTTAGTAGTAGCCTTTAGTGCGCTCCTTAGAGGATCCTTTTTTGTGCGAAAGCTACAGCTTTGGTCTTTGCCACTTCTTGTGGCTTTTTATAAAATCTTCAATCATTAAAAAAAATTATTTTTAAACTGACATATTTAAGTAAATAATTTTAAAATTATAAAAAAAATTACTAAAAAACAACTCATTTGTGACGTAAAAATCCGTCACAAATCAGTCACAAATTGTTGTTGCGAAATCAGATTCCTAAGTGCGTCACATGGTAAGCGATAGGTTGTTACAGTTCTTTATTTTAAACTTTGTAATAGGGAATTCTCTTATTCAGGTTTGGATTTCTTTCGAAATCCTTCTTGTATTCTTTTCTCCGGATTTTGATTTCTTAGCCTTTCTCTCAGCCGTAGTCTGCGGTAGACACCTTGAGTGTGCTATTTTTATGCGAAAGCTTTGAAATGGCTTTTGCCTCTTCTCGTGGCTTAATATACTAATTATTCATAAAAAAAAAATTGCAATCTATGTAACATTGTGTAAATGGTTGAACATGAACATCGTAAACACCTACAATAAGAATAAAAGAAAGCAAATAACAGAATTGCTATATAGTTTGTAATATTGATCCAGCATGTATTTTGGTTCATAAATACAATTCAATTCAACCCAAAAAAATGGATAAACAACAACGTAAGAAAGTTGTTTCTTAAAGAAATTGCCACCAACATTGTTTTTGGAATAAAACAATATTCAATTGTAAAATGATATAATAGAACTGTAGAGGCACATCCCACATTAACTTTTTATATTTGAACAAGAGAGTTTCAGTCTCATTAGTAGAGTGAGAACCTAAAATTTATCCAAAGCCAAGCAGCATTCACATTTGGCAGTTAATTGTTTTAAGAGTATATTTGTACGAAAGATTAACATCAATATCCAAAAGATTGATAAAAATCTTTTGTGTTTTATTAATATATAATTTTTTATAAAGGAGTTGTTTGTCAGAAATCAAGTCTTAAAATTTTAGGTTCAAGTAGTTGTTGATTCTTACATTTTTATAAAGGAGTCTCAGCCAATCCTTGAATCCAGGATTTCTAAAATTTATTGGTCAACATCCATATGAAATGAGCTTTTATATTTGAATCCTGCATTTTTTAATAATTTAGTACCTTTTTTTCTCTTTTTTAAGTTATAAGAAAAATAGAATAATTCAACAAAATCAATAGTACGAAAAAATTCTAAAAATAAAAACAAATTGATTTTTATTAGAAATGTCGTCCAGACTTGTAGTTATGGAATTATCATAAGTTCTTAGCTACAAAGACCCATTGCAATTTCAGTAATACTGTCACGTTCCGAATTCCACTCTGATTCAAGTCACGACCAACGTTAGAAAATATGAATCAGAGGCGGATCTAGGTGTATGGACCCCGCCTTTTCAAATTTGCAGGACCAATGTGTATGTATTTGTAAACAATATTATTTATAATTAATATACTTTTAAATTTATGGATAGCATTTATTTCTCTTGTAAGTTTTTTTTATAATAATTCCATTTTAAGTATTCATTATTTTATTACTGTAATAATTTTAAGAAACCAAAAAAAAAAATTGTATGTAATTAATTTGTGACGGCTTTATCCATCACTAAATCCAATTGGTCACTTAGTGACGGATTTGTGAAGGCTTTATCGGTTACTAATTACGATCCATCACAAATCCGTCACTAATTAGTGACGGAATTGTGACGGAAATTCCGTCACTATTTTTGTGACGGTTAACTCAATGTTGACCAATGGTTTTTGTGATGAAACTTTCCGTCACAAATCCGTCATAAATTGTGACAGATTTCATTTTGTGTCACAAATTGTTTGTGACACCCAAAATAGTGACGGACAAAAATCCGTCACAAATGGCAGTTTGTGACGGATTTGTGAAGGATTTTTTATCACAAACAGCCTGTTTTTTAGTAGTAAAAAATGTTTATATATATAATAAAAATAATCAAAATATTAAATGGTTTTGCATAATTGTATTACTCTATAAACCCATCTTTTCAATTTCTAATGAAGTTGGTCCATTAACTCACCTTTTAAAACTCTAAATAAGTTTTTTTTTTATGAATAAACTCTAAATAAGTTAGTTGATGGTAATTAAAACTATACATTTCACATTAAAAAAATGTCATCCGTAGTGTATTGCAAATATGAAATCTAAAATTAAAATTAGACGTACTTAAAAAAATTCATTGAGATTTACATATATATATATATATATATATATATATATATATATATATATATATATATATATATATATATATTAAGTATAAAAATTAGAGATTATTTTATAAGTACCGGAAAAAATGAAAATATTTACAAAGATACTACTTGCATTTTTTTTAACAGGAATATAAAAAATAATTACAAAAGTAAAAATTTTCTAAAAATATTTACAAGAATACAACTTTTTTGTATACACATATAATCTGTATATAATCTATATAATCCGTATATAATACGAATTATATACAAATTATAGAAAATGCAGATCTATCAGATTTGAAATTCAATCTGTATATTATATGTATATAGTCCGTATATAATCCGTATATAATACAAAATATATACGATATTTTTAAAATCAGATCTAAAAATAAATTCCAGATCTGAAAAACGAAGGAGATGAGGATGAAGACAAACTGAAAATTCAAATTACGAATCATATACAATAAATCCTAGATATATACATATAACAAGAACAAAATCGTAGATCTAGACATACAAATCCTAGATCTAAACATACAAATATGATTTTATAACGTTTGAAATTTTATTTTATAAAATAAATACGAACGGCGGCGTGAGGAGTGCAGAGGAACAACGGCGAGATCATGAGGGAGGGCACGGCGGCGGCAGCGAGCGAAGGAGCGGGGCGGCGGCAGCGAGCGGAGCGGGGCGGCGTAGAGAGAGTGCGGCGGTGAGTGGAGGAGAAGGAAAGTAGATTGTGGTGGTAATTTTATAAGATGAAGATTGATGTTAGTGGTGGTGGATGTTAATGGAAGAAGAGAGAAAATAAAATTAGGGTTTGAGTGGAGAAGATGAAGAAAAAGGGAGAAATATTATTTTTGTTAATAAAAAATATAAGATGGTATATTTGTAAATATGAAAAACACTCTTATAAAGAGAAAATATAAGGTAGCATGTAAATATTTTATCTTATTATGTTATAGAGTGTAAATATTTCTAAAAATTATATGTAACTGAATTTTATAATTTATTCATCGTTTATTTATTACTAAAATTCATGTCAAGTTTACATGTAGTCCGTAAAGTGGGATTTTCAACAATTATAATAGCAACAAATACTTTTACAAAACAAAATTAGTTACTAGTGTTTATGTAATTATTTAATAACATATCTTAAAATTAATGTATTTAATAGTGCGAGTGGTGATGTAATTATATGATATTTTTAGAATATTAAAATTCGTTGATGACAATTATATAAAAATTTATTATTTAGTAATATTTAATTAAAATAAATATATTTTTATAATTTGAATGTTTAATATATATATATGGACCCCATCATATATAATTTTTAGATCCGCCACTGATGCGAATGATTGTTTCGAAACTCATAACAAACCTAGAATCTCTAGAAATTTTTTGCAAATATTATTAAAAGATCGCATCTCGCGTAAAAAAATTTCTCTTTTAACGTAACACGGTTTCCAAAATATGCATATAAGCGAAATTATGGTTTCAGAAATACTGGTAGGACGACCGTATTATCTCAACCCTCGGTTTCTTCTGAAAACCTAGCGTGGTAAGTACTAGATACGAGGGACTTAAGTCTAGCTTGCCTTAACCCATAGGCAGTCCCGTTCCAAACCACATGTCACTATTAATATGTTTAATAAAATAATGTGAACACCTCTACGTCTCGCAACGGTAGTGTTAAACATATTAAAGTACACAGCAGAACGGTTACACATAGCCGGTGTACATAATACATACTATTTTTTACCCTTCTAATAACACACGAGGCTGACTCAGTAACTAGATACAATATGAAACTATGAGCCACCCAGAAGGTATACACACAGGTGTATTAGATCCTATCAGAATATCTAAACAAGGACTAGTGGCACGGCTGCTGGTATATCACACTTATACTATTATAGTATACTAAGAGTACAAGACATATGTACAATACTAAAGAAGAGCTCCTCTGAAACAGGAATGTAGAAACTCGACTGACCTCAAAGCTCATCGCCTGAAAATGGGAGACAACAACGGGGTTAGGAATATAAATATTTTAGAGTGAGTGAACAGTTTACAGGATAAATACCAAAATCACATCATATATATAAAATAGTACCAATTCTCGATCCATATGAAACCCTAATCCACAATTGTCCTAACAGACAAAATCGACTCACGAGCTTACAGGCAACATAATAAAGACCGGTAACTGAATCACTGTCGTCTAATTTTGTATCCTTGGTACGAACCGTAATCAGAAACTGCCATCGCGGTTTTATCCGAGACCGTAACCGTATTACTGCCGCTCAAGGTTTACCCGTTAAGTCAGGGCATTCACTTTTCCAATGATTTAACACGACAGACATACCTATATACCTCGACAAAAGTACATCTAGAATCGATGTCGATGATCACACAACCCTATTTCCGCCCAATAGGTAGCTCGTTCTAATGGATCTCTCTTGGCTAAATTTATACTACTGCGATTATGGATTTAAAACAGTTGAATACTGATATTCAAAAGTAAACACGTAAACTCACACAACTGCTAAGTTACTACTTAGCCTCGTCGTATATGTGACAGATTCCCCTAGGTCCTGGTCGGAAAGCTGGACAGCTAGTCGGATCAAACATACAAAACACACAAGACAACAAATTAATACTTGATTCGAGTATAAACATCTAGGTCTAGAAGCCTAGGTTTAGTCAAAGCATTCAAACATATAACATGTAGCAATTATTGTCTCGTTCTTTTAAAAATCATTTGAATCCTTTTCACCTCAAGAAAACGTTTAGACTTACCTAATTAAAATCACTTAATAGTATCGACTTGATTGCCAAAACAATTCACAGTCGAATACTAATTATTTAGCAACATCGTTTGCTAATTCTTTTAAACCGGTTAAACACTTTAAATCTTTTAAAGTCCTTTTTAAACTTTTAACTTTACTTTTAAAATCTCATTTTAAAAGTCTTTTAGCTTAGATTTAATGTCACGACCTAAATCTCATGGGCCGAGACCGGCGCTAGGGAATGGTAGTGGTAGCTCCGAAACCTGTAGCAAGTCTGGAAACGTATAATAATTTATTTTTTTTGCAATCATCATACGCCATACATGGCAGATATAAACACGCGTCATATAATAACATGCCAGGTCAAACATCATCCTTTGGCAGCAAGCATCATACATACAAGCATAAGTTTGAAAACATCAAAGTGACATTTACAGAAACAGTTTGATACCAACTTTATGCAAACATCTATCTACTGCAGTTCTAGAAGTAAAGTACTGTATCTTTACATACTTCCAAAAATATCGAACTTCTGGAACAAGGATATAAGTCTGTCACTTCAAAGTTCTTTTTCACCTGAGAGGGAAAACTGTGAGGGATCAGTATACGGGAATATAATGAGTGAGGTCATACTATTTAATAACAAGTATTCATGTAAAACGTAAAGCAATGCATTCATATTTCAAATACGTGCATCCGAGTAAAAGATTCGATTGTAACCCTAATTCTCGAACATGCCAATCAAATATCATTTAATCCATCGTTCCGGTCTCGGGATAATTCCACCGAGTTCAACCGCTTCCAGCCTCTTAATCCCAAGTTGTGGGTCCCGAGATAGTTCGACCGAGTTTAACCTCGTATTTGTCTTTCACATATCCAACTTTCATATTCATACTCATAACCATATCCACAACTGTGACTAATCGAAACTGGTGATCACGCAGTCCTATTGCTGCCCAATAGGAAGGCACGTTCCATCGGATCGATACTGGTTTCAAACTCAATATATATGCATTTCACATAAAACGTTTGCACTGAAAACATTCGATTCAAATATAAAGCAATAAAAACCATTTGCTCATGTAAATACTTTTAAAGCAAATATGTATAAATTCACTGGAAACGCTATCCCAAAAACACTTCGGTGTTCACAAATCGTCAAGCTTCCCGAAAATGCAGAAACAATTGTAATTACAGTTTATTGGAGAACTAATTAGAATTAGAATTCTAGGCATATTCTAACAATCTCCACCTTGACTTGAATTCTCCAATAAACTGTGAATTCTCTAAATGCAAACCTAGATTATCATAAAGATAAATTTCTTTAATTCCAAATTTTCCATAACTAGAAACACACACAGAATCAAACTTCAACACAAGCAATAAAAATCTATAAAATAAAGCTCTACAATCAGATCTAACCAGTCATAATTGACATATAAAAGAAAAACACGCATGTACCTGCACCTGCTAGCAACCAGAGTGAGGCTATTGGTACCAATTCCATCGCAACAAACAAGTACAATCTTTATAAAACCTGAAAAGGAGTCAGCAATAAGATCAGTAAATGTCATAACCCTTTACCATTGCAGAGACCCAAGGGCCTAGCCAAAGTAGGCCCTCCAATTTGAAGGCATAAGGTTGAAATTTGGTCCTCCCGATCTACCAATTCTCCTTTATCATTAGGGTCAGTCTAGTGTCCAGCGCTGGACTGGTCCAACACAATAACAACCAAGTATTTTGGTTGTCTAATAAGACAACAAATACTTGCTACCTGCTGAATTAGTCTAAGTGAAAATAATCTACACACTTCAATAATTACAACCCACTCTCATTAATAAAGAGAGTGAATAGACTCTCATTAATAAAAAGAATAAATACACTCTTTTATATATAATTAATTAATATTAATAAATTTAATTATTTAAATATAAATATTATTTAATATATGTTTTTATTTATTAAACTATAAATATTGCATATTTTTTTAAAAAATAAATATTAAAACATTTTAATTTTGTCGATATTAATATTTAATAAAATATAAACTTAATAAATAATCATTTATAAATATAAAAGAGAATCAGAATTTATACATTAACGTGATTTGGTAAGTTAATAGAAGAGTTTAAAATGTATTATATTGAAATCTTTATCTATCCAGTTATATAGTTTAGGAAACTATTTTTTTTATGTTTATCCACGACCTTAATCGTTCATAGTACTTGTAATTGAAATGCATTTCTTCTTTTGGCATATGGGAATCTTAACTATTTATGATATAATTTTTTTATTGATATCTGATTTAACTGATATATACAGACTTAAAAATCTAACTCTAATGTCTATAATTTTTATGAAAAAAGAAAATTTGGATTCGTCCTTTAAAAAGAACGAAATTGCTCTTGAAGGTGTGTAGAGGCATGTTGGCTTTTCACTGAATCAGCTTTATATATAAATTGTATCTACTTGTATCCAATATGAGCATTTATGGCATAATTATTTTTTTCAACGTCCGATTGAACTAATTCAGTCCGAGTATTTAATTCATAAATCGTTTTTCTGACGTCGGATTTCATCGATTCAAACTTCCATGGATAGGTAACTCGAATACCTACAACTTTCATGAAGATGTCCAATCCAGAATAGACCAAGAACATGAACGAAAGATGCCTTAAAACTGCTCAATCTGTATATCAAGGTGAAATCTATATATATTTAGATTGTGTATTTATGTCATAACACGTTCCCCCGACGTCGGATATTATCGATTCAAACATCCATGGAATGGTAACTCGAATACTTACAACTTTCATGAAGACGTTCGGTCCGGATTCGTCCTTTAAAGGGGACGAAATCTCCATTCAATCTGCTGCATGTGTGGAGACATGGTCAAATCTACGCACCATCTATAGGACTATCCCGTATATTAAAATTTTACACATGCCTATATCCGTAGATATTCATCGTTTTTTGAACAAAGGTAGAAGCATCTTCCAAAACCATCATAGCTTTTTATGCCATAACTCTTTTTCCCAACCTCCGATTTAACTGATTCGAACGGCCCTAGAAAGCTAACTCGAATACCTACCTTTTTCGTGAAGTGTATTTTCGAAAACCAGCCCGAGTATTTTTATCATAACTCGCTTTTCCGATGTCAAATTTAACTGTTTCAGACGTCCATTGAAAGGTAACTCGAATACCTACAACTTTCATGAAGACGTCTGGTCTGGATTCAACCTGGAAAAGGGACGAAAATGCCCTTGATGCTGTTGCATGTGTGCAACTTTATGAAATCTGCATGTACCCAGTCCGAGTATTTAATTCGTAAATCGTTTTTCCGACGTCGGATTTCATCGTAAATTAAAATTTTAAACATGTGTATGTCCGTATATATCCATATTTTTTTGAAAAAGGTAGAAGCATCTTCCAAAACCATCCCGGCTATTTATGCCATAACTCTTTTTCCCAACCTCCGCTTTAACTGATTCGAACGGCCATAGAAAGCTAACTCGAATATCTATATTTTTCATGAAGACGTCAATATCGGATTCATCCTCAAATAAGGACGAAATTTCCCTTGAAGCTGCTGCATGTGTAGAGGCATGTTGACTCCTCACCAAATAACATATTTTTGTGATAAAAATGTTTATATAACTCCTCACAATTGCATTCAAAACTCCATACGGAGGGGGATTTATATACTCACTTCGTCTTCTTGTCCCCATTGACTAAACATTATGGACATGGTTTATTATTATTTATAATTTATTTAAGTAAAATATATATATGTTCAATTATTTTAAATTTGAATTTAAATATACCTCCTTTTTATTAATTTATAATAATCTATTTTATCCAAATAATTCAACATGCGTCTAATTTCTCCACATTATTTTATTTAACTAAAATTTATTATTTTGAAGTTCACTTTTTAGTAATCGGTAACTATTCAAGCGATAGAAAGGGGATAGAAGTATATTTTTGAAAACCAGCCCGAGTATTTTATCATAACTCATTTTTTTCAATGTCGGGTTTAACTTATTCAGACATCCGTGGAAAGGTAACTCGAATACCTACAACTTTCATGAAGACGTCCGGTCCAGATTCAACTTGAAAAGGGAAGAAAGTGCCCTTGAAGCTGCCGCATGTGTGCAGTTTTATGAAATCTGCATGTACCCAGTCCGAGTATTTAATTCGTAAATCGTTTTTCCGACGTTGGATTTCATCGATTTAAATATCCCTGAAAAGGTAACTAGAATACCTACGACTTTCATGAAGACATCTAGTCCGGATTCGACCTATAACATGGACGGAAGGTGTATTGAAGCTGTTGCATGTGTATATCAGTGTGAAATATATATATATTCAGATTGTGTATTTATGTCATAACTTCTTCCCCCGACGTCGGATTTCATCGATTCAAACGTCCCTGGAAAGGTAACTTAAATACCTACAACTTTTATAAAGAAAGCGTATTCAGATACATGTTTTAAAAAGAACAAAATCGTTTTTAAACTTTTATATGCATAGAAACATTAATATTTTTTACAAATCCCTATAAAGATATAGATATATAGATATAAGTACAATTGTTAGGTATTCAAGTGATATAAAGTGCAGACATGTTCAAATCTACACACTATCTATAGAATTATCCCGTATATTGAAATTTTACACATGCCTATAGCCGTATATATCCATCTTTTTTTGAAAAAGGTAGAAGCATCTTCCAAAACCATCCCGGCTATTTATGCCATAACGCTTTTTTCCAAACTCTGATTTAACTGATTCGAATGGTCCTGGAAAGCTAACTGAAATACCTACATTTTTCATGAAGACCTCAATTCCAGATTCATCCTCAAATAAGGACGAAATTTCCCTTTAAGCTGCTGCATGTGTAGAGGCGTGGCGACTCCTCACCAAATAACATATTTTTGTGATAAAAATGTTTATAACTCATGACCAATTGCATTCAAAACTCCATATGGAGGGGGATTTATATGATTACTTTGTCTTCTTGTCCCCATTAACTAATTTTAGAAATGGTTTATTATTATCTATAATTTGTTTAAGTAAAATATAGGGTTAAATGCAAATTCATACACCAACTTTGACCTAACTTGCAATTACAACATAAACTTTAAAATTTGGCAATGTCAGTAACTAACTTTACACTTTTGGAAAATCGATACACCAAACTCAAAAAAACACTAACGTGGACATTGAAATATACCGCCATGTGTCGTTGCATGATTGATGGTGTACCAATTTGCCAAAAAATGAAAGTTCGTTACCGACTTTGCCAAGTTTAAAAATTTATGTTGTAATTGCATATTAGGTCAAAGTTGGTGTATGAATTTGCATTTAACCCTAAAATATATATGCTCAATTATTTTAAATTTGAATTTAAATATACCTCCTTTTTATTAATTTATAATAATCTATTTTATCTAAATAATTCAACACGCGTCCGATTTCTCCACATTATTTTATTTAATTGAAATTTATTATTTTTAAGTTCACTTTTTAGCAATCGGCAGCAATTTAAGCGATAGAAAGGGGATAGAAATATATTTTTGAAAACCAGCCCGAATGTTTTTTTATCATAACTCGCTTTTCTGACGTCGAATTTAATTAATTTAGACGTCCATGGAAAGGTAACTCGAATACCTACAAATTTCATAGATGTCCGGTGCGGATTAACCCTGAAAAAGGGACAATAGTGCCCTTGAAGCTTCTGCATGTGTGCAGCTTTATGAAATCTGCATATAACCAGTCCGAGTATTTAATTCTTAAATCATATTTCCGATGTCGGATTTCATCGATTCAAATGTTCCTGGAAAACTTACTAGAATACCTACGACTTTCATGAATGCATCAAATCCGGATTCGACATGGAACATGGACGAAAGTTTCCTTGAAACTGTTGCATGTGTATATCAGTGCGAAATCTATATATATTCAGATTGTGTATTTATGTCATAACTCCTTCCCCTGATATCGGATTTCATCGATTCAAACGTTCCTGGAAAGCTAACTCGAATACCTACAACTTTCATAAATATGACTTTCATAAAGAAAGCATATTTAGATACATCTATTAAAAAGAATAAAATCGTTTCTTAAACTTTTATATGCATAGAAACATTATGATTTTTAACAAATCCCTATAAAGATATATAGAGATATAGATATTGGTACAATTGTTAGGTTATCAAGTGATATAAAGGGTACACATGGTCAAATCTACGCATTATCTATAGAACTATCTCGTAGGCTGCGAAAAATCTCTTAATGACAAACCATCTAATGATTGGTATGTGACGGCTAACTTAAATATATTTTTTAATTCGTTACGCTTTTAATTTTTCTTTATAATTTCAAAATTATTCACTTAATTATGTCAGTTTGAAAATAAAAGTGTATATAATAAACGTTTTTTTTTGCAGATGGGAATTGTTGGAATGAAATAAGATGGACGTCTCCTATATCAAAAATTAGGCTTAATTTAGTTTCTTTTCTTTATAGCAAATAGTTTACATGTTTGCATACGATCGATTATTTTAGTATTATTAAAGACTGATTCATTGATAATTTTATGTAATATTTGAATTGATTTTATTTTTTATTCATCGATTTTAGCAACAAATTACCGTATTCAATTATTTTAGTATCGATAAAAATAGAAATAATATAATAAAACAACGATTATAATGACAAATAATTTTGTCATTGCTAACTAATTATAATGACAATTAATTTCGTTCCATTATGATAAATAACTTGTTGTGACAAATTAATTTTTGTTACAGCTAACTAATTATAATGACAATTAATTTCGTCACGTTATGATAACTTACTTCTTGTGATAAATTAAATTTGTCACCGTTGACGAACTATAATGACAATTAATTTCGTCACGTTATGATAAATTATTTTGTTGTGATAAATTATTTTTGTCACAGATAACTAATTATAATGACAATTAATTTCGTTACGTTATGATAAATTACTTGTTGTGATAAATTAAATTTGTCACTGTTGACAAATTATAATGACAATTAATTTCGTCACGTTATGATAAATTACTTACTGTGATAAATTAAATTTATCACCGTTGACAAATTGTAATGACAATTAATTTCGTCACATTATCATAAATTACATGTTGTGATAAATTTAATTTATCACAACTAACTATTATAATGACAATTAATTTCGTCACGTTATGTTAAATTATTTTCTGTGATAAATTAAATTTATTACAACTAACTAATTATAATGACAATTAATCTCGTCACATTATGTTAAATTACTTGTTGTGATAAAATAAATTTATCACAGCTAATTAATTATTATGGCAATTAATTTCGTCACTTTATGATAGATTACTTGTGATAAATTTTTTTTTTTTACTTCAAAATCTTTTTGTCACTAATAACTCGGTGTATGTAGTGACAAATGTATATTAATTGTGATAAATATGATTTTGTCACTGCATAATTTTTTTGTCACTAATAACTCAGTGTATGTAGTGACGAATTTATATGAATTGTGATAAATATTTTTTGTCACGTTATTAGCGTTTTGTACCTAGAAGTCGATGTATATTTAGACAAATTTTGACAAGATTTGATTAATTGTGATATACATTTTTGTCACAATAAATATGAATGTGACAAAACAATTTTATCACAATATAAAATTTATGGTGACAAAGTATAAAATGGACTTATTGTGACTTGTTTGTTGTGACCAACAAAATTTGTCACAAAGTAGTCACAATAATGTTGTTGTGACAAATTTTGGGCTTAACGTGATAAATTTCGTTCGTCCCAACAAGCCAAATTTTTTGTAGTGCTTATTATATTTATATATATTTAATTTTTCCATATTCAACAATTGAATTTTAAGAAAAATAATTTTAATTTTAATTTAAATATTTATGTGATAATGAAAAAAAAAGTTTTATCTAAATAAATACTTATGTAATAATGAGAAAAAAAAAAGTATTATCTAAAAAAAGTGTTATCTAAATAAATATTTATGTGCTAATAAAAAAAAGTGTTATCTGAAAAGCAAGCAAGTGAAAGTTGGACCTTTTTTTTATTGATTTTTATGTGGGTCCGGTAATAATTTATATACAACCTAAAAGCACATTTTTCTAGAGGTTAAAATTTTGTCTTATGCAATTTGTCCTCTAGCGCTGGACCGGTCCAGCGCTGAACCTTAGAGAATCCCTTATCATTATCATCCTTATCTTTATAACTATTTCTATTTCCATTAATGCCCTCGTCATCTTCAGCAATTATAGCCAACTCTTCCTTCTCAGAATGAATCGTCGGTCTCCTCCTCACTAAAATCGACTCTTTTCCAGTCCTTGACGAAAACACACGAGAATTAAACGACGCTGTAAGGTTCAATGGAAAAGGTAAATTTTCCGGAGAGAAAAATTTAGCGATAGGGTTCGCGGAGAAGCGGCAGTGATTGGGATAGGAAACCCTTATCTCTTTTTCTAATTTATGCAAATTAAATGGAATTGTCTAGGTTTTAGTTTTTTTCAATTTTTATAAAATTGGAAAGCGGAAGATGAAGAGCGAGGAAGAGAGGAATATCACAATGAATTTTAGGTCAAATGAAACAAGCGCGCCTACAAATTTACTTCCCGCGTCTGAGGCCCTGAATTTTGCCTAATTGTGACGGTATAATTCATTTTTTCAGGGAAAAAAATAAAAAGTGGGTCCTTAAATTTTATTAGTGATTTAGATTTTATTGGCGGATAAAATCAGATTTCGGTTTATTCAAGACTTTTTTTATTAGAAAAACTACATTTGAAACAAATAAAAAAATTTACCACTTTGATTCATTTTTTTAATTTTTTAATGTTTTTAATTAGTATGATTTGGAATTTAATAATAGCTAAATTTGATTTTATTTGGATAATCATTATTAAAATTGTATCTTTTGTGTTTGTTTAGGGCATAAAGATTAGGGTTTAGGGTTTATGGTTTCGAGTTTTAGGGTTTCTTTTTATAGGTCGAACGCGGCTCGTTAAAAATTGCGGAAAAATTACAAACCCACCTAATGTTTTGTGAAAAAACATTCTAACGCGTTGTTCATATTTCTATCCAATCGTGAAAAATTACGGGAATATAACAAAATTAGCTCTCTCTAATGATTTTTATATTAAACATTCAATAATTTAATTTAATTTTTTGGGTTACAAATCAGAAAAAGATCTAATTTACATGAAATGTACCCCAATTTATTATGCCAAAATTTTTAGGAAGCTAAAAAATTATAAAGAACCAAAATGCTTTGTGAAAAAAAAAACATATTTTATGTATTTTTTATTGCTAATTTTTACAAACACATACTTTATAGTGTAAGTAACCAAATAATCATTTGTTAGTTTGCTATTATAACAATCTTTCAACAACTTTAAATTTATTAATCAATAATATTTGTAGGATTGGGATTCCCTGAAGTTCAAATGAACTTGAGAGGATCATATTTACGATCTACACTATTCATTATAAAATGAACGGTGTAGATTAATTTGATTTAAATTGTACTTTTTTGATCTACATCGTTCATTTAATATTTAACAGTGTAGATCGTGAACTTAACCACCTCAATTTCAAAATTAACTTGTGGGAATCCCAATCCATAATTGTGGGTAATTGATTTTGGGGGTTAATCAACTTACCCAATTTATCAAAATGGTCACTGAACTAAAAAATGCTATAAAGTGCTCCTCAAACTTTCGTTTTTATATCACAGTAAGGCCACTTGCTGTATTTCGGAATATTTTTGCTTAGGTGGACATCTGAACCCTCAAACCTCTCTCTCTTCTCCGCCTCATTTCCGCCACGTCATTCAACTTTTAATAATATATCAATTTTTCATAAAAAAAAAACTACGAACCTTTTCTTCCCTTTTACCCTTCTAACCTAATTAGAATTAATTAAAACCTTTTTTTATTTTCTTATCTTCTACCCCTTAGCCAGCCCTTCACCAACAATCACCATCTCCACCTTGCCACTGCCATCGACGGAGAAACAACAACCCTTCAACTATCACCATCTCCACCACCAGCTGCCACCATCGTCGACGGAGCAACGACAACCCTTCAACAATCACCATCTCCACCTCCACCAGCATCCGCCACTTCTACTTGCCGCCATGAAGCCCTACTCTTCAAAGATTTCTTTCAAACCCCTATGCCGAATCAGTAACCATCGTATTCATATATCAGTAATCTCTCCCGTTTTAACACTCATAGACAAACCAGCCTCATCAAATTTTATCGTGTTTCCTCGTTCTTTAACCGACTCCGCCCGACGCGATGACCCAAAATTTGACCTAGTTCCGATCTCGGATCTGGACTCCCTATCATCGTCGTCTTCTCCTTTTACCGACGAACTCGTGGCAGTATAATGATCGTGATCTTCCCATTCACTATATTTAACTTCATGTCGTTCCATTTCTTCATCAACAGTACTTTTATGCTGCTGCTGTTTGGCATTTAAGCTGTCGATATTTTTCTTGTTTTGTACCTGAAGTAGTACTTGAATTATTTGATTAGTTAAATTTTATGACTTATCCATTTTTTAGGAATATTTTCTGTAAATCATTTGTTAACCCATAATTTCTATTATGTGTTTCAGATTCAACAAAATTTAGGGAGATTGTGGAATCATAAGAAAAATTTTAATTTTTGTTTTAAAATTATATGAAAAAAATTAAAAGGTGGAAATTGATTTTTTCAGGTGACGTTTGTTGTGATATGAGTTGTAAATAAAGTTCGGCTGCCACATTGGATTAATTTGACCGGAATTCATTAAGTGGCCTCCGTGTGATACAAAAACGTAAGTTTAAGGAGCACTTTGTAATGTTTTTTAGTTCAATGACCTTTTTGATAGATTGGGTAAGTTGAGTGACTTCCAGAATCAATTACCCCATAATTGTATATTTACTTACATTAACAAGCCATAATTTGCAAATAAAAAAAAATAGAAACTAATTTAGAAAGGTTAAGGGTTTGTTAAATGAATTTCACAATTTTTATGGAATTCAATTGAATTTCTACAAAATATGCGTTTGGTTCAAATGAACTTTCATAATTTAAATTTGCATTTACACTCGAAATACAATATTCAATTTATTTTCTTTTATTTAAAATCAAATTCATATTTAAAATTCGGAAAACCAAACATAAAGTTTTATTTTCAAATTATTTTTAAGTAAAATTCATTTAGAAATGAAATGAAGTGAATTCTATACTAAAATTGATCCAAACATACTCTAAAGATATATGTGAGATCTGATTTAGGTATGAGTAGATGTTGACCTAATGCCTTCACCGCCATCCTACCCATCTCCATGTTTACCCATCTCCTTTTATACCCCTTCACCACCCACCATTAATCTTTACTTTCGAAGAAACCACTTTCCAAACAGCTCTGCCTCTATCTTCGGCGAACAACTAGATGGTCGCGGTCCAACGAACAGCCGCCGTCTTCTGCGAACCTGTCATGATCCAAAATCGAGGGCCGCGACCGGCGCTAGGGAATGGGAATTTTGGTTCCGAAACCCGTAGCAAGCCTAAATTTACCTAAAAAATTTTCACTTTTCAAAATCGTTATAATACTTAATAAAACCATTTTCGAAAAATTGGCAATATAACGCCTGTAAACTTAATAAACCACACCTGTGAAAACACACAAACCACTCTGTATAAAATACCAATTAACCATATATTAAATCCCTGGATAATTCATTTTTCCAAAATACATCATTTTAGCAGGGCATAATATAAACATAAATCGTCTGCTACTAGCTAGGTCTACTATCATGACTATTGCAGCTCTAAGAAGAATAAGGTCTCCCATAACTGAGACTTCCGAAACAACGAATGGAAGCTCGACCACATCGTCATATGTTAATCCTGAAAGAAAACACTGTTGGGGGGTCAGACAACACTGAGTGAGTTCACAATTTACTAACGGTATTATACTTAAAAATAAGGTCACATTAACAATAAAATATACTTTTCTTTATGATCAATCGATAACTTACAATTAAACATACTCGATGATAAACATAAAATATAATTAATAGTTTCCAATATCGGATCCGTTCGAAACCCTAAACCCAAGAGCTACGGACTTATTTGACATAATCGACGATCACTGTTTTTCGAATCATATCGTCCGAGTGGCCGGGTCCCGAGATAGTTCGACCGAGTTACCCGCTACCACGTGGCATAGTCCCGAGATAGTTCAACCGAGTTACATCATGCCACTACTTAATCCCAAGTTGTGGGTCCCGAGATAGTTCGACCGAGTTACCCACTAGACACAGGTCCCGAGATAGTTCGACCGAGTTACCTTGTGTCTATCACATTTCTTTTTATCCTCCTTATTCCATTAATCGATCGATAATCATAATTTATTATTTTAAATCATTGACCATAGACGCCTAGACTCATATTAGTACTGGTGATCACACAGCCTATTGACGCCCAATAGGTAGCTCGTTTCCCCCGGATCACTTATTGGGTTTAAAATAGAAATCCGCCGGACAAACGATTTATAGTTCTTATAATAAACATACATATAGCGAAGCTATTAAAATAACAAGTACTATAATAAAATTCTCAAATTCTCTATACTAATATACATGCTTAAAGGTCTTAAAAGAATAAAGAGCATTAACTAAATAATATATGCTCTTTTCAAATAAACGATGCTATTTCAAAGGCGATCTAACGATCTAGCCATCATCAACTATAAATCGCATTATCCATAATAAAAATCAAAGTCTAGTATCAAACATTTTTCAATATATTTCAAACTCAATTTATGCGACCTTTAATAAAGTGTAATATATTTTATTCGTTTATAGCATAAAATAAACTATTAATAAAAGTCATAAACTTATTATTTAAAATATTTTAATGAAGCTCTATTAAAATCAATATGAGTTCTATAAACAAATATATAAGTTTAAAACTAAAACATTCAATCAAATACATGTATCTATTTATAAATAAAAATAATAATACTCGAAAGTAAATCGCGAACTCACCTCGATCGCTTAATCCAAATTTCATAAAGCACAATAAAATAGCCCGTTGTTTAACCCTCCAAATTCTCTATTTCTCCAATCCAAATACCCGTACGACCAATAATACAAATAAATACTAAATTAACGTCTTAATTCATAAACTACTTTATTTTTAAAACTTCGCGTTTATATTCAAGCGTTCAAGCTTGAATTTGTTCTAAGTCCATTTCTTTTACTCTTTCCTTCTTAATGTCTAACTAGCCAATTCAGATAACATTTAACAAAGTCGTTTATTTACTACTTTAAATTTTCAAATTTTCCTAACACTTAGGCAATTGTTGATTCACTATAATACAACTTTCATTAAAATAAACTAATTTTTCTTAAATTGTATATTAAGTTTGTAGTTAATCCCAGGTTTAGCTTTTAAGCTTGATTTCCATTATACTTTAACATTTGTATTGGAACTTAGCTTAAACTATAACTCATTTAAAAATCAACTTCAAAAATTTATTTATCTAACTTTATCAATTCTATTTTTTTATTTCCATTTTATTTCAAAAATCAATCTTAATTTTAATTTTTATTCAAAAATGTCCCAATAAAAGAAAATTCACGGCGGCGTACGGGTCCGGGAGCGACCAGCTGGTCTGCCTAGTTAGCAGACCAGCTGGTCTGCTCATAGCTGAGCAGACACGGGTCTGCTCAGCAGAGCAGACCGAAGTCTGCTCTGGTTGAGCAGACCGTAGTCTGCTCAACTCGAGCAGACCGGTCAGGCCGAATGGCCTGACCGGTCTTCTCTCCGGCCACCTTTCTCCGCTCCTAGCCCGACTCCAACTCCGGTTCTCCAAAAATCATAATTTAGCATCAATTAAAAATTTCCAGCAATATATAAAATATCACTAATTTTAAACCAATTTGACACAATTAACATAAATTTCATTAATTCCTTCTAATTTAGTGTTGTTATTCATAATTAAGCACTCTAACAACAAATTAAATTTCAATTCAATTAATCTTTACTAACTCCATAAACCCCACCATCTACAACTTAACATAATAACTTATAAATTGAAAATACTAGTCTTATTTCATTGTTGCTAGAGGTAGATAATGAATAATAGAAGCTTGAATTCCCAAACCTTAAACTTTAATGGATGGTGTAGGAAAATATTCCTTCTTGGGGAAGAAGAAGAAATGAAACTTCTTCCTTTTCCTTTCTCTGGAAATTTCTTTGGGTTTTTGGCTAAGACAAATGTGTTGCTCTTTGGTTTTAATTTATCACTTAAAGGGAATTGGGTTGGGGTTGGCTTTTTATTTTATTTCATTGTTTATTTGGGCTTGTAGATTGTAGTGTTAATTAAGCCTATTATAATTTGGCTCTATACCATTTATTTTGGTTATTTAGAATTCCTATTAATTTATTTATTCAGTAATTTATTAATTAAGCACGTCGATAAATTTCTCGGGCTAAATCCAAACTTTAATCGATCATACGGACTTCTTTTCTTATTCCAAAATATTAATTGTTGCCTTATCCTTAAAATTTATATTTTTATCTGTATTATCTATTTATCGCACCTAAACCCATATTAAAATCTAATACTCTAATTAATTTTTTTGATTTTCTTAAAATATATCCCAATTAACCAAAGCTTGCGGGTATTATTATAAATATCCATCTTAGGGTCATAAATTTGATTTAATGGAATTTTCTTAAATTTTCCACTAAATCCCGACATGCCTATCTCGATATTCAAATACGAGATAAATTTTAATTCCAATTAATTTTATCTAATTTATAGTCCAACTTTATTAAAATTAATCCTTCGTCAAAACGCCATTTTCCGCCTCATTTACGGAAATTCTCCTCATTTTAGCTCCCATTGGCTAAAATAATATAATTAATTCAATTAAATATTTTTCCAAAAAAGCGGGGTATTACATCCTTCCCCTTTTAAAAAAAAATTCGTCCTCGAATTTTTCTTATAATACTTATCGTCCAATTTGTTTTTAATATCGCCTTTTTCTTCAGTAGTACTGATTACTTCCGTCACTTTCTCGGGGCAAAATCTCATAGAATATTTTATTTTATGATTCTCTAAAACTTATACTTATTTTATTTTATGTTATTCATATATCATGTAGTTAGTTTTCCAAACTAACTAAAAATCACTTTTTCTTAACTTCGTAAAATTTTAGGTTTTTAGCCCACTTCAGGCCACAAAACCAACGTCCAGAATCTGTCCAAATTTTAGTTTGTCACTTGAAACTCATTCTATGCAAGGCCGTCTACAATTTTCATTTTGTTTTCATGTCCAAAATAGCACTTCTTGGGATCGGAAATTGATCCAGAAATAGTCTTCGTAGGTAAGTTTTAAAATATGCTCAACCTTTAATTCACAAGCTTACTTAAGGGTATATGTTTGCCTGCTTGCCTAAGGCAGGTCTTGTTTTCCGAGATCGATCCGGATTTGTCGTTATCCTTTCCGACATACCCTCTTCGCGTGTTATTAAAAATCTTTGTGAAAAGTTTTCGCGAACACGTTCAAAATTGCCTCCAAAGTAGTTATCTTAATCACTTATTTAGATCTTTATTTTCATATCCTAAATCCAATAAATTCCCATAACTTTAACCAATCTCAATACAACATCGCGTCACAAACACAAACGAACTAATACTTCAACCATAAATGAATTCGTGGTACTCTAATTGTCAAAATTTTAAGATTATGATTTCTATTAAAGTCAATGTATTCCAAAAATGTTGTTTATTTAATGGTAACTTTAAACCATTAAATCAATCGCTTAAAATCGTCCAATAGTTTATTACTTTCTTTAAATGCACTCTCTGCAATTTCCATTTATATTCAAATTGACTTTGACAAGCGTTAGGGGTCGGAAAGCTTGTCCAAACTAGCTACCACGGGCATCTAAACTTTTTTTAATTTGACATGTAGTTTCTTTAGTTGAATTCTTTGAACTTATTTGAAATTAACTACTAGTCCAAACGTAGTTATAAGTTTTGGATTATCCCACTTGATATATAACCAAAGTCCATATGAAATGTTCGTAGTTACGTTCACCTTCACCTTCCATTGCCATTGAATAATCCATCGAAATCTCTTTATCAAATGTCTGCATCCATTCTGCGGACGCCTGAACTCTATACTATAAACTCATTAATAATTTAACGCCAACAATTAACATGCTTACTCGTTCCTCCATGCCTCTTATTCTATTACGACCTTGTATATCCATTTTAATGGTTTGTCCCTTCCTTAAAGTTTCACAACTCATATACCATCTTTCCGTCCTGTTTCATTGGTCAAGAACACATATATGATTTAACTAACCTACAATATAAACTTGGTACTTGTGAAGTTTCCTTACTTCAATCTGTTCCCAAAATTTCATAAGTAGTTCATATTATTCCCTCATGAGTCTTTTTTTTTATATCCTGTTTCAACACTTATCCTTTAGTGTATAAGTTTCTCGGAGTCCGACGTTACGTTTCTTGTCGTTTTTCCCTCTTCTTTACATTCAATCACGTACATGTTTATACATGATACCTTTATCGATGTCCTATAGTAGATGGGTATATTCCTTCTTTTATACCAATTACCTATTTCATGATCTCTCATATCGAATCTCATGGAGTTGGATCCATGCTAGGCATCTCTTAACATAAATTGTACCCTTTCCTCATTTTACTCTCTATAGTGCCAACCATAGAGCAACTAATTCTAAAAGTTTACCCACTTCAATTCCTTATTCATAACTATCATCATGGCTTACGTTCTTCTTATTGTTGTTTTTATTTATACTTTCATGTCCTTTATTGTTCTCATCGTCGTTTGTTGATTTGAGAATCATCTCTCCACTGTCTTTAACATATATTTAACCTTAGGTATCTCACTCCCTCCATTAACATTATTATGAATCATTCTTTCATAATTGTCGCTCATCCTGTACATGGTTAATTCCCATGTCAACTGCTTACAACATCGCTTACTTGCATTAAGTTGTTCTTTTTCTTATCCTCATCACAAAGTTCTTATCCAATTGCCTTTGTCTTTAATATGTTATATACTTAAACATTAATGTACTTTGATTCCTTCGTTGGTCCTAATATACAAGTACTCAGACTATATATATATATATATATATATATATATATATATATATTTAGCACCATATGCAATATGAAACATGTGTTAACCTTTCACATGCAGCGTTCATGTTCTCCTTTATGAGTCACCGACAATCTTTTATAGCTATCGTACAATAACTTGCATTCTTTGCTGTTCGAACTCAAGTCTCATAATCTTACACTTCATATTCCTTTTTCATACATTTCCATACATGCCTTCCGTAGTTTCTTTATCCGATATTCTAACTTCTTAACTTACTTTGTATAATGCACATGCCCCGTCTCTTAACCTCCTTAACCAAATACTTCACAATATTCGTATTTTACGGAGTTTCCATAAATAATCTCAATATATCTTATATTCCCACAGCTGGCTCACTAGCATGGTCCTTTCTATTCATAGAGATCTCCCGTCAATACTTTCATAAACACCGTCGTCTGGCTCTCCGTTTAACGATCACCACAGTTCATTCCTAAATGATCTTCTTAGGAATGTCATACTCCAACGTCAAACCGATCCAACGGTTCTATCAAAAGATACTTTAGTTTTACTAATCTTGGTAATTCCCCAATATCGCTTAAAATTCGCTTCTTTAATTAGTAAAGATCGCCCCTTATCTCTAGTACCTTAGTCTAACAATTCGCTTACTAGGTTCTGCTATCTTTCTTTATACATCTACTATCTTATAGCATGATATCCTAAATACCGCATTTACAGATAGGAACATCCTAGCTTACCGCTTAATCGTATATACATCGCTATACAGATACGCCTTACTATTATACTCGCACTATAGTTCGTTGAACTATGGAAAACCTTGTATAGTCAAAATGTAAATCTTCATTTCGTATTCTAATGCACATTCGTTTTGCCTTCGCGAGTTGCTTGCAGCTTAATCTCGAGCATTTTACCTTCGTTACAGAGTTCCGGTCTAGGTATACTTACGTTTTAAAACAAATCTCTTTTTAAACAAAAATTCAATTATCTTTGCAATTCAGAGAAAATGACCCTTTATAAAAATCACATTCAAATCCTTTAAAGATTGCATAATTGTGCTCTAGGGAGATGACGTCTCTCATCCCCAAAGAGTTGCCACAACTTACCTCATGTCTGGGCCAAATGAGCATGATGCATGTCCTACTAATGTATGAATCCATTTATTATTATTTCCATTTAATGTGTATGTAGTGATGCAGTTCTATTCATGTCGTGGCAACAATGCATTTCTATCTCGGGTCTAGGCACAATTATGCTTTTAAAAACCGTTTAAACAATTAACTTTAAATCATAAACCTTTAACTTCGTAAGTTCTCCAGGCCTTAACTCTGTAACTTTGTAAGTCCTTCTACCTCTTTAAATCCATGCCTTCCTATCAAACATATCTTAAGGCTTATATCGTATGCTTATCATAGCATCCCCGTACCACATACTACTTCATACATAAGCCTAATCACCGAATCGCATAAATACTAATTATTTAATTCGCACGCAATATCACACAAAAATCGTGGCTTATATCCTAAATAGGAAGGTTGAAACTATAGAAAATAGAAGACAACATGCAAAAGACATGACTCGAATCCTATATGCTGCAGTAGTTTTCTAGGTAAACTCATCCAAAGCAGTGGTATCCTGGACCAACTGCTCTGATACCACCTTTGTCACCACCCAAAATCGAGGGCCGCGACCGGTGCTAGGGAATGGGAATTTTGGTTCCGAAACCCGTAGCAAGCCTAAATTTACCTAAAAAATTTTGCTTTTCAAAATCGTTATAATACTTAATAAAACCATTTTCGAAAAATTGGCAATATAACGCCTGTAAACTTAATAAACCACACCTGTGAAAACACACAAACAACTCTGTATAAAATACCAATTAACCATATATTAAATCCCTGGATAATTTATTTTTCCAAAATACATCATTTTAGCAGGGCATAATATAAACATAAATCGTCTGCTACTAGCTAGGTCTACTATCATGACTACTGCAGCTCTAAGAAGAATAAGACCTCCCATAACTGAGACTTCTGAAACAACGAATGGAAGCTCGACCACATCGTCATATGTTAATCCTGAAAGAAAACACTGTTGGGGGGTCAGACAACGCTGAGTGAGTTCACAATTTACTAACGGTATTATACTTAAAAATAAGGTCGCATTAACAACAAAATATACTTTGCTTTATGATCAATCGATAACTTACAATTAAACATACTCGATGATAAACATAAAATATAATTAATAGTTTCCAATATCGGATCCGTTCGAAACCCTAAACCCAAGAGCTACGGACTTATTTGACATAATCGACGATCACTGTTTTTCGAATCATATCGTCCGAGTGGCCGGGTCCCGAGATAGTTCGACCGAGTTACCCGCTACCACGTGGCATAGTCCCGAGATAGTTCAACCGAGTTACATCATGCCACTACTTAATCCCAAGTTGTGGGTCCCGAGATAGTTCGACCGAGTTACCCACTAGACACAGGTCCCGAGATAGTTCGACCGAGTTACCTTGTGTCTATCACATTTCTTTTTATCCTCCTTATCCATTAATCGATCGATAATCATAATTTATCATTTCAAATCATTGACCATAGACGCCTAGACTCGTATCAGTACTGGTGATCATACAGCCTATTGCGCCGAATAGGTAGCTCGTTTCCCCCTGATCACTTATTGGGTTTAAAATATAAATCCGCCAGACAAACGATTTATAGTTCTTATAATAAACATACATATAGCGAAGCTATTAAAATAACAAGTACTATAATAAAATTCTCAAATTCTCTATACTAATATACATGCTTACAGGTCTTAAAAGAATAAAGAGCATTAACTAAATAATACATGCTCTTTTCAAATAAACAATGCTATTTCAAAGGCGATCTCACGATCTAGCCATCATCAACTATAAATCGCATTATCCATAATAAAAATCAAAGTCTAGTATCAAACTTTTTCAATATATTTCAAACTCAATTTATGCGACCTTTAATAAAGTGTAATATATTTTATTCGTTCATAGCATAAAATAAACTATTAATAAAAGTCATAAACTTATTATTTAAAATATTTTAATGAAGCTCTATTAAAATCAATATGAGTTCTATAAACAAATATATAAGTTTAAAACTAAAACATTCAATCAAATACATGTATCTATTTATAAATAAAAATAATAATACTCGAAAGTAAATCGCGAACTCACCTCGATCGCTTAATCCAAATTTCATAAAGCACAATAAAATAGCCCGTTATTTAATCCTCCAAATTCTCTATTTCTCCAATCCAAATACCCGTACGATCTATAATATAAATAAATACTAAATTAACGTCTTATTTCGTAAACTACTTTATTTTTAAAACTTCGCGTTTATATTCAAGCGTTCAAGCTTGAATTTGTTCTAAGTCCATTTCTTTTACTCTTTCCTTCTTAATGTCTAACTAGCTAATTCGGATAACATTTAACCAAGTCGTTTATTTACGACTTTAAATTTTCAAATTTTCCTATCACTTAGGCAATTGTTGATTCACTATAATACAACTTTCATTAAAATAAACTATTTTTTCTTAAATTGTATTTTAAGTTCGTAGTTAATCCAAGGTTTAACTTTTAAGCTTGATTTCCATTATACTTTAACATTTGTATTTGAACTTAGCTTAAACTATAACTCATTTAAAAATCAACTTCAAAAATTTATTTATCTAACTTTATCAATTCTATTTTTTGATTTCTATTTTATTTCAAAAATCAATCTTAATTCTAATTTTTTTTCCAAAAACGTCCCAATAAAAGAAAATTCACGGCGGCGTACGGGTCTGGGAGCGACCAGCTGGTCTGCCTAGTGAGCAGACCAGCTGGTCTGCTCATAGCTGAGCAGACACGGGTCTGCTCAGGAGAGCAGACCGATGTCTGCTCTGGTTGAGCAGACCGTAGTCTGCTCAACTCGAGCAGACTTGTCAGGCCGAATGGCCTGACCGGTCTTCTCTCCGGCCACCACTCTCCGCTCCTAGCCCGACTCCAACTCCGGTTCTCCAAAAATCATAATTTAGCATCAATTAAAAATTTCCAGCAATATATAAAAATCACTAATTTTAAACCAATTTGACAAAATTCACATAAATTTCATTAATTCCTTCTAATTTAGAGTTGTTATTCATAATTAAGCACTCTAACAACAAATTAAATTTCAATTCAATTAATCTTTACTAACTCCATAAACCCCACCATCTACAACTTATAATAATAACTTAATAAATTGAAAATAGTAACGTTATTTCATTGTTGCTAGAGGTAGATAATGAATAATAGAAGCTTGAATTCCCAAACCTTAAGTTTTAATGGACGGTGTAGGAAAATATTCCTTCTTGGGAAAGAAGAAGAAATGAAACTTCTTCCTTTTCCTTTCTCTGGAAATTTCTTTGGGTTTTTGGCTAAGACAAATGTGTTGCTCTTTGGTTTTAAATTATCACTTAAAGGGAATTGGGTTGGGCTTGGCTTTTTATTTTATTTCATTGTTTATTTGGACTTGTAGATTGTAGTGTTAATTAAGCCTATTATAATTTGACTCTATACCATTTATTTTGGTTATTTAGAATCCCTATTAATTTATTTATTCAGTAATTTATTAATTAAGCACGTCGATAAATTTCTCGGGCTAAATCCAAACTTTAATCGATTATACAGACTTCTTTTCTTATTCCAAAATATTAATTGTTGCCTTATCCTTAAAATTTATGTTTTTATCCGTATTATCTATTTATCGCACCTAAAACCATATTAAAATCTAATACTCTAATTAATTTTTTTGATTTTCTTAAAATATATCCCAATTAACCAAAGCTTGCAGATATTATTATAAATATCCATCTTAGGGTCATAAATTTGATTTAATGGAATTTTCTTAAATTTTCCACTAAATCCCGACATGCTTATCTCGATATTCAAATACGAGATAAATTTTAATTCAAATTAATTTTATCTAATTTACAGTCCAACTTTATTAAAATTAATCCTTCGTCAAACGACATTTTCCGCCTCATTTACGGAAATTCTCCTCATTTTAGCTCCCATAGGCTAAAATAATATAATTAATCCAATTAAATATTTTTCCAAAAATACGGGGTATTACAGAACTTGAAAACAGCCACCATCTTCTGCAAACTAGAAAACAACCATCGTCTTAAGCAAACTAGCGGGCAGATGCCTTCTTTGCAGTTCAAACCAATAAACATCCGGCGTTTCCGCCTCACTAAGGAACGGTACCACCGCCTTCAACATTGGAATACATGGTAAGTTTGATTTATTTCGATTTTTGTAGCTGAGAGATCTGAAATTTGATTTACTATGAATGGTTGTTGTGAGATCTGAAATTTATGAATATTTTTTTAAATAGGGTTAACTGTTGAGATGATGGCGGCAGCGGCGGCAGTGGAGGTGGTGGGAGGCCCGGTGGCTGAACCAAGAGAATATTATATTTAATTATAATTTTTGTATTTAGAAAATAATTACTAATAAAATTGAAAATATTAAAATATAAAATATTAATTATGTAATATATAAAATCAAATTATTATTTGTTTACAAATTATTATTTGTTTACAAATTATTGTTTTTTTTTATATTTAGGGAGGGGGAGCGTTTGTAGAAGGAAATGAACCCACGACCTTCACAGTTTATTGTCCAGCGCTTATACCATTTGAGCTACTGTCACGACCCAATTTCCACCTGAAACTCGAGCCGAGACCGGCGCTAGAGAATGGGAGTGGTTGCTCCGAAACACGTAGCAAGCCTAAAAACCTTTATAAATTTTTCACGTTTTAAAACATAAGAAGGTTTGCAACCTCGTTGCAGAAATACTTTAACACCTTTATTAAAAACGCGATCGCAATTCAAGATCATATATCACATATGATCTGTTTTCAGAAAATATCATTAACACCTTTTCTCATTTAACGAAAACACATTTCTGAAAACTGGGTTCTACAAACCCCTATTGTATTTCAAGAAACAAGAGCGCAAACATCAATCTCATATGATGTACTTGCAGTGTTTCTCATACAATCCTAAAATTCTAAAAACATAAAACTAGTATAGCTCTCAAACAACTGGTTAGAATTTTAGAACACACGCAGCTTTTCAAACATATATTATATATAGTAGTTCAATAAGAGTTTATCAAAATAGTTTGAACTACTGTAAACAGAAAGGCAGACTTCATGTACCCAACTATTTGCAGCTCTAGAGGTATGGTGGACATTGATCCGACCTCAAACCTTGATAACCTGAAAGGTAAACATTGGGAAGGGTCAGAAATATAAATATTTTTGAGTGAGTCAACAATTTACAATTGAATATTCAAATCAAAAATACATAAAACATTTGTATATGTAAAATATTACCAATTAGTCGATCCAGATGAAACCCTACAAGTAAACTATTGTATGGGTCTCAACCTACACAACATGGACCTTACACCGTGAACTGAACCACTGCCGTCTAAGCCTGGTGTCTGGACCGTAACCGTGAAAATGCCATCATAGTATTGCCTGTGACCGTAACCGTTACTGTCGTCTCAGACTGTTAAGTCACGGTCTGTCACGAACCAATCTCAGGGCCGAGACTGGCGCTAGGGAATGGGAGTGGTAGCTCCGAAACCGTAGCAAGCCAAAAAAAACGTAAATACAAATTTTTTCGCAAAAATCAAATATCATGCATGACATACTCAAACACGTGTCATGCTAAGAACATGCCAGATATACATAACTTATGGCAATCACGACAATAATAATGCAGCAAGCGTCATATATACAAACATAAGTTTGAAAACATCAGAGTAATAATTACAAACAATCTTTGACACAACAAAGGCACAAACACCTATCTACTGCAGCTCTAAGAGTAAAGTACTGTTTCTTTACATACTTTTTAAAATATCAGACTTCTGGATGAAAGATAGAAGTTCGCTGGTTCAAAAATTCTTTTCACCTGAGAAGAAAACTGTGAGGGGTCAGTATATGGGAATATACTGAGTGAGTTCATACATTAATAATAAGTATTCAAGTAAAACGTAAAATATTGCAGTAGCATTTAAATCATATGCAGCCAAGTACAAGATCTGAATGAAACCCTAATCATCAAACATATCAACCATATATATAGTCAAATCAAATTGATCCAAATGGTCCGACCCGAGAGTGTTGACACTCTACCACGTCGATCGCGACCAGACTCTTAATCCCAAAGTGTAAGTCCAACTCACTAGATACGGGGATTCCAGGTTACACCGTAACCGAGTGCTTGATCGTATCGAATTCATAAATATGCAAATTCAAAATTCGTATTCATAATCAAGTCTAGAGCTGTATTAAATCAAAACTGGTGACCATGCAGTCCTATTGTCGCCCAATAGGTAGCACGTTCCATCGGATCAATACTGGTTTCAAATCAATCATATACGCATTTCATGTCAAAACATTACATTAAAAGCATTCGATTCAATGTAAAGAAATATAAAATATTTGTTAATTTAAATACTTTAAAAGTAAATTATATAAACTTACTGAAAACGGTTATCCAAAAATACGGCGGGGCTCAGAAACGTCAAGCTTCTCGAGCTCCTGGTCCAGCTACTTCTTGTCTTGCCGGGTCTAAAACGATTTAAAACAATTGACTCACATTAGAATTCTATTCTAAGATTGACTCTAGACTTGAGACACGACATGCTTTATTAATTAACCGTCGTGCTTTTCACGTGTATAATCCGATAGACGGTATCTAACTCATTTACGATTCGTAAATCTCTCGTTAATCAATTCTTGAGTAACCTCGTTAGGTTAAACAATCTTAAATTAATCGATAACTGATCGATTCCGATAACTCTACGCGAAAACAAAATGAGATCCAAAAAAATAAAACGATAGGCCGAAACATTGTGCGGGCGCACGTCTGACTGTGCGCTCGCACAGTAGACTGTGCGTTCGCACACTTGACTGTGCGATCGCACACTTGACTGTGCGATCGCACAGTCTTTCACAGACTGTGCGTTCGCACAGTTGAGTTGTGCGATGCACAGCCACGGTTTCGCGCCCCGAGGAAAAATTCGACATGTTTTCGACATAAAAACGCTCCCAACACACTGATAACACATAATCTAGGCTCAAAACGCTATAATTCAATTCTATAATCGTTAAAACGATAAAAGCGTTTCGTGGCTTAAAACTTTAACTGGATATATCAAGAAATTCATCCATCCAAATGATAAAACGTCAAGCTTACCGTGATTCGCCACAGATATACGATCGTTTCGAGCTATAGAACGTCAGAAACGGATGAGAAACGAGATCGTGCGATGAAACCGTATCGTCGAAAATGAAAGAAGAGAGATGATGAAGGTCTGGATCCTTCATCTGAAAGGAATCTTATATATATAATGGCTAATTTGTACTTTGATCCTTGAAATTTTTAAAGATTGCAATTTAGCCCAAAACCTATTCGCATCCAAATTTTAAAAGGTCTCCGATTGACTCGAAACTTTTACCATAAATACTATAAAATACTTCGCGGACTTTGGCGAAATAATTATTATCTCGGGATTTATAATTTGTTTTATATTAATTTTTGAAGTTATTTCTTTAATTCCCGTAAAACCGCGTAATAAAAATTATTCTAAATTCCCAATATAATTAAATTAAATCATTCTTAATTTAATTTATCGAAAATCACGACACGTGACACGACTTAAATATTTTAAAATATTTGGGTATTACACGGTCGCTAGCACTTTCAACGCCCAATGACATTAACTGACCTCTATATCAGACACAGTCTCGTATCTATCGTATTACTGGTGATCACACAGTCCTATTGAAAACCAATACGAAGTTTGTTCCAATGGATCTTTCATGGTTAATAATACTAGTGCGATTTGTTATTTAAAAACAGTTTAAATATAAAAATTCAAAAGTAAAACTCACAGAACCGGTGTTCCCTAAAAGTGTATGCTCCTGCTAGCCCACTAGTCAAACACCCTGGTGTTCTGACTTGGCAGATCGACTACTCGTCGTATCTATTTAGAATTCAAATGTCAAAATAATATCAGACATCGAATTCCTAACTTTATCCCTATCGTACAAAACGACAGACTTTAACAATTTTCGTTTATAAACCACTATTTTATTATATCTAATTATATTAGATATAATTTATTATCCCTTTTTCTATTTAACAATTTAATCGATTGATAAATTAATTAAAACGTCGTAACGTTTTAATAAACCAATTACTTTATATTTTATCTCTCGTTTTCTTTTAATAGGTTAAAATAATCTATAACTTAATAAAACGTCGTAACATTTTAATAATTCGAATATCTTTTTTTATAACGTTTAAATATTTTAAACGTATTAGTCCACTTTTTAATAATTCACGTAAATCCTTTACAGATCGGTTAGAAAGAACCGGAATAAAACGAACTAATTGAATCAAACCAATTAAATCGAACGCATTTAATAAAACCGGATCAAACCGAACCCATTTAGATAAACTGTCTGAAAATATCCCTTACGACGGATTGTGCGTCCGCAAAACCCGGACTGTGCGTCCGCACAGCCGTTGGTTGTGCGTGCACACATCCTTCTTAGGTTGTGCTTGCGCACAACCACGAGATCACATCCCCGGGTTATTCCGACCTGCTTCAACTCAAATTTCAGTCTGAACATCAATACGACATTTAATTTAATCCAATTCCGCAATTTAAACTTTAAACCGGTATGAATACGATCGATTCGATACGGTTAACGTTATATATTCGTTTATTAACCGTTTAATATATAACCGAATTCAAAATAACGATTACCATCTCGTAGATAATCGAACTCTCCAAGAAATTTGGGTTAAAATTGAGAAATCGGTGCAGCAAAGAAGAAAGGAAATAAGCTAAAGAATGAAGCTTCTGCTTCAAAATTAATTGAAGTGGCCAATCTTATATACATAATGGCCAAAGTACCATTTGCTAGTAGCTCAATCATGCACTTTAATCTAATTTCATAATTAGTCGTCCGTAGCTAAAACGGAAACTAATTCATAATTTCGTGAAATTTTACCAAGCAATCTTATAAAATATAAAATGAATAAAAATATAATTTTTATTCGTATCCGACTTATATTTTATTTTCTAAAAATCTTTAACGATAACTGAGGTCCCGCTCAGTCCAAACTGATAAAAATACACTACGTCCAAATTTTATGAAATTTTACTCAAATATTCTATAAAATATAAATTGAATAAAAATATAATTTTTATTCTCACGGACTTATATTTTATTTTTAATAAATGTCGGAAGAATTATTGGGTCCGAATCAGTTTCGTTGAATATAAAAACTATGTCCAGATTTCATAAAAATCTGACGATAGCTTCTTAAATTTATTTTGCGAATATTGACACTAAAATTATTCGCTCGGGACTTATAAATTATTTTTTTAAATTGGGAATTTAAATTTTAATAAATGAGATTTATCGGGATTAAAGAAGAGCTTATAAATTAAAATAAAAAATTTTAAACTTCTATAATTACAATGAACCTTTAGGAACACTCATAAATTAAATTTACGCTTAAAATTAATTTGCGTATTCTCGGTTCATTAAATCACTTCACGTGATTTAAATTAATATTTTTAAATAGTCCAACCTATCTATTATCCATTTATTATTAGACTTAGTCTTTTCGAATATTTTTCATAATATTCGAACCCTCAAAATATTATTTTTAATATTCCGATTACTCCAATTTGACATTGTGGCATATTCTATTTACTTAAAATTAAGGGGTATTGCATTCTCCCCTACTTATAAAAATTCGTCCTCGAATTTAAAATCTAAAGCCACATATCTCGAATTTAAAATCTAAAGCCACATACTCAAATGAATCCATACAAACCTTTTATACGTCAATCATTATACTTTACGTAGCATAAGTTTAACTCCAGATATTGGTAGGCTCTAAGCCCTATTCTTATAGTAGTCGTGTACGATACACTAAATACTTGTCACGACGCCAACTCATCGTTTGCATCTTCATGCAATCTCCTTATACTCTTTATCGTATTCTTCTTAACCTCTCAATTACGCTTCCTCTTTGGATCAGTGTCCCTCGTCTGTCAACAAAGTGTAAATCCTTACACTTTTCAATCGTATGTATACACATGATTTGTATCTTTGTCAAATCATGTCTTATATCGTCTCTTTTTCTTCACTTATCTTAACACAGAGGAGATCAATTGCTTTGATCTTAAAATGCTTTTTGATAGCATTACTTTATAAGTTTTCTAACTCTATAGTCTTTTATACACTTATTGTGTGTATACTCTTACTATTGGCTTTACCCCTTTAAGTCATTTGTTACTTATGTGCAACGAATGATACTACTGTCTATATACTGATCTAAAATTTTTCACAAGTTTTAGTCATCCGTAGACTGTACCTTTATGGTTTTTACTCTCATCAACTTGCTATTATTTGCAAAGTCTTGAGAGTATATATGGAACATATGATCTTTATCATACTGTTCACAATCACTTATATCGAGTCAAAATTTTCTCGACACCAAGATATTTTGACTACAAATCCTTTTACATATTTTCTTATTTCCATTCTAGGTTTGGCAATATTTGCCAAAATCAGCATAGTCACTGGCATTCCAGTTTGACTTACTAGTCCTTTAGCCACTTTACTATTATCCTTTTTTTTATCGTTCTATCGATACTAATCTATGATGTCATAGTACCTCTTTTTGGTACTAAAACATAACACTTTATAGTGACACTCAGACTTTACATGTCTGATTCACACAATCTATTGTTCTGTTTCAGTATTTCTTAAATAATACTGAATTTGCAAACTTTTCTTTGTTGATCTACATTTATCATATACTTCAGTTGAGTATTTCTAACTTATACTCTATCTGAGTTAATCACTTCATATTAGTCTCATACTTGGTTGAGCCAATAGATTTCTAAGGCTTAAAACCTTTCGTCTAACACTAAATCATACTTTGAATGATCGTTATCATAGTAGTGTAGTATGCATATAGTTTCTGCAAACCTCCACACTTTCACTGCGCTACTCTGATTCACAATTCAATAACTGTTCTCTACACAGTTAGGTTATAGGATCCTTATCTGATCTTCTTATATCGTAATTCTAACTTTTATGACTTTTGGTTCGTATGCAACTTACTCCTTGTATAATACAAACAGTGCCTCTTGACTCCTATTACAATATCTCTTATTCTCGTAAATAGTTCGCACTTTGTATCACACTACTGCAGTCTTTCGACTTTCAGTGCGACTATAACTATTGTCAATTCCAATGCATACATTGGCAGTTACCTCGTGCTTTCTCGGCCATCGAGGAATATTTTCTATATCTCAATCATGTTATATCATAACATATCTCCGCTTGACTCTTTAACACATCTTATGTATCTTACGAATAGTGCTAACACTTTCACTATTGCTAATCGTTCCTTTTTAAATCCCCACACTCAATCTTACGTTGATTTTCCCAATCAACTTTTACACTTTCGTATTTGAATTCCATTGCCAATGCAAAGATTATTGAAAATCTTGCAAGCAGTATTCACAGAATACTGTGAAACTCAAGAAATTACTAATTTCTTTAATCATACTGATTACTTCCACTTGTCAACCACTTGAATCTTTCTCAAATCAACTAGATATCATCTAAGATTTATAGTGTTTACAAATTGTCACTTACATTTGTAGATCTTAACTTAATTCTGACGTTCTCTCAGAATTTACAACACTGGTCGCACACATTGTGTGTCTCCTTCCTCTATTAGCCACATAGACCAATTTTCCATTAACACCACTTCCAGAAATAATCCAGAAATAGCTTGACTATATGTTCTCATATATCTCATAAGAACAGTTGAATTGTTCGCTCACTCTATGTTCACATCAGAACTAGTAGTACTCGTACTACGTTCTGCAACTCCACTTATACTTAGTTTTGAAAAATCCATCACTCGGATCTAACTTACGCTATCTTCACGATAGACCTTAGTTTAACTTCTTTTGTGTCCACGTTTAACTAACGTGTGAGACGCACTCTCGTTAGTTTTCTCTATCTCTTTATCTTCAATATTCGTATGCATCTTGATAGAAATACGTCTCTTACTGACATCTTTACTGTCAGTGTACTTCATTTTGATCTCAATTCAGTTTATATTAGTGACTTTACTTACATCATAGCTAGGTAAAGTCAAACTCACAATCATGCATATCGATAAAACGTTTCCATGTTACTCTTAATATTGATACACAGTAATTGCAACTTATGTTTTCTCTTCTTATTCTGCAATTACAGCTTATATGATTCTTTAACATAAGCTCTTAGACTCAAAACTTCTTTTCCATATACTTTCTCTTTTAATGTAATAAGCGATTTACCTTTCACTCGTACGCCTATTTCATCGTAACTCGTTTGATACGACGTTACTTTCTATATCACTTCCTTATCTCCTCATATATTTTTACTATTCTCTATATCCCTTCATGGGTCTACAGTCTTTTTCCTTTCATTACCGTGGAACTCTTATCCGGATATCTGTACTTACATCATATTGTCAATCTCAAGCTATGGCTTACTCAGAGTCTTTTATTCATTCCAATGCATAAAATTCTCAGATCTTATATCTTTGATCTGACTATCGTTATGTATCGCATCTTGGCTATCCACATATAGCCTTTATGCTTGCAGCTAAGAGTCATCCTCAATGATCTATAGCCACTACTATATTTAATTAACTGACTATCAAGTTTTCGCTCGATTTCAAAACATTTCATATTAATATAAAACATTTGTTTCACACTTTCCACTTTTGGTCGGCCATACTCTAAATATTACAAGCCCGACATTCAGAATACATGTACTCTACATGTATATTCCGCTTCAGCCAGCCAAGACTTCATAGTCACAAGGCCCGGTTATCAGAATTTTCACAATTTGAAACCACTGTTTCACAACAGTTTTCAAATTCATTACATATATATGGAGCTTATATTGATAATCCTAAGTTAATTAAACTCTATAATTCATAATTTCATCACTTGCACTTTTGGCTCACTTCCAAAATTCAAGCAAGTTTCCCATCGTTACTCCAAAAAACAAGCATTGTCTACCTCTCCGTTCGATGATCGCAACGGTTAATCTCTAGATAACCATCTTAGGAATATCATATTCCAATATTAAACCAATCCAACAGTTAAATTAGAAGTTATCAGGGTTTTACTACACCCTGTCTGTTTTTAAACATCATCTGAAACTCGCTTCGTCTATACACTATCTCCATCTACTGTAGTTATACTTTGAATCGCTTATCTTTCACTTTCCTTGAGTCTTTCTAAACTCAAGTTATACTATTGCTAGTGAGAAGTCACGTATCTCTAACGTCTTAATCACTGCTCGATTAGTAAGTTCTATCTCTCCTTTCTTACTCCTAGTGTCTCAGGGTACAATGCCCTAGACATCTTGTTTAAGGATATACTTATCCTTAGCTCATCGTAACTCGGATACATATCTCTATCTGATACAAGTTGTAGTTCATTTAACTTCAACTAACTTCGTGCTTTCTTACCATCACTTTATTCTCTAACTTCCATTCTCATATGCTTTTGTTGCCGCCTCGAGAATCGCTTACTACTTGATCTCGAGTATTTACTTTTGTTACAGAGTTCTGGTCTAGGTATACATACAATAAAAACAAATTGGTTTAAAATGGTTCAATCATCTTGGGTACCCTTTTTCAAAACAATTTGTTTAAAATTCACTTTTAAAACATTTGCATAGTTGTGCATAGGGAGATGATGTCTCATGTCTAGGCACATTTATGCTATCAAAATCATTTAAATGTATAACCATAACAGGTTGTGTATCATTTGGTTTTTGTAAGTTTCCTTTTGACCCTAAACTCTATAACCAGTAAGATTTCTCCACAACTACTCCACTTCTCTAAATTCGTACTTCTTCTGTCAATCATCTCCTTGTACTACTATCGAATGACTTCGAAAATGTCTTCACGTTATTTCCATGCTTGATATTTAAGCATCGTTATCGAGTCGTCTAGACAGCACACACGCGTATATCGCAGTCTTATATCCCCAAACGGGAAGGCTGAGAACCTATGAAACATAAGAATATATGTAGGAGACATGACTCGAATCCTATGTGCTGCAGTAGTTCCCATTAGTGCCTATGACATCTACCCCAAACTTCATTTTCATGTATCAGCAATGTTTTTAAATTCTCGAGTACGAGAACCATTGCTCTGGTACCAAGTTTGTCACGACCCGATTTCCACCCAAAACTCGAGCCGAGACCGGCGCTAGGGAATGGGATCGGTTGCTCCGAAACCCGTAGCAAGCCTAAAAACCTTTATAAATTTTTCACGTTTTAAAACATAAAAAGGTTTGCAACCTCGTTGCAGAAATACTTTAACACCTTTATTAAAAATGCGATCGCAATTCAAGATCATTCACATATGATCTGTTTTCAAAAAATACAGTTAACACCTTTTCTCGTTTAACGAAAACACATTTCTGAAAACTGAGTTCTTAAAATCCCGATTGTATTTCAAGAAACCAGAGCGCAAACATCAATCTCATATGATGTACTTGCCCTGTTTCCCATACAATCCTAAAATGCTAAAAACATAAAACCAGTATTGTCACGACCCATTTTCATGAATCGCGACCGGCGCTAGGGTATGGGTATGGTTGTACCAAAACCCGTAGCTAGCCTTGCGGATAACCAACAAATACATAAACCTGCAAGAAAACCAATGCTTGGGGGCAACCGAGACTTCATCCTAGTTCTAGCAGTTCATAATACAGAACATTTATTAATAAGTGCTCAGCCAACTCTGAGTCTTAAACATGGAAAAAGTACATATTAACCCAAGTCAATTAAAGAATACCAATACATCAATAATCCATTAAATAAGTTTAAAACAAGTATTAGACATATAAGACTTTTAATTACTACTGCGGTCTAAGAATAAAATCAGTTTTAATAACTTTATAAAATAAAGTAAAATCTCCGAGGAATTTAAGAATCGGAGAGCGGCTGACTTGCTCAAATCATAACCCTGGAAAAATTGGAAAAACAACGGGGTCAGATATACTGAGATGAGTTCATACCACTATTTACATTTATCAAGTGGAAAACCTTTAAAACCGTTTAAAACATTTAATATAAACATTACGTATAATAGTTGGAACCCTAATCCACAATACTAAATATAACCATAATCCGATAGGCCTGGTCCCGAGAGCTGAGCTACACCGAGTTACCACCGACCATTCTTAATCCATAACCAGAGTCCCGAGAGCTGAGCTACACCGAGTTACTCTACTGGTCCCGAGAGCTATGCTCACACCGAGTTACCACCACATATCACATACCTTATCTAGATCAATACCGGTGCGCACGCAGTCCTAATGATGCCCATTAGGTAGCATGTTCCAACTAAGAGCCATAATGGAAAAACAGTTCGCAATTGTACGTATACAATATATATAGATATTAAAATAACAATTTACTTAATAAAGCGGTAAATAGTAAGTACAAACTCACTGCTTGCGAATCCACGTGAAAAACCTGGCAAGCAACTAAACCTGATTCGACTCCGACCCACGAGCATTCGAAGAGTCTAAGAAAACATAAATCATAATTAATATCATCCCCTAACTCTAGAGAGTACTAGACACCACATAGGATTAGCACAGATATCAAACAATCCAAACTACAAACCATCATAATACCATAACACATATATTGCCAAGCACAAACTAACGTAGAGTAATCATACTTACTCAAACCATAACCAAAGTAATACAACAAGTCAAGTCTAATTGAGTTCCTGCTTTAAAAACATAATCCATAAATCCTTTTATAATAACTTAGTTAAAACAGTAGAACCAAGTTAAATCCCAAAGTAATGAGTTAGCCGAGTTATCACAACTACCAAGCGTAACCTCATATGTCGGGCGACCCAAGTCTAATCCGACCCAACGTTTTACCAAAGTATAAACCAAAGTTTAATACCTGAAAAGCTCTTTGATAAAACAATTGATTATTTGAAACTAATGGAACTCAATAAGACTTAACCAACCAATGTATCACGGCACGCACACAAGGTGTTCAATTAAAGTCCACAATGGACAAACATGCTCAAACATGGCTAATCATAAGCTTCACAACATACTAGTGAGTTACCAACAGTTCAACGTGCTCAAACAACAATAACTAGGTCATCTAACATGCTAAACAATCAAGGTATGCCTTAAGACAACATAATCAACGCTTAGCCAAAATTTGGCTAAACAAGCCAACAACATTACAAGCATGCTATAACACTTAAATGAATCCAATAAAGATTGCATAACACATTTAAATCATTTACTCAGAATGAACCAACAATCAAACCATATATCAATCGAATAACTATGGCATACATAACATAACTCGTGTACAAACAATCAAGAATCGATTGGCAACAATCTTGAACAATATCATCATGCCAAAGACATTACAAACAGCCCGAACATGTATTTCCAGCCACTATCAACATATTCAAACAGTAGGTAAGCAATGAAATAATCATACCAAGCAAGCTAGCACTTAACCTAGCAATTCAATTCATAATGCCCAAGGTAAAATCCAATACAAACACGCTAAACCAAAGCTAACTATACATAATCTGTTCTAAGCATGCCAAAACAGTAAATCAAATCATCACAACACCCACGGTATAGGTTTAACCTTAAAACACAAGATTCGACACTTACCGACGAAGATAAGCGGATAAAACACCACATGGATCCAAGAACGAGGCGAATCAGAATTGGTATGCTTAAGACCTCACACAACAATGGAAAACATGGATACATAAGCCCTAAAACGAATTGAACAAAGGAAATGTGAACATACTAAGGATAGGGTATGAAGATCACTTACCGGAGTCCAACAAACAAAGAAATTGATGTACAAACTATCAAATCAGAGTGTTGTAATGCCAATGGGTCGGCTAGGGTTTATAAAATGAAGTGGGAAAAGTTTTAGATCAGATAAAGGGTCTATTTATAGGCCAAACAATAAATCTGACAGAGGGGCGCGATGGGAGGCGCGTTGCGAGGCGCGTTCGTCCCATCGCGCCTTCACTTGACGCTGAAATCATATGGGGCGCGTTACGAGCCATCACACCCTCCAACGCGCCTCAATTTGTGATCCAACGGTCAACTTTGTCTTGGGCACAACATATCCAAAAATGAGCCCGATCCAACAGTTAAATTGGGAGATATGAATGTTTTCTCAAAATATGTCAGATTCAGAAGGTACAAGAATAAATCATCGATTATAAACTGAATACAAATCAAATCGCCATCGAAAACTCACACGACACATGCGACATAGACAAGATACAACTCAAACCGCAAACAAAGTGTTACACTTGCTAAGTCCACCATTCACAATCCGAAACTAAGTCGGAAACACAACAAAACCATGACGGAAAAACACGGGATATTACAAGTATAGCTCTCAAACAACTGGTCATAGCATTTTAGAACACACGCAGCTTTTCAAACATATATTATATGTAGTAGTTCAATAAGAGTAATTAAAATAGTTTGAACTACTGTAAACAGAAAGACAGACTTCCTGTACACAACTACTTGCAGCTCTAGAGGTATATATGGTGGACATTGACTTCCATAATTATTTTGGAAGTCCGACCTCAAACCTTGATAACCTGAAAGGTAAACTTTGGAGAGGGTCAGAAATATAAATATTTCTGAGTGAGTCTACAATTTACAATTGAATATTCAAATCGCAAATACATAAAACATTTGTATATGTAAAATATTACCACTTAGTCGCTCCAGATGAAACCCAACAAGGTAAACTATTGTATGGGTCTCAATCTACACAACATGGACCTTAGACCTGAACTGAATCACTGCCATCTAAGCCTGGTGTCTGGACCGTAACCGTGAAACTGCCATCACAGTATTGCCTGTGACGTAACCGTTACTGCCGTCTCGGACTGTTAAGTCAGGGTCGCTAGCACTTCCAACGCCCAATGACATTAACTGACCTTTATATCAGATACAGTCTCGTATCTATCGTATTACTATTGATCACACAGTCCTATTGAAAACCAATGGGAAGTTTGTTCCAATGGATCTTTCATGGTTTATTATACTAGTGCGATTTGTTATTTAAAAACAGTTTAAATATAAATATTCAAAAGTAAAACTCAAAGAACCGGTGTTCCCCAAAAGCGTATGCTCCTGCTAGCCCACTAGTCAAACACCCTTGTGTTCTGACTTGGAAGATCGACTACTCGTCGTATCTAATTAGAATTCAAATGTCAAAATAATATCAGACATCGAATTCCTAACTTTAGCCGTATCGTTTAAACGATAGACTTTAACAATTTTCGTTTATAAACGATTCTTTTATTATATCTAATTCTATTAGATATAACTTATTATCTCTTTTTCTAATTATCGATTTAATCGATTGATAAATTAATTAAAACGTCGTAACGTTTTAATAAACCAATTACTTTATATTTTATTTCTCTTTTTCTTTTAATAGGTTAAAATAACCTATAACGTTTTAATAATTTGACTATCTTTTTTCTTATAAAGTTTAAATCTTTTAAACGTATTAGTCCACTTTTTAATAATACACGTAAATCCTTTTCGGATCGGTTTGAACGAACTGGATTAAATTTAACCATTGAATCGAATCCATTTAATCAAACCGAACCCATTTAGGTATGCCCAAAAATATCCCTTACGACGGATTGTGCGTCCGCACAACCCGGATTGTGCGTGCGCACAGCCGTTGGTTGTGCATGTGCACATCCTTCTTAGGTTGTGCGTGTGCACATCCTTCTTAGGTTGTGCGCTCGCACAACATTGGTTGTGCGTTCGCACAACCTTTTAGGTTGTGCTTGCGCACAACCATGGGGATCGCATCCCCAGGTTATTCCGACCTGTTTCAACTCAAATTTCAATCCGAACATCAATACGACACTCGATTCAATCAAATTCCGCAATTTAAGCTATAGACCGATACGAATATGATCGATTCGATACGGTGAACGTTATATATTATTTTATAAACCGTTTAACATATAACTGAATTCAAAATAACGATTACTACCTCGTAGATAATCGAATTCTCGAAAAAATTTGAGTTAAAATTGAGAAATCGACCGAGCGGTTAGGAAACCCTAACCTCTGAACCATCGCAGCAAAGAAGAAAGCAAATAAGCTGAAGAATGAAGCGTCTGCTTCAAAATGAATTGAAGTGGCCAATCTTATATACATAATGGCTAAAGTACCATTTGGTACTAGCTCAATCATGCTCTTTAATCCAATTTCTTAATTAGTCGTCCGTAGCTAAAACGGAAACTAATTCGTAATTTCGCGAAACTTTCCCCAAAAATCTTATAAAATATAAAATGAATAAAAATAAAATTTTTATCCGAATTGACTTATATTTTATTTTCTAATAATCTTTAACGATAACTGAGGTCCCGCTCAGTCCAAACTGATAAAATACACTACGTCCAAATTTTATGAAATTTCACCCAAAAATTCCATAAAGTATAAATTGAATAAAAATATAATTTTTATTCTCACGGGACTTTTTTTTATTAAATGTCAGAAGATTTATTGGGTCCAAATCAGTTTCAATGAATATAAAAACTATGTCCAAATTTCATAAAAATTTGACGATAGCTTCTTAAATTTATTTCGCGAATATTGACACCAAAATTATTCGCTCGGGACTTATAAATTATTTTATTTTAATTTATAAACTCTTCTTTAGTTCTGATAAATTTCATTTATTAAAATTTAAATTCCCATTTTAAATTTTAAACTTCTATAATTACAATGAACCTTTAGGGACACTCATAAATTAAATTTACATTTAAATTTAATTTACATATTCCCGGTTCATTAAATCACTTCACGTGATTTAAGTTAATAATTTTAAATAGTCCAACCTGACTATTATCCATTAATTATTAGACTTAGTCTTTTTGAATATTTTTCGTAATTTTTAATATTTCGATTACTCCAATTTGATATTGTGGCATATTCTATTTACTTAAAATTACGGGGTATTACAGCTCGTTGGTTATAAATTGTTTTGAACGAAGGATCACATTACCCCCTGAAACTTGGCACAAAGTATCAAAAACGTCCAAATTTAGAAAAGTGGATCGCTTTTACCCTGAACTTGGCAAAATTGGTACAAAACCCCCCTCCCCACTCTCACTCAAGAGAGTGAGATACATTCTCTGGTTTTCAAGGTGATTTTTGTTTCTAAAATGGATTTTAATAGAAAAAGGTTTAAATTGGTCCTACATTGTTTTCAAAATTTAAAATTAATACCTAATAATTAAAAAAAAACAATTATAATCCTTTTAATTTAAAACCTTATATAACAAATTAACCCTAAAATTTTATATACATAGCAAACTAACCCCAAAAATCAGATTTTTAACAACAAAAAAATCTTCAAACTTTTCCGGCCGGCCACCATTTTTCCCGTCCGCCCACCATTTTTGGGGATTTTGATATTTGGGTTCCTCATATGCACCCAAAATTCCGGTCAAGTGTCTCTTTTGGAATTAATTCCAGAAGAGTTCCTGGACCCACTTGTTCCGCATTCTAGAAATACAGAACAAGTGGTGTTCCGCATTCCTAAAATGCGGAACATCTTAATCAGCTAACTAAAAGCTGATTAAGCACGTTCCGCATTCTAGGAATGCAGAACGTGCTGACATTACCGTTGGGAGACGTGCGTGCTTCTGGGATGGGGAATGATGCACGCAGTTCGCAATTGGCTTACGGAGAGGAGCGCCGTGACGTCACACTGCCCCCACCAGAGCCAGCAGTTCCGCCGTACGTACTACCTCCTCTTCCTCCCCTGACGATCGATTTGGATCACATCAGGGGAGCGCGTAGACGGCAGCCTACAGCCCCCCAGCCTCGTCAGCGCCCGGACGCCCCTATCCCCCTACCGGTCTACTACCACTTCAATCCTACAGCCACTTCACATAGACGGGGGGAGTACTATGGGCATCCATAAATAACCATTTGCAAGTGAATTTAAAATCAGAACATATCAATTTCCAGCAACAAAAACGAAGAAAGAACTCCTTCTTTTCCAAATAGCATGAAAAATTTCAAAACTCCATGAATTCTTTGTTTCTCGTCAGAATTGCATGATTCTTGCGGCAACAGAATGAAGATAGGATTATCTATTAATCTAGGCCATAAATTCAATGTAAGGATGATGTTTTAGTTCCTGAAAGTTAGGGTTTAGGAGTTGTTCGTGATGTTTGATTGAGAAGCATGATTTTTTAATGTGTAGGTGACGGTTTTAAGTGATTTTTGTTGCGTTGGAACGAGGAAATAAATATCTATCACATAAGGGCTATAAATCAAGGAAGCAACTGAATAACTCAGTTAGGGTTTTACGGTGTTGATGGCTGTTTAGTATTGGTAAGTTAAGGATTGATGTTTTTATGATAAAGATCATGTTTAATTACCATGAATTGATAAGTATAAGATGAATTCGTATGTGTTGGTTTGCTATGAGGGTTGGCTATTTTTGGTGTGTGTTGTAGATGGCTAAGGCAGGGCTTCCTTGGTCGTGTTACACTTATTTTTCCGTATGGAAATTAGCTTTGACGTGGCTTGAATTGATAAGAGTCACGTGTTTCTATTTAATGGAAAATGGACGTAGAATAGTTATAAATTACAGCCGTCATGCGAGATAGATATCTTGCGTTGTCTAACTTCAAATTGAGTTCTGTTTGTTAGTATAGAAGTTTGAGGATGTTATCTACAACGATTTACGTTTAGGTTTTTCCTAATTCAATCTCTAAGACGTTCATTTTGAGCAGAACATTATATAACTCATACTATTATAATTCCTTTAAAACAGTTTCGAAAAACAACCCCTTTTTCAAAACAGAACATACAATAAGCATATATCACATATATACTCAGAATCTAATCAATCAAATTACAAGCGGTTCTGATACCACTGTTGGGTTATCTAGGTTCATAACGCAGGGGAATTTCAAAAATTTATCAAAAACCCAAATCAAGGTCCATGTAATTTGAATAAATAGATTAATAACATAATTAATACTTACTTGTATGTCGAATTCCAACAACAATGTAGGAAGGAAGGAGGTGGTTCACTTTGGTGATACCTGGCCTCGGATCAGAAACGCATCCAAAAGAACGCGTCCTCTACGAGTATCCAAACGAACAGACCTCAACCAAAACTAGTGCTTGTGTGCTAGCACTATTGCTTCACAAAGCAATTTCGAATTATTTTGTGATTGTGTGTCTTGTGTTTATTTCAAAAAACACATATCTTAAAACCCTAGGCTCAAGAGTCTATTTATAGGAAAATAGGACACCTAGGGTTTACTAAAAAACGTGTTTTGCAATCATATGCAAACACTACGTTTTTGATAACTCTTTTGAGTTCATGTCTATCAAAACTCCTTTTTGATAATTACACATATATATTAATTATTATTATTAATATCTTCACAAAATAATACCTTAAGGAAAACACTTATCCTTAAATTTTGAATTTCAATTAATATATATTTAATTATTATATATATTACGAATTATATATATATAATAATCTATAAATCACTTAATTCTATTGGGCTTGTACAACCCAATAATTGTTTTGGGCCTGTTCTTAGTGTGCGACCCTGTAGGTTTATATAACGTTGGCAGTGGGCCCGAAATCCCTATTTCGACCCATAAGTCATAAGTGGCCTCTAGCAAGACATTATGACTACCCAACTTTTATGAATATCGATTATCCGATTTAACCATTTACAATAATATTTTTAATCCCTTCGTCTCATGATATCTTGATTGAATATATGGCATAGTTTTGTCATCCTTATAATACTCAATCATTAGTTTCCTGATTCCAAGTAGACTGAAAATGATAACTCTTTATCAATTCATTTAGCATGGCCATGCATTTTCTTCAGTCTATCTTTTTCAAAGGGCTCATAGATAGCTTACTCAAATAAATGAGGGATAAATTCCTTCTCATTCACTCATATTTCTCACATCGTTACTTTCATATCCAATGATAGTCTATTCCATTATCCTGTTAAAGATAATGTAAGACTATATCAAAATATGAAATAGCTATGTAGAAATCCATGGTGATTTCAAGGTCAAAGGATTATACTAATATAACTGTAATGAGAATTACTTATGACATTGATCTAAGTACTATTCTCAAGGTGGGTCATCCAGTGCCTTATTTCTCAAATAACACCTATGATTTGACTTAATATCTCATGTACATGATTAGTAAAACATAATCATCAATCAACATCATACTAGTCTCCATGTTCTAATAAGACTAGGGATAGATGGAATATAATTCTTTATTAAAGCTAAGGGTTCTACTATCAAGTCACATACTTGATGACCTTAGAAAGAATTAACCATTCAAGTATTTTAATCATAATATAAAATGATAAAAACAGCCAATCAATAAATAACAAAACGATAAAGTCAATACATGGTCAAACATGATTAACCTAGTGCATATCACTAACAGAATGAAGGTTGTAGACGACATCCCAAACCTTAATAAAATCAATTTTATTTAGTGTTCGGTCTGGTTTAGATAAGCTTTTTTGGACAAGTAAGTTATAACTAGAATTCTTATTAATTCGCGATATTATCGAATATGCATAGACCCGGCGAGGCGACTACCGATGGGACTCGAAACTTATGGAGTAAGATATTGATATGCTTATTTTGAAGTAATTGGATAGCAAGTGGTGAGTACACTTTAATTACTCGTCAATTAGCACGACCCAAAAATTTGAGCCGAGACCGACGCTAGGGAATTAGTGTAGTAGCACCGTGTCACGACCCATTTTCATGAATCGCGACCGGCACTAGGGTATGGGTATGGTTGTACCGAAACCCGTAGCTAGCCTTGCGGATAACAAACATTTATCATTAACAACATTGTACCTGCATAAAACAACATGCCCGGGGGCAACCGAGACTCCAAACTAGTCTAGCAGTTTATATGTACAACATATATATAATAAATGCTCGGTCAACTCCGAGTCTCTAACATGGCTTAAATATTAAAATAACACAAGTTAATATAATAATGCCAATCAACAAATAATCCAATTGAATTAATCTGACAACAAGTACTATAACAAGTAAGACTTCTAATTACTACTGCGGTCTAAGAGTAAAATCAGTTCAATAACTTTATTAAAATAAACTAAGACCTCCGAGGAAATAAAGAATCGGAGACTAGCTGACTCGCTCAAATCATAACCCTGGAAAAATTGGAAAAAACAACGGGGTCAGATATACTGAGATGAGTTCATACAACTATTTACATTTATTAAGTGAAAACCTTTAAAACACTTTTAAAACATTTAAAGCATTTTATCATTATGGATAAGCATTGAAACCCTAAACCACAAATATCTAAATCCAGTTGTCGTGTCGGTGAGACGTATCTCCATAACCGATCCCCGACTATCACTCAAATAAAATATGTGAGTCCTAGGAGACGTATCTTCCACCGGCGCCCTCACTAAGGCGAGACGTATCTCAAACCTACCTCAATACCATATGATCATATACCGGTGCGCACGCAGTCTCGATGATGCCCATCGAGTAGCCTGGTCCAATTCAGATCCATAATGTCAAAAATAGTTCGAAAGCTGTATATACAATATATATATATGCAAAAATACAATTTACTTAATAAAGCGGTAAATAGCGATATAAACTCACTGCTTGCTAATCCACGTGATAACCTGGCAAGCAATTTAATCCCGGTTCGTCTCCGAAGCACGAACGGTCGATGAGTCTAGACAAGGTATAAATAATAATTAAAAACATAACCTAACTCTAGGGAGTACTAGACAATATGTAGGACTAGCACACGTAATAACAAGCTAACGTATTACCGAACACATAAGGTTCATACGCATCCAAACCATAACCCAAGTTATAGAATACAAACCATATAAGTTTCCATTTCAAAACACAATTTGAATAATTCAGCAAACAGTTTTAAATAACCCAAGTTTAAATCCATACCAGTGAGTCAGCCGAGTTATCAAAACTTCCAAGCTTCTTCCCACTTGTTGGGCGACCATAGTCAAACCCAACCCAAAGTTAAATCAAAATAAAACCCAAGTTTACATTCTGAATAACTTGAATGAAAAGTATAGTCTTTTAAAAGAGATAACACAATCCATCGTTTAGACAACAATTGGAAAATCACACCATACCAACACAAGTATGTTAAACTTCTTTTAAATGAACCAAAAAGGATTAAATCATCCATTTAAACATTAAACTCAGATTTGAAACGATAATCAAATCATGGCAATAACTTGTCGACAAGCATAATCAACACGAATGAGTATAACACAAACAAAGCGATGCCAACATGTCAAGAACGATACAAAACGGCCCCAACACAATAGTGGGAAGCAACTAGATCATTGAAAAGTAATCAACACAACAACAAGGTGAAATCATGCATTATAAGCCATGCAATCAACCAATGATTTACCAAGCATGTCAAAAATATACCATTGATTCAAACACATAAGATCATCCCCAAAACATGAATTTCCAGCCCTCTATAACAATGCTAAAACAGCAATTTAACAACCCATTAACATACAAAATCAACTAGCATTTAAACCCAACAATTGACATGAGTTCTAATGATTAAATCAAGTCAATCTAATGCTAAATACCCTATTACAGAATTGACATGAAAATTCAGAGATCGAATCAGCCATAACATGGGTAAATCACATTAGAACACAATCTAGCAACCCAACACATGAAGCCCTACTCATAAATCAAGTGATAGCAACACATACCGTTAAGAAGCAAGATCAGCGAAAGAACCGAATGAAAATAATGAATCAACACCCACAACACGCTGGAAAAAGGGTTCGAATAAGTTAACAATCGACATACGTGATAAGGAATTGATTTAACAAAGAACGGAGTCTTAAAATCGCTTACCGAATCCAAGAACGTGAGAGATAGCAAGGGGATTCGTATTTCACAGAGTCTTTTAAGTGCCTAGGGTTTATAAAATAAGTGGGGGCTGATATGGGTCGAATAAGGGGTCTATTTAAAGGCTGAGACACAAAATTACAGGTGAGGCGCGATGGGAGGCGCGATGCGAGGCGCGTTCGTCCCATCGCGCCTTCACCAGGCGCATAAAACATATGGTGCGCGTTGCGAGGCGCGATGACCCATCGCGCCCTCCAACGCGCCTCAATTTTTGATCCAACTGTCAACTTTGTCTTGGGCACAACATATCCAAAAAAAGAGCCCGATCCAACGGTTAAATTGGGAGATATGCATATTTTCTCAAAACATGTCAGATTAAGAAGGTACACGAATACATCATCGATTATAAACCGAAAACAAATCAAATCGCCATCAAAAACTCACACGAAACATGCGACACATACAAGATACAACTCAAACCCCAAACAAAGTGTCACACTTGCTAAGTCCACCATTAAAAATCCAAAACTAAGTCGGAAACACAACAAAACCATGACGAAAAAACACGGGATATTACATTCTACTTAACTTATATAAAATTCGTCCTCGAATTTAAAACAACACAACCCGCGTAATAACATATCATAAAACTATATGTTGTCCGAACGAAAATGCACATAGCCAACATAAAACACATAAAAAGATACCCAAGGTAATCAATGACAGCAATAATAACAATTCTGCATAACAACTCTGTCTTTTAAGAACATTCCTCAACCAAGTCCAATCCAAACTGTAATCATAGGAATTTCCATGCTTAACAACCTAAGTACTTGCGTAAGCAAAAACTCAAAAGGTTGTTCCTCGAACGATAACTCTAAACCACCACTTTCATAAACCGAACAATCTCAAATGATCACAAAAAGTATCAATACTAACTTCCACTTAACATAAAACGATAATGCCATTTCTAGGTGAAACCAAACATAGGAATACAAACTCTCCCACATGAAACTCGACTGAAATTCTAAGGATAATCAAGAACGAAAACCTCAAATCTCTTCAATGATAGCTCTAACAAAATTTTCACCCAGAGAAGGTCAACACAAGACGAAACACGCCAAAAACATATGGGGTATTACATTCTCCCCTACCTATGAAAAATTCGACCTCGAATTTTAAATCTGAAACTGATTCGCAGTTTAAACGGTCACAACATACATATGCGCAAAATTTTAAGTCTAACAACTCGGTGCTCTAACGATTACTCGATCAACACAAAAGTGAACAGACAAAAATTATCCAACTGAGAATCACAGTTACTCTTTACCAGGATGGCTTCGAAAACCAGCTTGAATCTTAACGATTACCAAATCCACATTATCAAAGCGCAAGAACAAGACCTAACCTCAAACTATAGTTCTTACAATTCCAAACTCTATCGTATCAAACACGAACGCTGAAAAAGATATTGCGTTCCACAACACTTACTCACCTGTCCACTTATAACTAGCTCGACACCAAAATAATTGATAATAATACTCAATAACAATTAAATAATATTTCGGCCAAAAACAAACACTACTTGGATCATTCTGTCCAACGATTAACACCAAACTTGATAATACCATCAATCTCGCGAATCATAAAACACAAAAACTCATATCGTCATTCAAAAGAATACGTGAACCTATCTCATGATAACAGAATCTCCAGATTAGTAACAAACCATGTCAATCATAATTATTCCTCCAATCATACAAAAATAAACAGCCTCTAATAACCTAAGGTAACTAACCATCAACTTAATTCTAACTAAGTTTCACAAACTTAATTTTATTCCACACACAAAAGGTTCAATATCCGAACAAAACGATATACAAACTTTCAAGAATTAAACCCTTAATCAACATTATCGACCAACCAACTTTGTTATCGAAATTCACCAAACACGATCATCGATTTTCGGACCAGCTAGCTCATATATCCTAAACCAAAATTATTCAATCAAATGACTATAACCTCGTATACAATAAGAGATCACTACTATCAATTCACCTCGACCGGATTGTTGGTTATGCTCAAACATTTTATATTCAAAAAAATTCACTTTTCTTTAAAAGACTATACGTCTTACACCTCCTTTTTATATTCAATAATCAAAATGCTTTACCGTTGAAAAACCATCAGTTTTGTAAACCCTTGAAAATTTTCAAAATGTTTGCATATTGATTCCACAAGTTTTCCTTATTTTTAAATACGTGTGCGAATTTCACGAAACAGTTCAACTGGCAAAATTTATATTATTTGTAAGTCAAATTTACTAAAATAATTTATACTTTTCTCGTAAATGATCAAACCGTGAAAGAATCTCCTGTATTTAAAATACACTAACTGTGGAATCATCTTTCATATTGATAATACACATTAATGTTTCAAAACATCACAAAATTTTAAATCGCTTCTAAATTTTTCTCAAACAAAAACTTAATTTGAAAAATCGTTCAACCGAAAAATTTATTATGCCTTTTGAATTAATTTTGACAAAGTTTATTACTTTCCTTAGAAGGATAAAATTTAACAACGCAGATCTCTTTATTTATGAAAATACTTTTATATCCATTTACCCAAGGTAATTGGAAAAATCTAATCTGAAAGATAACATCTCTTTTTTTTTAAAAACGCAGTGTATAAACACACCTGGAGCATAACCAACATCCTTAATCCACAAATCGTAAATTATCACGAAAGCTTTCTATTCTAAATTACTCTATACCGCACATAGCACAACTATATCTCGAACGCAACCTCAAATTCATTTTCGCTTCCTATGAAACACATGATTCTGACAAAACAGACTGATCTCTAACAACGTAATCATCCAAAAATCCACCACCATCATCACATAGTACTTGTCTAGCTACCTTTCGGTAACTGTTTCAAAATCATTTGAAATCCGACAACTTATAAATAAGTTTATCACACATTGACTCGCGAGCTCGTTTCAAAACACTTAATCGATAAAAATTCATTTTACATAATTGTGCGCCAGGGTGATGACATCTTTCATCCCCAAAGAGTTGCATCCAACCCTAATCATTACTATGCACGTGATGCATGTACTATTATGCATGTATTAATTATTGATTTATCTTTTAGTTAGTGAACATACTTAGAGCTTAATGCAATCTTATTCGTAAAATTCAAAATGCATGTTCATGATATGTCTGGGCACAATTACGTGTTGAAAATATTTTAACAAATCAACCTTTGAAATTCATTTCTCGATAAAACATTTGCTAGACTTTACACTCTATGAGATGTGCACTCAATAACCTTGAAATACTTCTCAAATTCCATACTTGCAATCTACCAACATTCGATGATACATAACAACTCAACCTAATAATTCTGTTACAACTCTTCCGTATAAAATATCCAACTAACCTCAACCCAAACTGAAACTTATACCCAATGAAATAACATATCACATACGTTCATACAAAACTTACCGCCAGCTCCCGCATCGCATCATCAGACTTGATGAAAAACATCAGTGTATTAATGCACCGCTCAATCTTCTTAGATCAAAATTTCCAATATCCTTTCCAGGATAATCAGAAACCGTCAACCATCCTAAGGGAATACTTCCCTTATCTTTCTCGATATCGAAACCCAAAGATTTCGGTTCACAACAATAATATGGCGAACCCAGCTTAACCCAAAGTCGATACTAGATCAAACAGGGTCTGAACAAAGGTCCAACTCACAATCAAACCATACATCAGGTAAGTCAACCACGACCACGTGGTTAAATTCTCTCACATGCTACACCGCACAAAGAGACAAAACAAAAACAATCAACTTAGTCCAACAGACAAGCGAGTTACACAACGCAAATTATTTCTAAGGGACACCAAATTTGTAAATTATAAGCCATGCAAACATGCCATTCAGCAAAACAACCCATTCATTCTTAAATACAAATATCAAGACATGCTACAAACAAGCTTTGAATTTTATAACGAAATCACTCTGTAATAATTCATCTTTAAAGAGTATGCTTCAAAATTCATTTTGAAATTTAAAGTCAATCACAAAACTTCCAAATTTTGTTGAGTCCCACGGTTAAAACAAAATCAATATCCGTAAAAGTCTCTTCTTATAAATCAATTTCTTTGAAAAGAATACCCAAGTATCTCAATCCATGAAACCATCGAGTTAGCCGAGTCATTACAACTACCAAGCTCAACATTTAAATTTGGGTGACCCAAGTCGAACCCAATACAACTGTTTATAAAACATAATCAAAACATTTGTATATCGGAAAAATATGTGAATAAAATTTCCATCCTTTAAAAATTGAGAGCTCAACTTAACCCAACCGTTAAACAACAATTCAAAACTCAAGTGAGAGATCTTTAATCTCAAACAACCGCTTCGTAAATTAAAAAAAAAAATCAAAATGTTGACATACTACAACATGGTCAAATAACTTCAACGTTAAATTCTCAAATCAATAACTCATCTCTTAAAAATATCTTTTTGAAATCATTGTTTGTTAACACTAGACCAAACATTAAATTTCAAAACACAAGAAATTTCTTTTTACTGGCAACTTAACCAAAATCAAACCTTTAAAGAATTAAAAGTCAAACTTCTCTCATGATTCTGTGTCGAAACACAAATCGGATAAAACAATACTCTCAATGGAAATCTTTAAAACAACATGTGGTCAAACAATGTATGACCACCAAAACACGTTTTAAAGTTTAACCCAGAATCTCTTTAAAAAAAACAAGGCTAACGCCCAGCATACAATCACATTTAAAATAAACAATCGAGGCAAAAGCCAAGAATGTACTCACCATATAATCCATCGTTATTAAATCAATAATCGCATAAAAGCCAAAATTTATCAAACAACATCATACCCAATATGAATTTAGAAAAATTACCAACATAAGATTTCCCGAGAAATCAGAAGATATTAAAATCACCCAAGTGAAATAACCTCAAAATGATAAAACACAGCAATTAACATCCAAGTGAAATAAATTGTCAGACAAAGCATCAATACCAAATAAAGACTGACAGACATCACCTATAGGATGTAGGATGAAAGTTTAAAAAGAAATGATGACGTTTTAAAAGACAAGACACGAATCCTAATTCTGTAGTAGTTCCTATGACACGACATCACTTATCATGCCAAAACACATAACACATAACATACATAAGGCCTTGGTTGAAACCAAAGCTCTGATACCAACTTTGTCACGACCCATTTTCATGAATCGCGACCGGCGCTAGGGTATGGGTATGGTTGTACCAAAACTCGTAGCTAGCCTTGCGGATAACAAACATTTATCATTAACAACATTGTACCTGCATAAAACAACATGCTCGGGGGCAACCGAGACTCCAAACTAGTCTAGCAGTTTATATGTACAACATATATATAATAAATGCTCGGTCAACTCCGAGTCTCTAACATGGCTTAAATATTAAAATAACATAAGTTAATATAATAATGCCAATCAACAAATAATCCAATTGAATTAATCTGACAACAAGTACTATAACAAGTAAGACTTCTAATTACTACTGCGGTCTAAGAGTAAAATCAGTTCAATAACTTTATTAAAATAAACTAAGACCTCCGAGGAAATAAAGAATCGGAGACTAGCTGACTCGCTCAAATCATAACCCTGGAAAAATTGGAAAAAACAACTGGGTCAGATATACTGAGATGAGTTCATACAAATATTTACATTTATTAAGTGAAAACCTTTAAAACACTTTTAAAACATTTAAAGCATTTTATCATTATGGATAAGCATTGAAACCCTAAACCCCAAATATCTAAATCCAGTTGTCGTGTCGGTGAGACGTATCTCCATAACCGATCCCCGACTATCACTCAAATAAAATATGTGAGTCCCAGGAGACGTATCTTCCACCGGCGCCCTCACTAAGGCGAGACGTATCTCAAACCTACCTCAATACCATATGGTCATATACCGGTGCGCACACAGTCTCGATGATGCCCATCGAGTAGCCCGGTCCAATTCAGATCCATAATGTCAAAAACAGTTCGAAAGCTGTATATACAATATATATATATATATATGCAAAAATACAATTTACTTAATAAAGCGGTAAATAGCGATATAAACTCACTGCTTGCTAATCCACGTGATAACCTGGCAAGCAATTTAATACCGGTTCGTCTCCGAAGCACGAACGGTCGATGAGTCTAGACAAGGTATAAATAATAATTAAAAACATAACCTAACTCTAGGGAGTACTAGACAATATGTAGGACTAGCACACGTAATAACAAGCTAACGTATTACCGAACACATAAGGTTCATACGCATCCAAACCATAACCCAAGTTATAGAATACAAACCATATAAGTTTCCATTTCAAAACACAATTTGAATAATTCAGAAAACAGTTTTAAATAACCCAAGTTTAAATCCATACCAGTGAGTCAGCCGAGTTATCAAAACTTCCAAGCTTCTTCCCACTTGTTGGGCGACCATAGTCAAACCCAACCCAAAGTTAAATCAAAATAAAACCCAAATTTACATTCTGAATAACTTGAATGAAAAGTATAGTCTTTTAAAAGAGATAACACAATCCATCGTTTAGACAACAATTGGCAAATCACACCATACCAACACAAGTATGTTAAACTTCTTTTAAATGAACCAAAAAGGATTAAATCATCCATTTAAACATTAAACTCAGATTTGAAACGATAATCAAATCATGGCAATAACTTGTCGACAAGCATAATCAACACGAATGAGTATAACACAAACAAAGCAATGCCAACATGTCAAGAACGATACAAAACGGCCCCAACACAATAGTGGGCAGCAACTAGATCATTGAAAAGTAATCAACACAACAACAAAGTGAAATCATGCATTATAAGCCATGCAATCAACCAATGATTTACCAAGCATGTCAAAAATATACCATTGATTCAAGGGTTAATTACATATAAAATCACCACTTTTACACGGATTTCCAAAAATAACATGACCTTTAAAACGTGTCAATTCAGGGCAACACCTTTCATTTCTTTTCAAAAACAACATGGGCACGTTTTTTGATAAAATTTTGCTGACTTGGACACCTGATGAGAGTGCCACGTGTCACGCCACGTCATCAAAAACGCCACTAAAAATGTGCCCGTGTTATTTTTGAAAAGAAATGAAAGGTGGTGCCCTGAATTGCCACGTTTAAAAAGTCGTGTTATTTTTGCAATTTCGTATAAAAGTGGTGATTTTATATGTAATTAATCCTTGATTCAAACACATAAGATCAGCCCCAAAACATGAATTTCCAGCCCTCTATAACAATGCTAAAACAACAATTTAACAACCCATTAACATACGAAATCAACTAGCATTTAAACCCAACAATTGACATGAGTTCTAATGATTAAATCAAGTCAATCTAATGCTAAACACCCTATTACAGAATTGACATGAAAATTCAGAGATCGAATCAGCCATAACATGGGAAAATCACATTAGAACACAATCTAGCTACCCAACACATGAAGCCCTACTCATAAATCAAGGGATAGCAACACATACCGTTAAGAAGTAAGATCAGCGAAAGAACCGAATGAAAATAATGAATCAACACCCACAACACGCTGGAAAAAGGGTTCGAATAAGTTAACAATCGGCATACGCGATAAGGAATTGATTTAACAAAGAACGGAGTGTTAAAATCGCTTACCGAATCCAAGAACGTGAGAGATAGCAAGGGGATTCGTATTTCACAGAGTCTTTTAAGTGCCTAGGGTTTATAAAATAAGTGGGGGCTGATATGGGTCGAATAAGGGGTCTATTTAAAGGCTGAGACACAAAATTACAGGTGAGGCGCGATGGGAGGCGCGATGCGAGGCGCGTTCGTCCCATCGCGCCTTCACCAGGCGCAGAAAACATATGGGGCGCGTTGCGAGCCATCGCGCCCTCCAATGCGTCTCAAATTTTGATCCAACGGTCAACTTTGTCTTGGGTACAACATATCCAAAAAAGAGCCCGATCCAACGGTTAAATTGGGAGTTATGCATGTTTTCTCAAAACATGTCAGATTAAGAAGGTACACGAATACATCATCGATTATAAACTGAAAACAAATCAAATCGCCATCAAAAACTCACACGAAACATGCGACACATACAAGATACAACTCAAACCCCAAACAAAGTGTCACACTTGCTAAGTCCACCATTAAAAATCCAAAACTAAGTCGGAAACACAACAAAACCATGACGAAAAAAACACGGGATATTACACACCGAAACCCGTAGCAAGCCTAGAACTAACTATAAATTTTTTTCGCGGAAATGAGAACAAATCATATTAAAAGCGTTTTCAGAGAACTTGTTTAACCAAATACATTTATATCAAATCTCTTTCAGAAAAACACATACGAAACAAATCTTAGAAACCAGGGTCTTGTAATGCGACACATCATTTCAACATTGCCCTGTTTCATCTTATGCCAATACATAATACAATAACTAATTCCACTCATGGAAAAATGGTAAAGAAATCAAACAGATAAAAAGCGTGCTTCATATGAGCTATGAACAGACAATCACCATATTAGATTTAATAACCAAAATACTGTTCGACGTCAACACATATTCATATATTGACATCTACCAACTACTGCAGTGCTAGGAAGTAAATCTCACTTCTGACCATACTTTCAAAACCATTGCAGACTTCCGGAATAAGAATGGAAGCCTAATACTTAAATTACTTTTAACCTGAAACAAAACACTATACCAGTTATATTCATATCGTTCATTCTCATATCATATCATATTATCCAAGTGGTATCATCTCTTGATCATCAAGTGTGGGTCCCGAGATAAATCATCGAGCCCGTAGCCCGAGATAATTCAACGAGTTACCCAAATAGACCCAGGTCCCTAGATAATTCACCGAGCCCGCAGCCCGGGATAATTCACCGAGTATATGCTATGGTCTATTACATTCATATCCTCTTTATGAGGTACCATACACAACGAATCATTCACCTTCCATTCTGAACCATATACTTTCCACTCTATACACACACACACACACACACACACACACACACACACACACACACACACACACACACACACACACATATATATATATATACACATATATATATATATATATATATATATATATATATAGACGTCTAGACCATTACGACTCTGGTGATCACACAGCCTATTGGCACCCAATAAGTAGTCCGTTTTCCCATATCATATACTAGTTTTCACAACTTATTAATCGATATTTTGATTCATAAAATTCATATATATAACGAGAAAATAACGTATCGTGCGATGCATTTTAATACTAATATGTATGATAGCATAAATTAGCTATAACATATAATACGCAAGAGTAGTGTATACTCACAACTTGCTATCCATAGCCTTCGATAATTAGCATGCGATGTCGCGTTCTTTACGTTGCGATTCGTCTTATCGAGTCTATGAAAATTCGATAATAGTACGAATTAATAACATTCTAGATATAATTAATTAATCTCAAACTATATTTCTAGCCAACTTTGGCTATCGAAATCGCTTAATTAAAATAGCTTGAACTCAAAACAAATTGGACATTCCCATAGTCTGCAACATCGTCTATAACTTTCATTTAGACTCGAACATTATTCGGCGTCTCTAAGGTCTCCAAAATATTGCTCAAAGTTAGCGTCTTAATACCCCCTATTTATTTCATGTTTTTCGACCAACTTTGAGCTATTAAAACTATTACTTAGAGTCGTCCAAACTCTAAATAAAAATGACATTCCTAAATTTTGGAATGTCACCTACAACGTCCGTTTATACCTTAGTTTGAAAATAGAGCTCGGAAGTGTCGTAAAATAGTCCGGAAGTTGCCACTACGGATTGTTTTGAATAAAAAGTATTGTGTAGGAGATGTTTTTTAGAAATGAGATTGGAAGATCAGTTTGACTCATCATTGATCGAACCATATCCAATAGAGTTCAATTTCTCCGTTCAGACATTCCATTGTGGCGTTCCAGGTGGAGTCAATTGAGAAATGATCCCACAATCTCTTAGATGATCTACAAATTATTGGCTTATATATTCACCACCTCGATCAGATCTTAGTGTTTTAATATTTTTACCAAGTTGATTTTGTACTTCATTCTTAAATATTTTGAACTTTTCAAAAGATTCAGATTTATGTTTCATCAGATAAACAAAACCATATCTACTGAGATCATCAGTAAAAGTAATGAAGTACTGAAATCCACCACTAGCATTTGTACTTAATGGACCACATACATCTGTATGTATAAGACCCAATAAGCTTTTAGCTCTTTCACCTTGTCCAATAAAAGGTGTTTTTGTCATTTTGCCCACTAGACAAGATTCATATGTTTCAAATGATTTATAATCAAATGAATTTAAAAGTCCATCTTTTTGAAGCTTTAATATGTGTCTCATTTATATGGCCTAAACGACAATGCCAGAGATAAGTAGAGTTCAAATCATTTGACTTAAACTTCTTAGTATCGATGTTATAGATTGATTTTTCATTAGTGTCTTCCACATTCAAAATATAAAGACCACTAGTACGTGGAGCATAGCCATAAATAATGTCATTAAGCGAAATACTGCATTTATTATTCCTAATAATAAATTCAAAACCATCCTTGTCCAAACCAGAAACAGAAATAATATTCCTACACATGGTAGGTACATAATAACTATTATTCAAAGATAAAATTAGTGCACTAGGCAAAGATAACTCATAAGTCCCTACAGCTAAAGCAGCAACTCTTGCTCCATTGCCAACTCGTAGGTCCACTTTGCCTTTTGTCAAACTTCTACTCCTTTTGAGACCCTGCACATTAGTACAAATGTGAGATCCAGATCCTGTATTTAATACCCATGAATCAGAAGTAGAAAGATTAATTTCTATAACATGAATACCTGAAGTGGTAGTCTCACTACCCTTCTTCTTCTTCAGATCATCAAGATATTTCTTGCAATTCATTTTCCAATGACCAGGTTCCTTGCAGAAATAGCAAGTTCCTTCCTTTGGTGGTTTTGCTTCGGGTTCATCCTTGGTCTTGGGCTTGGACTTTGTCTTAGACTTCTTAAATCCTTGAGAAGCCTTTCCCTTGCCTTTACCAGACCTTTTCATTCCCTTTCCCTTGTTGACCATGAGAACATCTTTGATTTCATTCTTGATGCTCTTTTCAGCAGTTTGAAGCATCCCATCCAACTCTGTGATGGTCTTCTCCATATTGTGCATATTGAAGTTCATGATGAAACCATCACAAGCCTCAAGCAAAGATTGGAGAATAATGTTCACAACCAACTCTTGGGCAATTGTGAGACCAAGTCTGTCCAAATGTTCAAGATGACCTTTAATCTTCAAAAGATGAGGACTAACTGAGCCGCTAGTAGTCAACTTGCAAGAAAACAAATTCTTGATGGTATCGAACCTTTCAATTCTTGCTCTCTCTTGGAACATTTCTATGACATCAGCATTCATGGTGTTCGCATCCAATTCCATCATTTGCTTTTGGAGCTCATTCTCCATGCATCCAAGCATAATGCAAGTGACATCAGTAGAGAATTGAGATGCTTCGTATAAGCATCCCTTTGAACTCTAGTAGCACTAACAGCTGGTTCCTCAGGGAGGGGTTGATCAAGGATATATTCCTTTCATTCTTGCCTAAGAACAATTCTTATGTTTTTGTACCATTCCAGAAAGTTAGTGCCATTGAGATTATCCTTCTCAAGGATTGATCGCACTGATAAAGTTTGTGTAGTGTTTGAATCCATCTCTACAACAATAAATATACAAATAGCATTTAATAAAAGGCACAATAAAATTCCCACAACATGTATCCATAATTCATATAAAAACCCTTAACATTAATTTCAACAATTTGAAAAATAATAGTGGGACAAAATCCATATTTTACCCTACTTCAAGTAAGCTTTGGATTATCACTTTAAGTGTGGTTATTTAGGTAGCCAACACTTTACCAATTACATCATCTGCAATTCTTGAACATAGAATATTAACATCACATGTAATTTTGTTATTCTATCTAATACCCTAGGTTCAAAACCATTTTAATAACCTAGTTAAGTCTAACCAAATTAAAAACATGGATATCACTTTTATCCATCTTATCTTACTTAGATGACTTTTTACATCATGCTTTGGCATAGCCTATACATAACAATCTAACTCTTGATAAGTGTTATTAATATGGGAGGTATATTGAGGACTTAATATTAAATAAGGGTTTGTTTTTATCCTATCTTATCACATATAAAATAATCATGCAAAGCATATAACCAATAAAATAAATATTAAAAACATATTATTTCACTATTTTAAATCATATTTAACAACAATCACATAAATATGTTATTCATGATAATTTAAATCATATTTAATAATTATCATTTAAAGTATTAAAACAAAATACATGACAAAAACACGTCGGGTTAAAAAGGATAACGGTCCTTTATGGGGTGTAACAACGGGGTCCAAGGGGCGCGGCCCCTTGGCAGGGTCTGGGGGCAGCGCCCCTAGCGGGATCCAAGGGGCAGCGCCCCTAGCGGGGCCCGGGGGAAGAGCCCCAGGCGGTGGTCCCGCTAGTCGGTTGGTTACGGGCAGAGCCCCAGGCGGTGGTCCCACTAGTCGGTTGGTTGGTTACACTTAACAAAATTAAAATTTCTTTATCCGCAATCAATAATCTTAATTGATTACGGTCTATTTTAATATGTTCGAAACAGATTAAAATAACCCCAAAACTCTAATTACTGCATCTTAAAAACTGATCAGAAATAATTTATTTAACATTTAAATAACAACAGTTTCATTAATTCAGTTCAAAACAAAATTAAACACAGTTTTATAAATTATGTTCATAACATAATTAAACACATATTTACTAATAGAATTAACAACAGTTTCATAAAACAGTTAACTAATCCTATTAAAAAACAGAATTACTAATAGAATTAAAAACAGTTTCATAAACAGTTTACTAATCCTATTCAAAAACAGTTTTCCTAATAGAATTAAAACAGTTTCATAAATAGTTTACTAATCCTATTCAAAAAACAGTTTTATTAATCTGTTTCCCCCATTCTAATCAATTCTTATGAAAATTAATACTACTAACCTTAAATAAAATTAAAACGTAATATTAATTTAGAACAGTATATTTGAAGAGTTTAATCACATTAAACGATTAATTAAATTAATTCTCCATACTGTTTTTCATACAATTTAATCACATAAACGATTTAGGTATAATTAAAACGAATTATAATTCCTTTAAAAGAGTTTCGAAAAACAATATATTTTTCAAAATAGAACATACAATAAGCATATATCACATATATACTCAGAATTTAATCAATCAAATTACAAGCGGCTCTGATACCACTGCTAGGTTTTTTAGGTTCATAACGCAGCGAAATTTCAAAAATTTATCAAAAACCCAAACCAAGATCTATAGAATTCGAATAAATAGATTAATAACATAATTATACATACTTGTATGTCGAATTCCAACAACAATGTAGGAAGGAAGGAGGTGGTTCATTTTGCTGATACCTGGCCTCGGATAAGAAACGCCTCCAAAAGAACGCGTCCTCTACGAGTATCCAAACGAACAGATCTCAACCAAAACTAGTGCTTGTGTGCTAGCACTATTGCTTCACAAAGCAATTTCGAATTATTTTGTGATTGTGTGTCTTGTGTTTATTTCAAAAAACACATATCTTAAAACCCTAGGCTCAAGAGTCTATTTATAGGAAAATAGGACACCTAAGGTTTACTCAAAAACGTGTTTTGCAATCATATGCAAACACTACGTTTTTGATAACTCTTTTGAGTTCATGTTTATCAAAAACTCATTTTTGATAATTACAGATATATATTAATTATTATTATTAATATCTTCAAAAAATAATACCTTAAGGAAAACACTTATCCTTAAATTTTGAATTTCAATTAATATATATTTATTATTATATATATTACGAATTATATATATATATATATAAAATAATCTATAAATCACTTAATTCCATTGGGCTTGTACAACCCAATAAGTGTTTTGGACCTGTTCTTAGTGTGCGACCCTGTAGGTTTATATAGAGAAAACCACAAAAATATACATATTTAAATAGGAAATAACAAAAATACACACCAATCTAATAATGTACATTGATACCAAAAAAAGGTACAAGTTTACATATTCTAACCAAACCACTAAATAGGAGACATGTGTCACACTTAAAGCAAAAGAAACGGTCAAAAACGTGTGATTTTTGGTCAAAAACGCGTCTGACGCGCGTCAGAAATGCGTCTGACGCGCGTCAGAAACGCGTCTGACATGCACGGCTGTCACATGTCAGCACGTGCCAGCATGTCAATTTAATATCAACATGTATCATATATGTATCTGTTATGTATCTGGAATGTATCACAGCTACATTTTCTCATATCTATACTATATATAAAAGCACGGATGGGGGGGACAGGCAAATTTACTGAATAATCCTTTTCAGTTTACTACTAAATAAAGGTTTTATAGTCATTAACTAATTAGTTATTTAATTAATCACTATTATAATTAAAGTTCTAATTAGAATAGGTAACTAAATTATCTCCAATTTAATAAATAGTCTCCAAATTAGTAGGAATACCTATCTTTTAGTTTGATTGAACTATAAAATTAAAATACTGTATTCGGTCAATATAATATTATTTAAATTTCTATCTTATTATTTTTAAAAATATTATTAATAAAATTAAGTTAATTATTTAATTATAATTATTATAAAATCAAAAGAATAATAAATTCAGTATTGAACAAAATTTAATAACCGAATATATTATATTTACTTTTACAAAAATTCTTAACTAATTTAATATTAATTATAAATAAAAAAGTTGATATAATTATAATAAATTTACTAATATGTTCATTGACGAGTTACGTTACGAGCCACGTGCATAGCACGTAATGCGAAACTAGTTTCTAAAAACAAAAACAACACACACACACATATTATTTATATGTATTATTTATGTGTATCTGAGGTGTATGTATAATATATTTTAAATTAAATAATATATGTATCACATGTTTTAAAAACGCACAAATTATATTACAAAAAATTATATATATATATTGTTTCTAATATGTATTCGACATATGTATTTAAAAAACGTATCTTCCTATTAAATATTTGATGCTTGTCCCGATTGTTTTTTCCATATTGCACGAGTTTTCACTTTTTAGCTCAATATATTATTTTACATCCATAATGTATTTATGATGTATTGGACATGTATCAACTGTGTATTGCAAAATATAGATGATACATAGATGATATATCAGTATTGTATTAAAATTTTATTATTTATTTTTCTTCTCTATATCTATGATGTATCAGTGGTGTATATATGATATATCAGCAATGTATTACGATGTATTGACAATGTATCAGTGGTGTATTTATGATATATCAGTAATGTATTACGATGTATTGACAATGTATCAGTCATTTTGAAATTTATTTTATTGAAAAGTGTGAGTTGGAGACCGATTCTCGAAATTATTATAATCTATGATGTGTCTATAATATTTATTTCGTTAAAATAATTAAAATAAGATAAGAATATGTATCTACGATATATCAATGGCGTATCTATGATGTGTTCAATATGTATATATGTGATATATACATGAACAAACTGAAATAATAACAATATAATATATTCATAAACAATAAATTTTTTTAATACATATCAGCAATGTATCTATAATGTATCATTCATTTTAAAATTTATTTTGTTCAAAATAATCATTCTGAGTTGTAGATGGATTTTAAAAATTATAATCAATGATGTATTCAAAAAAATATTTCGTTAAAATAATAAAAAGGATAAGAATATGCATCTACGATGTATCCACGATGTATTTATAATGCATCGGTGATTTATCTACAATGTATTAGTGTGTATATACGATGTATCCGACATTTATATTCATACAAAATTGAACCAATAAACTATTCAATGTCTTCATTAAATTTAGAGTTAATGTCATAAAAATTCATCAACTTTATATGTTTTTTCAATTTAATTTCGCCTTTAAAAATGCATAAATTACGTTGCAAAAAAGTAATATATTATATATTATGTATTAAAAATATATGTATCTATCATATATAAATTATATATAAAAATTGCTTCTAATATGTATTCGATATATGTATTTAAAAAGCGTGTCTTTCTATTAAATATTTGAAAGTTTGCTCCGTCCTTTTTTCGCATGTTGCACGAGGTTTTGCTTTTAGCTCAAATTATTGTTTATATTTATAATGTATTTACGATGTATCGTCCATGTATTTACTGTGTATTGCAAGATATAGATGATACATCGGTAATGTATTAAAATTTTATTATTAATTTTTCTCCTTTATATTTATAATGTATCGATGGTGTATTTATGATGTATCGGTGATGTATTACGATGTACAGATATTGTATAGGTAATTTTAAAATTTATTTCGTTAAAATAATCCAAAAAATTTAAACATGTATCATTTATGTATCTGCTGTGTATCAGAAATGTATTATCTATATATCACTTATACACACATTTATCGATCATTTTGAAATGTATTTTGTTGAAAATAATCATTTTGAGTTAGAGATGGATTCTAAAAATTGTAATAAATGGTGTATCTACGAAATTCAGTTTAGATGTTTCAAATCAGTTTAGATACGTCTCAAAATAACAGTAGCCAACATGAAATATATTAAAAATTCAAAATATAGAAGTACATTTATAATTTTTATTTTGTTGAAAATCATATTTTAATAATTGTTCAATTACATCTCAAAAACATATTATATACATCTCAAATACATTTCTGATACGTTTTTGATACATCTATAAGCAATCATGCTTGTGTATCCCAAGAACACATAGTTCATGGTGGTTAAATTTCATCCCAAACCTCCTAATATTTCTGGAGCCATAGTCCTTAGTGAAATAATTCCTTATGCTTTTTGTTTGCATTTGTTTGATGGATTTTGTAGGGTTTTTTTGTCTATAACATGAACATTGCTTCCATTCTTTGAGCACAATTGTGATGGTTCTTCCTATTGCAAACTGGACATAAATGTAAAATAGTGTATGAAAATGAATATCCACTGTAAACAAGAGGAAACAATATTCATACAATTTAATTTCTGTAATTGTTTCAACTTTTTTAAATCTATTGTTTGCTAAAAAAGCAGAAATAAATGGTTTTGAGTTATGAATGATTTGTTCATTCATTTATTTCGCCTTAAACCGACAATAGAAAAGATAAAGAACACACCTTAAGTAATTTTTTCTTCCTTGAAATCAACAGTGAAAACCACCTCGTCAATCCCAATCTTTAAAGTTCATCAAACCCACAAAGAAAAAAAATCGAAAATTGAATATTCAAATCAAAATTAAAATTGCATTAAAAAAACATACAAAATCAGAAATTAGAATGACGGGATTAGAATAAATTAAACCTGGGGGCAAGATTGATACCTTTGACATGAAAGGGGAAAAGAAATATGGAAATTTCAATCATAAATCTGAACGAAAAATAAAAGTGGGTCTTCAAAATTCAGATGAAAAAGTGGAACCCATAAATGAAAACAAATTAGTAGTAAAAAACAAGTAAAGAAAATGTAGAAGCTCTGCAAAGTGAAAGACACGTGGAAGTTAGGAAATTAATGGGTATGAAATGTAATAATAGTGTCAGTTAGGCTATTTAAAGTAAAACACGTTGGATAGAGAAGAAAACTTTACAAGATGTTGGTATTTGAGAAAAAAAACTACCGCATTTGTAACTGTGGCGTAATTTTCTCGTTTATATAACGTTGGCAATGGGCCCGAAATCCCTATTTCGACCCATAAGTCATAAGTGGCCTCTAGCAAGACATTATGACTATCCAATTTATATGAATATCGATTATCTGATTTAACCATTTACAATAATATTTTAATCCCTTTGCTCATGATATCTTGATTGAATATATGGCATAGTTTTGTCATCCTTATAATACTCAATCATTAGTTTCCTGATTCCAAGTAGACTGAAAATGATAACTCTTTATCAATTCCTTTAGCATGGCCATGCATTTCCTTCAGTCTATCTTTTTCAAGGGGCTCATAGATAGCTTACTCAAATAAATGAGGGATAAAATCCTTCTCATTCATGCACATTTCTCACATCGTTACTTTCATATCCAATGACAGTCTATTCTATTATCCTGATAAAGATAATGTAACACTATATCAAAATATAAAATAGCTATGTAGCAATCCATGGTGATTTTAAGGTCAAAGGATTATACTAATAGAACTATAATAAGAATTACTTATGACAGTGAACTAAGTAGTATTCTCAAGGTGGGTCATCCAGTGCCTTATTTCTCAAATAGCACCTATGATTTGACTTAATATCTCATATACATGATTAGTAAAACATAATCATCAATCAACATCATACTAGTCCCAATGTTCTATTAAGACTAGGGATAGATGGAATATAATTCTTTATTAAAGCTAAGGGTTCTACTATCAAGTCACATACTTGATGACCTTAGAAAGAATTAACCATTCAAGTATTTTATCATAATATAAAATGATAAAAACAACCAATCAATAAATAACAATTCTATAAAGTCAATACATGGTCAAACATGATTGACCTAGTGCATATCACTAACAGAATGAAGGTTGTAGGCGACATCCCAAACCTTAATAATATCAATTTTATTTAGTGTTCGGTCTGGTTTAGATAAGCGTTTTTGGACAAGTAAGTTATAACTAGAATTCTTATTAATTTGTGATATTATCGAATATGCATAGACCCGGCGAGGCGACTACCGATGGGACTCGAAACTTATGGAACGAGATATTGATATGCTTATTTTGAAGTAATTGGATAGCAAGTGGTGAGTACACTTTAATTACTCGTTAATTATCACGACCCAAAATTTTGAGCCGAGACCGACGCTAGGGAATTAGTGTAGTAGCACCGAAACCCGTAGCAAGCCTAGAACTCACTATAAATTTTTTTCGCAGAAATGAGAACAAATCATATTAAAAGCGTTTTCAGAGAACTTGTTTAACCAAATACATTTATATCAAATCTCTTTCAGAAAAACACATACGAAACAAATCTTAGAAACCAGGGTCTTGTAATGCAACACATCATTTCAACATTGCCCTGTTTCATCTTATGCCAATACATAAAACAATAACTAATTCCACTTATGGAAAAATGGTAAAGAAATCAAACAGATAAATAGCGTGCTTCGTATGAGCTATGAACAGACAATCACCATATCAGATTTAATAACCAAAATAATGTTTGACATCAACACATATTCATATATTGACATCTACCAACTACTGCAGTGCTAGGAAGTAAATCTCACTTCTGACCATACTTTCAAAACCATTGCAGACTTCCGGAATAAGAATGGAAGCCCGATACTTCAATTACTTTTAACCTGAAACAAAACACTATACCAGTTATATTCATATCGTTCATTCTCATATCAGATCATATTATCCAAGTGGTACCATCTCTTGATCATCAAGTGTGGGTCGCGAGATAAATCACCGAGCCCGTAGCCCGAGATAATTCACCGAGTTACCCAATACACCCAGGTCCCGAGATAATTCTCCGAGCCCGCAGCCCGAGATAATTCACCGAGTATATGCTATGGTCTATTACATTCACATACTCTTTATGAGGTACCATACACAACGAATCATTCACCTTCCATTCTGAACCATATACTTTCCACTCTATATACACATATACATAGACGTCTAGACCATTACGACTCTGGTGATCACACAGCCTATTGACACCCAATAAGTAGCCCGTTTTCCCAGATCATATACTAGTTTTCACAACTTATTAATCGATATTTTGATTCATAAAATTCATATATATAACAAAAAAATAACGTATCGTGCGATGCATTTTAATACTAATATGTATGATAGCATAAATTGGCTATAGCGAATAATACGCAAGAGTAGTGTATACTCACAACCTGCTATCCATAGCCTTCGATAATTAGCAAGCAATGCCGCGTTTTTTACGTTGCGAATCCCACTAGTAGTCGTTTTATTGAGTCTATGAAAATTCGATAATAGTACGAATTAATAACATTCTAGATATAATTAATTAATCTCAAACTAGATTTCTAGCCAAATTTGGCTATCGAAATCGCTTAATTAAAATAGCTTGAACTCAAAACAAATTAGACATTTCCATAGTCTGAAACATCATCTATGACTTTCATTTAGACTCGAACTTTATTCGGCGTCTCTAAGGTCTTCAATATATTGCTCAAAGTTAGCGTCTTAATACCCCCTATTTATTTCATATTTTTTGACCAACTTTGAGCTATTAAAACTATTACTTAGAGTCGTCCAAACTCTAAACAAAAATGACATTCCTAAATTTTGGAATGTCACCTACAACGTCCATTTATACCTTAGTTTGAAAATAGAGTTCGGAAGTGTCGGAAACTAGTCCGGAAGTTGCTACTCCGGATTGTTTTTAAAAATGCAAAAAATAGCCTTATGCGCTTCTGTGTTTACAGCCAATTTGCTGCTCTTCTGCCACTGTTATGGCAGCAGCTATTCTGCACTTTTTCTTTCCATATTATAACAAATAAAACAACACCAAAACCGACTCATTTCGACATTCTGTTAGCTCACAATCTTATTTCAAAGTTTCACATTTAAAACATTTTTTAACTCATTTCATAAACTCGTAATTTCTACTTAACTTCAATCTTCATAAACCATCAATTTTATTCCACAACACCCTAATTAAATTTCTTATATTCAATCTACACAACGTCGTTTATCTATACAAACTAGCTCCTGGTTTCCACTTCTCGTGTTTAACGCTCTATTTTCGGTCATGAAGTGGCCTTCTTGGCCTCGGCTGGGGCTGTTTCAAAATAGCCCCTTCCTTTCTCTTCTTATGGAGTTTTCTATACTCCATTACTGCCCTTATGGGCTGCTCATTATCTGCTCTTATGAGCATATAATTTCTACTCTTGTGAGCAGATGTTTCTACTCAAGCAGTTGTGCTAGGCAGAAATGTTGTTTCTGCTCTTGAAAAAAATAATATTCAGCTCACTTTGAGCAGAATTCGATGCCCTTACTTCGCTCTGTCATTTTCTAATCCGTTACTTAGACAATTAAGCTATAATCCATCCAAAATTCCATCAAAATCATGCCTTAAAGATGAATTCAAACATCAATACACAAAGCAGAATATTCACCCATTTGAAACTTAGCAAACACCACTAAAACCTCAATCGAATTCAAAATTTAAGAGGTTACCTTATTCGTATGTGAGTTCGCTTTCCACTGAAACTTAAATCATTGAAATCAGTGGCCGGATCGGGGAGTTCTGGACGACGTTGTCCATCGGGCGCCCGAGAATGAAGAAGATGGTGATGGTTTCTTTTGTTCTCTGTAACTTATTCTTTACTTTCTCTTATTCTTTTCAATGGAATAACTCTTTTCCTTTTCTTTCCTTATCCATAAATCAACTCCTTAACTCTTAATTTAGTACGTCATCTTAAGGTTAAAATACCATTTAACTCAAAATGGTTAAATTACACCTTAGCTCAAATCCTTAATTAATTGTCGCGTCCAATTTATAAAACGGTTTCGTAAATTTACGAAAACTTGACAATAATCTATTTATAATATTTCACGAACCTTATCGTGAAAATTATTAATTCGGGCTTTCCAATTTTATTTATTTTATTTTAATTCCCCTCAAAGCCAATCTTTCGAATAATAATTTTTCACTTAAATTATTATTCTTCGATAAGTCCAATAGACTTACTTTGGTCCAAATTCTTATTATTTATCCTTAAACTGACGTTCTTAATATTAAATCCTTATAATTGCGCCTCGTGGCACTATCCATAATATTTCCAAAAGTATGGGGTATTACATTCTTCCCCCTTATAAGAATTCCCTCCAATTTTCATAATTATAATAATACTCTTTATCCATTAAGTATTATACTTATCAGCAATTCTTATTGCTTCTTATTATGAAGAAGACTTGAGTCTTGCTTCGTATACTGTTGTTATCTGGATCTTAAGTTCCAGTAACCTTTTCTTTCACTAGTACTAGACACTATCGTCTTTTTTTATCCATAGTGTCTCTGGAAGTCACTTCTTATCTTCATCCCTTGACAGTCTTCTCTACTTATCGTTAGTAGAGTTTCTTGGACTTACATTACTTGAATTACTTATCCAAAGTAATTGCCTCATTTATCATTCTATTAATCTTAGTCTATAGCAATCATATTATCGTTACTTCCCTTTCTATGGTAGCCAATCTCACTCTAATTGATCGTAGATTAAAAAGATACCATGTCCTTACTACTTATCGTTACTTTACATCGTTGGCTCGTTGCCTTGTTGGCTTATTGCCTCGTTGACTCGTCAACATCATGATCTTGTATCATGGGTCGAGTCTTTCTTAGACTTACTCTATGTTCATGTATGTGTCCTTATCTAATTGGCATCTGTTTCTCATGACATTTGCCTTTCCTTTCACTTGTTATAGCCACAAGTGTTCTCTATACCGTTTCGGTCCATCTATAGATGGATCGTTATCCTTTCATATCCTTTCGACAATTCTTTATATTAATGACCAATAGCCTTCATAGACATTCTTTATCTAATGATACTTTACTGTATCCTGATCTTATTATTTGTGTTGTTATACTTGTTTATCGTTAACCATCTTGTGGTTCTCGAAATCTCTTGGTTCGATCCTTCATACAGTTCTTTAATCCCGAAGTGTATCAAGTTTAACTAATTAAACTTGATTATCCTCTTAGCTATCATCTTTGATAGATACTTTACTTCTTCAACTCGCTCTATGTTGGTCTATAAACTCGTAGATAACTTATTCTTAGAGTTATAGAAGTAACGACTTTAGACTTCTATGATAACTCCTTGTTTCTTTCTCGTAGTTCCCTTGTCATCAAACTCCTTATGAATACTTTTTTTTATTCACGACTTATCCTTGTCGTCGTCTTTTATTTTATCCTTTATTGTCGCATCTCTAATTATCTATGACCATCTTAGACGTTGCTTAACTTGAATTACTTCAGTATCCAACGTACTAATGTTCACTAATACTTACAGAGTACATCCCATACTGACATTTGTTCTGTTAGAACAACCAGTATCAAGCCCTACTATCGTACTCCTTTAACACTTCTCAATCCCTTATGCTAAATCTATGTCGATTATTACATTCGACCTTCACAACACCTTTCGAATCTTTTCATCGTGTGGGTTGCTTCCATATATAATTGTCTCGATCGGTCCAAGCCTCTCTTGAGACTTTTTGGATCCTAAAACAGAAGTCACTGTCACTAGACAGTTTGATCTTGTCTAGTCAACCTCTTAAAGGTTGAGGCATTAATCATTGACACTCCTCTAGTCCTTTCTTCTTATCTGAATCATTTATGGATCCTTAATAAACTTTTGGCATTAATCCAAGAATAGTTTATATCATTCCCTGATATATTATTTTAGGTACCGTTGATGTACCTGTTAACTTTGGGTTGTTAAGTAACATCAAACATATCGATTCATCTACCAATGTCCTTGAATTAGGAATTCCCTCTCGATATCGTAATCTTAACTATTCATGTTCTTTTTCTTCAACTCATCCTTTACATGTCTTTACTCTTCAGTAATTCACTTATATACGATGAGCGGTTTTCATATACCCGCATACTTAGTCTAGCGTAGTTTGTTTCACACGCTATTATTCCTCGTAGCAGAATTTAGGAACTTATGCCTTTATCGACTCCTATATCCTTCTTTCTCTTTTAACCCTATCATAGCTCAACTCTTCTTTGTAAACCGTTTTGCTCACTTTCCTCGTTTATCATAACGTCTTTATTTGGGTACCTTCGTCCTTAGCACGTTACATATCTCAAGCAATAGCTTATTTAAGCTTCCCCATTAATTGTGCATTTCATGCCATGCACATCTTATACACTTCTTATGTTCATACCATATATACCTCACACCATCGTGGTTCATTTCCAGATTGAGTACTTATATGCTTTTCCCGATAGCGTTCTTATGAAAATTGTCGCTTAGTTCTTCGTTCGACGATCGGAACGGTTAACTCCTAGTCAACCTTCTTAGAAACATCATACTCTGATTTTAAACTGATCCAACAGTTCAATCAAAAGATAGTTTTTCTAAATTTAACGATCTTCCGATATCGCGTAAAACTCACGTCATTTACTCGTAGAGATTATCTTCTATCTCTAACGTTTCAGCAATAGGTCGATTCCTATGTTCAATTATCATCTTTCGTACTTCTATCATCTGCTAGCATAGTGTCCTAATCACTTAGTTCAATGATAAGGATATCCTAGTTCATCATCTAATCGATTGCACTTTGCTATACGTGCATACCTTGCTATGTTAGTCTTATAATAGTTCGTAGAACTACGGCTAACTTCGTACCATTCCAAACCATAACTTATAGCTCGCGCTCTTGTACAGGTTCGTTGTACCTTTGAGAGCCGCTTGTAGGTAGATTTCGAACGTATCACCTTCGTTACACAGTTCCGGTCTAGGTATACTTACATTAAAAAAATATGGTTGCAACCATTTCAACAATCTTTGAAATTCACAGAAAACGACTCCTTATAAATCTCAGGTTCAAATCCTTTAAACATTTAGCATAATTGTGCCATAGGGTGATAACGTCTCTCATCCCCAAAGAGTTGCCACAACCTACCTTTTGTCTGAGCAGGATACATATGATGCATGTGCTACTAATGTATGAATCAATTTCTTATTCTTTTCCATTTAATGTGTATGTAGTGATGCAAATCTATTCATGTCATGGCACTAATACATTTCTATATCAAATCTAGGCACAATTATAATTTCGAAATCGTTTAAACAATTAATCTTTTAGAAATCATACTCTTTAACTTTGTAAGTTCTCTAAACCTTATACTCTGAAATTGGGTATTCTTCCATTTCCCTGAATTTGCGCCTCTCTATCAATCATATCTCGTTACCTCTATCGTATAGCTTTGATAACATCTTTATATCGAACGATGCTTGATAGACTCGCCTCATCATCGAGTCGTATCACAATATTACGTATCTAGTTCATACGTAATAACACATGACAATTTTACCATAGTCATGTCATACTATCATGCTAAACATAAATCCATATAATCAAAGCGTAAAGAAATAGCGATATACTAATGCTTAAGCAATCATATTATCATAAGAAGATCATTCGTGCATAAGCAGAATATTTATGCATGTGTATAACAATACTATCGACATAGAGACAAGCTCACTTCGTAAGGAGGATAATGATAGTTTTAAAATCGAATGAAAACTGATCATTGACATGACTCGAATCTTATATGCTGCAGTAGTTCCTAGGTAGACTCATACACAAAGCAGTGGTAATCTGGACCAAACTGCTCTGACATCAAGTTTGTCACGACCCAAAATCTTGAACCGAGACTGGTGCTAGGGAATGGATGTGGTAGCACCAAAACCCGTAGCAAGCCTAGAACTCACTATAAATTTTTTGCGGAAACGAGAACAAATCATATTAAAAGCGTTTTCAGAGAACTTGTTAAAAAAATACATTTGTATCAAATCTCTTTATGAGAAACACATGCGAAACAAACCTTAGAAAGCAGGGTCTTATAATGCAACACATCATTTCAACATTGCCCTGCTTCATCTTATACCAATATATAAAACAATAACCAATTCCACTCATGGACAACTGGTAAAGAAATCAAACGAAAAAAAAACGTCCTTCATTTAAGCTATGAACACACATTCACCATATCAGAGTTAATAACCAAAATACGTTTAACGTCCAAACATATTCATATACTTACATCTACCGACTAGTGCAGCGCTAGGAAGAAAATCTCACTTCTGACCATACTTCCAAAACCATTGCAGACATCCGATATAAGAATGGAAGCCTAATACTTCAATTACTTTTAACCTGAAACAAAACACTGTGGGGGTGGGGAGGTGGTCAGCTAACGCTGAGTGAATATACATCACTTATGGGATTACTCAAATTCAACATCACATTTTAAAAACAAAACCAATATATATGAATATATAATACATACTTAAAGAAATTGATATGTCGAAACCCTAATCTTATTCCTGAAACGCATTACCTATACCACTTATATTCATATCGTTCATTCTCAAATATGATCATATTATCCAAGTGGTATCGTCTCTCAATCATAAAGTGTGGGTCCCGAGATAATTCACCGAGCCCGTAGCCCGAGATAATTCACCGAGTTACCCAATAGACATAGGTCCCAAGATAATTCATCGAGCCAGCAGCCCGAGATAATTCACCGAGTATATCCTACGGTCTATTATATTCATATCCTCTTTATGAGGTACCATACACAACGACTCCTTCACCTTCCATTCTAAACCATATACTTTCCACTCTATATACACACATATATATATAGACGTCTAGACCATTATGACTCTGGTGATCACACAGCCTATTGACACCCAATAGGTAGCTCGTTTCCCCGGATCATATACTAGTTTTCACAACTTATTAATCGATATTTCTATTCATAAAATTTATATATATAACGAGAAAATAACGTATCGTGCGATTCATTTTAATACTAATATGTATGATAGCATAAATTAGCTATAGCGTATAATACGCAAGCGTAGTGTATACTCACACCTTGCTATCCATAGCCTTCGATAATTAGGAAGCAATGTCGCGTTCTTTACATTTCGGATCCCATTGGTAGTCGTCTTATCTAGTCTACGCAAATTCGATAATAGTACGAATTAATAATATTTTAGCTATAATTAATTAAAATAGCTCGAACTCAAAAAAAAATTGGACATTCCCATAGTCTACAACATCGTCTACGACTTTCATTGAGACTCGAACTTTATTCGACGTCTCTAAGGTCTCCAAAATATTGCTAAAAGTTAGTTTCTTAAAACGTCCTATTTATTTTATGTTTTTCGACTAACTTTGAGCTATCAAACCTACTACTTAGAGTCTTCCAAACTCTAAATAAAAATGACATTCTTAAAGTTTGGAATGTCACCTACAACTTCTGTTTAGACCTTAGTTTGAAAATAGCGCTCGGAAGTGTCGGAAAATAGCCCGGACGTTGCTACACTTGACTTTTTTCAAAACTGCAGAAACTAGCCCTACGGGCTGCTGTGTTTACAGCCAATTATGCTACTGTTCTGCCACTGTTATGGCAGAAGCTATTATGCACTTTTGTTCTACATATTATAACGAACAAAACGACACCAAAACCGAATCATTCCGACAATCCGTTAGCTCACAATCTTATTTCAAAATTTGACATAAGAACACATTTTAACTCATTTCATAAACTCATAATTTCTACTTAACTTCAAGCTTCATAAACCATCAATTTAATTACACTACTCCATAATTAATTTGCTTATATTTAATCTAAGGAACATCGTTTATCTATACAAACTAATTCCGGTTTCCAATTCTCGCGTTTGTCTTGTGAGCAGATGTTTCTGCTGAGTAGAAACAATATTCTGCTCAATTTGAGCAGCGGGGACAATTCTCTTTGAGTAGTACCCGATGCCCTTATTTCGCTCCGTCGTTTCCTAATCCGTTACTTAGACAATTCAGCTATAATCAATACCAAATTCCATCAAAATCATTGCCTTAAAGCTGAATTCAAATATCAATACACAAAGCAGAATATTCACCCATTTGAAACTCAAAAAACCTCAGTCGAATTCCAAATTTAAGAGGTTACCTTATTCGTATGTGAGTTAGCTTTCCATTGGAACATAAATCATTGAAATCGGTGGCATGATCGGGGAGTTATGGACAGCGTCGTCCATCGCGCGCGCGAGAATGAAGAAGATGGCGATAATTTCTTTTATTCTCTGTAACTTATTCTTTCCTTTCTCTCATTCTTATCAATTGAATAACTCTTTTCCTTTTCTTTCCTTATCCATGAATCAACTCCTTAACTCTTAATTTAGCATGTCATCTTAAGATTAAAATACCATTTAACTCAAAATGGTTAAATTACACCTTAACTCAAATCCTTAATTAATCGTCGCGTCCAATTTATAAAACGGTTTCGTAAATTTACGAAAATTTTACGATAATCTATTAATAATATTTCACGAACCTTATCGTGAAAATTATTAATTTAAGCTTTCCAATTTTATTTATTTTATTTTAATTCCCCTCAAATCCAATCTTTGGAATAATAATTTTTCGCTTAAATTATTATTCTTCGATAAGTCCAATAGACTTACTTTGGTCCAAATTCTTATTATTTATCCTTAAACTAACGTTCTTAATATTAAATCCTTATAATTGCGCCACGTGGTACTTTTCATAATATTTCCAAAAGTACATGGTATTACATCAATATTCATAACCCGAATATTTTAATACCAAAGGCTATATAAATATATATATATATATATATATTTGACAATATTATATATATGTTTGAAAAGTACTACGTATTATATGTTTCGAAAATGATGATTTATTGTATTATGTTCACATGATTATATGAAAAGAACACAAATGCTTAAAGTACTGAGGAAAGTAAAGCAATGTGAAATGTAATCGATATCGAACAAAATACGAGCAAAGAACCATAGTAAATTCCTATATGTACTATTAATCATATAATCAATATACCATACATGCGTGTGTTATAAATGTATGCTCTTAGATTGTATTGTGCATGTCATGGTCCATAAAGGATTAAGAAAACCAAAAGTAAAGTATCGAAACAATTAACATACGTGTTAAGAAAACTGTACTACGGTACATTCAATAATAAAGATCCGAGATACGAGGTAACTCGGTAGAACTATCTCGGGACTTGTATCTCATCAATTCTCGAGAAAAGTCCTCGGGACTCATATGATAAGACTATCAAACATAAAATATATTGAGAATCAATACGAAACAAGATTGAAGTGTTGGTGCAGCGGGAGGTGAGGGTCCGAATCGTATATTTCAATTCAAAATAGGAATTCCAACAATTCGGATCCAGAAATTGATCATATCAATAACAAATGGATCGTCGTATCATTTAGTAATTAAAGCACGCATCTAGAAACCGTAAGAAGAATACCTATATCGATTCTCCCACGATTCTTGTAGTCCCGATAGTACGGCGACCTCAAGCTCGTCCACACGAGTATGCGTCCGATTGAATCCTCACCTTGAAGTAATCTGCAAGAGTTCCTCTTGCCGAGCAACCCTAAGTTCCAACTCTCGCCTCGATTACGTCTTTGCTGGGATGTATGAAAAACTTTCTCCAAGCTTTTCTGTGATTGATGACTACTTGAACTCCTTCAAATATGCTCTCTCAAGTGTGTTGAGTTTATAATGAGCAAAGGCAACCTCTATTTATAATGTAGAGCTTTGCTTAAGAATGCAACACCTCACATGCTAGGTGTCACACACCAAGCAAAGGTGTTGCCACCATTCGACACCTCACATGCTAGGTGTCACACACCAAGCATAGGTGTTTCCACCATCTGACACATCAGATGCTAGGTGTCACGCATCAAGCATAGGTGTTGCCACCTTCTGACACGTCGGATGCTAGGTGTCACACACAGAGACATACATGACATCATCACATGACATCATCACGTGACATCATCGTATGACATCATTGTGACATCATCACGTGACATCATCGCATGACATCATCGTGACATCATCACATGACATCATCGTGACATCATCACATGACATCATCGTGACATCATCACATGAAATCATCACATTAACTTGGATAAAATACAATTAGGTGCCTTCTAATTTATAACTCTTACAAATATTCCCTAATTGTATTTGTTTTTTCATCTTAGATTAATTTTTGAGATATGGTAGTATCTATATGAAATCGATCTCTCGTAACCTCAATCGGTCGCAAACCCTATTGTGTGTGACTAACTAGGTTCACATCTATATGGCAACAAGAGTGATAAGAAACGCCTTTCTTATATTCAATAATTAAATCCCTTTAATTATTAATTCTCGTAGATCGTGAGTGACGTCTAGCAACATATCACGACCCCCAAATAGATATGAATGTTTCGATGCATTCTTTATGAACCAATGTTCATAATTACCGTACACTCAAAATTCCCTTCATCTAAGATTCTGATGTCGACTAGTGTCACGGTTAAGTCTATCACTGTTTGTTTTGATCATATGACCTCATCTCAGTTCTTATTCTTGATAAATATGACTTACTATGACTTCCACTATAAACAACTTTCTAAGTATGTCATATACACCTGCGCAAGTTTTATCATCCATGAAGAACAATTTGAGATAGCATAGAATCTTTTCTCCGTTCATCCGGAGTGATAAATCCTCTCTTGGTTAAACCCCTATCTCCATATACAACTAACTAGAGCCAACACATCCCGCGACCCTAGCTCATGAAAGATCTAGGGATAAGGAGAATCAAACTCTAATCACCTATATACAAGATAATGTCACCACAAGTCAAAGGACATATGTACAATTATGAATTAGATGACATTAAATTGACTTTGATAAAATACCATGTATAAGTCATCTAGCGTCACTTGTTCCACTCACTCAAACCCTTTGAGTGTCCATATGTTTATTCTGATCCCCATCAAGTAGTATGAGACTCACTACTTCCTATAATTAGTAACTCTTTACTACTCAGGAGAATAAACAGAGGTGACGATCTTTCCGGGATAATGCTATGCCCTTATTCGTAGGACCCTATCTATCGTGAACGGTTATTTAGATCACTGGTATAATAGAATTTGTCACTCATATTCTCAACACCTTAAGAATAGATTCTATCACAATGTGATAAGGACAATATGAAATAAATAAACACTTAGTTGATGAGGCACTTAGTTCAAATAAAACATATATATCATTGCCAATGGGATTTGTTTATACAAGTATAAATACGAAATGGCCCTAGGGCACATACTACTAACAATCTCCCACTTGCACTAGTGCCATTGGCTACTATATCTAAGCCCCATCTTCTCAAGATGTAAATTTAATTGACTCTGGGTCATGGGCTTTGTTAGTGGGTCAGCAGTGTTATCGGCTGATGCTATCTTTTGGAGAGATACATCTCCCTTTCCAACAATCTCTCGGATGATATGATAGCGCCTTTCTATGTGTTTGGATTTCTGGTGAGACCGGGGTTCCTTTGCTTGGGCTATAGCACCATTGTTGTCGCAGAAAAGAGGAACCGCCGACTCAGTGGTAGGAACCACACCAAGTTCAGAAACGAACTTCTTAATCCAAACAGCTTCCTTTGCAGCATCTGATGCCGTAATATACTCGGATTTTGTGGTGGAATCTGCAGTGGTTTCTTGTTTGGAACTCTTCCAACTCACTACTCCTCCATTACATGTGAATACGAATCCGGATATAGACTTATGATCGTCTATATCTGATTGAAAATCAGAATCTGAAAAGCCGTCTATTTGTAGATCACCTCCTCCATATGTTAAGATCATATCTTTAGTTCTTCTCAAGTACTTAAAGATATTCTTAACTGTCATCCAGTGTTCCGAACCTGGATTGGATTGATATCGGCTAGTCAAACTAACCGCATAGGCAATATCCGGCCTAGTACACAACATAGCGTACATAAGACTACCAATTGCCGAAGCATATGGTATCTTTGCCATTTCATCTCTTTCCTCAGATGTCTTTGGAGACATATCCTTTGAAAGGTGAATTCCATTCTCTTAGAATTTTCCATATTGAACTTCTTCAATATCTTTTTTAAGTAGAGCCTTTGGGAGAGACCTATTATTCTCTTAGATCTATCTCTATAGAGTCTAATACCGAGAATGTAAGTTGCTTCTCCGAGGTCTTTCATGGAGAAAGTTTTGGATAACCAAAGCTTTACAGAGGTTAACATACCGACATCATTTCCTATTAGTAAATATCATCTGCGTACAAGACTAGGAACGTGATTGCGCTCCCACTAACCTTCTTGTAAACACATGGTTCATCTTCGTTTTTGATAAACTCGTAGCTCTTTATGGCTTCATCAAAACGAAGATTCCAACTTCTCGAAGCTTGCTTCAATCCATATATGGATCGTTTAAGCTTACACACCTTGGAACCTTCTTCGGATTCAAAACACTTAGGTTGTTCCATATAGAATTCCTCCTCAATATATCCATTAAGGAATGCGGTCTTGACATCCATTTGCCAAACCTCATAATCTAAATGTGCAGCTATGGCAAGAAGAATCCGGATGGATTTAAGCATGGCTACAGGCGAGAAAGTCTCTTCATAATCGACTCCTTGCCTTTGGCGAAACCCTTTCGCAACTAGCCTAGCTTTAAAAGTTTCAACTTTTCCATTAGCACCAATTTTACGCTTGAAGATCCATTTGTTCCCTATTGGTATAATACCATCGGGTGGATCGACTAGCTCCCAAACTTGGTTACTGTACATGGAATCCATTTCGGATTTCATAGCTTCAAGCCATCTTGAAGAATCTATATCACATATAGCTTCCTCATAAGTAGAGGGATCAACAATTTGATCATTTTCTCCATGAATAAACAACTCTTGTATATCATGAAGAAAACCATATCTTTGCGGTTGATGAGATACTCTACTCGATCTTCGAGGTGTTTTTGTAGATTTTACTAATTCTGGTTCACTATGGGTTTGATCAATCTCCATTGTATCATTTTGTTGGTCTTTAGACGACTCCTCATCTAATTCTATATTTTTTTCATTTGCCCCCTTCTTGAATAAATTATTTTTTAAGAAAGACTGCATCTCGACTAACAACAATTGTTTGTTCGGATGGAATATAGAAATAATATCCTAAACTGTCTTTAGGATAACCAACGAATCTTCCCATGATTGATCTAGATTCCAACTTGTCGTTTATCAATTTTTTGATAGATGCCGAACATCCCCAAATCTTAATATGCTTAAGACTTCGTTCCTTACCATACCATATCACATAAGGTATTCTCGGAGCGGATTTAGTTGGTACTCGATTTAGAATATAATTTGTACTAAGAAGTGCATGACCCCATAATGAAATGGGTAAATCAGTATCATTGATCGTACCATGTATAACAATGTACGATTCCTCCGTTCCGATACACCATTCAACTGTGGTGTTCCTGGAGGAGTCAGTTGGGAAAGAATACCGCATTCTTTTAAGAATGTACCAAATCCCGTACTCAAGTATTCACCTCCTCGATCAGATCGAAGAATTTTAATGCTTTTTCCAATTTGGTTTTCTACTTCATTTTTGAAGTCATTAAATTGTTCAAAAGCTTCACTCTTGTTCTTCATAAGAACAACATACCGATACCGTGATAAATCATCGGTGAAGGTAATGAAGTATAAATAACCACCTCGTGCCATTTCTTTAAATGGACCACATACATCACTATGTATGATTTCCAAAACATTTTTGGCTCTACCACCTTGTCCCACAAAGGGTGATCGGGTCATTTTGCCTTTAAGACATGACTCGCAAGTTCAAATTGATGCGGAATTAAGATTACTCAAGATTCCCATCTTATCCAACTTGTCAGGTCTATCTTCCGCAATATGTCCTAATTGTAAGTGCCAAAGTTGTTTCGAGGTTTGATCACTGACGGTATTAATTTCTAAAACATTATTTGTATTGCGAACAACTTCATTTAAGCAATAAAGACCATTTTGTACATAACCATAACCAACGATTTCATTATTATAGATAATTTTACAAACATCATTTGTAAATAGGAAATCATATCCTAATCGTGTCATACAAGAAATGGACATGATATTTCTATAACCGTTTGGTAAGTACAAAACATTGTTCAAATACAAAACATGTTTATACAACAAAATAGAAGATGATCCTATAGCTTTAGCCGCAACGCTTGCGTTATTTCCAAGCTTCAAGATCACTTCGTCCTTGTCCAACTTCCTCTCATTTGCTAGATCCTGTAAGGATGAACAAATGGGAGAACTAGCTCCGGTATCTAATACCCAAGCTTTGGACGAGCTATCGTTATTGGAATTGAAATAACAAGAAATTGACACACCCTTACCGGGATTTTCATTCTTCTTGTTCTTGCCCTTGGATTCCAAATACTTGGGGCAATTTCGTTTCCAATGTCCCTCGCCTTCACAAAAGAAACACTTTCCTTTGTTCTCCGAGGTGCCCTTCTTTTTTGCAATGGCCTTTTGGGCCTTCAAAAAATTCTTCTTAGTTTTCTTCTTCTTAATCTTACTAGAAGAAGCAACTATAAGAGAAACTTCCTTTCCCTTAACATTATTCTTTTCAACAGTTATCAACATATTTGATAACTCAGCAAGTGTACATTCTATCCGATTCATATAGTAATTCATGATGAAATTACCATACGATTCCGGAAGGGATTGAAGGATCATATCCGTTTGGAGATTGAAGTCCATGATGAAATCTAGACCCTCTAGCCGTTCGATACATCGAATCATCATGTTCACATGTTCTCCAACACCCTTTCCCTCGCAATGCTTCACCCGAAATAATTGCTTAGATATCTCATATCTAGCAAAACGACTTGATTCACCATACAACTCTTGTAAGTGAAACAATATTTCGCGAGCTCCCGGATATTTCTCGTGTTGCTTTTGCAACTCATTATTCATAGATGCCAACATATAGCACTTGACTTGTTCGTCATCTAACTTCCACTTGCGCAATGCCTCATGTTCCTCGGGAGGTGCCTCAATCGGCAATGGTTCCGGAACATTTGTCTCAAGAACATATACTATGTGTTCACTTGCAAGAACTATTTTGAGATTTCTTAACCAATCAACAAAGTTAGGACCCACTAAGCGATTATTGTCGAGAATGCTACTTAACAGATTCGATGTCATCTTATCTTATCAACCTATAGATAGCAAAGATCTCTAATTAGTATTATTATCTTATATATTTAAACCATGATGATTTGGTCTTTATCAAAATGGCCTCCCACCGTCTTTTTCGAATCCTACACTTCCAAAATAGGAAACGTAAATCTTTGTTGGAAAAGATTTCAAGCGGGTGATTGAATTCTTATAGTCATTGTTCTTTCCCTCAGGTACGCCTAATTGCCGTTATTGGGATCACAATGTACTACAAGTGAACAACACTTGTTCATCATATCTCATATGAGGTTCAATCATTTCCAACTCCTAATGTATTCACCCTCAGATACCCATTGTCGTTATTGAGTTTCAGCATTAGTTAAGTTTAACCCATTGAATCAACTAAGATGTATCAATTTAAATAATACACGACTCAGGTACGCCTAATTGCCGTTATTGCCGTGTACTATATTGACACACCCGTAACATCTCATGTTTAACAATAAACTCAACAACAGCCTCTTGACGATATCATCTCACCCCTATGTATCCATTGCCGACAAGATGATAACTCAAAGCGTGTTAGTTTATTGCTCCAATGGAGAGCCATTGATAAATCAATTTAATGATTAATCAATATAAACTTAATCTTATAACTTTTAGGAAGATTTCTTAGGGTTTTCAGTTATTCCGGTCTCACTAAGCACACAACACATTTTAGCATGCATCTCATACATATTAAAGCTAAAATGAATCATGCAATCACACATGTATGATCATGGACTTCCTAGGTCTCATTCTTTAGCCACAAAAGAATGAGCAAACTATTACTTGTTCCACATGTTTTGTTGATGACAATATAATGCACAAGCGAGCCACGCATTGTGTTTAATAATCACATTAGAAAAATTCCCAGGATAGATTGGAGGGTCACGAGCGGACCACTTAAGTACCAATCTCCTAGACAGAATTTAATCAAATGTAATTAATGTCACAATACCGTTTGCTCGCTTTTGCAAACAAGAACTAAGCCCTTCAGGATTATAAATTACATGCCCAATAATAATTCCTAAGTCCATGATTATCAATACATGCACTCAATCGTTAAGCTTTAATACTCAATGATACGGTGGCTCCAATACCACTGTTGGTGCAGCGGGACGTGAGGGTCCGAATCGTATATTTTAATTCAAAATTGGAATTCCAACAATTCGGATCCAGAAATTGATCATATCAATAACAAATGGATCGTCGTATCATCTAGTAATTAAAGCACGCATCTAGAAACCGTAAGAAGAATACCTATGTCGATTCTCCAACGATTCTTGTAGTCCCGATAGTACGGCGACCTCAAGCTCTTCCACACGAGTATGCGTCCGATTGAATCCTCGCCTTGAAGTAATCTGCAAGAATTCCTCTTGCTGAGCAACCCTAAGTTCAAACTCTCGCCTCGATTACGTCTTTGCTGGGATGTATGAAAAACTTTCTCCAAGCTTTTCTGTGATTGATGACTACTTGAACTCCTTCAAATATGCTCTCTCAAGTGTGTTGTGTTTAGAATGAGCAAAGGCAACCTCTATTTATAGTGTAGAGCTTTGCATAAGAATGCAACACCTCACATGCTAGGTGTCACACACCAAGCAAAGGTGTTTCCAACATTCGACACCTCACATTCTAGGTGTCACGCATCAAGCATAGGTGTTGCCACCTTCTGACACGTCGGATGCTAGGTGTCACACACAGAGACATACATGACATCATCACATGACATCATCACGTGACATCATTGTGACATCATCATGAGACATCATCGTGACATCATCGCATGACATCATCGTGACATCATCACATGACATCATCGTGACATCATCACATGACATCATCATATTAACTTGGATAAAATATAATTAGGTGCCTACTAATTTATAGCTCTTACAAATTATTCCCTAATTGTATTTGTTTTTTCATCTTAGATTAATTTATGAGATATGCTAGTATCTATATGAAATCGATCTCTCGTAAACTCAATCGGTTGCACACCCTATTGTGTGTGACTAACTAGGTTCACATCTATATGGCAATAAGAGTGATAAGAAACGCCTTTCTTATATTAAATAATTAAATCCCTTTAATTATTAATTCTCATAGATCGTGAGTAACGTCTAGCAACATATCACGACCCCCAAATAGATATAAATGTTTCGATGCATTCTTTATGAACCAATGTTCATAATTACCGTACACTCAAAATTCCCTTCATCTAAGATTCAGATCTCGACTAGTGTCACGGTTAAGTCAAACACTGTTTGTCTTGATCATAGGACCTCATCTCAGTTCTAATTCTTGATAAATATGACTTCCACTAGAAACAACTTTCTAAGTCATATACACCTGCGCAGGTTTTATCATCCATCAAGAACAATTTGTGATACCATAGAATCTTTTCTCCGTTCATCCGGAGTGATAAATCCTCTCTTGGTTAAACCCCTATCTCCATATACAACTAACTAGAGCCAACACATCCCGCGACCCTAGCTCATGAAAGATCTAGGGATAAGGAGTATCAAACTCTAATCACCTATATACAAGATAGTGTCACCGCAAGTCAAAGGACATATGTACAATTATGAAATAGATGACATTAAATTGATTTTGATGAAATACCATGTATAAGTCATCTAGCGTCACTTGTTCCACTCACTCAAACCCTTTAAGTGTCCATATGTTTATTCTGATCCACATCAAGTAGTATGAGACTCACTACTTCCTATAATTAGTAACTCTTTAATAATTAGGAGAATAAACAGAGGTGACGATCTTTCCGGGATAATGCGATGCCCTTATTTGTAGGACCCCATCGATCGTGAACGGTTATTTAGATCACTTGTATAATAGAATTTGTCACTCATATTCTCAACACCTTAAGAATAGATTTTATCACAATGTGATAAGGACAATATGAAATAAATAAATACTTAGTTGATGAGGCACGTACTTCAAATAAAACATATATATCATTGCCAATGGGATTTGTTTATACAAGTATAAATACAAAATGGCCCTAGGGCACATACTACTAACACGAAGAACAAACTATCCTATCAAACGACAATAGGAACTATTCGATCGACAGTTAAGTTCTGAAGACATGGAAGGTGCAAAGTCTGAAGACAGGCACGAGGTTGAACTCGGTGGAACTATCTCGGGACCTGTGTCTAGGGAGTTAACTCGATGGAACTATCTCGGGACTCACCTTGTTTAGTTTGAACGTAAGAATTGTACGAGTTTAACTCAGTGGAACTACGCCGGGACTGTACCATATGGTTATGGTTAAATTTGGTGGAACTATCTCGGGACCAAACCATATGGAACAAGTCATAAGAGACTTTTCAGAAGTTCAGTTCGACTTAGAATCACGATGATATAAACTAAGGTTTAGGATTCAGTCGAAAACTAAAGAAACAAAACGTGAAATGAAAAACATCAAACCATAATAAAAAACAAAGATGTCAAATACGAATATGACATAAATATATGGCTTATGAGATGTATATACTATGAAATGTATATACGATTATTGAAAGATATATGAAAGATGAACATAAGTAAAGAATATATAAAGTATGATTTGAAAAAAGTATAATTTACATAAAGCAGGTTTTAAACGTTTTCCCCTTTATGTAATATTACTTGTAATATTGTGAACTCACTCAGTTTTATACTGACCCCGTTTTTCCTCCCATTTTTCAGGGATCGTAAGCTATGATTTGAAGAAGCAAGCTTCCGAAGTTTTAATTCTCGGAAGTCATTTATACGAGACATGATAGAAGGTTTTCATTCCAGCTGTCCCCAGTAGACTAGAGGTTGTTAACTATATGTTGTATAAGCATTTTAACTCTTATGTATATTTTAAATGGGGTCACATGTATTTTGATATTGTTTCATATACGAATCATGTTTTCTAAAGTGAAAAATTATAAGTTTTTTAAGGATTGCTACGGAATTCGGAGCTACCACTCCCATTCTCTAGCGCCGGTCTCGACTCATTAAATTGGGTCGTGACAAAGTTGGTATCAGAGCAATGGTTTAGTGTTCCTAGGCCATTATTCTTTTGCGATTTGATAATAGGAAAGTGTCGATCAATACCTAGGAACTACTGCGAATTATAGGGATTTCCAGTCACGTCTTTTAAACGTTATTATCATTTTCATCGATTTTTCAAATGTTTTGCAAAAATGTCCTATCCTGTACGTGGTATTGTGCATGAACATACTCTATGTTATGTGTTTACACGAATAAGCAATACACTTTTGAGTATCTATAGTTTGCGAAGATTGGTATACTCTCGAGACTCATATTATATGAAAAAATCATTGTTAATTTGGATGATGATTGTGATTTGATTGGATGCTATATGATAGATAAGATATTTTGTGTTTGTAGCGCGATAACTCATGAGTGTGATATGCTCACAGGCTTGATTTGTGTGTTTTGTGTGCTTTTGTGTTTAATTTATAATAGTTATGGCTTCGCCGATAAGGTATGCCATTATAGTATAGATGTATCGCATAAGAGATGGATTGTTATCGAGTAAACAAAACATACATAAAAAGGGTTTTGATATACCCTACAAAAATATCAAGTAAACATACATGAACAACATAAGCTACGCCTTGTATATAAATCGATAATATATGATGAAAAGATAGAAAAGAAAAGAACACACCAATAAGTTCGATAAAACTCATATTAAAGAAAAGTTAAATGTCACGGAATTTCCGATCTGAATTGACTTACTATATTTACAAAAGAAACAAAGATTTGTGATTTCATTTAAAATAACAATTGTGCGCAGATCCAGCATATGGCATGCCATGCAAAACATGATAGAAATGCATTATAGTATCAGCGTATATGTATATGTATTTTGTTTAAAAGCAATGATTTTACGAAATGTAGAACATGCATCATACATTTGCTGATACGAGCAAAGAAGGAGATTTGAAATAGCAACTCCTTGGTGATGAGAGGTGTCATCATTCTCATGCGCAATTGTACTAAAAGTTCTGAAATAGTATGAGTAAGATCATATTTGATTTGAAAGGAAAACATTTTGAAAGTGCCGACGGGCAAATTCAAAATGATAAGTAAGGAAATCGGTTGGAAGACCACAATATCAAAATCATAACAAAGAGAAATAATAAACGCAAAGATCGTACAAACATGGTTTGATAGTGAACATTGCTTTACATCTCGTAAGTTTAGCCTATGGAGGTAGTAATCATATTGAATGAGTAAGTTACCTAGAGATTAAGTAGTGTAGTAATGCACAAAGATATCGATTTCAAGGTGTATGATCAATGTATGTAACCATCAGAATGATATGAACTCGTACTACGTGAATACATAAATCCTAAATAGAGCGTAGTTATAGATCGATAGCACTTTGAAGAAGTGAACAAAGAAAATAATTGTTAAGACTAGTGCGCCACGTAAACATCGAAAGATGTGAAAGGATGTGAAGAAGAAACTCAATTAAGGAATTGAGCTATAACAATAAGTGTTATTGGATAGATTGAGATACGGGATAAGAGATGGGAGAGAGATACTTGTAAAAAGGTATTCATGTATAAGGGGTGTAAGGACCCGGAGATGAATAAAGGATATGAAGAAATCAGTTAAAGTAATCGATATTAAGAAGGTTTGAACAACCTGTGTATATCGTGTAGTGCTCAATAAGAGTAATCAAGGAAAGGAAATAAGAATGTCATATGGAAAACTAGCAAGAAGATAATTGCTATTAAGATATAAAAAGAGAAGATAAGATGGACCGAACTCTATGTAGTCGTAGACAAATAGAGCCTAAAGGGATATATTTGATATGAATATAGGATCGGCCTTACTGATAGTTAAGATATCAATGAAAATACGATAAGTGGATATGCACGCGATCAAGAATGCAGCATGTCAAAGAATTCGAACAGAGCACACTGCAACTCTTTCTCAATAATCGATATCGAGAATGTTAAATGAGAAGTACAAGGCGAACGAGATACGATGAAGATGAATATAAGAATTGTAATGGAAAATGATCGAGAAACATTATAGAAGAGTGAATAAAGGATAAGAAAAGAGTTTCATAGGATTATAGTACATGTGCTACTAATTCTAACGGATAAAGATCGTAAGAGATACATCTACGAAGTAAATGAAAGAAAGAGATTATAAATGACAATGAAAAGTAAACCTAAAGCTACATGATAGCAAGTGAACAATTTGGAAAATAAGAGCTAAATTAAGATCAAGTATTGGAAAAATAAAATAGATGGATAATAGTTAGATTGTGACGAAAGATGCTAAAAGAATATTGAATATTGAAAGACGAACAATGTCAACAAGGTGACAAAAGAGAAAGATGAGATAGAAGTGAAAGGGTAAGATATTAACGACAAGTATAACCTAAGGGTTAGTACAACAACTAATATTGAAATCCCAAAGGACGAATCTCGACAAGACGAATAGCGAAAAATTCAATAAGAGGAAAAGCAATGTCCAAAGAAGATTGGTATGAATAGATTATAAGATGCTAATACGGTGGCAATAAGGATTTAAACATAATAGTGATTAGAAGGATCAATATATCGTCAAAAATGCAGAGAGTGTTAAGATTGCAATAGGAAATAGCAAGAATCTCCACAAGGGTAAGGAGACAAACTCGGAAAAATATAAGAATTGGTTGTATGGACCCGAAGATTGATAAAAGATAAATGAGATAAGTAATTGTGATGAAAGTAATAGAAGTAATGACACTCCCAAATAAAACACACGGCGAGAAAAGCTGAAAGGATCAAGAAATCTCATTGGAAATGAATAAACATAGTGCATGGAATAGATCGGAAGATATGTGAAGTATGAATAAGATGATGGAGCATAATGCAAGTAGTAACACCACAAAATAATATTTTGGTGTGTGAACAATTGGAAAAGGATTAAAGAGTTTCACTTAAATAAGTCAAAAAGGGTGTATAAGCATAAAGAGCTTATCAAAGTATTGGTTATGTAATGTCTTATGAAGATTAAAATTCAGCGATAAGTATATCGATCCCATTTGGTTATTGAACAAATTTGTAAAACAGATGATTATACAGTGTAAAGAAGGCGAGATATGCAATGAATAAAGGAAATCACATCGCACGTAAGTCAACGGATATGCAATGAATAAAGGAAGTATACGAAGTATAAGAATACAAGGAGTAGATTGAACAAGTCCTTATAAGGAAGTATAGGCCTTATAAGGATTCATTATGAGAACTCATCTCATAGATGACCGTCAATGGACCACGGCAACAGCCATGTGAGAAGACTACGTATGTAGTGAAATATGATTGATTGTCTACATCATTCGATAGTTAGTAAAGAAGGTTAAATGACAAGAGTAATCGTCTATAGTGGTAAGGATATCACTGAAGGTGTAGTTGCGAGGACAAGAATCCATATTGTTAAGTATCGAGTAAGGAAAGATGATAGATCTATATATATTAGATAACGGGAGAAAGATTAAAGATAAGTAAAGTATAACCATTATTAATAATGGTGGAGGTATTGACCAACTAAAATAAATAAGTTATATGAAAATTTAAGGACAAATTTTTATAAAGGGGGAAGATCTTAATACCCCGTAAGTTTGACGTTGCGAAAGTGAGCAACGTGTCTCATTTTGACCATTCAAGGTGATAATGATAAAAGATTATCGGATGAATTAAATAAAAGAAGGTCCGAATAGGTCGGTTTCGAAGTTCTAATATAAAAAAATCAATATTTGAATTCAATAAAAGGAATAAGATCAGGACAAAAGAAAATCGTAAGAAATATTATAAAAATAGAGTTTAAAGTCCCGAATTGGAAAATATTATTTTAATTCCCGAAAATTATAATTTAAATAGATTATAGACGGGAATTATTATTTATGAAGGTAATATCGATTATTTGGATATCAATATTCATTAAAGCAAGAAATGCACAGAAAAGTAAGAAAAATGAGCGATATGTCTCCGATTGAGATTTAAGCATTTTAGCCGAAATTTATTAAAATAAATTATCAAAATATAAAATAATAAGGTATCAGAATATTAGTATTTATTTGGTTATAAATAATTGAAAATTTATCAAGTTCAAACAGTTAAGCGTTCAGAGGACTAAATTGAGTGAAAGAAAAGTTAGAAAATGAAGTGGTTTAAGTCGGCAACTTAAAGGATCAAAAGGAACATTTTCAAATCCATAAATAACTACTTGCACATGAATTTAAGATCATAACATATCAATTTCCAGCAACAAAAACGAAGAAAGAACTCCTTCTTTTCCAAATAACATGAAAAATTTCAAAACTCCATGGATTCTTCGTTTCTCGTCGGAATTGCATGATTCTTGCGGCAACGGAACGAGGAGAGTATTCTCTTCTGATCTAGGCCATAAATTCAAGGTAAGGAGGATATTTAGTTCCTCTAAAATATGGATTAGGAGCTGTTCGTGATGTTTGATTGAAAAGCATGATTGTTTGATGTGTGTGTGATGGTTTTGAGTGATTTTTCTTGCGTTGGATCGAGGAAATTAATTGCTACCACCTAATGTCTATCAATTAAGGTAACATCTGAATATATCAGTCAGGGTTTTACATTGTTGATGGCTGTTCGGTATTAATAACTTAAGATGAAATTATGTGTGTTGGTTAATTGTGAGGGTTGGTTATTATTGGTATGTGTTGTAGATGGCCAAGGCAGGGCTCTTTTGGTCGTTTTAGACCTAATTTTTCATACGAAAATTAGCTTTTATGTGTCTTGAATTGATAGGATTTACGAGTTTCAATTAAATGGAAAATGGACGTAGAATTGTTATACATTTCAGCCGTAATTCGAGGTCAATATCATGGATTGTGTAACTCTAAATTGATTTTTGTTTGTTGGTACATAAACTTGAGGATGTTATCTTCAACTTTTTAACTTCAAGTTTTTCGTAATTCAATCTCTAAGACGTTCGTTTTTAGCAGAACATTATATAACTCAGGCTATTATACAGTCCTTAAATCAGCCCAAGGAAATGACTTCCGAGCTATTTTTCGACATCTTCGGGTGCTATTTTAAGTCCGAGGTCTAAACAAAAATTGTAGGCGACATTTCGAACTTTAAGAATATCAATATTAATGGTCGGACTATTTTAGATAGCTGAAGTTGGCTAGAAAAACAGTTTTGGACAAGATAGTTATAACTCATAGAATTCTTATTAATTCGTGCTATTGTCAAATTTGCGTAGACCCGGCGAAGAGACTACTGACGAGACTCGAAACTTAAGGAACGAGATATCGATATGTCTATTTTGAAGTAATTAGATAGTAAGTGGTGAGTAAACATTAATTACTCGTCAATATTCATAAGCCGAGTATTTTAATACCAAAGGCTATATGAATATTTATATTTTTCAAAGTATTATATATATGTTTGAAAAGTACTACGTATTGTATATTTCAAAAATGATGATTTATTGTATTATGTTAACATGATTATATGAAAATAACACAAGTTCTTAAAATACTTGGGAAGGGTAAAGAAATGTGAAATGTAATCGATATCGAATAATATACGAGCAAATAAACATAGTACATTCCTATATGTACTATTAATCATGATCAATATCGTATACGTGCGTGTGTTGTAAATGTATGCTCTTAAATTGTGTTGTGCATATCATTGTCCATAATGAATCAAGAAGACCAAACATAAAGTATCAAAACAATTAACATACGTGATAAGAAAACAGTACTACGGTACATTCAATAATTAAGATCCGAGATATGAGGTAAATCGGTAGAACTATCCCGGGACTTGTATCTCATCAATTCTCGCTAAAAGTCCTCGGGACTCATATGATAAGAAAATCAAACATAAATATATCAAGAATCAATACGAAACAAGATCGAGAAACAAACTTTCTTATAAAACAACGATAGGCACTATGCGATCGACAATTAAGTTCCGAAGACTTGCAAGGCGCAGAGTTTGAATACAGGCACGAGGTTAAAATCGGTGGAACTATCTCAGGACCTATGTCTAGGGAGTTAACTCGATGGGGCTATCTCGGGACTCACCTCGATTAGTTTGGACGTAAGAATTGTACGAGTTTAACTCGGTGGAACTACCCTGGGACTGTACCATATGGTTGTTGTTAAACTCGGTGGAACTATCCCGGGACTGTACCATATGGTTGTTGTTAAACTCGGTGGAACTATCTCGGGACCAAACCATATGGAACAAGTTATAAGAGACTTGTTAGAAGTTCACTTCGATTTAGAATCACGATGATATAAACTAAGGTTTAGGATTAAGTCAAAAACTAAAGAAACGAAACGAGAAACAAAAAACATCAAACCATAATAAGAAACCAAGATGTCAAATACGAATATGACATAAATATATGGCTTATGAGATGTATATACTATGAAATGTATATATGATTATTGAAAGATATATGAAAGATGAACAGGTGAAACGTTAGGATTTGTTTCGTAACATTTTCAATGTTTTGCTTAAATCTCTAAAATTCTAATCCCAATATTTTGCAAATATCAAAAATTAGAAAGGTTTGTATTTGTTTCGTAATGTTACAAACGTTAGGCTTAAATCCCTAAAAAAGTGAAACGTTAGGATTTGTTTCGTAACGTTTTAAACGTTTGGCTTAAATCGCTAAAATCCTAATCCCAACGTTTTGCAAATTTTAGAACTTGCAAAGGTTAGGATTTGTTTCGTAACGTTATAAATGATAAGGTTAAATCGATAAAAAGGTGAAATGTTAGGATTTATTTCTTAACTTTTAAACGTTAGGCTTATCGCTAAAAAGGTAAAAAGTTAGGATTTGTTTTGTTACGTTTTAACGGTTTGGCCTAAATCGCTAAAATCCTAATCCCATGTTTTGTAAATTTTAAAAATTGGAAAGGTTAGGATTTGTTTCGTATAGTTTTAAACGTTAGGATACAAATTTTAAAAAAGTTGAAACGTTTTTCCTAACGTTTTAAATGTTAGGCTTAAATCGCTGAAAAGGTGATACGTTAGGATTTGTTTCATAATGTTTTAAACGTTTGGTTTAAATCGATCATTAGGTGAAAGGTTATGATTTGTTTCGTAACGTTTTAAACGTTTTTCTTAAATCCCTAAAATCTTAATCCTAACGTTTTATAAATTGTAATAATTGGGAAGGTTAGTAATTGTTTCGTAATGTTTTAAACGTTGAGATTAAATTGCTAAAAAGGTGAAACGTTACGATTTGTTTCGTAACATTTTAAATGTTTGGCTTAAATCTCTAAAAAGGTGAAACGTTAGGATTTGTTTCGTAACATTTTAAAGGTTAGGCTTAAATCGCTAAAAAGGTTAAAGGTTAGGATTTTTGATGTAGCCGAAGTCACAACAAAGAACAAGATAACTTTAAAAGTTGTGGATTATAAAATAATTCCAGCAATTAATTTCTACAACCTATTGATTCAATAAAAAGAATACTAGGCAATAGGTATCAAATAATCGTTGATTCAAAGAATACCGAAATTTGGAAAATAACAAATCACGTGCCAAAACATCCAAAACTGCCGCTCAACAACTCATAAGGTTGTTTAAATACTCAAACAAAAGAAAAACTCTAAACTGGGAGTAAAACGAAATAAACTAAAAAGTCTAAAAAAATGTCGAAATCACGAAAACAGCATTTTGAAAAACAATATGATGGAAATTGGCCCAAAAGAGACGTAAGCCATGAGCGAAGCAGAAGGGTCTCTATAGTTGGCCAGTTTCCAATAAAATTAGACACCAGAACAGCCAAAGTCGCCAACATTCATCTTCGGCAGAATTACGAATCTGCCATTACGCCACTTTGCTCTCCCTTTTCTCTATGAACTCAAATCCGTCTCTGCAATCACATCAATTTGTTTAGTAACTTTATAAACATTTGGCTTAAATCAGTTAAAAGGTGAAACATTAGGATTTGTTTCGTAACATTTGGATATTAAACTCCCTGGGTCACTCAAGTCTCAAGAAATCTCAAAAAGGTCACTAAAGTCAATTTTCTTACAAAATGGTCACTAAATTATACCTTTTACTACAAAAGGGTTCACCCATATAAAACGACGTAAAACCTAACATTTTTGCTTATGTGGCATGCCAAAATTATAAAAAGGAACATAATTTAGTGACGTTTTTGTAATTAAAGGAATAACCCGATGATTTTTTTGTAGTTCACAAAACGTTTAGTGTTCTTTTCGTAACAATAGAAATAATTTTGTAAAAAAAGGTATAGTTCAGTGACCACTTTGTAAGAAAATTGATTTTAGTGATCTTTTTGAAATTTCCCGAGACTTAAATGACCCAGGGAGTTTAATATCCGTAACGTTTTAAACGTGTGGCTTAAATTGCTAAAATTCTAATCACAACGTTTTGCAAATTTTTAAAATTGGAAAAGTTAGGATTTGTTTCGTAACATTTTAAATTGTAATATCCCGTGTTTTTCCGTCGTGGTTTTGTTGTGTTTCCGACTTAGTTTTGGATTGTTATGGTGATTTTTAGCAAGTGTAGCACTTTGATTTGAGTATTGATTGTATCTGGTTTGTGTCATATATGTCGTGTGAGTTTTTGATGATGATTTCATTTGTTTTTGGATTGTTATCGATGATGTGTTCGTGTGCCTTCTGAATCTGACATGCTTTAGTAAAACATCCATATCTCCCAATTACACCGTCGGATCGGGCTCATTTTTGGATATGCTGTTGTAGACACCTATTTTTCGGACAGGTAAAAAGTGATAAGGAAATGAAGAGTCCAATGATGATTTCGAGAGAAATTTGTCCGGGTGACGAGCTTTCAATTTTCTTGCTGGAATCTAAGCAGACGTAATCTGTGCACAGTTGCAAACTTGGAGGATTAAAACGCAATTAGGCGTAAATAGCCCATAAAAATCCAAATAAATTGCAATCTAAGTCTAGAAATTGGACTAATTGCCATATCTTAGAAGTTTATGGGTCAATTTGCAAGTTTGACGGACTGAAATTGACCTTAACCAAACCTATAGGGCCCGATGAACCTTTTTAACACTTTCAGGAACCAAAACGGACTTTTAGCAATCTTTTACTTAGCTGCCAATTTTAAATCCGAATTTAATTAAAAAGGTAGAGTTTAAAGCAAATCATAACACTTAAAAACTTATAACTTCACACACTTTCACCCTAGAATATTCTAGAATGTTCTAGAAGATTATAAGTGTTAGTGATATGCACTAGGTCAATCATGTTTGACCATGTTTTGATTTTATCATTTCGTTATTTATTGATTGGCAGTTTTTATCATTTTATATTAATGATTAAAATACTTGAATGGTTAATTCTTTCTAAGGTCATCAAGTATGTGACTTGATAGTAGAACCCTTAGGTTTAATAAAAGAATTATATACCATCTATCCCTAGTCTTAATAGAACATTGAGACTAGTATGATGTTGACTGATGATTATGTTTTAGTAATCATGTATATGAGATATTAAGTCAAATCATAGGTGCTATTTGAGAAATAAGGCACTGGACGACCCACTGTGAGAATACTACATAGATCACTGTCATAAGTAATTCTCATTACAGTTCTGTTAGTATAATCCTTTGACCTTGAAATCATCATGGATTTCTACATAGCTATTTCATATTTTGATACAGTCTTACATTATCTTTAACAGTATAATGGAATAGATTGTCATTGGATATGAAAGTAACTATGTGAGAAATGTGAGTGACTAAGAAGGAATTTGTCCCTCATTTATTTGAGTAAGATATCTATGGGCCCCTTGAAGAAGATAGACTAAAGGAAATGCATGGCCATGCTAATTGATAAGGAGTTATCATTTTCAGTCTACTTAGAGTCAAGAAACTAATGATTGAATATTATAAGGATGACAGGACTATGCCTTATATTCAATCTGGATATCGAGTGATAAAGGGATTAAAATATTATTGTAAATGGTTAAATCGGATTATCGATATTCGTATAACTTGGGTAGTCATAATGTCTTGCTAGAGGCCACTTATGACTTGGTTGAAATAGGGATTTCGAGCCTACTGCCAACGTTATATGAACCTACAGGGTCGCACACTAAGAACAGGCTCAAAACAGTTATGGGTTGTACAAGCCCAATGTGATTAAGTGATTAATTATATATATATATATATATATATATATATATATATATATATATATATATATAATTCGTAATATATATATATTAATAAATATATATATTAATTCGAAATTTAAGGATAAGTGTTTTCCTTAATTTATTATTTTCGGAAGATAATAAATATAGTAATTAATATATATGGATAATTATCAAAAAGAAGTTTTTGATAAACATAAACTTGTAGAATTGCAATGAGATTGAAATTCGAATTTGTCTCAAACCCTAGTGTTGTTTATCACTATAAATACACATTAAGCAATTGGTTTGAGAATCACGAAATTCATTATTCACTAAATCACTAAAATTTGAAATTGCTTGTGAAGCAATAGTGCTAGCACACAAGCACTAGTTTTGGCTAAGGTCTGTTCGTGTGGATACTCGTAGAGGACGCGTTCTTTTGGAGGCGTTTCTGATCCGAGTCCAGGTATCACAAAAGTGAACCACCTCCTTCCTTCCTACATTGCTGTTGAGTTCGACATACAAGTAAGTAATTATTCTGTTAATTCGAATTACATGGATCTTGGTTTGGGTTTTTAGATAAATTTTTGAAATTCCGCTGCGTTATGAACCTAGAAATCCCAACAATAAGAAACCCTAGGTCATCCCTAATCACTATTAATACAGCCTTAAGCCAGCCTTACAAAGTGTGGCACACAAACCCTAAAAATAGACCAGAAAATTCGGCCATCACACACACACACACACTAAATTCCAGTCCTTAAAACACCTAATACGCTTTGATTCTCCAAGAACACAAGCCCTACACAGATTCAAAGCTGGATTCTGCATCCATTTCGTCAGTAAACGAGCCAAGGACTCAGAATGGTACTTCTGAGGACCCTAATTATTCATTTGATTTTTCCATAAATATTGCATATATGATTGCCATAATTGCTGTAATTATGTTTAGGTTGCATGTTTTAGACTATTTGCTAATTTTGCCATTAAATAGCCACAATTAGCTAATTCGATGCTTTTAATAATCACCATAAAATTTGATGGAAAAGCATATTAATCACTGTAATTAGCTGTTTTTAATGCTCAGAACCAGAAAACAATCGATTGAATACCTTAGAATGCATGTTTCTAGGTGTTTTTGAGTGATTTTTGCCATGAACAAACCCTAAAAAAGTTGCTGCCCTGACATAACTTTTTGCCTAGATGAGCTTTAAACACTCTGAAATTACTGTTTTTGGATTCCTTTTTTGATTTTATGCGGCTTTGACTATTTTTGCATGAGAAACGGACTTGAAACATGTGAGAACGGAGCAAAATAAAATCCCAAACCTGTTGTCGACGAACTGCCGCCGTCACCGCTGCAACCGGCGGCGCCGCAGCATTATTCTGCCGGCGCCGGCACTATGAACCGGCGCCGTGTTCTTCCCTTGCCAGATCCCCAGAATTGCTTCCCAGATCTCCCAGACTCCTATCCGAACTTCAAAACGCGTTTCCGGGCCCATCCGGACTCCAAATCAGGCCCAGTTTGAACCCAGACGTAGAGAATTTAGTATATAATCGTATTCTGTATTGTAACGGGCCAGACCCAATGTAAAACGGACTCACAAGTCCAAATATGTAACATAGTGTATAAACTGGGCCCACGAGCCCGAGGACCAGCAAGCCAGCAACTTCCAGAGCCGATTCCGGGCTAATCCGAACTCAGAATCGATTCCGGATCAAATCAGTAGAACCGGATCAACGATACGCACAACTCTCGTGATTTGGCCAAAAGCCCATTCTGACCATACCGATGGTCAAAATCCGTGCGAGTGCCACGTAATCAAAGTCAACGAGGTTTAAAAGTATTTCTAACCTTGTATGTAAATCCAACTGCCCCTGAGCATGCTAGCACTGTTTATTGCTTTCCAAAAGCATTCCAAATCCAATAATAACCAGTTAAAGGACTAATCACCTAAAATTGGCCCATTAATGCAATTCTAGCCCATCACTTAGACATCATAGGACTAATACGAAAATATAGTAACGGTTGTATAGGTTTTTCAAGACTCACCTAATAAAAACCAGTCAATCACACTTATACATCCGGTTTTAGGCTTTGTGCATATAAAATATCCAGACCAGCCAGACTTATGCTATTTGCTAGAAACCTCTAAGGTTAGATGTATGCTTAGGAGTACCTGCTACTTGCCTCAAATTCCAGTCCAGATCGAGTCATGTGCGCGTCAAACGTGTTTACAGCTTTCATACTTGTTTATTTACAGCTTTCATATCCTGTGAACTGCATATACCGTTGAGATGAGATATAAAACAAATATGTCCAGAAAATAAAGACGGTAACACATAAGCCAAGCAAGAGAATCTCGGGGAGGTCCACGAACCCTAGTCTTTGGTTCAATGCACGATAGTCTTACCGGAGGCGAGTAAGGCTATCTAGTCGGTTTAGAGGCATTTCCTAGTTGAACTAGGTGGCGACTCCATTTTTTTTAAACCATTTCTAGATCGAGAAGTCAACCATAAGCCTTGGGCGAGCGGCCCCCGAACCCCGCTCCGCTCACAGTGGCGACTCCACTGGGGATTAAAAACAACTGTTTTTTAAAACATAAACATAAAAAAATTTTCAAAATTGCTTTCAAAAACGGTTGCCATGGACCTAAACCGCACGGCTTGCGCCTTATCAATCACCGGCTTTATTTTCCAGACATATTCGCACCTGTTGCATTGCATTAGAAATTTCTCTTCTCACCTACTCTCTAGGAGTCCCTATCCAACCTCGATACTCATAGCTGCTCTCACGCTCCGGCTTTGCACTGCGCTTCCCAGAACGTCCTATGCAGAGTAATATCACTCACAGCCCAGTACCTCGGTCGTTTGTACTCGTGATTGAGGAGACCTATCAACGGTACATCTGTCTGTGGGAGCCTTAAACTGGTTACTACCAAAACCCAATGACTCAGCCCACATGCATTCAAGGTTAGACACTACCCTCTAGGAAAATACCCAACATAATGTTTGTATTTGAGGCATGCTGTCAATATAATGATTCTAAATCCAATATTTCGAAAACTACTACTTCAATCTTAGTCTTAGGTCCGGCCTAACAAATTTTCCAGATTCAAAACCAGAATTCCAGAACTTCCAGTTAGGCAAGACCTAAAAGAAACAAATCTGATTAAGTGATACACCTTCGCTTAATCAAACCTCCAATAACCAGTCTAGTGAAAACTCCTTTCGCGAGATACAGCCGCTACGCTAAATCAAACTCCATATTTCAAAACGGACTTCCACGTCCACCATACATGTTTTCAAACCCCTTCCAAAAAGGGATTTAAAGTCATTACATCGACAAATGTTGTCTATCTGCTTTAGAATTACTAGAAGAGAGCTGTTTGCAGGAACGCTGACTCTTGCATTGCGATGCGAGGATCCAGACAAAAACACGTAGGAGTAAACCTCGCCCGAAACACGTCTGTGGGAGAAATAAGGTTGGAAAGAACAACGTGTCTCTGTGATGTCAAACTGTTCTATATGCCAAACTTGCTACGTGCCATGTGTTCAAAACTAACCCTGCATTTCATAACATATCATGCATCTCATGCATCCAGCATTATAGAATAACACATACTAACCCCTTGTGGATGCAACCGCATACATGCATCACGCACTAACCCTTTATCTTACAGCCACGCTACTGACTGCTCTATCCAGTACCCAATTAACATCCAGAATGTCAAGCAACCAGCTCAACAAATTAGAACGGTCCTACCACGACCTCAACATCGACAACCCAGACAGCCGACGAATCGGACAGTAGTCCTACCACGACTCCAACATCGGAAACCATCCCGACGAATCGGAAAACAGTCCTACCACGACTCCGAAATCGGCAATCCAGATAGCCGAAGAATCAGAAGTTGGTTCCACTAACATATTAGAAGGAGGTTTCTAATAGGCCTTCCACGACTTCAGAATACAATCATAATGGGCTTCTGGCCTCCAACAGTTAGAACGGGCTTTAGGCCTCCTACAGAGTCAGAACAGGCGTGCGGCCTCCTACAGAGTCAAAACGCGCTTCCGGCCTCCTAAAGAATCAGAACGGGCTTCCGGCCTCCTACAGAGTCAGAACGGGCTTCCGACCTCCTATAAAGTCAGAACAGGCTTCCGGCCTCCTAAAGAATCATAACGGGCCTCCGGCCTCCTAAAGAGTCTGAACAGGCTTCCGGCCTCCTATTGAGTCAGAACAGGCTTACGGCCTCTTACAGAATTAGAATAGGCTTCCGGCCTCCTGCAGATGCAGAACGGGTCTTGCACGACTCCAGAATCAGTAACCCAGAACAGTCAAATGGAACGGCAAAGGTTTTCACCAGACAAAATACCAAAGGTTTTCGCTTTCCAGAAAAACTGAATGGAACAGCGGAAGTTTCAGTAATGCAGAATAGCCAAGCGAGACGGTGAGGGTTTAATCTACCCAGGACAAGCAGTGGGGACAACATGGATCCCATCTATCTGGAACATCCAAGCGGAAGAATAGAGGTCTTAGCTTTCCAGATCAATCAAATGGAACAGTAGAGGGTTCCAATCACTTTCGAATAGACGAATGAGGCATCAAAATTTTCGGGAAAGCTCAACTAGAGACTCAGTGTCCTACGTCGGCCTCAATAAGAGCCTAAGCATCAGAAGCAAGAGAAATTGGCGCCCTGAGTGAACGCATCTCTAGCAAGACGAATACAAGGACCCATCCCAAGTCTCAAGCTCTAGGAGATCTTTTTACAATGCTTTCCCTGCATTTGATTATTTTCAAACTTTTTATTTGATTAAAATTCCAGAGTCAATGATGAATTCTATTATGCTCATTTATGTGATGTCTTGCCGGATGGACATGTTATTTTCAATAGCCATGTATGCATGCATTGATGAGTGGGATGATCTAAAGAGTGCAAGAAGGAGTGCGCTACAAGACCTCCTCTAGACGCCTACGAGCCCCGTAAGACACTCATAAAAAAAATAGTTAATTATAAAAATCCGCAAGGACTAATTGACGATAGGGGTATGGCCCCTTGAAACAGAAAGTATCTCAATTGTACCGGTTATTCAATGAGTTAGCGATATAGATCTCTTATCAAGCATGCATGCCATGATTATTGACCAGCACATGTACCTAGAAACGACAGAAAACGACCATAAATTCTAAAACACAATCTTTGAGATAATGGAAAATAATAAAATGATAATAATAAACAAATACACTTCCCAGTAGCGCCATGTAATTGTGGAAATGCGCATAAACTGTCATGGAAATCACATATCGATCTATCCAAAGCCAGATTACAGGAGCCAGATTGAGCAAAGCAAGAGCAACGTTTTGCAAATTTTTAAAATTGGAAAGGTTAGGATTTGTTTCGTAATGTTTTAAACGTTAGGCTTAAATCGCTAAAAAGGTGAAACGTTAGGATTTATTTCGTAACTTTTTAAACATTTGGCTTAAATCGCTAAAAAGTTGAAACATTAGGATTTTCTTCGTAACGTTTTAAACGTTAGGCTTAAATCGCTAAAAAGGTGAAACGTTAGGATTTGTTTCGTAACGTTTTAAACATTAAGATTAAATTGCTAAAAAGGTGCTTAGGCTACATGTTAGAATCAAGCTTCCATAATTGCCATATTTATATGTTTTGGATGTTTTCTCCATCTTATCTTCAAAATTACTCTAGAAAAACATGATTTAGGATGATCAATGCATGTTTCATCTTTATATTTTAATTCTAGTATACTTTAGAATGTTTTTTTGTATGTTTTGATGTCTTTTGGAGCTGTTTTTGCATGTTCCTAAAGCCCGGAAAGTTCTCCCAACACTAGGGAAGAACTGCCACCGCGGCCAGTTCACATTGTCGCTGCCGCCACTCACAGCGGCTCCGAGATCATCACTCCCCCTTCTCTAGAATTGATTACATATCTTTCCGGACCCGATCCGACCTTATTTTTGAGTTTCCAGGCTCGTTTGAGCTCAGAATTGGGCCCTGTTTAAGCCCACATGTAATGTTTTAGTTTTATAATCATAAATATGTATTGTACAGTGTTTGTCCTTATTTAATTCGGGCCTCAAAGCCCAAACTTGTAACTTGCTAAGCAAATCGGGCCCTGAAGCCTATGATCGACGAAACCAATTCCTGAAAAGATTTCGGTTTCATATGAACTCAAAATTGATCACTGTTTGAACTATTGTATTTGTATCGACAAGTTGAAGAACATTCGTGTTCTGACCAAACTCTGGTTCCAACCATTTCGACTGTGAAATAGCATTGAGTGCTAGATACTCCGGTCAACGAGGTTAAAAAGAATTTCCGACCTTCCATGTTTACCACCTGCCCGTGTCTACGTTGAAAATGTTTAAATGCTTTCTAAAAGAATGCAAAATCCAATCATTAACAGGATAAAGGACTAACAATGTTAAATTAGCAATCAAATCAATCAAATCCAACAAATCACCTAGACATCTTAGGACTACCATGTAAAATGTAATTAGAGATTGTATAGGTCATTCAAGATGACTTAAAAATAAAAGCAATCACACTTAGACATCCAGTTTAGACTTTATGCATGTAAAACGATCTAGACCAGCCATTTTTCGATTACTTGATTAAAACCGCTAGGTTTAGATGTATGCTTAGGGGTAAGTGCTATTTGCCTCAAATGTTAGTTAAGATCGAGCATATGCTAGTCTATGTGTTTACCGCTTTCACACTTGTTTATGTTTGCAGCACTATGTCATGTGGTCTTCTTTTGAATGTTGAGATGAGATAATCGAATATGTCTAGTAAATAAACCAGTAACTGATAAGCCGAGCACACGAGTCTCTGGGAGGTCTACGAACCTGGTCTTTTGGTCTGTCATACGATAATCTACCCATAAGCGAGTAAGGTTATCTGGGCGATAAAAGGAATTTCCTTGTTGAACTATGTGGCGACTCCATTATTTCAAACCTTTCTAGATCCGAAGTCAGACATAAGCCTCGGCAAGCGGCTCCCAAACACCGGTCCGCTTACAGTCCCGATCAGGAAAGGGTTTACGAACCTTATCCTTATAGCATTAACTTTATGGCCGTACCTAAATTCTCACTATGAGACTACCTAGTCATTTACATCTTTCATGCAATTTCTTATGTGTCACAATCTATCGCAACTTAAAATCGTATTCCTTTCTTTATGACATGTGTAATACTCTTTACTGTATTCATCTTAACTTTTATTTTACTCTTTTCCTTTTGATCAATGTCCTTCATCTATTAATGAGGTGTGACTTCTCACACTATGCAATCGTATGTACTCACACAATTTGTATCTTTATTAACTTTCCTTTTCCTTACTGCTTAACACAAAGAAGATCAACATCTTTGCTCACATAATGCCTTCTTATAGCATTACTCTATGATGTGTAGGTTTCCTAATTCCATGGTCTTTTATACACTCTGTTGTGCATACTCTTACCACTTGTTTTGCTTTTTTAAGTCGTTTGTTACTTATGAGTAATAAACGATATCAACCCCCTAGTCATAAACCTAAAACGTTTTACAAGTCTTAGTCGTCCATGGACTTTATCTTCACCGTCTAGACTCTCATCAACTCCACTTATATGAAATAAAAAATTACATGATTCTTAGGTATTTTGACTACAAAATCCTTTGACATCTCTTATCATTACCATTTTCAGACATGGAAATAGTTACCAAAAATTCGTATGATTACTGGTATCCTAATTTGACTGATTGGTCCTTTTGACACTTCACTACTATTCTTGTCATATCTTTATTCTTATCGTTCAATCGATACACTTATTTGAAATCATGGTACATTTTCATGATACGGGGACAAACACTTTATGTGATCCTCATACTATAAATGTTTGGTTCACTTAGTCTATCGTCCGGTTTCAGTATTCCATTAGCAAAATTGAAATCACAACCTTTTCTTTGTTGATCTATATCCATTGCTTACTCCAATTGATTATTTTTGCTTCATCCTAAACTCATACATGGTTGTGTCAATAGACGTCTAAGGTTAAGACTTTACATCCAAAACTTGATAATGCTTTAGAATAATCACTAGCACAGTAGTGTAATATGCATGTAATTTCTACAAACTTTTACACTTCTGTTGTGCTACTTTGATTCACAATTCACTAAATGAGAACTCGTGAAGGGGATGCTGGTCTCAGGTCCGGTGGAGTCTTCAGAAGCGTGCCTGAAAGTCACAACACAACGGTGATGACGCCGGAAGGGGATTCCAGCGAACCACTCCTACGGTCAAGTCAGCAGGTATTTTTTAGCAAGAGAATGAATAAGAAGAGAAAGTAGTTAAGTGTTTTTGAGAGAAAAGAGTATTAAATCTCGTACCTACTTTTTTCTAGTCTTTTATACTATACATTTGTTTCTCTTTGTCCGGACCGACAAGTCTGATGTAATTCTCTTTGTTTGTGCAGAGATTGTTGGGCGCGTCAGAGTACCTTTTGTCAGGCTGTTGCCTAGTAATCAGAGAGGTTGTGTTCGGTAGAGCCGAGGTCTGTCTGTTCGGCCTTAAGTGTTATGATCGATCTGTACCGAGGTTGTTTTTATATTAGGTTTGTGTTTCTGATATGGGTCTCAAGCGTTTGTGCTAATTCGGTTATGGCTTGCTTCGCATTATGTCTCACTTCGGTTTGGATTCTGGTTTTGTCTTTCTCGGTTTCGTTATGTCTGTGATGGCTTGGTTATTGGTAACCTCGGGTTATAATGCCTCTTATTGAGGTCGGTCCATTTACTGTGTTATCACAAGTCCCCCCGGTATGCCGGATATTTAGATCCGGGTTTGGTTATGAGGTTATGTTTGGTTTTTGGGAGAGCTTTATTTTTTGTTTTGCTTGCAGTATACGTTTGCTCTACACGTGTCATCTTTTGGTAATTTGTAACTAACGTTTGTCTCCTACTAGCGCATTTATTGATGTGCCTTTTAAATTTTGGCTCATTTATTGAGGTGACTCTTCAGTTGGACCTGTTTGTTTTCTATATAAACCTTTGTTTTTCATTTTTTCGTTTCTTCCTTTTCTTTTTCTCTTTCTTTGCTCTTGCTTTAGTTCTTTTCCTTTTCATATTTCCTCAAGTTTTTCATCAAGATCATCAGTAAGTTCTTCGTTTTTTTGCTCTTTTGATCTTTATTTTGTTCTTGTTTTTCCTGCTTTCTTATTTTTCTTGTTTACACATATATCTAGGGTCCTGTTCTCTTAGATTCTCTGTTTCCCGCAAATTTTTAATTTATAGTAATAATAATGTCGAACGAAGAGGATTCTCAGAATTGGTCCGAATGAGTCATAGATAATAATGATGAGACTTCTGGTAGTAGTAATAGCGAATAAAACAAGGATACAGAGGATGATGTCATCGGTGTGGTATGTGAGAATAAACTGAATGATGTAGGTTGATCGAAGGCTACCTCATATGCTCGGCCTAGGAGGGTTAGACCTAGAAAATCTAAGACGTACGAAGTTAGGAGAATAATAATGGATACTACTTTTGCCGAGCTTACCCAGATGTATTTGGACTACCTAGATTCTAAACTTGGTATTCCTGCTGGGTATACATTAGAGCTGTCTCCTCCGGGCATAACCATAAATGCTAAGGTTGATCCAGAGTATGTTATCATGTGCGTAGAGCATTTTCATTCTGGGTTAGGATTCCTTTTCAAACAGATCTTATCTCCCTGCTTAGGTTTTATAACATGCCTTTGAGTTAGTTTCATCCTAATGGGATCAGGCATTGCTTTACTGTTCGAGCATTCTGTTTAAAAAATAAGATCCCCTTTTCTGTTAAGTTGTTTGCGAGTATGTATAGCATGACTTTTAATGGGGAGTACGATTTTTCTTATTTTAAAATTTTGAAGTCGGAACCTAGGCAGGTAGTTGACAAAGTTACTACCTCTTTGAAGAGGTTTAGGGTAGATTGGTTTCGACTTAGATATGCTACTACTTTTTCCGAGCCGCCTCTCGGCTGGTCGTGTGTTTCCCCGGAGCATACTTGTATTAGGAGGGATAAGGTCCAAAAGGAAGCACATAGTTGTCTCCAGGGCTTGTTGAAAGAGACTGGTCCTGTAAATATCAATGAAGTCCTTCCTCGCTTAAGACTTGTAAAGTTTAACCCCAAACGCCAAGGTTGTTCTTGGTCTTTTTTTTATTATGCTTTTTCAATTCTTTTACTGTTTGTGCTTTTGAGTTTATTACTAATTATTTTTTCTCTGTGCAGTTATGGATATGAATGTCTTTACCGCTGGCCGCCGAACTAAACCAAATAAAGGACCAATATCCCAGACAGTGAGTACCTCTCGGACGAAACCAACTGATGTTCCGAGGTACCTGTTGGCGGGACGGACAAATTATCTGCCTCGAAGGCTTTGTTGCCTGCTACCGAGAAGAAAAAAAAGCAAGGAAAAACAACGGGCAAAAAACCCTCCGATTTGGGTGGTCCTCAGTTATCTGCTGAGATAGATACCTTTGATGAGGATTTGTCTAGCAGAGAAAATCAACCCGAGCCTGTTGTGTTGGCACTAAATGCTGATTTGGCTGCTGTGAAGGATGGGGCAGGGGTGGCCCCTTTTCCGCCCGTGGCTGAGGTGTGACCGCTGCTGATTCTAGCGCTACTCTTCAGCGGGCGAGGAAAGGTAAGAATAAGCTTGGGGATTCTTCCGAAGCTGTTGATGCCGGTATGGAGCTGTCCTTGAATTCATATGTGGTTGCTCGGTATTTGAAGAGGAAAACCTCGGATGATTCGGTTGATAGTTATCCAACCGCTTTGTTTCTGGCTCAGCTCTTCTTTCTACCGAAGGATGTCGAGAGTTTGAAGATAACTCATCCTCGAGACTTTATTGACGGTGGTTGTTCTCTTTCCTTTCAAGCAAGGTTCTATATATGCGCATATATGCATACATATATATGCGCATATATGCATATATATATATACATATATTTACATATAGATACAAATATTTACATATAGATACATATATTTACATATATATATATATTTGTTATTTTCCTAAGGTTGTTTTCGACTTTTTTCATTTATTTCGTTTTGATAGTTGATCAACCATTTGCTTGGGGCTCGTTCGGTCCATGATGATCTTATGAATCAAGCTTTTTCTTATCGTGAGAAAGCTGAAGCTGCTGCTGCTTCTTTAGAATCGGAGCAACTGGCCCGAGCAAACGTGCAGTCTGTGCTGGACAATCATATCAAGGAGTACAATACTCAGATCGCTAAACTGAAGAAAGTGGTGAAGACGCTGAATGATGCTTGGCTTGAGCTTAAATGGAAGACCGAGCTGGATATTATAGAGCAGAGGGAGCATTACGATGCCCTTATTCCCAAGCAAAAGAGAGATTCTTTGGATGATTTGGAGAAGGCTGTTAAGGCGATTCGGTCCGAGGTTGCTGCTGAGTTCGGTCTGCTGACTGATTTGATGGAGGATGATTTAAAAGAGAGAGTGGGTCCTTTGTTGTTGCCCGATGCTGACCCTGAATGCTTTTATTTGGACGCGGCCAGTATGTACGAGGTGCTGAAACAGAAGAAAACTGCTATGGCCGATGGTGCTACCGTGCTTCAGGCCGAGTTGACCAAGGAGTTTGATCAGATAGATAAGAATAATGCCAAGTCTGTGATCGATCAAGGTTCTGATCCTTAGGCTTCTCATCTTTTTCCTGGTCAACTTGATGTGAGCCATTACGAAGAAGCCGGTCTGAGCGAGGGTGGTGGTTCTCGGTCAAGAAATGATTTGGTGATTCCCGACGAGGTCACCCGTGCTGTATTAGATTAGATTTTTTTTAAAACATTTGTTTGTGCTGAACTCGTATTTTGTAAAAATAGTTGTGGGTTTTGTCGAGTAACATATCGGTTTTGGTGCTTATTTTTCCAAGTAATATATCGGTTTTGGTGTTTATTTAATTTTCCTGCCTTGTATGTGTAATTGTTTTGTTAAGCGATTGCTTTGATTCGTTTATAAGCTATGGCTGAAATCGGTAAAGCGATTGCTTTGATTCGTTTTTCAAGCTATGGCTTAAATCAAATAAAGCGATTGCTTTGATTGGTTTTTTAAACTATGGCTTAAATCGCTTAAAGCGATTGATTTGATTTGTTTTTTATGCTATGGCTTAAATCATTTAAAGCGATTGCTTTGATTCGTTTTTTAAGCTATGGCTGAAATCGGTTAAAGCGATTGCTTTGGTTCTATGCTATGACACATTTTTTCTTTATTTTCTTATTCTTTTATTGATAGGGGAAAAACTTGCATTCTTGCCTACAACTGACTTTGACTTGAATGCAAGTGAAAAAACCCCCGAGAGAATCGATAACTGGAGTTTCTCACTGATAGAACCGTCTAAGAACCCTGGCATTCCAGGTTCTTGGTAAATCTCGGCCTGACATGTAAGTTAAATAATAAGCTCCTCCTTTTCTTACTTTCTTTACTTGGTATGGCCCTTTCCAATTTTCTCCGAGCTTAGATACTCAAGCATTTCCTCTTGCTATGTCCGCTCTTCGTAGGACTAGGTCGCCTACTTCGACAATTAGGGGTTTGACCCTCTTGTTGTGGTACGTGGCCATTCTTTGTTTGTATGCCTCGATATGCATCAATGCCTGTTCTCTTCGTTCTTCTAGTAGGTCGAGACACAGCTTAGTGTTTTCCTCATTTTGTTGCTCGTCGAAGTATTGTACTCGGATGGTGGGCATTCCTATCTCGACTGGCACAATTGCTTCAGACCCATAGGTTAGGCTGTAAGGAGTTCTTCCTGTGCCGGCTTTGGGGGTGGTCCTGTATGACCATAGAACGGTGTGCAGCTCGTCTGCCCATCGGCCCTTTGCTTCATCTAGTCGTTTCTTTAGCCCATTCACGATGGTAAACTGTTGGTGAACTCGGTCATCCCGTTGGTTTGTGGGTGGGTGACCGATGTGAACCTTAAATCTATTCCATTTTCCGCACAGTATTCTCTAAAGACTTTGTTGTCAAATTTCTTGCCGTTGTCGGTAATGATGATCATTGGTAAACCGAAGCGACAGATAATCTCTTTTCGTTTAAAGTTTCGTACTCGAGCCTCTGTTATTGTTGAGATAGCTTCGGCTTCGACCCATTTGGAGAAATGATTGACTGCGACTATTAAGAATTTTCTTTGGCCACTTACTGTTGGAAATGGTCCGACAATGTCGATTCCCCATGTACTGAACGGCCAGGGACTGATTATGGGACTTTGCTCGGTTGTTGGTTTGTGGTGTAAATTTTGGTGGTACTGACACTTCTCGCATTTTTGTACTAAATCTGCTGCGTCTTGTGCCAAGGTCGGCCAGTACTACCCTTGTAGTACTACTTTTTGGCAGAGTGCTAGGCGAGGGACGTGGCCTCCGCACAGGCCTTCATGCATTTCAGCTAAGACATATTTTTTTTTTCTATTGTAAGACATCTGGACCAAGGGTGGGAAAATGATTTCCGGTATATGATCTCATCTCGGTACGAGAAGTGCGGTGCTCGGCGTTTGACCTTCCTCGATTTACTTTTATCTACTGGTAGGCTTCCGTTTTCTATGTATGTTATGATGTGCTCCATCCATTGGTGTAATGGATTAATTAGTAAAGTCACCTCGGGATTCTGGATGCTGCTGAAGTTTTGAACTGATGATGGCATGCCCGGTATTGTTTCTTTGGCTGCTCCGGCTTTAGCTAATATGTCTGCTTCTTTGTTTTCCTCTCTAGGAATTTGCTCTAATTCCCATTTCCTGCCATCTTCGGCAATTTTGGCTAGTAGCTCCTTAACTCGGTCTACATATTTTCTCATATCGAGATCTTTTATTTCGAATAGACCTAGCACCTGGTTGACCACTAGCTGTGAGTCACCTTGAATTTTAAGTCGTTCTGCCTTGACCACTGTTGCCATTCGCAACCCCGCTATCAGAGCTTCGTATTCGGCCGAGTTGTTTGTGGCTGAGATGTTTAAGTTGACCAAGTGTTGCATTTTTATAGAGTGTGGTCCTTTCAGTACCATGCCTGCCCATGAGCGTATCATGTTCGACACTCCATCTACTTGTGATACCCATCTGACCATGCTCTCATCCACTTCTAATGGTTGGTTGGTTGTTGTTGTTTCAGCGACGAAGTCTGCTAGGATTTGTGCTTTTATGGAAGACCGCAGCTCATATTTTATGTCATATGATCCTAACATGATGGACCAATTGATTAATCTTCCCGACGTTTCTGGTCTTCCCAGGGCTTTCTTTAGCGACTGGTTTGTTCGGACTATCACCGAGTGGGCTTGAAAATATCTCTTTAGCTTTTCCACCGTCAACACAAGTGTGAATGCGAATTTCTCAATTTCGCTATATCTGGGATCGGGGCCTTTCAATACTTTGCTCGTATAGTATACCGGTTTCTGCTCTCCTCCTTCTTCTTTGACAAGCAATGATGCTACTATTTCGTTGGTGGTACTCAGGTATAAGTATAAGATTTCTCCTGCCTCGGGCCTGCAGAGCAGTGGTGGTGAGCTCAGAAATTTTTTAAGCTCCTCGAAAGATTGTTGGCATTCTTCATTCCATTCGAAGTTTTTTACGTTTCTTAGTGTTTTAAGGAATGGGAGACATCTCTTTGCTGAGTTTGACACAAATCGTCTGAGGGGTGTGATCCTTCCATTAAGTTTTTGAACTTCTTTGGCTGTCATTGGTGCTCTCATGTCTATGATTGCTTTTGTTTTTTCAGGATTCACTTCAATGCCTTTTTGGGAGATGAGGTATCCGAGGAACTTTCCTGCCGGAACTCCAAAAGCGCATTTATCCAGGTTTAACTTGAGCTTGTATTTTTTGAGCTTTTCAAATACTCTGTTTTTTGATCTTTTGTGCTTTCAGGAGCGAGATGTGTTCCGTATGTCGTGGAACTTTGTGGATGCGCGTATCTGGTACGATGCTTTGCCTGCTGCTGTTCGTTCTCGGGTAGATGCTATGGGTTTTGGCCGTCTTGCTAGCGGTCTGTTTACTGCGACGAGGATCTGTGACAGTGTTTCTCTGCGTGTGCTGATGGAGCGGTGGATGGATACTACCTACACTTTTCATTTGCCGGTTGGGGAGCTGACAGTGACTCCTTTGGACTTTTCGCTGATTAATGGGATCTCATTTGGAGGCACGCCTGTGCCTTTTGATGGTGGTTTGGGATTCTATCCTCAGAGGGATGCGTACATCTTTGAGATGCTGGGTTTTGTTCCGGAGATGAAGGGTCGTAGTCTTCGACATCCTGAGCTTTATGACCGTTACAAGGAGAGGTTTCCTCGGACTAGCGACGAGGTTGATCTGATTGCCTCGGCTTTCATCTGTTATCTGCTGGGGTCTACTTTGTTCTGGAGTTCAGGTGCGACTCTGCCACTTTGCGTGTTGCCATCCTTAGAGGACTTGGACATGGTTAGTTCGTATGACTGGGGATCTGCTGCCTTGGCCTATCTTTACACCAGCATGGACCGAGTGGGCTGTGGGGGATCCCATCTTTCTGGGATGTGGCCTGTTATACACGTGAGTTGTTTTATTGCTTTTAACTACATTGTGCTTTTGATTTCGTTATCTCAGCTGGTCTTATTCTATGTTTCAGATCTGGGCCATCCATATGGGCCTTCTGACTGGCTTTGGTGTTCTTCCGGGTTTAGGATACCCTATGCTGAGATTCTGGGACTTCTCTCGTACTTTGACGCAGAGTCAAGGAGTTGGGTGCAGAGGATAGCTGAACGAGTTGGCTGGACTGAAGTGAGTACCGAACTCTATTTTTGAACTACTCTGGGTATCTTTCGCAGTGTCTAACAGCCGTTCTACTGATTGCAGGTGGATGCTTCTTAGAACAATCCTCCTGAAGTTCGTCGGCCTCGGTGGGTACAGGGTGCCGTAGCGAGATCGGGTCTGCGTTATCTGATGCATGGCCCGAGTTGTAGGTCCTGGTTTTTGGGGGAGCGCGTTCTCCATTGATGTGGTGGCCCACGGGTCCGTGTGGTTCCGGTTGGACCTCCTTCGTCGATGCTGCGTTGCAGGGACGCGGTATCGCCTGTGCTGCGACTGGATCTGAGAGGTTACCCTGCTACTGGTCTAGTGTCTGTTCCTTAACTGAGCTATCTGGATGACTTCGCGAGGCATCGTCTTCTGGGGAGGCTCCCGTTGGACGGAGTACCCGTTGTACAGGTTCAGCAAGCGGCTGCAGGGCCACAGGTATGTGTCATTCTTCTGGTTTTTTCTCTTTCTGGGTTTTTTCTGTCTTCTTGAGTTCGCTCTTCGGTATTCTCTCAGGGAGGTTCTAGACGTGGGTCTCATTCTATTCGTGCTAGGGTAGACGACCCAGGGTTTCCTAGTCGGGTCCCGTCTGGTAGGCGGGCTGGTGCTGGTGACATAGTCTCTGGTTCTTTAAGTCAAATGACGGAGAGATCTGCACGTTACGGTGGCGTGCCTGGGTCCGTCCCAGACTCTTTTCCTCTGTGCTATATGAAGCATTCTTTTGCGCCTGCTGACTGTACCCATGTGAGTATTTCCCATTTTTGTTCTTTTATTCTGAGGGCCTGTTTTCCCTATTAGACTGAGCGTCTTCTGCTGGTTTTTAGGTTCCGGTGTCTGACGTGGTTCAGTTGGCCGATGCTGCTTACTACTGGCGTGATCGCTTGTGCACTATTTCTACACAAATGAGGGTAAAAACAAATATGCAATATTTCTATCCTATATGTATGTATACAATCCTATAGCTCTGGGTGCTCTCTGGCTTCTTCTATAGTTGCGCATTGACGATCTGGAGGAGCAGGTGCGTCTGATAAGGCTGGGTCCGGCTGATAGTGACATCCCTCCTGGGTTCCCTGCCGGTGGAGGTGGACTTCATGCTGGTGGATGTGGTCGTGGAGCCCGTGATAGACGAGGATCTGATATCTGGGGAGGTCGTGAAGACTTCGCTTCGTCTTCTGGTAGCGAGCGGTTTGGGCGCTATTCTGGTGATTCGCCTTTTGGGAGTCATTACGGAGACTCTTAGACCTTAGAGCAGGATTTGGACTCTGATAGTTAGGCTTGTATTTCATGTTTGTCACGTTTTGAACGTTTGCTTCTATTGATGACTGTGTAGGTTGTCGCAATATTTTGTACATTCAGCGTTCGGGTAGCTTTGTTTTGTTTGCCTTGTCTGTATTAGCCTTTTCTGGCCTCTCCGTTTCTGCTTCTGGCCTCTGGCTGGTGGAGACCTGATGCCCCCGGGTTCTACTGCTGATGGAGACCTGATGCCCCCGGTTCTCTGGCTGGTGGAGACCTCATGTCCCCGGTTCTCTGGCTGGTGGAGACCTCATGCCCCTAGTTCTCTGGCTGGTAGAGACCTGATGCCCCTGGTCCTTCTGCTGGTGGAGACCTGATGCCCTCATGTCTCTAGCTGGTGGAGACCTGATGCCCCTGGTTCTCTGGCAAATGGGTCTAGCGCATGTGGCTTCCGGTTGTGGCGAGGCTAGCGCCCGTGGTTTCTGGATGATGGGGACCTTAAATCTCCAAAATCTCCAGATGAGGAATTCTTCTGTTCCTTTTGTGTAGTTGGGGAAGTATTCTGCTTCTTTATTGAGAACTTTGATGCCCCCTGCATCAGATTTTCATCTCTGGATAACGGAGGCATGTCGCCTGTTCTGTACTTTATTTGGAGGTAAAGGCTTGTCGTTCGTTGATCTTTGCGGTTCTGGAGTTTTCTTTTGAGGGTACCAGCCTCGAGGTTGTCATTTCTGGAGCTTATTCCGGCAGGTAGCGATCTGGCGGTTGTTGTTTCTTGCGTTTCTGGAGCCGAATTTGCAAAAATTGGCCCTATTTTATGCTTTCTTTTGTTGCTGGAGTCTGATTTTGCGAAAATTGGCCCTATTTTCTGTTGTCTTATAGAGTGGGTTCTGATGCCTGCGTCGTATTTTGTGTTGCCCCCTCATCGAAGCATTCAATTTTCTCTTCCAAGGAAACTGGATGTTTTGATGAATGATCTGTTCTGGAAGAATATGTTTGTTTCTATGATAGTTAATGCGCATTTCAACATTTTTCTTGGCGCTGCTGCAAATGCATGAGGAAATTTTAAATTTTTTGAAAAGTTTTTTATTGAAATTTTTTGTTCCATTGTCTCAAAGATTTATGTCGTGGGGGATTCATGATCCTCTGTCTTTTCTTTCTAGGAACACGTGCTAGAAAATGATTTCGATATGCATACATTACAAAAGATCTATTAAACCGGTTCATTCAATAGTCGGTACAATTGAGATATTTCCTGTTTCGAGCGGTTTACCCCTGTTATCAATCGGTCCTTGCGGATTTTCGGGATTGGCTATTTTTTATATGAGTGTTCTACTCGATCGTAGCCGATGATCTGGGGAGGACTTCTAGTGAGTGTTGCGGTTCACTACTTAGACCGTCCCGCTCCAAGATAGGATGCTGGGCGGCGGCAGCAAGGCAGTGAATTTTTCTCTTTTTCTTTGATGTTTTGTTCTATCCGGGCTAGACGATTCGTTGTAGCGTGTGCCTCCCCTTCGTAGAACTTTTTATGGCCAAGTCGTTTTTTAGCCAATGGACTGGTACCCACTGGCAGGCCTCTGTCCTTTTTGAGACAGTTCGATCAACTTATATTTTCTCAGGGGTATTGTTCTATTAAAACATGATTATTTCCGGAAGTGTTCATTTCCTTGTACCGGTTATTTAATGGACTGGTGAAATGGCTCTATTTCATCGTATGTATCCATATTGAAACAATTGAAAATAGCATGCCCATCAGGTGAGACATCATATGAATGAGCAAATCTGGTGTCATCATTGACTCTGGAATATAAAGAAATCGAATTAAAAATAAAGCAGATTGTTCAAAATATCCGGATGCGAAAATAGAAACTACAGCTCAACTAAGCTACTAGATAATTGGATAGTTTAGGAGAACAGATCTCCAAATGCTCCGAACTTGGGTGGAGCTACCAGTTCAGGCTCACTGGTGGTGTCATGGATGCTGAGGTCTATTGATCCTATAGAAACCAGAGTTTTCTTGCTTCAAATATTTATATTCTTCTCTCCCGACCTGTGCATTGGTCAATTCTCTGGCCCTTTTGCCTCCGAGTAAGCTTGTCGTGTCGTTTTAGTGTAGAGATACCCATACTTTGTAATACTCGTTTGCAATGTCGTTGCGGTTAGTCATCAAATTCCTTTCTATACGCCGTTCTGGCCAGCAAACTATAAGCTTTTTCAGAAATTCTTGGCACAGTGATATTCCGGAAAAGGGGGACGGATATTCCACGATTTCTTGCTTCATCCCATACTGCCGACATAGGAGGGCTGGTTCATAGCACGATACTGCGCGTAATCCTGGTAGAGGGACACATCATGTATAAACTTCTATGACTACGTGGCTGATTTTCCACCAAGGGAACCTCCAGCAGATATCAGCTTCCGTGATTGTTTCGAAATAGGTATTCCAGTTGTTTAGTTTGCGTACGACTACTCGACATCTTGTTAAATTCTTCGGCGTATAGAGCATTGGATTGGCAGGTGGCACTATCATTTGTAGCCTTTCTTGCAGCCAGATTTGCAAGAGAAGAAGACTCCCTGAGAGTCTCTTAGTAGCTTGGAAATTTTCCAAGCCAGCTAGTGTCTCACCTAATATCACTGGGAGAGGGGTAGCCCCTTTTTCTACTTGTTCCATTATGTGTACGATTCTGATGTCGGATGTCCCTTGACTGAACAAAGTAAGTACTGTGCGTAAAGGCAAAATCCAGTTGTCCTAACCCAACAGTTACTGGTTCTGTCCATCTCTTCAGCCATAGCTATGATTGAAGGGAGGTGAATATGGTCCCTTTCTCTTAACGTCGCTAGCTTACCAGGCGGGAGTGAGAACCAAGGTGTGAGTCCTCTCACTGCTGGGTAGCCTGTGGTGGGTAAGGCGAAGTCTCGGGTAACGTCCCCATCTCCCCCGAGGATTGCCTCAAATTCCTCGGGAAGTGGGCAGATCTCAACATTGTGGAACCTAAACACATGAGTTTTTGGGTCCAGAAATTAGCTGCGGCATGGAGGAGTTCTTGATCTACTCTGAGGTGAAACATGATTCGGAGATTCTCCAGGTGGATTTTGCTCAGTCTTGCCCATTCAGCTGCAGATACGCTTTTTAGGAGTGGTAGCATGTGTCTTCGCCCTTCTTCTACCTCTATGTCTCCGTTCGTCTTTCTGCCTCATGTTTTCCTTCGCTTAGGACATCGGTGAGCCATTTGTGTTTATCAGGGTCTTGTTTCCTGATTGCCTCCTCAGATCGGGCAAGTGCCACTTGACGTCTTTGTCGAGCTTCAGTGACGAAATTTGGTTCGTTTATTTGACTATTTCCGGGACGACTCTAGGGGTTCATACAGGCCATGATCCATTGCTTCATTTCATATGTCTGCTTTTTGACTGAGTCCATAACCTCCTTCCTTAGCTGGTTTAAATTGGCTTCACTCGGTCCTGCCATATTGACTGCGTAAATTGAACTTTTCTGACTGTCGTTGCCAGAGAGCAGTAGGGCGAGTAATTCTAGTGGCTGCATCCACAAGGGGTTAGTATGTGATTTCTATGATGCTGGATGCATGAGATGCATGCTATGCAGATGCGTGAGATGCAGGGTTAGTTTTGAACACATAGCACGTAGCAAGTTTGGCACATAGAACAGTTTGATATCACAAAGACACGTTATTCCTTCCAACCTTATTTCTCCCACACACGTGTTCTGGGCGAGGTTTATTCCTAGATATTTTGGTCTGGACCCTCGCATCGCAATGCAAGAGTCGGCGTTCCTGCAAAAAGCTCTCTTCTAGCAATTCTAAAGCAGGTAGACAACAATTCTCGATGCAATGACTCTAAATCCCTTTCTGGAAGGATTTTGAAAACATGTAGGGTGGACGTGGAAGTCCGTTTTGAAATCTGGAATTTGATTTAGCCTGGTGGATGTATCTAGCAAAAAGATTTTTCACTAGACTGGTTATTGGAGGTTTGATTAAGCGAAGGTGTATCACTTAATCAGATTTTTTTATTTTAGGTCTGGCCTAACTGGAAGTTTTGGAAATCTGGTTTTGAAACTTGAAATTTGTTAGGCCGGACCTAAGACTAAGATTGAAGTGATAGTTTTTGAAATATTGGATTTAGAATCATTATATTGACAACATGCCTCAAATACAAATATTATGTTGGGTATTTTCCTAGAGGGTAGTTTCTAAGCTTGAATGCATGTGGGGTGAGTCATTGGGCTTTGGTAGTAACCGGTTTAAGGTTCCCAAAGACAGATATACATTTGATAGGTCTCCTCAATCACGAGTACAAACGACCGAGGTGCTGGGCTGTGAGTGATACTACTCCGCATAAGACGTTCTGAGCAATGGAATGCAGAGCCAGAGCGTGAGAGCGGCTATGAGTATCGGGGCTGGATAGGGATTCCTAGAGAGTAGGTGAGAAGAAAAATTTCTTTGCGAATATGTCTGGAAAATAAAGCCGGTGATTGATAAGGCGCAAACCATGCGGTTTAGGTCCATGGAAACCGTTTTTGAAACCAATTATGAAAATGTTTTTATGTTTATGTTTTAAAAACAGTTGATTTAATCCCCAGTGGAGTCGCCACTATGAGCGGAGCGGGGTTGGGGGGCCGCTCGCCCAAGGCTTATGGCTAACTTCTCGATCTGGAAATGGTTTGGAAAATAGAGCTGCCACCTAGTTCAACTACGAAATTCCTTTTAACCGACTAGATAGCCTTACTCGCCTCCGGTAAGACTATCGTGCATCGGACCAAAGACTAGGGTTCGTGGACCTCCCCGAGACTCTTGTGCTTGGCTTATCTGTTACCGGCTTTATTTTCTGGACATATTCGTATTATATCTCATCTCAACAGTATATGCAGTTCACATGATATGAAAGTTATAAATAAACAAATATGAAAGCTGTAAACATGTTTGACGCGCATATGACTCGATCTGGACTAGCATTTGAGGCAAGTAGCAGGTACTCCTAAGCATACATCTAATTTTAGAGGTTTCTAGCAAATAGTATAAGTCTGGCTGATCTGGATATTTTACATGCACAAAGCCTAAAACCGGATGTATAAATGTGATTGATTGATTTTATTAGGTGAATCTTGAAAAACCTATACAACTGTTACTACGTTTTCGTATTAGTCCTACGATGTCTAAGTGATGGGCTGGATTTACATTAATGGGCAAATTTTAGGTGATTAGTCCATTAACCCGTTATTATTTGATTTGGAATGCTTTTGGAAAGCAATAAACAATGCTAGCATGCTCAGGGGCAGTTGGATATACATACAAGGTTAGAGATACTTTTAAACCTCGTTGACTTTGAGTGTCTAGCACTCGCGCGGGTTTTTACCATCGGTCTGGTCAGAATGGGCTCTTGGTCAGATCACGAGAGTTGTGTGTCTCGTCGATCCGGTTCTACTGGTTTAATCCGGAGTCGATTCCGAGTTTGGGTTAGCCCAAAATCGGCTCTGAAAGTTACTGGTTTGCTAGACCTCGGGCTCGTGGGGCCCGGTTTATACACTATGTTACATATTTGGACTTCTAAATCTGTTTTACATAGGGTCTGGCCCGTTACATTACAGAATACGATTCTATACTAAATTATCTACGTATAGGTTCAAATTGGGCCTGATTTGGAGTCCGGATGGGCCCAGAAACACGTTTTGAAGTTCGGATTGCGTCTGGAAGGATCTGGGAGCGGAATCTGGAGGGTCTGGGAAAGGAGGACCATAACGCCAACTTGGAGTGCCGGCGCCGGAAGTTTAAGGTGGCGGCCGCCGGTTTGTTCTGGCGGCGTCGCCGGTTGCAGCGGCGGCGGCGACGGTTCGTCGACAACAGTTCTGGGATTTTTGTTTTGCTTCGTTCTCACTCGTTTCAACTCTGTTTTTCGTATAATCGAAAAAAGCATAAAGTCGAATAAGGAATCCAAAAAACATATAATCGAAGTGTTTTAAGCTCATCTAGACAAATTTATTTTTCTGGGCAGCAAGTACGTTTTTCAAGTTTTCATAGCAAAAGAAGCTAAAATATACCTAGAAACATGCATTCTAAGGTGTCTAATTGATTGTTTTATGATTGTGAACATTAAAAACAGCTAAGTGTAGTGATTAACATGTTTTTTCATCAAATTTTATGGTGATTAGGAAAACATCGAATCAGTTGATTATAGCAATTTTAATGGAAAACAAACAATAAAGAATCCTTAACATGCAGCCTAAGCACAATTATAACAATTATGGCAATCATATATGTAAATTCATGGTAAAATCAAAAGAACAATATTGAGGGCCCCCAGAAATACCGTTCTGAGTCCTTGGCTCGTTTGCTGGCGAAGTGGATGCGGAATCCAGCTTCGAATCTGTGCAGGACTTGCGTTCTTAGAGAATCAAAGCGTTCTTAGTGTTTAAGGACTGGAATTTAGTGTGTGTGTGTGATGCCAAATTTTCTGGTCTATATTTAGGGTTTGTGTGCCACTTTTAGCCAGGCTGGCTTAAGGCTGTATTTCTAGTGATTAGGGATGATCTAGGGCTTCCTAGAATCTTCTAGAACATTCTAGGATATTCTAGGGTGAAAGTGTATGAAGTGATAAGTTTTTAGGTGTTATGATTAGCCTTAAACTCTATCTTTTTAATTAAATTCGGATTTAAAATTGGTGGCTAAGTAAAAGATTGCTAAAAGTCCGTTTTGGTGCCCGAAAGTGTTAAAAAAAGGTTTCTCGGGCCCTATAGACTTGGTTAAGGTCAATCTCAGTCCGTCAAACTTGTAAATTGGCCCATAAACTTCTATGATATGACAATTAGTCCAACTTCTAGACTTAGATTACAATTACTTTGGATTTTAATGGGCTATTCACGCCTAAATGCGTTTTAGATTCCAGCAAGCAAATCGAAAGTTCGTCACCCGGACAGATTTCTCTGGAAATCATCATTGGACGCTTCAGTTCCTTATCATTTTTTACCTATCCGAAAAATAGGTGTCTACAGCAAGAAATTATAATATCCTAGTTGAGTAACTAGAAGGTTTTCCCCGTAGTATAAACCAGAATACTCCCCAGAGGATCTAATAAAAATTGCACTACCGAAAAATTCCACCAGAAACTTTCCCAAGAGGATATGCCAAAACAAATGCCTAGTGGACATATCATAAAATTTTTCCAGAAGATTAGGCTAAGACATTTCCTTAACAAAGTAGGAGACCCAAGAAGTGGAACCATATTCAAGAGGCTACCGAAAGAAAGGCATCGCTACTCCATCAAGAACTTGCGGGATGTAACCAGAACAACATATCACCGGCCCATCCCTACATGCACAACTCCGAACGGAGGAGGTGATTATCAAACAAACGTCCAACGGTAGAAAAACACCAAAATACGATAGAAAGACACTGAAGTATTGGTAGGAAAACACCAAAACACCTAGAGCATAACATGGTCAAACTCTACATGCAAGACTCCATAGAAACCCGGAATCAATAAAGATTCCCAAAGGACTTAACAGAAGGAAAAATTCCCAAAAGAACAGAAAGGAATATGTCTATAGAGGATCATAATAGAAGGAAAGACATCCCTAGAGGGTCAGAATAGCAAAATTTCCCCAAAGGACAGAACAAACCAGGATAACCGCCCAGAGGATAATAAATAGAACGCAACCTCCCTAAAGGATCAGTTTAGAAGCACAGTCACCCTAGAGGTTCAATTTAGAAGAAAAGTCGCCCCAGGATAGCTACCCTAGAGGATCAGATAAGAAATAGCCCTCAGTGGGCCAATTATAGGAATACCCTAGAGGACTGAATAGAAAGAACAGTTACCGTAGAGGAAAGAATACAGAGCACAGTTGCCCTAGAGGATCAGATTAGAAACATAGCCGTCCAGAGGATCGAATCAGAAATACAACTGCCTTAGAGGAGATATTACAATATAAAACTTAAAGAATTACCTAGAGACGAGATTAAAAGGCCAACGATAAAGAGAGACATCACCACGCCATCTAGTACTTGTAGAATGCGACACCCAGAATGGGGTAACAGCGGTCTAAGCCTATGTCACGGCCTAATATCATGAGCCACGACTAGCGCTAGGGAACGGGAGTGGTTGCTCTGGAACCCGTAGCAAGCCTAAATTCCACTAAGAAATTTTCACAAAAAAAACATTAAACATAAAACGTTTTCAAAAACATCTTTAAATAACACAATCGTATATATCTAATTCACTTTCTGAAAATCATTTCAAAAAAACTTAGAAACCAAGGTTTTACAAAGCGATACCACAAATCCAGCACTACCCTATTTTTGAATCATACAAACTTCCACGAAGTTCGATCGATCTTACTTTCGACAGACAAAGAAAGTATAGATTAAAAGACTAAGGCATAACCTTAATAAACTCTTTCCATAAATTTTCAAAAAATCGGAAGTATAACGTTTGAAAACTATGTTGCTGGCACCTTTTTTAAAACACAAGCCACCCCTGTGCAAAATACCATATAATCATACAAAAATTACTGGATAAACCATTTTTCCCAAAATACATCTTTATACCATAGCACATGAAAAGCATAAAATGTTTATTACCGACTGGGTCTACTACCATTACTTTTGCAGTTCTAAGAAGGAATAGAAACTTTCCATAATTGAGACTTTCGGAACAATAGATGGACCCTCGGCCACATCTTTATATATTAAGCCTGAATGAAAACACTATTGGGGGGTCAGACAACGCTGAGTAAGTTTACACGTTACTAATGGCCTTATATAAAATAACATCACATTTGAAATAAACAAAACAGATATATGAAGATAATATATATCAAGTAATAGATCTGATCGAAACCTTAAATTTAATCATAACCCGAACTAGATACATCACTAATGACAATGAGCAAACAAGATTTCTCAAATGCTTTTGGTAAGGTCCCGAGATAATTCGACCGTGTTTAACCTATAAAGAGTGGTCCATTCCCTGGATAGTTTGACCGAGATAAACTAGTACCATTTCTTAAATCTAAACGATGAAGCGAGATGAGTACCGGAATAGTTCAACCAAGTTAACTCTAGATATAAGTCCCGAGATAATTCCACCGAGTTCAACCTCGTATCTAATTAGATGAGAAGAGTACTCTACAAAGCTAACGAGACTAATTCGACGACTTACCCGGACATTGGTGATCACACAGTCTATGGACGCCTAACAGGTAGCTCGTTCCCCCGAATCGCATACTAGTTTTGCGTAATCTTAATAATCGATAAATTATAATTATTTCAATAAAATCAAATCATTGTAGATAATTCATACGACATGAGATGCATTTATAATAGTACTTATAATATAGCAAAATAGAAATTAATAATAATGCGCAAAACTAAATTGTAAACTCGCAGTGAACACTTTCCAAAACAATACAAAATACATTACGCCGCTTAGTTGTTTGAATGCCCCGCATCCTCGATCAATTCACTTGTCGGATCTATAACAGAAATTTAATGTTATAATATATTAATCGATATATTAATTATAATCACGACCTTATAATCTATATTCAAGAATTCGAACTTGAATTCAAACTATTCCTTTTATTTTTATACTTTTCTTCTTACGCTATACTTAAACATCCAATATTTCTTTATACTTTATTTAAAATTATATCTCTTGAATAATATCGTAGATATACTATTTATGTTTTTATTACTTGAACTAATAACAATTATCCTCTTTATATTACATTTACCCTCATTTTAAACTATTATTAAACTTGATTTTTAACACATTTTCAAAATATTATTAACATACTTTTCAATCACATTTTTTAAATTATGAAAATTACGTTTTAGACTCATACATGCACACATCGGCCTAGTGTTGTTGTGACCCTACACGGCTGCCGGAGCATCCCGGAAGCCTTCCTGCAATGTGCAGCCCTGCACATCGCAGCTACTGTAACTCTGCTGCAGCTTTGATGCAATAGTGTTGCAGCCTTGATGAAACTATTGCTACTGCAGACCTGCTGTAGTGGTCGCGGTAGCCACCTACACGCTGCCGTTCACTGCTTCGCACCCATCAAAACGAGTACAAGTTTTCTCCATTTCGACATTCAGACACTCCGCAAACCGTCCTAAAAAATGACTCAACACAATTTAAAAACCACTTAAAACTCAACAAATTTTTTCTATTCACTTATCCAAATTTAAATAACCATTTTAATTAAATTTAAGACTCATGTTACTTGTGTAATTATTAGTAAATTTCCAATTCATATATTGAAAATGTCAACTTTTCTTTAAATTTTTCACTTTTTAACTTGTTTCCACAACATTTTTAACACTTTAAAATTTTCCAATTCGAGCTCGAACACGCACACACTGGCCTAGCATCGGTTTGCGTATACGTATACCAAGATGTGTATAAGCACAGGTGCTGCTGTTGATTATGCACAGCACCAGACTGTGCACAAATGCACAGTTCTGCTGTGCACTTTGCACAGCAACAGGCAGTGCACGATGCACAGTTTTGCTAAGGATAAAGGATTTATCGGTGTGTATCATGTTGAATCGTCAAAATAATAAGGATAAAGGATTTATCGGGGAAATTAAATAAATAAGGACCCGAGAAGGTCGACATTGAAATTCAAATAAGAGAATTTGAATATTAAAAAAATCCATTAAAGAAATGGAATTGCACTAAAGAAGAATATATGGAAAAATGGAAAAAGAAGTACATTTAAGTCCTGAAATTGGAAAATAGTACTTTAAATTCGTGAAAAATATTATTTAAATAAATTAATGACGGGAATTAGTATTCAAGAAAATAATATCGATTATCTAGGTATCGATATTTATTAAAATGAAATTTGGACGGAAAAGTAAAGGAAATAAGCGTTTTAGCTCAAATTATAAACTGAACGTTTTTGGCCGAAATTTATTAAAATAAATTGTCGGAAAATGAAATAATAAGACATTGGAATAATTATATTTAATTGGATATAATTAATATTTAAATTTATCGAGACGAAGTTATTAAGCGATCATAGGACAAAAGCGAATGAAAAAGAAGTTAGTAATCAAAGCGGACTGAGTCGGTTTCTTGAAGGACCAACCAAGACATTAGCCAATAATATATATACCCTTTTTAATTGATTTAAACTCAGAAATCAAACATAACTCGCAGCTGAAGCAAAAAAATCGTACTTCATCTTCCTCCTTAGGTTCAACATGAAAAATATCTTCTCAAGGCCATATCTCATTCTTTTCTCAACTGAATAAAGCAATTCTTACGGCCACAGAAAGAGGGGAAATACCTGAACTGATCCAGCCGAGAAAATCAAGGTAAAGAGCTCAGTTTGTTTTTATGGTTTCGGAGCTTATATTTCGGGTTTGATAAGAATGATGGTGATGATGATTTTAAATGTTGACATTGATGTTATTGTTAAGGAATAGTTAAGTAGACCTGAGAATTGTGATGATTTGAGTGAGACGTGATAGTTGCTTGCTATGGGTTTGTATATGTGTGATTAGTTAGGTTTTGGTGTGAGCATGGTTGTTCGGAGGCGAAAGGATCACGCTGCCAACGTGCTCAGCGTAGCACGGTGAAGCCGAACTAAAACAGCCCTGGTGCTTGGGTCGTTCCTCCCCTTGGACGAACAGAGGAGGGCAGTAGCTAATGGATAGGGGATGATCCCTTTCCCCGAAGCTCGATTGTGTTTGGTTAGCGTTTTAAAAAAACGCTACGTAAGTTAGAAATCGGTTTTTGACGAAAAATGGATTTGAAATAGATTGTATGTTAAGGACATGATTGAATGAAATGGATGGAATTGGAAGAGTATATGGGCTGTTTTGAACATTAAAATGCAAAGGAATATTAGTTACGAGTTAAGTGTTTTGTGTTTAAAACATAAAGCACCATATCAACTTTAAAAAGTACAATTATTGAATTTGGAAGTTTAAGTCGATATTGGAAAGTGATCAAGTAAAAGGGATGTGTCGGGATTGAAATAAGTCGACCTAAGTTAGTAAAATAAGATTATAATATCGGTTTTACTTTTATGAATTATACGTATTTGAATTGTGTTTTGTGATAGAGGTATCGACGAACTTCAAGATTGAGGTATCGACTTAGCGGGACTCGGCCGACGTAAAATTATCGAGAATTATTTGAAGCACTATATGAGTAATACTAAATTCATCGCATAAGTTTACACTTTGATTGTACAGCGTTTGATTGATTTGTTTTGTATCGTATTTTATATGAATGGATTGAATTGGATTGTATAGTATTGGTTTGGATTGAATTATTTTGTATATGACTTGTATTGTTTTGTATATGATCTCGATGATTATTTGCAAGTGTGAATTTGTATATGATCTGAATTAATTGTGTGATAACAGATTCGTGTCAGTTTAAGACGGTAGAAATAGAAATAGATCGAAATAGACTAACTTATATCGCGATAGGCACGAGGTTGAACTCGGTAGAACTATCTTCGGACCTGTGTCTAAGACACGAGGTTGTACTCGGTGGAACTATCTCGGGTCTTGTGTCTATGGAGTTTAGCTCGGTGGAACTATCTCAGGACTCACCTTGTATTGTTTGGATTTTAATGTGATAAGAGTTTAACTCGGTGGAACCACCACAATAAAACAGTGCTTTAGCGATGGAAAAATCTGTCGCTAAAGCCTTACAATCCATTGCCAAACAACCTTTGCGACGGACGGAGTCCGTCGCAACATTATTGGTCGCAAAAATTATTTGCGACCAATATCGTGTCCGTGGCTAACTTCACGACGGACTCGTCCGTCGCAGATCTTAACAAACTCCGTCGCAAATGTGTCTCCAAATCATATCGTTTGGAGACAAATTTGCGACGGACTATTGAGGTTTTGCGACGGACGTGTCTGTCGCAAAGGGCATTAGCTTTAGAGACAAAAGCTGAGGTTTTTGCGACGGATAAGTCTGTTGCTAATCAGCGACGGACTTTATCCGTCGCAAAGGCCTCAACTTTTGTCTCCAAAGCTGATGCCTTTTGCGACGGACATGTCCGTCGCGAAACCTCAATAGTCCGTCGCAAATTTGCTTATTTTTCGGCAGTTTTCTGCCCTTTTCCGCTATTTTTTGCCGTTTTCCCCTGTCGTTTTAAACCTGTTAAATACAGTAATAACAATTCATTTATAAATTACAATCAATTGAAACTGATATATATATATATATATATATATATATATATATATATATATATCAGAGTTTACATATAAACGTCAAAAAAGAAAAAAAAACCGTATTATATGTTTGTAATAAGATAAACTAACACGACACTACAAAGCTGTAGTGTCGTCATCGTCTGGTGGGGTAGGTGGGGGCTGTGGCCGAAACTCTGCAGGAAGGTTAGGCATCATCCTGGAAATCTCCTCACGAATCAGTTGGGCCATGGTCGCCGCATGCTGCTCCTGAGCCAGTCGCAAACCCTCCTGAATGCCGGCCTGCACACGTCGCTCGACCTCCTCGTTCGCATGCTGCGACGACCTAGATGGTCTGCCTCGCTGCACTCTGCTGGTTGTCCCCACGTACCTGCTGCTAGCAGAACCCAAGCCGTACACACGTTTCGTCTTGTTCATTCCCTCGATGTCTAGAAACACCTGGGTCTCGTCCACTGCCGCTGGACTCGCGGAGCTACCCTCTCCGGTCGGAGAATGTGTCGTAGCAGCAAGCCTCTCATTAATGGCGTCCTAAAAAACAATAAAAAATATATCAGTTAAGTTTTAAAACAATTAAAAATGTATAACATATTAAAAATTGAACCTAATTTCTAACGAAATTTCGACAACATTTCCTCTATAATACGAGCATCACCCATTTTTTGTTGGCGCAGCGGGAGGCGCGGGTCTGAATCGTATATTTCAATTCAAAATCGAAATTCCAACAATCCGGATCCTAAAGTTGATCATATCAACAACAAATGAATCATCGTATCATTTATTAATTAAAGCACGCATCTAGGAATCGTAAGAAGAATACCTATGTCGATTCTCCAACGATTCTTGTAGTCCCGAAAGTACGGCGACCTCAAGCTCGTCCACACGAGTATGCGTCCGATTGAATCCTCGCCTTGAAGTAATCCTGCAAGAGTTCCTCTTGCCGAGCAGCCCTAAGCTCAAACTCTCGCCGCGATCACTACCTTGCTCGGATGTATGAAAAACGTCGCCAAGTTTTTCCCGTGATTGATGAATACTTGAACTCCTTCAAGTGCTTTCTCTCTCTACAACTTTGTAGTGAGATGTGTGTTGTGTGGTCTTGAAATGAGCAAGGACATGCTCTATTTATAGGCTAGAGCATGCCTTAAGATTGCAACACCTTGCATGCTAGGTGTCACACACCAAGCAAAGGTGTTTCCACCACATGACACCTTTCATGTGGTGACATCACATAGGTGACATCATATAGGTGATGTCATCATATGACATCACATATAAGCTTATTTCCTTATCTCATTACTTCACCATGACATCATCATTCCATTAGCTTATGATTAATGATTTAAGTATCACTAATTACACTAATTAATTACTTAAACCTTTTAATCATAAAACTTGGTTAAAATATAATTAGGTTCCTACTAATTTATAACTCTTATAAATTAGTCCCTAATTAACTTGGACATAGTACAATTAGGTTCCTACTAATTTATAACTCTTACAAATTAGTCCCTAATTTGTACTTGTTTTTCATCTTAGATTAATTTCCGAGATATGCTAGTATCTATATGAAATCGATCTTTTGTAAACTCAATCGGTTGCACACTCTATTTTGTGTGACTAACTAGGTTCAGATCTATATGGCAACGAGAGTCATAAGAAACGCCTTTCTTATATTAAATAATTAAATCCCATTTAATTATTAATTCTCGTAGATCGAGAGTGACGTCTAGCAACATATCACGACCCCCAAATAGAGATGAATGTTTCGATGCATTCTTTATGAACCATTGTTCATAATACCGTACACTCAAAATTCCCTTCATCTAAGATTCCAATCTCGACTAGTGTCACGGTTAAGTCAAACACTGTTTGTCTTGATCATATGACCTCATCTCTCAGTTCTAATTCTTGATAAATATGACTTCCACTAGAAACAACTTTCTATGTAAGTCATATACACCTGCGCAGGTTTTATCATCCATCAAGAACAATTCGAGATAGCATAGAATCTTGTCTCCGTTCATCCAGAGTGATGAATCCTTTCTAGGTTAAACCCCTATCTCCATATACAACTAACTAGAGCCAACACATCCCGCGGCTCTAGCTCATGAAAGATCTAGAGTTAAGGAGTATCAAACTCTAATCACCTATATACAAGATAGTGTCACCGCAAGTCAAAGGACATATGTACAATTATGAACTAGATGACATTAAATTGACTTTAATGAATTACCATGTATAAGTCATCTAGCGTCACTTGTTCGACTCACTCAACACCTTGAGTGTCCACATGTTTATTCTGATCCCCATCAAGTAGTATGAGACTCACTACTTCCTATAATTAGTAACTATTTACTAATCAGGAGAATAAACAGAGGTGACGATCTTTCCGGGATAATGCGATGCCCTTATTCGTAGGACCCCATCGATCGTGAACGGTTATTTAGATCACTTGTATAATAGAATCTGCCACTCATATTCTTAACACCTTAAGAATAGATTCTATCACAATGTGATAAGGACAATACGTAATAAATGAACACTTAGTTGATGAGACACTTAGTTCAAATAGAACATATATATCTTTGCCATTGGGATTAATTCTACAAATATACACGATCAAATGGCCCTAGGGCACATACTACTAACATTTTTCAGGGAAGTCCTGCAAGTAAATTACAATATACAATCCAACAAATTAAACATGTTCAATATAATCTAGCAATTGTAACTTGTTTAATTCAAATAAACAATCTACCCTAACATATTTAACACTATACGAACAAGCATTTTCAATATAATATATAATATCCGGATTATTAAATTCAACTTAGAGAATTATAAGTCAATAAGGACTTACAGTCATATCTTGAGCCCGTTTGTCGACCGGCTTCTTGCCAGCCTTCGTAGAGTGAAGGCGAGTGTACTGCTCCGTTGCACTCGGTGTCCGGCCAAGCGTCCTTTCCTAAAAAAAATATACAATTGAATTAGTATCAAAATAAAGCAAATACGTTATGTAAGTATTTTAATTACTGATTTTTAAAACAAACCATCTCCTCCATATGCTTGAGAGCAGATCGAGATTCACCAGTATGGCGGACAGGTCCAGAACCGGCGCCCGCTGGCTCGCTCATCCAATCTGATCGGGCTGTTTCTGACCTCTTCTTCTCATTCTCTGAGTTCCAGAACGCGTTCCAAGTATCCCAGATTTCTTGAGTCACAAAGATATGTTCTGTTTCGTCTTTCTCATCCTGTGGATGTTGTCTTTGTAGCAGTTTGCTGCGTGGACCATGAATACCTGTCTGATGACCTCCTCGCTGTAGGCCGATCTATCCCACCAGAACTCTTTCTGCAAAAAGTAAAAACATGTGTTGCGAGTTAGTTTTTTCAAAAAAATCATAACTTACAAGTATTAAATTGCAAATTTAATTACTTGGAACTCCTGAAAGTAGAATTCTCTCTACTCCACTGTTAGAAAGCGCCATGATGTTCCATTATCAAACCAGCACTTCCTAAAAATCTCCCGCATAGCCCGTGAAACAGGCCCAGAGTCGATCAACATCGTCCTGTGATTTTATAGGCATAGTTTAGTATATATTCATATTAAAATACACACAGTAATAACTAAATTGTAATCATACCTGCTAGGGTCTGGGTGAACTCTCGCCCTACCCTGGTCGTCCAAAACAGCCGGGGGCTCGCCAGGCTCACGCTGCTGCCTAGGCTGAGCAGGTCCTCCAGCCTCCAACTGCTGCTGCTGCTCCTCAGCAATGTCGGCATCGCCAGGAATAGGGTCTCCCCGTCCGCATCCTCGGCCTGTGCCTAATCCTCGATCTCGACCCCTGATACATGCTTATATACGTTAATTTTAAAAGTTTCACAAACAACCAACACATTATATTAATAAAATTATACAGTCGATCGTGAAACATAAAACTAAGAAATATATATTCAAATTCAACAAGTATACACTTGAATAATATAATTAAGAAACATAATTTCAGAGTTAATATTTCATCTTTTACAACTGATTATAGTTGCAATACATAAAATTTACTAAACTACTAAAGTTCTTCGTCTGATGAGGATGCGATGAACGCATCTTCTATTTCTTGTTCGGGAGGCATGAACAACGCATCTTCTTCTACAAATATTTAGTTCTAATTTTGTGACGGATTTCGTGACGGAAAATCCGTTGCTAAATTAGAACTAAATGAAACGAATCGTTTCATCTGAGGTTTTTGCGACGGATATTGTCATCCGTCGCTAAAATTTAGCGACGGATAACAATATCCGTCGCAAAAACCTCAGAGGGAACGATTCGTTTCATTATTAGTCAACATTAGCGACGGATATAGAAATCCGTCGCTAAATTTGACTGAAAATATTTTTCGTCCAAAGCCCGCCAAATTGGCGATGGATTAGTGACGGATAATCCGTCGCCAATTTGGCGGGATCATTCCCGCCTTCCCTCTAAGCAAAATAACGACCGATATAATTTCGGTCGCAATATCTGTCGCAAATTTACTGTTTTAGCGACGGATTTATGGTCCGTCCCTCAAATCCGTCGCTAAAATAGTGTTTTCTAGTAGTGAACTATTCCGGGACTGTATCACTTGGTATAGGTTGAACTCAATTGAACTACCTCGGGACCTTACCAAACTGGAATTGAAATGGCAATACCTGCGCTTAGACTAGGTAAATACCGATATCAGGATTTGTACAGGATTAAGGTTTGATCGATGCAAATACTTGCCTTAAATGAAATGTTTGTGATTGATGTGTTAGTATATGAATGAAACGTTTTTAAAATGCAATGCTATTTTGATAATATGTTAAGTAATGTATATCTCACTCAGCTTAAGTTCACCCCTTTTTTAAAAATGTTTTTCTATGTACCTAGACTCTGGACTTGGCTAGAAGTCAATCCTTTGACCGGAAGTCAATTTTGCCATGTACAGTCCTGATTTCCATGTTTGTTGCAGTAGTATAATGTTCTTATCAATGTCGTGGCCTAGTACAATAACACAATTTTATGTTGTTTATAGTTATTGTCATTGTATATATGTTTTGTTGGCTACAATAAGCATAGTTTGTACCACGGAGGTAGATACTCGTGATGTAACCTTAACACTAGTATGTGTCGGGCTAGTACGTATGAGATACAGAAATGATAAGCCCATGTATCTTGTATTAGTTTACTAGTGTTTGTATAAATGTTTATAGTATGCTTCCGTTTGTACGGTCAGTGTGTCAATGATATTTGTGAAAAGGTTTTAGTGAGTTTTAGGCTTGCTACGGATTTTGGAACTACCATTCCCTAGCGCTGGTCTCGGCTCAATAATTGGGGTCATGATAAAGTTGGTATCAGAGTAGTAGGTCTAGTTACTACTGCTGGTATATGATTTGAGTGCAGTTTGTCTGGGATCCATTGCCAGTTTGTGATTAATGTCTGTTTGATCATAGGTTACCTAGGAACTACTGCAGCTATAAAATATGAGTCTTACCTGAACTTAAATGATTGATGATTAATTGTTTTGTGTTAAGATTTATCGATCAATTTGTGATGTGTTGTTTGCTCTTTGTGAAGTACATGGTTGAGGAGAGGATGCGTGTTACGTTGTGATATAATATACGTGTGCCAAACGCATATAAAAATTGGAATTTGTGAGAATGGAATCTCACAATAACTTATTTCTATTTCAGCATGTCCGGGAAAAATGGAGCTCAGCCGCATGCTGCAACAGGAGAGGAGGAAGCGCCTCCTATATATCAAAACAGTTTCCACACAGATCATGTACTAAGAGAAGAAAGAGCAACTCATGTGTATCAGAACGGTTTTCCTGCAGAGAATGGCAGATTACTAGAGATTCATCAGATTGGATATTTGTCTGATGCTAGTACATGATCGTTTGTAGCTCGAGGTAGATTTCTATCACCCAACATGGTAAACAATATGGACAGCGATAGTGATTCATCAAAGGACAACCCAAATGAGGATCCGTCAAAGGATTTTTACATAGAATATTTCAGAAGTGAGCAATTCTGGGCCGAGCAACAGATGCATTGGAAAATGAGAGAGGATGTGTACATAAGAGAGGTTCAGGCAGAGGTGAGTCTAAACATTATCAGGATGCAGCTAAAGTCATATTCGAAGGTATGCTATCTATTGAAACATACACTGATGAGTTTCTACGGATGGTGAGAGTAGTTCCTGAAGTTAACAGGGACAACGACAAAGTGCCTGAGCATTATGGATCGATACCTTCTAGGGATGTTCAGATAGCCAGCGATCGTCAGTGGAGCGGTAACCCGATCCTACCCTTCTTCTTTAGACGTGAAGAATACCGTGTTATGCAGGAGTACTTGGCATAACTCTGCATTTGTGCATAGAGGTAGGGGTAGTGCTAGACGCGCTATAGGACGTAGACGTGGCATCGTGACCCGAGAGAGGGGAGATTCTAGTCAGGCATCTTCAAGTACGAGATGATTTCTGTGTTATGTGCCATACATACTTATATGTTTGATGTGTTCATGTGATTGGTATGTTTCTATTATTTTGTTTGCTATGTGATTGATCGATAAAGAATGTGTTGATAGAATTGTATAGATCGTTTGAGATAATGCCTAGAGAGTCAGATTGAGATAAACCCGTCCTTTACATAATTGTTTGTATAGCAACTGAAAAAAGAACACAAAAAATACATAACATACATATGACGTGAAACGTCGTAATTCCCTATATTACGTTATGATTAACACAAGGATAGTAAACGATATTAAAGGAAGATGGTTGTGAAAGATCGATATGTATGCCTAAGGGGTATGAAATATGAGATTATGATCGAGACGATGGAGTATAATATAGACAGTTATTAGAAGACGGGGAATGGAATATTCGTTTAGCAATGTTAGCGAAGAATAGCATTGGATGTACAACACATAAATAAGTGTTAAAGGATAACGAAATTTCCAATATCGAAATCATAATAAACCCCAATAAATAAATAACAAAAATACATTAATGTCACAAAGTATGTAATCTGGAGGGACTTAAGATTTTTCCAAGATATGGAAATCTTGTGATTTTAATTGTGCAATTGTGCTCAGACATCGCATAAGGTCCATCATGATCACGTTAGCAATGCATACAAAACTGATTTTTCAAAAATAAAGATTATGCATTATATTAGTATAAACATCAAAGAAAACGTTATTTTGTCGAGCAACTCTTTAATGATAAGAGATGTCACACTCTGAGCTACAATTGTATTGATATTTTCAAATGATTAGAGTAAAAAGAAAAGATTGCATGATTTACCGGTCAAAGATGTTTGAAATGTATTTGTATTTTGTAAGAAACACAGATGTAAAGCCCTGCGATAATAATAAAAGATTATCGATATGAAAATGAATCTATGTGATAAATCACATCCCAGTATAAGCATTAAGCTTGAATGATAATAATATATAATCGGATCGACCGACACGAGACACAAGAGATGTTGGTAAGATACCTATGATCGGTATTTACCCAAGTATGAGACGGGGTGAAAGTAAGAAGTATAAAGTAAAGAAAAGAAGTAGATCGTGATGTGAAAGGTTCATGGAAAGACACCTAATATAAAGATTAAAGAAGGGATATAAGAGGAAAATGGATTCGGTATAACCTCAGACAAAAAAGAGCCAAGCGGAAGGACATGCTATAAGTTTAAGATTGACTTTACTAATATATCAGATATCAGTAGGAGTCAGATATAAGGACATACGTACGATCAAGGATGCAACACATCGATAAATTTGAGAGGGAATAACTTTGACCTCATATCGATAAACCGATAATTACAGATGTTGAAATAAGAGGTACAAAATGATCAAGGAAATGCAAAAAGATAAAGATAAGAACTTCAACGGACGATGATAAAGAAATCACCAGTCCTATGTTCATTAGAACCAAGAAGTATCATGTACAACATGTACAGAAGAATAAGATGGATAAAGTGGTCGAGAGGCATTGGAATAAGACCTACGAAATGATCGAAAAATATGGGATATTAAACTCTCTGGGTCATTCAAGTCTCATGAAATTTCAAAAAAGTCACTAAAGTCAATTTTTTTACAAAATGGTCATTGAACTATACCTTTTATTACAAAATGTTTCTGTTGTTACGAAAAAAACATTAAACTTTTCGTGAATTACAAAAAAAGTAATTAGGTTATACCTTTTATTACAAAAAGATCACTGAACTATATTCCTTTTTGTTATTTTGGATTTCCATGTAAGCAAAAATGTTACGTTTTTACGTGAAAACGGTACGTTTTATATGGGTGAACCCTTTTGTAATAAAAGGTATAGTTCAGTGACCATTTTGTAAAAAAATTGACTTTAGTGACCTTTTTGAAATTTTCTGAGATTTGAGTGATCCAAGGAGTTTAATATCCAAAAACATGAAAATAGAAAGGAAAGGATTTCATCGGATGTTAGTAAAAGTACTAAGAATCCGATATGGACAATTGAAGTCAAAGGATCGAGAGGTAAGAAGTACGCTATGAAAGGATGGACGCGATCCATATTAAGCAATGCCAAGCATGCACTCAACTTTATGAGATTCAACACCAGGAATCCATGAAGGGTGCGATGAACATAAAAGGAAAGGTATCCTATATACCATAAGATATCGATAAAGATATCATGTATAAATATATACATGATCAAGTACGAGAAAGAAAAGAAACGTCAAGAGAAATGATGACGGACCCTGATAAACTTTAAAAGTTTAGACGGTACGAGAAGAAAGTAAGGACTTATCAAGGAATAGTACAACCTAACAAGAAAATGTTAGGGTCAATATTAAGGTTTAGAGAAAATAATCGAATGGAGATCAATAGAATTATTATGGAACAATAATTCGTAGTGAATATCTAAAATAGAAAATGACTAAAGGACAAGGAAAGATATTATCTCGTGATAGGAGATATATATTAATAATAATATATCAAGAATGTAATACCCCGTACTTTTGAAAATATTAATGACAATGCCACGATGCATAATTATAAGGATTTAATATTAAGAACGTCGAATTAAGGTCAATTGATGAGAATTTAGACAAAAGTGAGTTTATTGGACTGATCGAAAAATTATAATTTAAGTGAAAATTATTATTCGAAAGATTGGATTTGAGGGGAATTAAAATAAAATAAAAAAATTGGAAAGCCTGAATTAATAATTTTCACGATAAGGTTCGTGAACTATTATTTATAGATTATCGTCAACCTTTCGTAAATTTATGAGACCATTTTATAAATTGGACGCGACGATTAATTAAGGATTTGAGTTAAAATGCAATTTAACAAAATTGAGCCAAAGTGAAATTTGCCATTTGATTAAATCACCACAATTCATTCTCTTAAGATAAAAAAACCAACTCCTTCACTTCTTCTTCTTCTCCTTTGACGATGGAATGCTCCATCACTTAGCTTCATCAATTCTTAATGAAATTCTATGACGTTTGAGGCAAATTGATCATGAGAGGATGGATAAATAAGGTAGGCCGAGTAATTATGATTTCCATGATTAACTTTTGAGAATTGTTGATAAGAAACATTAAGTTTTTTAGTTGAAAATTGGTGTTAAGACTTTGCTTTGTAATTAGGGTGGTAAGCTATGACTTTTAAAGCTCATATTGTGAGGTTTTGATGATGAATTCATCAACAAAGGGTTCGGCCGAATAGTTCATGGATAGCTCAAGGTAATTTCTGAATTAAAGAGTTTATGATGATGGTTTGAATCAATTATGTTGAGAATTGAGTTAGTTTGATTGAGTTTAAGCTAAGTGAATAAATTGTTTTAAAGTGAATTTTGGTTAAGTATTTGAGCTATGTTTTTGACAAGTTTAGGGGCTGTTTCTAACAAATAATTTAAGCAGATATTGAATAATAATTTTTAGAGTCGATCTCATGCCCTTAAAGAGCAGAAAACTGCTGCAATACGCGGCTGAAAACATCTGCAATTGGCAGCAGTTGTTGCTCCGTATGGCAGCCATAAAAATGGCACACCGGCACTAGGTCGCTGTACGCGTATCCGAGTCCAAAACGTAGTTTTTGGAACTTCAAAAATGTGGTTAAAAGTATGGTAAAAATGGTTTGAAAATGTGTTAAAAATTATGAGTTAAAACTATTTTAAACCTTATTAAAAAGCAAACTTTATAAAAACACTGTGAGCTAACGGAATGTAAGAATGACTCGGTTTTGGTGTCATTTTGTTTGTTATAAAACTGAGAATAGAAATGTGAAGTAGCTGCTGCCATAACAATGGAAGAACAGCATCAGAATTGGCTGCCAACACAGCAGCCCATACAGTTTATTTCTGCAGTTTTAAAATAGTCCTAGGTAGCAACTTCCGGGCTAGTTTCTGACACTTCGGAACTCTATTTTCAAACTATGGTCGTAAGGAATATTGTAGGTGACATTCCAAAATTTAGGAATGTCATTTTAATTTAGATTTTGGATGACTCTATGTAACAGTTTTAATAGCTCAAAGTTGGTCGAAAAACATGAAATATATAGGATGCTTTAAGAAGCTAACTTTGAGCAAACGTTTGGAGACCTTAGAAATGTCGAATAAAGTTCAAGTCTAAATAAAAGTCGTAGACCATGTTACGGACAATGGGAATGTTTAATTTGTTTTGAGTTTCAGCTATTTTAATTAAGCGGTTTCGATATTCAAAGTTGGCTAGAAACTTAGTTTCAGATTAATTAATTATAGCTGGAATGTTATTAATTCGTACTATTATCGAATTTGCGTAGATTTTATAAGACGACAACACATGGGATGCGAAACGCAAAGAACGCGACATCGCTTGCTAATTATCGAAGGCTATGGATAGCCAGTAGTGAGTATACACTACTCTTGCGTGTTATCACAAGATAGTTGGAACGAACTATCTTGTTATCGATACACTACAGCTATTTTATGCTATCATACATATTAGTATTAAAATACATCGCATGATACGTTATTTTCTCGTTATATATATATGAATTTTATGAATCGAACTATCGATTAATAAGTGGTGAAAACTAGTACATGATCTGAGGGAAACGAGCTACCTATTAGGTGTCAATAGGTTGTGTGATCACCAGAGTTGTAATGGTCTAGACGTCTATATATATGTGTATATAGAGTGGATAGTGTATGGTTTAAAAAGGAAAGTTGTCACGACCCGATTTCCCCCTCGAAACTCGAGTCGAGATCGGCGCTAGGGAATGGGAATGGTTGTTCCGAAACCCGTAGCAAGCCTAAAACCTCTATAAATTTTTCGCCACCTAAATATAAATCTAGATCGTACCTCGCGTACGACCCGTTTTCAGAAAACACCGTTAAAACATTTTTTTCGTTTAACGTGGAAAACACATTCTGAAAATATTCATATAAGCGAAATCGCGTTTTCAGAAATGCTGGTTGAATAACCCTAGTTATTCTGACCCACCCGCATTTCTGAAAACCGGTGCGGTGGTACAGGGACTTGGCTCACGTGCCTTGCCTCGCAGGCAGCCCTATTTCAAACCGCGCACCCGAACAATATGTTTAATGAAATATATCAAACACTTTCCTTTTCAAAGCGTTATATCAAACATATTAAAAACATGCACAGTAGGCACACAAACGTAAGGCCAGCTAAACTACACACAGTGTCTTTGCTGACCAAAGACACGAAGCTTGGCTCACCCGTAGGGGACACCATAAAACACCATATGCCTATTAAGTAGCCACTTATTAGAGCTAGACAAAGTCAGATTCCTATCAGAGTATATAGACAGAGGAACCATGACGTGGCCACATGCATATCAAACATATATACACTATTGCAGCATCTAAGAGTTTAAAGTGTTATTTACATAACAACATAATAAGCTTCCCTGATGGAAAAAGGGTGGAAGCTCGATCAAACCCGGTAGGTAGGTACCTGAAAATGAGAAACAACAACGGTGTGAGAAATATAAATATTTCTGAGTGAGTAGATAGGTTTACAGTTAAATACCAAAATCGCGTATAGACAAAATATCGTATATAAAAATATTACCAATCCTCAATCCAAATGAAACCCTAATCCTGATTACGTTATAATGCTATCATATATATAATGCGTATGCACAACTCTTGTTTAATACAGGATGAGCTGTATACATATGTATCACAGCCATCTTATCTCTGTATAGGGTTGCTGGGCCGGAACTTAAATCACTGCCACCTCAGGACTACCCGATAGGTTTAAGCCGCTTAATAAGCATCTGGCTTAAAACCTAATCTCAATATGTATACTTATAATTTTTACCTCTCATCTAGTTCATTAACACCGGTGATCACACTGTCCTATTGTTGCCCAATAGATAGCTCGTTTCAGTGGATCTTCCTTGGCTAAGTTTCATACTTAGTGCGATTTGTGGATTTAAAAACAATTGAATACTAATATTCAAAAGTAAACAAATGAACTCACAAACACCGCTAGGTCTGGAACTTAATCATGTGGTTGTGGTCAGACTGCTGGCTAGCTGGTCGGACTAAACACACAAAGCAAACAGGAGAAAACACATCAATATAAATTTCCTATAAAACTTCTAGGTCCTTAAACCCAGATCTAGGTCCTTAAACCCAAATCTAGGTCAAACATATAATCATTTAAACACATAGCACTTATGGTCTCTTTTCTTTTAAAACCATATTATAAATTCTCATTTTGAGAAAACGTTCTAACTTCTCTCTGGAAGTTATTTTAGGTATCACAATACCTAAAGAAAACAATTTATAGTATAGACCTAATTGTCAAAATAATTCTCGGTCATATACTAATTATTTAGCAAAACCGATTGCTAAATCTTTAAAACCATTTAAACGTTGACTTTAACTCTTTTAAAGTCCATTATAAACGTTTAACTTTACTTTTAAAATCTCCTTTTAAAAATCTTTAGGTTTAGTATATAAAATCTTTTCACTTTCTTCTAACAAAAGTTATCGTTTTAAAACGTTTTTGGATCAACGAAACTACGTCAAGTTCTTAGGACAAAAAGCCCCGAAAAGTCTCCATCTGTCGGCGTCTCGGCACGGTGCACGATCGTGCACCTTGGGTGCATGGTCGTGCACCTCATGGTAGTGCACGACCGTGCACAATTGGTGCACGTTCGTGCACCCCAGATGGAGCACGTTCGTGCACCTTAGTGCACGTTCGTGCACCCTCTCATGTGCACGTTCGTGCACCCTCTCATGTGCACGTTCGTGCACCCTCTCATGGTGCACGTTCGTGCACCAAATGTTACACGTTCGTGCACCCGAGTGCACAGCCCCGAGAAAGTTGATTTCCCGGGCTTTCCGACGTGCTTTAACTCCGTTTTTCCGCCCCTAACACGTACACACATTCTAATCTATCCATATTCACGTTTGAAACGTAAAACTAATACGTTTACGTTCGATTCGATACGGTAACCGTTTATAAACGAATATATATTCGAAATATATCGATATATATCAAATTAGACGTTTAATACGGATATAATACCTCGATTATGTGAGTAATCGTTGAAGAAATGGAGTTAGAATCGAGAAACGGATCGAAACGGATCGAAACCTAGTTCGTCGCCGCACTTCAGAGCTTCTGCTCTATTCTTTCCTTTTGAAAGAAAGGAAATATGGCTTCTGCGCCTATTTCTTAACCTGATGTTTATATATATAGTATTGGTTAAAGTGCGCTTTTAGTACTAGCTCAATCATGCACTTTAAACCAACTTGTAAACTAATCGTCCGTAGCCTAAACGGAAATGATTTCCAAATTTCGTGAAAATTTTACCAAAAATCTAATAAAATATAACAAGAATAAAAATATAATTTTTATTCTCATCCGACTTATATTTTATTCTTAATAAATCATTTTTGATTTATTAAACCCGCATTGACTGCGCTTGATAAAATTTCTGCTTCCAAATTTTATCAAATTTTCACGATAACATTTTTAAAATATTTCGCGAATATTAGCACCAAAAATATTCGCTAGGGACTTATGAATTATTCTGCACCCAATTTATAAATCCATATTCTCTCCGTTAACTATATAGTTAATCAAATTTAAATTCTAAAAATTTAAATTTGCAATCCTATAGCCATATTAAAAATTTAGGGACACTTGTAAATTAAATTTATCTTTAAATTTAATTTACCTACTCCCGTCTAATAAAATATTAGACACGTGGCTATATTTTAACTCTTAAATTTTCGGGTTATTACATTCTCTCCCCCTTATATAAATTCGTCCTCGAATTTACATATACTTACTTTTCACTTATAATCCAAATTTTACTTATACTTACTCTCACTTCATGCTTCGGAAAGCATAGCACCATCTTGTCTGGCGTCTTCAATCATATCCCTCTTCCTCGCTGTTGTTCTTATCATCTGTTTGAACTTCCGTTCTACAAACATATTATCCATTTTATATACTTCTTTTGATCCTATAGCTTGTATAGAATACCTTTTACTCCTTAGTTTAGCGTCCGACAACGTATTTCAAGGACTAGTCTCTAGTCTTTCTTGCCAAGCGATTTAAATAAGTAGGTATAAGTTAATACCCTTTAACTTACTCCATGGTTATCGTAAAACTAGGTTACTTTTACTAGCTTCCAATAACTCCACTTTTAGTATACCACCTTTATCATACATACTCATTTATTTTATTTTTCTTTCTTTTGTTTTCTTTTCAACCTTAGTTGTTTGTTTATGGCTCATCTTATTATTGAGATGACTTTTAGTATGTTTTATGATTACAGTTTCATAAACTAACTACTCATCTTTTAGTTTCCTTACATTTCTATACCTTGTATAGAATGTCCTTTATTTTCTTCCACAATCTATAGTAACTTCCTGTTACAGATTGTATAACTGATCTTCTCTCTTGCAAGAATGTGTTTGTATAGGTGTGGGTGTGGTTATCATCTAACTATCTCACTATGAAACACCTTCTAACTTACTCCACATACATAACATCCTTGCGTGAACTTTAGCTCCATTTTTCAAAACATTTAACATTTAAACAAAATGTTTATTACATATTTTTCACTTTTAGTCGGCCATGTTTTACGCATTTCAGGCCCGACACTCAAAATACATGTACTTATATCCGTTACCAGTCAACCTAGACTTCACAGTCATAAGGCTCGGTTCTCGGAATTTATCTTTTGAAATTACTGTCTCAATACAATTTTCAAATTCTTTTTATACATATATGGAGCTTATGTTGATAATTCCAAGTTAATTAAAATTAACACTTGTTATCATGATCACTTGCACTTTTGGCTCACTGCCAAAATTCACGCAAGTTTCACAGCATCACCACCATCATCGAGCACCTTGTAACGCTCAATTCAACGATCGCAACGGTTAAAACTAAGATAATTGTCCTGGGATTATCCTATCCCAATATCAAACCGATCTAACGGTTCGATTACTAGTTACTGGAGTTTTACTATGCTTAATTAGTTTTCTGACAACATATGAAATTTACTCCTTCAGTTTACTTTTTTCATCTCTTTCTTACCTTGATAACATTTCCATCTTATGTTAATTTAAGGTTTCTGATACTGTTTATTCATTATATAATTAAATAATTATTTATTAATGAATACCTTATTTGACACGACTTCACAAAGTCTGTCAGTCGTTAACATAATCAACGACTCTCTTTATTCAAATCAGAACTAGTAGTGTAACTACTGAGTTCTAAAAATTATTCTCCTTTTCATCATCTTTCTTTTAATTGATTCGTTGTTATTTATTGGTTAAGTACTGAGGTTTACTCCTCTCAGACTTATGAGTTTTGGTTCATCTAACTGATAACTTGTGAAACGGCGGCGACGTTCTGATCTGACGACAGCTTCACAGCTATACCTGAAAGGCACAGCACAACCGTGAGAAGAATGCCGGAATGGGATTCCGGCAAACCACTCTGACGGTCTAATCAGTAACTATTTAGTGAGAGAAAGAATAAGAAGTGAAAGGTAGTTAAGAGTTGAGAGAAAAAGAGAATTAACCTTTTTACCTTCCTTTCCTTAGTCTTTTTATACTATCTATTTTGTTTCTCTTTGTCTGGGCCGACAGACCTGATTTCATTCTCTTTGTATGTGCAGACGTTGTCTGGAATGTCAGGGTACGTCCTGACAAGTTTGTCGTTGTGTTTTGTCGAAGGTGAGCCCGGGTGAAACCGAGATGGTATTTTATGGTGTGCGGTCAGACCGAGATGGTATTTTATGGTGTGCGGTTAGACCGAGATGGTATTTTTATGTATGGTACTCGGTGTGACCGAGACGGTATATATGGTGCTCGGTGCGGCCGAGATGGTACTACTTCTACATATGCTGTTAGTTTGTGTGTTCTGATCGGCTTTTTCCGAGATGATGTTTTACCTGTTTGGTATGAGATGGTGTTGTTTGTATTCTGGTCGGTTAGTTGGGGTGATTTCTTGGTGTGCTCTACTCGGTTCATGTGCTGTTTAGGGTTTGTTCATTTGTGTCGTTATCACAAGTCCCCCCTCAACTTGTTCTGATATTTATGTCCGAGTATTTTCTTTGCGTGCCATTTGGCTAGCTTGCTTACCTAACACGCTTTTTGACACGTGGTTTTCCTTTAATGCTGTCTTTTGACACCTGGTATCCACTAGCACATTTATTGAGGCGGCGTTTCAGTTGCCCCGCTTCGGTATCTATAAAATCCTTTTTGTTGATTTTCGTTTTTCTTTCTTCGCTCTCGTTTTGTATTTTTCCTTTCTTTCACTTTCTTTCGCTTTGTTGGAGTCTACTTTCAAAGATTTCATCAGTAAGTTCATCTTTTTCCTCTGTTTGATCTTTGTTTGTTGCTTTTCTTCATCTTTTTTCTGTTTGTTCTTCGTGTTCTTGAGTGTTTTATCCTTAGGGTTGCTATATTTAGCCTTTTTGATTTTGGTGAGAGTTGTTTTTTCTTCTCGGTTTAATAATGTCGTCTGAGGATGATTCCCAGAATGTCTTTATAGATGTATATGATGATGGTGAGGGTGATTCGGATAAATGTACTTCAGGAGGAAATAAATCCGAGGTCGAGCTTTCAGAGCCCACTTCGTCCGTTAAACCGAGACGGGTAAGACCTAGGAGCAGTAAGACGGCTGAGGCTCGCCGAGTTAGGATGGAAAATGCTTTTGCAGAGCTAAACCAGGGATATTTAGATTACCTTGTTTCCAAAATAAACCTTCGTGAGGGGTACCGGTTTTAGCTGTCTCCCCCAGGTCTGACAATAAATCTTCCGGTTGATCCGGATTTTATAGTGGTGAGCGTCGAACACCTTCATTCTGGTGTTCGTATCCCCTTACAAGATGACTTAGTGGCTTTTTTGAAGTTTTATAATATGCCTCTTAGTCAGTTTCACCCGAATGGTGTCCGACATTTTCTCTGTCTTCGTCGTTTGTGTCGGCGACGTAAAATTCCCTTCTCGGTAGAATTTTTTTGCCAGTATCTATGGGCTTATTTTTGGTGGGGCTTATGATTTTTCTACTTTTAAGATTCTAAAGTCCGAGCCTAGGCATGTTATAGAAAAGGTGAGTACCTCGGTTAAGAGGTTTAGGGAGGATTGGTTTCGGATTTATCATCCTACCGCTTTTGCCGACCTTCCTCGTTATTGGTTGTGTACACCTCCGATGACTCTTTTGAGACGAGACGCGGCTGGGAATGAGAATCATAAACTTCTCCAGGACGTTCTGAGGACGACTGGTCCTGTAAATACCAATACTCTTATTCTGAAACTGCCCCTTGTTAAGTTTGACCCGAAGCGGGAAGGTTGTTATCGGTTTATATATATTTTTTTTGTTTTTATCTTGTGTTTATTTATGTATTTTTTGATTCTGATGTGTTTTGTTTCGGTATGTATTTTTTTCTTTTTCAGTGTTCAATATGAGTGTGTTTAGTGCTGCGAGGCGAAAAGGTGATGGCACCTCTACTAAGAAACCGCCTTCTTCCGATGCTGGTGATGTAAAAACTGCTGGTAAACAAACTGTTCCGGATAGACCGAATTTGACACTAGCTAAACCCTTGCCGGCTAAACCATTGTCGACTGTGCCTCCTCCCTCGAAGCCTGTTAAGAGGAAGAATATGGACAAAGAAAAAGAACCCTGTTCGGTATCCGAAGTGAAGGATGCTGCAGTTATTCTGGGTGATTCTGATGTTGTGGTAGGTTTGTGTGCTTCGAGCGCTGTTGTGTCCGGGGTGGATAAGGGGCTGTCTCCGCCGAAGAAGAGAGCTAAGGGAGGTGATGTGGAGGCTAATCCGGTTGATCCTGATGTTTTGAAGCTGTCACCTCGGTTTTTAGCTCGTTATTTGAAATCCAAGTCTTTGGAAGATACTGTTGATTCGTTGACTACCTCGGTTTTTCTGGGGAAAACGGTGTCTCTTCCTCGTGATCGAGAGGCCTTATCTGCTACTCCTCATAAGGATTTTCTTGATAGTAGTGTATCTCTATCTTTTCAGGTATGCATTTTTTTTCTTTTTCATTTCTTCTTATCCCTAAACTACTTTTGTGTTTTGCCTGACGGAAAAAAAAAAATTGTGTCGGTTTTCTTTAGCTGATTAATCACCTGATTGGAGCTCGGTCATTTCAAGAAGATTTGGCCGCTCAAGCTTCAGATGATAGAGAAAAATTGACTACTGCCATTGCTGATCTGGACAAAGAGCAGCTGCAGAGGGCAAATGTAGAATCGGTTTTGGCTAGTAATACTGAGAAATTTAATGCCAAGATTGAAGAGCTGAATCGGAAGGTATCCGACCTTACAGCCGAACGAGAAGGGCTTGTAATTGCTAAGGGCACTGTTGAGAAAGAGAAAGAGGAACTTCGAGCTCATCTGACTGAGAAGTTTGACAAGGAGAAAGCTGATCTACAAAGTACTATTGATGGCCATCATCTGAGCTATATGCGTTTGCATGACATTCTTGATAATACCACCAAGATTGTGGAGACTCAACGAGATGACATGATGAGGGAGTTTGCTCATTTGACCGATGCTATGGAAGATGATTTAAAGGAGCGTGTCGGGCCGCTTCTCCGAGCTGATGTTGACCCCGTCTGTCTGTATCTTGATATGGAAGGCATGTATCAAAAGATTCAAGACGAGCGAAAACTTGCGAAGGCAAATGAGGCGACTAATTCCGAGCAATGTGCTGAAGAGTTTGTTGCTGAACTGAGGAGAGAGCTTGAAGATGATGTCCCTCCTGTTAAGAATGATTTGTCAGCTCGGGATGCTGATGATGGTGTGACCGAGAAAGCTGATGTTGTTGTGACTGAGTCGGCTGGTGCTATCGCTTCGAAGGAAAATGACGTTGTTATTATCTCGCCTCCGACAGTGCTACTTGAAGTCCGTCATTATGAGGAGGCCGGTTTAAGCGAGAATGATGGGACTTCCTCTGGGGTTGGCTTGTCGGTTCCGGAGCATGTTAGCAATGCTGTAATAGATTAGAATTTTCAATTTTGTAAAGAATTTTTGTGACAAGTAATAGATCGGTTTATCTTTTCTGAATTGTGATGTTTCTTCTCTCTTGTTTTTTTTATATATATATATCTCGGTTTTGCTTGGAGTGTTTGCTGGACTATGTTTTGGCTTTGATTGAACGATTTATTGGGCTGTGTCGAGAAACTTTTTAACTCGGTTTTCAGGGATTGCTTCGAGTTATGTCTTAGCCCGGTTTTAAGCACTAACTTCCAATTTCTGTTAAGCTATGACCTAACTCGGTTTTGATAGCTTCGAACTGTGTTAATCTATGTCTTGGCTCTGTTTTTTAAGCGATAGTTTCGAATTCTGTTAAGATATGGCTTAACTCGGTTTTTAAGCGATAGCTCCAAATTTAAGCTATGACTTAACTCGGTTTTAAGCAATAGCTTCAAATTCTGTTAAGCTATGGCTTAACTCGGTTTTAAGCAATAGCTTCAAATTCTGTTAAGCTATGGCTTAACTCTGTTTTAAGCAATAGCTTCAAATTCTGTTAAGCTATGGCTTAACTCGGTTTTAAGCAATAGCTTCAAATTCTGTTAAGCTATGGCTTAATTCGGTTTTAAGCAATAGCTTCAAATTCTGTTAAGCTATGGCTTAGCTCGGTTTTAAGCAATAGCTTCGAATTCTGTTATGCTATGGTTTGACTCGTTTGTTTCTTTTGTCTTTTTCTTTATTGATAGGGGAAAAACTTGCATTTTTGCCTACAACCAATTTTGACCAAAATGCAAGTGAAAAAACCCCTGACAGACTCGATAACCTGAATGTTGTCTACTGTTAAAATCGCTTAAGAACTCTGGCATTCCAGGTTCTTGGCAGGTCTCGCCCTGACATGTAGGTTAAGTAATAGGCTCCTCCTTTCCCTACTTTTTTTACTTGGTAGGGTCCTTCCCAGTTAGCTCCGAGTTTAGATACACCTGCATTGCCTTTTGCTATGTCGGCTCGTCTTAGTACGAGATCTCCAACTTCAAATGTTAGGGGTTTGACCCTTTTGTTGTGATATGTTGCCATTCTCTGCTTGTATATTTCTATGTGTAGCAAGGCTTGCTCTCTTCGTTCTTCTAGCAGGTCGAGGCAGAGTCTGGTGCTTTCTTTGTTTTGTTGCTCGTCGAAATATTGGACTCTAATGGTTGGCATGCCTATCTCTACTGGTACCATTGCCTCGCATCCATAAGTTAGACTATATGGGGTTCTTCCTGTGCCCGCTTTCGGCGTGGTTCGGTATGACCATAAGACACTGTGTAGCTCGTCGGCCCATCGACCTTTTGCTTCGTCTAGACACCTTTTTAAATCGTTGACAATGGTTCGATTGGTTACTTCGGTCATCCCGTTGCTCTGTGGGTGAGTGACTGACGTGAACCTTAGATCGATCCCTTTTTCCGTGCAGAATTCTCTGAAGTTTTTGTTGTCGAATTGCTTTCCGTTGTCGGTTATGATGATCTTTGGGATCCCGAAACGACAAATGATTTCTCTTCGGACAAAACTTCATACTCGTGCTTGTGTTATAGTAGAAACGGCTTCGGCTTCTACCCACTTTGAGAAATGGTCTACTGCTACTATCAGGAATTTTCTCTGCCCACTTGCTGTTGGGAAAGGCCCGACGATGTCTATTCCCCACATGCTGAATGGCCAAGGACTTATTATTGGATTTTGTTCGGTTGTTGGTTGATGATGCACGTTTTGATGGTATTGACACTTCTCACACTTTCGTACCAGATTTGCTGCATCTTGTGCCAGTGTCGGCCAATAATAACCTTGCAAGACGGCCTTTCGACAGAGTGCCAGGTGTGAGATGTGGCTTCCACATAGCCCTTCGTGTATCTCGGCTAGGACATATTCTCCTTCTTCCACTGTGAGACATCTGGACCAGGGGTGTGAGAATGATTTTCTGTAGAGAGTTCCGTCTCGGTACGAGAAGTGTGGTGCTCGACGTTTGACTTTCCTTGCTTCTTTGTTATCTTCGGGTAGGATTCCGTTTTCGATGTATGATATGATGTGTTCCATCCACTGGTCCATTGGGTTGATGAGGAATGTTGCTTCAGGATTCTGGACACTGCTGAAATTTTGCACCGAGCACGGCACGCCCGGTATTGTATCTTTGGCTGCTCCGGCTTTTGCCAATGTATCTGCTTCTGTGTTTTCCTCTCTAGGTATTTGTTATAGTTCCCATTTTCCACCTTCTTCGGTGACGTTTGCAAGTAGCTCTTTAACCCGATCTATGTATTTTTTCATTTCTGGATCCTTTACTTCGTACAGACCAAGTACTTGGTTAACAACCAATTGAGAGTCACTCTGAATTTTGATGTACTCGGTTTTCACTACCATTTCCATTCTTAATCCGCCTATTAGGGCTTCGTATTCTGTTGTGTTGTTGGTGGTCGGGAAATTGAGGTGGATCGAATTTTGCATTTTTATCTTATGCGGTCCTCTTAGAATCATGCCTGCTCCTGCTCCGGCCGTGTTTGATGCCGCATCTACTTGCAATGTCCAGCTGACCAAACCCTTGTCCACCTCGGAGGGTTGATCGTGTGTTGTGGTTTCTGCTACGAAGTCGGCCAGGATTTGAGCTTTCATTGCTGTTCATGGTTCGTATTTGATGTCGTATGATCCTATCATGACTGACTAGTTGATTAATCGTCCTGACGTTTCTGGTCTTGCGAGCGCTTTTCTCAGAGGTTGGTTTGTTCAGACTATTACCGTGTGAGCCTGAAAGTATCTTTTTAGTTTTTCAACTGTCAGGACTAAAGCCAACGCAAATTTTTCAATTTTGCTATATCTGAGCTCGGGCCCTTTTAATACTTTGCTTGTGTAGTACACCGGTTTCTGCTCGGATGCCTCTTCCTTGACCAGTACCGACGCCACTGTTTCGTTTGTGACGCTCAAATATAGATATAGTATCTCTCTTGTTTCGGGTAGTCCGAGGAGTGGCGGCGAACTTAGGAACTTCTTGAGCTCCTCAAAAGATTGTTGACATTCTTCGGTCCACTCGAATTTTTGCACGTTTCTTAATGTTTTGAAGAACGGGAGACATCTCTTGGCCGAGTTAGACACGAATCGACCGAGGGCCGTGATTCTACCGTTGAGCTTCTGAACTTCCTTGGCCGATTTTGGTGCCTTCATGTCCAAAATTGCCTTTGTTTTTTCCGGGTTTACTTCGATGCCTTTTTGAGAGATGAGGTATCCGAGGAATTTTCCTGCTGGGACTCCGAATGCGCATTTATCCGGATTGAGCTTGAGTTTGTATTTTTTGAGCTTAATGAAGACTTCTTCCAGGTCTTTTGCGTGGTCTTCTACTTTTTTGGACTTGACGATGATGTCGTCAACATAAACTTCCATGTTCCGACCGATCTGGTCTTTGAACACGAAGTTCATTAGTCGCTGGTAGGTTGCCCCCGCATTTTTTAATCCGAATGGCATTTGTTTGTAGCAATATGTGCCGCTGTCGGTTACAAAGCTTGTTTTTTCTTCATCTTCTTTGTGCATTGGAATCTGGTGATATCCCTGGGCTGCATCGATGAACGAGTAGACTTCATACCCACTGGTTGAGTCGACCAGTTGGTCAATGTTCGGCAGGGGGTAGCTGTCCTTGGGACATGCTCGGTTTAGATCTGTGAAATCTATGCATAATCTTCATTTTCCATTTGGCTTTTTTATGAGCACCACATTTGATAGCCACTCCGGGTAATACACTCTTCTGATAAAACCTGCTGCTAATAATTTGTCTACTTCGGCTCTGATGGCGATTTGTCTGTCTACTTCGAAGGCTCTTTTCTTTTGTTTGACTGGCTTGTGTTTTGGATCAACATTTAGCTTATGTGATATTATTGCCAGATCAACTCCTTCTATCTCACCCGGGGTGTTGACGAATTCGACTTCGTTTCTGATAAGCATGTCGGTTATCTCTCGTTTTATTAGTTTGGGCAGCGCTACTCCTATTTGGACCGATCTTGGCGTTATTCCTGTCAGATTTACTTTTTCTAACTTTCCATGTGGTTCGAGCTTGCCTTCATCCGAGTCTGGTATCTCCATTGTTTCTATGGCCAAGGTTTCTGATACTCCTTTCATTGATACCAGGTAGCATTGTTTGGCTATGTCTTGCCTTCCTTTAACTATCACCACTCCTTCTTCGGTCGGTATTTTCATACACAAGTATTTGATGCATGTGACCGCCCCGGTGTTGTATAACATTGGTCTGCCGAGTATGACGTTGTAAGCAAGTGGCATGTCGACGACCATGAATAGTGTTTTGAATTTCTTTGTGATGCCGACCATACCTCCTCCTGGTGAGCCATTTTCTTTTCCCACTTCCACCGTCAGTTCCGCAACTCCTTCTGCCTGTACCGGTGTTCCTCCCAGTCCGACTAGTGGGGTTTTGACCGGTTTGAGATTTAGGACGAAGCATCCTATACCGAGGTATGCCTGCTTTGTGATGAGGTTAACCGAGCTCCCTTCATCGATCAGTTGCCTCATTACCCAAAAGTTTTCGATTAGACCTGAGATTACCAAAGGGTCTTGGTGTGGAAAATCTATTCCTTCGCCATCAGTCGCGCTGAAACTAACTTCGGGTAGAGGTTTAGCTACCGATATGTTCATCACTATATTTTGCCTTTTGCGTCTTCCTCGTTTGTATTCAGGGTCGGCCATACCGCCTGCTATAGTGTTTATTACCCCCGATACATTTTGTCTTTTGGCGGGTGGTGCCTCCTCTCTTTTTCCACTATGCTCGCCCCGGTAACTTCCCCCCGAGCTATAATTTTTGTTTTGTGCGACAAAGTCTTTTAAACGACCGACTTGCACCAATCGGTCAATTTCTTTTTTTAGACTTCCACATTCATCCGTGACATGGCCATGGCCATCGTGAAATTGGCAATATTTTTTCCTGTCTCCCTCGTGCTGAAGCTTGGGTGGGTATCTCACTGGCTCATTGTTGTTCTGTATCCACATTAGGATATGTGATCTTGGTGTATTAAGTGGAATGAAGGCTTGGTCTTCTACTTTCACTGGTCGGTGTGGCTCTGCTCGTTGTGGACCGATTTGTTGTTGGTTTCTTGGCCTGAACCTGTCTTGCCTAGCCGGCTGAATAAAAGTAGGCCTTGGTGTTTGGAACTGTGTTGTAGTTTGTGCGGCTTTTCGTCGTTGTTCCTCGTCCAGATTTATGTAATTCCATGCTCGGTCCATGAGCTAGGAATAAGTTTGCACCGGATTCGTTATCAGGTTATCCCTGAAGGCCATCATCGTCGTGTTGTCCTTCATTGCATCTATCACGGTATCGTCGTTCAAGTTTCCTACTTCGACAGCCTCGGCATTGAATCTGGCAATGTAGCTCTGTAAACTTTCTCCCGGTTTCTGGTAGCAGAATTTTAGGTCGCTGGACTTTTTCTTTCGTTGTATGCTCGGTGCAAAATGAGTTCGGAAAGCTTTTGCTAGCTCGTCAAAACTACGAATAGAACCTTCTTTCAGACTTTGATACCAGATTGCCGCCGGTCCATTTAGGGTTGTTGGAAAAAGCTTGCAGACGGCGGCTTCAGACAAACTTTGTACCATCATGACTACTTGGAAACAGCTCAAGTTTGTGACCGGATCCCCTGTTCCATTGTAGTCGTCTAACTGCGGTGTTTTGTAGTTTAAAAGGAAATTTTCCTCCCGTATCTCGGTAGACAGCGGGTTTCCGATGTTTAAGAAGCTTGTGTTTCTCGGCTCTTTTCTCCTGAATTTTTCCATTTCGGTTCTAACCCTTTCGGTAATTTCTTGCTCCAGCTTCTTTTTCTTTGGTGACTCGGCTCCCGAGCTGTGCACGCTTTCCTCGATTTCGACTCGTTTGGGCTTTTTCTTCGGTCCTTCCGGGGCTTTGTGTCCGGCTAGTATTCCTTGTCCTTCCTTTGGGTTTTGTTCACGTGGATTCTTCTCGTGGTTTGTTTCCTCGGGTGTTGTCTGACCTTGGTAAAATTCTTGTGGATGGGGTGGTGCGGTCGGTATGTATGGTGGGGTGGTAATGTTGCCTTGGGACATGGCTACGGTCGTTGGCTGAGCATGGGCTTGTTGTACTTGTTGAAGGAAGGCCACTTGCCGAGTGTGAAATTCGATGTATTCTTGGATTTGCGCTGGCGTGGGCTTTTGAATTTCTGTGGTAGGTCTGGGAGTCGGGGTGGTGCTTGGAGTGAACGAAAGGTTGATGGGGGTCATGCCCGGCCTTAGTGAAAAATTTTGAGTGGTTTGCTGCGTGGGGGTGAAGTATGATGTGGGGGGAACGTTTCCCGGTAGTGGCATTCCCCACGGGTATTGAGTGGTGACTCCCGATGTAGAGCCGGGATGAATACCGCCTCAACTTTCCCCCGTGGCTCTTCGTGGCGGCGCGTTAAGCCCCTCTCCCATTCTATTGCTGAGTGTGTTATTATCCCCGGTGCCGGGATCATCTCCCTCTACTCTGCTCATCCATTTTTTCCTGGTAGAATAGAAAGGGGGAAACTTTCTAACTTTCTTTCCCACAGACGGCGCCAAATGATAACTTGTGAAACGGCGGCGACGTTCTGATCTGACGACAGCTTCACAGCTATACCTGAAAGGCACAGCACAACCGTGAGAAGGATGCCGGAATGGGATTCCGGCAAACCACTCCGACGGTCTAATCAGTAACTATTTAGTGAGAGAAAGAATAAGAAGTGAAAGGTAGTTAAGAGTTGAGAGAAAAAGAGAATTAACCTTTTTACCTTCCTTTCCTTAGTCTTTTTATACTATCTATTTTGTTCCTCTTTGTTTGGGCCGACAGACCTGATTTCATTCTCTTTGTTTGTGCAGACGTTGTCTGGAATGTCAGGGTACGTCCTGACAAGTTTGTCGTTGTGTTTTGTCGAAGGTGAGCCCGGGTGAAACCGAGATGGTATTTTATGGTGTGCGGTCAGACCGAGATGGTATTTTATGGTGTGCGGTCAGACCGAGATGGTATTTTTATGTATGGTACTCGGTGTGACCGAGACGGTATATATGGTGCTCGGTGCGGCCGAGATGGTACTACTTCTACGTATGCTGTTAGTTTGTGTGTTCTGTTCGGCTTTTTCCGAGATGATGTGATACGTTTTACCTGTTTGGTATGAGATGGTGTTGTTTGTGTTCTGGTCGGTTAGTTGGGGTGATTTCTTGGTGTGCTCTACTCGGTTCATGTGTTGTTTAGGGTTTGTTCGTTTGTGTTGTTATCACTAACCACTCGTTTGGATTCAAGAGATATGTCCATTACTGACATCTGCTCTATCTGTAAGACCAATCTCATATCCATTTTAATTAAACACATGCGTATGACTTTGTTCACTGACAGTTACTTGAAGTCTAACTAACCGAGTTGTGTTTAATTAGATCATACTCTCTCTTATCTTAATCGCAGTTATCTTCTATTATCTACTCTTAAACTTTTATTTATCATAAAAGTCTATCACTAGACTTACCTCTTAGTCTATCTCAGAGTAAGAATGTACATTCTCACTTTCCACTCTTCTCAATCCTTAGTAATTTCTGATGTTTCGGAATGAAACATTAGAATCCAGATTTTTATTGTTTATTATGAACAATAAAAATCATAACATCTTATCTTCGCTAGCTTGTATCCTACCCTGACTTTAATACAGAGTTTTCGTTAAAATACGCTTACATATTTAAAACAAATACAGTTTGTTTGTAAACAAATTGTTTCTCAACAATTTATTTCACAAAAATTTGTTTTATAAACAATTTGTTTCTCAAACCAATCATTTCAAACATATGTGCATATACACATATTCACCCACATATACAAATGTATATGTGTACCAGCTGGATTTTCTTTTAAATTTATCTCTTCAAAACTGTGAATCTAACAATTCACATTTTAAAACTTTTGTGCAATTGTGGCTCAGGGTGATGACATCTCTCATCCCCAAAGAGTTGCTATACAATCCTCTTTCTCTTTGATATACTAATATACATGATGCATGTCCTAATAAAATCATTTTGTATAAGTATATGGAATTCAAGTATTCCTTTTTCTATAGTGATTGTTGCAATGTGCATTCATGATGCATCTGAGCACAATAACACATTCTTTTAAAAACAAAACTGCATACATACTTTGTAAGCTTCTTTCAAACTACTTCTCCGTAATATTTCAAGTTTCTTAATCCTAATAATTTATTCTCACATTAGGATTATTATTGCTTCACATCATTTGATTGATTATCAATAGTTATTGATTTCTATTTAAGGACGCATATTTCTAACATCCCTAACTTATTAATTCTCATTTATCATTTATCTTTTAATGTTTACTTATATGTGTTCTTTTTTCTTTTTGTTTAAGGATATAATTTATATCTGTAGTTTATGTTTTCCAATTCTAACGTGAATATTGAAAACATATAAACAGATTAACTTAAACATTAAACACATAACTAATCATTACCTGACGATGATCGCGAAGACGGAAACGCCTCACGAATCATCGGGCCTTTACCTCGCCCTCCGCGGAATTTCAGTTTTCCCTTATCCTTTCCTCCTCGCGGAACAAAATAGGGGTTGTAGTGCCTCGCGGGTCCAGAGTTTCCTACCCTAAGAAATGTAGTAATAGGTTCTTCAGGTTTGATGTAATAGTACGGCTGGAGGGGTATGTCGTTTCTCCTCAACTTACTCTCTATCTGCTTCGCACGCCCAGCCAAATATGCTACAGAATCAGACTTTACAGCCATGAGTTCCTCGAACTCAGGCCCTAAACCTTTGACGTACCTACTTGCAACTTCCTCACCATCACGAACTAACTCAGGTACTTCTTCGCATAAACGCATAAACTCAACAGTATATGCCTCCACATTCAAATCTTCCCTAGTATACTTGTCCATATAATCCCTCAGCCTATCCAAACTTTGGTTCTCTTGCACCTCCCACTCGCTCATGTATTCCCACGACTGATTCGGCGAGTGTCTTATTTGCTGTTGAACCCTCCTTAAATGGTCCACCTCAGCTAAGAACTCTTTTACCTTAAATCCTAGATAAGTTGATGTAGCAGTCGATTCAGACACAGAGCTATGTCTATTTCCAATACTATTTATGTCTTCATTCAAAATTCTCTCGAATTCCTCCACTCCAATATTATCCTCCCATATGTCCATGTCACATGCTGATGTTGAGTCAACAGCCTCTATGGGAACAGATGTTTCAGGTATAACAGGAAAACCTGGTACATTATGTGGATCAGACCCCACATGCGTATGAGCTCTACTAGGCCCAGACATACTAAAACACATGAAATTTTCTGCATAAGTACCGTATGTAATAGTTATAGAAAAATCACATTTTCATATAACATATATCAACTACTAAACCTATATAAGCAAAACACATAACAATCAAACACAATTCAGAGAAAATCTAACTATTTTCTCAAACAAAAATTCAGAGAAAATCTTCGCTTTGTCCTGTGTTTAAACAGAACCATTCTCCTCGAATACAGGTCATCTGTTCTGACCATTCCACTTCATGATTGTAACATATTTCCAACTTCGGAACATCTCACATGTTCCATCAGTTGTAACGTATCTCGAACACAAGAACAACTCATGTGTTCCTGATCAAAACATCAATACACACTACACACATGTATAGTTGCTATCTATAGCTGATTGTATTCAATAACTGACAACTGATCAAGACATGACTTGAATCCTATGTTGCTGCAATAGTTTACTAGGAATTCTTATGACTTCTAGTACCTCTACTTAACAAATATCAGCAACAATACCTCGGACATTCAAGTCCTAAAACATTGCTCTGATACCACCATTGTCACGACCCGATTTCCCCCTCGAAACTCGAGTCGAGACCGGCGCTAGGGAATGGGAATGGTTGTTCCGAAACTCGTAGCAAGCCTAAAACCTCTATAAATTTTTCGCCACCTAAATATAAATCTAGATCGTACCTCGCGTACGACCCGTTTCCAGAAAACACTGTTAAAACATTTTTTTTTCGTTTAACGTGGAAAACACATTCTGAAAATATTCATATAAGCGAAATCACGTTTTCAGAAATGTTGGTTGAATAACCCTAGTTATTCTGACCCACGCGCATTTCTGAAAACCGGTGCGGTGGTACAGGGACTTGGCTCACGTGCCTTGCCTTGCAGGCAGCCCTGTTTCAAAACCGCGCACCCGAACAATATGTTTAATGAAATATATCGAACACTTTCCTTTTCAAAGCGTTATATCAAACATATTAAAAACATGCACAGCAGGCACGCAAACGTAAGGCCAGCTAAACTACACACAGTGTCTTTGCTGACCAAAGACACGAAACTTGGCCCACCCGTAAGGGACACCATAAAACACCATATGCCTATTAAGTAGACACTTATTAGAGATAGACAAAGTCAGGTTCCTATCAGAGTATATAGACGGAGGAACCATGACGTGGCCACAGGCATATCAAACCTATATACACTATTGCAGCATCTAAGAGTTTAAAGTGTTATTTACATAACAACAGAATAAGCTTCCCTGATGGAAAAAGGGTGGAAGCTCGATCAAACCCGGTAGCTAGGTACCTGAAAATGAGAAACAACAACGGGGTAAGAAATATAAATATTTGTGAGTGAGTAGATAGGTTTACAGTTAAATACCAAAATCGCGTATAGACAAAATATCGGTATATAAAAATATTACCAATCCTCGATCAAAATGAAACCCTAATCCTGATTACGTTATAATGCTATCATATATATAATGCATATGCACAACTCTTGTTTAATACAGGATGAGCTGTATACATATGTATCACAGCCATCTTATCTCTGTATAGGGTTGCACAGCCGGAACTTAAATCACTGCCACCTCAGGACTACCTGATAGGTTTAAGCCGCTTTATAAGCATCTGGCTTAAAACCTAATCTCAATATGTATGCGTATAATATTTACCTCTCATCTAGTTCATTAACACCGGTGATCACACAGTCCTATTGTTGCCCAATAGATAGCTCGTTTCAGTGGATCTTCCTTGGCTAAGTTTCATACTTAGTGCGATTTGTGGATTTAAAAACAATTGAATACTATTCAAAAGTAAACAAATGAACTCACAAACACCGCTAGGTCTGGAACTTAATCATGTGGTTGTGGTCAGACTTCTGGCTAGCTGGTCGGACTAAACACACAAAGCAAACAGGATAAAACACATCAATATATGTTTCCAATAAAACTTCTAGGTCCTTAAACCCAGATTTAGGTCAAACATATAATCATTTAAACACATAGCACTTATGGTCTGTTTTCTTTTAAAACCATATTATAAATTCTCGTTTTGAGAAAACGTTCTAACTTCTCTCTGAAGTTATTTTAGGTATCACAATACCTAAAGAAAACCATTTATAGTATAGACCTAATTGTCAAAATAATTCTCGGTCATATACTAAGTATTTAGCAAAACCGATTGCTAAATCTTTAAAACCATTTAAACGTTGACTTTAACTCTTTTAAAGTCCATTATAAACGTTTAACTTTACTTTTAAAATCTCCTTTTAAAAGTCTTAAGGTTTAGTATATAAAACCTTTTCACTTTCTTCTAACACAAGTTATTGTTTTAAAATATCTAACTTTGATTTAAAAACATTTATTAAAAATGTTTTAGGTTCGATTGGAAAACACCTCGGGTTATTAGGCGAAACCACGTCGGAATCACCCCGGAAAGTCCCCCGAAAACCGAAGAAAAAATCGAACCCCCGACTGTCGTCGGGCAGCTGTGCGTTCGCGCGGCACAGTGTGCGCCCGCACACTGTGCTGTGCGGTCGCACAGCTCACTGTGCATGCGCACAGTAGGCTGTGCTTCCGCACAGCCCCGGAATTGAAATTCCGGGACTTCCCGTCCTGCTTAAAACGTTCAAATAACATCCAAAATCAATACGGACGTTTAAAACGATATTTCGATACGGTAACCGTTTATAAACGAGTTTATATTCGAAATAAATCGAAATAAACGTTTAATACGGATATAATACCTCGATTACTTGAGTAATCGTCGAAGAAATGGAGTTAGAATCGAGAAACGGACGAAACCAATTCAAAACCCTAGTTCGCCAAAGTACAGAGAGAGCTTCTGCTCTTTTGAAAAATTAAAACCTAATAAAATGAGCTTCTGGGCTCATTTCCCTTACCAAATTCATTTATATAGGAAATGGCTAAAGTGTTGTTTAGTACTAGCTCAATTATGCACTTTAAACCAACTTCTAAACTAGTTGTCCGTAGCCTAAACGGAAACGATTTCCAAATTTCGTGAAAATTTTACCAAAAATCTAATAAAATATAGAAAGAATACAAATATAATTTTTATTCCCATCCGACTTATATTTTATTCTTAATAAATCATTTTTTATTAATTAAGCCCGCATTAACTGCGCTTGATAAAATTTGTGCTTCCAAATTTTATCAAATTTTCACGATAACCTTTTTAAAATATTTCGCGAATATTAGTACCAAAAATATTCGCTAGGGACTTATGAATTATTCTGCACCCAATTCATAAATCCATATTATCACCGTTAACTATATAACTATTCAAATTTAAATTTTAAAAATTTAAATTTGCAATCCTATAGCCATATTAAAATTTTAGAAACACTTGTAAATTAAATTTATCTTTAAATTTAATTTACCTACTCCCGTCTAATAAAATATTAGACACGTGGCTATATTTTAATCCTTAAATTTCCGAGTTATTACACCATCAGACGCAGTTGAGAATCCATCCTCATTATCAGATAAGAGGGAAATGAAGGGAGTAGATGGCCGTTCAAGCAGAGGTAGATTGGGTATGACAGTGACCTCATCATCACTCAACATACCCACATCCATAGCATCAAAGATGTTCTTTTCCATTCTTGCGAAAATAAATTGATAACGGCAGAAGACGATGAAAAAGAGCAAGAAAGATCAGAGAGAAAATCCAAAGTAGAAACGACATTTGAATAGTTAGGCATTGATAATGATGTGAAAGGACATTTGAAAGTGTGGGGATTGTCGGATATGGAGACTTTTGATCATAAAACATATGTGGAGTTGGTCCATGAGTTCTTTACAACCATGAGGTCGCCGGAGGAAGCTAGCACGGATATCATACTTCGCCTTCGGAATGTGGAGCATCATGTTAATGTGGAGGACATGGCGAGAATGGGCCATATGCGGAATGAGGGGTTGAAAGTACCGTCGAATGGGTTGGATGACCGGCTATTTGGAAAGCATTGTCGAACGAGGACTCCTACGACGCTAAGGTATCAAAATTAAATGCTATTAAAGATATATCTATATGGGTTGCTTTGAAGTGGTATGCACATACTTTTTGTGGCAAAAATGAGTACACTAAAGTAGGAAATGAGGAAATGGTGGCTTTGAATTCTTTGTTGCATCCTCGCATCCGTGGGTACTGAGTGAATATGCCATATAGAATGCTTCAAATGCTTAGGGATGTGAATAGATTGAAGCACCGGATTGCCTTGGGTTGGATAGCAAACTTTCTGAGTAATGAGTTCAATGCCTATACTGTGGAGGAGTGTTCAGAGATGGAGTACATTGCTCCTAAAGTAGTTGATTCGACCCATTTGTCCATTGCATTGCTAGTGTAGAATTGCGTGGTAGTGCCATATTATCAAAGAACAAGCTGGATCAATAGGCATGGAGCAGATGCCGCTTTGATGGCTGAGTTGTCAGACGTGGAAGAACCTGAGTTACCGCAAGTTAGGCAAAGGCCTGCAAAACAACAAGTTAGGAGGAAATGGAAGGAAGTAGCGGGTTCTTCAACTCAAGCAGAGGAGACTGATTTGGGTGAGCAAGGTGGTGCTCAGTGGTCCGCTTTTGACCACAAATTTGACGAGTTAGCACAGCAGAACCGTGAGGGTTGGGCAGAGAAGAACCGATTGTTGACAGAGATTCAAAGTGATCAGAGGAAGGGGTTAACAAGAATCCGATATGAGCAAGATAGGATGAAGGAGAAGATGGATCGCTAGGATACTTACTTGAGGCGCTACTTCAACGCCTCCGGAGGAGAGCGATACCCGTCACTCGAGCCATCACCGGAGCCCCCAGTTTTTGACTAGCGAGATTTGTTTTTTAATCCCTAACTTATGCAATTTTTCTTTTAGTTATTTCATTTCAATGTGGGCATAGCATGAAATAGTGTAACGAGGGGGTTAGTAAAATTGATTCATTAGTGCTTAGTGTTTGTTTAGGGTTTATTTTTATTTTTCGTGTGTTTGATTAGTTATGCTTTATGTTTGTGTTTTTAGTGTCATTTTGATTTGGGGATGCCTTGTATCACTTAGCCTTGAGCTTGATGTTTGTTGAAAAAGATGCTAGTGATTTTATGTGTTTATTTGAAGCACTTTCCATGTTTAGTATTCCGACTCATAATTAATTGAATGTAACTTCTTTGTATAACAATAGTTGATGATGCTCACATAGTGAAACGCCAATTGCATGATTATAATTCATTTGAGTACTAGATTGTGGTTGCAAAGGAGTTACTTTGATCCGGATTCATGAGATGTTGCTTTGAATTTTTAAAAGTTGAGTTGATTTTAAGCGTGATTGGTTTTCTTGTGCGAAAATTAAACTTTTGGCATTGCACAACTTTTTATTGAAGAATTTGAGCCTAATGTCTTTGTTGTGTAAATCTTGTGTGCCTTTAATTCCTAGAACATGACTTGTATCCATCCAAAATCACATTGTTGAGTTTTTGACATAAAAATGAGAATGGCATTAGGACTACACCTTTTCTTTGAAAACCACTTAAATGACTACCCAATTTCCATTAGTTGCACAAACTTGAGCCTTAAACCCTTTTCTTGATTTTAACCCAAAAATTTCACACATTTAGACCCTTCAACATCTACCTCTTTAAAATACCTCATTTAACTTGATTGACTTAAGTTAGAAATACTTGATCATTGCTTGATGAAAAGAAAACGAAAGTGATCAAATTGCCTTCTCAGAAAAGAAAGAAAATCAAACAAAGAAAGAATAAAGAAAGCTTAGAAAAGAAAACAAAATGAACGCAAAAGATTAAAAAGAGGCAATAAATGTAAAAATTGTTCGTTTTTTGCATATTGTTTTTAGTCATCAAGTTATTTGTTTAGCCAAATTTTACCCTGTTATACCTACCCTACACCTTAGCCCCATTACAACCCGATTAAAGTCCATTTGATTTGTGTCATTTACCTAACTAAGTGGTGGAGTCCCGGATTATAGTCAAGCTTATGGTGAATTGATGTGTGCTTTTGTGAGCTTTGAAATTGTTTCTACACTACCCTAAACACTTTGAGCGTTAGAGTGTAAACTTGTGAGGATTTATGCTTTTTAGTTAATTTTCGCACGGTGTTAACTTGAATTGCCTTTGTGAAAACTATTTATCCGACATGTCCCGCAAGTGATAATGTGACTCTATATGATTTAAGTGCCGAATAAGCAATATTTTCACCTTTCGAGTACTTTAAATTATGCTTTTACGATTGGGTGTCATTATTGTGCATTTGTAGCAGTTGTTACAATTGGAAGGAAGCATTCATCTACTTATGTTTTGTGAATAAAAATGCGGTTTGTGTTTCAGCAGTTTTAAGCTTCCTAGCATGTTTATTTAGTGAGATTCATTTCTTTCTCGAGGTCGAGCAAAGGTTAAGTAAGAGGAGGTTTGATAGGTGTAGAATTTACACCTATTTGACATGTCTAATTGTAGCATTTTATAGCAACTTTCTATGTTTTTATATCACTTGTCGCTCATTTTCATGTCGAAGTGTTTCAGGTGCAAATCGAGGAAAAATGGAGAAAAAGTCGAGAAAAGAGCAGAAGATGGAAAAGGAAGCCTGTTTCATTCGAGACAAATTGGTTTCGTTCGACACAGGCATAAATTAAGCCTGTCTCGTCCGAGACAGCCCCCCGGAAGTGGAAGTAGGCTTTTGATTTATGCCTGTTTGGAACAAACGCCTCCATTTCTGTCAAAGATACCTCATTAATGAAGATACGTGATTTAGATCTGAAAGAGCTCATGAGGACAAATACTTAGTCTATTTTCATTGGTTGGTTTATTTAGTCTTGTCATATTATGTAGTTTGATTCCCTTTATGTCCTTGAACTATAAAAGGATCCCTTCTTTTCCCATTTTAGGTTTATGCACTTACTTTGAGGATTGTAGCCTCCATTACTCTTAGTTTTTCCAGATTTTATTCCTTTTGTTCTTAGCTACTATCCAAAGCTTTCATTGTTGATTCAAGTATTATCATTAATAAAAGATTATTATCCCTTTCATCATTGTTGTTCTTCATTATCTATTTAATGCTTTAGGTCTCTTACTATTACAAGGTAATTACTCTTTACACAATGTTTACTCTTTGTTCTTATTTATTTGTTGATATCATGTTAGTAGTTAGTAGCTAAACCCCTTTGTTTCGGGGTTGTTAATGATTGCCATGACTAGTTGATTAGTTGATTAGGGTTAATATGTGTTTGGTGTTTGTTGTGATTATTGGGGCTTAATGCTTAGATTAACTTGATCTATTAATCTATGTTTAGAGTCTAATTAATTAGGCGAGGCTCAATTAGTTAGACGGATCTAGTTAATCACAAACTAGGACCTAATCACGCGAGGGTGGTTTAGGAATTAGGTGGTTGTTAAGCTTGCGAATTAATCGTGTTTGGTTAGTATTATGGAAATCTAATTACGCGAGGGCGATTTAGATTTCCATGTGTTAACCAAGCGTCGGTTCTTTCAATTTTAGACTCGAGAGAGCGGAATTGATGCCTTTGGATAGCTTGACCCGAACCAATATCACTATTTAACCCAGTTACCTAATATTCGTTAGTGGCATGAATTAGCAACCTTTAGAATTCTTTACCTATTTGTTAGACTCGTTTAATACTTGATTGCTTTAGTTATTAATTGCTTGCTTAATAGTTTAATTGTTCATTTAATTAGTGTTTAATTATGTAGTTGTTAATAAAAAAAATCAACTCTTGTTGCTAAACGAAATGGATATCAAAATCAATTTCATTCACGTTAAACCTCTTCTCTTCGTGGGATCGATTCCGTACTTCCGAATTATTACAAGTTAGTATTTTTGCTAACAAGTTTTTGGCGCCGTTGCCGGGGATAAGGTTGCGTTTAATTGATTGAAAGTATTTTTAATTCGATATATTTGATGCGGTTAACGTTATATATTCAATTATAAACCATTTAATATATAACTAAATCCAAAATAACGATTATTACTTCGTAGATTAGCGGATTCTCAAACAAGTTCGAGTTAGAATCGAGAAATCGGCGGAGAAACGAGCTTACCCAATCATCGAAGTGATCGCAACAACTGAATGTATTGAAATGAAGCTCCTGCTTCATTTGGAATGAAACGCCCACATATTTATACATAATGGCTAAAGTTCCATTTGGTACTAACTCAATCACAAACTTTAATCCAATTTCTTAATTAGTCATCCATAGCTAATTATGAAACAAATGCATAATTTCACGAAACTTTACCCAAAAATCGAATAAATATAAAACAAATAAAAATATAATTTTTATTCGCACGGGATATATATTTTTATTTTCTAAAAATATGATGTATTGGTTCCCGATCGATACCACTTTATAAAATAAATTACATACAAATTTTATGAAATTTTTACGATAGCTTCTTAAAATTATTTCAATAATATTAACTTTAAATATGATCTTGGGGCTTCTCAATTATTTTATTTTAATTTTCCAAGATTTATTAGTCACGTTCAAATCCGTTTATCAAAATCTAAATTCACAAATTTTAATTTTAAACTCCTATAATTACAATACATTTTTGGAAACACTTATAAATTAAATTTACGTTTAAAATTTAACTTACATACGCCTGGTTCAATAAATCACTTTCCGTGATTTAATAAACGTCCTAAAATTGCTAAACTTAACTTTTATATTTTGAAATTAATATAGATCTTTCACGAATATTTTTCTTAATATTCGAAACTCGATTATTCAAATTTGACCTCGTTGCATATTTTATTTACCTAAAATTACGTGGTATTACAGAAGAACACCAAAAGATTCAAAAAATGCAAGAAAACACATAAACTAGAACACTCCCAAATCACAATCAAGATCAAATAAATACGTGGAGTTGAGAAAAAATACGAGAAATAAAAAACACAAAAGATAAACCTAGAACTTAAAAAAAAGATTCCTAAAAGCTCGACAGAAATGGGAGAATATTTTCAAATGAAAAATAAAAGCGAAGAAAAAGAAGATGAAAAAGATAAAATATATAACACGCATGTATCCTAAGGAATTAACGATAGTAGTGAAAAAACCACAGGGTTGAAACCCTATGCCAGGCAATGGATAGAAGACACATGGAAACTATGGAGACACATGTCTCACATCCATCGATTATGGCGGACACGTGTTGGAAAAATAAAAAGGACAAAAAACTCGCCTGGTGAATGAAAAAACTCGCATATTGAACGAAAAGATTCGCCGAATAAAACTATAATCAAGCAAGGCATAAATACCAAGATATTATCTCACTTGCGGAGGGTTAATGATAGAAACCGAATTCTATAATGATATAATAAACCAAGTGACATAGGATTCACCTACCTTGCGAATCCTGAAATTCGCCCAAGAAAGTTATAGCCGAGTCACAAATGACTCCCCGACAAGGGAAATTTAAGAGGATTCGTCCAATTTCAAGAATGACCGAATTTAGTAGGATTCGGCAGGTCTCAGTAGTCAAATATGGCACGTCCCGCCAATGATGTTGATTAAGTATACGACTCAACTACCCTAGAGTTTCTAGAACACCCAGATCATACGGCTCTCTGGAGACACTTTCATACTTGGAATCATGTTCCTATTTAGGAGTGTTATCCTACTTAGGAGTCATTCCTAAATAGGACTCTTGCTGATAATAAATCCGTTTTCTATTTGGATTCATCCGCAGAATAAGAATCTCTTTCATATTCCATCTTTACAAGGTATTCCTTCATGCTCGCTATAAAAGGACTTGAGGTATTGCTACACACATAACAATTACATTCAGAAATAACTCTCTTAAACTAAATATTAACTTAAGCATCAGAGTGCTCATCGGATAACCACCGTCCGATCAGCGTTCTAATTTCTTTTGCAGGTCAATCACCATTGAGAAGGCAGACCCATCAATTATAAATCATAAGACTAATATGATTCTATATATTAAATTGATTAATGATGAATCTAAATTTATATATATTGAAATGCGTATTTTTAAAAGTTATTTAATAAATGACGCTTTTAAAATATAAATATAAATATTAAAGTCATTTGGATAAATAATAACCTAAAGGTAGCCAATAATTTTTAAAATATATTCATTTTGATATAAATTCAAATAATAGGAAAAAGTCCATTATTTTACCGAAAGATTTTAACGACGCAATGTTCTTTCACATTCATCTAACTAGAAGATCTAGGATATAGTTATTTTATTTCCAAGATAGAAAATAGATAGACGAGGCAAATCATACATCCTAGAGCTACAACAACAAAACGAAATAAATCTTGCTTTGGCTTCTTTAGCCAAATTATGTGCCAAACGGTTGAGCGACCTACAAACATAAACAAAAGAGAAGTATTTAAACAGAGGCCTAAGGTGCCAAATATCTTGATAGGTTCCCTAATTTACTGTTGAAGAGCAAAGGCCTGAACTGACAGTCTGGAAAACTTGAATGGCATCGCCTTCAAAACTAACAGATCTCCAGTTCATGTTTATGGACCAGTTCATTACCTCACGCAAAGTAATGAACTCAAGGATACTAGGATCCCAAATAGAGAGAATAATTGCTGAAAATCTCCCCAAAATTTGCCCTTCCTGGTTAAAGGCAACTCCCGCTATAGAGCCAAACAGATGCTACACACTAGTACCTACATCATACAGGATTCTAACAGCATGCTCCCTCTTCCCTGAAGGACCTCGGTTACCCTGGTGAATTTTAGTAAGCAGAGAACATTGAGGTATTCTGGCTTCTGTTAACTTGTTCTGGGCTTTAGAGAATTCCACCATGGATTTGAGTGCAATATGGACTGCATCTTCCACTATCTAGTAGCTATCTTTGAATAGCTTTGTTTTTCTAACTTTCCAGATTGACCATAAAAGAAAACAAAACAGATTTTGTGCAGTACCTGATTCATCTAGCTTTGCTAGGTCATCCATGATAGAGAACCAAACTAGAGGGAAAGAGTTATTGGTCTCAAAATCAATCTAAAACGATAGAGGTGACAAGAACTAGGGGTGTAACCGAGTCGAGCTAACTCGTGAGTTACTCGGGATTGACTCAAAAAATACTCAAAATCTACTCGACACAGATCGAGTTGAGCTCGAGTTTAAGCTACTCGTGTTAATTATCGAGTCAAGTTCGAACTGCAAAATACTTGACTCGATAAGCTTGCGAGCCTAATCAAGCTTCAGTTAATTTACCATTTTACCCTTTTTATTTATATATATTTGTAATAATACCTTATTTTAATATTAAAATATAATTTTTAAATATGTACATAGATAATCGAGCCGAGTCGAGTCGAGTCCAGTCTCAATTATTCTATCGAGTTCGAGTTCGAGCTCCCAAAACGAAGCTCGATAGAGTTCTAGTCGAGTTTCGAGGTTCAAATTTTAGAGTCGAGTTGAGCTCGAGCTTAGCACTGTTTTGACTCGAATCGGATCGGTTGCACCCCTAACAAGAACCACGTTCTCCTGGCATAGTCACAGTCAAAAAATAAATGAACTAGGGACTCAGTCCCACCACAAGCTATGCAGACTAATTTTCCCCTTAGCCTAAGATTCAATGCCTCCGTTGTGAGATGACCATCCATAAGCACCCTCCAAACAAATAACTTGATTTTAGTTTGGATAGCCAGGCTCCATAAAGCTTTCCGGCGGATACGAGGGAAGGAGTTAGGATGTGTATCATTATTGTGCTCTTTAGTAGGACCCGCAACTTATGCCTTAGCTATGTGATGTCTGGATTTTACTGAGTAAATGACTGAGGGGTTAAAGTGCCAAATAATTCTATCCTGATGGTAGTTTATGGGCTCTGGCATCCCCAAAATCAGACCATCGTCCTCAGTTTGGAACACCCTTCTGATGAGTGTCATTCCAGACTTTGGAATAAGGCACGAGTAAGTCTTTTACAAGATATGATACCTCAGAATCCTGAACTCCTGCGTTAAGTTTTTGCAAGAAAAGGAATCTTGAGGGAATCCAAGAGTCCCTGAGTGTACATATCATGGACCCTGAGTTCACTTGCCGTCTACATCATGTCTTCAAAAGATTAAGGCCATGATTTAAGCTTTGCCAACCCCATGAGGATATCTTCCTTCGAGGTGCTTCCCATATTGAACAATCATCGAAATACTTTCCTTTGAGCACTTGAAAGAGGCGTGATTCTTGATTATTTAGAATTCTCCAAAAAAAATTTACAAGTAAAGACTGGTTAAAGAATTTAAAAATCTTTGAACACCAAGCCTCTCTCCCATTTTCTCTTTGTCATATTTTCGAAAGCTATCCAACTAATGCCTTGTTTAGGACAATCTTTCCTCCACCAAAATCTGGACATAAGACTGTTGATACGGTTGCATAATGAGTAAGGAAGCTTGAAGCACATCATAGTATAATTGGGGATGGGTGATATGACTGCTTTCAGGAGAATTTCCTTGCCTACCTAGGAAAGGAATTTTTCCTTCCACCTAGCCAACTTTTGTTGGAGGTTTTTTAACTATCTCTAAAAATGACTCCCGTTTTGATCTGAGAATGCATGGTGGCAGGCCCAAATAAACACTTTTACTGCCAATGTTCTGAGCTTGAAGGAGGTTGGAAAGAGTTGACCTTTGTCTCTAATCAGTATTCGTGCTATAGAAAACTACAGACTTGTTGAAGCTAATAAATTGACCACCGGCTGCACCATAGTGAATTGCAAAGTTTTTCAATGTTGAGACTGGGTGCTGGGCAGCTTCTGTAAAAATCAAAGAGTCGTCTGCAAAAAAGAGGTGACTGATCAAAGGCACATATCTAGAAATTTTAATTTCTATCATTGTGTTTTCCAAGGCAGCTCTCTTAAGATTATGGGCCAGTCCTTCTGCACAGAGTACAAAAAGAAGAGGTGAGAGGGGGTCTGAAATCCTGAACCTCTTGAGGCTGAATTATTTTTGGAATTAAGGAGACAACCGTATCGTTGAGACTTTTCAGGATCTTACCACCTCTAAATAATTCTTGGACTGAGGTTGTAACCTGGTGACCAATGATAGGCCAGAATTTATGGAAAAATATTATCGTAAAGCCATCAGATAACCATTCATAGAGAATACATCAGCCTGAAGCTTTAGAGGGGTTCACAGAGAATACATTTCTATTAATCTCAGCTCTGACAAAGGTTTTTATCAGATAACCATTCATACCCTCAGTTATTTTAGCTTCAATGTCAGATAAGAAATCAGGGATATTACTAAAGTATGTGTCTTTATAGAATTCTTTGAAGTAATCAGTGATTGCAATGGCCATTTTCCTTTCCTCTGATTCCCACAGCTCCAAATTGTTCCTTACTAGGATATATTTCACTTTAGATATTTTTCATTATTCAATTTATTAAATTACTCCAAGCATTGATTATCATATTATACATGCAGTAAAACACATATATATCTAATTAAAATAAATTGAAAAAATTGAAAAACTAATTAAAAAACTAGAAATGTGGAAACATGTATAAAATGTTGTAGAAACTAACATGTAATTCTCAATTACTAAACTTCTGTTTAGTTATAAAATATGTACTATATTTTATTTTGTTTTTTTATTACTAAAGTTATCTTTTCGTTTTATTTGAAGTCCCTCATGGAAAACGATGCAAATTTGCTGATATTTAACGTGAAATGTTATGTCAGTTAAAAATTAATAGTTCTTTTAAACTAAAATTTATAATTTGATATCCTTTTAAAGGTAAATTTATAATTTGATCACCTTTTTAAATTTATTTTTAAAATTAAACAATAATTTTGCGGAAGATATACTCCCAATGAAATAAAAATGACCTTTCGCACAAAGCTGTGTTTGCATGTTTTAAAAATATCCCCCAAACAACTAACTGACATATGTAGCATTTAAAATTGATAAACAAATAATGTTTGCTATTAAATTATTTATTAGGTTGATTGTGGACTTTAGCAATGGTCAAAGATAAATGGCTGAGAGCTAATTAGCAACTTCTTTGGATCCAAATTTGTTAGTCATGAATTATGAATCACCTAAATTCAACAAGATCAACCTACACTTAATTGACCATTTTTTATTGGTACAAATGAGCGGCCTTTATGTCAAAACAAACTTCTTAATAAAATTAAAAAGATTAATTCACAGTCCCGATTTAGCAAACTTGTTGAATTTAGTTTCAATTCACAAGTTTTCTTTTTTTTGGTTTTGTTCTATTAAAAAGCAGAAACTCAATACTCTAAAACGCAAGATCTGCAAAATCAACAAAGAAAATTATACGGAAATTTTATCATACATAAATAAATGGAAGGATTAGAAAAACATTTAGTCAGAGTTATAATTATTATGGCGATAATTGGCAGCAATGGGGTGTTCCAATTTTGCAAAGCACAAAGCATATGCAATATGTCATTTTCTGGGCTACTATCATGCAGGCCTGCTGTGATTTCTCCGAACCCATCCCCACCGACGAGCGACTGCTGCTCGGTGTTATCACAGGGTGACATGAATTGCTTATGCTCGTCAGGCGATGCCAATTTTCTTCCTGCTTTTGGTATTGATCCTAACCTTGCTTTGCAATTGCCTGAGAAGTGCAACCTCGCGCATCCTAACTGCTAGGGGTTGGCTTAATATTTTCATCATATTTACACACATGTAATTCGTTATGTTTTAGTTTGTTTTTTTAATAATAGGAGGTTACTTGTACTGGTCATACTTCATTCATGTGGCAATTCCTCAGCTTATATAGTCTAAATTTATTGTCTATATAACCTACCGTTTTTTGAAAAGTAAACATATAATTATCAAAAAATCTATAATTAAATGTCTTTTACTTTCTATAAAAATATTATAGTTGGATGATTGTATTAAAATTTAACCTGCTAGGGTCGAAGGACATGTTTTTCTTTTGGTATATTATCTTTCCATAACATGAGATATATGAATGTGTTATATGAATTTAGAAAAGAAAAGTTGGCAGTAATTTTTACCTCATTATATAAATAAGCTTTAAGAGAAATTTTAAGGTGGATAGAGTCTAGGGTTTTTGCTAGGAAAAATTATTATACGAAACAGTTATGCCATGTCATTTGTGCAACAAACTAATAGTCCGTTAGACATATGGAAACATTTACGTGAAATATGGCCCAATTTATGTGAAAAGTGCCAAAATCACAAAAAACCTAATGTTTTATAAAAAAACATTAATAATGTGTTTTTTGTAGTTCAAACACTAATCAGCAACAATTGTGGGAACATTCAAACTAGCCATGTAATGGTTTTCATAGAGTATAAGAATTCGTTAATAAACTTTTAAACATTGGGCAATAAATTAGGACAAATTAAAGTTTATGTGAAATCTGCCGTAATTTACGTGAAATGGGCGCAAGTTTCCACGGAGTTGACTTATAAGTACAAAATCACGAAGAACCTAATGCTTTGTAAAAAAAACTTCGATAATGTATTTTTGTAGTTTAAACAGCTAACATCAAAAATTGATGGAACAGTGCAAACTAGCCATGCAATGGTTTTCACAATGTATAAGTGTGAACGAAGAGGGGTTCGGGGTCCGCTCGCCCAGGCTTATGGCTGACTTCTTTTATCTGGAAATGGTTCAAAAAATGAGGTCGCCACCTTGTTCAACTAGGAAATTCCTTTTATACCGACTAGATAACCTTACTCACTTATGGGTAAGATTATCGTGCATCACACCAAGAGATCGGGTTCGTGGACCTCCCCAAGACTCGTGTTCTTGGCTTATCGGTTACTAGGTTTATTTCATGGACATATTCATTTTATCTCATCTCAACATTCAATTTAGTAGTCCATAGGATATAGTGCTGCAAATAAACAAATCTGGAAAACCAGTAAACATTTTTGACACGCATATGACCCAATCTGGACTGGACATGCAAAAAAGTAGCAAGCACTCCTAAGAATATATCTAAACCTGGTGGTTTCTAACAAATAGCAAGAATCTGGATGGTCTGGATTGATTACATGCACGCCTAATATGGGAGTTTAAGTTTGATTGATTTTATTAGGTGGTCTTGAATGCCCTATACCACCGTTACTACATTTTCATGTTAGTCCTAAGATTTCTAAGTGACTGGCTATAATTGATATAATTTAACATGGTTAGTTCTTTAGCCTATTAATAATAGATTTGGCATTGCTTGGAAAGCAGTAAACATTGTAAACTGGCCCCATGTGCAGTTGGTGTGCATATCTAGTTCTCGGTCAGAACACAAAAATTGTCCGTCTCGTCGATACGGCTCTATCGGTTTGAACCGCGGTCGATTTCGAGTTCTAGTGAACCCGAAATCCGGTCAGGCAGTTGCTGGGTTTGCTAGTCTCATGCTCGCGGGTCTGGTTAATACTTTATCTTACATTTTTGGGCTTATGGGCCCAATTTACATTGGTTCTGACCTATTACAGTGGATAAAAGTAAAGTACATCGAATTATCTACGTCTGGGTTCAAATCGAGCCCGAAAATAGCTCTGTTTTTCATGCAAAAATAGAGAAAAAAACGCATAAAATGAAACAAAGAATGCAAATATGACAATTAAAGAGTGTTTAAAGCTGATTTAAAACACTAAAATAGCAATTTCCAACAGCTTTCAAGCAAATAATTTCAGGGCAAATAAGCTTAAAACAACCTAAACATGCACTCTAGCCGTTTTAATTTACTGGGTTTCTGGAATTAAGCATACAAAACATATTAATCAAGCTATTAACATGATTCCTAGTGATTTTCATGGCAATTTTATTAAGAAAACATAATTTGGCGATTATGGCAAAACAATAAAAATAACCTAGCATGCATCCTATTTCACAAAATCCAGCAATTTGCAAATAAAACATGGGATTAAGTGATTAATGGAATAACATAGGGTCCTCATAATTACCGGTCTTAGTGCTTGGCTCGTTTAATGGCGAAATGGATGCGGAATCCAGATTTGAGTCTTTGTAATGTTGTGTTCTTGGAGAATTAACACGTATATTAGGCGTTTTAGGGACTGTAATTGAATAGTTTTGAGTGTGTGTGTGTGTGTGTGCTATAGTTAGGGCCAAACTAGGGTTTTTACTAGGGGGATCGAATTCTTATGCTAGGATTTTGTTTTTGTGGTCCGACCTTTAGCTAGGCTGACTAAAAGTACTATTTATAAGGGGAATTAGGTTTAGGGTTAGCTAGGGTTAGAAGTTTGCCAAATTATTTTTTCGTCCTCTTATAATTTCAATAAATGTATTTGAGATAAATAATTAAGGTGTTTGGATTAGTGAAAACTACTTTAAACGGAGAAAATCCCGAATTAAAACTTGATGGCTAAGAAAAACATGCCTAAAAGTCAGTTTTGGTGTCCGAAAGTATTAAAAACGACTCGTGGGACCCTATGGGTTTGGATATTTTCAATTTTAGTGCGTAAAACTTACAAATTGGCCCATAAACTTCTAATATATTGCAATTAGTCCAATTTCTAGACTTAGACTACAATCTCTTTGAATGTTTTAGGCTATTTGCGGCTAATTACGTTTTAATCCTCCAAGTTTGCAGCTATGCACAGATTACGTCTTCTTAGATTCCAGCAAGAAAATCGATAGCTCGTCACTCGAATAAATTTCTTTAGAAATCATCATTGGACGCTTTAGTCCCTTATCATTTTTTACCTATCCGGAAAATAGGTGTCTACAGTTTTTGCCCCTCTTTAATGAGCATTGACAAAGTAGGTCAATTCTTTTTAAAGAAGTAACTCATTATTAGACAATCGACAAGGATATTGCCCACCATCGGAGGTACTCGCCAGCCTTGCGGTTTAGTTATGCCCTAGCTTGAGCATTACCTATCGTGGTGCATGACTCTGACTGCATGCCCCCTAGTTCTGGTCTACTCCGCATCTTACTTGGAGTAGGTCTTCTCAGCTGTTCTGAAGGTCATCGATTGGGTCTGAACTGCCCGTTGTGTGCCCCATGGAATAGAGATATAAAGTCTCAGGCGTATTGGGAGTGGTCTAATGGCTTGGACTTCTGGTAAGTATCCTATCCGATACTTCTTAGATTTGCAGAAGGGTCAGCATCCCCTTGGCCGTCCCAAGGGCCACCTTATTGCGAAGGTGCCTGGTATTATCCTGTTCGGAGGCTCTTAAATTTGTAAGGGGAACATCATCGCCTTGGCTTTCCCAAGGGTCACTCTATTGCATAGGTCCCTGGTTTCCGTAGTTATCCCACAATTAGCGGAAATGTCTGAAGTTAATTTGAACTACTACAGATAGTGTCCGGGGTGTATTCTTGACACTAAAATTTCCTTTTTTCGGAGTCTGGCACGTAGGATTAGACCACTGATACTGTGTTCTACACTTACTAGATGGCGTGGCGATGTCTTTCTATCGTTGGCCGATTTGATCATATCTCTTGGGTAGTTTTCCATATCTGATTCTCTTGTAATATTCGTGATTTGCCATTTGGGGCGTCCATATTCTTGACTTTCATCCTCTAGAGCTTTTGTATTTCTAATTCCGACGCTCTGGGTGTCAATATCTCTTATTTCCACTATTTGAGGTGTCTATATGTTTGATTTCCTCTGTCTGGGTGTCTGTATTTCTATCACGATCCAAATTATTGAGCCGAGACCGGCGCTAGGAAATGGGAGTGGTAGCTCCGAAACCCGTAGCAAGCCTAAAACAATTAAATATTTTTCGCAAATAAACAATCACGCAAGGGCCATACAAACGGATGCAAACATACAAACATATACATATATTCACAAGTCGATCAATTTATAACATATAGGCATATAACTTCCGTACTACGTACGTACTATCCTAACGATACTATATACATACTAGTGTATCTAGGTCACATCACGGGAAACTAACACCGTGAAACAAAATACAAATGGTGTAGCCTACAAAAAGATATACACAAACAACAACATGTATAAACAACAAAACAGTACATTGCGGTCACAGGCCATGACTCTATCTACTAAAAACTACTACTGCAGCTCTACGGAAGTCAGGAACTATACATGCAACTATAGAGTTCCAGACCCAAAAAGGTAGGTGGACTCTAGCCAAGTCCAGACTCTAAGCACTTGAAATTGCTAAACAACAACATGTCAGACTATGTTGAGTGAGATTACATATTACTAACGGTATTATAAAAATAACATCACATTTAAACAAACATTTGTACAAACATATAATATAAACCAAGTATTTGATCCGATCAAAACCCTAATCTTATAAACGATTTTGATCTAGTTATTTCCTAGTATTTGCAAGTGATAACGATTTCTCAAATCTTGTCGGTAAGGTCCCGAGATAGTTCGACCGAGTTAAACTATTACCAGTACTTACGACCAAACGATCGATATGTGAGTCCCGAGATTGTTCAACCGAATTGAACCCACTAGACACAGGTCCCGAGATATTTGGACCGAGTTCAACCTTGTGTCTAACACAAAGGAGTTAGTCTAATTCTATTTGACTTACCCGACACTGGTGATCACACGGCCTATTGACACACAATAGGTAGCTTGTTCCCTCGAATCGCACAAAGGATTCTTATACATAAAACACCTATTAAAACGATATACTATACAATCAAGTCATATAATATGCGATGCAATTGATAATACTATCTATAATATAGCAAATAACTTATACGAATAATACACGAAAGTAAAATGTAACTCACATGGACCGCTATCCAATCTACTATACTATCGATACGATAATAAACCGTTGCTAATCCAAACCCTTCAATTTCGTAGCTTGCTGATATGTCTGTTACACATTCAAATCAAATACACGTTTAGTAAGTAATCGGGAACCAAATATCAAAACCCTAAGTAACAAACTTAGGTTAAAACATTCTTATTCCATATTCAACTTCTTAACTTCAATAGACTATTAATTGAATTCTTATTCAATCGATATGTTTGTATCGATTTGAACTTACCATATAAACGTCCATTTTCCTTATGCTTCCATTAACATTTCATTCTCTTTCTTCAGTCATTTTCAATCAAGTTTTGAATACCCGATTAATCTAGTTTTGAACTTTAAAAATCCCGCGTTAGAGTAGGGAGTTTAGAGCCCTAAGTGCATGGGAAGGGGTGGCCTTGCCCCTTCCTCATGTCGTGACCTCCCCTAGCTGAATAGGGGAGGGTCGCGACCTACCCTGGCACATCGCGCCAGGGCTGGATTCCACCCCTCGCGTCGCGCTGGGGATCGGCGCGACGAGACATGCCTGATTTGTCCTTGTCGCATCGTGCTGATGCCCATCACGTCGCGAGACCCCTGCTGGACGTGTTTCCAACTGGTGTGACGGCCATTACAACCCCAAAAACTCCTCAGATTCATTCTGACATGCTAGCTAACGATTATCACACAAAACCCATCTCAAAGCTAGTCTGAAACATAAAAAACAACACGATTTTGGCAAGTTCGATTCAACCGCAACATCACAACATCAAAACAGCCCTATTGTTCACCAAAACTTAACTTAAAATCAAATCTGTACCTTGTTTTGATGCTTGGGTAAGATAGAGTTCGATTACCTTGAAGCAACGGAACAAAAATCACGCGATTCGGACGTCGAACGAACAAACCCTAGCGATCGCCAATTTTTTCTTCTATTTGATAATCTGATTTTCTTTTCTTTTGGATTCATATGATTCATATGAATTTTCTTTTTTAATCGTTCATTTCTTTAGTTTAAACCTTTTATCTTTTAACTTTCTATTTTAATCAAACAATCAATTACTCACTTTAACTCAAATACATACGTATTTTTTTATATCCCCGTAAATTATTTTCCGTCGATAACCTTTTAATTGCAATTCTCGAGAATTAATGTATCATTTACCAATTTGGGCCCTAAACTCCCTTTTAATAACTTTTCTTACCATTTCATTTAGCCCAATTCTTATCCTTTAATTTAGTTCTAATATCAAATTTTTCATATTAGAATTCTCAAGTACCGACCTACTCGGGTCTTGTCTTAATGTCTCGCTTCGATAATCTTTAGTCTGATAGTTCAGGTTGCTGAAAAGAGACAAGTTGCCTACTTTGGCAACGTTAAACGTACGAGGCATTACAATTTCTGGTGTTCACCGTCTAGGGAGTCTGCATTTCTGGGTTCCACCGTCTGCGGTGTTTGTATTTCCAGTGTCCACCGTTCGGGGTGTCTTCTTGACACTAAAATCTCTTATGTCCTTTGTCTGGCACGTAGGGTTAGACCACTACTACTGCGTTCTACACGTACTGGATGGCGTGGCGATGTCTTTTTATCGTTGGCCGATTTGATCCCATCTCTTGGGCAATTTTCCATTTTTGATTCTCTTATAATATTCGTTATTTGCCCTATGGGGCGTCAATATTCTTGACTTTCATCCTCTAGAGCTTTGTATTTATGATTCCGGCGGTTTGGGTGTTTGTATTTCTGATTTCCACCATTTAAGGTTTCTGTATGTTTGATTTCCACCGTTTGGGGTTTCTGTATATCTGGTGTCCACCATCTGGGGTGTCTGTATTTTTGGTGTCCACCGTCTAGGGTGTTTGTATTTCTGATGTCCACCGTCTTGGGTTTTTGTATGTCTGATTTCAACCATCTCTGGGTGTTTGTATTTCTAATGTCCACCGTCTGAGGTGTCTGTATTTCTAGTTCTGTCGACTGGAGAATTCTATGCTTCTGTGTTTTGTCTTCTATTGTTTGGGGAAATTTTCAAATGACTTTCCATGATTCTGTCAGATTTCCTAGGAATGCGTGTTCCATGTACTCTGGGGTACTTTTCTGGTATAATCATTAGGAGTGTATGTTTTCGTCTTTGTCATACCCCGTAATTTTGAAGTGATTAGAATATGGCAGGAGGTCAAATTGGAGTAATCAAAATATTAAAAATAATATTTTGAGGGTTCAAATATTAAGAAAAATATTCAAAAAGATTAAGTTTAATAATTAATGGATAATAGTCAGGTTGGACTATTTAAAATTATTAATTTAAATCACGGAAAGTTATTTAATGAACTGGGAATACGTAAATTAAATATAAGCGTAAATTTAATTTATGAGTGTGCCTAAAGGTTCATTGTAATTATAGTAGTTAAAAATTTAAATCGAGAATTTAAATTTTAATAAATGAGATTTATCGGGAATAAAGAAGAGTTTATAAATTAAAATAAAATAATTTATAAGTCCCAAGCAAATAATTTTGGGGTCAATATTCGCGAAATAATTTTAAGAAGCTATCGTCAAATTTTTATGAAATTGTATGCTTAGGACTACCTACTACTTGCTTGGCCTGACCTGTCCAGATTGAGTCATATGCGAGTCTATCTGTTTATACTCTTTCAGAGTTATTTGTATTTCCAGTATTATATCCTGTGGATTGTTAATCACATGTTGAGATGAGATAAAAGAATATGTCTGGGGGAGGTCTAGGAACCCGGTTTTGTTGGTCAGATAGTCGGTATAAAAGACATTTTCTAGTTGAATTAGGTGGCGACTCCATTTTCCAAACCCACTTCCAGATCAAGAAGTATGCCATAAGCCTGGGCGAGCGGCCTCCGAATCCCGTTCCGCTCACATTATAGATGTATCATTTTGAAATGCGCTTTATATAACCGTTTGTGTTTGATACCAGTAACCTTGATTGGACTGGTTTATATGGTATTTGTATGTAATAGATAGTATATGTTTTATGATCGTATGTTTCTTTTAAAAGCCAAAAAAGGTTTTTAGTGGTTTTAGGATTGTTACGGGTTTCGCTGCTACCACTCCCCCTATTCCCTAGCGCTTGTTGCGACCTAAGATTTTGGGTCGTGACAATAACGTTGTTAGATTTAAACTATTCAATACTCCACTTTGACTGATACTCCGTCTCCTTCGTCGAAATCATTTAAAGATATGAACTAGCAACTAACCACTTTCATTCCCAATCTCTGAGAAGTTCACTCAATAAATTTATTATATCATATCATACTTCTGTTAGATGTTTAACCATTTAATGAACTATAATTCTTGAGTAGCTTTTAATAGAGATAGTATTTGTACTGGAATCAATCATTCATTTAAACGTCCAATACTTATTGTAAAGCGATTTGTCTAGTCAATGTTCATACCTTCGTGGTTGGATATTGTTACTTGTACAAAAATATTTTACAAGTCTCTTAGCAAACTTCCACGGTACATGCAACCTCAAGACATCTCTAATTCATTTAATCATACCGGTTACTTTCACTTAATATTCGCTTTGATCTTTCCAACATTATTCAAGATTTGTGTTCTTAAAATGCTACTCGCATTTGGAACCCTAATGTAATTCTTATGTTCTTTCAGAATTACAACATAAATTGTAAATGTTGTGTATATCCTTCTTCTCTTTCTGGAACGGACTTATAATCCATTAACCCTGATTCTAGAAATAATCCAAAACTAACTTAAATACTTGTCTCGATACACTTCTCGAAAACAACCAAAATACTTACTCATTTCGTGCCCTAGTTAGAAGTAGTCGTACTTGCACTACTTTCTAAAAATCCTCTTGTTGGATTTAACTTATGTTATCTTCATGATAGATCTTTTTCTTAACTTTCTTCTTGCCTACGTTTTATATAAATGCAAAACGTATTCCTATTATACTTCTTGATCTCTCTGTCCTTTATACGCGTATACATTCTTAAAGATGTGATTTCTATGGACATCTATACTGTGACAAAACTTTATTTCGACCTTCGAACGTATCTATACCAGTGACCTCATTCACTCCTGTAGACACCTATTTTTCGGACAGGTAAAAAGTGATAAGGAACTGAAGCGTCTAATGATGATTTCCAGAGAAATCCGTCCGGGTGATGAGCTTTCGATTTGCTTGCTGGAATCTAAGCAGGCATAGTCTGTGCACAATCATGAACTTGGAGGATTAAAACGTAATTAGGCGTAAATAGCCCATAAAAATCCAAAGATATTGTAATCTAAGTCTAGAAATTGGACTTATTGCCATATCTTAGAAGTTTATGGGCCAATTTGCAAGTTTTACGGACTGTAATTAACCATAACCAAACCCTTAGGACTTTAGTAGTTTTTGATACTTTTAGGCACCAAACTAACTTTTAGCACCTTTTTTCTTAACCACTAATTGTAAATACGAATTTAATATATAAAATCCTAATTAAATAATTAAAAAATATAATCCTAATCTTAGAAGCATATCACTTAATACTTCTTCAATCCCTAATCAAAGTCTAGGTAGGTAAATAGTGATTCAAAGCTAACGGAACCTCTAGCTAACCTAGGTCATCCCTTACCATTATAAATACACCCCTAATTAGCCTAGCCAGGGGTGGCACACAAACCCTAGAAATAGATAGCAAAATTCGGCCACCACAGACACACACACAAAAATCGAGTCCTGAAACACTAAGAACGCTTTGATTCCCCAAGAACGCAAGCCTTGCACAGATTCGAAGTTGGATTCCGCATCCACATCGCAAGCAAACGAGCCACGGACTCAAAAAGGTAATTCTGAGGACCCTCTTATTATGTTCCTTTGATTTGCCATAAATATATGTATAATTGCCATGATTGCTGAATATATATGATTTAGGATTCATGTTTAGTCTTTTTATTGTTTTTTCCATTAAAATTGCCATATCAGCTAAATACGATGCTTTCAATAAATTGCCATGAATTTGACGAAAAGCATGTTAATCACTATAATTAGCTGTTTTTAATGTTCAACCCTATAAAATAATCGATTAGATGCCTTAGAATGCATGTTTCTATGTGTTTTATGTGTTTTTTGCCATAAAAAAACTATTCTAGACTTGCTGCCTAGAAAAATAATTTTGTTTACATGACCTTTAAACACTCTGATTATGCTATATTTGGATTCCTTGTTTGATTTTATGCGGTTTTGACTACTTTTGCATGAGAAACGGACTTGAAATGAGTGGAGGTCGCGTGCCACAGAGACAAAGGAGCCACCATTACGGCACTAGTGTGGTGGCCCCGCCAGAACATAGTGGCGGCGCCGCCACTATGACTTGGAGCCACCGCCGCCTTTTTTCCTCTCTCCAAGACAAATTTTATTTGGGGGCTTAGCCCACTTTTGACGAAGTTTTGACAATATTTCGGACTTATTTTAATTATATGAACGATAAAACGTATATCTACAAGCTACAAACGGCAAAAACGCACCTCTCGGTGAGTCTTGGCAAATAAATGCCCCCCCGAGGCAACAAAAGCGGGACCTCCTCGCCCGCCTCCAGTACAGCATCCTGCCGGTCAGCTAGCCGGTCAAGATCAGTGCACGGCTCCCTAAAAGCCCAGGGTGGTGCCATAACTCAAATTTTCAGATTTAGAGGATAGAAAACGAAGAAAGAAAAATACAGATGAGAAATGAGGGGATAGCTCTCTAAAAAAGCACAAGCCACTAAAAGACGAAAACGATACCTCTAAGGATGTGAAGCGAGAAGGCGAAATCAGAATGACAGATGACCCTGAAGATGGACAGACAAAAGTGACAGACAATCCTGAAAAATGACAGAGAAAGATACAGGCACCCTAGAAGATGAACAGCCAAGGAATATAGACAATCTTAAAAACAGATAGAAAAAAATTCAGATAAGTTCCAGAGCCTTCAAACAAGTCACAGAGCCTTCCGACAAGTCCCAAAGCTTCATACAAGTCCCAAAGCCTTCAGAATAAACCCATAGAATCAGAGCAAGTCCCAGGGCCTTCAAAATAGACCCCGGAGAAACAAAGAGTTGCCTAGAAGATGGGATCCAAAAGAGCCAGACTCCTCAAATGTCTTAGAAACGCCAAAACACGGTAGAGAAACACTGGAACGTGATATAGAGACACCATAAGTGGCAGAAAGATGCCAAAGCCTGATAGAGAACATCAGCATACAGTAGAACTTACCTACTCAGCATGGAATAATTAACGGAATCCAGGCACCTATTCAATAAGGTGGCCTTTGGGACGGCCTAGGGATCCTGTCGTTTCTATAAAGAAGTCTCGGACAGGATAATTTCCAGGGTTCGAGCCATCGGACTACTCTCGGGACGGCCGAGAGTTTATACCTCCATTCCACGGGGCACGCACTTAGGCAGCCCGGGTTCAACGGCAGCTGAGAAGACTACTCCCAGCCTGATGAGGAGTAGACCAAAACCAGATGTGCATGAGGAAAAAGTCATGCACCACGGCGAGTAATGCTCAGGCTAGGGCATTACCATACAACCGGGCGAGCGAGCGCCTCCGATGGTTGGCAGTATCCTTGTTGCTTGTCTAACAGCAAGTCTCTTATTTAACAAGAACTGACCTACTTCGTCAATTCTCGTTAAAGAGGGGCAAAATGTAGACACCTATTTTTCGGACAGGTAAAAAGTGATAAGGAACTGAAGCATCCAATGATTATTTCCAGAGAAATCCGTCCGGGTGACAAGCTTTCGATTTTCTTGCTGGAATCTAAGGAGGCATAGTATGTGCACAATCATGAACGTGAAGGATTAAAACGTAATTAGGCGTAAATAACACATACAAATCCAAAGAAATTGTAATCTAAGTCTAGATATTGGACTAATTGCCATATCTTAGAAGTTTATGGGACAATTTGCAAGTTTTTCGGATTGGAATTAACCATAACCGAACCTATAGGACATTAGTAGCCTTTTTAACACTTTTAGGCACCAAAACTAACTTTTAGCACCTTTTTGCTTAGCCACTAAGTTTAACTATGAATTTAATATATAAAATCCTAATTAATTAATTAAAAACCTAATCCTAATCTCTGAAGCATATCACTTAACACTTCTTCAACCCCTAATCAAACTCTAGCTAGGTAAATAGTAATTTAAAAGTAACCAAACCTCTAGCTAACCCTAGGTTATTCTTTACCATTATAAATACACCCCGAATTAGCCTAGCCAAAGGTGGCAAACAAACCCTAGAAAAATAGACAGAACATTCGGCCACCAAACACACATATAAATCTCCAGTCCAGAAACACTAAAATCGCGTTGATTCTCCAAGAATGCAAGACACACAGATTCGAAGCTGGATTTCGCATCCACTTCGCCAGCAAACGAGCCAAGGACTAAGAACGGTAATTATGAGGACCCTCTATTATCACTTTTTTCATATTATATTCATGCATATTGAATTGAATTGCTTAGATCGCATGTTTTAGCTCATTATTATTCTTGCCATGAAGATTGCCATGCTTAGCTAAAAGTCAATATTTTGTATAGATTTCCATGGAATTCGATGATAGACCTGTTAATTAGCTGTAATTAATTGTTTTTATGCTCAAATCCAGTAAACTAATTGATTTAGAACTCATAGAATGGATGTTTCTAGGGACTTTTAGTCTTTTTGCCATGAAAAAGACCTAAGAATAGTTGCTGCCCCGAAATAACATTTTGTGTAAATCAGCTCTAAACACTTTGATGATGTGTTTTTTAGATTCCTTGTTTGATTTTATGATGTTTTGACTATTTTTGCATGAAAAACGGAGTTAAAACGAATGAGAACGAAGCAAAACCAAATTTCGGAAAACTGTAGCAAATCGAACCGCCGCCGCCCCAAGAACCGGCGGCGCCGCCGGAATAAAGTGGTGGCGCCGCCACATCATCCTGCCAGCGCCAGCACCTTAATCTGGCGTCGTGCTCCTCCTTTGTCAGCTCCCCAGATTCGCTCCCAGATCCTCCAGACTTCGATCCGAACTTCAAAACGTGTTTCTGGGCTCATCCGGACTCCAAATCAGGCATAGTTTGAACCTAGAAGTATATAATTTAGTGTAGAAGCATATTCTGTATTTTAACGGGCCAGACCCGATGTAAAATGGAATCACAAGTCCAAATATGCAACATAGTGTATAAAGTGCACCCACGAGCCTGAGGCCCAGCAAACTAGCAACTTCTAGAGCCGATTCCGGGCTAACCTCAATTCAGAATTGACTCCGGATCAAACCAGTAGAACCGCATCGACAAAATGAACGACTCCCATGATCTGACCGAAAGCCCATTTTGACCAGACAAATGGTCAAAACCCTCGCGAGTGCCAGACACTCAAACTCAACGAGGTTAAAAAGTATCTCTAACCTTGTATGTATATCCAACTGCCTTAAGCATGCTATAATGTTTACTGCTTTCCAAAAGCATTCCAAATCAAATAATAACCGGCTAAAGGACTAATCACCTAAAGTTGACCCATTAATGCAATTCCAGCCCATCACTTAGACATCGTAGGACTACCACGAAGACGTAGTAATGGGTGTATAGGTTTTTTAAGATCACATAATAAAATCAATCAAATAACGCTTATACATCCTGTTTAGACTTTGTGCATGTAATTAATCTAGACCAGCCAAACTTATGCTATTTGCTAGAAACCACTAAGATTAGATGAATTCTTAGGAGTACTTGCTACTCGCCTTAAATACCAGTCTAGATCGAGTCATATGCGCGTCAAACGTGTTTACAGCTTTCATACTTGTTTTTTACAGCTTTCATATCCTGTGAACTGAAATTACTGTTGAGATGAGATATAAAACGAATATGTCCAGTAAATAAAGCAGTGACAGATAAGCCAAACACAAGAGTCTCGGGGAGGTCCACGAACCCTAGTCTTTGATCTGATGCACGATAGTCTTACCGGAGGCGAGTAAGGCTCTCTATTCGGTTAAAAGGCATTTCCTAGTTGAACTAGGTGGCGACTCCATTTTCAAACCATTTCCAGATCGAGAAGTAAGCCATAAGCCTTGGGCAAGCGGCCCCTGAACCCCCCTCCGCTCACAATTGCATAGTTACATAAGGTCAATCTCATTAGTTTACCCATCAAAATACATTTTTATGCCATCTTTAGTATAAAATCGTACCAATTACAGCTTACACTTCAAATTGTGTCATGTCACTTCTTACATTTGTACTCCTTTCCAATATACCTTAGCCATTTTATCAAATGAGCAGTTTTCCTATGCTCAGAGGCTTACTCTTTTCGTTGTTACTCTTTGTAACAACTCTTTAATACCACCACTATGACTTGGAGCCATTTTATCAAATGAGCAGTTTTCCTATGCTAAGAGGCTTACTCTTTTTGTTTTATGTGTCTTCAATTATATACCTTTTCTTTAAAAACTCACTTCATTCTTTCTATTGAATTTATCCTCTTTTCATCGTTATCACTGAGCAACTTTACGGATATCTATTCTTAACATTAGAATAGATATGATCGTTATTATATAACACATCTTAGATATGATCGTTATTATATAACACATTAGAATAGATATCTATTCTTCAATCATATGTCAGATATGATCGTTATTATATAACACATCTTAGCTTTCCATACTTAGTGTCCATACCCACATCTAAGAGTCATTATCAATATACCATATCTATTGTACTATGCTTTTTACTCTTCATAGTCCGAACTCAAAATTTATAATTGGGTTAATTACATATAAAATCACCACGTTTACACGAATTTTCAAAAAAAACTCGACTTTTAAAACGTGTCAATTCAGGGCACCACCTTTCGTTTCTTTTCAAAAACAACATCAGAAATTTTTAGTGGCATTTTTGCTAACGTGGCTGGACACGTGGCTGACCCATCGGGTGTCCAAGTCAGCAAAATTTTATCTAAAACGTGCCCATGTGGTCTTTATGTGGTCTGCTGATCAACTTCTTAATCGTAAAACTTGGTGCCGGATACTCCAAATTCCTAACTCACTTCTTGCAATACTTGCCATCTGTCTCTTAATTTTTTCTTATCATATAGTTTAAGCCATCCACTACCATGCGGAGTTTGTATAATAATATTTAGTTAATCATATTTTATATTTCATACTTGTATCGCTAGTCAACTTGGTTGATAACCTCGATTCATATACATCTTTCATTATTCCTTTCAATATAACAATTGACCAATTTCTCAATTTGTCAATCACGACGGTTGAATTATTGGAAATCATACTAGGAATATCTTATTCTAAGAATCTAATTGATCCAACGGTTCCATAAAAAATCATAGGTTTACTAAACCTTGACGGTTTCCAGATCATATCTAAAACTTATTTTACCTATGAATAGCAAACTTGTGCATGTTTCTCGCATCATGGTATACCAGCCGATCTATTAATTCTATCTTTTTCTTTAATACTTATACTATCTCATAGTATAATGTCATTGACACCTCATTTAAAGGACATTTCTACTTTCCTTGTCGCTAATCAGATACACATCGTTATCCGCATACATTTGCTAGTCCATAAGTCTATAGCTTGTTAAATCAAGATTAATTTCATATATTCAAAACATAAATCCTATGTTCTTGCGGTTAAACCCGTTCTCTATTTCTTCAAACATTGATTGCAACTTGATCCCAAGCATATCACTTATGTTATAAAGTTTTGGTCTAGGTATTATTAGGCTAAAACAAATCTCTTTGACACATTTTCAAATAGAAACAATTCATTACAAAATCGATATAAAACTCCCATTTAAACATGAGAAAAATTGTGCACTAGAGTGATGACATTTATCATCCCTAAAGTGTTTCCAAAACTCACCTTTTCGTCTGAACATAATGCATATGATGCATGTCCTATTAATGCATGTATTTATGTATGTTGCGTTGCACCATAGCTGAAATAGCCCCTCTCCTTGTAAAAATAGGAGAGGGAAATAACGAAGGGAAAGGGCTGAGCCAACCCTTTCGCGAGGTCCAAACGCGGTTGAATTTGACGTAAATGCTAAACTAGGCGAACTAGTTTCGGTTTTGACGTAAAGTGATTTTGAAAACGAACATTGAGTTAAGGTTTTTTTAAATGAAAAATTGATTGAAATGACATGTATGGGCTGTTTTTAACAAATTAAAACGCTAAAGGATAATGGCTACGGATTAAGCGTTTTACGTTTAAAACGTAAACTAAAAAGTTGACGCAAAATGAGATAGAGTCAAAATTGAACATTTGAAAGTATTTTGTTATTATAACCAATAAAGTATGATAAAGATTTGATATTAAGGCTCGACGTATTTATATTATTAAATAAGTTATCTATTTTGAAAATACGACTATGGAATTTGAAAGTTAAATTAGATATTTAAAGAATATCAAATTAAAGTCGCAGTTCGAGGTTAATAAGTCGACCTAAATTTATAGCTTGGATTTATAATATTCGTTATACGTTTATAAAATTTTAACATATTTAAATTATGATTCTGACAAACGTATCGACGAGCTACGAATTTGACGGCATTGGCTCAGAGGGTTCGTCCAAGACATTGCAATTGTGAAAAATTGGATAACGAGGTGTGAGTATTGTTTACTTACTCGTATTGTCGTACTTAATATAATATTTGAAATATATTATATAAATAGAAAGAAATGCATCACATAGAATATTTGTATTGATTTGAATTGTTATGTGGATTGATTGTATTGAATTGCTTTAATTGAATTTGTATATTTGAATTGTTTGTTCTAAATGAGATTGTATTGTTTTGCCTATTTTACCATTGTTTGCAAAACGTGAAATTCTGTACGATCCAAAATAGTTATGTGATCACCGAGTCGAGTCGATCTAGACTAACTTATATCGCGTTAGACACGAGGTTGAACTCGGTAGAATTATCTCAGGACCTGTGTTTAAGGAGTTGAACTCGGTGGAAGTATCCCGAGACTCACCTTGTATCAATTGGATTGAGTATGATACGAGTTGAACTCGATGGAACTATCCCGGGACTGTATCATTAGGTATAGGTTGAACTCAGTCGAACTATCCCGTGACCTTACCTAAAAGGACACGAGGAAGCAATACTCTCGCTAAGTCTAGGAAGATGCCTAGGTTAATAATTGTCCAGGATTAAGATTAAAATCGGATCAAATTGTTTGCCTAAGTGAATTGATTGAAATCAGTATGGTTGTATATTTGTCAAATGTTTTAGAATGTGATGCTTATTTTGATAATATGTTAAGTAACATATAACTCACTCAGCTTAAGCTGACCCCGTTTTCCAAGATGTTTTTCAGGTACCTAGACTCCAGACAAGCTTAGAAGTCCATCATTTTGACCGGAAGTTGAATTTGCAATGTATAGTCCTGACTTCCACAGTCATTGTAGTAGTGTTTTGCTTTCATCGAGTCGTGGCCTAGTACAACAATTTTATATAATGTATTGTTTTAATTGATGTTTTGTACAAAATGTATTTCGTTGGCTACGATAAGTGTGTTTTATACACGGAGGTGATGCTCTTGATATGATCGTAAACACTAAAGTGTGTCTTTGTATAAGGCTTCGAGTATATATATAAATGATTATTTGATGCTTCTATTTGTCAGGTCATTAGATGATTATTTATTTGCAAAATTTTTTTAGCGTATATTAGGCTTGCTACAGGTTTCAGAACTACCATTCCGATTCCCTAACGCCGGTCTCGGCTCGAGATTTTGGGTTGTGACAAATTTGGTATCAGACCAGTCGGTCTAGTTACCACTGCTAATATATGATTTGAGGCATATAGATACCACTGCCAGTCTGTGATAAGTGTTTGTTGACCCTAGGTATTCTATTATAAAGTCACCTAGGAACTACTACAGTTATAGAAATGAGTCGTACCTAAACCTAAATGTTATGTATTGTTTTGTGCTAAGAGTGATTTATTGATTTGTGTGTTATGTGGTTGCTCTTTGTGAAGTACATGGTTGAGATGAGGATGCGGGATACGTTTTGATAGAATATGCATGTGCCAAACGCATATTAACATTGGATTTTGTGAGAATGAAATCTCACAATAAGTTATTTCTGTTTTGGCGTGACCGGGCAGAATGGAATTCACTTATATGCTGCAACAGGAAAGCAGGAAGCGCCTCCTATATATCAATATGGTTTCCACGCAGGTCATGAACCAAACAATGTAAGAGCAACTCAAGTATATCAAGATGGTTTTCACACGGAGAATGCTGGAGTACCAAAGACCCACAAGAATGGAAAATTGTCAGATGCTAGTACAAGATCTTTTGTAGCTCGAGGTACATCTCTATTACCCGAGGTGATAACTTGTGTAGAGAGTGACATTGACTCGTCAGAGGAGGACCCATAGGAGGATCTGTCAGAGGGTTCAGACATAGAAAAGTTTAGAAGTGAACAATTCTGAGCAGAGATATAGAAGCACCAGGACATGAGAAAGGGTGCGTGTGAAAGAGAGGTTCAGGCAGAGGTCAGTCTGAACATTATCAGGACATAGCTAGATTTGTATTCGAGGAGTAAGCTATCTATTGAAGCATACACCAAGGAATTTCTACTCAAGGTAAGAGCAGTTCCTGAGGTTAACAAGGACAACAACGCAATCAACCGTCGTTATATCAAGAGTCTAATACCCGAGTTCGTAGAGCTATACCAGGGTACACCTGAGCTTTACGGCCCATTATCCTTTAGGGCTATATAGATAGCCAGTGACCGTGAATGGAACAGTAACTCGATCCGACCTTTCTTCTTCAGATGTAAAGAATACCATGTGTTTAAGAGTCATGCCAGAACTACTTGGCATAACCCTCTGCTTGTGAAAAGAGGCAGAGGTAGTATTAGACGCGCTAGAAAGCACGAACGTGGCATCGTGACTCGAGAGAAGGACGAGTCTAGTTAGGCACCATCAGGTACGACGTGAATTTTGTGTTGTGTGCCATACATGCTTATATGATTATTGTGTTTATATACCATACATGCCTATGTAATGCTTTGTTTGTATTGTTTTGTTGGATATGTGACTGATCGATAAATATTTATACTGATAGAATTATATCGTCTAGGTGAAAGCCTATAGAGATAGATTGATAGAAACCCGCGCACATAGACTTTATCCTATACATAGTTGCTAGTATAGGAATTGAACAAGGAGTACATAAAATACATAATGTACATATGACGTGAAACGTAATCCCCTATATTACATTTTCATTAACATGAGGATGGCAAGCGATATTAAAGAAATATGGTAGTGAAAAATCGATGTGTGTGCCTACGAGGCTATAAGATATGAGATTGTGATCAAGACGATGAACGATAAAGATAATTATTGCAATACGGGGAACGAAATATTCGTTTAGCAATGCTAGAAAGAGATACCATTGGCAATAAAACACTTAGATAAGTGTTAAAGGATGACAAAATTTCCAATAATTGAAATCATAATAAACCCCAATAAATAATCACGAAAAGCCATTAATGTCGCAAAGTGTGTAATCTGAAGGGACTTACTAATTTTCCAAGATACAAAAAAGTCATGTGATTTAAATAGTGCAATTGTGCGCAGACATGACATAAGGCCTATCATGATCACGTTGTAATGCATCCAAAAGATGATTTTAAAAAATATAGATCATGCATCATATTTGTATAAACATCGAAGAAAACGTGATTTTATCGAGCAACTCTTCAGTGATGAGAGATGTCATCTCTCTCAGCTATAATTACACTGATGTTTTCAAACGATTTAAAGTAAAAGTGTTTGAATCGAAAGAAAAGTTTGAAAAAGCGATCGACGAAAATGTTTGAAATATATTTTTTTTGTAAGAAACTCAGATGTAAAGGCCTATGACAATAAAAATAAAAAGATTATAGTTAAATAAGAATGAACATCACATTATAAGACCCAGGTTCCTATCTCGAGTTATATAACTCCAAATTAAGTTCCGTTTGTTAGCTTAAATTGCTAAAAAGGTGAAACGCTTGGATTTGTTTCGTAACATTTGTAAACGTTTGGATGACTTTGTTTCATAAACATTTTAAACGTTTGGTTTAAATAGCTAAAAAGGTGAAAGTTTGGTTTAAATCGCTAAAAAGGTGAAACGTTTGGATTTGTTTCGCAACGTTTGTAAAAATTTGGCTTAAATCGCTAAAATGGGAAAACATTTGGATTTGTTTTGTAACATTTGCAAACGTTTGGCTTAAATTGCTAAAAAGGTGAAACGCTTGGATTTGTTTCGTAACGTTTGTAAACGTTTGGCTTAAATCGCTAAAAAGGTGAAACGTTTGGATTTGTTTCGTAACGTTTTAATCGTTTGGCTTAAATCACTAAAATGAGGAAACGTTTTGATTTGTTTCGTAACATTTTTAACATTTGGCATAAATCGCTAAAAAGGTGAAACGTTTGGATTTGTTTCGTAACGTCTTAAAACGTTTGGCTTAAATCGCTAAAAAAGGAAAAAATTTGGTTTTGTTTCGTAAGGTTTGTAAACGTACAGCTTAAATCGCTAAAAAGGTGAAACGCTTGGTTTTCTTTTGTAATGTTTCTAAACGTTTTGCTTAAATCGCATTTAAAATGTTACGAAACAATTCCAAATGTTTCACATTTTAACGTTTCATATTTTTAGCGATTTAAGCCAAACTTTTACAAACGTTACGGGACAAAACCAAACGTTTCACCTTTTTAGCAATTTAAGCCAAACGTTTAAAACGTTACGAAACAAATCCAAACGTTTTGCTTAAATCGCTAAAAAAGGCGAAATATTTGGTTTTGTTTCGTAATGTTTGTAAATATTCGGCTTAAATCGTTAAAAATGTGAAATTATTGGATTTGTTTCGTAATGTTTGTAAACATTAATTTGTTTCGTAACGTTTGTAAACGTTTCTCTTAAATTGCTAAAAAGGTGAAACGTTTGGATATGTTTCGTAACGTTTGTAAACGTTTCGCTTAAATTGCTAAAAAGGGGAAACGTTTGGATTTGTTTCGTAGCGTTTGTAAACGTTTGGCTTAAATTACTAAAAAGGTTAAACGTTTGGTTTTGTTTCGTAACATTTGTAAACGTTTGGCTTAAATTGCTAAAAATGTTATTTGTTTCGTAACGTTTGTAAACGTTTGGCTTAAATTGCTAAAAAGGGGAAACGTTTGGTTTTGTTTCATAACGATTGTAAAGGTTTGGCTTAAATCACTAAAAAGGTGAAAAGCGTGGATTTGTTTCGTAACCTTTGTAAACATTTGTCTTAAATCGCTATAAAGGTGAAACATTTGGATTTTTTCGTAACGTTTTAAACGTTTGGTTTAAATCGCTAAACAGTTTAAATTTTTAGATTTGTTTCGTAACGTCTGTAAACGTTTGGATTAAATTGCTAAAAAGGTGAAACATTTGGTTTTGTTTCGTAACGTTTGTAAACGTTTGGCTTAAATCTCTAAAAAGGTGAAACGTTTGGATTTGTTTCGTAACGTTTTAAACTTTTGGCTTAAATCGCTAAAAATGTGAAACGTTTGGATTTGTTTCGTATCGTTTAAAACCATTGGATTTGTTTCATAACGTTTGTAAACATTTGGTTTAAATTGTTTTGTTTCACCTTTTTAGCGATTTAAGCCGAACGTTTACAAATGTTACGAAACCAAAACATAATGTTTCACCTTTTTAGTGATTTAAGCCAATCATTTACAAACGTTACGGAACAGAACCAAACGTTTCACATTTTTAGCGATTTAAGCCGAACGTTTACAAACGTTACGAAACAAATCCAAACGTTTCATCTTTTAAGCGATTTAAGCCAAACGTTTACAAACGTTTCGAAACAAAACAAAACATTTCAAACGTTACGAAACAAATCTAAATGTTTCACCTTTTTAGCGATTTAAGACAAACATTTATAAACGTTATGGAACAAATCCAAACGTTTAAAGACGTTACGAAACAAAACCAAATGTTTCACCTTTTTAGCGATTTAAGACAAACGTTTTCAAACGTTATGAAACAAATTCAAACGTTTCACCTTTTTAGCAATTTAAGCCAAACGTTTACAAACGTTACGAAGCAAAACCAAATGTTTCACATTTTTAGCGATTTAAGCCAAACGTTTACAAACGTTCCGAATCAAATCCAAGCGTTTCACCTTTTTAGCGATTTAAACCAAAAGTTTAAAACGTTATGAAACAAATCCAAACGTTTCACCTTTTTAGCGATTTAAGCCGAACGTTCACAAAGGTTATGAAACAAATCAAAGCGTTTTACCTTTTTAGCAATTTAAGCCAAACGTTACGAAATAAAACCAAAGGTTTCACCTTTTTAACAATTTAAGGCAAATGTTTACAAACATTACGAAACAAAACCAAACGTTTCACCTTTTTAGCAATTTAAGCCAAACGTTTACAAACGTTACGAAACAAAACCAAACGTTTCTCCTTTTTAGCAATTTAAGCGAAACATTTACAAACGTAATGAAACAAATCCAAACGTTTCACTTTTTTAGCGATTGAAGCCAAACGTTTACAAATGTTACGAAAAAAATCCAAATGTTTCACCTTTTTAGCGATTTAAGCCAAACGTTTACAAACGATACGAAAAAAATCCAAGTGTTTCACATTTTTAGCAATTTAAGCTGAACGTTAACAAACGTAATTAAACAAATCCAAATGTTTTCCTATTTTAGCGATTTAACCCAAACGTTTACAAACGTTACGAAAGAAAACCAAACCTTTCAGCTTTTTAGCTATTTAAGCCAAACGTTTACAAACGTTACGAAACAAATCCAAATGTTTCACCTTTTTAGCAATTTAAGCCAAACGTTACAAACATTACGAAACAAATCCAAAATTTTCACCTTTTTAGCGATTTAAGCAGAACGTTTATAAACGTTACGAAACAAATCTAAACGTTTACAAACGTTACGAATACAAACTAAACGTTTAAAACGTTACAAAAAATATCCAAGCGTTTCACCTTTTAAGCAATTTAAGCCAAACGTTACGAAAAAAATCTAAACGTTTTACATTTTCAACAATTTAAGCCAGACGTTTACAAACGTTACGAAACAAAACCAAACCTTTGATTTGATTTGTAACGTTTGTAAACTTTTGGCTTAAATCGCTAAAAAGGTGAAACGTTTGGATTTTTTTTCGAAACGTTTGTAAACGTTTGACTTAAATTGATAAATGGGGAAACGTTTGGATTTGTTTCGTAACGTTTGTAAACATTTGGATTTGTTTCGTAACATTTGTAAACGTTTATTTTTTTGTAACATTTATAAACGATTGGCTTAAATCGCTAAAATGGGGAAACGTCTGGATTAGTTTTTTAACGTTTCTAAGCGTTTGGCTTCAATCGCTAAAAACGTGAAATGACTGGATTTGTTTCGTAACGTTTGTAAACGTTTGGCATAAATTGCTTAAAATGTTAAAAGTTTGCTTTTGTTCCGTAATGTTTGTAAACGTTTGGATTTGTTTCATAACATTTGTAGACGTTTCTAGCGTTTGGCTTAAATCGCTAATATTGGGAAACATTTGTAGACGTTTCTAGCGTTTGTAGACGTTTCTAGCGTTTGTTCCGTAATGTTTATAAACGTTTGACTTAAATCGCTAATATGGGGAAACATTTTGATTTGTTTCGTAACGTTTGGAAACGTTTAGATTTGGAATGTTACGTCTGTAAACGTTTGGTTTTGTTTCGTAACGTTTATAAACGTTGGTCTTAAATCGCTAAAATGGTAAATTTTTTGTATTTGTTTTGTAACGTTTATAAATGTTTGGCTTAAATCACTAAAAAGGTGAAACGTTTGAATTTGTTTTGTAACGTTTGTAAACGTTTGGCTTAAATTTCTAAAAAGGTTAAACACTTGGATTTGTTTTATAACGTTTGTAAACGTTTGGCTTTGTTTCGTAACGTTTGTAAATGTTTGGCTTCAATCGCTAAAAAGGTGAAACGTTTGGATTTGCTTCGTAACATTTGTAATTGTTTGGCTTAAATTGCTATAAAGGTGAAAAGCTTGAATTTGTTTCGTAACGTTTGTAAACATTTGGCTTAATTTGCTAAAAAGGTGAAACGCTTGGATTTGTTTCGTAACGTTTGTAAATGTTTGGCTTAAATTGCTAAAAAGGGGAAACGTTTGAATTTATTTCGTAACGTTTGTAAACGTTTGGCGTAAATTGCTAAAAAGGGGAATCGTTTGGATTCTTTTCGCAACGTTTTAAACGTTTGGCTGAAATCACTAAGATGGGGAAACGTTTGGATTTGTTTCGTAACGTTTGTAAATGTTTGGCTTAAATTGCTAAAATGGTGAAACACTTGGATTTGTTTCGTAACGTTTGTTAACGGCTTTGTTTCGTAACGGTTGTAAATGTTTGGCTTAAATCGCTAAAAAGGCGAGACGTTTGGATTTGTTTTGGAACGTTTGTAAACGTTTGGTATAAATCGCGAAAAAGGTGAAATATTTGGATTTGTTTCGTAACGTTTTAAACGTTTGGCTTATATTGCTAAAATGGGGAAACGCTTGGATTTGTTTCGTAATGTTTGTAAACATTAGGCTTAAATTGCTAAAAAGGTGAAATGTTTGGTTTTCTTTCGAAACATTTGTAAACGTTCGGCTTAAATCGCTAAAATGGTGAAACGTTTGGATTTGTTTCGTAACGTTTATAAACTTTTGGCTTAAATTGCTAAAAAGGTGAAACGCCTTGATTTGTTTCGTAACGTTTGTAAACGTTTGGCTTAAATTGCTAAAATGGTGAAACACTTGGATTTGTTTCGTAACGTTTGTAAACGTTTGGCTCAAATTGCTAAAAAGGTGAAACATTGGGATTTGTTTCATAACCTTTGTAAATGTTTGGCTTAAATCGATTAAAAGGTGAAACGTTTGGATTTTTTTCGTAACGTTTGTAAACGTGTGGCTTAAATCGTTAAAAAAGGTGAAACGTTTGGATTTGTTTCATAACGTTTGTCAATGTTTGGCTTAAATTGCTAAAAAGGTAAAATGGTTGGATTTGATTCGTAACGTTTGTAAACGTTTGGCTCAAATGGCTAAATTTGTGAAACGCTTGGATTTGTCTTGTAATCTAAAAAGGTGAAACGTTTGGTTTTGTTTCCTAACGTTTGAAAACGTTTGGCTTAAATCGCTAAAAATGTGAAACGTTTGGATTTGTTTCGTAACATTTTAAAAGTTTGGTTTTGTTTCGTAACGTTTGTAAATGTTTGGCTTAAATTGCTAAATAGATGAAACTTTTGGATTTGTTTCATAACTTTTGTAAACATTTGGTTTAAATCGCTAAAAAGGTTAAACCGCTAAAAAGGTGAAACGTTTGGATTTGTTTTGTAACGTTTGTAAACGTTTGGCTTAAATCGCTAAAAAGGGGAAACGTTTGAATTTTTTTCGTAAAGTTTGTAAACGTTTGGCTTAAATAGCTAAGAACGTGAAACATTTCGTTTTGTTTCGTAACGTTTGTAAATGTTCGGCTTAAATCGCTAAAATGGGGAAACTTTTTGATTTATTTCGTAATGTTTGTAAACGTTTGGCTTAAATTTCTAAAAAGGTGAAACGTTTGGATTTGTTTCGTAACATTTGTAAACGATTGGTTTTGTCTTATAATGTTTGTAAACGTTTGGCTCAAATCACTAAAAATGTGAAACGTTTAGTTTTTTTTTCGTAACGTTTGTAAACGTTTGGCTTAAATCGCTAAAAAGGTGAAACGTTTGTATTTGTTTCGTATCGTTTGTAAAGGTTTGGCTTAAATTGCTAAAAAGGGGAAACGTTTGGATTTGTTTCGTAATATTTGTAAACGTTTGGCTTCGATCAGTAAAAAAGGGAAGCGTTTGGATTTGTTTTGTAACATTTTAAACGTTTGGCTTAAATCGCTAAAATGGGGAAACATTTGGATTTGTTTCGTAATGTTTGTAAACGTTTGGATTCAATCGCAAAAAAAGTTAAACGTTTGGATTTGTTTTGTAGCGTTTTTAATCATTTGGCTTAAATCGCTAAAATGGGGAAACGTTTGGATTTGATTTGTAACGTTAGTAAACTATTGGCTTAAATCGCTAAAAAGGTGAAACGTTTGGATTTTGTTTCGAAACATTTGTAAACGTTTGGCTTAAATCGATAAAATTGGGAAACGTTTGGATTTGTTTCGTAATGTTTGTAAACGTTTGGATTTGTTTCGTAACATTTGTAAACGTTTATTTTTTTTGTAACGTATATAAACAATTGGCTTAAATCGCTAAAATGGAGAAACGTCTGGATTAGTTTTTTAATGTTTCTAAACGTTTGCCTTCAATCGCTAAAAAGGTGAAATGATTGGATTTGTTTCGTAACGTTTGTAAACGTTTGGCTTAAATTGCTAAAAATATGAAACGTTTGCTTTTATTCCGTAATGTTTGTAAACGTTTGGATTTGTTTCATAACGTTTGTAGACGTTTCTAGCGTTTGGCTTAAATTGCTAAGAAAGTGAAATGTTAGGATTTATTTCGTAACGTTTATAAACGTTTGACTTAAATCGCTAATATGGGGAAACATTTGGATTTGTTTCGTAACATTTGGAAATGTTTAGATTTGTATCGTTACGTCTGTAAACGTTTGGTTTTGTTTCGTAACGTTTATAAACGTTGGGATTAAATTGCTAAAATGGTAAATTTTTTGGATTTGTTTTGTAACGTTTGTAAACGTTTGGCTTAAATTGCTAAAATGGGGAAACGTTTGGATTTGTTTCGTAATATTTGTAAACGTTTGGCTTCGATCAGTAAAAAGGGGAAGCGCTTGGATTTGTTTTGTAACATTTTAAACGTTTGGCTTAAATCGCTAAAATGGGGAAACATTTGGATTTGTTTCGTAATGTTTGTAAACGTTTGGATTCAATCGCAAAAAAAGTTAAACGTTTGGATTTGTTTCGTAGCGTTTTTAATCATTTGGCTTAAATCGCTAAAATGGGGAAACGTTTGGATTTGATTTGTAACTGTCACGACCCATTTTCATGAATCGCGACCGGCGCTAGGGTATGGGTAATATAGAACCGAAACCCGTAGCTAGCCTTTCATTTAACACATAAACACATAAACCTGCAGAAAACCAATGCTCGGGGGCAACCGAGACTTCAGCCTAAAACTAGCAGTTATAATATTCAACAGTTAATATAACATGCTTATTCAATTCTGAGTCTAAAAATAGGCATATCATAAATAATCCGAAATAATTACATAACATGCCAGAGCAATATAACTAGTCAGACCAATCCGACAAACAACTGTAATAATAGTAAAGACGTCTAGTCAACTACTGCGGTCTAAGAATAAAATAGTTTGACAGTTTATCAAAATAAATGGAACCTCCGAGGAAAAGTAAATGCGGAGATCACCAGACTCTCTCAGATCATAACCCTGGGAAAAATTGGGAAAACAACGGGGTCAGATATACTGAGATGAGTTCATACCACTATTTACATTTATCAAGTGGAAAACCTTTAAAACGTTTAAAACATTTAATAACGATATTACAGATAATAGTTGGAACCCTAATCCACCATTCTAAAATAGTAATCATAATCCAATAGGTCTGGTCCCGAGAGCTGAGCTACACCGAGTTACCACTGACCACACTTATACCAGAGTCCCGAGAGCTGAGCTACACCGAGTTACTCTACCTGGTCCCGAGAGCTATGCTCACACCGAGTTACCACATTTCCATATATACCTTACCCAGATCAATACCGGTGCGCACGCTGTCCTAATGATGCCCATTAGGTAGCATGTTCCAACTAAGAGCCATAATATAAAAACAGTTCGAAATATACGTACAGTATATATATTTAATATTAAAATAACAATTTACTTAATAATGCGGTAAATAGTAAATATAAACTCACTGCTTGCTAATCCGCGTGAAATACCGGCAAGCAACTAACTCTGGTTCGCCTCTGAAGCACGAACAGTAGACGAGTCTAGACAAATAAAATAATTATTAAAATCAGACCCTAACTCTAAAGAGTACTAGACATCACATAGGACTAGCACAAATAACACGTCGGAATAAATAATCCAAGGCACACACAAGTAATACCCATTAGGTAATAAAACCCAATTAATATAAGTCTATTGAGTTCTCGCTTAAAATCCAATTTATAAATATTATTTAATAACTTTAAATAATAAATAATTTCCAAATAGTGGGTTAGCCGAGTTATCACAAACTACCAAGCTAACCTCACTTGTCGGATGACCCAAGTCTAATCCGACTCAAAACGTTTATCAAATATAAACCCAAGTTTATATTTATAAAATAAATTAGCAAATAATAATCCATTTTAAAAGCGGAACTCAATAACTTCAATTCTAAGTAACCCAAGTTACAAATCAAAACTTAATCATTTTAAGTGAATAAAAGTTTTAGGGACTAAATCGTACTTTAGCCAATTAGGGACTAAATTGTACTTTAACCAATTTGGTATCCAAAATCAATTTAATTGCTTTTGTTTATAATTAAAACAAATATAAGATTACCTATCACAAATCCACTTAATTAAGTTATAAAAATTAGTTCAGGGACTAAATTGTAATTTAGCCAACTTTTGACAAAACGACATTTGAAGGAAAATATAATTACCCGAGTAATTATATTAACTTAATTTATATATATTTATCGTTAACAACATATTAATTATAAATCGAAACGAAATCCAATTCATTAAGTAAAGTTAAACTTAAGGGATTAATTTGATTTAAACAAAATAAATGGGTGATCAAAGGAAACATTTTTCCATCTTTTACATTTCAAAACCCATATACCCGCCTAAGCCATGGAAAATAAGAGTTACAGCATGAAAAACTTAAGTACATCCACACTTACAAACCAAATTAGAAATCAACTCTCAATAATCTTCTAACAAGCCACATAACCCATACAAAATTGAAGATAGAATCATGAACATCAAACACTCTAACCAAAGAACTAATCCTACGGTTTTGACACAATCTCAGAACACGATCGAGCCTTACAATGGAACAACACAACTCAACGATGTCGATAACCCAATCAATCAAGATGCTAACGATCATTAAAAGCAATCAAAATCATGGCCTAAACAAGTGAAACCATCGGCAGTAACCAAAATAATAAGAACAGCTTAAACAATTTCAAAAACAGAAACCGTACGGCGATTGAAACGAGATCGATTACGTACCGTTTAACAAAACCGAGATAGGGAATCGAAGGGAATTGAGTCTAGAACGTCTGAGATCAAACGGTTTTGATTTCGACCTAGAAACGAATGAGAACGACTCAAATTACGTAATGCCGTTTCAAAACAAAATCTGGAAATCAAAGGAATTATGAAGACTTACCGAACAGCGATCTTTGGAGGATGATTACGGATTCAATACTCAGCGAAAGAACGAAAAGAGAGTGGCTAGGGTTAGATTGCAGTGTGATCTAGGTTTTCTATGAAGAAATCGACTTAAAATAACGTAGGGAAGTGAGCCGTAAATGAGATCGAAAAGGGCCACACGAAAGGGTCCAAAGAAACTTTGTTTCTCGAACGGGAATGGCCTTACAGGCCTGATTCCCGTTCGAGAATGGCCTGGTCTCGAACGAGACCAGGCCTGAAATTGGATTCTCGTTCGAGAATCCATATTCTCGAACGAGAATCAATAAAACTTTATTTTTTTTTCTTTTTAATTAATTTAAAAAAACAAATGGTTTAAACAATTAAAATCAACCTTAATCCAACCAACTCGAACCAAACCACTAATATCGAAAATACTTCAAAACGACCGGAAAAATGTCGGAAATTAAATGTAATAAAATGTAAAATTTTACGGGATATTACATTCTCCCCAACTAATTAAAAATTCGTCCTCGAATTTAACACGACAAGTAAATCACATCAGAACAACACGTAACACAAGTAAAAATTATAAAAGTCACAGAAAATAAAGATATCGTACCTCACGGAAAAAGAAAAGGATAGCGATTCCGCATATCCAACTCGGTCTCCCAAGTACACTCCTCTACAGAATGATTGCGCCAGAGAACTTTAACCATCGGAATCTCCTTGTTCCGCAATTTACGCACTTGTGTATCAACAATCTCAACTGGCTGTTCCTCATAGGACAGCTCCTGGTCAATCTCAACACTCTGAGGCACAATCACGTGCGAATGATCAGAAATGCACTTTCTCAACATAGAAACGTGAAACACAGGATGTACTAACGACATGTCTGGCGGTAGAACCAGACGATAAGCCACAGCTCCAATCCTCTCCGAAATCTCATAAGGACCAATATACCTCGGTGCCAACTTTCCCTTGACACCAAAACGAACCACGCCTTTCATAGGCGAAACCCGAAGAAATACGAAATCACCAACCAGGAACTCAATGTCTTTCCTCTTCGGATCAGCATAACTCTTATGCCGACTAAAAGCAGTCTCTAACCTCCGCTTAATCAACGGTACCTTCTCTGAGGTAATCTGAATAATCTCCGCTCCCGAGAGTTTACTCTCTCCGACCTCCTCCCAACAGATAGGAGATCTACACTTGCGCCCGTACAAAGCCTCATACGGCGCCATCTCGATACTCGCGTGATAACTGTTGTTATAGGAAAACTCAATCAACGGCAAATGAGTATCCCAGCTACCCTGAAAATCGAGAACACACATCCTGAGCATATCCTCCAACGTCTGAATAGTCCTCTCAGACTGACCGTCAGTCTGAGGATGAAAAGCTGTACTGAAATCCAACCGAGAACCCAAGGATTCCTGTAACGCTTTCCAAAACCTCGAAGTAAACACAGAACCTCTGTCTGAAACAATAGAAACCGGTACACCATGCAAACTGACAATCCTGTCGATGTACAACTGAGCCAACCTCGAAGAGGTATACGAAACCTTAATCGGAAGGAAATGAGCTGACTTGGTCATACGGTCAACTATAACCCAGATGGAATCGTACCCCTGTCGAGTACGTGGTAAACCAACCACAAAATCCATAGCAATCCGCTCCCACTTCCACTCTGGAATAGGTAGTGGTTGCAAATAACCAAAAGGTCTCTGATGCTCCAGCTTCACCTGCTGGCACGTCAGACACTTAGATACATACTCAGCGACATCCTTCTTCATCCCGCTCCACCAATAGGTACCCTTAAGATCATGGTACATCTTAGTAGAACCCGGATGAACACTATAAGCAGACTTGTGCGCTTCTTCCAGAATCTGGTCCCTCAAACCATCTGAATCCGGAACACACAATCTCGAACCATGTCTCAGAACTCCATCCACAAAAGTAATTCCGAATTACTGTCCTGCTGAACCTCCTCAATAATCCGCTTCAACTGTGGATCCTCATCTTGTACAGCTTTGATCCGATCAATCAAAACAGGTTGCACTTGCAACTGTGCTAACAAACAACCAGCCTGAGAAATCTGCAAACCATAGCCCGAAGTTATCAAACTGTGCCACTCTCTAACCATGGGTCTACGCCCAATCTCAGAAATATGAGCCAAGCTGCCCGAAGACTTGCGACTCAACGCATCGGCTACCACATTAGCCTTACCAGGATGGTACTGAATAGTACAGTCGTAGTCTTTCAGCAACTCTAACCACCTCCTCTGTCTCAAGTTCAATTCTCTCTGATCAAAGATATACTTCAGACTCTTATGATCAATGAAAATCTCACAAGTAGCACCATACAAATAATGTCTCCAGATTTTCAGCGCAAAAACCACAGCTGCCAACTCTAAATCATGAGTAGGGTAATTCACCTCATGCTTCTTCAACTGTCTGGAAGCATAGGCAATCACCTGTCCATGTTGCATCAGAACGCAACCCAAACCAATCCGAGACACATCACAATACACTGTGAAACCATCAATGCCAGAAGGCAATGCCAACACCGGAGCTGTAGTCAAAATCTCCTTGAGCTTCTCAAAGCTCGCCTCGCACTTGTCAGTCCACTCAAACTTGACACCCTTCTGTGTCAGTTTAGTCAAAGGTGCAGATATTCTGGAGAAATCTTGCACGAACCGACGATAGTAACCAGCTAAACCCAGAAAACTTCTGATCTCGGTAACTGACCTTGGCCTTTGCCAATCCATGACCGCCTCAATCTTCTTCGGATCAACCTTGATCCCATCTTTCGACACCACGTGTCCTAGAAAGGTAACCTGATCCAACCAGAACTCACATTTTGAGAACTTAGCGTACAACTGATGCTCACGCAACGTCTGTAGTATAGTCCTCAAATGGTAAGCATGCTCCTCCTCACTCCGAGAATAGATCAAAATGTCATCTATGAAGACGATAACAAATTGATCCAAAAACGGCTTGAACACTCTGTTCATCATATCCATAAACGCTGCTGGTGCGTTCGTCAGACCAAAGGACATAACCAGAAACTCAAAATGTCCATAACGAGTCCGAAAAGCAGTCTTAAGCACATCTGCATCACGGATCCGTAGCTGATGATACCCAGACCTCAAATCAATCTTGGAAAAACATTTCGCACCCTGCAACTGGTCAAACAGATCATCGATGCGAGGAAGAGGATATCTGTTCTTGACAGTAGCCTTATTCAACTGTCTGTAGTCGATACACAGCCGAAAGGAACCGTCTTTCTTCTTTACAAACAGAACTGGAGCACCCCACGGAGAAGTACTCGGTCTGATGAACCTGCTATCCAACAACTCTTGTAACTGGTCCTTCAACTCCTTCAGCTCTGCAGGAGCCATCCGATACGGCGGTATCGAAATCGGAGCTGTACCAGAAACCACATCAATGCAAAACTCAATATCACGATCAGGTGGTAATCCAGGCAATTCCTCTGGAAACACATCAGTGAACTCATTCACTATCGGAACACTATGCATGTCACCACTACTAGTCTCCAAATCACGAACCACAGCAAGAAAACCCTGGCAACCCTTGCCTAACATCCGCTTCGCCTTGATGGCGGAAATCAGATTCTTAGGTGTCTCTGCCTTTTCTCCCTGAAAGGAAAAAGGTAGATCACCTGGAATTCTGAACTCGACTGACTTCCCTCGACAGTCAATAGAAGCATAATGGCGTGACAACCAGTCCATCCCCAAGATAACATCAAAAGAAAGAACGTCAAGTACAATCAAATCAGCACATAATTCTCTACCCTGAATAACCACTGGACACGAAGGATAAACAACGTCCACTACTACACCTTCAGACATAGGTGTAGACACAGCTAGAGGTTCACTCAAAACAGATGGTGCCATACCCAATTTCCCAGCAAAACATGTAGATACAAAAGAATGGGTTGCACCCGCATCAAATAACACTAAGGCATCTATAAAAGAAATCGGAATGGTACCTTGCACCACAGCATTTGATGCACGCGCATCCTGAGGAGTAAGTGCGAACACTCTGGCCTGACCCTGCGGCTGCTGCTGCGAACTCTGTCCAGTACCATAACCGTTGGAACCTCTACCGCCGTTACCACGGCCACCAAAGCCTCTGCCACCAGAACCATGGCCCCGCTGGCCACCAAAAGATGCTGCAGGTTGAGAGTACCCTACAGACTGTGTAAACGCAGGTCTCTGCTGCTGATAAGATGACTGCGCCACACTGGAGTTAGACATCTGCTGCCCAGATGTCGGACACTCCCTAGAAAAATGACCCGGCTGGCCACAAGTGAAACAACCTCCAGGAGCTAACTGGCACTGACCATAATGCCTACGTCTGCAATTCTGGCAGAATGGAATGTTCGATCCCCCACTGTACCCGCGTCCTGAACCACGGTTGCTCCCACTGCTACTGGAACTGTACGGAGCACTCCTGGCACTATGCCTCCCTTTGTTGTGAGTCCGTCGACTCCCCCTGTTGGCCTGAGAAGAGCCACTGTAGTAATTCCCACTACTATGCTGCACTGGGGCCTGTTGCCCCCCACTAGGAACGTCACTCTTTCCCTTCTGATTCTGGAAAGGGTCAGAGATCGTTCCAAACTGAACCATCGAATTCTCCATCCGTCGCGCACTATCCACTAACCGGGCAAACTCCATGTTTATCCCTATCAGCAAAGGAAGAAACTCCGAGCCTAAACCCCTAACATAACGGTCGTTCACTCGCTCTTGATCACCCTGTAGATCTGTAGCAAACCGCCCCAAACGTACAAACTCAGTAGTGTAGTCTGTCACTGATCTATCCCCCTTCTTCAAATTTAGCAGCTTTTCTCTAAAACTCTCAGTAACAGAGAAGGGTAGATAGTAACCTCTGAACCTGATGACAAAATCAGCCCAAGACAAGGTATCCATAACTGGTCTGATGTTATCGCGATACCAGTCCTTAGCTGGACCCTTCAGCGACATCTCCACAAGCATCACTGATTGACGATCAGAAGCTTGAATCCTCTGACTGTTGTACTCAAATTCCTCCAAAAAGTCAAGAGCATCCCCAGTACTATCAAAAGAAGTCGGATTCAACTTCAAGTAGGTCATCACCAACTCTCTGTCTGTTGGAATATGACCGACACCAGCAAGTCCACCAATACCAGCTACCGCACCAACCTGAGGTTGCTGTTACTGCGCTAACTGACCCAGTATATTACACTGATTCTGCAGTAGAGCCTGATTGTTCTGCATCTCGACAACGCCAGCCAAGAAAGTAGTGAAGTCGAACGCTTGCATATTTGGTGCTTGTTGCACCTCTGGTGCCTGCTGCACATTCAGTGCCTGAACACCTGTTGCACCGCGTCCTCTAGCTCCACCTCTACCAGCACCAGCTCCTCTGCCTCTACCAGCACCTCTACCTCTGCCAGCACCTCCACCTAGACCACGTCCAGCATTAGCCTGAACTGGTGGTACGTTCTGATCGACTTCCATGGAAATCGCATCATCAGCCACAGCTTCTTGCTCTGCCGCAGCACGAGCACGAGTACGAATAACGTTGTCCATATCCTAAGATTGAACGACAACAATTTAAATAACAGATATTTCATACCCAAGTATGAACAAAACAAGCAACATATAGGATTTCCCAAGAAATCAACAGCAATAAAATGTTCACCCAAGTGAAATTAAATTAACATTTAACAACATCAAATCAACATACAATGACTGACTCGACGCAATCCTATTGGTGTAGGCAGAATGTTTTTAAAATAAAAAGATGACGTTTTTAAAGACATGACAGAATCCTATATCCGCAGTAGTTCCTAAGACACAACCATACTTAACAGAGTAAAAACATAGCAAGCAATGGCCTTGGTTTGAAACCAAAGCTCTGATACCAAGTTTGTCACGACCCATTTTCATGAATCGCGACCGGCGCTAGGGTATGGGTAATATAGAACCGAAACCCGTAGCTAGCCTTTCATTTAACACATAAACACATAAACCTGCAGAAAACCAATGCTCGGGGGCAACCGAGACTTCAGCCTAAAACTAGCAGTTATAATATTCAACAGTTAATATAACATGCTTATTCAATTCTGAGTCTAAAAATAGGCATATCATAAATAATCCGAAATAATTACATAACATGCCAGAGCAATATAACTAGTCAGACCAATCCGACAAACAACTGTAATAATAGTAAAGACGTCTAGTCAACTACTGCGGTCTAAGAATAAAATAGTTTGACAGTTTATCAAAATAAATGGAACCTCCGAGGAAAAGTAAATGCGGAGATCACCAGACTCTCTCAGATCATAACCCTGGGAAAAATTGGGAAAACAACGGGGTCAGATATACTGAGATGAGTTCATACCACTATTTACATTTATCAAGTGGAAAACCTTTAAAACGTTTAAAACATTTAATAACGATATTACAGATAATAGTTGGAACCCTAATCCACCATTCTAAAATAGTAATCATAATCCAATAGGTCTGGTCCCGAGAGCTGAGCTACACCGAGTTACCACTGACCACACTTATACCAGAGTCCCGAGAGCTGAGCTACACCAAGTTACTCTACCTGGTCCCGAGAGCTATGCTCACACCGAGTTACCACATTTCCATATATACCTTACCCAGATCAATACCGGTGCGCACGCAGTCCTAATGATGCCCATTAGGTAGCATGTTCCAACTAAGAGCCATAATATAAAAACAGTTCGAAATATACGTACATTATATATATTTAATATTAAAATAACAATTTACTTAATAAAGCGGTAAATAGTAAATATAAACTCACTGCTTGCTAATCCGCGTGAAATACCGGCAAGCAACTAACTCTGGTTCGCCTCTGAAGCACGAACAGTAGACGAGTCTAGACAAATAAAATAATTATTAAAATCAGACCCTAACTCTAAAGAGTACTAGACACCACATAGGACTAGCACAAATAACACGTCGGAATAAATAATCCAAGGCACACACAAATAATACCCATTAGGTAATAAAACCCAATTAATATAAGTCTATTGAGTTCTCGCTTAAAATCCAATTTATAAATATTATTTAATAACTTTAAATAATAAATAATTTCCAAATAGTGGGTTAGCCGAGTTATCACAAACTACCAAGCTACCTCACTTGTCGGATGACCCAAGTCTAATCCGACTCAAAACGTTTATCAAATATAAACCCAAGTTTATATTTATAAAATAAATTAGCAAATAATAATCCATTTTAAAAGCGGAACTCAATAACTTCAATTCTAAGTAACCCAAGTTACAAATCAAAACTTAATCATTTTAAGTGAATAAAAGTTTTAGGGACTAAATCGTACTTTAGCCAATTAGGGACTAAATTGTACTTTAGCCAATTTGGTATCCAAAATCAATTTAATTGCTTTTGTTTATAATTAAAACAAATATAAGATTACCTATCACAAATCCACTTAATTAAGTTATAAAAATTAGTTCAGGGACTAAATTGTAATTTAGCCAACTTTTGACAAAACGACATTTGAAGGAAAATATAATTACCCGAGTAATTATATTAACTTAATTTATATATATTTATCGTTAACAACATATTAATTATAAATCGAAACGAAATCCAATTCATTAAGTAAAGTTAAACTTAAGGGATTAATTTGATTTAAACAAAATAAATGGGTGATCAAAGGAAACATTTTTCCATCTTTTACATTTCAAAACCCATATACCCGCCTAAGCCATGGAAAATAAGAGTTACAGCATGAAAAACTTAAGTACATCCACACTTACAAACCAAATTAGAAATCAACTCTCAATAATCTTGTAACAAGCCACATAACCCATACAAAATTGAAGATAGAATCATGAACATCAAACACTCTAACCAAAGAACTAATCCTACGGTTTTTGACACAATCTCAGAACACGATCGAGCCTTACAATGGAACAACACAACTCAACGATGTCGATAACCCAATCAATCAAGATGCTAACGATCATTAAAAGCAATCAAAATCATGGCCTAAACAAGTGAAACCATCGGCAGTAACCAAAATAATAAGAACAGCTTAAACAATTTCAAAAACAGAAACCGTACGGCGATTGAAACGAGATTGATTACGTACCGTTTAACAAAACCGAGATAGGGAATCGAAGGGAATTGAGTCTAGAACGTCTGAGATCAAACGGTTTTGATTTCGACCTAGAAACGAATGAGAACGACTCAAATTACGTAATGCCGTTTCAAAACAAAATCTGGAAATCAAAGGAATTATGAAGACTTACCGAACAGCGATCTTTGGAGGATGATTACGGATTCAATACTCAGCGAAAGAACGAAAAGAGAGTGGCTAGGGTTAGATTGCAGTGTGATCTAGGTTTTCTATGAAGAAATCGACTTAAAATAACGTAGGGAAGTGAGCCGTAAATGAGATCGAAAAGGGCCACACGAAAGGGTCCAAAGAAACTTTGTTTCTCGAACGGGAATGGCCTTACAGGCCTGATTCCCGTTCGAGAATGGCCTGGTCTCGAACGAGACCAGGCCTGAAATTGGATTCTCGTTCGAGAATCCATATTCTCGAACGAGAATCAATAAAACTTTATTTTTTTTTCTTTTTAATTAATTTAAAAAAACAAATGGTTTAAACAATTAAAATCAACCTTAATCCAACCAACTCGAACCAAACCACTAATATCGAAAATACTTCAAAATGACCGGAAAAATGTCGGAAATTAAATGTAATAAAATGTAAAATTTTACGGGATATTACATTCTCCCCAACTAATTAAAAATTCGTCCTCGAATTTAACACGACAAGTAAATCACATCAGAACAACACGTAACACAAGTAAAAACTATAAAAGTCACAGAAAATAAAGATATCGTACCTCACGGAAAAAGAAAAGGATAGTGATTCTGCATATCCAACTCGGTCTCCCAAGTACACTCCTCTACAGAATGATTGCGCCAGAGAACTTTAACCATCGGAATCTCTTTGTTCCGCAATTTACGCACTTGTGTATCAACAATCTCAACTGGCTGTTCCTCATAGGACAGCTCCTGGTCAATCTCAACACTCTGAGGCACAATCACGTGTGAAGGATCAGAAATGCACTTTCTCAACATAGAAACGTGAAACACAGGATGTACTAACGACATGTCTGGCGGTAGAACCAGACGATAAGCCACAGCTCCAATCCTCTCCGAAATCTCATAAGGACCAATATACCTCGGTGCCAACTTTCCCTTGACACCAAAACGAACCACGCCTTTCATAGGCGAAACCCGAAGAAATACGAAATCACCAACCAGGAACTCAATGTCTTTCCTCTTCGGATCAGCATAACTCTTATGCCGACTAAAAGCAGTCTCTAACCTCCGCTTAATCAACGGTACCTTCTCTGAGGTAATCTGAATAATCTCCGCTCCCGAGAGTTTACGCTCTCCGACCTCCTCCCAACAGATAGGAGATCTACACTTGCGCCCGTACAAAGCCTCATACGGCGCCATCTCGATACTCGCGTGATAACTGTTGTTATAGGAAAACTCAATCAACGGCAAATGAGTATCCCAGCTACCCTGAAAATCGAGAACACACATCCTGAGCATATCCTCCAACGTCTGAATAGTCCTCTCAGACTGACCGTCAGTCTGAGGATGAAAAGCTGTACTGAAATCCAACCGAGAACCCAAGGATTCCTGTAACGCTTTCCAAAACCTCGAAGTAAACACAGAACCTCTGTCTGAAACAATAGAAACCGGTACACCATGCAAACTGACAATCCTGTCGATGTACAACTGAGCCAACCTCGAAGCGGTATACGAAACCTTAATCAGAAGGAAATGAGCTGACTTGGTCATACGGTCAACTATAACCCAGATGGAATCGTACCCCTGTCGAGTACGTGGTAAACCAACCACAAAATCCATAGCAATCCGCTCCCACTTCCACTCTGGAATAGGTAGTGGTTGCAAATAACCAAAAGGTCTCTGATGCTCCAGCTTCACCTGCTGGCACGTCAGACACTTAGATACATACTCAGCGACATCCTTCTTCATCCCGCTCCACCAATAGGTACCCTTAAGATCATGGTACATCTTAGTAGAACCCGGATGAACACTATAAGCAGACTTGTGCGCTTCTTCCAGAATCTGGTCCCTCAAACCATCTGAATCCGGAACACACAATCTCGAACCATGTCTCAGAACTCCATCCACAAAAGTAAATTCCGAATTACTGTCCTGCTGAACCTCCTCAATAATCCGCTTCAACTGTGGATCCTCATCTTGTACAGCTTTGATCCGATCAATCAAAACAGGTTGCACTTGCAACTGTGCTAACAAACAACCAGCCTGAGAAATCTGCAAACCATAGCCCGAAGTTATCAAACTGTGCCACTCTCTAACCATGGGTCTACGCCCAATCTCAGAAATATGAGCCAAGCTGCCCGAAGACTTGCGACTCAACGCATCGGCTACCACATTAGCCTTACCAGGATGGTACTGAATAGTACAGTCGTAGTCTTTCAGCAACTCTAACCACCTCCTCTGTCTCAAGTTCAATTCTCTCTGATCAAAGATATACTTCAGACTCTTATGATCAGTGAAAATCTCACAAGTAGCACCATACAAATAATGTCTCCAGATTTTCAGCGCAAAAACCACAGCTGCCAACTCTAAATCATGAGTAGGGTAATTCACCTCATGCTTCTTCAACTGTCTGGAAGCATAGGCAATCACCTGTCCATGTTGCATCAGAACGCAACCCAAACCAATCCGAGACGCATCACAATACACTGTGAAACCATCAATGCCAGAAGGCAATGCCAACAACGGAGCTGTAGTCAAAATCTCCTTGAGCTTCTCAAAGCTCGCCTCGCACTTGTCAGTCCACTCAAACTTGACACCCTTCTGTGTCAGTTTAGTCAAAGGTGCAGATATTCTGGAGAAATCTTGCACGAACCGACGATAGTAACCAGCTAAACCCAGAAAACTTCTGATCTCGGTAACTGACCTTGGCCTTTGCCAATCCATGACCGCCTCAATCTTCTTCGGATCAACCTTGATCCCATCTTTCGACACCACGTGTCCTAGAAAGGTAACCTGATCCAACCAGAACTCACATTTTGAGAACTTAGCGTACAACTGATGCTCACGCAACGTCTGTAGTATAGTCCTCAAATGGTAAGCATGCTCCTCCTCACTCCGAGAATAGATCAAAATGTCATCTATGAAGACGATAACAAATTGATCCAAAAACGGCTTGAACACTCTGTTCATCATATCCATAAACGCTGCTGGTGCGTTCGTCAGACCAAAGGACATAACCAGAAACTCAAAATGTCCATAACGAGTCCGAAAAGCAGTCTTAGGCACATCTGCATCACGGATCCGTAGCTGATGATACCCAGACCTCAAATCAATCTTGGAAAAACATTTCGCACCCTGCAACTGGTCAAACAGATCATCGATGCGAGGAAGAGGATATCTGTTCTTGACAGTAGCCTTATTCAACTGTCTATAGTCGATACATAGCCGAAAGGAACCGTCTTTCTTCTTTACAAACAGAACTGGAGCACCCCACGGAGAAGTACTCGGTCTGATGAACCCGCTATCCAACAACTCTTGTAACTGGTCCTTCAACTCCTTCAGCTCTGCAGGAGCCATCCGATACGGCGGTATCGAAATCGGAGCTGTACCAGAAACCACATCAATGCAAAACTCAATATCACGATCAGGTGGTAATCCAGGCAATTCCTCTGGAAACACATCAGTGAACTCATTCACTATCGGAACACTATGCATGTCACCACTACTAGTCTCCAAATCACGAACCACAGCAAGAAAACCCTGGCAACCCTTGCCTAACATCCGCTTCGCCTTGATGGCGGAAATCAGATTCTTAGGTGTCTCTGCCTTTTCTCCCCGAAAGGAAAAAGGTAGATCACCTGGAATTCTGAACTCGACTGACTTCCCTCGACAGTCAATAGAAGCATAATGGCGTGACAACCAGTCCATCCCCAAGATAACATCAAAAGAAAGAACGTCAAGTACAATCAAATCAGCACATAATTCTCTACCCTGAATAACCACTGGACACGAAGGATAAAAAACGTCCACTACTACACCTTCAGACATAGGTGTAGACACAGCTAGAGGTTCACTCAAAACAGATGGTGCCATACCCAATTTCCCAGCAAAACATGTAGATACAAAAGAATGGGTTGCACCCGCATCAAATAACACTAAGGCATCTATAAAAGAAATCGGAATGGTACCTTGCACCACAGCATTTGATGCACGCGCATCCTGAGGAGTAAGTGCGAACACTCTGGCCTGACCCTGCGGCTGCTGCTGCGAACTCTGTCCAGTACCATAACCGTTGGAACCTCTACCGCCGTTACCACGGCCACCAAAGCCTCTGCCACCAGAACCACGGCCCCGCTGGCCACCAAAAGATGCTGCAGGTTGAGAGTACCCTACAGACTGTGTAAACGCAGGTCTCTGCTGCTGATAAGATGACTGCGCCACACTGGAGTTAGACATCTGCTGCCCAGATGTCGGACACTCCCTAGAAAAATGACCCAGCTGGCCACAAGTGAAACAACCTCCAGGAGCTAACTGGCACTGACCATAATGCCTACGTCTGCAATTCTGGCAGAATGGAATGTTCGATCCCCCACTGTACCCGCGTCCTGAACCACGGTTGCTCCCACTGCTACTGGAACTGTACGGAGCACTCCTGGCACTATGCCTCCCTTTGTTGTGAGTCCGTCGACTCCCCCTGTTGGCCTGAGAAGAGCCACTGTAGTAATTCCCACTACTATGCTGCACTGGGGCCTGTTGTCCCCCACTAGGAACGTCACTCTTTCCCTTCTGATTCTGGAAAGGGTCAGAGATCGTTCCAAACTGAACCATCGAATTCTCCATCCGTCGCGCACTATCCACTAACCGGGCAAACTCCATGTTTGTCCCTATCAGCAAAGGAAGAAACTCCGAGCCTAAACCCCTAACATAACGGTCGTTCACTCGCCCTTGATCACCCTGTAGATCTGTAGCAAACCGCCCCAAACGTACAAACTCAGTAGTGTAGTCTGTCACTGATCTATCCCCCTTCTTCAAATTTAGCAGCTTTTCTCTAAAACTCTCAGTAACAGAGAAGGGTAGATAGTAACCTCTGAACCTGATGACAAAATCAGCCCAAGACAAGGTATCCATAACTGGTCTGATGTTATCGCGATACCAGTCCTTAGCTGGACCCTTCAGCGACATCTCCACAAGCATCACTGATTGACGATCAGAAGCTTGAATCCTCTGACTGTTGTACTCAAATTCCTCCAAAAAGTCAAGAGCATCCCCAGTACTATCAAAAGAAGTCGGATTCAACTTCAAGTAGGTCATCACCAACTCTCTGTCTGTTGGAATATGACCGACACCAGCAAGTCCACCAATACCAGCTACCGCACCAACCTGAGGTTGCTGTTACTGCGCTAACTGACCCAGTATATTACACTGATTCTGCAGTAGAGCCTGATTGTTCTGCATCTCGACAACGCCAGCCAAGAAAGTAGTGAAGTCGAACGCTTGCATATTTGGTGCTTGTTGCACCTCTGGTGCCTGCTGCACATTCAGTGCCTGAACACCTGCTGCACCGCGTCCTCTAGCTCCACCTCTACCAGCACCAGCTCCTCTGCCTCTACCAGCACCTCTACCTCTGCCAGCACCTCCACCTAGACCACGTCCAGCATTAGCCTGAACTGGTGGTACGTTCTGATCGACTTCCATGGAAATCGTATCATCAGCCACAGCTTCTTGCTCTGCCGCAGCACGAGCACGAGTACGAATAACGTTGTCCATATCCTAAGATTGAACGACAACAATTTAAATAACAGATATTTCATACCCAAGTATGAACAAAACAAGCAACATATAGGATTTCCCAAGAAATCAACAGCAATAAAATGTTCACCCAAGTGAAATTAAATTAACATTTAACAACATCAAATCAACATACAATGACTGACTCGACGCAATCCTATTGGTGTAGGCAGAATGTTTTTAAAATAAAAAGATGACGTTTATAAAGACATGACAGAATCCTATATCCGCAGTAGTTCCTAAGACACAACCATACTTAACAGAGTAAAAACATAGCAAGCAATGGCCTTGGTTTGAAACCAAAGCTCTGATACCAAGTTTGTCACGACCCATTTTCATGAATCGCGACCGGCGCTAGGGTATGGGTAATATAGAACCGAAACCCGTAGCTAGCCTTTCATTTAACACATAAACACATAAACCTGCAGAAAACCAATGCTCGGGGGCAACCGAGACTTCAGCCTAAAACTAGCAGTTATAATATTCAACAGTTAATATAACATGCTTATTCAATTCTGAGTCTAAAAATAGGCATATCATAAATAATCCGAAATAATTACATAACATGCCAGAGCAATATAACTAGTCAGACCAATCCGACAAACAACTGTAATAATAGTAAAGACGTCTAGTCAACTACTGCGGTCTAAGAATAAAATAGTTTGACAGTTTATCAAAATAAATGGAACCTCCGAGGAAAAGTAAATGCGGAGATCACCAGACTCTCTCAGATCATAACCCTGGGAAAAATTGGGAAAACAACGGGGTCAGATATACTGAGATGAGTTCATACCACTATTTACATTTATCAAGTGGAAAACCTTTAAAACGTTTAAAACATTTAATAACGATATTACAAATAATAGTTGGAACCCTAATCCACCATTCTAAAATAGTAATCATAATCCAATAGGTCTGGTCCCGAGAGCTGAGCTACACCGAGTTACCACTGACCACACTTATACCAGAGTCCCGAGAGCTGAGCTACACCGAGTTACTCTACCTGGTCCCGAGAGCTATGCTCACACCGAGTTACCACATTTCCATATATACCTTACCCAGATCAATACCGGTGCGCACGCAGTCCTAATGATGCCCATTAGGTAGCATGTTCCAACTAAGAGCCATAATATAAAAACAGTTCGAAATATACGTACATTATATATATTTAATATTAAAATAACAATTTACTTAATAAAGCGGTAAATAGTAAATATAAACTCACTGCTTGCTAATCCGCGTGAAATACCGGCAAGCAACTAACTCTGGTTCGCCTCTGAAGCACGAACAGTAGACGAGTCTAGACAAATAAAATAATTATTAAAATCAGACCCTAACTCTAAAGAGTACTAGACACCACATAGGACTAGCACAAATAACACGTCGGAATAAATAATCCAAGGCACACACAAATAATACCCATTAGGTAATAAAACCCAATTAATATAAGTCTATTGAGTTCTCGCTTAAAATCCAATTTATAAATATTATTTAATAACTTTAAATAATAAATAATTTCCAAATAGTGGGTTAGCCGAGTTATCACAAACTACCAAGCTAACCTCACTTGTCGGATGACCCAAGTCTAATCCGACTCAAAACGTTTATCAAATATAAACCCAAGTTTATATTTATAAAATAAATTAGCAAATAATAATCCATTTTAAAAGCGGAACTCAATAACTTCAATTCTAAGTAACCCAAGTTACAAATCAAAACTTAATCATTTTAAGTGAATAAAAGTTTTAGGGACTAAATCGTACTTTAGCCAATTAGGGACTAAATTGTACTTTAGCCAATTTGGTATCCAAAATCAATTTAATTGCTTTTGTTTATAATTAAAACAAATATAAGATTACCTATCACAAATCCACTTAATTAAGTTATAAAAATTAGTTCAAGGACTAAATTGTAATTTAGCCAACTTTTGACAAAACGACATTTGAAGGAAAATATAATTACCCGAGTAATTATATTAACTTAATTTATATATATTTATCGTTAACAACATATTAATTATAAATCGAAACGAAATCCAATTCATTAAGTAAGGTTAAACTTAAGGGATTAATTTGATTTAAACAAAATAAATGGGTGATCAAAGGAAACATTTTTCCATCTTTTACATTTCAAAACCCATATACCCGCCTAAGCCATGGAAAATAAGAGTTACAGCATGAAAAACTTAAGTACATCCACACTTACAAACCAAATTAGAAATCAACTCTCAATAATCTTGTAACAAGCCACATAACCCATACAAAATTGAAGATAGAATCATGAACATCAAACACTCTAACCAAAGAACTAATCCTACGGTTTTGACACAATCTCAGAACACGATCGAGCCTTACAATGGAACAACACATCTCAACGATGTCGATAACCCAATCAATCAAGATGATAACGATCATTAAAAGCAATCAAAATCATGGCCTAAACAAGTGAAACCATCGGCAGTAACCAAAATAATAAGAACAGCTTAAACAATTTCAAAAACAGAAACCGTACGGCGATTGAAACGAGATCGATTACGTACCGTTTAACAAAACCGAGATAGGGAATCGAAGGGAATTGAGTCTAGAACGTCTGAGATCAAACGGTTTTGATTTCGACCTAGAAACGAATGAGAACGACTCAAATTACGTAATGCCGTTTCAAAACAAAATCTGGAAATCAAAGGAATTATGAAGACTTACCGAACAGCGATCTTTGGAGGATGATTACGGATTCAATACTCAGCGAAAGAACGAAAAGAGAGTGGCTAGGGTTAGATTGCAGTGTGATCTAGGTTTTCTATGAAGAAATCGACTTAAAATAACGTAGGGAAGTGAGCCGTAAATGAGATCGAAAAGGGCCACACGAAAGGGTCCAAAGAAACTTTGTTTCTCGAACGGGAATGGCCTTACAGGCCTGATTCCCGTTCGAGAATTGCCTGGTCTCGAACGAGACCAGGCCTGAAATTGGATTCTCGTTCGAGAATCCATATTCTCGAACGAGAATCAATAAAACTTTGTTTTTTTTTTCTTTTTAATTAATTTAAAAAAACAAATGGTTTAAACAATTAAAATCAACCTTAATCCAACCAACTCGAACCAAACCACTAATATCGAAAATACTTCAAAACGACCGGAAAAATGTCGGAAATTAAATGTAATAAAATGTAAAATTTTACGGGATATTACAGTAACGTTAGTAAACTTTTGGCTTAAATCGCTAAAAAGATGAAACGTTTGGATTTTGTTTCGAAACATTTGTAAACGTTTGACTTAAATCAATAAAATGGGGAAACGTTTGGATTTGTTTCGTAACGTTTGTAAACATTTGGATTTGTTTCGTAACGTTTGTAAACGTTTATTTTTTGTAACGTTTATAAACGATTGGCTTAAATCGCTAGAATGGGGAAACGTCTGGATTAGTTTTTTAACATTTCTAAACGTTTGGCTTAAATCGCTAAAAAGGTGAAATGATTGGATTTTTTTCGTAACGTTTGTAAACGATTGGTTTTGTTTTGTAATGTTTGTAAACGTTTGGCTTAAATCGCTAAAAATGTGAAACGTTTGGTTTTTTTTCGTAACGTTTGTAAACGTTTGGCTTAAATCGCTAAAAAGGTGAAACGTTTGTATTTTTTTCGTAACGTTTGTAAAGGTTTGGCTTAAATTGCTAAAAAGGGGAAACGTTTGGATTTGTTTCGTAATATTTGTAAATGTTTGGCTTCGATCAGTGAAAAGGGGAAGCGTTTGGATTTGTTTTGTAACATTTTAAACGTTTGGCTTATATCGCTAAAATGGGGAAACATTTGGATTTGTTTCGTAATGTTTGTAAACGTTTGAATTCAATCGCAAAAAAAGTTAAACGTTTGGATTTGTTTCGTAGCGTTTTTAATCATTTGGCTTAAATCGCTAAAATGGGAAAACGTTTGGATTTGATTTGTAACGTTAGTAAACTTTTGGCTTAAATCGCTAAAAAGGTGAAACGTTTGGATTTTGTTTCGAAACATTTGTAAACGTTTGGCTTAAATCGATAAAATTGGGAAACATTTGGATTTGTTTCGTAACGTTTGTAAACATTTGGATTTGTTTCGTAACGTTTGTAAACGTTTATTTTTTTTGTAACGTTTATAAACGATTGGCTTAAATCGCTAAAATGGGGAAACGTCTGGATTAGTTTTTTAACATTTCTAAACGTTTGCCTTCAATCGCTAAAAAGGTAAAATGATTGGATTTGTTTTGTAACGTTTGTAAACGTTTGGCTTAAATTGCTAAAAATATGAAACGTTTGCTTTTGTTCCGTAGTGTTTGTAAACGTTTGGATTTGTTTCATAACGTTTGTAGATGTTTCTAGCGTTTGGCTTAAATTGCTAAAAAAGTGAAATGTTAGGATTTATTTCGTAACGTTTATAAACGTTTGACTTAAATCGCTAATATGGGGAAACATTTGGATTTGTTTCGTAACATTTGGATTTGTTTCGTAAATGAGATCGAAAAGGGCCACACGAAAGGGTCCAAAGAAACTTTGTTTCTCGAACGGGAATGGCCTTACAGGCCTGATTCCCGTTCGAGAATGGCCTGGTCTCGAACGAGACCAAGCCTGAAATTGGATTCTCGTTCGAGAATCCATATTCTCGAACGAGAATCAATAAAACTTTATTTTTTTTTCTTTTTAATTAATTTAAAAAAACAAATGGTTTAAACAATTAAAATCAACCTTAATCCAACCAACTCGAACCAAACCACTAATATCGAAAATACTTCAAAACGACCGGAAAAATGTCGGAAATTAAATGTAATAAAATGTAAAATTTTACGGGATATTATAGTAACGTTAGTAAACTTTTGGCTTAAATCGCTAAAAAGATGAAACGTTTGGATTTTGTTTCGAAACATTTGTAAACGTTTGACTTAAATCAATAAAATGGGGAAACGTTTGGATTTGTTTCGTAACGTTTGTAAACATTTGGATTTGTTTCGTATCGTTTGTAAACGTTTATTTTTTGTAACGTTTATAAACGATTGGCTTAAATCGCTAGAATGGGGAAACGTCTGGATTAGTTTTTTAACGTTTCTAAACGTTTGGCTTAAATCGCTAAAAAGGTGAAATGATTGGATTTTTTTCGTAACGTTTGTAAACGATTGGTTTTGTTTTGTAATGTTTGTAAACGTTTGGCTTAAATCGCTAAAAATGTGAAACGTTTGGTTTTTTTCGTAACGTTTGTAAACGTTTGGCTTAAATCGCTAAAAAGGTGAAACGTTTGTATTTTTTTCGTAACGTTTGTAAAGGTTTGGCTTAAATTGCTAAAAAGGGGAAACGTTTGGATTTGTTTCGTAATATTTGTAAATGTTTGGCTTCGATCAGTGAAAAGGGGAAGCGTTTGGATTTGTTTTGTAATATTTTAAACGTTTGGCTTATATCGCTAAAATGGGAAAACATTTGGATTTGTTTCGTAATGTTTGTAAAGGTTTGGATTCAATCGCAAAAAAAGTTAAACGTTTGGATTTGTTTCGTAGCGTTTTTAATCATTTGGCTTAAATCGCTAAAATGGGGAAACGTTTGGATTTGATTTGTAACGTTAGTAAACTTTTGGCTTAAATCGCTAAAAAGGTGAAACGTTTGGATTTTGTTTCGAAACATTTGTAAACGTTTGGCTTAAATCGATAAAATTGGGAAACATTTGGATTTGTTTCGTAACGTTTGTAAACATTTGGATTTGTTTCGTAACGTTTGTAAACGTTTATTTCTTTTGTAACATTTATAAACGATTGGCTTAAATCGCTAAAATGGGGAAACGTCTGGATTAGTTTTTTAACATTTCTAAACGTTTGCCTTCAATCGCTAAAAAGGTGAAATGATTGGATTTGTTTTGTAACGTTTGTAAACGTTTGGCTTGAATTGCTAAAAATATGAAACGTTTTCTTTTGTTCCATAGTGTTTGTAAACGTTTGGATTTGTTTCATAACGTTTGTAGATGTTTCTAGCGTTTGGCTTAAATTGCTAAAAAAGTGAAATGTTAGGATTTATTTCGTAACGTTTATAAACGTTTGACTTAAATCGCTAATATGGGGAAACATTTGGATTTGTTTCGTAACATTTGGAAACGTTTAGATTTGTATCGTTACGTCTGTAAACGTTTGGTTTTGTTTCGTAACGTTTATAAACGTTGGGCTTAAATTGCTAAAATGGTAAATTTTTTGGATTTGTTTTGTAACGTTTGTAAAGGTTTGACTTCAATCGCTAAAAAGGTGAAACGTTTGGATTTGTTTCGTAACGTTTGTAAACGTTTGGCTTAATTTGCTTAAAATGCGAAACGTTTTTTTTTTGTTACGTAATGTTTGTAAACGCTTGGATTTATTTCGTAATGTTTTAAAAATTTCGCTTAAATCACGAAAAAGGTGAAACGTTTTAATTTGTTTCGTAACGTTTGCAAATATTTGGCTTAAATTGCTAAAAAGGTGAAACGTTTGGATTTGTTCTGTAGCGTTTGTAAACGTTTTGCTTCAATCACTAAAAATTTATAAATGTTTGGCTTAAATCACTAAAAAGGTGAAACGTTTGGATTTGTTTTGTAACGTTTGTAAACGTTTGGCTTAAATTGCTAAAAAGGTTAAACACTTGGATTTGTTTCATAACGTTTGTAAACGTTTGGCTTTGTTTCGTAACGTTTGTAAATGTTTGGCTTCAATCGCTAAAAAGGTCAAACGTTTGGATTTGTTTCGTAAGATTTGTAATCGTTTGGCATAAATTGCTAAAAAGGTGAAAAGCTTGAATTCGTTTCGTAACGTTTGTAAACGTTTGGCTTAATTTGCTAAAAAGGTGAAACGCTTGGATTTGTTTCGTAATGTTTGTAAATGTTTGGCTTAAATTGCTAAAAAGGGGAAACATTTGAATTTGTTTCGTAACGTTTGTAAACGTTTAGCTGAAATCGCTAAGATGGGGAAACGTTTGGATTTGTTTCGTAACGTTTGTAAATGTTTGGCTTAAATTGCTAAAACGGTTAAACCGCTAAAAAGGTGAAACGTTTGGATTTGTTTTGTAACGTTTGTAAACGTTTGGCATAAATCGCTAAAAAGGGGAAACGTTTGAATATTTTTCGTAACGTTTGTAAACGTTTGGCTTAAATAGCTAAGAACATGAAATATTTGGTTTTGTTTCGTAACGTTTGTAAATGTTCGGCTTAAATCGCTAAAATGTGGAAACTTTTTGATTTATTTCGTAATGTTTGTAAACGTTTGGCTTAAATTTCTAAAAAGGTGAAACGTTTGGATTTGTTTCGTAACGTTTGTAAACGATTGGTTTTGTTTTGTAATGTTTGTAAACGTTTGGCTTAAATCGCTAAAAATGTGAAACGTTTGGTTTTTTTTCGTAACGTTTGTAAACGTTTGGCTTAAATCGCTAAAAAGGTGAAACGTTTGTATTTGTTTCGTAACGTTTGTAAAGGTTTGGCTTAAATTTCTGAAAAGGGGAAACGTTTGGATTTGTTTCGTAATATTTGTAAACGTTTGGCTTCGATCAGTAAAAAGGGGAAGCGTTTGGATTTGTTTTGTAACATTTTAAACGTTTGGCTTAAATCACTAAAATGGGGAAACATTTGGATTTGTTTCGTAATGTTTGTATACGTTTGGATTCAATCGCAAAAAAAGTTAAAGGTTTGGATTTGTTTCGTAGCGTTTTTAATCATTTGGCTTATATCGATAAAATGGGGAAACGTTTGGATTTGATTTGTAACGTTAGTAAACTATTGGCTTAAATCGCTAAAAAGGGGAAACGTTTGGATTTTGCTTCGAAACATTTGTAAACGTTTGGCTTAAATCGATAAAATATGGAAACGTTTGGATTTGTTTCGTAACGTTTGTAAACATTTGGATTTGTTTCGTAACGTTTGTAAACGTTTATTTTTTTTTGTAACGTATATAAACGATTGGCTTAAATCGCTAAAATGGGGAAATGTCTGGATTAGTTTTTTAACGTTTCTAAACGTTTGCCTTCAATCGCTAAAAAGGTGAAATGATTGGATTTGTTTCGTAACGTTTGTAAATGTTTGACTTAAATTGCTAAAAATATGAAACGTTTGCTTTTGTTCCGTAATGTTTGTAAACGTTTGGATTTGTTTCATAACGTTTGTAGACGTTTCTAGCGTTTGGCTTAAATTGCTAAAAAAGTGAAATGTTAGGATTTATTTCGTAACGTTTATAAACGTTTGACTTAAATCGCTAATATGGGGAAACATTTGGATTTGTTTCGTAACATTTGGAAACGTTTAGATTTGTATCGTTACATCTGTAAACGTTTGGTTTTGTTTCATAACGTTTATAAACGTTGGGCTTAAATTGCTAAAATGGTAAATTTTTTGGATTTGTTTTGTAACGTTTGTAAACGTTTGGCTTAAATTGCTAAAAAGAGGAAAGGTTTGGATTTGTTTCGTAATATTTGTAAATGTTTGGCTTCGATCAGTAAAAAGGGGAAGCGTTTGGATTTGTTTTGTAACATTTTAAACGTTTGGCTTAAATCGCTAAAATGGGGAAACATTTGGATTTGTTTCGTAATGTTTGTAAACGTTTGGATTCAATCGCAAAAAAAGTTAAACGTTTGGATTTGTTTCGTAGCGTTTTTAATCATTTGGCTTAAATCGCTAAAATGGGGAAACGTTTGGATTTGATTTGTAACGTTAGTAAACTTTTGGCTTAAATAGCTAAAAAGGTGAAACGTTTGGATTTTGTTTCGAAACGTTTGTAAATGTTTGGCTTAAATCGATAAAATGGGGAAACGTTTGGATTTGTTTCGTAACGTTTGTAAACATTTGGATTTGTTTCGTAACGTTTGTAAGCATTTATTTTTTTGTAACGTTTATAAACGATTGGCTTAAATCGCTAGAATGGGGAAACGTTTGGATTAGTTTTTTAACGTTTCTAAACGTTTGGCTTCAATCGCTAAAAAGGTGAAATGATTGGATTTGTTTCGTAACGTTTGTAAACGATTGGTTTTGTTTTGTAATGTTTGTAAACGTTTGGCTTAAATCGCTAAAAATGTGAAACGTTTGGTTTTTTTCGTAACGTTTGTAAACGTTTGGCTTAAATCGCTAAAAAGGTGAAACGTTTGTATTTGTTTCGTAACGTTTGTAAAGGTTTGGCTTAAATTGCTAAAAACGGGAATCGTATGGAATTGTTTCGTAATATTTGTAAACGTTTGGCTTCGATCACTAAAAAGGGGAAGCGTTTGGATTTGTTTTGTAACATTTTAAACGTTTGGCTTAAATCGCTAAAATGGGGAAACATTTGGATTTGTTTCGTAATGTTTGTAAACGTTTGGATTCAATCGCAAAAAAAGATAAACGTTTGGATTTGTTTCGTAGCGTTTTTAATCATTTCGCTTAAATCGCTAAAATGGAGAAAAGTTTGGATTTGATTTGTAACGTTAGTAAACTTTTGGCTTAATTCGCTGAAAAGGTGAAAAGTTTGGATTTTGTTTCGAAACATTTGTAAACGTTTGGCTTAAATCGATAAAATTGGGAAACATTTGGATTTGTTTCGTAACGTTTGTAAACATTTGGATTTGTTTCGTAACGTTTGTAAACGTTTATTTTTTTTGTAACGTTTATTAACGATTGGCTTAAATCGCTAAAATGGGGAAACGTCTGGATTAGTTTTTTAACGTTTCTAAACGTTTTCCTTCAATCACTAAAAAGGTGAAATGATTGGATTTGTTTCGCAACGTTTGTAAACGTTTGGCTTAAATTGCTAAAAATATGAAACATTTGCTTTTGTTCCGTAATGTTTGTAACCGTTTGGATTTGTTTCATAACGTTTGTAGACGTTTCTAGCGTTTGGCTTAAATTGCTAAAAAAGGGAAATGTTAGGATTTATTTCGTAACGTTTATAAACGTTTGACTTAAAAGGCTAATATGGGGAAACATTTGGATTTGTTTCGTAACATTTGGAAACGTTTAGATTTGTATCGTTCCGTCTGTAAACGTTTGGTTTTGTTTCGTAACGTTTATAAACGTTGGGCTTAAATTGCTAAAATAGTAAATTTTTTGGATTTGTTTTGTAACGTTTGTAAAGGTTTGACTTCAATCGCTAAAAAGGTGAATCGTTTGGATTTGTTTCGTAACGTTTGTAAATGTTTGGCTTAATTTGCTAAATATGCGAAACGTTTGTTTTTGTTCCTTAATGTTTGTAAACGCTTGGATTTATTTCGTAATGTTTTAAAAATTTCGCTTGAATCGCGAAAAAGGTGAAACGTTTGAATTTGTTTCGTAACGTTTGCAAATATTTGGCTTAAATTGCTAAAAAGGTGAAACGTTTGGATTTGTTCTGTAGCGTTTGTAAACGTTTTGCTTCAATCACTAAAAATTTATAAATGTTTGGCTTAAATCACTAAAAAAGTGAAACGTTTGGATTTGTTTTGTAACGTTTGTAAACGTTTGGCTTAAATTGCTAAAAAGGTTAAACACTTGGATTTGTTTCATAACGTTTGTAAACGTTTGGCTTTCTTTCGTAACGTTTGTAACTGTTTGGCTTCAATCGCTAAAAAGGTGAAACGTTTGGATTTGTTTCGTAACATTTGTAATCGTTTGGCTTAAATTGCTACAAAGGTGAAAAGCTTGAATTTGTTTCGTAACTTTTGTAAACGTTTGGCTTAATTTGCTAAAAAGGTGAAACGCTTGGATTTGTTTCGTAATGTTTGTAAATGTTTGGCTTAAATTGCTAAAAAGGGGAAACGTTTGAATTTGTTTCGCAACGTTTGTAAACGTTTGGCTGAAATCGCTAAGATGGGGAAACGTTTGGATTTGTTTCGTAACGTTTGTAAATGTTTGGCTTAAATTGCTAAAACGCTGTAACACTTGGATTTGTTTCGTAATGTTTGTAAACGGCTTTGTTTTGTAACGTTTGTAAATGTTTGACTTAAATAGCTAAAAAGGCTAGACGTTTGGATTTGTTTTGTAACGTTTGTAAACGTTTGGCTTCAATTGCATAAAAGGAGAAATTTGGATTTTATTCGTAACGTGTGTAAACGTTTGGTATAAATCGTTAAAAAGGTGAAATGTTTGGATTTGTTTCGTAACGTTTTAAACGTTTGGCTTATATCGCTAAAACGGGAAAACGTTTGAATTTGTTTCGTAATGTTTGTAAACATTTGGCTTAAATTGTTAAAAAGGTGAAATGTTTGGTTTTCTTTCGAAACATTTGTAAACGTTCGGCTTAAATCGCTAAAAAGGTGAAACGTTTGGATTTGTTTCGTAACGTTTATAAACTTTTGGCTTAAATTGCTGAAAAGGGGAAACGCCTTGATTTGTTTCGTAACATTTGTAAACGTTTGGCCTAAATTGCTAAAATGGTGAAACGCTTGGATTTGTTTCGTAACATTTGTAATCTTTTGGCTCAAATTGCTAAAAGGTGAAACATTGAGATTTGTTTCATAGCCTTTGTAAATGTTTGGCTTAAATCGCATAAAAGGTGAAACGTTTGGATTTGTTTCGTAACGTTTGTAAACGTTTGGCTTAAATCGTTAAAAAAGGGGAAACGTTTGGATTTGTTTCATAACGTTTGTCAATATTTGGCTTAAATTGCTAAAAAGGTGAAATCCTTGGATTTGTTTCGTAACGTTTGTAAACGTTTGGCTAAAATGGCTAAATATGTGAAACGCTTGGATTTGTCTTATAATCTAAAAAGGTGAAACGCTTGGTTTTGTTTCCTAACGTTTGAAAACGTTTGGCTTAAATCGCTAAAAAGGTGAAACGTTTGGATTGGTTTTGTAACATTTTAAAAGTTTGGTTTTGTTTCGTAACGTTTGTATACGTTTGGCTTAAATCGCTAAATAGGTGAAACGTTTGGATTTGTTTCGTAACGTTTGTAAACATTTGGTTTAAATAGCTAAAAAGGTTAATCCGCTAAAAATGTGAAACGTTTTGGATTTGTTTCATAACCTTTGTAAACTTTTGGCATAAATCGCTAAAAACGTGAAACGTTTGGATTTGTTTCATACGTTTGTAAACGTTTGGCTTAAATCGATAAAAAGGCGAAACGTTTGGATTTGTTTCGTAACGTTTGTAAACGTTTGGCTTAAATCGCTAAATAGGTGAAACATTTGGATTTGTTTCGTAACGTTTGTAAACATTTGGTTTAAATAGCTAATAAGGTTAAACCGCTAAAAATGTGAAACGTTTGGATTTGTTTCGTAACGTTTGTAAACGTTTGGCTTAAATCGCGAAAAAGGGGAAACGTTTGCATTTTTTTCGTAACGTTTGTAAACGTTTGGCTTAAATCGCTAAAAAGGTGAAACGTTTGGATTTGTGTCGTAACTTTTGTAAACGTTTAGCTTTAATCGCTAAAAATGTGAAACGTTTGGATTTGTGTCGTAACTTTTGTAAATGTTTGGCTTAAATCACTTAAAAGGTGAAACTTTTGGATTTTTTTCGTAACGTTTGTAAACGTTTGGCTTAAATGGTTAAAAAGGGGAAACGTTTGGATTTGTTTCGTAGGGTTTGTAAACGTTTGGCTTAAATCGCTAAAAAGGCTAAACGTTTGTATTTGTTTCGTACCGTTTGTAAACGTTTGGCTTAAATCGCTAAGAAGGTGAATCGTTTGGATTTGTTTCGTAACGTTTGTAAACGTTTGGCTTAAATATTTAAAATAGTGAAACGCTTGGATTTGTTTCGTAACGTTTGGCTTAAATTGCTAATAAGTTGAAACGTTAAGATTTTTTTCTTAACATTTGTAAACATTTGGTTTAAATTGCTAAAAAGGTGAAACACTTGGTTTTGTTTCGTAGCGTTTGTAAACGTTTGGCTTCAATTGCTAAAAATGTGAGACGTTTGGATTTTTTTCATACCGTTTGTAAACGTTTGGCTTAAATCGCTAAAAATGTGAAACGTTTGGTTTTTTTTCGTAACGTTTGTAAACGTTTGGCTTAAATCGCTAAAAAGGTGAAACGTTTGTATTTGTTTCGTAACGTTTGTAAAGGTTTGGCTTAAATTGCTAAAAACGGGAAACGTATGGATTTGTTTCGTAATATTTGTAAACGTTTGGCTTCGATCAGTAAAAAGGGGAAGCGTTTGGATTTGTTTTGTAACATTTTAAACGTTTGGCTTAAATCGCTAAAATGGGGAAACATTTGGATTTGTTTCGTAATGTTTTTAAACGTTTGGATTCAATCGCAAAAAAAGTTAAACGTTTGGATTTGTTTCGTAGCGTTTTTAATCATTTCGCTTAAATTGCTAAAATGGAGAAAAGTTTGGATTTGATTTGTAACGTTAGTAAACTTTTGGCTTAAATCGCTGAAAAGGTGAAACGTTTGGATTTTGTTTCGAAACATTTGTAAACGTTTGGCTTAAATCGATAAAATTGGGAAACATTTGGATTTGTTTCGTAACGTTTGTAAACATTTGGATTTGTTTCGCAACGTTTGTAAACGTTTATTTTTTTTGTAACGTTTATAAACGATTGGCTTAAATCGCTAAAATGGGGAAACGTCTGGATTAGTTTTTTAACGTTTCTAAACGTTTTCCTTCAATCATTAAAAAGGTGAAATGATTGGATTTGTTTCGCAACGTTTGTAAACGTTTGGCTTAAATTGCTAAAAATATGAAACATTTGCTTTTGTTCCGTAATGTTTGTAAACGTTTGGATTTGTTTCATAACGTTTGTAGACGTTTCTAGCGTTTGGCTTAAATTGCTAAAAAAGGGAAATGTTAGGATTTATTTCGTAACGTTTATAAACGTTTGACTTAAATGGCTAATATGGGGAAACATTTGGATTTGTTTCGTAACATTTGGAAACGTTTAGATTTGTATCGTTCCGTCTGTAAACGTTTGGTTTTGTTTCGTAACGTTTATAAACGTTGGGCTTAAATTGCTAAAATAGTAATTTTTTTGGATTTGTTTTGTAACGTTTGTAAAGGTTTGACTTCAATCGCTAAAAAGGTGAATCGTTTGGATTTGTTTCGTAACGTTTGTAAATGTTTGGCTTAATTTGCTAAAAATGCGAAACGTTTGTTTTTGTTCCTTAATGTTTGTAAACGCTTGGATTTATTTCGTAATGTTTAAAAAATTTCTCTTGAATCGCGAAAAAGGTGAAACGTTTGAATTTGTTTCGTAACGTTTGCAAATATTTGGCTTAAATTGCTAAAAAGGTGAAACATTTGGATTTGTTCTGTAGCGTTTGTAAACGTTTTGCTTCAATCACTAAAAATTTATAAATGTTTGGCTTAAATCACTAAAAAAGTGAAACGTTTGGATTTGTTTTGTAACGTTTGGCTTAAATTGCTAAAAAGGTTAAACACTTGGATTTGTTTCATAACGTTTGTAAACGTTTGGCTTTCTTTCGTAACGTTTGTAACTGTTTGGCTTCAATCGCTAAAAAGGTGAAAAGTTTGGATTTGTTTCGTAACATTTGTAATCGTTTGGCTTAAATTGCTACAAAGGTGAAAAGCTTGAATTTGTTTCGTAACTTTTGTAAACGCTTGGCTTAATTTGCTAAAAAGGTGAAACGCTTGGATTTGTTTCGTAATGTTTGTAACTGTTTGGCTTAAATTGCTAAAAAGGGGAAACGTTTGAATTTGTTTCGCAACGTTTGTAAACGTTTGGCTGAAATCGCTAAGATGGGGAAACGTTTGGATTTGTTTCGTAACGTTTGTAAATGTTTGGCTTAAATTGCTAAAACGCTGTAACACTTGGATTTGTTTCGTAACGTTTGTAAACGGCTTTGTTTTGTAACGTTTGTAAATGTTTGACTTAAATAGCTAAAAAGGCTAGACGTTTGGATTTGTTTTGTAACGTTTGTAAACGTTTGGCTTCAATTGCATAAAAGGAGAAATTTGGATTTTATTCGTAACGTCTGTAAACGTTTGGTATAAATCGCTAAAAAGGTGAAATGTTTGGATTTGTTTCGTAACGTTTTAAACGTTTGGCTTATATCGCTAAAACGGGAAAACGTTTGAATTTGTTTCGTAATGTTTGTAAACATTTGGCTTAAATTGCTAAAAAGGTGAAATGTTTGGTTTTCTTTCGAAACATTTGTAAACGTTCGGCTTAAATCGCTAAAAAGGTGAAACGTTTGGATTTGTTTCGTAACGTTTATAAACTTTTGGTTTAAATTGCTGAAAAGGGGAAACGCCTTGATTTGTTTCGTAACGTTTGTAAACGTTTGGCCTAAATTGCTAAAATGGTGAAACGCTTGGATTTGTTTCGTAACGTTTGTAAACTTTTGCCTCAAATTGCTAAAAAGGTGAAACATTGAGATTTGTTTCATAACCTTTGTAAATGTTTGGCTTAAATCGCATAAAAGGTGAAACGTTTGGATTTGTTTCGTAACGTTTGTAAACGTTTGGCTTAAATCGTTAAAAAAGGGGAAACGTTTGGATTTGTTTCATAACGTTTGTCAATATTTGGCTTAAATTGCTAAAAAGGTGAAATCCTTGGATTTGTTTCGTAACGTTTGTAAACGTTTGGCTCAAATGGCTAAATATGTGAAACGCTTGGATTTGTCTTATAATCTAAAAAGGTGAAACGCTTGGTTTTGTTTCCTAACGTTTGAAAACGTTTGGCTTAAATCGCTAAAAATGTGAAACGTTTGGATTGGTTTTGTAACATTTTAAAAGTTTGGTTTTGTTTTGTAACGTTTGTAAACGTTTGGCTTAAATCGCTAAATAGGTGAAACGTTTGGATTTGTTTCGTAACGTTTGTAGACATTTGGTTTAAATAGCTAAAAAGGTTAAACCGCTAAAAATGTGAAACGTTTTGGATTTGTTTCATAACCTTTGTAAACTTTTGGCATAAATCGCTAAAAACGTGAAACGTTTGGATTTGTTTCATACGTTTGTAAACGTTTGGCTTAAATCGATAAAAAGGCGAAACGTTTGGATTTGTTTCGTAACGTTTGTAAACGTTTGGCTTAAATCGCTAAATAGGTGAAACATTTGGATTTGTTTCGTAACGTTTGTAAACATTTGGTTTAAATAGCTAAAAAGGTTAAACCGCTAAAAATGTGAAACGTTTGGATTTGTTTCGTAACGTTTGTGAACGTTTGGCTTATATCGCGAAAAAGGGGAAACGTTTGCATTTTTTTCGTAACGTTTGTAAACGTTTGGCTTAAATCGCTAAAAAGGTGAAACGTTTGGATTTGTGTCGTAACTTTTGTAAACGTTTAGCTTTAATCGCTAAAAATGTGAAACGTTTGGATTTGTGTCGTAACTTTTGTAAATGTTTGGCTTAAATCACTTAAAAGGTGAAACTTTTGGATTTTTTTCGTAACGTTTGTAAACGTTTGGCTTAAATGGTTAAAAAGGGGAAACGTTTGGATTTGTTTCGTAGGGTTTGTAAACGTTTGGCTTAAATCGCTAAAAAGGCTAAACGTTTGTATTTGTTTCGTACCGTTTGTAAACGTTTGTCTTAAATCGCTAAGAAGGTGAATCGTTAGGATTTGTTTCGTAACGTTTGTAAACGTTTGGCTTAAATATTTAAAATAGTGAAACGCTTGGATTTGTTTCGTAGCGTTTGGCTTAAATTGCTAATAAGTTGAAACGTTAAGATTTGTTTCTTAACATTTGTAAACATTTGGTTTAAATTGCTAAAAAGGTGAAACACTTGGTTTTGTTTCGTAGCGTTTGTAAACGTTTGGCTTCAATTGCTAAAAATGTGAGACGTTTGGATTTTTTTCATAACGTTTGTAAACGTTTGGCTTAAATCGCTAAAAAGGTGAAACGTTTGGATTAGTTTCGTAACGTTTTTAAACGTTTGCCTTAAATCGCTAAAATGGGGAAACATTTGGATTTGTTTCGTAACGTTTGTAAACGTTTAGCTTAAATATCCAAAAAGGTGAAATGTTTGGTTTTGTTTCCAAACGTTTGTAAACGTTCGGCTTAAACCGCTAAAAAGGTGAAAAGTTTGTAAACGTTTTGCTTAAATTGCTAAAAAAGGTGAAACGATTGGATTAGTTTCGCAATGTTTGTAAATGTTTCGCTTAAATTGCTTAAAAGGTGAAACGCCTTGATTTGTTTTGTAACGTTTGTAAACGTTTGGTTTTGTTTCGTATCGTTTGGATTTGTTTCGTAACGTTTGTAAACGTTTGGCTTATAATCTAAAAAAGTGAAACTCTTGGATTTGTTTCGTTACGTTTGTAAACCTTTGGTTTAAATTGCTAAATAGGTGAAACGCCTGGTTTTGTTTCGTAACTTTTGTAAAGGTTTGGCTTCAATCGCTAAAAATGTAAAACGTTTGGATTTGTTTCGTAACGTTTGTAAACATTTGTCTTAAATCGCTAAAAAGGTGAAACATTTGGATTTATTTCGTAACGTTTTTAAACGTTTGGCTTAAATCGCTTAAATAGGGAAACGTTTGGATTTGTTTCATAACTTTTATAAACGTTTGGCTTAAATTACAAAATAGGTGAAACGTTTGGTTTTGTTTCCAAACGTTTGTAAAGGTTCGTCTTAAACCGCTAAAAAGGTGAAACGTTTGGATTTTTTTCGTAACGTTTGTAAACGTTTAGTTTAAATTGCTAAAAAGGTGAAACGCTTGGATTTGTTTCGTAACGTTTGTAAAAGTTTGGTTTTATTTAGTAACTTTTAGATTTGTTTCGTAACGTTTGTAAACGTTTGGCTTAAATCGCTAAAAAGGCGAAATTCTTGGATTTGTTTCGTTACGTTTGTATATGTTTGGTATAAATTGCAAAAAAGGTGAAACGCTTGGTTTTGTTTCGTAACGTTTATAAACGTTTGGCTTTCTATCGCTAAAAATGTGAAACGTTTGGATTTGTTTCGTAACGTTTGTAAACATTTGGCTTAAATCGCTAAAAAGGTGAAACGTTTGGATTTGTTTCGTAACATTTTTAAACGTTTGGCTTAAGTCGCTAAAATGGGGAAACGTTTGGATTTATTTCTTACGTTTGTATACGTTTGGTTTTGTTTCCAAACGTTTGTAAACGTTGGGCTTAAACCGCTAAAAAGGTGAAACGTTTGAATTTGTTTCGCAACGTTTGTAAACGTTTTGCTTATATTGCTAAAAGGTGAAACGCTTGGATTAGTTTTATAATGTTTGTAAACATTTCGCTTAAATTGCTAAAAAGGTGAAACGTTTGGATTTGTTTCGTAACGTTTGTAAACGTTTGGTTTTGTTTCGTAACGTTTGGATTTGTTTCGTAACGTTTGTAAATATTTGGCTTAAATCGTTAGAAAGGTGAAACGTTTGGATTTGTTTTGCAACGTTTTTATACGTTTGGCTTAAATTGCTAAAACGGTGACACACTTGGATTTGTTTCGTAACGTTTTAAACGTTTGGTTTTCTTTTGTAATGTTTGTAAACGTTTGGCTAAAATCGCAAAAAAGGTGAAACGTCCTGTTTTGTTTCGCAACATTTGTAAATGTTTGGCTTAAATCGCTAAAAAGGTGAAACGTTTAGATTTGTTTCGTAATGTTTGTAAACGTTTGGCTTAAATCGCTAAAAATTGGAAACGTTTGGATTTATTTCGTAACGTTTTTAAAGGTTGGCTTAAATTGTTAAAAAGGTGAAACGCTTGGATTTGTTTCGTAATGTTTGTAAACGTTTTGATTAAATCGCTAAAAAAGGGAAACGTTTGGATTTGTTTCGTAACGTTTGTAAACGTTTGGCTTAAATAGCTAAAAAGGTGAAATGTTTGGATTTGTTTCGTAATATTTGTAAACGTTTTGATTAAATCGCTAAAAAGGGAAACGTTTGGATTTGTTTCGTAACGTTTGTAAACGTTTGGCTTAAATCGCTAAAAAGGTTAAACGTTATGATTTGTTTCGTAACGTATGTAAACGTCTGGCTTATATTTCCGAAAAGGGTTTTGTAAAGTTTTAAACGTTTGGATTAGTTTCGTGACGTTTGTAAACGTTTGGCTTAAGTCGTTAAAAAGGTGAAACGTTTGGATTTGTTTCGTAACGTTTGTAAACGTTTGCCTTAAATTGCTAAAAAGGGGAAACGTTTGGATTTGTTTCGTAATATTTGTAAATGTTTGGATTCAATAAGCAAAAACCTGAAACGTTTGGATTTGTTTCGTAACATTTGTAAACGTTTGGCTTAAATCGCTAAAAAGGGGAAATGTTTGGATTTGTTTGGTAACATTTTAAACGTTTGGCTTAAATTGCTAAAATGGGGAAACATTTGGATTTGTTTCGTAACGTTCGTAATGTTTGTAAACGTTTGGCTTCAATCGCAAAAAAGGTGAAACGTTTGGATTTGTTTCGTAACGTTTGTAATCGTTTGGCTTAAATCGCTAAAATGGGAAAATGTTTGGATTTGTTTCGTAACGTTTGTAAACGTTTGGCTCAAATGGCTAAATATGTGAAACGCTTGGATTTCTCTTGTAATCTAAAAAGGTGAAACGCTTGGTTTTGTTTCCTAACGTTTGAAAACGTTTGGCTTAAATCGCTAAAAATGTGAAACGTTTGGATTTGTTTCGTAACATTTTAAAAGTTCGGTTTTGTTTCGTAACGTTTGTAAACGTTTGGCTTAAATCGCTAAATAGGTGAAACGTTTGGATTTGTTTCGTAACATTTGTAAACATTTGGTTTAAATCGCTAAAAAGGTTAAACCGCTAAAAAGGTGAAACGTTTGGATTTATTTCGTAACGTTTGTAGACATTTGGCTTAAATCGCTAAAAAGGGGAAACGTTTGGATTTTTTTCGTAACGTTTGTAAACGTTTGGCTTAAATAGCTAAGAACGTGAAACATTTGGTTTTATTTCGTAACGTTTGTAAATGTTCGGCTTAAATCGCTAAAATAGGGAAACTTTTTAATTTGTTTCGTAATGTTAGTAAACGTTTGGCTTAAATTTCTAAAAAGGTGAAACGTTTGGATTTGTTTCGTAACGTTTGTAAAGGATTGGTTTTGGTTTGTAATGTTTGTAAACGTTTGGATTAAGTCGCTAAAAATGTGAAACGTTTGTTTTTTTCGTAACGTTTGTAAACGTTTGGCTTAAACCGCTAAAAAGGTGAAACGTTTGTATTTGTTTCGTAACGTTTGTAAACGTTTAGCTTAAATCGCTAAAAAAGGGAAACGTTTGGATTTGTTTCATAATATTTGTAAATGTTTGGATTCAATCGCAAAAAAAGTTAAACGTTTGGATTTGTTTCGTAGCGTTTTTAATCATTTGGCTTAAATCGCTAAAATGGGGAAACGTTTGGATTTGATTTGTAACGTTAGTAAACTTTTGGCTTAAATCGCTAAAAAGGTGAAACGTTTGGATTTTGTTTCGAAACGTTTGGCTTAAATCGATAAAATGGGGAAACGTTTGGATTTGTTTCGTAACGTTTGTAAACATTTGGATTTCTTTCGTAACGTTTGTAAACGTTTATTTTTCTGTAACGTTTATAATCGATTGGCTTAAATCGCTAAAATGGGGAAACGTCTGGATTAGTTTTTTAACGTTTCTAAACGTTTGGCTTCGATCGCTAAAAAGGTGAAATGATTGGATTTGTTTCGTAACGTTTGTAAACGTTTGGCTTAAATTGCTAAAAATGTGAAAAGTTTGCTTTTGTTCCGTAATGTTTGTAAATGTTTGGATTTGTTTCATAACGTTTGTTGAAATTTCTAGCGTTTGGCTTAAATCGCTAAAAAGTGAAATGTTAGGATTTATTTCGTAACATTTATAAACGTTTGACTTAAATCGCTAATATGGGGAAACATTTGGATTTGTTTCGTAACTTTTGGAAACGTTTAGATTTGTATTGTTACGTCTGTAAACGTTTGGTTTTGTTTCGTAACGTTTATAAATGTTGGGCTTAAATCGCTAAAATGGTAAATTTTTTGGATTTGTTTTGTAACGTTTGTAAAGGTTTGACTTCAATCGCTAAAAAGGTGAAACATTTGGATTTGTTTCGTAACGTTTGTAAACTTTTGGCTTAAATTGCTAAAAATGCGAAACGTTTGTTTTTGTTCCGTAATGTTTGTAAACGCTTGAATTTATTTCGTAATGTTTTAAAAATTTAGCTTAAATCGCGAAAAAGGTGAAACGTTTGAATTTGTTTCGTAACGTTTGCAAATATTTGGCTTAAATTGCTAAAGAGGTGAAACGTTTGGATTTGTTCTGTAGCGTTTGTAAACGTTTTGCTTCAATTACTAAAAATTTATAAATGTTTGGCTTAAATCACTAAAAAGGTAAAACGTTTGGATTTGTTCTCTAGCGTTTGTAAACGTTTTGCTTCAATCACTAAAAATTTATAAATGTTTGGCTTAAATCACTAAAAAGGTGAAACGTTTGGATTTGTTCTGTAGCGTTTGTAAACGTTTTGCTTCAATCACTACAAATTTATAAATGTTTGGCTTAAATCACTAAAAAGGTGAAACGTTTGGATTTGTTTTGTAACGTTTGTAAACGTTTGGCTTAAATTGCTAAAAAGGTTAAACACTTGGATTTGTTTCATAACGTTTGTAAAAGTTTGGCTTTGTTTCGTAACGTTTGTAAATGTTTTGGCTTCAATCGCTAAAAAGGTGAAACGTTTAGATTTGTTTCGTAACATTTGTAATCGTTTGGCTTAAATTGCTAAAAAGGTGAAAAGCTTGAATTTGTTTCGTAACGTTTGTAAACGTTTGGCTTAAAATGCTAAAAAGGTGAAACGCTTGGATTTGTTTCGTAATGTTTGTAAATGTTTGGCTTAAATTGCTAAAAAGGGGAAACGTTTGAATTTGTTTCGTAACGTTTGTAAACGTTTGGCGTAAATTGCTAAAAAGGGCAATCGTTTGGATCATTTTCGCAACGTTTTGAACGTTTGGCTGAAATCGATAAGATGGGGAAACGTTTGGATTTGTTTCGTAACGTTTGTCAATGTTTGCCTTGATTTGTTTCGTAACGTTTGTAAACGTTTGGCCTAAATTGCTAGAATGGTAAAACGCTTGGATTTTTTTCGTAACGTTTGTAAACTTTTGGCTCAAATTGCAAAAAAGGTGAAACATTAAGATTTGTTTCATAACCTTTGTAAATGTTTGGCTTAAATCGCTAAAAAGGTGAAACGTTTGGATTTTTTTCGTAACGTTTGTAAACGTTTGGCTTAAATCGTTAAAAAAGGTGAAACGTTTGGATTTGTTTCATAACGTTTGTCAATGTTTGGCTTAAATTGCTAAAAAGGTGAAATGCTTGGATTTGTTTCGTAACGTTTGTAAACGTTTGGCTCAAATGGCTAAATATGTGAAACGCTTGGATTTGTCTTGTAATCTAAAAAGGTGAAACGCTTGGTTTTGCTTCCTAACGTTTGAAAACGTTTGGCATAAATTGCTAAAAATGTGAAACGTTTGTATTTGTTTCGTAACATTTTAAAAGTTTTGTTTTGTTCCGTAACGTTTGTAAACGTTTGGCTGAAATCGCTAAATAGGTGAAACGTTTGGATTTGTTTCGTAACGTTTGTAAACGTTTGGCTTAAATTGCTAAAAATGTGAAAAGTTTGCTTTTGTTCCGTAATGTTTGTAAATGTTTGGATTTGTTTCATAACGTTTGTTGAAGTTTCTAGCGTTTGGCTTAAATCGCTAAAAAAGTGAAATGTTAGGATTTATTTCGTAACGTTTATAAACGTTTGACTTAAATCGCTAATATGGGGAAACATTTGGATTTGTTTCGTAACTTTAGGAAACGTTTAGATTTGTATTGTTACGTCTGTAAACGTTTGGTTTTGTTTCGTAACGTTTATAAATGTTGGGCTTAAATCGCTAAAATGGTAAATTTTTTTGATTTGTTTTGTAACGTTTGTAAAGGTTTGACTTCAATCGCTAAAAAGGTGAAACATTTGGATTTGTTTCGTAACGTTTGTAAACTTTTGGCTTAAATTGCTAAAAATGCGAAACGTTTGTTTTTGTTCTGTAATGTTTGTAAACGCTTGGATTTATTTCGTAATGTTTTAAAAATTTAGCTTAAATCGCGAAAAAGGTGAAACGTTTGAAATTGTTTCGTAACGTTTGCAAATATTTGGCTTAAATTGCTAAAGAGGTGAAACGTTTGGATTTGTTCTGTAGCGTTTGTAAACGTTTTGCTTCAATTACTAAAAATTTATAAATGTTTGGCTTAAATCACTAAAAAGGTAAAACGTTTGGATTTGTTCTGTAGCGTTTGTAAACGTTTTGCTTCAATCACTAAAAATTTATAAATGTTTGGCTTAAATCACTAAAAAGGTGAAACGTTTGGATTTGTTCTGTAGCGTTTGTAAACGTTTTGCTTCAATAACTAAAAATTTATAAATGTTTGGCTTAAATCACTAAAAAGGTGAAACGTTTGGATTTGTTTTGTAACGTTTGTAAACGTTTGGCTTAAATTGCTAAAAAGGTTAAACACTTGGATTTGTTTCATAGCGTTTGTAAAAGTTTGGCTTTGTTTCGTAACGTTTGTAAATGTTTTGGCTTCAATCGCTAAAAAGGTGAAACGTTTAGATTTGTTTCGTAACATTTGTAATCGTTTGGCTTAAATTGCTAAAAAGGTGAAAAGCTTGAATTTGTTTCGTAACGTTTGTAAACGTTTGGCTTAAAATGCTAAAAAGGTGAAACTCTTGGATTTGTTTCGTAATGTTTGTAAATATTTGGCTTAAATTGCTAAAAAGGGGAAACGTTTGAATTTGTTTCGTAACGTTTGTAAACGTTTGGCGTAAATTGCTAAAAAGGGCAATCGTTTGGATCATTTTCGCAACGTTTTGAACGTTTGGCTGAAATCGATAAGATGGGGAAACGTTTGGATTTGTTTCGTAACGTTTGTAAATGTTTGGCTTAAATCGCTAAAAAGGCGAGACGTTTGGATTTGTTTTGTAACATTTGTAAACGTTTGGCTTCAATCGCATAAAAGGCGAAACTTGGATTTTATTCGTAACGTGAGTAAACGTTTGGTATAAATTGTAAAAAAGGTGAAATGTTTGGATTTGTTTCGTAACGTTTTAAACGTTTGGCTTATATCGCTAAAATGGGGAAACGTTTGGATTTGTTTCGTAATGTTTGTAAACATTAGGCTTAAATTGCTAAAAAGGTGAAATATTTGGTTTTCTTTCGAAACATTTGTAAACGTTCGGCTTAAATCGCTAAAAAGGTGAAACGTTTGGATTTGTTTCGTAATGTTTATAAACTTTTGGCTTAAATTGCTAAAAAGGTGAAACGCCTTGATTTGTTTCGTAACGTTTGTAAACGTTTGGCCTAAATTGCTAGAATAGTGAAACGCTTGGATTTTTTTCGTAACGTTTGTAAACTTTTGGCTCAAATTGCAAAAAAGGTGAAACATTAAGATTTGTTTCATAACCTTTGTAAATGTTTGGCTTAAATCGCTAAAAAGGTGAAACGTTTGGATTTTTTTCGTAACGTTTGTAAACGTTTGGCTTAAATCGTTAAAAAAGGTGAAACGTTTGGATTTGTTTCATAACGTTTGTCAATGTTTGGCTTAAATTGCTAAAAAGGTGAAACGCTTGGATTTGTTTCGTAACGTTTGTAAACGTTTGGCTCAAATGGCTAAATATGTGAAACGCTTGGATTTGTCTTGTAATCTAAAAAGGTGAAACGCTTGGTTTTGCTTCCTAACGTTTGAAAGCGTTTGGCATAAATCGCTAAAAATGTGAAACATTTGTATTTGTTTCGTAACATTTTAAAAGTTTTGTTTTGTTCCATAACGTTTGTAAACGTTTGGCTGAAATCGCTAAATAGGTGAAACGTTTGGATTTGTTTCGTAACGTTTGTAAACGTTTGGCTTAAATTGCTAAAATGTGAAAAGTTTGCTTTTGTTCCGTAATGTTTGTAAATGTTTGGATTTGTTTCATAACGTTTATTGAAGTTTCTAGCGTTTGGCTTAAATCGCTAAAAAAGTGAAATGTTAGGATTTATTTCGTAACGTTTATAAACGTTTGACTTAAATCGCTAATATGGGGAAACATTTGGATTTGTTTCGTAACTTTTGGAAACGTTTAGATTTGTATTGTTACGTCTGTAAACGTTTGGTTTTGTTTCGTAACGTTTATAAATGTTGGGCTTAAATCGCTAAAATGGTAAATTTTTTGGATTTGTTTTGTAACGTTTGTAAAGGTTTGACTTCAATCGCTAAAAAGGTAAAACATTTGGATTTGTTTCGTAACGTTTGTAAACTTTTGGCTTAAATTGCTAAATATGCAAAACGTTTGTTTTTGTTCCGTAATGTTTGTAAACGCTTGGATTTATTTCGTAATGTTTTAAAAATTTAGCTTAAATCGCGAAAAAGGTGAAACGTTTGAATTTGTTTCGTAACGTTTGCAAATATTTGGCTTAAATTGCTAAAGAGGTGAAACGTTTGGATTTGTTCTGTAGCGTTTGTAAACGTTTTGCTTCAATTACTAAAAATTTATAAATGTTTGGCTTAAATCACTAAAAAGGTAAAACGTTTGGATTTTTTCTGTAACGTTTGTAAACGTTTTGCTTCAATCACTAAAAATTTATAAATGTTTGGCTTAAATCACTAAAAAGGTGAAACGTTTGGATTTGTTCTGTAGCGTTTGTAAACGTTTTGCTTCAATCACTAAAAATTTATAAATGTTTGGCTTAAATCACTAAAAAGGTGAAACGTTTGGATTTGTTTTGTAACGTTTGTAAACGTTTGGCTTAAATTGCTAAAAAGGTTAAACACTTGGATTTGTTTCATAGCGTTTGTAAAAGTTTGGCTTTGTTTCGTAACGTTTGTAAATGTTTTGGCTTCAATCGCTAAAAAGGTGAAATGTTTAGATTTGTTTCGTAACATTTGTAATCGTTTGGCTTAAATTGCTAAAAAGGTGAAAAGCTTGAATTTGTTTCGTAACGTTTGTAAACGTTTGGCTTAAAATGCTAAAAAGGTGAAACTCTTGGATTTGTTTCGTAATGTTTGTAAATATTTGGCTTAAATTGCTAAAAAGGGGAAACGTTTGAATTTGTTTCGTAACGTTTGTAAACGTTTGGCGTAAATTGCTAAAAAGGGCAATCGTTTGGATCATTTTCGCAACGTTTTGAACGTTTGGCTGAAATCGATAAGATGGGGAAACGTTTGGATTTGTTTCGTAACGTTTGTAAATGTTTGGCTTAAATCGCTAAAAAGGCGAGACGTTTGGATTTGTTTTGTAACATTTGTAAACGTTTGGCTTCAATCGCATAAAAGGCGAAACTTGGATTTTATTCGTAACGTGAGTAAACGTTTGGTATAAATCGTAAAAAAGGTGAAATGTTTGGATTTGTTTCGTAACGTTTTAAACGTTTGGCTTATATCGCTAAAATGGGGAAACGTTTGGATTTGTTTCGTAATGTTTGTAAACATTAGGCTTAAATTGCTAAAAAGGTGAAATGTTTGGTTTTCTTTCGAAACATTTGTAAACGTTCGGCTTAAATCGCTAAAAAGGTGAAACGTTTGGATTTGTTTCGTAATGTTTATAAACTTTTGGCTTAAATTGCTAAAAAGGTGAAACGCCTTGATTTGTTTCGTAACGTTTGTAAACGTTTGGCCTAAATTGCTAGAATGGTGAAACGCTTGGATTTTTTTCGTAACGTTTGTAAACTTTTGGCTCAAATTGCAAAAAAGGTGAAACATTAAGATTTGTTTCATAAGCTTTGTAAATGTTTGGCTTAAATCGCTAAAAAGGTGAAACGTTTGGATTTTTTTCGTAACGTTTGTAAACGTTTGGCTTAAATCGTTAAAAAAGGTGAAACGTTTGGATTTGTTTCATAACGTTTGTCAATGTTTGGCTTAAATTGCTAAAAAGGTGAAATGCTTGGATTTGTTTCGTAACGTTTGTAAACGTTTGGCTCAAATGGCTAAATATGTGAAACGCTTGGATTTGTCTTGTAATCTAAAAAGGTGAAACGCTTGGTTTTGCTTCCTAACGTTTGAAAACGTTTGGCATAAATCGCTAAAAATGTGAAACGTTTGTATTTGTTTCGTAACATTTTAAAAGTTTTGTTTTGTTCCATAACGTTTGTAAACGTTTGGCTGAAATCGCTAAATAGGTGAAACGTTTGGATTTGTTTCGTAACGTTTGTAAACGTTTGGCTTAAATTGCTAAAAATGTGAAAAGTTTGCTGTTGTTCCGTAATGTTTGTAAATGTTTAGATTTGTTTCATAACGTTTATTGAAGTTTCTAGCGTTTGGCTTAAATCGCTAAAAAAGTTAAATGTTAGGATTTATTTCGTAACGTTTATAAACGTTTGACTTAAATCGCTAATATGGGGAAACATTTGGATTTGTTTCGTAACTTTTGGAAACGTTTAGATTTGTATTGTTACGTCTGTAAACGTTTGGTTTTGTTTCGTAACGTTTATAAATGTTGGGCTTAAATCGCTAAAATGGTAAATTTTTTTGATTTGTTTTGTAACGTTTGTAAAGGTTTGACTTCAATCGCTAAAAAGGTGAAACATTTGGATTTGTTTCGTAACGTTTGTAAACTTTTGGCTTAAATTGCTAAAAATGCGAAACGTTTGTTTTTGTTCCGTAATGTTTGTAAACGCTTGGATTTATTTCGTAATGTTTTAAAAATTTAGCTTAAATCGCGAAAAAGGTGAAACGTTTGAATTTGTTTCGTAACGTTTGCAAATATTTGGCTTAAATTGCTAAAGAGGTGAAACGTTTGGATTTGTTCTGTAGCGTTTGTAAACGTTTTGCTTCAATTACTAAAAATTTATAAATGTTTGGCTTAAATCACTAAAAAGGTAAAACGTTTGGATTTGTTCTGTAGCGTTTGTAAACGTTTTGCTTCAATCACTAAAAATTTATAAATGTTTGGCTTAAATCACTAAAAAGGTGAAACGTTTGGATTTGTTCTGTAGCGTTTGTAAACGTTTTGCTTCAATCACTAAAAATTTATAAATGTTTGGCTTAAATCACTAAAAAGGTGAAACGTTTGGATTTGTTTTGTAACGTTTGTAAACGTTTGGCTTAAATTGCTAAAAAGGTTAAACACTTGGATTTGTTTCATAGCGTTTGTAAAAGTTTGGCTTTGTTTCGTAACGTTTGTAAATGTTTTGGCTTCAATCGCTAAAAAGGTGAAACGTTTAGATTTGTTTCGTAACATTTGTAATCGTTTGGCTTAAATTGCTAAAAAGGTGAAAAGCTTGAATTTGTTTCGTAACGTTTGTAAACGTTTGGCTTAAAATGCTAAAAAGGTGAAACTCTTGGATTTGTTTCGTAATTTTTGTAAATATTTGGCTTAAATTGCTTAAAAGGGGAAACGTTTGAATTTGTTTCGTAACGTTTGTAAACGTTTGGCGTAAATTGCTAAAAAGGGCAATCGTTTGGATCATTTTCGAAACGTTTTGAACGTTTGGCTGAAATCGATAAGATGGGGAAACGTTTGGATTTGTTTCGTAACCGTTTGTAAATGTTTGGCTTAAATCGCTAAAAAGGCGAGACGTTTGGATTTGTTTTGTAACATTTGTAAACGTTTGGCTTCAATCGCATAAAAGGCGAAACTTGGATTTTATTCGTAACGTGAGTAAACGTTTGGTATAAATCGTAAAAAAGGTGAAATGTTTGGATTTGTTTCGTAACGTTTTAAACGTTTGGCTTATATCGCTAAAATGGGGAAACGTTTGGATTTGTTTCGTAATGTTTGTAAACATTAGGCTTAAATTGCTAAAAAGGTGAAATGTTTGGTTTTCTTTCGAAACATTTGTAAACGTTCGGCTTAAATCGCTAAAAAGATGAAACGTTTGGATTTGTTTCGTAATGTTTATAAACTTTTGGCTTAAATTGCTAAAAAGGTGAAACGCCTTGATTTGTTTCGTAACATTTGTAAGCGTTTGGCCTAAATTGCTAGAATGGTGAAACGCTTGGATTTTTTTCATAACGTTTGTAAACTTTTGGCTCAAATTGCAAAAAAGGTGAAACATTAAGATTTGTTTCATAACCTTTGTAAATGTTTGGCTTAAATCGCTAAAAAGGTGAAACGTTTGGATTTTTTTCGTAACGTTTGTAAACGTTTGGCTTAAATCGTTAAAAAAGGTGAAACGTTTGGATTTGTTTCATAACGTTTGTCAATGTTTGGCTTAAATTGCTAAAAAGGTGAAATGCTTGGATTTGTTTCGTAACGTTTGTAAACGTTTGGCTCAAATGGCTAAATATGTGAAACGCTTGGATTTGTCTTGTAATCTAAAAAGGTGAAACGCTTGGTTTTGCTTCCTAACGTTTGAAAACGTTTGGCATAAATCGCTAAAAATGTGAAACATTTGTATTTGTTTCGTAACATTTTAAAAGTTTTGTTTTGTTCCGTAACGTTTGTAAACGTGTGGCTGAAATCGCTAAATAGGTGAAACGTTTGGATTTGTTTCGTAACGTTTGCAAACATTTGGTTTAAAATGCTAAAAAGGTTAAACCGCTAAAAAGGTGAAACGTTTGGATTTGTTTCGTAACGTTTGTAAATGTTTGGCTTAAATCGCTAAAAAGGGGAAACGTTTGGATTTTTTCGTAACGTTTGTAACCAATTGGCTTAAATCGCTAAAAAGGTGAAACGTTTGGATTTGTGTCGTAACTATTGTAAACATTTGGCTTTAATCGCTGAAAAGGTGAAACGTTTGGATTTGTGTCGTAACTTTTGTAAATGTTTGGCTTAAATCACTTAAAAGGTGAAACTTTTGGATTTTTTTCGTAACGTTTGTAAACGTTTGACTTAAATGGTTAAAAAGGGGAAACGTTTGGATTTGTTTCGTAGCGTTTGTAAACGTTTGGCTTAAATCACTAAAAAGGCTAAACGTTTGTATTTGTTTCGTACCGTTTGTAAACGTTTGGCTTAAATCGCTAAAAAGGTGAATCGTTAGGATTTGTTTCGTAACGTTTGTAAACGTTTGGTTTAAATATCTAAAATGGTGAAACGCTTGGATTTGTTTCGTAACGTTTGGCTTAAATTGCTAAAAAGGTGAAACGCTAAGATTTGTTTCTTAACATTTGTAAACGTTTGGTTTAAATTGCTAAAAAGGTGAAACACTTGGTTTTGTTTCGTAGCGTTCGTATACGTTTGGCTTCAATCCCTAAAAATGTGAGACGTTTTGATTTGTTCGTAACGTTTGTAAACGTTTGGCCTAAATTGCTAAATAGGTGAAACGTTTGGATTTGTTTCGTAACGTTTTTAAACGTTTGGCTTAAATCTCTAAAATGGGGAAACATTTGGATTTGTTTCGTAAAGTTTGTAAACGTTTGGCTTAAATTGCCAAAAAGGTGAAATGTTTGGCTTTGTTTCCAAACGTTTGTAAACGTTCGGCTTGAACCGCTAAAAAGGGGAAACGTTTGTAAACGTTTTGCTTAAATTGCTAAAAAAGGTGAAACGCTTGGATTAGTTTCGTAATGTTTGTAAATATTTCGCTTAAATTGCTAAAAAGGTGAAACGCCTTGATTTGTTTCGTAACGCTTGTAAACGTTTGGTTTTGTTTCGTATCGTTTGGATTTCTTTCGTAACGTTTGTAAACGTTTGGCTTATAATCTAAAAAAGTGAAACTCTTGGATTTGTTTCGTTACGTTTGTAAATGTTTGGTTTAAATTGCTAAATAGGTGAAACGCTTGGTTTTGTTTCATAACTTTTGTAAAGGTTTGGCTTCAATCGCTAAAAATGTGAAACGTTTGGATTTGTTTCTTAATGTTTGTAAACATTTGGCTTAAATCGCTAAAATGGTGAAACATTTGGATTTGTTTCGTAACGTTTTTAAACGTTTGGCTTAAATAGCTAAAATGGGGAAACGTTTGGATTTGTTTCGTAACTTTTAAAAATGTTTGGCTTCAATTACAAAATAGGTGAAACGTTTGGTTTTGTTTCCAAATGTTTGTAAACGTTCGTCTTATACCACTAAAAAGGTGAAACGTTTGGATTTTTTCGTAACGTTTGTTAACGTTTCGCTTAAATTGCTAAAAAGGTGAAACGCTTGGATTTGTTTCGTAACGTTTGTAAAAGTTTGGTTTTATTTCGTAACGTTTGGATTTGTTTCGTAACGTTTGTAAACGTTTGGCTTAAATCGCTATAAAGGCAAAATTCTTGGATTTGTTTCGTTACGTTTGTAAATGTTTGGTTTAAATTGCAAAAAAGGTGAAACGCTTGGTTTTGTTTCGCAACCTTTTTAAACGTTTGCCTTCAATCGCTAAAACTGTGAAACGTTTGGATTTGTTTCGTAACGTTTGTAAACATGTGGCATAAATCGCTAAAAAGGTGAAACGTTTGGATTTGTTTCGTAACGTTTTTAAACGTCAGGCTTAAATCGCTAAAATGGGGAAACGTTTGGATTTGTTTCTTAACGTTTGTAAACGTTTGGCTTAAATGGCCAAAAAGGTGAAACGTTTGGTTTTATTTCCAAACGTTTGTAAACGTTAGGCTTAAACCGCTAAAAAGGTTAAACATCTGAATTTGTTTCGTAACGTTTGTAAATGTTTTGCTTAAATTGCTAAAAAGATGAAACGCTTGGATTTGTTTTGTAATGCTTGTAAACATTTCGCTTAAATTGCTAAAAAGGTGAAACGTTTAGATTTGTTTCGTAACGTTTGTAAACAATTTGTTTTGTTTCGTAACGTTTGGATTTGTTTCGTAACGTTTGTAAATGTTTGGCTTAAATCGCTAAAAAGGTGAAACGTTTGGATTTGTTTTGCAACGTTTCTATACGTTTGGCTTAAATTGCTAAAACGGTGAAACACCTGGATTTGTTTCATAAAGTTTTAAACGTTTGGTTTTGTTTCATAATGTTTGTAAACCTTTGGCTAAAATCGCAAAAAAGGTGAAACGTCCTGTTTTGTTTCGCAACGTTTGTAAATGTTTGGCTTAAATCGCTAAAAAGGTGAAACGTTTAGATTTGTTTCGTAATGTTTGTAAACGTTTGGCTTAAATCGCTAAAAATGTGAAACGTTTGGATTTATTTCGTAATGTTTTCAAATGTTTGGCTTAAATTGTTAAAATGGTGAAACGCTTGGATTTGTTTCGTAAAGTTTGTAAACATATTGATTAAATCGCTAAAAAAGGGAAACGTTTGGATTTGTTTCGTAATGTTTGTAAACGTTTGGCTTTAATCGCTAAAAAGCTGAAATGTTTGGATTTGTTTCGCAACGTTTGTAAACGTTTGCCTTAAGTACTAAAAAGGTGAAAAGTTTGGATTTGTTTCGTAACGTTTGTAAACATTTGGCTTAAATTGCTAAAAAGGTGAAACGTTTGGATTTGTTTCGTATTATTTGTAAACGTTTGGATTCAATCAGCAAAAATGTGAAACGTTTTTGATTTGTTTCGTAACATTTGTAAATGTTTGGCTTAAATCGCTAAAAAGGGGAAATGTTTGGATTTGTTTCGTAACATTTTAAACGTTTGGCTTAAATCGCTAAAATGGGGAAACATTTGGATTTGTTTCGTAACGTTCGTAATGTTTGTAAACGTTTGGCTTCAATCGCAAAAAATCTGAAACGTTTGGATTTGTTTCGTAACGTTTGTAATCGTTTGGCTTAAATCGCTAAAATGGGAAAATGTTTGGATTTGTTTTGTAACTTTTGTAAACATTTGGCTTAAATCGCTAAAAAGGTGAAGCGTTTGGATTTGTTTCGTAACGTTTGTAAACGTGTGGCTTAATTCGATAAAATGGGGAAACGTTTGGATTTGTTTCGTAACGTTTGTAAACATTTGGATTTATTTCGTAACGTTTTTAAACGTTTGGTTTTGTTTCGTAACGTTTATAAATGTTTGGCTTAAATCGCTAAAATGGGGAAACGTTTGGATTTGTTTTTTAACGTTTGTAAATGTTTGGTTTCAATCGCTAAAAGGTGAAATGATTGGATTTGTTTCGTAGCGTTTGTAAACGTTTGGTTTAAATTGCTAAAAATGTGAAAAGTTTGCTTTTGTTCCGTAATGTTTGTAAACGTTTGGATTTGTTTTATAACGTTTGTAGACGTTTGGCTTAAATCGCTAAAAAAGTGAAACGTTTGGATTTATTTCGTAACGTTTGACTTAAATCACTAAAATGGGAAAACGTTTGGATTTATTTCGTAACGTTTGGAAACGTTTAGATTTGTTTCGTAACGTTTGTAAACGTTTGGTTTTGTTTCGTAACGTTTATAAACGTTTGGCTTAAATTGCTAAAATGGGGAAACATTTGGATTTGTTTTGTAACGTTTGTAAACGTTTGACTTCAATTGCTAAAAAGGTGAAACATTTGGATTTGTTTCGTAACTTTTGTAAACGTTTGGCTTAAATTGCTAAAAATGCGAAACTTTTTTTTTGTTCCGTAATGTTTGTAAACGCTTGGATTTATTTCGTAACGTTTTAAAAATTTGGCTTAAATCGCTAAAAAGGTGAAACATTTGGCTTAAATTGCTAAAAAGGTGAAACTTTTGGATTTGTTTCGTAACGTTTGTAAACATTTTGCTTCAATCACTAAAAAGGTGAAATTTTTTTCGTAATGTTTTAAACGTTTGGTTCTGTTTCAAAACGTTTGTAAACGTTTGGTTTAAATCGCTAAAAAGAGGAAACTTTTGGATTTTTTTCGTAACGTTTGTAAATGTTTGGCTTATATTGCTAAAAAGGTGAAACGCCTTGATTTATTTCGTAACATTTGTAAAAGTTTGGCTTAAATTGCTAAAAAGGTGAAACGCTTGGATTTGTTTCGTAACGTTTGTAAACTTTTGGCTCAAATTGCTAAAAAGGTGAAACATTTGGATTTATTTCATAATCTTTGTAAATGTTTGGCTTAAATCGCTTAAAAGATGAAACGTTTGGATTTGTTTCGTAACGTTTGTAAACATTTGGCTTGAATCGCTAAAAAAGGTGAAACGTTTGGATTTGTTTCATAACGTTTGTAAATGTTTGGCTAAAATTGCTAAAAAGGTGAAATGCTTGGATATTTTTCGTGACGTTTGTAAACGTTTGACTTAAATGGCTAAAAATGTGAAACGCTTGGATTTGTTTTGTAATGTTTGAAAATGTTTGGCTTAAATTTCTAAAAAGGTGACACGCTTAGTTTTATTTCGTAACGTTTGTAATCAATTTGCTTAAATCGCTAAAAAGATGAAACGTTTGAATTTGTTTTGTAACATTTTAAAAGTTTGATTTGTTTCGTAAGGTTTTTAAACGTTTGGCTTAAATGGCTAAATAGGTGAAACATTTTGATTTGTTTGGTAGCGTTTGTAAACATTTGGCTTACATGGCTAAAAAGGTGAAACTTTTGGATTTGTTTCGTACTGTTTGTAGACGTTTGGCTTATATCGCTAAAAAGGTGAATCGTTAGGATTAGTTTCGTATCGTTTGCAAACGTTTGGCTTAAATATCTAAAATGGTGAAACGCTTTTATTTGTTTCGTAACGTTTGTAAACGTTTGGCTTAAATTTCTAAAAAGGTGAAACGCTTGGATTTGTTTCTTAACATTTGTAAACATTTGGTTTAAATTGCTAAAAAGGTGAAACGCTTGGTTTTGTTTCGTAATGTTTGTAAACATTTGGCTTCAATTGCTAAAAATGGGAAACGTTTGGATTTGTTCGTAACGTTTGTAAACGTTTGGCTTAAATCGCTAAAAAGGTGAAATGTTTGGATAAGTTTCGTTACGTTTATAAACGTTTGGCTTAAATTGCTAAAATGAGGAAACTTTTGGTTCGTAATGTTTTAAACGTTTGGTTTTGTTTCAAAACGATTGTAAACGTTTGGCTTAAATCACTAAAAAGGTGAAACGTTTGGATTTTTTTGTAATGTTTGTAAATGTTTGGCTTAAATTTCTAAAAAGGTGAAACGCCTTGATTTGTTTCGTAACGTTTGTAAATGTTTGGCTTACATTGCTAAAAAGGTGAAACAATTGGATTTGTTTCATAACCTTTGTAAATGTTTGGCTTAGATCGCTTAAAAGGTGAAACGTTTGGATTTTTTTCGTAACGTTTGTAAACATTTGGCTTGAATCGCTAAAAAAGGTGAAACGTTTGGATTTGTTTTATAACGTTTGTAAATGTTTGGCTTAAATTGCTAAAAAGGTGAAATGCTTGGATTTGTTTCGTAATGTTTGTAAACGTTTGGCTTTAATGGCTAAAAATCTGAAGCGCTTGGATTTGTTTAGTAATGTTTGTAAACGTTTGGCTTAAATTTCTAAAAAGGTGAAACGCTTAGTTTTGTTTCATATCGTTTGTAAACGATTGGCTTAAATTGCTAAAAAGATGAAACGTTTGGATTTGATTTGTAACATTTTAAAAGTTTGGTTTTGTTTCGTAAGGTTTGTAAACGTTTGGCTTAAATCGCTAAATAGGTGAAACGTTTTGATTTGCTTCGTAACGTTTGTAAACATTTGGTTTAAATCGCTAAAAAGGTTAAATCGCTAAAAAGGTGAAATGTTTGGATTTGTTTCATAACATTTGTAAACGTTTGGCTTAAATCGCTAAAAAGGTGAAACGTTTGGATTTGTTTCGTAACGTTTGTAAACGTTTGGTTTAAATCGCTAAAAAGGGAAAACGTTTGGATTTGTGTCGTAACTTTTGTATACGTTTGACTGTACTCGCTAAAAAGGTGAAACGTTTGGATTTGTTTCGTAACTTTCATAAACGTTTGGCTTAAATGGCTAAAAAGGGGAAACATTTGGATTTGTTTCATAGCGTTTGTAAATGTTTGGCTTACATCGCTAAAAAGGTGAAACTTTTGGATCTGTTTCGTACCGTTTTTAAACGTTTGGCTTAAATAGCTAAAAAGGTGAATCGTTAGGATTAGTTTCGTAACGTTTGTAAACGTTTGGCTTATATATCTAAAATGGTGAAACTCTTGTATTTGTTTCGAAACATTTGTTAACGTTTGACTTATGCTAAAAAGGTGAAACGCTTGGAATTGTTTCTTTACATTTGTAAATGTTTGGTTTAAATTGCTAAAAAGGTGAAACGCTTGGTTTTGTTTCGTAATGTTTGTAAACGTTTGGCTTCAATCGCTAAAAATATGAAACGTTTGGATTTGTTCGTAACGTTTGTAAACGTTTGGCTTAAATCGCTGAAAAGGTGAAACGTTTGGATAAGTTTCGTAACGTTTTTAAATATTTGGCTTAAATCGCTAAAATGGGGAAACGTTTGGTTCGTAATGTTTTAAACGTTTGGTTTTGTTTCAAAACGATTGTAAACGTTTGGCTTAAATCGCTAAAAAGGTGAAACGTTTCGATTTTTTCGTAACGTTTGTAAACGTTTGGCTTAAATTTCTAAAAAGGTGAAACGCCTTTATTTGTTTCGTAACGTTTGTAAACGTTTGGCTCAAATTGCTTAAAAGGTGAAACATTTGGATTTGTTTCGTAACGTTTGTAAACGTTTGCCTTAAATCGCTTAAAAGGTGAAACGTTTGGATTTTTTTTGTAAAGTTTATAAACATTTGGCTTAAATTGCTAAAAAGGTGAAATGCTTGGATTTGTTTCGTAACGTTTGTAACCGTTTGGCTTAAATGGCTAAAAATGTGAAACACTTGGATTTGTTTTGTAATGTTTGTAAACGTTTGGCTTAAATTTCTAAAAAGGTGAAACGCTTGATTTTGTTTCGTAACGTTTGTAAAAGTTTGGCTTACATCTCTAAAAATGTGAAACGTTTGGATTTGTTTCGTAACATTTTAAAAGTTTGGTTTTGTTTCGTAACGTTTGTAAACGTTTTGCTTAAATGGCTAAATAGGAGAAACGTTTGGATTTGTTTCGTAACGTTTGTAAAGGTTTTGCTTAAATTGCTAAAAAGGTGAAACATTTGGATTAGTTTCGTAATGTTTGTAAACGTTTCGCTTAAATTGCTAAAAAGGTGAAACGCTTGGATTTGTTTCATAAAGTTTGTAAACGTTTGGTTTTATTTCATAACGTTTGGATTTGTTTCGTAACATTTGTAAACGTTTTGCTTAAATCGCTAAAAAGGTGAAACGTTTGGATTTGTTTCGCAACGTTTCTATACGTTTTGCTTAAATTGCTATAACGGTGAAACGGCTGGATTTGTTTCATAACGTTTTAAGCGTTTGGTTTTGTTTCGTAATGTTTCTAAACGTTTGGCTAAAATCGCAAAAACAGTGAAACGTCCGGTTTTGTTTCGCAACGTTTGTAAATGTTTGGCTTAAATCGCTAAAAACTAGAAACGTTTAGATTTGTTTCGTAATGTTTGTAAACGTTTAGCTTAAATCGCTAAAAATGTGAATCGTCTGGATTTGTTTCGTAACGTTTTTAAACGTTTGGCTTAAATCGATAAAAAGGTGAAACGCTTGGATTTGTTTCGTAACGTTTGTAAACGTTTTGATTAAATCGCTAAAAAGGGTAAACGTTTGGATTTGTTTTGTAACGTTTATAAACGTTTGGCTTAAATAGCTAAAAAGGTTAAATGTTATGATTTGTTTCGTAAGGTCTGGAAACGTTTGGTTTAAATTTCTTCAAAGGGTTTCGTAACATTTTAAACGTTTGGATTAGTTTCGTTACGTTTGTAAACGTTTGGCTTAAATCCCTAAAAAGGGGAAACGTTTGGATTAGTTTCGTAACGTTTGTAAACGTTTGGCTTAAATTGCTAAAAAGGTGAAACGTTTGGATTGGTTTCGTAATATTTGTAAACGTTTGGCTTCAATCACTAAAAAGGGGAAACATTTTGATTTGTTTCGTAACATGTGTAATCGTTTGGCTTAAATCGCTAAAAAGGGGAAACGTTTGGATTTGTTTTGGAACGTTTGTAATCATTTGGCTTAAATCGCTATAATGGGGAAATGTTTTGATTTGTTTTGCAACGTTTGTAAACTTTTGGCTTAAATCGCTAAAAAGGGTAAACGTTTGGATTTGTTTCATAACTTTTGTAAACGTTTGGCTTAAATCGCTAAAATGGGGAAACGTTTGGATTTGTTTCGAAACGTTTTTAAACATTTGGATTTGTTTCGTAACGTTTGTAAATGTTTGGTTTTGTTTCGTAACGTTTATAAATGTTTGGATTAAATCGCTAAAATGGAAACGTTTGGATTTGTTTTTTAACGTTTCTAAACGTTTGGCTTCAATCGCTAAAAAGGTGAAATGATTGGATTTGTTTCGTAGCGTTTGTAAACGTTTTTGCTTAAATTGGTAAAAATGTGAAAAGTTTGCTTTTGTTCCGTAATGTTTGTAAACGTTTGGATTTGTTTCATAACGTTTGTAGACGTTTATAAACGTTTGGCTTAAATCGCTAAAAAGGTGAAACGTTTGGATTTGTTTCGTAACGTTTGGAAACGTTTGGATTTTTTCGTAACGTTTGGAAACGTTTAGAATTGTTTCATAACGTTTGGTTTTGTTTGGTAGAGTTTATAAACTTTTGGCTTAAATAGCTAAAATAGGGAAACGTTTAAATTTGTTTCGTAACGTTTGTATACGTTTGACTTCAATCGCTAAAAAGGGGAAACGTTTGGATTTGTGTCGTAACTTTTGTAAACGTTTGGCTTTACTCGCTAAAATGGGTAAAACGTTTGGATTTGTTTCGTAACATTTGTAAACATTTAGCTTAAATTGCTAAAAAGGTGAAACGTTTGGATTTGTTTCGTAACGTTTGTAAACGTTTTGCTTCAATCACTAAAAATTTGTAAATGTTTGGTTTAATTCACTAAAAAGGTGAAATTTGTTTCGTAATATTTTAAACGTTTGGTTTTGTTTCAAAACGTTTGTAAACGTTTGGCTTAAATCGCTAAAAAGGTGAAACATTTGAATTTTTTTCGTATCATTTGTAAACGTTTGGCTTAAATTGCTAAGAAGGTGAAACGCCATGATTTGTTTCGTAACATTTGTAAACGTTTGGCTTAAATTGCTAAAAAGGTGAAACGCTTGGATTTGTTTCGTAACGTTTGTAAACTTTTGGCTCAAATTGCTAAAAAGGTGAAACATTTGAATTTGTTTTCTAACCTTTGTAAATGTTTGGCTTAAATCGCTTAAAAGGTGAAACGTTTGAATTTTTTAGTAAAGTTTGTAAACATTTGGCTTAAATCACTAAAAAAGGTGAAATGTTTGGATTTGTTTCATAACGTTTGTTAACGTTTGGCTTAAATTGCTAAAAAGGTGAAATGCTTGTATTTGTTTCGTAATGTTTGTAAACGTTTGCCTTAAATGACTAAAAATGTGAAACGCTTGGATTTGTTTTGTAATGTTTGTAAACATTTGGCTTAAATTTCTAAAAAGGTGAAACGCTTGGTTTTGTTTCGTATCGTTTGTAATCGTTTGGCTTAAATCGCTAAAAAAGTGAAACGTTTTGATTTATTTCATAACATTTTAAAAGTTTGGTTTTGTTTCGTAAGGTTTGTAAACGTTTGGCTTAAATCGCTAAATAGGTGAAACATTTGGATTTGTTTCGTAACGTTTGTAAACGTTTGGTTTAAATCACTAAAAAGGTTAAATCGCTAAAAAATGAAACGTTTGGATTTGTTTCGTAATGTTTGTAAACGTTTAGCTTAAATCGCTAAAAAGGTGAAACGTTTGGATTTGTTTCGTAACGTTTGTAAACGTGTGGCTTAAATTGGTAAAAAGGTGAAACGTTTGGATATGTTTCGTAACGTTTGTAAACGTTTGACTTCAATCGCTAAAAAGGGTAAACGTTTAGATTTGTGTCGTAACTTTTGTAAACGTTTGGCTTTACTCGCTAAAAAGGTGAAACGTTTAAATTTGTTTCGTAACGTTTGTAAACGTTTGGCTTAAATTGCTAAAAAGGTGAAACGTTTGGATTTTGTTTCGTAATATTTGTAAACGTTTGGCTTCATTCAGTAAAAAGGTGAAACGTTTTGATTTGTTTCGTAACCTGTGTAAACGTTTGGCTTAAATCGCTAAAAAGGGGAAACGTTTGGATTTGTTTTGTAACGTTTGTAATATTTTGGCTTAAATCGCTAAAATGGGGAAATGTTTGGATTTGTTTCGTAACTTTATAAACGTTTGACTTAAATCGCTAAAAAGGTGAAATGTTTGGATTTATGTCGTAACTTTTGTAAACGTTTGGCTTTACTTGCTAAAACTGGGAAACGTTTGAATTTATTTCGTAATGTTTGTAAACGTTTGGCTTAAATTGCTAAAAAGGTGAAACTTTTGGTTTTGTTTCGTAAGGTTTGTAAACGTTTGGCATAAATCTCTAAATAGGTGAAACATTTGGATTTGTTTAGTAACGTTTGTAAACGTTTGGTTTAAATCGCAAAAAAGGTTAAATCGCTAAAAAGGTGAAACGTTTGGATTTGTTTTGTAGCGTTTGTAAACTTTTGGCTTAAATTGCTAAAAAGGTGAAACGTTTGGATTTGTTTCGTAACGTTTGTAAACGTTTGGCTTAAATCGCAAAAAAGGGGAAACGTTTGGATTTGTGTCGTAACTTTTGTAAACGTTTGTCTTTACTCGCTAATAAGGTGAAACGTTTGGATTTGTTTTGTAACTTTTGTAAACGTTTGGCTTAAATATCTAAAATGGTGAAACGCTTGGATTTGTTTTGTTACTTTTGTAAACGTTTGGCTTAAATTGCTAAAGAGGTGAAACGCTTGGATTTGTTTCTTAACATTTTTAAATGTTTGGTTTAAATTGCTAAAAAGGTGAAACGCTTGGTTTTGTTTCGTCACGTTTGTAAACATTTGGCTTCAATCGCTAAAAATGTGAAATGTTTGAATTTGTTTCGTAACGTTTGTAAACGTTTGGCTTAAATCGCTAAAAAGGTGAAACGTTTGGATTAGTTTCGAAACGTTTTTAAACGTTTGGCTTAAATCGCAAAAATGGGGAAACGTTTGGTTCGTAATGTTTTAAACGTTTGGTTTTGTTTCAAAACATTTTTAAATGTTTGGCCTCAATCGCTAAAAAGGTGAAACGTTTGGATTTTTTCGTAGCGTTTGTAAACGTTTGGCTTAAATTTCTAAATAGCTGAAACGCTTGGTTTTGTTTCGTATCGTTTGTAAACGTTTGGCTTAAATCGCTAAAAAAGTGAAACGTTTGGATTTATTTCGTAACATTTTAAAAGTTTGGTTTTGTTTCGTAAGGTTTGTAAACGTTTGGCTTAAATCACTAAATAGGTGAAACATTTGGATTTGTTTCGTAACGTTTGTAAACGTTTGGTTTAAATCACTAAAAAGATTAAATTGCTAAAAAATGAAACGTTTGGATTTGTTTCGTAACGATTGTAAACATTTAGCTTAAATCGCTAAAAAGGTGAAACGTTTGGATTTGTTTCGTAACGTTTGTAAACGTGTGGCTTAAATCGCTATAAAGGTGAAACGTTTGGATATGTTTCATAACGTTTGTAAACGTTTGACTTCAATCGCTAAAAAGGGTAAACATTTAGATTTGTGACGTAACTTTTGTAAACGTTTAGCTTTACTCGCTAAAAAGGTGAAACGTTTGAATTTGTTTCGTAACGTTTGTAAACGTTTGGCTTAAATTGCTAAAAAGGTGAAACGTTTGGATTTGTTTCGTAATATTTGTAAACGTTTGGTTTCATTCAGTAAAAAGGTGAAACGTTTTGATTTGTTTCGTAACCTGTGTAAACGTTTGGCTTAAATCGCTAAAAAGGGGAAACGTTTGGATTTGTTTTGTAACGTTTGTAATATTTTGGCATAAATCGCTAAAATGGGGAAATGTTTAGATTTGTTTCGTAACTTTATAAACGTTTGACTTAAATCGCTAAAATGGGTAAAACGTTTGGATTTATTTCGTAACATTTGTAAACATTTGGCTTAAATTGCTAAAAAGGTGAAACGTTTGGATTTGTTTCGTAACGTTTGTAAACGTTTTGCTTCAATCACTAAAAATTTGTAAATGTTTGGTTTAATTCACTAAAAAGGTGAAATTTGTTTCGTAATATTTTAAACGTTTGGTTTTGTTTCAAAACGTTTGTAAACGTTTGGCTTAAATCGCTAAAAAGGTGAAACGTTTGAATTTTTTTCGTAACGTTTGTAAACGTTTGGCTTAAATTGCTAAGAAGGTGAAACGCCATGATTTGTTTCGTAACATTTGTAAACGTTTGGCTTAAATTGCTAAAAAGGTGAAACGCTTGGATTTGTTTCGTAACGTTTGTAAACTTTTGGCTCAAATTGCTAAAAAGGTGAAACATTTGAATTTGTTTTCTAACCTTTGTAAATGTTTGGCTTAAATCGCTTAAAAGGTGAAACGGTTGAATTTTTTAGTAAAGTTTGTAAACATTTGGCTTAAATCACTAAAAAAGGTGAAACGTTTGGATTTGTTTCATAACGTTTGTTAACGTTTGGCTTAAATTGCTAAAAAGGTGAAATGCTTGTATTTGTTTCGTAATGTTTGTAAACGTTTGGCTTAAATGACTAAAAATGTGAAACGCTTGGATTGGTTTTGTAATGTTTGTAAACGTTTGGCTTAAATTCCTAAAAAGGTGAAACGCTTGGTTTTGTTTCGTATCGTTTGTAAACGTTTGGCTTAAATCGCTAAAAAGGTGAAACGTTTGGATTTATTTCGTAACATTTTAAAAGTTTGGTTTTGTTTCGTAAGGTTTGTAAACGTTTGGCTTAAATCGCTAAATAGGTGAAACATTTGGATTTGTTTTGTAACGTTTGTAAACGTTTGGTTTAAATCACTAAAAAGGTTAAATCGGTAAAAAATGAAACGTTTGGATTTGTTTCGTAACGTTTGTAAACGTTTAGCTTAAATCGCTAAAAAGGTGAAACATTTGGATTTGTTTCGTAACGTTTGTAAACGTGTGGCTTAAATCGCTAAAAAGGTGAAATGTTTGGATATGTTTCGTAACGTTTGTAAACGTTTGACTTCAATCGCTAAAAAGGATAAACGTTTAGATTTGTGTCGTAACTTTTGTAAACGTTTGGCTTTACTCGCTAAAAAGGTGAAACGTTTAAATTTGTTTCGTAACGTTTGTAAACGTTTGGCTTAAATTGCTAAAAAGGTGAAACGTTTGGATTTTGTTTCGTAATATTTGTAAACGTTTGGCTTCATTCAGTAAAAAGGTGAAACGTTTTGATTTGTTTCGTAACCTGTGTAAACGTTTGGCTTAAATCGCTAAAAAGGGGAAACGTTTGGATTTGTTTTGTAACGTTTGTAATATTTTGGCTTAAATCCCTAAAATGGGGAAATGTTTGGATTTGTTTCGTAACTTTATAAACGTTTGACTTAAATCGCTAAAAAGGTGAAATGTTTGGATTTATGTCGTAACTTTTGTAAACGTTTGGCTTTACTTGCTAAAAATGGGAAACGTTTGAATTTATTTCGTAATGTTTGTAAACGTTTGGCTTAAATTGCTAAAAAGGTGAAACTTTTGGTTTTGTTTCGTAAGGTTTGTAAACGTTTGGCATAAATCTCTAAATAGGTGAAACATTTGGATTTGTTTAGTAACGTTTGTAAACGTTTGGTTTAAATCGCAAAAAAGGTTAAATCGCTAAAAAGGTGAAACGTTTGGATTTGTTTTGTAGCGTTTGTAAACTTTTGGCTTAAATTGCTAAAAAGGTGAAACGTTTGGATTTGTTTCGTAACGTTTGTAAACGTTTGGCTTAAATCGCAAAAAAGGGGAAACGTTTGGATTTGTGTCGTAACTTTTGTAAACGTTTGTCTTTACTCGCTAATAAGGTGAAACGTTTGGATTTGTTTTGTAACTTTTGTAAACGTTTGGCTTAAATATCTAAAATGGTGAAACGCTTGGATTTGTTTTGTAACTTTTGTAAACGTTTGGCTTAAATTGCTAAAGAGGTGAAACGCTTGGATTTGTTTCTTAACATTTTTAAATGTTTGGTTTAAATTGCTAAAAAGGTGAAACGCTTGGTTTTGTTTCGTCACGTTTGTAAACATTTGGCTTCAATCGCTAAAAATGTGAAATGTTTGGATTTGTTTCGTAACGTTTGTAAACGTTTGGCTTAAATCGCTAAAAAGGTGAAACGTTTGGATTAGTTTCGAAACGTTTTTAAACGTTTGGCTTAAATCGCTAAAATGGGGAAACGTTTGGTTCGTAATGTTTTAAACGTTTGGTTTTGTTTCAAAACATTTTTAAATGTTTGGCCTCAATCGCTAAAAAGGTGAAACGTTTGGATTTTTTCGTAGCGTTTGTAAACGTTTGGCTTAAATTTCTAAATAGCTGAAACGCTTGGTTTTGTTTCGTATCGTTTGTAAACGTTTGGCTTAAATCGCTAAAAAAGTGAAACGTTTGGATTTATTTCGTAACATTTTAAAAGTTTGGTTTTGTTTCGTAAGGTTTGTAAACGTTTGGCTTAAATCACTAAATAGGTGAAACATTTGGATTTGTTTCATAACGTTTGTAAACGTTTGGTTTAAATCACTAAAAAGATTAAATTGCTAAAAAATGAAACGTTTGGATTTGTTTCGTAACGATTGTAAACATTTAGCTTAAATCGCTAAAAAGGTGAAACGTTTGGATTTGTTTCGTAATGTTTGTAAACGTGTGGCTTAAATCGCTATAAAGGTGAAACGTTTGGATATGTTTCATAACGTTTGTAAACGTTTGACTTCAATCGCTAAAAAGGGTAAACATTTAGATTTGTGACGTAACTTTTGTAAACGTTTAGCTTTACTCGCTAAAAAGGTGAAACGTTTGAATTTGTTTCGTAACGTTTGTAAACGTTTGGCTTAAATTGCTAAAAAGGTGAAACGTTTGGATTTGTTTTGTAATATTTGTAAACGTTTGGCTTCATTCAGTAAAAAGGTGAAACGTTTTGATTTGTTTCGTAACCTGTGTAAACGTTTGGCTTAAATCGCTAAAAAGGGGAAACGTTTGGATTTGTTTTGTAACGTTTGTAATATTTTGGCATAAATCCTAAAATGGGGAAATGTTTAGATTTGTTTCGTAACTTTATAAACGTTTGACTTAAATCGCTAAAATGGGTAAAACGTTTGGATTTGTTTCGTAACATTTGTAAACATTTGGCTTAAATTGCTAAAAAGGTGAAACGTTTGGATTTGTTTCGTAACGTTTGTAAACGTTTTGCTTCAATCACTAAAAATTTGTAAATGTTTGGTTTAATTCACTAAAAAGGTGAAATTTGTTTCGTAATATTTTAAACGTTTGGTTTTGTTTCAAAACGTTTGTAAACGTTTGGCTTAAATCGCTAAAAAGGGGAAACGTTTGAATTTTTTTCGTAACGTTTGTAAACGTTTGGCTTAAATTGCTAAGAAGGTGAAACGCCATGATTTGTTTCGTAACATTTGTAAACGTTTGGCTTAAATTGCTAAAAAGGTGAAACGCTTGGATTTGTTTCGTAACGTTTGTAAACTTTTGGCTCAAATTGCTAAAAAGGTGAAACATTTGAATTTGTTTTCTAACCTTTGTAAATGTTTGGCTTAAATCGCTTAAAAGGTGAAACGGTTGAATTTTTTAGTAAAGTTTGTAAACATTTGGCTTAAATCACTAAAAAAGGTGAAACGTTTGGATTTGTTTCATAACGTTTGTTAACGTTTGGCTTAAATTGCTAAAAAGGTGAAATGCTTGTATTTGTTTCGTAATGTTTGTAAACGTTTGGCTTAAATGACTAAAAATGTGAAACGCTTGGATTTGTTTTGTAATGTTTGTAAACGTTTGGCTTAAATTCCTAAAAAGGTGAAACGCTTGGTTTTGTTTCGTATCGTTTGTAAACGTTTGGCTTAAATCGCTAAAAAGGTGAAACGTTTGGATTTATTTCGTAACATTTTAAAAGTTTGGTTTTGTTTCGTAAGGTTTGTAAACGTTTGGCTTAAATCGCTAAATAGGTGAAACATTTGGATTTGTTTTGTAACGTTTGTAAACGTTTGGTTTAAATCACTAAAAAGGTTAAATCGCTAAAAAATGAAACGTTTGGATTTGTTTCGTAACGTTTGTAAACGTTTAGCTTAAATCGCTAAAAAGGTGAAACGTTTGGATTTGTTTCGTAGCGTTTGTAAACGTGTGGCTTAAATCGCTAAAAAGGTGAAATGTTTGGATATGTTTCGTAACGTTTGTAAACGTTTGACTTCAATCGCTAAAAAGGGTAAACGTTTAGATTTGTGTCGTTACTTTTGTAAACGTTTGGCTTTACTCGATAAAAAGGTGAAACGTTTAAATTTGTTTCGTAACGTTTGTAAACGTTTGGCTTAAATTGCTAAAAAGGTGAAACATTTGGATTTTGTTTCGTAATATTTGTAAACGTTTGGCTTCATTCAGTAAAAAGGTGAAACGTTTTGATTTGTTTCGTAACCTGTGTAAACGTTTGGCTTCAATCGCTAAAAAGGGGAAACGTTTGGATTTGTTTTGTAACGTTTGTAATATTTTGGCTTAAATCGCTAAAATGGGGAAATGTTTGGATTTATTTGGTAACTTTATAAACGTTTGACTTAAATCGCTAAAAAGGTGAAATGTTTGGATTTATGTCGTAACTTTTGTAAACGTTTGGCTTTACTTGCTAAAAATGGGAAACGTTTGAATTTATTTCGTAATGTTTGTAAACGTTTGGCTTAAATTGCTAAAAAGGTGAAACTTTTGGTTTTGTTTCGTAAGGTTTGTAAACGTTTGGCATAAATCTCTAAATAGGTGAAACATTTGGATTTGTTTAGTAACGTTTGTAAACGTTTGGTTTAAATCGCAAAAAAGGTTAAATCGCTAAAAAGGTGAAACGTTTGGATTTGTTTTGTAGCGTTTGTAAACTTTTGGCTTAAATTGCTAAAAAGGTGAAACGTTTGGATTTGTTTCGTAACGTTTGTAAACGTTTGGCTTATATCGCTAAAAAGGTGAAACATTTGGATTTGTGTCGTAACTTTTGTAAACGTTTGTCTTTACTCGCTAATAAGGTGAAACGTTTGGATTTGTTTTGTAACTTTTGTAAACGTTTGGCTTAAATATCTAAAATGGTGAAACGCTTGGATTTGTTTTGTAACTTTTGTAAACGTTTGGCTTAAATTGCTAAAGAGGTGAAACGCTTGGATTTTTTTCTTAACATTTGTAAACGTTTGGTTTAAATTGCTAAAAAGGTGAAACGCTTGGTTTTGTTTCGTCACGTTTGTAAACATTTGGCTTCAATCGCTAAAAATGTGAAATGTTTGGATTTGTTTCGTAACGTTTGTAAACGTTTGGCTTAAATCGCTAAAAAGGTGAAACGTTTGGATTAGTTTCGAAACGTTTTTAAACGTTTGGCTTAAATCGCTAAAATGGGGAAACGTTTGGTTCGTAATGTTTTAAACGTTTGGTTTTGTTTCAAAACGTTTGTAAATGTTTGGCTTAAATCGCTAAAAAGGTGAAACGTTTGGATTTTTTTCGTAACGTTTGTAAACGTTTGGCTTAAATTCCCAAAAAGGTGAAACGCCTTGATTTGTTTCGTAACGTTTGTAAACGTTTGGCTTAAATTGCTAGAAAGGTGAAACACTTGGATTTGTTTCGTAACATTTGTAAAATTTTGGCTCAAATTGCTAAAAAGGTGAAACATTTGGATTTTTTTCGTAACCTTTGTAAACGTTTGCCTTAAATCGCTTAAAAGGTCAAACGTTTTGATTTTTTTTGTAACGTTTGTATACGTTTGACTTAAATCTCTAAAAAGGTGAAACGTTTGGATTTGTTTCATAACGTTTGTAAACGTTTGGCTTAAATTGCTAAAAAGGTAAAATGCTTGGATTTGTTTCGTAACGTTTGTAACCGTTTGGCTTAAATGGCTAAAAATGTGAAACACTTGGATTTGTTTTGGAATGTTTGTAAACATTTGGCTTAGATTTCTAAAAAGGTGAAAGGCTTGGTTTTGTTTCGTAACGTTTGTAAACGTTTGGGTTGAATCGTTAATAACGTGAAACGTTTGGATTTGTTTCATAACATTTTAAAAGTTTGGTTTTGTTTCGTAACGTTTGTAACGTTTGGTTTAAATCGGTAAAAAGGTTAAACTGCTAAAAACGTGAAACTTTTGGATTTGTTTCGTAACGTTTGTAAAACGTTTGCTTAATTGCTAAAAAGGTGAAACACTTGGATTAGTTTCTTAATGTTTGTAAACGTTTCGCATAAGCTATCTCAAATTGTTCTTGATGGATGATAAAACCTTCGCAGGTGTATATGACTTACATAGAAAGTTGTTTCTAGTGGAAGTCATATTTATCAACAATTAGAACTGAGAGATGAGGTCATATAATCAAGACATACAGTGTTTGAATTAACCGTGAAACTAGTCGATATTGGAATCTTAGATGAAGGGAATTTTGAGTGTGCGGTAATTATGAACATTGGTTCAAAAAGAATGCATCGAAACATTCATCTCTATTTGGGGGTCGTGATATGTTGCTAGACGTCACTCTCGATCTACGAGAATTAATAATTAAATGGGATTTAATTATTTAATATAAGAAAGGCGTTTATTATGTCTCTCGTTGCCATATAGATGTGAACCTAGTTAGTCACACACAATAGAGTGTGCAACCGATTGAGTTTACGAAAGATCAATTTGATATGGATACTAGCATATCTCGGAAATTAATCTAAGATGAAAAACAAGTACAAATTAGGGACTAATTTGTAAGAGTTATAAATTAGTAGGAACCTAATTGTACTATGTCCAAGTTAATTAGGGACTAATTTATAAGAGTTATAAATTAGTAGGAACCTAATTATATTTTAACCAAATTTTATGATTAAAAGGCTTAAGTGATTAATTAGTGTAATTAATGATACTTAAATCATTAATTGTAAGATAATGGAATGATGATGTCATGGTGATGATGTAATGAGATAAGCTTATGTCATATATGTGATGTCAAATGATGACATCACCTATATGATGTCACCTACGTGATGTCACCACATGAAAGGTGTCATGTGGTGGCAACACCTTTGCTTGGTGTGTGACACCTAGCATGCAAGGTGTTGCATTCTTAAAACATGCTCTAGCCTATAAATAGAGCATGTCCTTACTCATTTCAACACACCACACAACACACATCTCACTACAAAGTTGTAGAGAGAGAAAGCACTTGAAGGAGTTCAAGTAGTCATCAATCACGGGAAAAACTTAACGCGTTTTTCATACATCCGAGTAAGGTCGTAATCGCAGCATGAGTTTGAGCTTAGGGCTGCTCGGCAAGAGGAACTCTTGCAGGATTACTTCAAGGCGAGGATTCAATCGGACGCATACTCGTGTGGACGAGCTTGAGGTCGCCGTACTTTCGGGACTACAAGAATCGTTGGAGAATCGACATAGGTATTGTTCTTACGATTGCTAGATGCGTGCTTTAATTACTAAATGATACGACGATCCCTAGTGGATGGAAAGAAAGCTTCGAGTTTCGTCGTCTTGATAAATCCGTAAGGAGTTATGAATTTATTAAAAACGATGATAAACCCAATGTTTACAAGAAGGTTAGTGGGAGCAGACTCACTTTCATGATCTTGTATGTAGATAACTTATTACTAATAAATAATAATATCGGAATGTTAACTTTTGTAAAACTTTGGTTTATCTAATACGTACTCCATCAAAGACCTCGGAGAGGTAGCCTAAATTCTCAGTATTAGACTCCATAGAGATAGATCTGAGAGAATAATTGGTTTCTCTGAAAGGCTCTTCTTAGAAAAGATATTGAAGTAGTTCAATATGGAAGTTCTAAGAGAGGAGTGGTACTAGTTAGGCATACAATTCTTCTTTCAAAAGGAGTGTCTTCCAAAACTTCTGAAGAAAGAAAGAATCTAGCAAAGATACCATAAGCTTCGGCAATTGGTAGTCTAAGGTATGTGTTGCCACATACAAAGCTAGAAATTGTCTATGCGGTTAGTGGGACTAATCGGTTTTTATCCAATCTATGTTGAGAACAATGGATGGTTGTTAAAGGTATCATTAAGTACTTTTATAGAACTAAAGATATGGTATTAACAAATAGAGAACGAGATTTTTAAGTAGACCGTTTTACAGATTCGGATTAATAATCAAATATGGATAATAGAGAGTCTATCTCCAGATTCATATTTATCTATAATGAAGGAGTAGTGAGCTAGAAGTGTCCTAAGAAAGAATCAACTCCATACTCCATTATAGAAGCCAAGTATATTATGACATGAGATGTCGTAACAGAAGGTGTTTAGATAAATTAGTTTGTAACTGAACTAAGTACGATTTTCTTCCATTAAGTCGAAAGTTCCTCTTTTCTGCGACCACAATGGTGCTACTTCCCTAGCGAAAGAAACCGGGTCTCACAACTTATCCGAACATAAGGAAAGGCATTATCATATTATCTAAAGAAACTGTTGGAAAGAGAAAATTGTTTCTCTAAAAGATAGCATTAGCCAATAACACGGCTAACCCACTGACAAAGCCCATGACTTGGAGTCATTAAGGTTTACATGACTTAGAGTCATTAAGGTTTACATGAATTAGAGTCATTAAGGTTTACATGACTTAGAGTCATTAATATTTACATCTTGTGAAGATGGGGCTTAGATATAGTTGTCAATGGCACTAGTGCAAGTGAAAGATTGTTTGTAGTATATGCTCTAGGGCCACTTGATCGTGTTTATTTGTAGAATTAATCCCAATGGCAAAGATATATATGTTCTATTTGAACTAAGTGTCTCATCAACTAAGTGTTCATGTATTATGTATTGTCCTTATCACATTGTGATAGAATCTATTCTTAAGGTGTTAAGAATATGAGTGACAGATTCTATTATACAAGTGATCTAAATAACCGTTCACGATCGATGGGGTCCTGCGAATAAGGGCATCGCATTATCCCGGTAAGATTGTCACCTCTATTTATTTTCCTGATTAGTAAAGAGTTGCTAATTATAGAAAGTAGTGAGTCTCATACTACTTGATGGGGATTAGAATAAACATGTGGACACTCAAGGTGTTGAGTAAGTCGAACAAGTGACACTAGATGACTTATACATGGTAATTCATAAAAGTCAATTTAATATCATCTAGTTCATAATTGTACATATGTCCTTTGACTTGCGGTGACACTATTCTTGTATATAGGTGATTAGAGTTTGATACTCCTTAACCCTAGATCTTTCATGAGCTAGGGCCACGGGATTTGTTGGCTACAGTTAGTTGTATATGGAGATAGGGGTTTAACCTAGAAAGGATTCATCACTCTGGATGAACGGAGACAAGATTCTATGCTATCTCAAATTGTTCTTGATGGATGATAAAACTTGCGCAGGTGTATATGACTTACATAGAAAGTTGTTTCTAGTGGAAGTCATATTTATCAAGAATTAAAACTGAGAGATGAGGTCATATAATCAAGACATACAATGTTTGACTTAACCGTGACACTAGTCGAGATTGGAATCTTAGATGAAGGGAATTTTGAGTGTACGGTAATTATGAACATTGGTTCAAAAAGAATGCATCGAAACATTCATCTCTATTTGGGGGTCGTGATATGTTGCTAGACGTCACTCTCGATCTACAAGAATTAATAATTAAATGGGATTTAATTATTTAGTATAAGAAAGGCGTTTCTTATCTCTCTCGTTGCCATATAGATGTAAACCTAGTTAGTCACACACAATAGAGTGTGCAACCGATTGAGTTTACGAAAGATCAATTTGATATGGATACTAACATATCTCGGTAATTAATCTAATATGAAAACAAGTACAAATTAGGGACTAATTTGTAAGAGTTATAAATTAGTAGGAACCTAATTGTACTATGTCTAAGTTAATTAGAGACTAATTTATAAGAGTTATAAATTAGTAGGAACCTAATTATATTTTAACCAAGTTTTATGATTAAAAGGCTTAAGTAATTAATTAATGTAATTAATGATACTTAAATCATTAATCATAAGATAATGGAATGATGATGTCATGGTGATGATGTAATGAGATAAGCTTATGTCATATATGTGATGTCATATGATGACATCACCTATATGATGTCACCTATGTGATGTCACCACATGAAAGGTGTCATGTGGTGGCAACACCTTTGCTTGGTGTGTGACACCTAGCATGCAAGGTGTTGCATTCTTAAGACATGCTCTAGCCTATAAATAGAGCATGTCCTTGCTCATTTCACCACACCACACAACACACATCTCACTATAAAGTTGTAGAGAGAGAAAGCACTTGAAGGAGTTAAAGTAGTCATCAATCACGGGAAAAACTTAACGCGTTTTTCATACATCCGAGTAAGGTCGTAATCGCAGCATGAGTTTGAGCTTAGGGCTGCTCGGCAAGAGGAACTCTTGCAGGATTACTTCAAGGCGAGGATTCAATCGGACGCATACTCGTGTGGACGAGCTTGAGGTCGCCGTACTTTCGGGACTACAAGAATCGTTGGAGAATCGACATAAGTATTGTTCTTACGATTCCTAGATGCGTGCTTTAATTACTAAATGATACGACGATCCATTTGTTGTTGATATGATCAACTTTAGGATCCGGATTGTTGGAACTTCGATTTTGAATTGAAATATACGATTCGGACCCGCGCGTCCCGCTGCGCCAACATTAAATTTCCAAAAAGGTGAAACGTTTGGTTTTGTTTCCAAACGTTTGTAAACATTCGGATAAAACCGCTAAAAAGGTGAAACGTTTGGATTTGTTTCGTAACGTTTGTAAACGTTTTGGTTAAATTGCTAAAAATGTGAAACGCTTGGATTAGTTTCGTAATGTTTGTTAACGTTTCTCTTAAATTGCTAAAAAGGTGAAATGCTTGGATTTGTTTCGTAACGTTTGCAAATGTTTGGTTTTGTTTCGTAACGTTTGGATTTGTTTCTTAACGTTTGTAAACGTTTGGCTTAAATCGCTAAAAAGGTAAAACTCTTGGATTTGTTTCGTTACGTTTGTTAATGTTTGGTTTAAATTGCAAAATAGGTGAAACATTTGGTTTTGTTTCGTAACGTTTGTAAACGTTTGGCTCCAATCGCTAAAAATGTGAAACGTTTGGATTTGTTTCGTAGCGTTTTTAAACGTTTGGCTTAAATCGCTAAAATGGGGAAACGTTTGGATTTGTTTCGTAACGTTTGTAAACGTTTGGCTTAAATTGCCAAAAAAGTGAAACGTTTGGTTTTGTTTCCAAACGTTTGTAAACGTTCGGCCTAAACCGCTAAAAAGGGGAAACGTTTGGATTTGTTTCGTAATGTTTGTAAACGTTTGGTGCTAAAAAGGGGAAACGTTTGGATTTGTTTCGTAATATTTTTAAACGTTTGGCTTAAATCGCTAAAATGGGGAAACGTTTGGATTTGTTTCCTAACATTTGTAAACGTTTGGCTTAAATTGCCAAAAAGGTGAAATGTTTGGTTTTGTTTCCAAACGTTTGTAAACGTTTGGCTTAAACCGCTAAAAAGGTGAAACGTTTGGATTTATTTCGTAACGTTTGTAAACGTTTTGCTTAAATTGCTAAAAAGGTGAAACACTTTGATTAGTTTCATAATGTTGGTAAACGGTTCACTTAAATTGCTAAAAAGGTGAAATGCTTGGATTTGTTTCGTAACGTTTGTAAACGTTTGGTTTTTTTCGTAACGTTTGGATTTGTTTCGTAACGTTTGTAAACGTTTGGCTTAAATAACTTAAAAGGTGAAACTTTTGGATTTGTTTCGTAACGTTTGTAAACGTTTGGCTTAAATCACATAAAGGGTGAAACTTTTGGATTTGTTTCGTAACGTTTGTAAACATTTGGCTTAAATTTCTAATAAGGTGAAACATTTGGATTTGTTTCGTAATATTTGTAAACGTTTGGCTTCAATAAGTAAAAAGGTGAAACGTTTTGATTTGTTTCGTAACCTGCGTAAACGTTTGGCTTAAATCGCTAAAAAGGGGAAACTTTTGGATTTGTTTCGTAACATTTTCAACTTTTAGCTTAAATCGCTAAAATGGGGAAAAATTTGGATTTGTTTCGTAATGTTTGTAAGGGTTTGGCTTCAATCGCAAAAAAGGTGAAACGTTTGGATTTGTTTCGTAACGTTTGTAATCATTTGGCTTAAATCGCTAAAATGGGGAAATGTTTGGATTTGTTTTGTAACGAATGTAAACATTTGGTCGCAAAAAAGGTGAAACGTTTGGATTTGTTTCGTAACGTTTGTAAACATTTGGCTTTAATTGCTAAAATGGGGAAACGTTTGGATTTGTTTCGTAAATTTTGTAAAAATTTGAATTTGTTTCGTAACGTTTGTAGTCGTAGCGTTTATAAATGTTTGGCTTAAATCGCTATAATGGGTAAACGTTTGGATTTGTTTTTTAACGTTTGTAAACGTTTGGCTTCAATCGCCAAAAAGGTGAAATGATTGGATTTGTTTCGTAGCGTTTGTAAACGTTCGGCTTAAATTGATAAAAATGTGAAAAGTTTGCTTTTATTCCGTAATGTTTGTAAACGTTTGGATTTGTTTCATAACGTTTGTAGACGTATATAAACGTTTGGCTTAAATAGCTAAAAAAGTGAAACGTTTGGATTTGTTTCGTAACGTTTGGAAACGTTTAGATTTGTTTCGTAACGTTTGGTTTTGTTTCGTAGCGTTTATAAACGTTTGGCTTAAATCTCTAAAATGGGGAAACGTTTGGATTTGTTTCGTAACGTTTATAAACGTTTGACTTCAATCGCTAAAAAGGTGAAACGTTTGGATTTGTGTCGTAACTTTTGTAAACGTTTGGCTTTACTCGCTAAAAAGGTGAAACGTTGGAATTTGTTTCGTAACGTTTGTAAACGTTTGGCTTAAATTGCTAAAAAGGTGAAACGTTTGGATTTGTTTCGTAGCGTTTGTAAACGTTTTGCTTCTATCACTAAAAATTTGTACACGTTTGGCTTAAATCACTAAAAAATGAAATTTGTTTCGTAATGTAATAAATGTTTGGTTTTGTTTCAAAACGTTTGTAAACGTTTGGCTTAAATCTTTAAAAAGGTGAAACATTTGAAATGTTTTCGTAACGTTTGTAACCGTTTGTCTTAACTTGCTAAAAAGGTGAAACGCCTTGATTTGTTTCGTAACGTTTGTAAACGTTTGGCTTAAATTGCTAAAAAGGTGAAACGCTTGGATTTGTTTCGTAACGTTTGTAAACTTTTGGCTCAAATTGCTAAAAAGGTGAAACATTTGGATTTGTTTCATAACCTTTGTAAATGTTTGGCTTATATCGCTTAAAAGGTGAAACGTTTGGATTTTTTCGTAACGTTTATAAACATTTGGCTTAAATCACTAAAAAAGGTGAAACAGTTGGATTTGTTTCATAACGTTTGTAAACGTTTGGCTTAAATTGCAAAAAGGGTAAAATGCTTGGATTTGTTTCGTAACGTTTGTAAACGTTTGGCTTAAATGGCTAAAAATGTGAAACGCTTGGAATTGTTTTTTAATGTTTGTAAATGTTTGGCTTAAATTTCTAAAAAGGTGAAACGCTTTGTTTTGTTTCGTAACATTTGTAAACGTTTGGCTTAAATCGCTAAAAATGTGAAACGTTTGGATTAGTTTACGAACATTGTAATAGTTTGGTTTTGTTTGGTAAGGCTTGTAAACGTTTGGCTTAAATCGCTAAATAGGTGAAACATTTGGATTTGTTTCGTAACGTTTGTAAACGTTTGGTTTAAATCGCTAAAAAGGTGAAACGTTTGGATTTGTTTCGTAACGTTTGTAAACGATTGGCTTAAATCGCTAAAAAGGCGAAACGTTTGGATTTGTTTCGTAACGTTTGTAAACGTTTGGCTTAAATCGCTAAAAAGGTGAAACGTTTGGATTTGTGTCGTAACTTTTGTAAACGTTTGGCTTTACTCGCTAAAAGGTGAAACGTTTTGATTTATTTTGTAACTTTTGTAAACGTTTGGCTTAAATGGCTAAAAAGAGGAAACGTTTGGATTTGTTTCGTAGCGTTTGTAAATGTTTGGCTTACATCGCTAAAAAGGGGAAACATTTGGATTTGTTTCGTACCGTTTGTAAACGTTTGGCTTAAATCGCTAAAAAAGTGAATCGTTAGAATTTGTTTCGTAACGTTTGTAAACGTTTGGCTCAAATATCTATAATGGTGAAATCCTTGGATTTGTTTCGTAACGTTTGTAAACGTTTGGCTTAAATTGCTAAAAAGGTGAAACATTTGGATTTGTTTCATAGCCTTTGTAAATGTTTGGCTTAAATCACTTAAAAGGTGAAACTTTTGGATTTTTCCGTAACGTTTGTAAACGTTTGGCTTAAATCGCTAAAAAGGGTGAAACGTTTTGGATTTGTTTCGTAACGTTTGTAAACGTTTGGCTTAAATCGCTAAGAAGGTGAAACGTTTGATTTGGTTCGTAACGTTTGTAAACGTTTGGCTTAAATCACTAAAAAGGTGAAACGTTTGGATTTGTCTCATAACTTTTGTAAACGTTTGGCTTTAATCGCTAAAAAGGTGAAACGTTTTGATTTGCTTTGTAACGTTTGTAAACGTACGTTTGGCTTAAATGGCTAAAAAGGGGAAACATTTGGATTTCTTTCGTAGCGTTTGTAAACGTTTGGCTTAAATCGTTAAAAAGGTGAAACGTTTAGATTTGTTTCGTACCATTTGGCTTAAATAGCTAAAAAGGTGAATCGTTAGGATTTGTTTCGTAACGTTTGTAAACGTTTAGCTTAAATATCTAAAATGGTGAAACGCTTGGATTTCTTTCGGAATGTTTGTAAATGTTTGTCTTAAATTGCTAAGAAGGTGAAACGCTTGGATAGCGTTGTGGTGGAAGTTGTTTATCCGTCTTGTTCTGTGGTTATACATGGTAGGGATCTTAGTGCTGATTTGATTATGCTTGACGTGTTATCTTTTGATGTCATCTTGGGGATGGATTGGATTTCACGCCATTTTGCTTCTATCGACTGTCGAGGGAAGTCGGTATTGTTTGGGATTCCTGGTGATATGCCTTTTTCTTTCCAAGGAGAGAAGGCGGATGCACCTAAGAATCTAATTTCGGCGATCAAGGCCAAGCGTGGGGCAAGGGTTGCCAGGCTTTCGTAGCGGTGGTTCGCGATTTAGAGAGTGACAGTGGTGATGTGCATAGTGTTCCGATAGTGAATGAGTTCACTGATGTGTTTCCAGAGGAGTTTCCTGGATTACCACCTGATCGTGACATTGAGTTCTGTATCGATGTTGCTCCTGGAACAGCTCCTATTTTGATACCTCCGTATCGGATGGCTCCTGCAGAGCTGAAAGATTTTAAGGAACAGTTACAGGAATTGCTGGATAGTGGCTTTACCAGATCGAGTACTTCTCCAAGGGGTGCTCCTGTGTTGTTTGTCAAGAAGAAGGATGGGTCATTTCGGCTGTGTATTGACTACAGACAGCTGAACAAGGTTACTATCAAGAACCGGTACCCTCTTCCTCGTATCGATGATTTGTTCGACCAGTTGGAGGGTGCTAAGTGCTTTTCAAAGATTGACCTAAAACTGCTTTCAGAACGCGGTATGGGCATTTCGAGTTTCTAGTCATGTCTTTTGGGTTAACTAACGCACCAGCAGCGTTTATGGATATGATGAACCGGGTATTCAAGCCGTTTCTGGATCAGTTCGTTATTGTGTTTATTGATGACATACTGATTTACTCTCGGAGCGAGGAGGAGCATGCTTTCCACTTGAGAACGATACTGCAGACTTTGCGTGAGCATCAGCTGTACGCTAAGTTCTCGAAGTGTGAATTCTGGCTGGATCAAGTTACTTTCTTAGGACACGTGATGTGAAAGGATGGGATCAAGGTTGATCCGACCAAGATTGAGGCGGTTATAGATTGGCAGAGGCCGAGGTCAGTTACCGAGATCAGAAGTTTTCTAGGGTTAGCTGGCTACTATCGTCGGTTCGTGCAGGATTTCTCCAGAATATCTGCACCGATGACTAAACTGACACAGAAGGGTGTTAAGATTGAGTGGACTGACAAGTGCGAGGCGAGCTTTGAGAAGCTCAAAGAGATTTTGACTACAGCTTCTGTGTTGGCTTTGCCATCTGGCATCGAGGGATTCACTGTGTATTGTGATGCTTCCCGTATCGGTTTGGGTTGCGTTCTGATGCAACATGGTAAGGTGATTGCCTATGCTTCTCGCCAGCTGAAGAAGCATGAGGTGAATTATCCTACTCATGATCTGGAGTTAGCAGCTGTGGTTTTTGCTCTCAAGATTTGGAGGCACTATTTGTACGGTGCGACTTGCGAGATCTTTACTGATCATAAGAGTCTGAAGTACATCTTTGATCAGCGTGAGTTGAATCTGAGGCAGCAAAGGTGGTTGGAGTTACTGAAAGACTATGATTGTACTATTCAGTACCATCCGGGTAAGGCTAATGTGTTAGCCGATGCGTTGAGACGCAAGTCTTCGGGCAGTTTGGCCCATATTTCTGAGGTTGGGCGGAGACCCATGGTTCGTGAGTGGCATAGTCTGTTAGCTTCGGGATACAGATTTCTGGTTTCGCAGCGAGGTTGTTTGTTGGCATAGTTGCAGGTGCAACCGATTTTGATTGATAGGATCAAAACTTCACAAGCTGAGGATCCACAATTGAAACGGATAATGGATGAGATCCATCTGGATGGGAATTCTGAGTTTGTTCTGGCGGATGGAGTTCTCAGGTACGGTTCTCAACTGTGTGTTCCGGATTCGGATGGTTTGAGAGACCAGATTCTGGAGGAAGCGCACAAGTCAGCTTATAGTGTTCATCCGGGTTCTACTAAGATGTACCATGATCTCAAGGGTACGTACTGGTGGAGCGGAATGAAAAAGGATGTTGCAGAGTTTGTGTCTAAGTGTTTGACTTGCCAGTAGGTAAAGTTAGAGCATCAGAGACCGTTTGGATATCTACAACCGCTACCTATTCCAGAGTGGAAATGGGAGCGAATCGCTATGGATTTTGTGGTTGGTTTGCCATGTACCCGACAAGGGTATGATTCGATTTGGGTGATAGTTGACCGTTTGACCAAGTCAACTCACTTTTTACCGATCAAGGTTAATTACCAGGCTTCGAAGTTGGCACAGTTTTACATCGATCGGATTGTGAGTCTCCATGGTGTACCAGTGTCGATAGTTTCGGACAGAGGTTCAGTTTTCACCTCTCGGTTTTGGAAGGCGATGCAGGAATCTTTGGCTACGAGATTGGATTTCAGTACTGCTTTTCATCCTCAGACTGACGGTCAGTCTGAGAGGACTATTCAGACTTTGGAGGACATGCTCCGGATGTGTGTTCTGGATTTTCAGGGTAGCTGGGATACTCATTTGCCTTTGATTGAGTTTTCCTACAACAACAGTTACCATTCTAGTATCGAGATGGCACCGTATGAGGCTTTGTACGGGTGCAAGTGTCGATCTAGTATGCGATCCGAAGAAACTAGCTACTTATTGGGTGTCAATAGGCTGTGTGATCACCAGTATTGAGTCAGTCTAGTATGTTTGCAATTGAGAAATGTCGTGACACAGCTGGGAGCTGATGATGATTATGAAATTTACGATTGGGTTTTTGATACGAGTGAGTACTCGGCTACGGTGTAGTCTGGAGTCCCCGTATCTAATGGCTGGGCCACCAGCGAGTTGGACTCGCGATTGATATTTACGATTGGGTTGATTGATATATGATTATCCGAGAGATGTGTCGTCTGCTAGGATATTAGTTTCGTACGGATCAAATACCTGTTTATATTCTTTATATTATTATTTTCTTGAGATGCGATGTTATATTTTTATATTAATACTGTTAGTAACTTGCAAGCTCACTCAGTATTTCCCAAAATACTGACCCCCTCACAGTGTTTCCTTTCAGGTGACCGGAGTCGGATCAGACAGACCATCTCCTTTGTGTCGGCAGCCTTTTGGCTTACACAAAGTGCGAGTTTTTATAGAGCTGCAGTAGTCAGTAGGTGTCAGTATAAGATTTATGATTTAATTTCAAACGGTATTTGAAAAGTAAACTCTGATATAATTTTATAAATAAGTTGTTTATAAAGATGACGTTTTATCCGTTTAAATTTTGTACCAATTGCCTTGAGAGGAATTGGTTATGATTATGACTAGAAACAGGGCGGTGCTGGATATGAGGTATCGCTCGGTAAGACCTTGGTTTCTAAGAATTATGCTGCGAACATTTTCAGGAAAGGAATGCGATATTTTGATATTTGATTTATATTACTCAAGAAAGATTTCTGAAAACGTATTATATATAATAAGATGTTTTATTCGCGAAAAATTTATAATGGTTTTAGGCTTGCTACGGGTTCCGGAGCTACCACTCCCGTTCCCTAGCGCCGGTCGCGGCTCAATAATTTGGGTCGTGAAAATTGTGGTATCAGAGCTGTTGGTCCAGTTACCTCTGCTATATGAGTTTTGTCAATTAAGTGACCTAGGATCTACTGCAGCTATAGAGTTGAATTCTGTCTGATCCAAGTGGTTTGCATTGTCGTTTTGTGATAAGTATGATTTATTGGTATGTGAAGTGCTTGTTTGTTTGTTATGACATACGTATATGAGATACACTCGCATATTTTGTTTTCGATAAGGTATGCATACGTGATATGCATATTTAAATGGAACCTTGAGGAGATGAAATTCTACGATGAGGCAGTTCATCTTTTGGCTTGTCTAGGCAAAATACTATCGAAATGATCGATTGAAACGCCAGGAGGAAATAGCGAAGAAGTATAAAGTTACAGAAGTTGAAGAACTTTCCAGATACAGAGTTTTAAGGTCTAGAGAGCTTACAAAACTTAAACTTTATAACTTTTTAAAGTGTTTTGTTTAAACGATTTTGAAAGCATAATTGTGCCTAGACCCGATATAGAAATGTGTGATTGCCACGACATTGATAGAAATGCATCACTACATACATAATTAATAAAGAGAATGATAAATGAAGACATGCATTAATAGTACATGCATCATATGCATTATGCTCAGACGAAAAGGTGAGCTGTGGCAACTCTTTGGGGATGAGAGACATCATCACCCTAGTGCACAATTTTGCTAAGATTTGAATGAAATTTTGATTTAAATTTCGAAACGAGATGTTTTATGTGAAAGAGTTTTTAAGAAGTTTTGTTTTTTATGTAAGTATACCTAGACCAGAACTCTGTGACGGAAGTGAAGTGCTCGCGAGCAAGCTGCAATCAAGACCACGAGAAGGTCGAATACGTATAATTGCTAGAATATAGAAGTTATGCTTCTAGGATATGAACTTAGCCTTGATTAAACAAACTAATATACGATTAGAATAGTAAATATATTCGGATAGTAAAGCATATCCGATTAACAACGTATTGAATATGTATGTTATGTTTTAATACTCTTGATGTTTAATTAAGTCCATGTGAGCGGAATGCTCGCAAGACTTAAGTTATAATATGAAATCAAGGAAATTCAGGGAACACTGATTTTCTTGAATCTGGTCAACATAGATGCTTATAGTTACGATAGTAATATGCGTGTAACATATACAACGTGAGTATATGTTTTGATAATTTGCTAAGTCTACGATGAGTTAGAACACTAAGAAGACTTGCAATAAGAGATGTGATCATAGAAGGCTTAAAGAAAGGAGACGTCCTTAGAGTCCAACGTACGTGGACATCGATTAGACGTGAAGATTAGTAAGGATTATATTTTAAGGAATTTATCAGTATTCCTTTATATAATCGCAATACTAGGAATGAAGAACTGCGTGAACGCGTGTGTTGCACAGCAAGTATATGAGGCGCGAGAGGAAGATTGAGGTGACAGAGGCGAATGCAACCTAGTCCAATTGGCCTGCAAAGGCCAGAAATGCGATGAAGGTCAGCGGGAACCTAACAAGATAAAGTGGGAATATACAGGCATCAGAAGTGCCGCAGTAACCCAACGTCATTACAAATCAGTTAGCTGTAAAAGCAACTGATGTAAGGAATTGTGTACCAATGATAGGACGATGAATATAAAGACAGTAATGACGTGAAGAAAGGAACACCTATAGAGGCTGATAATGGTATACATAAGTTAAGGCTAAAGGAATTTGATGGATTAAGCGGTAATGCTAAATCTACTAGGAAGGTAAAGTAAGATACTCGTACACATCGAGCGGATAAAGGACAAAAAGTATTGTCGATCAAGATGTCGATGGAAAGTTGAACCCATGAATAGTTATGACGAACAATTAAAGTAATGAAAGGTACAAATGTAATGGATGCTTGTGAAGTGCTAAGCCTTAGACTTCAAGTTAGATCAAATAAAGAGTGATGTGATCAATATAGGAGATTGATTATGATCCTTAAAGGATTGAGATGTGTTAGATATGATCAAATTTCTTTGATATATTTCCAGAAGAAGATCCTAGGAAAGAGGACTTCAGGGAAAAAGAATTATTAGATGAGTCTGATGTCGAGGAATATCGGAGTGACCATTGTTAGTTCAGTGTACGGAATTATCGCAATCTGAGGAAGGATGCAGAGATAGCTCGTGGTCAGGCACAAGTGGCTCGAATCAGGTTAAGAGGCAAATGTGATCCTTATCACAAGGAATGCTACCAATGGGACTGTATTCCACTGACTTTCTGCGTATGGTCGAGGGAATGTCAAAGGTACAGGACGTGTATGATAAAGTATAAGGATACAAAAGTAGATTATGGATAATAAGAAATCAGTTAAGGTAATTAGAGTTAAGACAAGTATGGATAACCTGCGTATAACGCAAGGAACCCGATAAGAATAATCGAGGAAAAGGAAAGAGAAAAGTCATGTGGAGAATTGACAAGGAGCTTAAAGAAATGGAACTCTATGTAGTCGCGTATAAATAGAAACAAAGAAGGATAAAGAGGATAGAGACATATGATCGAAATCACTGACAGTTAAGATGTCAGTAAGGGTACAATAGGACGATAAGTAAGTAATGGAGAATGTACTACGTCGATAATTCAGGTAAAAGAATTGCGACCCGTTGCCGAAACAAGAAATATCAGGAATACGAGATGCGATAGAAGTGATACTCGCATATGATCGGCTTTACAAACGGCCATGATAATATATATATACGATTGAGAACGCACTACATCGAGAGATTCAAATGAAGAAGGCCACAACCCTCAATTAATGATTGATGTTGTGGATATTAAAAGCAAGTAATACACGATGTATAAGATACGCTGAAGAGGAAAGTAAGGAATGTAAGGGAAGATAATCAAGAAACACGATAAGAGCGTGAATAGAGAATGCAAGAAGAATACCATAGTATCATAGCATCTAGACTATTAATCTTATTGGTTAACAAAGGACAAGAAGTCAAAGAAAGTTACGGAGAAGTACGTCTGCAGCATGAACAAAAGTAGGAATAACAAGTGAAGTAACAAGATCATGGATAGTAATGAGAAGTAAGCTTAACGCTACATGATAGTAAAAGGAAATGATTTGGAAGCTAAGAGCCAATTAAGATTAAGATTTGGAAGGAAGGAATAGATAAGAAAGAGTTAAATTATGATGAATAAAAAGATCAAATATGGAGCAAGTTACGATGTCATCAGAGGACATTCGGATGTAAGCATATAAATAGAAGAAGATTAAGATCCTCATTTAAGGATTATAAGCAAAGAAAGCTTACCGGAATATTGGTCACACGCTGTCTTATTAAAATAAGAATTCAGCGACAATATGACGATCCTATCTAGCTGAAAACCAGATTGATGAAACGGATTGATGTAATGTAAGAAGAGACAAGGAGTTTCAAAGAATAGTACGTCATGCTTAAGAAAAAGAAAATAGATCAATGGATATGAAAACGAATAGAGAAATATATGAAATATATGAAATATCAAGATACAAGAAGAAGGTTAAGTAAGCTTTACAAGGAAAGTAAACAAAGACCTTATAAAGATACGTCTTATTACTAAAGAATTCACCTCATGGATAACCATGATTAACGACGATAACGAAAGAATCTTCATACGAGAAGTAAAGTGACGAGACAAAAAGAGAATAGTGGATAATGGGATAAAAATCCCAACATAATGACAAATAAGAATCAGACCGTGATGACGGCCATATGGAAGAGACTACAAAAGTAAAGAATTAAGAACGGTGAATCGTAGATACATATGAATACGACTAATGTCGTCATAAAAGGGAGATGTTGAATGACAAAGATTATCGTCTTTAGTAATAAGACGTCATTAAGACAAACTGCCATTGGATTGCAGTAAGGAACTAAAAGTTCAAAGAGATGAAACCAAAAGTGAAGTTGTCAGTGATAACTGACATCAAAGTGCAAGAAGTACAGAAATTGGAATGACGATTCCTTGCGCTGACCAGCATTAAAAGACGAACACGGTATTCCTACTATGAATACAATTCTAGATGTAAAAAGGGATTAAAGTAAGTAAGAAGAGTATATGAAAATTCGAGGATGAATTTTTATAAGGGGGGAAGAATGTAATGCCCCAAAATATTTAAGTATTTAATTGGACCACGTGTCCAGTGTTGCATCGCCGGAGTAGCGATATCGGAAGGATTTCCGAGAAATTAAGATAAGTATAAAATTTTAGCAGGACGGTTTTGAAAAAAACAATTATTGCGAGGAATTTAATATTATATTCCAATTCTAAAGTTGAAATTGGAATTAGAAAAGAAAAATGTCAAGAAAGTCGCAAAATAAAGTACAGGGACTAAAACGGTAATTTAACCATATAAGACCCGAAGGGATATTATTTCGCCAAAGCCCGCAAAATATTTTATAGTATATGTGGTAAATGTTTCGGGTCAATCAGAGACCTTTTGAAATTTGGACGCGGATGCGTTTGGGCTAAATTGCAACTTTTGAGAAGTTTAAGGGCTAAAGTGTAAATTAGCCAATTAAGCCTCGAGAATAGCAATTAAAGGATTATTGACGGAAAATAATAATTTTGGGTTAGTATTATTTATTTGAATATAAATAATACATAAGTAATTAAGTTAAAAGGATAATTTAACCGTTAGGTTAAATTAGAAAGTTTAAAAGAGATTTGGTTTGAGTTAAAGAAATGAAGGATCAAAGTGGCTAATTAGCCATGATATATTAAGGAAACCAAATGAATTAAGAAAGGAAGAAGAAGGAGCAGAAGGTTACAGAAGAAGGAAAAATGGCGATCGATACGTTCCGCCGCCGTTTCGTCGTTTCTCGCTCAAATCGCGAGTTCTTTATATCGATTCGTTCAGAATTCGATTCTCTATCATCGCTAAGCTTCAAATCGAGGTAAGCTTGATGTTTTTATTATGAGAATTGATAAATAAGGGTTATTTCGTTTTAACGAATTAAACGAATCGTAATCGCGTTTCTATTGGTGTTTTTGATGAAATTTGAAGTGGTTATTAATGGAAATCATGTTAGAATCGACTTTGGACGTTTAAGCACGTCGGAAATGGCCCGGGGAATGAACCCCGGGGCTGCACATCGGCATCCGTTTGCTGCACGAACGTGCTGTACACGTTCGTGTAGCATTCTGCACGAACGTGCAGGACACGTTCGTGTAGCATACTGCACGAACGTGTAGCACACGTTCGTGTAGCACACGTTCGTGTAGCACACTGCACGAACGTGCAGCACAGGATCGTGCAGCGTACTGCACGAACGTGCAGTACCCTGCTGCACGAACGTGCAGTACACTGCTGCACGAACGTGCAGTCCTTCGCCGGGTGAGGATTCCTGATTTTTGCTTTCTGGGCCCTGACGCGACGCAGAAACTCGATTTCAAACAATTTCAAGTCGTGTAATCAATCGTGATTCGATTGAATATCAAAACGTAAACTAGGACGTTTAAAAGAGAAGTGTGATTAAAAGATTATTAAAGTTAAGAATCATATTTGAAATACGATTATGTTAACCTAAGTTTATAACTTAGGGTTTTGATACTAAGTCAACGTTTATGAATTAAACGTACAGATTATTCGGATAAGTAACTGACTTATTGACGAGCTACTAGACAGACGAGCTACAATAACTAATGGATCAAACGATGCATGGGGCTCGTGTTCATGGGATCTTTATGATGTTATTATCTGGATAGCGGTCACGGTGAGTGGCAAATTTACTTTCGCGTATTATTAGTATAAAAATTACTTTCATATAGATATATATGTATATTGTTTATACGCATCGCATTACATATGATTGATTGAGATGTTATATGTTTTAATAAAATTTATATAGGAGAACTAGTATGCGATCCGAAGAAACTAGCTACTTATTGGGTGTCAATAGGCTGTGTGATCACCAGTATTGAGTCAGTCTAGTATGTTTGCAATTGAGAAATGTCGTGACACAGCTGGGAGCTGATGATGATTATGAAATTTACGATTGGGTTTTTGATACAAGTGAGTACTCGGCTACGGTGTAGTCTGGAGTCCCCGTATCTAGTGGCTGGGCCACCAGCGAGTTGGACTCGCGATTGATATTTACGATTGGGTTGATTGATATATGATTATCCGAGAGATGTGTCGTCTGCTAGGATATTAGTTTCGTACAGATCAAATACCTGTTTATATTCTTTATATTATTATTTTCTTGAGATGCGATGTTATATTTTTGTATTAATACTGTTAGTAACTTGCAAGCTCACTCAGTATTTCCCAAAATACTGACCCCCTCACAGTGTTTCCTTTCAGGTGACCGGAGTCGGATCAGACAGACCATCTCCTTTGTGTCGGCAGCCTTTTGGCTTACACAAAGTGCGAGTTTTTATAGATATGCAGTAATTAGTAGGTGTCAGTATAAGATTTATGATTTAATTTCAAACGGTATTTAAAAAGTAAACTCTGATATAATTTTATAAATAAGTTGTTTATAAAGATGACGTTTTATCCGTTTGAATTTTGCACCAATTGCCTTGAGAGGAATTGGTTATGATTATGACTAGAAACAGGGCGGTGCTGGATATGAGATATCGCTCGGTAAGACCCTGGTTTCTAAGAATTATGCTGCGAACATTTTCAGGAAAGGAATGCGATATTTTGATATTTGATTTATATTACTCAAGAAAGATTTCTGAAAACGTATTATATATAATAAGATGTTTTATTCGCGAAAAATTTATAATGGTTTTAGGCTTGCTACGGGTTCCGGAGCTACCACTCCCGTTCCCTAGCGCCGGTCGCGGCTCAATAATTTGGGTCGTGACATAAACGTTTGGATTGGTTTCGTAACGTTTTCAACTTTTGGCTTAAATCACTAAAAAGGTGAAACTTTTGAATTTTTTCGTAACGTTTGTAAAGGTTTGACTTAAATCGCTAAAAAGGTGAAATGTTTAGTTTTGTTTCGTAACGTCTGCAAACATTCGGCTTAAATCGATAAAAAGGTAAAACGTTTGAATTTCTTTCGTAACGTTTGTAAACGTTTCGCTTAAATTGCTAAAAAGGTGAAAAGCTTGGATTTGTTTCGTAAAGTTTGTAAACGTTTAGCTTATATTACTAAAAAGGTGAAACTCTTGGATTTGCGTCATAACGTTTGTAAACGTTTGTCGTAAATTGCTAAAAAGTTAAAACATTTGGATTTGTTTCATAAGCTTTGTAAATGTGTTGCTTAAATCGCTAAAAAGGTGAAACATTTGGATTTTTTTTGTAACATTTGTAAACGTTAGGCTTAAATTGCTAAAAAGGTGAAACGTTTGGTTTTGATTCGTAACGTTCGTAAAGGTTTGGTTTAAATTGCTAAAAAGGTGAAATATTTGTATTCGTTTCATAACGTATTAAACGTTTGGATTGGTTTCGTAACGTTTTAAACTTTTGGCTTAAATCGCTAAAAAGGTGAAACTTTTGAATTTTTTCGTAACGTTTGTAAAGGTTTGACTTAAATCGCTAAAAAGGTGAAATGTTTAGTTTTGTTTCGTAACGTCTCCAAACGTTCGACTTAAATCGCTAAAAAGGTGAAACGTTTGGATTTCTTTCGTAACGTTTGACTTAAATTGCTAAAAAGGTGAAATGCTTGGATTTGTTTCGTAACGTTTGTAAACGTTTGTCTTAAATTTCTAAAAAGGTGAAACGCTTGGATTTGTTTTATAACGTTTGTAAACGTTCGACTTACATTGCTAAAAAGGTGAAATGTTTGGATTTGTTTCGTAGAGTTTGTAAACGTTTGGCATAAATCGCTAAAAATATGAAATGTTTGGATTTGTTTTGTAACATTTGTAACGTTTGGCATTAATTTCTAAAAAGGTGAATGTGAACGTTTTGCTTAAATTGCTAAAAAGGTGAAACGTTTGGTTTTGTTTCGTAACGTTTGTAAACGTTCGGCTTAAATCACTAAAAAGGTGAAACGTTTGGATTTGTTTCGTAATGTTTGTAAACGTTTGGCTTAAATTACTAAAAAGGTGAAACGCTTGAATTTGTTTTGCAACGTTTGTAAACGTTTGACTTAAATTACTAAAAAGGTGAAACGGTTGGTTTTTTTTCGAAACGTTTGGTTTAAATTGCTTAAAAGGGGAAACGCTTGCATTTGTTTCGTATCGCTTGTAAATGTTTGGCTTAAATTTCTAAAAAGGCGAAACGCTTGGTTTTGTTTCGTAACGTTTGTAATGGTTTGTCATAAATCGCTAAAAATGTGAAACGTTTAGATTTGTTTCGTAACGTTTTAAACGTTTGGTTTTGTTTCATAACGTTTGTAAACTTTTGGCTTAAATCGCTAAAAATGTGAAAAGTTTTGATTTGTTTCGTAACGTTTTAAACATTTGGTTTTTTTTCGTAACGTTTGTAAACGTTTGGCTTAAATCGCTAATAACGGGAAACATTTGGATTTGTTTCGTAACGTTTGTAAACGTTTGGCTTAAATTGCTAAAAAGGCGAATCGTTTGGATTTGTTTCGTAACGTTTGTAAATGTTTTGCTTAAATCGCTAAAAAAGTGAAACGTTTGGATTTGTTTCGTAAGTTTTGTAAACATTTGGCTTAAATTGCTAAAAAGGTGAAACGATTGGACTTGTTTGGTAACATTTGTATACGTTTGGCTTAAATCGCTAAAAAGGTGAAACGTTTGGATTTCTTTCGTAATGTTTGTAAACGTTTGGCTTAAATCGCTAAAAAGGTGAAATGTTTGGACTTGTTTCCTAATGTTTGTAAACATTTGGCCTAGATTGCTAAAAAGGTGAAATGCTTGGATTTGTTTCGTAACTTTTGTAAACGTTTGGCTTAAATTGCTAAAAAGGTGAGACGCTTGGATCTGTTTCGTAACGTTTGTAAACGTGTGGGTTAAATTTCTAAAAAGGTAAAACATTTGGATTTGTTTTATAACCTTTCTAAACGTTTGGCTTAAATCGCTAAAAAGGTAAAACGTTTGGATTGGTTTTATAACCTTTGTAAACGATTGGCTTAAATCGCTAAAAAGGTGAAACGTTTGGATTTGTTTCGTAATGTTTGTAAACGTTTGGCTTAAATCGCTAAAAAGGTGAAACGTTTGGATTTGTTTCGTAACGTTTCTAAACATTTGGCTTAAATCGGTAAAAAGGTGAAACATTTGGATTTGTTTCGTAACGTTTGTAAACGTTTGGCTTAAATCGCTAAAAAGGGGAAACGTTTGGATTTGTTATGTAACGTTTGTAAACGTTTGGCATAACGTTTGGCTTAAATCGCTAAAATGGGCAAACATTTGGATTTGTTTCGTAACGTTTGTAGATGTTTGACTTAAATTGCTAAAAAGGTGAAATATTTGGTTTTGTCTCGTAACATTTGTAACCGTTCAGCTTAAATCGCTAAAAAGGTGAAACTTTTGGATTTCTTTCGTAATGTTTCTAAACGTTTGGCTTAAATTGCTAAAAAGGTAAAAAGCTTGGATTTGTTATGTAAAGTTTGTAAACGTTTGGATTAAATAATAAAAAGGTGAAACGCTTGGATTTGTATCGGAACGTTTGTAAACTTTTGGCTTAAATTGCTAAAAAGGTGAAACACTTTGATTTGTTTCGTAACGTTTGTAACCGTTTGGTTGAAATTGCTAAAAAGGTGAAATGATTGTTTTTTTTGTAATGTTTGCAAAGGTTTGGCTTAAATCGCTAAAAATAGGAAATGCTTGGATTTGTTTCGCAACGTTTTAAACGTTTGGTTTTATTTCGTATCATTTGTAAACGTTTGGCTTAAATTGCTAAAAAGATGAAACGTTTGGATTTGTTTCGTAACATTTGTAAACGTTTGGCTTAAATCGCTAAAACAGTGAAACGTTTGGATTTGTTTCGTATCGTTGTAAACGTTTAGCTTTAGTTGCTAAAAAGGAGAAATGCTTGGATTTATTTCGTAACGTTTGTAAACGTTTGGCTTAAATCGCTAAAAAGGTGAAACGTTTGGATTTGTTTCGTAACGTTTGAAAACGTTTGGCATAAATCGCTAAAAAGATGAAACGTTTGGATTTGTTTCGTATCGTTTGTAAGAGTTTGGATTAAATCGCAAAAAAGGTGAAACGTTTGGATTTGTTTCGTAACCTTTGTAAACGTTTGGCTTAAATTGCTAAAAAGGAGAAACGCTTTGATTTGTTTCATAACGTTTGTTAACGTTTGGCTTAAATTGCTAAAAAGGAGAAACACATGGATTTGTTTCGTAGAGTTTGTAAAGGTTTGGCTTAAATTGCTAAAAAGGCGAAACGTTTGGACTTGTTTCGTAGCGTTTGTAAACATTTGGCTTAAATCACTAAAAAGGGGAAACGTTTGGATTTGTTTCGTAGCGTTTCTAAACGTTTGGCTTAAATCGCTAAAAAGGTGAAACGTTTGGATTTGTTTCGTAACGTTTGAAAACGTTTGGCTTAAATCGCTAAAAAGATGAAACGTTTGGATTTGTTTCGTATCGTTTGTATGAGTTTGGATTAAATCGCTAAAAAGGTGAAACGTTTGGATTTGTTTCGTAACGTTTGTAAACGTTTGGCTTAAATTGCTAAAAAGGAGAAACGCTTTGATTTGTTTCATAACGTTTGTTAATGTTTGGCTTAAATTGCTAAAAAGGAGAAACACTTGGATTTGTTTCGTAGAGTTTGTAAACGTTTGGCTTAAATTGCTAAAAAGGCGAAACGTTTGGATTTGTTTCGTAGGGTTTGTAAACATTTGGCTTAAATCACTAAAAAGGGGAAACGCTTTAATTTGTTACGTAACGTTTGTAAACGTTTGGTTTAAATTGCTAAAAAGAAGAAACGCTTGGATTTATTTCGTAACGTGTGTAAACGTTTGGCTTAAATTGCTAAAAAGGCGAAAAGATTGGATTTGTTTCGTAGTGTCTGTAAACGTTTGGCTTAAATCACTAAAAAGGGGAAACGTCTGGATTTGTTTCGTAGCGTTTATAAACGTTCGGCTTAAATCGCTAAAAAGGTTAAATGTTTGGATTTGTTTCGTACCGTTTGTAAACGTTTATCTTAAATTGCTAAAAATGCGAAACATTTGGATTTGTTTCGTAACGTTTTGAACGTTTGGTTTTGTTTCGTAACGTTTGTAAAGGTTTGGCTTAAATCGCAAAAAATGCGAAACTTTTGGATTTGTTCAAAATGTTTGTAAATGTTTGGCTTAAATTGCTAAAAAGGTGAAACGCTTAGATTCGTTGCGTAACATTTGTAAACGTTTCGCTTAAATTACTAAAAATGTGAAACGCTTGGATTTGCTCGTAACATTTGTAAACGTTTGCCTTAAATTGCTAAAAAGGTGAAACGCTTGGTTTTGTTTCGTAAAGTTTGTATACGTTTGGCTTAAATCTTTAAAAAGGTGAAACGTTTGGATTTGTTTCGTAACGTTTGTAAACGTTTGGTTTAAATAGCTAAAAAGGCGAAACATTTGGGTTTGTTTCATAACGTTTACATTTGGTTTAAATCGCTAAAAAGGCAAAACGTTTGAATTTGATTCGTAACTTTTGTAAACGTTTGGCTTAAATTGCTAAAAAGGTGAAACGTTTGGATTTGTTTCATAAAGTTTGAAAACGTTTGGCTTAAATCGCTAAAAAGGTGAAACGTTTGGATTTGTTTCGTATCGTTTGTAAAATTTTGGCTTAAATCGCTAAAAAGGGGAAACATTTGGATTTCTTTCGTAACCTTTGTAAATGTTTGGCTTAAATTGCTAAAAAGGTGAAACGCTTTGATTGGTTTCGTAACGTTTGTAAACGTTTGGCTTAAATTGCGAAAAAGGAGAAACGCTTGGATTTATTTCGTAACGTTTGTAAACGTTTTGCTGAAATTGCTAAAAAGGCAAAACGTTGGGATTTGTTTCGTAGCGTTCGTAAACGTTTGGCTCAAATCGCTGAAAAGGGGAAACATTTGGATTTGTTTCGTAGCGTTCATAAACGTTTGGCTTAAATCGGTAAAAAGGTTAAATGTTTGGATTTTTTTTTGTACCGTTTGCAAATGTTTGGCTTAAATCGGTAAAAAGGTGAAACGTTTGAATTTGTTTCGTAGCATTTGTAAACGTTTGGCTTAAATTGCTAAATAGGTTAAACGCTTGGTCCGAATCGTATATTTCAATTCAAAATCGAAATTCCAACAATCCGGATCCTAAAGTTGATCATATCAACAACAAATGGATCGTCGTATCATTTATTAATTAAAGCACGCATCTAGGAATCGTAAGAAGAATACCTATGTCGATTCTCCAACGATTCTTGTAGTCCCGAAAGTACGGCGACCTCAAGCTCGTCCACACGAGTATGCGTCCGATTGAATCCTCGCCTTGAAGTAATCCTGCAAGAGTTCCTCTTGCCGAGCAGCCCTAAGCTCAAACTCTCGCCGCGATCACTACCTTGCTCGGATGTATGAAAAACGTCGCCAAGTTTTTCCCGTGATTGATGAATACTTGAACTCCTTCAAGTGCTTTCTCTCTCTACAACTTTGTAGTGAGATGTGTGTTGTGTGTTTTTGAAATGAGCAAGGACATGCTCTATTTATAGGCTAGAGCATGCCTTAAGAATGCAACACCTTGCATGCTAGGTGTCACACACCAAGCAAAGGTGTTGCCACCACATGACACCTTTCATGTGGTGACATCACATAGGTGACATCATATAGGTGATGTCATCACATGACATCACATATAAGCTTATTTCCTTATCTCATTACTTCACCATGACATCATCATTCCATTAACTTATGATTAGTGCTTTAAGTATCATTAATTACACTAATTAATTACTTAAGCCTTCTAATCATAAAACTTGGTTAAAATATAATTAGGTTCCTACTAATTTATAACTCTTATAAATTAGTCCCTAATTAACTTGGACATAGTACAATTAGGTTCCTACTAATTTATAACTCTTACAAATTAGTCCCTAATTTGTACTTGTTTTTCATCTTAGATTAATTTCCGAGATATGCTAGTATCTATATGAAATCGATCTTTTGTAAACTCAATCGGTTGCACACTCTATTGTGTGTGACTAACTAGGTTCACATCTATATGGCAACGAGAGACATAAGAAATACATTTCTTATATTAAATAATTAAATCCCATTTAATTATTAATTCTCGTAGATCGAGAGTGACGTCTAGCAACATATCACGACCCCCAAATAGAGATGAATGTTTCGATGCATTCTTTATGAACCAATATTCATAATTACCGTACACTCAAAATTCCCTTCATCTAAGATTCCAATCTCGACTAGTGTCTCGGTTAAGTCAAACACTGTATGTCTTGATTATATGACCTCATCTCCCAGTTCTAATTCTTGATAAATATGACTTCCACTAGAAACAACTTTCTATGTAAGTCATATACACCTGCGCAGGTTTTATCATCCATCAAGAACAATTTGAGATAGCATAGAATCTTGTCTCCGTTCATCCAGAGTGATGAATCCTTTCTAGGTTAAACTCCTATCTCCATATACAACTAACTAGAGCCAACACATCCCGCGGCTCTAGCTCATGAAAGATCTAGAGTTAAGGAGTATCAAACTCTAATCACCTATATACAAGATAGTGTCACCGCAAGTCAAAGGACATATGTACAATTATGAACTAGATGACATTAAATTGACTTTAATGAATTACCATGTATAAGTCATCTAGCGTCACTTGTTCGACTCACTCAACACCTTGAGTGTCCACATGTTTATTCTGATCCCCATCAAGTAGTATGAGACTCACTACTTCCTATAATTAGTAACTCTTTACTAATCAGGAGAATAAACAGAGGTGACGATCTTTTCGGGATAATGCGATGCCCTTATTCGTAGGACCCCATCGATCGCGAACAGTTATTTAGATCACTTGTTCAATAGAATCTGTCACTCATATTCTTAACACCTTAAGAATAGATTCTATCACAATGTGATAAGGACAATACGTAATAAATGAACACTTAGTTGATGAGACACTTAGTTCAAATAGAACATATATATCTTTGCCATTGGGATTAATTCTACAAATATACACGATCAAATGGCCCTAGGGCACATACTACTAACAATCTCCCACTTGCACTAGTGCCATTGACAACTATATCTAAGCCCCATCTTCACAAGATGTAAATATTAATGACTCTAAGTCATGTAAACCTTAATGACTCCAAGTCATGGGCTTTGTCAGTGGGTTAGCCGTCTTATTGGCTAATGCTATCTTTTAGAGAAACAATTTTCTCTTTCCAACAATTTCTTTAGATAATATGATAATGCCTTTCCTTATGTTCGGATAAATTGTGAGACCCGGTTTCTTTTGCTAGGGCAGTAGCACCATTGTGGTCGCAGAAAAGAGGAACTTTCGACTTAATGGAAGAAAACCGTACTTAGTTCAGTTATAAACTAATTTATCCAAACACCTTCTATTACGACATCTCATGTCATAATATACTCGGCTTCTATAATGGAGTATGGAGTTGATTCTTGCTTAGAACACTGCTAGCTCACTACTCCTTCATTATAGATAAATATGAATCTGGAGATAGACTCTCTATTATCCATATCTGATTATTAATCAGAATCTGTAAAACGGTCTACTTAAAAATCTCGTTCTCCATTTGTTAATACCATATCTTTAGTTCAATAAAAGTACTTAAAGATACCTTTAACAACCATCCAATGTTCTCAACATAGATTGGATTAAAACCGATTAGTCCCACTAACCGCATAGACAATTTCTAGCTTTGTATGTGGCAACACATACCTCAGACTACCAATTGCCAAAGCTTATGGTATCTTTGCTAGATTCTTTCTTTCTTCAGAAGTTTCGGAGGACACTCCCTTTGAAAGAAGAATTTTATGCCTAACGAGTATCAATCCTCTCTTAGAACTTCCATATTGAACTACTTCAATATCTTTTCTAAGAAGAGCCTTTTGGAGAAACCATTTATTCTCTTAGATCTATCTCTATAGAGTCTAATACTGAGAATTTAGGCTACCTCTCCAAGGTCTTTGATGGAGTACGTATTAGATAAACCAAAGTTTTACAAAAGTAATCATTCCGATATTATTATTTAGTAGTAATAAGTTATCTACATGAAAGATCATGAAAGTGAGTCTTCTCCCACTAACCTTCTTGTAACCATTGGGGTTATCATCGTTTTTAATAAATTCGTAACTTCTTACGGATTTATCAAGACGATGAAACTCGAAGCTTTCTTTTCATCCACTAGGGATCATTTTAGCTTACACGTCTTGGAACCTTCTTCGGATTCAAAATCCTCGACTTGTTCCATATAGATATACTCCTTAATTTAACCATTAAGGAATGTGGTTCTTACATTCATATGTCTAACCACAAAATCTAAATGTGTAGCCTTGGTAAGAAAAATCTTGATGAACTTAAGCATGGCTACCCGCAATAAAGTGTATTCACAATACAACTTCTTGCCTCTAGCAAAATTCTTTTGCAACAAGCTTAGCTTTAAAGGTCTCCACCTTTCCATTAGTACCAATTTTACACTTGAAGATCCATTTAAACCTTATTGGTATAATACCTTTGGATGGATCGACTAGCTCCTAAAAATTTGGTTTCTTTATATGGAATCCATTTCAGATTTTATTCCTTCAAACCAATTTTGAAGAATCTATATCACATATAGTTTCCTCATAAGTAGAGGGATCAACATTTGATCTCTTACTCCATGACTAAACAACTCTTGTTTATCATGTGGGAAAACCATCTCTTTCCAGTGGACGAGATACTCTACTTAATCTTCAAGTTGTTAATGTAGATACATCTTTTACTAACTCCGGCTTTTAGTGGGTTTGATCAATCTTCATTGATTCATTATTTTGTTGGTAACTAGATGACTCCTCATCTAATTCTATATTCCTTTCTTAGTGTCCCTCTTGAATAAACGCTTTATTAAGAAAGACTACCACCGATAAACAACGATTGTTTGTTCAGTTCGAATATAGAAACAATATCCTAAAATGTCTTTAGGATATACAACATAACCTTTCCATGATTGATTTTGATTCCAAATTTATCGGATATCAGTTACATGATATGTTCCGAACACCCTCAAATCTTAACATCCTTAAGACTTTATTCCATACCATATCTCATAAGGTATATATGGAGCGGATTTAGTTGGATTTTAATTTAGAATTTTATTTGCGGTAAGAAGTGCTTGACCCTATAACGAGATGGATAAGTCAATATATAGCTCATTCTTGATCGTATCATTTTCCACAATGTACGATACGTCCTTCTTGACAGACGCACCATTCAACCATGGTGTTCTCAAGGAGTAAGTTGAAAAATAATACCACATTCCTTTTAGGAACATACCAAATTCTGTACTCAAGTATTCTTCCCTTTTCGATCACATCGTAAAGTATTAATACCTTTTCCAATTTGGTTTTCTACTTCATTCTTGAAGTCATTTGAACATTTCAAAATCTTCATGTTTGTTCTTCATAAGACAAACTTAACTATATCGTGATAAATCATCGATGTAGAAAATGAAGTATAAGTATCTACCTTGGTCCGTTTCTTCAAACGTACCATATACATCACTATGTATGATCTCTTAAACGGCTTTAGCTCTACCTCTTTGTCCCACAAAGAATAATCAGGCCATGTTGCCTTTAAGATACGACTCACAAATCGGAAGAGATGCAAAATCTTGATTGCTCAAGATTCCCATCCTATCTAACTTGTTATGTCTATCTTTTGTAATATGTCCTAATTATAAATGCCAAAGTTGTTTAGAAGTTTGATTACTTATGGTATTAATTTCCAAAACATCTTTTGCATTAAACATCTTTATTCAAGTCATAAAGAACATTTTGTACATTATCCATACCCAACTCCATATTATCAAACATAATACTGCAAACATCCTTTGTAAATAGAAAATCAACTACCAAATTTGTCATACAAATTCGGATATGATATTTCTATATATATTGGGTAAGTGCAAAAAACTTGTTTAATTACAACTTATGTTTATTTAAGAAAATTGAAGTTGATCCTATAGCTCTTGTCGCAACGCTTGCGTCATTCCCGAGATTTAAGATTACTTCATCTTTTTCCTTTCTTTCTCACTTTTACTAAATCCGTAAAAGATAAACAAATGTGAGAATTAGCATCGGTATCCAATACCTAAGCTTTTAAATGAGCAATTGACATTGGAACATGAGATAGACACATTCTTGATGGAATTGTCGTTACTCTCGTCATTGCCCTTTAATTATTCACAATACTTAATACAATTTCCATTTCAATGTTTTTTGTTTTGACAAAAGAAACAATTTCTTTTATTGACCAAACCGCCTTTTAAATATTCCAAATATTTCCGGCTATGACTTATACTGTCCTACATCTTAACAAACGAAAACACTTTTCTTTGTTAACCAATGTGCATTTCTTTTTCGCAATAGCCTTGGAGGCATCTAAATATCTTAATCAATAAAAAAAATTGTTTTAAACCACTAGCCGATTACTATCGTGAATGTCACTTAAAAGAATTCTATTTAATCTTATTATCCCTTAGATAGCAAAGATCTCTAATTAGTATTCGTGTTATTTTGTATATTTAACCATAATGATTTGGTCTTTATCAAAATGGCCTCCCACTATCTTTTTCGAATCCTACACTTCCAAAATAGGAAACGTGAATCTTTGTTGGAAAAGATTTCAAGTGGGTGATTGAATTCTTATATTCATTTATCTTTCCCTCAAGTACTTAATGCTATTCTTGGGATCAAAATGATATATAAGTGAACAATTACTTGTTCATCATATCTCATATGAGGTTCAATCATTTCCGGCTCCTAATGCTTTCACCCTCAAGTACTTAATGCTATTCTTAGGTTTCCACATTAGTTAAGTTTAACCCATTGAATCAACTAAGATGTATCGATTTGAATAATATACGACTCAGGTACGCCTAATTGCCTTTCTCGCCGTATATTATATCGACTACACCCGTAACATCTCATGCTTAACAATAAACTCAACAACATCTCTTGACGATATCATCTCACCCCTATGTATCCATAGCCGACAAGATGATAACTCAAAGCGTGTTAGTTTATTGCTCCAATGGAGAGCCATTGATAAACAATTTAATGATTAATCAATATAAACTTAATCTTTTAACTTTTAGGAAGATTTCTTAGGGTTTTAAGTTATTCAGGTCTCACTAAACATACAATACATTTTAGCATGCATCTCATACATATTAAAGCTAAAATTAATCATGCAATCACACATGTATGATCATGGACTTCCTAGGTCTCATTCTTTAGCCACAAAAGAATGAGCAAACTATTACATATCTCGGAAATGATTCTCTAATCATTCACTATGTAATATCTGCTTTCTTTAGGTATCGAGGAATCGTCCTAGAACCTCCGAAAGCTTCAACCGATTGCTGATGCTCGGAAAAAAAAAATTATTTTTTTTTACGTTTTTTTTTTTTCGAGTCGAAAACTTTTCCCCGGGTGTAAAACCCCTTTTTCAGCATTTCGGTTTTTTACGGAAAAAAAAATATTTTTTTTTTCCGGGTTTTTTTTTTTTTTTTTTGGGTTTCGCCTTTTTCCGCACATCCCGTTGATGACAACATAATGCACAAGCGAATCACGTATTGTGTTAAATGATCACATTAGAAAAATTCCCAGGATAGATTGGAGGGTCACGAGCGGACCACTTAAGTACCAATCTCCTAGACAGAATTTAATCAAATGTAATTAATATCACAATAGCGTTTGTTCGTTTTTGGAAAAACAAAATCCCTCAGAATTATAAATTACATGCCCAATAATAATTCCTAAGTCCATGATTATTTATACATTTATTCAATCGTAAAGCGTTAATACTCGATGATACGGTGGCTCTGATACCACTGTTGGCGCAGCGGGAGGCGCGGGTCCGAATCGTATATTTCAATTCAAAATCGAAATTCCAACAATCCGGATCCTAAAGTTGATCATATCAACAACAAATGGATCGTCGTATCATTTATTAATTAAAGCACGCATCTAGGAATCGTAAGAAGAATACCTATGTCGATTCTCCAACGATTCTTGTAGTCCCGAAAGTACGGCGACCTCAAGCTCGTCCACACGAGTATGCGTCCGATTGAATCCTCGCCTTGAAGTAATCCTGCAAGAGTTCCTCTTGCCGAGCAGCCCTAAGCTCAAACTCTCGCCGCGATCACTACCTTGTTCGGATGTATGAAAAACGTCGCCAAGTTTTTCCCGTGATTGATGAATACTTGAACTCCTTCAAGTGCTTTCTCTCTCTACAACTTTGTAGTGAGATGTGTGTTGTGTGTTTTTGAAATGAGCAAGGACATGCTCTATTTATAGGCTAGAGCATGCCTTAAGAATGCAACACCTTGCATGCTAGGTGTCACACACCAAGCAAAGGTGTTGCCACCACATGACACCTTTCATGTGGTGACATCACATAGGTGACATCATATAGGTGATGTCATCATATGACATCACATATAAGCTTATTTCCTTATCTCATTACTTCACCATGACATCATCATTCCATTAACTTATGATTAGTGCTTTAAGTATCATTAATTACACTAATTAATTACTTAAGCCTTCTAATCATAAAACTTGGTTAAAATATAATTAGGTTCCTACTAATTTATAACTCTTATAAATTAGTCCCTAATTAACTTGGACATAGTACAATTAGGTTCCTACTAATTTATAACTCTTACAAATTAGTCCCTAATTTGTACTTGTTTTTCATCTTAGATTAATTTCCGAGATATGCTAGTATCTATATGAAATCGATCTTTTGTAAACTCAATCGGTTGCACACTCTATTGTGTGTGACTAACTAGGTTCACATCTATATGGCAACGAGAGACATAAGAAATACATTTCTTATATTAAATAATTAAATCCCATTTAATTATTAATTCTCGTAGATCGAGAGTGACGTCTAGCAACATATCACGACCCCCAAATAGAGATGAATGTTTCGATGCATTCTTTATGAACCAATGTTCATAATTACCGTACACTCAAAATTCCCTTCATCTAAGATTCCAATCTCGACTAGTGTCTCGGTTAAGTCAAACACTGTATGTCTTGATTATATGACCTCATCTCCCAGTTCTAATTCTTGATAAATATGACTTCCACTAGAAACAACTTTCTATGTAAGTCATATACACCTGCGCAGGTTTTATCATCCATCAAGAACAATTTGAGATAGCATAGAATCTTGTCTCCGTTCATCCAGAGTGATGAATCCTTTCTAGGTTAAACCCCTATCTCCATATACAACTAACTAGAGCCAACACATCCCGCGGCTCTAGCTCATGAAAGATCTAGAGTTAAGGAGTATCAAACTCTAATCACCTATATACAAGATAGTGTCACCGCAAGTCAAAGGACATATGTACAATTATGAACTAGATGACATTAAATTGACTTTAATGAATTACCATGTATAAGTCATCTAGCGTCACTTGTTCGACTCACTCAACACCTTGAGTGTCCACATGTTTATTCTGATCCCCATCAAGTAGTATGAGACTCACTACTTCCTATAATTAGTAACTCTTTACTAATCAGGAGAATAAACAGAGGTGACGATCTTTTCGGGATAATGCGATGCCCTTATTCGTAGGACCCCATCGATCGCGAACAGTTATTTAGATCACTTGTTCAATAGAATCTGTCACTCATATTCTTAACACCTTAAGAATAGATTCTATCACAATGTGATAAGGACAATACGTAATAAATGAACACTTAGTTGATGAGACACTTAGTTCAAATAGAACATATATATCTTTGCCATTGGGATTAATTCTACAAATATACACGATCAAATGGCCCTAGGGCACATACTACTAACAACGTTTGGATTTGTTTCGTAACGTTTGTAAACGTTTGGCTTAAATCGCTAAAAAGGTGAAACATTTGGATTTGTTTCGTATCGTTTGTAAACGTTTAGCTTAAATCGCTAAAAAGGGGAAATGTTTGGATTTGTTTTGTAACCTTTGTAAACGTTTGGCTTAAATTATGAAAAAAGTGAAACGCTTTGATTTGTTTCGTAACGTTTGTAAAAACTTGGCTTAAATTGCTAAAAAGGAGAAATGCTTGGATTTGTTTCGGAACGTTTGTAAACATTTTGCTTAAATTGCTAAAAAGGTGAAATGCTTGGATTTGTTTCGTAATGTTTGTAAACGTTTTGCTTAAATTGCTAAAAACGTGAAATGCTTGGTTTTGTTTCGTATCGTTTATAAAGGTTTGGCTTAAATCGCTAAAAATGTGAAACGTTTGAATTTGTTTTGTATAGTTTGAAACGTTTGGTTTTGTTTCGTAACATTTGTAAAGGTTTGGCTTAAATCGCTAAAAAGGGGAAACATTTGGATTTGTTTCGAAACGTTTGTAAATGTTTGGCTTAAATTGCTAAAAAGGAGAAACGCTTAGATTTGTTTCGTAACGTTTGTAAACGTTTCGCTTAAATTACTAAAAATGTGAAACGTTTGGATTTGTTTCGTAACGTTTGTAAACGTTTGCCTTAAATTGCTAAAAAGGTGAAAAGATTGGATTTGTTTCGTAACATTTGTAAACGTTTGGTTTAAATCGCTAAAAAGGGGAAACGTTTGGATTTGTTTCGTAACGTTTGTAAACGTTTGGTTGAAATCGCTAAAAAGGCGAAACGTTTGGATTTGTTTCGTAACGTTTGTAAACGTTTGACTTAAATCGCTAAAAAGCTGAAACGTTTGGCTTAAATCGCTAAAAAGCTGAAACGTTTGGATTTGTTTCGTAACCAGTCCGAACTCCTCTAGTTAGTCTAGGAGGAGCACCAGTGCGAGCAGAAGGAGTGGCGGAATTAACTGTTGAGCTAGGAAAAGAAAATGGCACACAAGAAGGAGGTTTAATTGGCACCACAAAGAAATTCAAAACACTTTTTATGGTTGTTTATATGCCACTCGCCTACAATGTGATACTCGGTAGTCAAATGATGTACAACACCGGGGCAGTCATATGCATCAAATACTTGTCAATGAAAATACCCACCGAAGAGGGAGTGGTGACGGTCAAAGGAAGGTAAGACGTAGCCAAACAATGCTACTTAGTATCAATGAGAGATGTATCAGAAACCCTGGCCATCGAAACAATGGAGATACCAGACTCAGATGAAGACAAGCTCGAACCTCATGGAAAGCTAGAAAGGGTTAATCTGTCAGGAGTAACACCAAGATCGGTCCAAATAGGTGCCGCACTGCCCGAACCAGTAAAACAAGAGATAACAGACATGTTAATTAGAAACGAAGTAGAATTTGTCAACACCCTAGGCGAAATATAAGGGGTAGACCCGGCAATCATCTCACATAAGCTGAATGTAGACCCAAAGCATAAACCCGTTAAACAGAAGAAAAGAGCCTCCGCAGTAGACAGACAAATTGCCATCAGGACCGAGGTAGACAAACTACTGGCAGCAAGTTTCATCAGAAGAGTGTATTATCCGGAGTGGCTATCAAACGTCGTGCTCATAAAAAAGCCGAATGGAAAATGGAGACTATGCATAGACTTCACAGACCTAAACCGAGCATGTCCCAAGGACAGCTACCCTCTGCCAAACATCGACCAGCTGGTCGATTCAACGAGTGGCTACGAGGTCCACTCGTTCATAGGCGCTGCCCAAGGATACCACCAGATACCAATGCACAAAGATGACGAAAAGAAAACAAACTTTATAACCGACAGCGGCGCATACTGCAACAAACAAATGCCTTTCGGATTAAAGAATGCCGGGAAAACTTATCAGGGGCTGATGAACTTTGTATTCAAGGACCAGATCGGTCGAAACATGGAGGTATATGTTGACGACATCATCGTCAAGTACAAAAAATTAGAAGATCTCGCGAAAGACCTAGAAGAAGTTTTCACCAAGCTAAAGAAATATAAGCTTAAGTTAAACCCGGACAAGTGTGCCTTTGGAGTCCCGGCAGGGAAATTCCTCGGTTACCTCATCTCTCAAAAAGGCATTGAGGTAAAACCGGAAAAACAAAAAAAAACATAGACATGAAAGCCCTGAAGTCAGCCAAAGAAGTTCAAAAGCTCAATGGAAGAATTACAGCTCTCGGTCAATTTGTGTCTAACTCGGCCAAGAGATGTCTCCCATTCTTCAAAACACTAAGAAATGTGAAAAGCTTCGAGTGGACCGAAGAATGCCAAAAGTCTTTTGAGGAGCTCAAAAAATTCCTAAGTTCACCACCACTACTCAGGCGACCCGAGGCTGGAGAAGTGCTATACTTATATTTGAGTGTCACCAATGAAACAGTAGCATCCGTGCTCGTAAAAGAAGAAGCAACCGATCAGAAACCGATATACTATACGAGCAAAGTATTAAAAGGGCCCGAGCTCAGATATAGCAAGATCAAAAAATTCGCATTTGCGCTGGTATTAACGGTAGAAAAGCTAAAGAGGTATTTCTAGGCTCACACTGTGGTAGTCCGAACAAACCAACTCCTGAAAAAAGCGCTTGGAAGACCAGAAAACTCTGAACAACTAATCAACTGGTCAGTCATGGTAGGATCCTATGACATCAAATACGAACAAAGAACAACAATGAAAACTCAGATCCTAGCAGATTTCATGGCTGAAACAACAACACACGATCAACCCACCGAAGTAGACAAGGGCTTGCTCAGCTTTATATTACAAGTAGACGGAGCATCAAACATGACCGGAGCAAGGGCAGACATGATACTAAGAGGACCACATAAGATAAAAAAGCAAAACTCAATACACCTGAATTTTCCGGCAACCAACAATTCAGCAGAATACGAAGCCCTAATCGGAGGATTGAGAATGGCAATAGTAGTCAAGACCGAGTACATCAAAATTCAGAGTGACTCTCAATTGGTGGTTAACCAAGTACTCGGGATATTTGAGGTCAAAGATCCAGGAATGAAAAAATATGTCGACCGAGTTAAAGAACTGCTCGCCAAAATCACCGAAGAAGGTGGATAATGGGAATTAGAACAAATACCCAGAGAAGAGAACACAGAGGCAGATACATTGGCAAAGGCCGGAGCAGCCAAAGTAACAATACCAGGCATGCCGTGATCAATCCAAAACTTCAGTAGTATCCAAAACCCAGAGGCAACATTCCTCATCAAACCGTTAGATCAATGGATGGAACATATCATATCATACATGGAGAATGGAAGCCTACCCGAGGATAAAAAAGAGGCGAGCAAGGTGAAGCGTCGAGCGCCACACTTCTCATACCGAGATGGTATCTTATACAGAAAGTCATTCTCACATCCATGGTCCAGATGTCTCACGGTCGAGGAAGGGAAATACGTCTTGGTCGAAATACACGAAGTCATGTGTGGAAGCCACATCTCCCATCTAGCACTCTGTCGAAAAGCAATACTACAAGGTTACTATTGGCCAACACTGGCAGAAGACGCAGCAAGTTTGGTACAAAAGTGCGAGAAATGTCAGTATAACTAAACCGTGCATCATCAACCCACAACCGAACAGAGTCCGATAGTAAGTCCTTGGCGATTCAGCACATAGGGTATAGACATCGCCGGCCCTTTCCCAATAGCAAGTGGGCAAAGAAAATTGTTGATAGTAGTTGTCGACCATTTCTCCAAATGGGTGGAAGCCGAAGCCGTCTCCACCATAACAGAAGCATGTGTGCGAAGTTTTTTCCGAAGAGAAATCATCTGTCATTTCAGAATTCCAAGAATCATTATAACCGACAATGGTAAATAATTCAATAACAAAATTTTCAGAGACTTCTGCACGGAAAAAGGAATCGATCTAAGGTTCATATCGGTTACCCACCCTCAGACCAATGGGATGACCGAGGTGACCAATAGAACCATCGTCAACGGATTGAAAAAAGCCTGGACGAGGCAAAAGGTCGGTGGGCCGACGAGCTACACAGCGTTCTATGGTCGTACAGAACTACGCCAAAAGCAGGCACAGGAAGAACTCCATACAGCCTAACCTATGGGTGTGAAGCAATGGTGCCCGTAGAAATAGGCATGCCCACCATCAGAGTACAATACTTCGATGAACAACAAAATGAAGAAAATACCAGACTTTGCCTCGATTTGTTAGAAGAACGAAGAGAACAGGCATTAATGCACATTGAAGCATACAAACAGAGGATGGCGACATATCATAACAAAAGGGTTAAACCCCTAACGTTTGAGGTCGGAGATTTAGTACTTCGAAGAACCGACATAGCAAAAGGAAACGCAGGAGTATCCAAACTCGGAGCAAACTGGAAAGGACCCTACCAAGTAAAGAAAGTGGGGAAAGGAGGAGCCTATTACCTAACATATCTGTCAAGTCGGGACTTACCAAGAACCTGGAATGCCAGAGTTCTTACAAGATTTTATCAGTTGACAACATTCAGGTTATCGAATTTGTCAGGGGTTTTTCACTTGCATTTGAGTCAAAGTCAGTTTTAGGCAAAAATGCAAGTTATTCCCCTATCAATAAAAGAAAACAAAAAGAAACAAAATGTGTCAAAAACAGTAAAACAACTCAAAGCAATCGCTTTAACCGAATTAAGCCATATCATAAAACAACTCAAAGTAATCGAATTAACCGAATTACGCCATAGCTTAAAACCACTCAAAGAAATCGCTTTAACCGAATTAAGCCATAGCTTAATACAACTCAAAGCAATTGCTTTCATCAAATTAAGCCATAGATTAAAACAACAAAAAGCAATTGCTAAAAAGGTGAAACATTTGGATTTGTTTCGTAACGTTTGTAAACATTTTTCATAAATCCCTAAAAAGGTGAAACGTTTGGGTTTGTTTCGTAACGTTTTAAACATTTGGCATAATCGCTAAAATGGGGAAACGTTTCGATTTGTTTCGTAACGATTGTAAACGTTTGACTTGAATTGCTAAAAAGGTGAAACGTTTGGTTTTGTTTCGTAACGTTTATAAACGTTCGTCTTAAATCGCTAAAAAGGTGAAACACTTGGATTTATTTTGTAATGTTTATAAACATTTGGCTTAAATTACTAAAAAGGTGAAACGCTTGGATTTATTTTGTAACGTTTGTAAACGTTTGACTTAAATTACTAAAAAGGTGAAACGCTTGAATTTGTTTCGGAACGTTTGTAAACGTTTGACTTAAATTTCTTAAAAGGTGAAAAGCTTGGATTTGTTTCGTAACGTTTGTAAAGGTTTGGCTTAAATCGCTAAAAATGTGAAACGTTTGGATTTGTTTTGTAACGTTTTAAACGTTTGGTTTTGTTTTGTAACGTTTGTAAACGTTTGGCTTAAATCGCTAAAAATATGAAACGTTTGGATTTGTTTCGTAACGTTTTAAACGTTTGGATTTGTTAACGTTTGTAAACATTTGGCTTAAATTGCTAAAAATGTTAAACGTTTGGATTTGTTTCGTAACGTTTGTAAACGTTGGCTTAAATCGCAAAATGTTTGGCTTTGTTTCGTAACCTTTGTAAACGTTAAACGTTTGGCTTAAATCCCTTAAATCGCTAAAAAGGTGAAACAGTTGGATTTATTTTGTAATATTTTAAACGTTTGGATTTGTTCCGAAACGTTTAAATTTGTTTCTTAGCATTTGTAAACGTTTGGTTTCAATCACTAAAAAGGTGAAACGTTTGGACTTGTTTCGTAACGTTTGTAAACGTTTGTCTTAAATTGCTAAAAAGGTGAAACGCTTGGATTTGTTTCGTAACATTTGTAAATGTTTGGCTTACATTGCTAAAAAGGTGAATTGTTTGGATTTGTTTCGTAGCGTTTCTAAACTTTTGGCTTAAATCGCTAAAAAGGTGAAATGTTTTGATTTGTTTTGTAATGTTTGTAAATGTTTGGCTTAAATTGCTAAAAAGGCGAAACACCTGGATTTATTTTGTAATTTTTGTAAACGTTTGGCTTAAATTTCTAAATAGGTGAAACGCGTTGATTTGTTTTGTTACGTTTGTAAACGTTTGTCTTAAATTCCTAAAAAGGTGAAACGCTTGGTTTTTGTTTCATAACGTTTGGCTTAAATTGGTAAAAATGGGAAACGTTTGGATTTTTTTCGTAACGTTTGTAAACGTTTGTCTTCGATCGCTAAAAAGGTGCAACATTTGGATTTGTTTCGTAACGTTTGAAAATATTTTTCATAAATCGCTAAAAAAATGAAACGTTTGGGTTCGTTTCGTAACGTTTTAAACGTTTGGCTTAAATTGCTAAAATGGGGAAACGTTTCTATTTGTTTCGTAACGATTGTAAACGTTTTACTTAAATTGCTAAAAAGGTGAAACATTTGGCTTTGTTTCGTAACGTTTGTAAACGTTTGTCTTAAATCGCTAAAAAGGTGAAACGTTTGAATATGTTTCGTAACGTTTGTAAACGTATGGCATAAATTATTAAAATGGTGAAACGCTTGGATTTGTTTTGTAACGTTTGTAAACGTTTGACTTAAATTACTAAAAAGGTGAAACGCTTGAATTTGTTTCGGAACGTTTGTAAACGTTTGCCTTAAATTGCTTAAAAGGTGATAGGCTTGGATTTGTTTCGTAACGTTTGTAAAGGTTTGGCTTAAATCGCTAAAAATAAGAAACGTTTGGATTTGTTTCGTAACGTTTTAAACGTTTGGTTTTGTTTCGTAACGTTTGTTAACGTTTGGCTTAAATCGCTAAAAATATGAAAAGTTTGGATTTGTTTCGTAATGTTTTAAATGCTTGGATTTGTTTTATAAAGTTTGTAAACATTTGGCTTAAATCGCAAAAAAGGTTAAATATTTGGATTTGTTTCGTAAGGTTTGTAAACGTTTGGCTTAAATCGCTAAAAAGGTAAAACGGTTGGATTTGTTTTGTAACGTTTTAAACGTTTGGATTTGTTTCGAAACGTTTGGATTTGCTTCTTAACGTTTGGCTTCAATCACTAAAAAGGTGAAACGTTTGGATTTATTTCGTAACGTTTGTAAACTTTTGGCTTAAATCACTAAAAATATGAAAGGTTTGGATTTGTTTCGTAACGTTTACAAACGTTTGATTCAAATTGCGAAAATGGGGAAACGTTTGATGTTGTTTTGTAACCTTTGGAAACGTTTGAATTTGTTTCGTAACATTTTATACGTTTCGTTTTGTTTCACAACGTTTGTTAACGTTTGGCTTAAATCCCTAAAAAGCTGAAACATAAGTTTTGTTTCGTAACGTTTGTAAACGTCTGGCTTAAATTGCTAAAAAGGTGAAACATTTGGAGGTGTTTCGTAACGTTTGTAAACGTTTGGCTTAAATCGCAAAAAGGTGAAACGTTTGGATTTGTTTCGTAAGGTTAGTAAACGTTTGGCATAAATCGCGTAAAAGGTGAAACATTTTGTTTTGTTTCGTAACGTTTGTAAACGTTTGGATTAAATCGCTAAAAAGGTGAAACGTTTGGGTTTGTTTCATAAGGTTTGTAAACATTTGGATTTGTTTTGTAACGTTTATTTCGTAACTTTTCAAACGTTTGGTTTTGCTTCGTAACGTTTGTAAACATTTGTCTTAAATCGCTAAAAAGTTGAAATGTTTGGTTTTGTTTCGTAACGTTTGTAGACGTTAAGGTTAAACCGCTTAAACGGTGAAACGTTTGGTGTTGTTTCATAACGTTTGTAAACGTTTGGCTTAAATCGTTAAAAATGTCAAACATTTGGATTTGTTGAGTAACGTTTTAAACTTCTGGTTTTGTTTCGTAACGTTTGTAAACATTTGTCTTAAATCGCTAAAAATATGAAACGTTTGGATTTGTTTCGTAACGTTTTAAACGCTTGGATTTGTTAACGTTTGTAAACATTTGGCTTAAATTGCTAAAAATGTTAAACGTTTGGATTTGTTTCGTAACGTTTGTAAACGTTTGGCTTAAATCGCAAAATGTTTGGCTTTGTTTCGTAACCTTTGTAAACGTTTGGCTTAAATCGCTAAAAAGGTGAAACAGTTGGATTTATTTTGTAATATTTTAAACGTTTGGATTTGTTCCGAAACGTTTAAATTTGTTTCTTAGCATTTGTAAACGTTTGGTTTCAATCACTAAAAAGGTGAAACGTTTGGATTTGTTTCGTAACGTTTGTAAACTTTTGGCTTAAATCACTAAAAATGTGAAAGGTTTGGATTTGTTTCATAACGTTTACAAACGTTTGGTTCAAAATTCTAAAATGGGGAAACAATTGGTGTTGTTTTGTAACCTTTGGAAACGTTTGAATTTGTTTCGTAAGGTTTTATACGTTTTGTTTTGTTTCGCAACGTTTGTAAACGTTTGGCTTAAATCGCTAAAAAGGTGAAACATATGTTTTGTTTCGTAACGTTTGTAAACGTTTGGCTTAAATTGCTAAAAAGGTGAAACAATTGGATTTATTTAATAATCTTTCTAAACGGTTGGCTTAAATCGCTAAAGAGGTGACACGTTTGGATTTTTTTCGTAACGTTTGTAAACGTTTGGCTTAAATTGCTAAAAAGGTGAAACGCTTGGATTTGTTTCGTAACGTTTGTAAACGTTTGTCTTAAATTGCTAAAAAGGTGAAACGCTTGGATTTGTTTCGTAACATTTGTAAATGTTTGGCTTACATTGCTAAAAAGGTGAATTGTTTGGATTTGTTTCGTAGCGTTTCTAAACTTTTGACTTAAATCGCTAAAAAGGTGAAATGTTTTGATTTTTTTTGTAGTGTTTGTAAATGTTTTGCTTAAATTGATAAAAAGGCGAAACACCTGGATTTATTTTGTAATTTTTGTAAACGTTTGGCTTAAATTTCTAAATAGGTGAAACGCGTTGATTTGTTTCGTTACGTTTGTAAACGTTTGTCTTAAATTCCTAAAAAGGTGAAACGCTTGGTTTTTGTTTCATAACGTTTGGCTTAAATTGGTAAAAATGGGAAACGTTTGGATTTGTTTCGTAACGTTTGTAAACGTTTGTCTTCGATCGCTAAAAAGGTGCAACGTTTGGATTTGTTTCGTAACGTTTGAAAATATTTTTCATAAATCGCTAAAAAAATGAAACGTTTGGGTTCGTTTCGTAACGTTTTAAACGTTTGGCTTAAATTGCTAAAATGGGGAAAGGTTTCGATTTGTTTCGTAACGATTGTAAACGTTTTACTTAAATTGCTAAAAAGGTGAAACATTTGGCTTTGTTTCGTAACGTTTGTAAACGTTTGTCTTAAATCGCTAAAAAGGTGAAACGTTTGAATATGTTTCGTAACGTTTGTAAACGTATGGCATAAATTATTAAAATGGTGAAACGCTTGGATTTATTTTGTAACGTTTGTAAACGATTGACTTAAATTACTAAAAAGGTGAAACGCTTGAATTTGTTTCGGAACGTTTGTAAACGTTTGCCTTAAATTGCTTAAAAGGTGAAAGGCTTGGATTTGTTTCGTAATGTTTGTAAAGGTTTGGCTTAAATCGCTAAAAATAAGAAACGTTTGGATTTGTTTCGTAACGTTTTAAACGTTTGGTTTTGTTTCGTAACGTTTGTTAACGTTTGGCTTAAATTGCTAAAAATATGAAAAGTTTGGATTTGTTTCGTAATGTTTTAAATGCTTTGATTTGTTTTATAAAGTTTGTAAACATTTGGCTTAAATCGCAAACAAGGTTAAATATTTGGATTTGTTTCGTAAGGTTTGTAAACGTTTGGCTTAAATCGCTAAAAAGGTAAAACGGTTGGATTTGTTTTGTAACGTTTTAAACTTTTGGATTTGTTTCGAAACGTTTGGATTTGCTTCTTAACGTTTGGCTTCAATCACTAAAAAGGTGAAACGTTTGGATTTATTTCGTAACGTTTGTAAACTTTTGGCTTAAATCACTAAAAATATGAAAGGTTTGGATTTATTTCGTAACGTTTACAAACGTTTGGTTCAAATTGCGAAAATGGGGAAACGTTTGATGTTGTTTTGTAACCTTTGGAAACGTTTGAATTTGTTTCGTAACATTTTATACGTTTCGTTTTGTTTCGCAACGTTTGTTAACGTTTGGCTTAAATCCCTAAAAAGCTGAAACATAAGTTTTGTTTCGTAACGTTTGTAAACGTCTGGCTTAAATTGCTAAAAAGGTGAAACATTTGGAGGTGTTTCGTAATGTTTGTAAACGTTTGGCTTAAATCGCAAAAAGGTGAAATGTTTGGATTTGTTTCGTAAGGTTAGTAAACGTTTGGCATAAATCGCGTAAAAGGTGAAACATTTTGTTTTGTTTCGTAACGTTTGTAAACGTTTGGATTAAATCGCTAAAAAGGTGAAACGTTTGGGTTTGTTTCATAAGGTTTGTAAACATTTGGATTTGTTTTGTAATGTTTATTTCGTAACTTTTCAAACGTTTGGTTTTGTTTCGTAACGTTTGTAAACATTTGTCTTAAATCGCTAAAAAGTTGAAATGTTTGGTTTTGTTTCGTAACGTTTGTAGACGTTAAGGTTAAACCGCTTAAACGGTGAAACGTTTGGTGTTGTTTCATAACGTTTGTAAACGTTTAGCTTAAATCGCTAAAAATATCAAACATTTGGATTTATTGAGTAACGTTTTAAACTTCTGGTTTTGTTTCGTAACGTTTGTAAACGTTTGGCTTAAATCGCAAAAAGGTGAAACGTTTGGATTTGTTTCGTAAGGTTAGTAAACGTTTGGCATAAATCGCGTAAAAGGTGAAACATTTTGTTTTGTTTCGTAACGTTTGTAAACGTTTGGATTAAATCGCTAAAAAGGTGAAACGTTTGGTTTTGTTTCATAAGGTTTGTAAACGTGTGGATTTGTTTTGTAACATTTATTTCGTAACTTTTCAAACGTTTGGTTTTGCTTCGTAACATTTGTAAACATTTGTTTGGATTTGTTTCGTAACGTTTGAAAAAGTTTGACTTAAATCATTAAAATCGTGAAACCTTTGGTTTTCTTTCGTAACGTTTGTAAACGTTTGGCTTAAATTGCCTAAAATATGAAACGTTTGGAGTAGTTTCGTAATGTTTGTAAACGTTTCACTTAAATCGCTAAAAAGGTGAAACATTTGGTTTTGTTTCATATTGTTTGTAAGCGTTTGGCTTAAATTGCTAAAAAGGGAAAACTTTTGGATTTTTTTCGTAACGTTTGGCTTAAATCTCCAAAAATGTGAAGCATTTGGATTTATTTCGTAACGTTTGTAAACGTTTGGCTTAAATTACTAAAAAGGTGAAATGTTTGGTTTTGATTCGTACCGTTTGTAAAGGTTTGGTTTAAATTGTTAAAAAGGTGAAATATTTGTATTCGTTTCATAACGGATTAATCGTTTGGATTGGTTTCGTAACATTTTAAACTTTTGGCTTAATCGCTAAAAAGGTGAAACTTTTGAATTTTTCATAACGTTTGTAAGGTTTGACTTAAATCGCTAAAAAGGTGAAATGTTTGGATTTGTTTCGTAGCGTTTGTAAATGTTTGGCCTAAATCGCTAAAAATGTGAAACCTTTGGATTTGTTTCGTACCATTTGTAAAGGTTTGGCTTAAATCGCTAAAAAGGTGAAACGTTTGGATTTGTTTCGTAACGTTTGTAAACGTTTGGCATAAATCGCTAAAAAGAGGAAATGTTTGGATTTGTTTCGTAACGTTTGTAAAGGTTTGGCTTAAACTGGTAAAAAGGGGACACGTTTGGATTTGTTTCGTAACGTTTGTAAACGTTTTGCTTAAATCAGTAAAAAGGTGAAACGCTTGGATTTATTTCGTAACGTTTGTAAACGTTTGGCTTAAATTGCTAAAAAGATGAAACGCTTGGATTTGTTTCGTAATTTTAGTAATCGATTGGCTTAAATCACTAAAAACATGAAACGCTTGGATTTGTTTCGTAACGTTTGTAAACTTTTGGCTTAAATCGCCAAATAGGTAAAACATTTGGATTTGTTTCGTATTGTTTGTAAACATTTGGCTTAAATCGCTAAAAAGGTGAAACGTTTGGATTTGTTTCTTAACATTTGTAAACGTTTGGCTTAAATCGGTAAAAAGGGGAAACCTTTGGATTTGTTTTGTAACGTTTGTAAATGTTTGGATTCAATCGCTAAAAAGGTGAAACTTTTAGATTTGTTTTGCAACGTTTGTAAACGTTTGGCTTAAATCGCTAAAAAGGAGAAATGTTTGGATTTTTTTCGTAACGTTTTAAACGTTTGGCTTAACTCCCTAAAATGGGAAAACGTTTGGATTTGTTTCGTAACGTTTGTAGACGTTTGGCTTAAATTGCTAAAAAGGTGAAATGTTTGGTTTTGTTTCATAACGTCTGCAAACGTTCGGCTTAAATCGCTAAAAAGGTGAAGCGTTTGGATTTCTTTCGTAACGTTTGCAAACGTTTGGCTTAAATTGCTAAAAAGGTAAAAAGCTTGGATTTGTTTCGTAAAGTTTGTAAACGTTTAGCTTATATTACTAAAAAGGTGAAACGCTTGGATTTGTATCGTAACATTTGTAAACGTTTGTCGTAAATTGCTAAATAGTTGAAACATTTGGATTTGTTTCATAAGCTTTGTAAATGTGTTGCTTAAATCGCTAAAAAGGTGAAACATTTGGATTTTTTTCGTAAAGTTTGGAAACGTTTGGCTTAAATTGCTAAAAAGGTGAAATGCTTGGATTTGTTTCGTAACGTTTGTAAACGTTTGTCTTAAATTTCTAAAAGTTGAAACGCTTGGATTTGTTTTGTAACGTTTGTAAATGTTCGGCTTACATTGCTAAAAAGGTGAAATGTTTGGATTTGTTTCGTAGCGTTTGTAAACGTTTGGCTTAAATCGCTAAAAATGTGAAATGTTTGGATTTGTTTTATAACATTTGTAAACGTTTGGCTTAAATTGCTAAAAAGGTGAATGTGAACATTTGGCTTAAATTGCTAAAAAGGTGAAACGTTTGGTTTTGTTTCGTAACGTTTGTAAACGTTCGGCTTAAATCGCTAAAAAGGTGAAACGTTTGGATTTGTTTCGTAATGTTTGTAAACATTTGGCTTAAATTACTAAAAAGGTGAAACGCTTGAATTTGTTTTGCAACGTTTGTAAACGTTTGACTTAAATTACCAAAAAGGTGAAACGGTTGGTTTTGTTTTGGAACGTTTGTAAACGTTTGGTTTAAATTGCTTAAAAGGGGAAACGCTTGGATTTGTTTCGTAACGCTTGTAAATGTTTGGCTGAAATTGCTAAAAAGGCGAAACGCTTGGTTTTGTTTGGTAACGTTTGTAATGGTTTGACATAAATCGCTAAAAATGTGAAACGTTTAGATTTGTTTCGTAACGTTTTAAACGTTTGGTTTTGTTACATAACGTTTGTAAAGTTTTGGCTTAAATCGCTAAAATTGTGAAAAGTTTGGATTTGTTTCGTAACGTTTTAAACGTTTGGTTTTGTTTCGTAACGTTTGTAAAGGTTGGCTTAAATCGCTAAAAATGTGAAACGTTTGGATTTATTTCGTAACGTTTTAAACGTTTGGTTTTGTTTCATAACATTTGTTAACGTTTGGCTTAAATCGCTAAAAATATGAAACGTTTGGATTTGTTTCGTAACGTTTTAAACGCTTGGATTTGTTTTGTAAAGTTTGCAAACATTTGGCATAAATCGCAAAAAAGGTTAAACGTTTGGATTTTTTTCGTAAGGTTTGTAAACGTTTGGCTTAAATCGCAAAAAAGGTGAAACGTTTTGCTTTGTTTCGTAACCTCTGTAAACGTTAGGCTTAAATCGCTAAAAAGGTGAAACGGTTGGATTTGTTTTGTAACGTTTTAAACGTTTGGATTTGTTTCGAAACGTTTGGATTTGTTTCTTAACGTTTGGCTTCAATCACTAAAAAGGTGAAACGTTTGGATTTTTTTCGTAACGTTTGTAAACTTTTGGCTTAAATCACTAAAAATATGAAAGGTTTGGATTTGTTTCGTAACGTTTACAAACGTTTGGTTCAAATTGCTAAAATGGGGAAACGTTTGATGTTGTGTTGTAACCTTTGGAAACCTTTGAATTTGTTTCGTAACATTTTTTACTTTTTGTTTTGTTTCGCAACGTTTGTAAACGTTTGGCTTAAATCCCTAAAACGCTGAAACATAAGTTTTGTTTCGTAACGTTTGTAAACGTTTGGCTTAAATTGCTAAAAAGGTGAAACATTTGGAGGTGTTTCTTAACGTTTGTAAACGTTTAGCTTAAATCGCAAAAAGGTGAAACGTTTGGATTTGTTTCGTAAGGTTAGGAAACGTTTGGCATAAATCGCGTAAAAGGTGAAACATTTTGTTTTGTTTCATAATGTTTGTAAACGTTTAGATTAAATCGCTAAAAAGGTGAAACGTTTGGTTTTGTTTCATAAGGTTTGTAAACGTTTGGATTTGTTTTGTAACGTTTATTTCGTAACATTTCAAACGTTTGGTTTTGCTTCGTAACGTTTGTAAACATTTGTCTTAAATCGCTAAAAAGTTGAAATGTTTGGTTTTGTTTCGTAACGTTTGTAAACGTTAAGCTTAAACCGCTTAAACGGTGAAACGTTTGGTGTTGTTTCATAATGTTTGTATACGTTTGGCTTAAATCACTAAAAATGTGAAACATTTGGATTTGTTGAGTAACGTTTTAAACGTCTGGTTTTGTTTCGTAACGTTTGTAAACGTTTGGCTTAAATTGCTAAAAGGGGAAACATTTTGATTTGTTTCGTAACGTTTGTAAATGTTTGGCATAAATTGCTAAAAACGCGAAACGTTTGGATTGGTTTCGTAACGTTTGTAAAAGTTTGGCTTAAATCGCTAAAAAAGTGAAACATTTAAATTTGTTTCGTAAGGTTTGTAAACATTTGGCTTAAATTGCTAAAAGGCGAAACGTTTGGATTGGTTTCGTAACATTTGTAATTGTTTGGCTTATATCGCTAAAAAGGTGAAATATTTGGATTGGTTTCGTAAGGTTCGCAATGTTTGTAAATGTTTGGCTTAAATCGCTAAAAAATATGAAACGTGTGGATTTGTTTCGTAACGTTTGAAAAAGTTTGACTTAAATCATTAAAATCGTGAAACCTTTGGTTTTCTTTCGTAACGTTTGTAAACATTTGGCTTAAATTGCCTAAAATGTGAAACGTTTGGAGTAGTTTCGTAACGTTTGTAAATGTTTCACTTAAATCGCTAAAAAGGTGAAACATTTGGTTTTGTTTCATATTGTTTGTAAACGTTTGGCTTAAATTGCTAAAAAGGGAAAACGTTTGGATTTTTTTCGTAACATTTGGCTTAAATCTCTAAAAATGTGAAGTATTTGGATTTGTTTCGTAACGTTTGGCTTAAATTGCCTAAAATATGAAACGTTTGGAGTAGTTTCGTAATGTTTGTAAACGTTTCACTTAAATCGCTAAAAAGGTGAAACATTTGGTTTTGTTTCATATTGTTTGTAAGCGTTTGGCTTAAATTGCTAAAAAGGGAAAACGTTTGGATTTTTTTCGTAACGTTTGGCTTAAATCTCTAAAAATGTGAAGCATTTGGATTTGTTTCGTAACGTTTGTAAACGTTTGGCTTAAATTACTAAAAAGGTGAAACGTTTGGTTTTGATTCGTACCGTTTGTAAAGGTTTGGTTTAAATTGCTAAAAAGGTGAAATATTTGTATTCTTTTCATAACGTATTAAACGTTTGGATTGGTTTCGTAACGTTTTAAACTTTTGGCTTAAATCGCTAAAAAGGTGAAACTTTTGAATTTTTTCGTAACGTTTGTAAGGTTTGACTTAAATCGCTAAAAAGGTGAAACGTTTGGATTTGTTTCGTAGCGTTTATAAATGTTTGGCCTAAATCGTTAAAAATGTGAAACGTTTGGATTTGTTTCGTACCGTTTGTAAAGGTTTGGCTTAAATCGCTAAAAAGGTGAAACGTTTGGATTTGTTTCGTAACGTTTGTAAACGTTTGGCATAAATCGCTAAAAAGAGGAAACGTTTGGATTTGTTTCGTAGCGTTTGTAAATGTTTGGCTTAAACTGGTAAAAAGGGGACACGTTTGGATTTGTTTCGTAACGTTTGTAAACATTTTGCTTAAATCAGTAAAAAGGTGAAACGCTTGGATTTATTTCGTAACGTTTGTTAACGTTTGGCTTAAATTGTTAAAAAGTTGAAACGCTTGGATTTGTTTCGTAACTTTAGTAATCGTTTGGCTTAAATCGCTAAAAACTTGAAACGCTTGGATTTGTTTCGTAATGTTTGTAAACGTTTGGCTTAAATCGCCAAATAGGTAAAACGTTTGGATTTGTTTCGTAATGTTTGTAAACATTTGGCTTAAATCGCTAAAAAGGTGAAACGTTTGGATTTGTTTCTTAACATTTGTAAACGTTTGGCTTAAATCGGTAAAAAGGGGAAACCTTTGGATTTGTTTCGTAACGTTTGTAAATGTTTGGATTCAATCGCTGAAAAGGTGAAACTTTTGGATTTGTTTTGCAACGTTTGTAAACGTTTGGCTTAAATCGCTAAAATGGAGAAATGTTTGGATTTGTTTCGTAACGTTTTAAACGTTTGGCTTAACTCCCTAAAATGGAAAAACGTTTGGATTTGTTTCGTAATGTTTGTAGACGTTTTGCTTAAATTGCTAAAAGGTGAAATGTTTGGTTTTGTTTCGTAACGTCTGCAAATGTTAGGCTTAAATCGCTAAAAAGGTGAAACATTTGGATTTCATTCGTAACGTTTGTAAACGTTTGGCTTAAATTGCTAAAAAGGTAAAAAGCTTGGATTTGTTTCGTAAATTTTGTAAACGTTTAGGTTATATTACTAAAAAGGTGAAACGCTTGGATTTGTATCGTAACGTTTGTAAACGTTTGTCGTAAATTGCTAAATAGTTGAAACATTTGGATTTGTTTCATAAGCTTTGTAAATGTGTTGCTTAAATCGCTAAAAAGGTGAAACATTTGGATTTTTTTTCGTAACGTTTGGCTTAAATTGCTAAAAAGGTGAAATGCTTGGATTTGTTTCGTAACGTTTGTAAACGTTTGTCTTAAATTGCTAAAAAGGTGAAACGCTTGGATTTGTTTTGTAACGTTTGTAAACGTTCGGCTTACATTGCTAAAAAGGTGAAATGTTTGGATTTGTTTCGTAGAGTTTGTAAACGTTTGGCTTAAATCGCTAAAAATGTGAAATGTTTGGATTTGTTTTATAACATTTGTAAACGTTTGGCTTAAATTGCTAAAAAGGTGAATGTGAACGTTTGGCTTAAATTGCTAAAAAGGTGAAACGTTTGGTTTTGTTTCGTAACGTTTGTAAACGTTCGGCTTAAATCGCTAAAAAGGTGAAACGTTTGGATTCGTTTCGTAATGTTTGTAAACATTTGGCTTAAATTACTAAAAAGGTGAAACGCTTGAATTTGTTTTGCAACGTTTGTAAACGTTTGACTTAAATTACTAAAAAGGTGAAACGGTTTGTTTTGTGTTGGAACGTTTGTAAACGTTTGGTTTAAATTGCTTAAAAGGGGAAACGCTTGGATTTGTTTCGTAACGCTTGTAAATGTTTGGCTGAAATTGCTAAAAAGGCGAAACGCTTGGTTTTGTTTCGTAACGTTTGTAATGGTTTGGCATAAATCGCTAAAAATGTGAAACGTTTAGATTTGTTTCGTAACGTTTTAAACGTTTGGTTTTGTTACATAACGTTTGTAAAGTTTTGGCTTAAATCGCCAAAATTGTGAAACGTTTGGATTTGTTTCATAACGTTTTAAACGTTTGGTTTTGTTTCGTAACGTTTGTAAACGTTTGGCTTAAATCGCTAAAAACGGGACACATTTGGATTTGTTTCGTAACGTTTGTAAACGTTTGGCTTAAATTGCTAAAAAGGCGAATCGTTTGGATTTGTTTCGTAATTTTGTAAACGTTTGGCTTAAATTGCTAAAAAGGCGAAACGTTTAGATTTGATTCGTAGCGTTTGTAAACGTTTGGCTTAAATCGCTAAAAAGGGGAAACGTTTGGATTTGTTTCGTAGCGTTTCTAAACGTTTGGCTTAAATCTCTAAAAAGGTTAAATGTGTGTATTTGTTTCGTACCGTTTGTAAACGTTTGGCTTAAATCGCTAAAAAGGTAAAACGTTTGGTTTTGTTTCGTAACGTTTGTAAACGTTTGGCTTAAATCGCTAAAAAGGTGAAACGTTTGGATTTGTTTCGTAATGTTTGTAAACGTTTGGCTTAAATTGCTAGAAAGGTGAAACGCTTGAATTTGTTTTACAACGTTTGTAAACGTTTGACATAAATTACTAAAAAGGTGAAACGGTTGGTTTTGTTTCGGAAGGTTTGTAAACATTTGGTTTAAATTGCTTAAAAGGGGAAACGCTTGAATTTGTTTCGTAACGCTTGTAAATGTTTGGCTAAAATTGCTAAAAAGGCGAAACGATTGGTTTTGTTTCGTAACGTTTGTAATGGTTTGGCATAAATCGCTAAAAATGTGAAACGTTTAGATTTGTTTCGTAACGTTTTAAACATTTGGTTTTGTTTCATAACATTTGTAAAGTTTTGGCTTAAATCGCTAAAATTGTGAAACGTTTGGATTTGTTTCATAACGTTTTAAACGTTTGGTTTTGTTTCGTAACGTTTGTAAACGTTTGGCTTAAATCGCTAAAAACGGGACACATTTGGATTTCTTTCGTAACGTTTGTAAACGTTTGGCTTAAATTGCTAAAAAGGCGAATCGTTTGGATTTGTTTCGTAAGTTTTGTAAACGTTTGGCTTAAATTGCTAAAAAGGCGAAACGTTTAGATTTGATTCGTAGCGTTTGTAAACGTTTGGCTTAAATCGCTAAAAAGGGGAAACGTTTGAATTTGTTTCGTAGCGTTTCTAAACGTTTGGCTTAAATCGCTAAAAAGGTTAAATGTGTGTATTTTGTTTCGTACCGTTTGTAAACGTTTGGCTTAAATTGCTAAAAAGGTAAAACGTTTGGTTTTGTTTCGTAACGTTTGTAAACGTTCGGCTTAAATCGCTAAAAAGGTGAAACGTTTGGATTTGTTTCGTAATGTTTGTTAACGTTTGGCTTAAATTGCTAAAAAGGTGAAACGCTTGAATTTGTTTTACAACGTTTGTAAACGTTTGACATAAATTACTAAAAAGGTGAAACGGTTGGTTTTGTTTCGGAAGGTTTGTAAACATTTGGTTTAAATTGCTTAAAAGGGGAAACGCTTGATTTTGTTTCGTAACGCTTGTAAATGTTTGGCAAAAATTGCTAAAAAGGCGAAACGCTTGGTTTTGTTTCGTAACGTTTGTAATGGTTTGGCATAAATCGCTAAAAATGTGAAACGTTTAGATTTGTTTCGTAACGTTTTAAACGTTTGGTTTTGTTTCATAACATTTGTAAAGTTTTGGCATAAATCGCTAAAATTGTGAAACGTTTGGATTTGTTTCGTAACGTTTTAAACGTTTGGTTTTGTTTCGTAACTTTTGTAAACGTTTGGCTTAAATCGCTAAAAACATGAAACATTTGGATTTGTTTCGTAACGTTTGTAAACGTTTGGCTTAAATTGCTAAAAAGGCGAATCGTTTTGGATTTGTTTCGTAACATTTGTAAATGTTTGGCTTAAATAGCTAAAAAAGTGAAACGTTTGGATTTGTTTCGCAAGTTTTGTAAACATTTGGTTTAAATCGCTAAAAAGGTAAAACGATTGGATTTCTTTGGTATCATTTGTAAACGTTTGGCTTAAATCGCTAAAAAGTTGAAACGTTTGGATTTGTTTCGTAATGTTTGTAAATGTTTGGCTTAAATCGCTAAAAAGGTGAAACATTTGGACTTGTTTCCTAACGTTTGTATACAGTTGGCCTAGATTGCTAAAAAGGTGAAATGCTTGGATTTGTTTCGTAACGTTTGTAAACGTTTCGCCTAGATTGCTAAAAAGGTGAGACGCTTGGATTTGTTTCGTAACGTTTGTAAACATATGACATAAATTTCTAAAAAGGTAAAACATTTGGATTTGTTTCATAACCTTTGTAAACATTTGGCTTAAATCGCTAAAAAGGTAAAACGTTTGGATTTGTTTCATATCCTTTGTAAACGATTGGCTTAGTTCGCTAAAAAGGTGAAACGTTTGGATTTGTTTCGTAATGTTTGTAAACGTTTGGCTTAAATCGCTAAAAAGGTGAAACGTTTGGATTTGTTTCGTAAAGTTTCTAAACGTTTGGCTTAAATCGCTAAAAAGGTGAAACGTTTGGATTTGTTTCGTAAAGTTTCTAAACGTTTTGCTTAAATCGGTAAAAAGGTGAAACATTTGGATTTGTTTCGTAACGTTTGTAAACGTTTGGCTTCAATCGCTAAAAAGGAGAAACGTTTGGATTTGTTCTGTAACGTTTGTAAATGTTTGGCATAAATCGCTAAAAAGGAGAAATGTTTGGATTTGTTTCGTAACGTCTTAAACGTTTGGCTTAAATCACTAAAATGGCAAACATTTGGATTTGTTTCGTAACATTTGTAGATGTTTGGCTTAAATTGCTAAAAAGGTGAAATGTTTGGTTTTGTCTCATATCGTTTGTAACCGTTCAGCTTAAATCGCTAAAAAGGTGAAACTTTTGGATTTCTTTCGTAACGTTTCTAAACGTTTGGCTTAAATTGCTAAAAAGGTAAAAAGCTTGGATTTGTTACGTAAAGTTTGTAAACGTTTGGCTTAAATAATAAAAAGGTGAAACGTTTGGATTTGTATCGGAACGTTTGTAAACTTTTGGCTTAAATTGCTAAAAAGGTGAAACACTTTGATTTGTTTCGTACTGTTTGTAACCGTTTGGCTGAAATTGCTAAAAAGGTGAAATGCTTGGTTTTTTTTTTGTAATGTTTGTAAAGGTTTATATTAAATCGCTAAAAATAAGAAATGCTTGGATTTGTTTAGCAACGTTTTAAACGTTTGGTTTTATTTCGTGACGTTTGTAAACGTTTGGCTTAAATCGCTAAAAAGATGAAATGTTTGGATTTGTTTCGTAACGTTTGTAAGCGTTTGGCTTAAATCGCTAAAAAGGTGAAACGTTTGGATTTGTTTCGTAACGTTTGAAAATGTTTGGCTTAAATTGCTAAAAAGGAGAAACGTTTGGATTTGTTTATTTGTTTCATGACGTTTGTTAACGTTTGGCTTAAATTGCTAAAAAGGTGAAACGCTTGAATTTGTTTTACAACGTTTGTACACGTTTGACTTAAATTACTAAAAAGGTGAAACGGTTGGTTTTGTTTCGGAAGGTTTGTAAACGTTTGGTTTAAATTGCTTAAAAGGGGAAACGCTTGGATTTGTTTCGTAACGCTTATAAATTTTTGGCTGAAATTGCTAAAAAGGCGAAACGCTTAGTTTTGTTTCGTAGCGTTTGAAATGGTTTGGCATAAATCACTAAAAATGTGAAACGTTTAGATTTGTTTCGTAACGTTTTAAACGTTTGGTTTTGTTTCATAACGTTTGTAAACTTTTGCCTTAAATCGCTAAAATTGTGAAACGTTTGGATTTGTTTCGTAACGTTTTAAACGTTTGGTTTTGTTTCGTAACGTTTGTAAACGTTTGGCTTAAATCGCTAAAAACGGGAAACATTTGGATTTGTTTCGTAACGTTTCTAAACGTTTGGCTTAAATTGCCAAAAAGGCGAATCGTTTTGGATTTGTTTCGTAACATTTGTAAATGTTTCGCTTAAATCGCTAAAAAAGTGAAACGTTTGGATTTGTTTCGTAAGTTTTGTAAACATTTGTCTTAAATAGCTAAAAAGGTAAAACGATTGGATTTGTTTGGTAACATTTGTAAACATTTGGCTTAAATCGCTAAAAAGGTGAAACGTTTGGATTTGTTTCGTAACATTTGTAACCGTTCAGCTTAAATCACTAAAAAAGTGAAACTTTTGAATTTCTTTCGTAACGTTTCTAAACGTTTGGCTTAAATTGCTAAAAAGGTAAAAAGCTTGGATTTGTTATGTAAAGTTTGTAAACGTTTGGCTTAAATAATAAAAAGGTGAAACATTTGGATTTGTATCGGAACGTTTGTAAACTTTTGGCTTAAATTGCTAAAAAGGTGAAACACTTTGATTTGTTTCGTACTGTTTGTAACCGTTTGGCTGAAATTGCTAAAAAGGTGAAATGCTTGGTATTTTTTTGTAATGTTTGTAAAGGTTTGGATTAAATCGCTAAAAATAAGAAATGCTTTGATTTGTTTCGCAACGTTTTAAACGTTTGGTTTTATTTCGTGACGTTTGTAAAAGTATGTCTTAAATCGCTAAAAAGATGAAATGTTTGGATTTGTTTCGTAACGTTTGTAAACGTTTGGCTTAAATCGCTAAAATAGTGAAACGTTTTGATTTGTTTCGTATCGTTGTAAGCGTTTAGCATTAGTTGCTAAAAAGGAGAAACGCTTGGATTTATTTCGTAACGTTTGTAAACGTTTGGCTTAAATCGCTAAAAAGGTGAAACTGTTTCGTAACGTTTGAAAACGTTTGGCTTAAATCGCTAAAAAGGTGAAACGTTTGGATTTGTTTCGTATCGTTTGTAAGCATTTGGCTTAAATCGCTAAAAAGGTGAAACGTTTGGATTTGTTTCGTAACGTTTGAAAATGTTTGGCTTAAATTGCTAAAAAGGAGAAACGTTTGGATTTGTTTATTTGTTTCATGACGTTTGTTAACGTTTGGCTTAAATTCCTAAAAAGGAGAAACACGTGGATTTGTTTCGTAGCATTTGTAGACGTTTTGCTTAAATTGCTAACAAGGCGAAACGTTTGGATTTGTTTCGTAGCGTTTGTAAACGCTTGGCTTAAATTGCTAAAAAGGGGAAACGTTTGGATTTTCTTTGTAGCGTTTCTAAACATTTGGCTTAATTCGCTAAAAAGATTAAATGTTTGTATTTGTTTCGTACCGTTTGTAAACGTTTGGCTTAAATCGCTAAAAAGGTGAAACGTTTGGTTTTGTTTCGTAACGTTTGTAAACGTTCGGCTTAAATTGCTAAAAAGATGGAACATTTGGATTTGTTTCGTAGCGTTTGTAAACGTTTGGCTTAAATCGCTAAAAAGGGGAAATGTTTGGATTTGCTTCGTAGCGTTTCTAAACATTTGGCTTAAATTACTAAAAAGATTAAATGTTTGTATTTGTTTCGTACCGTTTGTAAACGTTTGGCTTAAATCGCTAAAAAGGTGAAACATTTGGATTTGTTTAGTAATGTTTGTAAACGTTTGGCTTAAATTGCTAAAAAGGTGAAACGCTTGAATTTGTTTTACAACGTTTGTAAATGTTTGACTTAAATTACTAAAAAGGTGAAACGGTTGGTTTTGTTTCGGAAGGTTTGTAAACGTTTGGTTTAAATTGCTTAAAAGGGGAAACGCTTGGATTTGTTTCGTAACGCTTGTAAATGTTTGGCTGAAATTGCTAAAAAGGCGAAACGCTTGGTTTTGTTTCGTAACGTTTGTAATGGTTTGGCATAAATCGCTAAAAATGTGAAACGTTTAGATTTGTTTCGTAACATTTTAAACGTTTGGTTTTGTTTCATAACGTTTGTAAACTTTTGGCTTGAATCGCTAAAATTGTGAAACGTTTGGATTTGTTTCGTAACGTTTTAAACGTTTGGTTTTGTTTCGTAACGTTTGTAAACGTTTGGCTTAAATTGCTAAAAACGGGAAACATTTGGATTTGTTTCGTAATGTTTGTAAACGTTTGGCTTAAATTGCTAAAAAGGCGAATCGTTTTGGATTTGTTTCGTAACATTTGTAAATGTTTGGCTTAAATCGCTAAAAAAGTGAAACGTTTGGATTTGTTTCGTAAGTTCTGTAAACATTTGGCTTAAATCGCTAAAAAGGTAAAACGATTGGATTTGTTTGGTAACATTTGTAAACGTTTGGCTTAAATCGCTAAAAAGGTAAAACGTTTGGATTTGTTTCGTAATGTTTGTAAACGTTTGGCTTAAATCGCTAAAAAGGTGAAACGTTTGGACTTGTTTCCTAACGTTTGTAAACATTTGGACTAGATTGCTAAAAAGGTGAAATGCTTGGATTTGTTTCGTAACTTTTGTAAACGTTTGGCGTAAATTGCTAAAAAGGTGAGACGCTTGGATTTGTTTCGTAACATTTGTAAACGTATTAAATTTCTAAAAAGGTAAAACATTTGGATTTGTTTCATAACCTTTGTAAATGTTTGGCTTAAATCGTTAAAAAGGTAAAACTTTTGGATTTGTTTCATAACCTTTGTAAACAATTGGCTTAAATCGCTAAAAAGCGAAACGTTTGGATTTGTTTCGTAATGTTTGTAAACGTTTGGCTTAAAATGCTAAAAAGGTGAAACGTTTGGATTTGTTTCGTAACGTTTGAAAACGTTTGGCTTAAATCGCTAAAAAGGTGAAACGTTTAGATTTGTTTCGTATCGTTTGTAAGCGTTTGGCTTAAATCGCTAAAAAGGTGAAACGTTTGGATTTCTTTCGTAACCTTTGTAAACGTTTGGCTTAAATTGCTAAAAAGGAGAAACGCTTTGATTTGTTTCATGACGTTTGTTAACGTTTGGCTTAAATTCCTAAAAAGGAGAAACACTTGGATTTGTTTCGTAGCGTTTGTAAACATTTGGCTTAAATTGCTAAAAAGGCGAAACGTTTGGATTTGTTTCGTAGCGTTTGTAAACGTTTGGCTTAAATCGCTAAAAAGGGGAAACGTTTGGATTTGTTTCGTATCGTTTCTAAGCGTTTGGCTTAAATCGCTAAAAAGGTTAAATGTTTGTATTTGTTTCGTACCGTTTCTAAACGTTTGGCTTAAATCGCTAAAAAGGTGAAACGTTTGGTTTTTTTTTCGTAACGTTTGTAAATGTTCGGCTTAAATCTCTAAAAAGGTGAAACGTTTGGATTTGTTTAGTCATGTTTGTACACTTTTGGCTTAAATTGCTAAAAAGGTGAGAACGCTTGAATTTGTTTTACAACGTTTGTACACGTTTGACTTAAATTACTAAAAAGGTGAAACGGTTGGTTTTGTTTCGGAAGGTTTGTAAACGTTTGGTTTAAATTGCTTAAAAGGGGAAACGCTTGGATTTGTTTCGTAACGCTTATAAATGTTTGGTTGAAATTGCTAAAAAGGCGAAACGCTTAGTTTTGTTTCGTAGCGTTTGTAATGGTTTGGCATAAATCACTAAAAATATGAAACGTTTAGATTTGTTTCGTAACGTTTTAAACGTTTGGTTTTGTTTCATAACGTTTGTAAACTTTTGGCTTGAATCGCTAAAATTGTGAAACGTTTGGATTTGTTTCGTAACGTTTTAAACGTTTGGTTTTGTTTCGTAACGTTTGTAAACGTTTGGCTTAAATCGCTAAAAACGGGAAACATTTGGATTTGTTTCATAACGTTTGTAAACGTTTGGCTTAAATTGCCAAAAAGGCGAATCGTTTTGGATTTGTTTTGTAACATTTGTAAATGTTTCGCTTAAATCGCTAAAAAAGTGAAACGTTTGGATTTGTTTCGTAAGTTTTGTAAACATTTGTCTTAAATCGCTAAAAAGGTAAAACGATTGGATTTTTTTGGTAACATTTGTTAACGTTTGGCTTAAATCGCTAAAAAGGTGAAACGTTTGGATTTGTTTCGTAACGTTTATAACCGTTTAGCTTAAATCACTAAAAAGGTGAAACTTTTGGATTCCTTTCGTAACGTTTCTAAACGTTTGGCTTAAATTGCTAAAAAGGTAAAAAGCTTGGATTTGTTATGTAAAGTTTGTAAACGTTTGGCTTAAATAATAAAAAGGTGAAACGTTTGGATTTGTATCGGAACGTTTGTAAACTTTTGGCTTAAATTGCTAAAAAGGTGAAACACTTTGATTTGTTTCGTACTGTTTGTAACCGTTTGGCTGAAATTGCTAAAAAGGTGAAATGCTTGGTATTTTTTTGTAATGTTTGTAAAGGTTTGGATTAAATTGCTAAAAATAAGAAATGCTTGGATTTGTTTCGCAACGTTTTAAACGTTTGGTTTTATTTCGTGACGTTTGTAAACGTTTGGTTTAAATCGCTAAAAAGATGAAATGTTTGGATTTGTTTCGTAACGTTTGTAAACGTTTGGCTTAAATCGCTAAAACAGTGAAACGTTTGGATTTGTTTCGTATCGTTGTAAACGTTTAGCTTTAGTTGCTAAAAAGGAGAAACGCTTGGATTTATTTCGTAACGTTTGTAAACGTTTGGCTTAAATCGCTTAAAAGGTGAAACTGTTTCGTAACGTTTGAAAACGTTTAGCTTAAATCGCTAAAAAGGTGAAACGTTTGGATTTGTTTCGTATCGTTTGTAAGCGTTTGGCTTAAATCGCTAAAAAGGTGAAACGTTTGGATTTGTTTCGTAACGTATGAAAATGTTTGGCTTAAATTGCTAAAAAGGAGAAACGTTTCGATTTGTTTATTTGTTTCATGACGTTTGTTAACGTTTGGCTTAAATTCCTAAAAAGGAGAAACACTTGGATTTGTTTCGTAGCATTTGTAGACGTTTGGCTTAAATTGCTAATAAGGCGAAACGTTTGGATTTGTTTCGTAGCGTTTGTAAACGTTTGGCTTAAATCGCTAAAAAGGGGAAATGTTTGGATTTTCTTCGTAGCGTTTCTAAACATTTGGCTTAAATCGCTAAAAAGATTAAATGTTTGTATTTGTTTCGTACCGTTTGTAAACGTTTGGCTTAAATCGCTATAAAGGTGAAATGTTTGGTTTTGTTTCGTAACGTTTGTAAACGTTCGGCTTAAATTGCTAAAAAGGTGGAACATTTGGATTTGTTTAGTAATGTTTGTAAACGTTTGGCTTAAATTGCTAAAAAGGTGAAACGCTTGAATTTGTTTTACAACGTTTGTAAATGTTTGACTTAAATTACTAAAAAGGTGAAACTGTTTGTTTTGTTTCGGAAGGTTTGTAAACGTTTGGTTTAAATTGCTTAAAAGGGGAAACTCTTGGATTTGTTTCGTAACGCTTGTAAATGTTTGGCTGAAATTGCTAAAAAGGCGAAACGCTTGGTTTTGTTTCGTAACGTTTGTAATGGTTTGGCATAAATCGGTAAAAATGTGAAACATTTAGATTTGTTTCGTAACATTTTAAACGTTTGGTTTTGTTTCATAACGTTTGTAAACTTTTGGCTTGAATCGCTAAAATTGTGAAACATTTGGATTTGTTTCGTAACGTTTTAAACGTTTGGTTTTGTTTCGTAACGTTTGTAAACGTTTGGCTTAAATTGCTAAAAACGGGAAACATTTGGATTTGTTTCGTAATGTTTGTAAACGTTTGGCTTAAATTGCTAAAAAGGCGAATCGTTTTGGATTTGTTTCGTATCATTTGTAAATGTTTGGCTTAAATCGCTAAAAAAGTGAAACGTTTGGATTTGTTTCGTAAGTTATGTAAACATTTGGCTTAAATCGCTAAAAAGGTAAAACGATTGGATTTGTTTGGTAACATTTGTACACATTTGGTTTAAATCGCTAAAAAGGTGAAACGTTTGGATTCGTTTCGTAATGTTTGTAAACGTTTGGCTTAAATCGCTAAAAAGGTGAAACGTTTGGACTTGTTTCCTAACGTTTGTAAACATTTGGCCTAGATTGCTAAAAAGGTGAAATGCTTGGATTTGTTTCGTAACTTTTGTAAACGTTTGACTTAAATTGCTAAAAAGGTGAGACGCTTGGATTTGTTTCGTAACGTTTGTAAACATATGGCTTAAATTTCTAAAAAGGTAAAACATTTGGATTTGTTTCATAACCTTTGTAAACGTTTGGCTTAAATCGTTAAAAAGGTGAAACACTTTAATTGGTTTCGTAACGTTTGTAAACGTTTGGTTTAAATTGCGAAAAAGGAGAAACGCTTGGATTTATTTCGTAACGTTTGTAAACGTTTTGCTTAAATTGCTAAAAAGGCGAAACGTTTGGATTTGTTTCGTAGCATTTGTAAACGTTTGGCTTAAATCGCTAAAAAGGTTAAATGTTTGGATTTTTTTCGTACCATTTGCAAACGTTTGGCTTAAATCGATAAAAAGGTGAAACGTTTGAATTTGTTTCGTAGCGTTTGTAAACGTTTGGCTGAAATTGCTAAAAAGGTGAAATGCTTGGTTTTTTTTTGTAATGTTTGTAATGGTTTGGATTAAATCGCTAAAAATAAGAAATGGTTGGATTTGTTTCGCAACGTTTTAAACGTTTGGTTTTATTTCGTGACGTTTGTAAACGTTTGGCTTAAATGGCTAAAAAGATGAAATGTTTGGATTTGTTTTATAACGTTTGTAAACCTTTGGCTTAAATCGCTAAAACAGTGAAACGTTTGGATTTGTTTCGTATCGTTGTAAACGTTTAGCTTTAGTTGCTATAAAGGAGAAACTCTTGGATTTATTTCGTAACGTTTGTAAACGTTTGGCTTAAATCACTAAAAAGGTGAAACGTTTGGATTTGTTTCGTAACGTTTGAAAACGTTTGGCTTAAATCGCTAAAAAAGTGAAACGTTTGGATTTGTTTCGTATCGTTTATAAGGGTTTGGCTTAAATCGCTAAAAAGGTGAAACATTTGGATTTGTTTCGTAACGTTTGAAAACGTTTGGCTTAAATTGCTAAAAAGGAGAAACGTTTGGATTTGTTTATTTGTTTTATGACGTTTGTTAATGTTTGGCTTAAATTCCTAAAAAGGAGAAACACTTGGATTTGTTTCGTAGCGTTTGTAAACGTTTGGCTTAAATTGCTAACAAGGCGAAACGTTTGGATTTGTTTCGTAGCGTTTGTAAACGTTTGGCTTAAATCGCTAAAAAGGGGAAATGTTTGGATTTGCTTTGTAGCGTTTCTAAACATTTGGCTTAAATTGCTAAAAAGATTAAATGTTTGTATTTGTTTCGTACCGTTTGTAAACGTTTGGCTTAAATCGCTAAAAAGGTGAAACGTTTGGTTTTGTTTCGTAACGTTTGTAAACGTTCGGCTTAAATTGCTAAAAAGGTGAAACATTTGGATTTGTTTAGTAATGTTTGTAAACGTTTGGCTTAAATTGCTAAAAAGGTGAAACGCTTGAATTTGTTTTACAACGTTTGTAAACGTTTGACTTAAATTACTAAAAAGGTGAAACGGTTTGTTTTGTTTCGGAAAGTTTGTAAACGTTTGGTTTAAATTGCTTAAAAGGGAAAACGCTTGGATTTGTTTCGTAACGCTTGTAAATGTTTGGCTGAAATTGCTAAAAAGGCGAAACGCTTGGTTTTGTTTCGTAACGTTTGTAATGGTTTGGCATAAATCGCTAAAAATGTGAAACGTTTAGATTTATTTCGTAACGTTTTAAACGTTTGGTTTTGTTTCATAACGTTTGTAAACTTTTGGCTTAAATCGCTAAAATTGTGAAACATTTGGATTTGTTTCGTAACGTTTTAAACGTTTGGATTTGTTTCGTAACGTTTGTAAACGTTTGACTTAAATTGCTAAAAAGGCGAATCGTTTTGGATTTGTTTCGTAACATTTGTAAATGTTTGGCTTAAATCGCTAAAAAAGTGAAACGTTTGGATTTGTTTCGTAAGTTTTGTAAACATTTGGCTTAAATCGCTAAAAAGGTAAAACGATTGGATTTGTTTGGTAACATTTGTAAACGTTTGGCTTAAATCGCTAAAAAGGTGAAACGTTTGGATTTGTTTCGTAACGTTTGTAACCGTTCAGCTTAAATCACTAAAAAGGTGAAACTTTTGGATTTCTTTCGTAACGTTTCTAAACGTTTGGCTTAAATTGCTAAAAAGGTAAAAAGCTTGGATTTGTTATGTAAAGTTTGTAAACGTTTGGCTTAAATAATAAAAAGGTGAAACGTTTGGATTTGTATCGGAACGTTTGTAAACTTTTGGCTTAAATTGCTAAAAAGGTGAAACACTTTGATTTGTTTCGTACTGTTTGTAACCGTTTGGCTGAAATTGCTAAAAAGGTGAAATGCTTGGTCTTTTTTTGTAATGTTTGTAAAGGTTTGGATTAAATTGCTAAAAATAAGAAATGCTTGGATTTTTTTCGCAACGTTTTAAACGTTTGGTTTTATTTCGTGACGTTTGTAAACGTTTGGCTTAAATCGCTAAAAAGATGAAATGTTTGGATTTGTTTCGTAACGTTTGTAAACGTTTGGCTTAAATCGCTAAAACAGTGAAACGTTTGGATTTGTTTCGTATCGTTGTAAATGTTTAGCTTTAGTTGCTAAAAAGGAGAAACGCTTGGATTTATTTCGTAACGTTTGTAAACGTTTGGCTTAAATCGCTAAAAAGGTGAAACTGTTTCGTAACGTTTGAAAACGTTTGGCTTAAATCGCTAAAAAGATGAAACGTTTGGATTTGTTTCGTATCGTTTGTAAGCGTTTGGCTTAAATCGCGAAAAAGGTGAAACGTTTGGATTTGTTTCGTAACGTTTGAAAATGTTTGGCTTAAATTGCTAAAAAGGAGAAACGTTTGGATTTGTTTATTTGTTTCATGACGTTTGTTAACATTTGGCTTAAATTCCTAAAAAGGAGAAACACTTGGATTTGTTTCGTTGCATTTGTAAACGTTTGGCTTAAATTGCTAACAAGGCGAAACGTTTGGATTTGTTTCGTAGCGTTTGTAAACGTTTGGCTTAAATCGCTAAAAAGGGGAAACGTTTGGATTTTCTTCGTAGCGTTTCTAAACATTTGGCTTAAATCGCTAAAAAGATTAAATGTTTGTATTTGTTTCGTACCGTTTGTAAACGTTTGGCTTAAATCGCTAAAAAGGTGAAACGTTTGGTTTTGTTTCGTAACGTTTGTAAACGTTCGGCTTAAATTGCTAAAAAGGTGGAACATTTGGATTTGTTTAGTAATGTTTGTAAACGTTTGGCTTAAATTGCTAAAAAGGTGAAACGCTTGAATTTGTTTTACAACGTTTGACTTAAATTACTAAAATGGTATAACGGTTTGTTTTGTTTCGAAAGGTTTGTAAACGTTTGGTTTAAATTGCTTAAAAGGGGAAACGCTTGTAAATGTTTGGCTGAAATTGCTAAAAAGGCAAAACGCTTGGTTTTGTTTCGTAACGTTTGTAATTGTTTGGCATAAATCGCTAAAAATGTGAAACGTTTAGATTTATTTCGTAACGTTTTAAACGTTTGGTTTTGTTTCATAACGTTTGTAAACTTTTGGCTTAAATCGCTAAAAATGTGAAACGTTTGGATTTGTTTCGTAACGTTTTAAACGTTTGGTTTTGTTTCGTACCGTTTGTAAACGTTTGGTTTTGTTTCGTAACGTTTGTAAATGTTTGGCTTAAATCGCTAAAAACGGGAAACATTTTGATTTGTTTCGTAACGTTTGTAAACGTTTGGCTTAAATTGCTAAAAAGGCGAATCGTTTGGATTTGTTTCATAACGTTTGTAAATGTTTGGCTTATATCGCTAAAAAAGTGAAACGTTTGGATTTGTTTCGTAAGTTTTGTAAACATTTTGCTTAAATCGCTAAAAAGGTGAAACGATTGGATTTGTTTGGTAACATTTGTAAACGTTTGGCTTAAATCGCTAAAAAGGCAAAACGTTTGGATTTGTTTCGTAATGTTTGTAAACGTTTGGCTTAAATCACTAAGATGGTGAAATGTTTGGACTTGTTTCCTAACGTTTGTAAAAATTTGGCGTAGATTGCTAAAAAGGTGAAATGCTTGGATTTGTTTCGTAACTTTTGTAAACGTTAGGCTTAAATTACTAAAAAGGTGAGACGCTTGGATTTGTTTCGTAACGTTTGTAAACGTGTGGCTTAAATTTCTAAAAAGGTAAAACATTTGGATTTGTTTCATAACCTTTGTAAACGTTTGGCTTAAATCGCTAAAAAGGTAAAACGTTTGGATTTGTTTCATAACCTTTGTAAACGATTTGCTTAAATCGCTAAAAAGGTGAAATGTTTGGATTTGTTTCGTAATGTTTGTAAACGTTTGGCTTAAATCGCTAAAAAGGTGAAACGTTTGGATTTGTTTCGCAACGTTTAGGTGAAACGTTTGGATTTGTTCTGCAACGTTTGTAAACGTTTGGAATAAATCGCTAAAAAGGAGAAATGTTTGGATTTGTTTCGTAATGTTTTAAACGTTTGGCTTAAATCGCTAAAATGGGCAAACATTTGGATTTGTTTCATAACGTTTGTAACCGTTCAGCTTAAATCGCTAAAAAGGTGAAAATTTTGGATTTCTTTCGTAACGTTTCTAAACGTTTGGCTTAAATTGCTAAAAAGGTAAAAAGCTTGGATTAGTTATGTAAAGTTTGTAAACGTTTGGCTTAAATAATAAAAAGGTGAAACGCTTGGATTTGTATCGGAACGTTTGTAAACTTTTGGCTTAAATTGCTAAAAGGTTGAAACACTTTGATTTGTTTCGTAACGTTTGTAACCGTTTGGCTGAAATTGCTAAAAAGGTGAAATTATTGGGGTTTTTTTGTAATGTTTATAAAGGTTTGGCTTAAATCGGTAAAAATAGGAAATGCTTGAATTTGTTTCGCAACGTTTTAAACGTTTGGTTTTATTTCGTAACGTTTGTAAACGTTTGGCTTAAATCGCTAAAAAGATGAAACGTTTGGATTTGTTTCGTAAAGTTTGAAAACGTTTGGCTTAAATCGCTAAAAAGGTGAAATGTTTGGATTTGTTTCGTAACCTTTGTAAACATTTGGCTTAAATCGCTAAAAGGGGAAACGTTTGGATTTGTTTCGTAACCTTTGTAAACGTTTGGCTTAAATTTCTAAAAAGGAGAAACGCTTTGATTTGTTTCATAACGTTTGTTAACGTTTGGCTTAAATTGCTAAAAAGGAGAAATACTTGGATTTGTTTCGTAGCGTTTGTAAATTTTTGGCTTAAATCGCTAAAAAGGCGAAACGTTTGGATTTGTTTCGTAGCGTTTGTAAACGTTTGGCTTAAATCGCTAAAAAGGGGAAACGTTTGGATTTGTTTCGTAGCGTTTCTAAACATTTGGCTTAAATCGATAAAAAGGGAAAATGTTTGGATTTGTTTCGTAGCGTTTATAAACGTTTGGCTTAAATCGCTAAAAAGGTTAAATGTTTGGATTTGTTTCGTACCGTTTGTAAACGTTTGGCTTAAATTGCTAAAAATGCGAAACGTTTGGATTTGTTTCGTAATGTTTAAAACGTTTGGTTTTGTTTCGTAACGTTTGTAAAGGTTTGGCTTAAATCGCAAAAAATGCGAAACGTTTGGATTTGTTTCGAAACGTTTGTAAATGTTTGGCTTAAATTGCTAAAAAGGTGAAACGCTTAGATTCGTTGCGTAACGTTTGTAAACGTTTCGCTTAAATTACTAAAAAAGTGAAACGCTTGGATTTGTTTCGTAACGTTTGTAAACGTTTGCCTTAAATTGCTAAAAAGGTGAAACGCTTGGTTTTGTTTCGTAACGTTTGTATACGTTTGGCTTAAATCTTTAAAAAGGTGAAACGTTTGGATTTGTTTCGTAACATTTGTAAACGTTTGGTTTAAATCGCTAAAAAGGCGAAACATTTGGATTTGTTACATAACGTTTACATTTGGTTTAAATCGCTAAAAAGGCGAAACGTTTGAATTTGTTTCGTAACTTTTGTAAACGTTTGGCTTAAATCGCGAAAAAGGTGAAACGTTTGGATTTGTTTCGTAGAGTTTGAAAACGTTTGGCTTAAATCGCTAAAAAGGTGAAACGTTTGGATTTGTTTCGTATCGTTTGTAAACGTTTGGCTTAAATCGCTAAAAAGGGGAAACGTTTGGATTTCTTTCGCAACCTTTGTAAACGTTTGGCTTAAATTGCTAAAAAGGTGAAACGCTTTAATTAATTTCGTAACGTTTGTAAACGTTTGGCTTAAATTGCAAAAAAGGAGAAACGCTTGGATTTATTTCGTAACGTTTGTAAACGTTTTGCTTAAATTGGTAAAAAGGCGAAACGTTTGGATTTGTTTCGTAGCATTTGTAAACGTTTGGCTTAAATCGCTGATAAGGGGAAACATTTGGATTTGTTTCATAGCGTTTATAAACGTTTGGCTTAAATCGCTAAAAAGGTTAAATGTTTGGATTTTTTTCGTACCATTTGCAAACGTTTGGCTTAAATCGATAAAAAGGTGAAACGTTTGAATTTGTTTCGTAGCGTTAGTAAACGTTTGGCTTAAATTGCTAATTAGGTTAAACGCTTGGATTTGTTTCGTAAGGTTTGTAAAAGTTAGGCTTAAATTGCTAAAAAGGTTAAACGCTAGGTTTTGTTCGATAGCGTTTGTAAACGTTTGGCTTAAATCGCTAAAAAGATGAAACGTTTGGATTTGTTATGTATCGTTTGTAAACTTTTGGCTTCAATTGTTAAAAAGGGGAAACATTTAGATTTGTTTCGTAACCTTTGTAAACGTTTGGCTTAAATTTCTAAAGAGGTGAAACGATTGGATTTGTTTCGTAACGTTTGGCTTAAATCGCTATAAAGGCGAAATGTTTGGATCTGTTCTGTAACGTTTGCAAAAGTTTGGCTTAAATCGCTGAAAAGATGAAACATTTGGATTTGTTTCGTAACGTTTGTAAACGTTTGGCTTAAATCGCTCAAAAAGGTGAAACGTTTGGATTTGTTTCATATCGTTTGTAAACGTTTAGCTTAAATCGCTAAAAAGGGGAAATGTTTGGATTTGTTTCGTAACCTTTGTAAACGTTTGGCTTAAATTATGAAAAAGTGAAAAGCTTTGATTTGTTTCGTAACGTTTGTAAAAACTTGGCTTAAATTTCTAAAAGGGAGAAATGCTTGGATTTGTTTCGGAACTTTTGTAAACATTTGGCTTAAATTGCTAAAAAGGTGAAATGCTTGGATTTGTTTCGTAACGTTTGTAAACGTTTTGCTTAAATTGCTAAAAAGGTGAAATGCTTGGTTTTGTTTCGTATTGTTTATAAAGGTTTGGCTTAAATCGCTAAAAATGTGAAACGTTTGAATTTCTTTTGTAAAGTTTTAAACGTTTGGTTTTGTTTCGAAACGTTTGTAATGGTTTGGCTTAAATCGCTAAAAATGTGAAACATTTGGATTTGTTTCGTAACATTTTAAACGTTTGGTTTTGTTTCGTAACGTTTGTGAACATTTGGATTAAATCGCTAAAAAGGGGAAACATTTGGATTTGTTTCGAAACGTTTGTAAATATTTGGCTTAAATTGCTAAAAAGGTGAAACGCTTAGATTTGTTTCGTTACGTTTGTAAACGTTTCGCTTAAATTACTAAAAATGTGAAACGTTTGGATTTGTTTCGTAACGTTTGTAAACGTTTGCCTTAAATTTCTAAAAAGGTGAAACGCTTGGTTTTATTTCGTAATGTTTGTTAACGTTTGGCTTAAATTGCTAAAAACGTGAAAAGATTGGATTTGTTTCGTAACATTTGTAAATGTTTGGTTTAAATCGCTAAAAAGGCGAAACGTTTGAATTTGTTTCGTAACTTTTGTAAACGTTTGGCTTAAATCGCTAAAAAGGTGAAACGTTTGGATTTGTTTCGTAGAGTTTGAAAACGTTTGGCTTAAATCGCTAAAAAGGTGAAACGTTTGGATTTGTTTCGTATCGTTTGTAAACGTTTGGCTTAAATCGCTAAAAAGGGGAAACGTTTGGATTTCTTTCGCAACCTTTGTAAACGTTTGGCTTAAATTGCTAAAAAGGTGAAACGCTTTAATTAATTTCGTAACGTTTGTAAACGTTTGGCTTAAATTGCAAAAAAGGAGAAACGCTTGGATTTATTTCGTAACGTTTGTAAACGTTTTGCTTAAATTGGTAAAAAGGCGAAACGTTTGGATTTGTTTCGTAGCATTTGTAAACGTTTGGCTTAAATCGCTGATAAGGGGAAACATTTGGATTTGTTTCATAGCGTTTATAAACGTTTGGCTTAAATCGCTAAATAGGTTAAATGTTTGGATTTTTTTCGTACCATTTGCAAACGTTTGGCTTAAATCGATAAAAAGGTGAAACGTTTGAATTTGTTTCGTAGCGTTAGTAAACGTTTGGCTTAAATTGCTAATTAGGTTAAACGCTTGGATTTGTTTCGTAAGGTTTGTAAAAGTTAGGCTTAAATTGCTAAAAAGGTTAAACGCTAGGTTTTGTTCGATAACGTTTGTAAACGTTTGGCTTAAATCGCTAAAAAGATGAAACGTTTGGATTTGTTATGTATCGTTTGTAAACTTTTGGCTTCAATTGTTAAAAAGGGGAAACATTTAGATTTGTTTCGTAACCTTTGTAAACGTTTGGCTTAAATTTCTAAAGAGGTGAAACGATTGGATTTGTTTCGTAACGTTTGGCTTAAATCGCTATAAAGGCGAAATGTTTGGATCTGTTCTGTAACGTTTGCAAAAGTTTGGCTTAAATCGCTGAAAAGATGAAACATTTGGATTTGTTTCGTAACGTTTGTAAACGTTTGGCTTAAATCGCTCAAAAAGGTGAAACGTTTGGATTTGTTTCATATCGTTTGTAAACGTTTAGCTTAAATCGCTAAAAAGGGGAAATGTTTGGATTTGTTTCGTAACCTTTGTAAACGTTTGGCTTAAATTATGAAAAAGTGAAAAGCTTTGATTTGTTTCGTAACGTTTGTAAAAACTTGGCTTAAATTTCTAAAAGGGAGAAATGCTTGGATTTGTTTCGGAACTTTTGTAAACATTTGGCTTAAATTGCTAAAAAGGTGAAATGCTTGGATTTGTTTCGTAACGTTTGTAAACGTTTTGCTTAAATTGCTAAAAAGGTGAAATGCTTGGTTTTGTTTCGTATTGTTTATAAAGGTTTGGCTTAAATCGCTAAAAATGTGAAACGTTTGAATTTGTTTTGTAAAGTTTTAAACGTTTGGTTTTGTTTCGAAACGTTTGTAATGGTTTGGCTTAAATCGCTAAAAATGTGAAACATTTGGATTTGTTTCGTAACATTTTAAACGTTTGGTTTTGTTTCGTAACGTTTGTGAACGTTTGGATTAAATCGCTAAAAAGGGGAAACATTTGGATTTGTTTCGAAACGTTTGTAAATATTTGGCTTAAATTGCTAAAAAGGTGAAACGCTTAGATTTGTTTCGTTACGTTTGTAAACGTTTCGCTTAAATTACTAAAAATGTGAAACGTTTGGATTTGTTTCGTAACGTTTGTAAACGTTTGCCTTAAATTTCTAAAAAGGTGAAACGCTTGATTTTATTTCGTAATGTTTGTTAACGTTTGGCTTAAATTGCTAAAAACGTGAAAAGATTGGATTTGTTTCGTAACATTTGTAAACGTTTGGTTTAAATCGCTAAAAAGGCGAAACGTTTGGATTTGTTTCGTAACGTTTGGTTTAAGTCGCTAAAAAGGCGAAACGTTTGGATTTGTTTCGTAACGTTTGTAAACGTTTGACTTAAATCGCTAAAAAGCTAAAACGTTTGGATTTGTTTCGTAACGTTTGGCTTAAATCGCTAAAAAGGTGAAACGTTTGGATTTGTTTCGTAACCAGTCAGAAGTCCTCTAGTTGGTCTAGGAGGAGCACCAGTGCGAGCAGAAGGAGTGGCGGAATTAACAGTTGAGCTAGGAAAAGAAAATGGCACACAAGAAGGAGGTTTAGTTGGCACCACAAAGAAATTCAAAACACTTTTTATGGTTGTTAATATGCCACTCGCCTATAATGTGATACTCGGTAGTCAAATGATGTACAACACCGGGGCAGTCATATGCATCAATTACTTGTCAATGAAAATACCCACCGAAGAGGGAGTGGTGACGGTCAAAGGAAGGCAAGACGTAGCCAAACAGTGCTACTTAGTATCAATGAGAGATGTATCAGAAACCCTGGCCATCGAGACAATGAAGATACCAGACTCAGATGATGGCAAGCTCGAACCTCATGGAAAGCTAGAAAGGGTTAATCTGTCAGGAGTAACACCAAGATCGGTCCAAATAGGTGCCGCACTGCCCGAACCAGTAAAACAAGAGATAACAGACATGTTAATTAGAAACGAAGTAGAATTTGTCAACACCCCAGGCGAAATATAAGGGGTAGACCCGGCAATCATCTCACATAAGCTGAATGTAGACCCAAAACATAAACCCGTTAAACAGGAGAAAAGAGCCTTCGCAATAGACAGACAAATTGCCATCAGGGCCGAGGTAGACAAACTACTGGCAGCAAGTTTCATCAGAAGAGTGTATTACCCGGAGTGGCTATCAAACGTCGTGCTCATAAAAAAGCCGAATGGAAAATGAAGACTATGCATAGACTTCACAGACCTAAACCAAGCATGTCCCAAGGACAGCTACCCTCTGCCAAACATCGACCAGCTGGTCGATTCAACGAGTGGCTACGAGGTCTACTCGTTCATAGACGCTGACCAAGGATACCACCAGATACCAATGCACAAGGATGACGAAGAGAAAACAAACTTTATAACCGACAGCGGCACATACTGCTGCAAACAAATACCTTTCGGATTAAAAAATGTCGGGGCAACTTATCAGGGGCTGATGAACTTTGTATTCAAGGACCAGATCGGTCGAAACATGGATGTATATGTTGATGACATCATCGTCAAGTGCAAAAAAGTAGAAGATCTCGCGAAAGACCTAGAAGAAGTTTTCACCAAGCTAAAGAAATACAAGCTCAAGTTAAACCCGGACAAGTGTGCCTTTGGAGTCCCGGCAGGGAAATTCCTCGGTCACCTCATCTCTCAAAAAGGCATTGAGGTTAACCCGGAAAAAACAAAAAAAATCATAGACATGAAAGCCCTGAAGACAGCCAAAGAAGTTCAAAAGCTCAATGGAAGAATTACAGCTCTCGGTCGATTTGTGTCTAACTCGGCCAAGAGATGTCTCCCATTCTTCAAAACACTAAGAAATGTGAAAAGTTTCGAGTTGACCGAAGAATGCCAAAAGTCTTTTGAGGAGCTCAAAAAATTCATAAGTTCACCACCACTACTCAGGCGACCCGAGGCAGGAGAAGTGCTATACTTATATCTGAGTGTCACCAATGAAACAGTAGCATCCGTGCTCGTAAAAGAAGAAGCAACCGAGCAGAAACCGATATACTACACGAGCAAAGTATTAAAAGGGCCCGAGCTCAGATATAGCAAGATCGAAAAATTCGCATTTGCGCTGGTATTAACGGTAGAAAAGCTCAAGAGGTATTTCCAGGCTCACATAGTGGTAGTCCGAACAAACCAACCCCTGAAAAAAGCACTTGGAAGACCAGAAACCTCTGAACAACTAATCAACTGGTCAGTCATGGTAGGATCCTATGACATCAAATACAAACCAAGAACAACAATGAAAGCTCAGATCCTAGCAGATTTTGTGGCCGAAACAACAACACACGTTCAACCCACCGAAGTAGACAAGGGCTTGGTCAGCTTTATATTACAAGTAGACGGAGCATCAAACATGACTGGAGCAGGGGCAGGCATGATACTAAGAGGACCACATAAGATAAAAATGCAAAAGTCAATACACCTGAATTTTCCGGCAACCAATAATTCAGTAGAATACGAAGCCCTAATCGGAGGATTGAGAATGGCAATAGTAGCCAAGACCGAGTACATCAAAATTCAGAGTGACTCTCAACTGGTGGTTAACCAAGTACTCGGGATATTTGAGGTCAAAGATCCAAAAATGAAAAAAATATGTCGACCGAGTTAAATAACTGCTCCCCAAAATCACCGAAGAAGGTGGATAATGGGAATTAGAACAAATACCCAGAGAAGAGAACACAGAGGCAGATACATTGGCAAAGGCCGGAGCAGCCAAAGAAACAATACCAGGCATACCGTGCTCCATCTAAAACTTCAGCAGTATCCAAAACCCAGATGCAACATTCCTCATCAACCCGTTAGATCAATGGATGGAACATATCATATCATACATGGAGAATGGAAGCCTACCCGAGGATAAAAAAGAGGCGAGCAAGGTGAAGCGTCGAGCGCCACACTTCTCATACCGAGATGATACCTTATACAGAAAGTCATTCTCACATCCATGGTCCAGATGTCTCACGATCGAGGAAGGGAAATACGTCTTGGCCGAAATACACGAAGTCATGTGTGGAAGCCACATCTCCCATATAGCACTCTGTCGAAAAGCAATACTACAAGGTTACTACTGGCCAACACTGGCAGATCAGCAAGTTTGGTACAAAAGTGCGAGAAATGTCAGTATCACTAAATCGTGCATCATCAACCCACAACCGAACAGAGTCCGATAGTAAGTCCTTGGCCATTCAGCACGTAGGGTATAGACATCGTCGGCCCTTTCCCAACAGCAAGTGGGCAAAGAAAATTCTTGATAGTAGTTGTCGACCATTTCTCCAAATGGGTGGAAGCCGAAGCCGTCTCCACCATAACAGAAGCAGGAGTGCGAAGTTTTGTCCGAAGAGAAATCATCTGTCGTTTCATAATTCCAAGAATCATCATAACCGACAATGGTAAACAATTCAATAACAAAATTTTCAGAGACTTCTGCACGGAAAAAGGAATCGATCTAAGGTTCACATCGGTTACCCACCCTCAGACCAATGGGATGACTAACGTGACCAACAGAACCATCGTCAACGGATTGAAAAAACGCCTGGACGAGGCAAAAGGTCGGTGGGCCGACGAGCTACACAGCGTTCTATGGTCGTACAGAACTACGCCAAAAGCAGGCACAGGAAGAACTCCATACAGCCTAACCTATGGGTGTGAAGCAATGGTGCCCGTAGAAATAGGCATGCCCACCATGAGAGTACAATACTTCGATGAAAAAAAAATGAAGAAAATACCAGACTTTGCCTCGATTTGTTAGAAGAACGAAGAGAACAGGCATTAATGCACATTGAAGCATACAAACAGAAGATGGCGGCATATCATAACAAAAGGCTTAAACCCCTAACGTTTGAGGTCGGAGATTTAGTACTTCGAAGAGCCGACATAGCAAAAGGAAACGCAGGAGTATCCAAACTCGGAGCAAACTGGGAAGGACCCTACCAAGTAAAGAAAGTGGGGAAAGGAGGAGCCTATTACCTAACATATATGTCAGGTTGGGACTTACCAAGAACCTGGAATGCCAGAGTTCTTACAAGATTTTATCAGTAGACAACATTCAGGTTATTGAATTTGTCAGGGGTTTTTCACTTGCATTTGAGTCAAAGTCAGTTTTAGGCAAAAATGCAAGTTATTCCCCTATCAATAAAAGAAAACAAAAAGAAACAAAATGTGTCAAAAACAGTAAAACAACTCAAAGCAATCACTTTAACCGAATTAAGCCATAGCTTAAAACAACTCAAAGTAATCGCTTTAACCGAATTACGCCATAGCTTAAAACCGCTCAAAGCAATCACTTTAACCGAATTAATCCATAGCTTAAAACAACTCAAAGCAATTGCTTACATCGAATTAAGCCATAAATTAAAACAACAAAAAGCAATTTCTAAAAAGGTGAAACGTTTGGATTTGTTTCGTAACGTTTGTAAACAAAAAGTATAACAAAGTAGACAAAACAAGCTGTCACTCCCAATTAAGATAAATTGTAGCCGATAATACATTTACAAAACACCAAAGACAAAGTTTGAGAATACAAAAATACATAAAAATATATATAAACAGGAAAAGCAAAATAAAGCAACCCGGAAAAACAACAAAAATCTGATATATCACTGTATAAAATTAACAAAAATTGTTACATAAAAAGGGTTCCTAGTCTATTACAGCCTGCGTAACATCATCAGGCAAATTCGAATTGTTTCCCGACTTGTAAACACCACCTTCGCTCAATCCAGACTCCTCGTAATGACTCACATCAAGTTGACCAAGCACCGGGGGACCAATTGGAAGATCGGCATTTTGGTCGACAACAGACTGAGCATTCTCCCATCCTATCTGACCAAACTCCTTGCTCAGCGCAGCCACTAACTCAGTGGCAGCGTCGGACACCGCAGCTGTTCTTTGCATAAGCACCTCATACATACTAGCCGCATCAAGATTAATATATTCCGAATCAACATCTAGCAATAATAATGGACCCTCTCTCTCTCTCTCTTATATCGTCCTCCAATAAATTGGTCAACTGGCCAAATTCGGTAGCTACCTCAGTCCGAACAGCCTTCACGGCCTTCTCAATATTTTTCGAAGAAACATTCTTCTGCTCAACCAAAAGTACATCATGTTGCTCCCTCTACTTGATAAGATCCAGCTCATGTCTGCGTTTAAGCTCAATTCGGGCTTCAGTCAAAGTATTAACCCCCTTTTTTAGTTCAGCGATCTGTGCGTTATATTCCTTGATATGATTATCAAGCACAGATTGAACATTTGCCTGAGCAATCTGTTCTGACACTAAAGAAGCAGTGGCAGCCTCAGCTTTCTCCCAATCAGCATATACGCCTGATTAACTAAATCATCTTGAACCGAACGAGCCCCAAGCAGATGGTTGATCAACTACCAAAAACAAAGCAAAGTCACGCTCGTTTAAAAAACAAAAAAAATTCTAAATTAATTATTTCACCTGAAAAGCCAAAGAGAAACCCCCATCAATAAAATACCGGGGATGAGTAATTTTTAAGCTATCCACATCCTTCGGTAAAGAGCAGAGTCGGGCCAGGAAGAGCGCAGTCGGATAATTCTCAACAGAATCATCTGAAATCTCAACACCAGCATCAACGGGGACTTCGGAGGAATCTCCAACCTTATTCTTCCCCTTCCGAGCCCAAGATAAACCCGAATCAGCCAAGGGGGCGCCGCCGGTCACGGGAGGAACAAAACCCGTCTCGGCTCCACTTCTAGCAGCTCCCAAACTGGCCTTCTAAGCCAACACCACAGGCTAAGGTCGGTCTTCCCCGCCAGACAGATCTTGAAAAGCATCAATCTCGGCCGATAAGTGGTCAGCACCAAGATCAGAGGGCTTCTTGCCCGTGGTTTTTCCCCGCTTTCTTTTCTTCTCGGTAGGTTGGGGCACAACCTCTGAGGCAATATTTTTATTCGGTACTTTCAAAACATCGGCCATCTTCGGCTGAGATGCATCAACAGTTCGAGACGTCTGCCCCTTATTTGGCCTAACTCGCCTCCCAGCAGCAAATGCAGCCATATCCATCGCTGCATAAAGAACCCGAGACTGATCAACAAATCAAAAACATAAAAATAAAAATAAATAAAAAATACGAACAAAATAAAAACTGATAACAACCTTTGCGATTGGGGTTAAACTTTACAATCCTCAATCGAGGAAGGACTTCCTCGGTACTTACAGGACCGTTTTGTTCCAATAAAGCCTGAAGACGGGCATGTGCCTCTTCTCGGACCTCATCCCTCCTAATATAGGTATGCTCCGGAGAAACACAAGACCAGCCACGAGGCAACTCAGCAAAGGCAGAGGGATGCCTAAGTTGGAACCAGTCTACCTTAGATCGTTTAAGAGACGTCGTCACGTTATCAACTACCCGCCTAGGTTCCGATTTAAGAATTTTAAAATAAGCAAAGTCATACTCGCCATTAAAAACTAAACTATTCATGCTAGCAAACAACTTAACCGAAAGAGAGATTTTATTTCTTAAACAAAATGCCCGAACGGTAAAAAAAATGTCTAATAACGTTAGGAAGAAATTGACTCAGGGGCATGTTTTACCACCGAAGAAGCGAAACAAGATCGGACTGGAAGGGAATCCTAATCTCGGAATGGAGATGTTCCACACAAACAATCACATATTCCGGGTCAACCGGAGCATTTATGGTTATGCCCGGAGGAGACAACTCTAGCGTATAACCAGCCGGAACCTTAAGTTTTGACCTTAGGTAGTCCAAGTAGTTCTGGGTGAGCTCGGCAAACATTGTTTCCATCATCACCCTCCTAAAAGCTGCAGTCTTAGATTTCCTAGGTCTAACTCTCCTAGGCCGAGCATAGGAAGTCGCCTCCGAACATCCCAAACCATCCAATCTATTCTCACCAACAACACCGTCCTCGGTATCCTCGTTTAGGTCAATATCGCTACTACTAACGTTTTCATCAATATTAAGACCTAGGTCTTGCTCGGAGAGGTTCTATGAATCTTCTTCGCTCGACATTTATTCACTAAGGTCAAAATAGATAATTAAAGGAAATAAATCCTAAGTATATAAACTCAATAGACAAACAAGAAAAAGAAATACGAAAAAAAAAATAAAAAGATCAATCAGAGAAAAGTTGAAGAACTTATGTTTGATCTTGAGGAAAAACTTGAAGAAATTTGAAAAAAGACAGAACAAAAGCAAGAACAGCAAGAACAGAGAGAGAAAAAAACGGGATAGAAGAAAATAGAAAACCCAACAAATGAGGGTTTATATAGCAATCGAACAGGTCCAACTGAAGAGTCACCTCAATAAATGAGCAAGAAATCAAAAGGCACATTAATAAATGCATTAGTGGGGGACAACTTGAGTTACAAAGCAGCAAAAAGGTGATACGTGTAATAAAAAAACGCTGGCAATAATGGAAATAGTAAAGGCACGCACAGAAACCAACAAAGGCAAAACGCAAAATCGGACATAAATATCTGACAGGCTATGGGGGGACTTGTGATAACAAGACAAATAAACGGACCTCAATAAGAGACACCCCAAAACCAAGTACAAACAGATAAACGAGCAGAGATAGGAAAACCGAGAGGGACACAACCTGACTAAACAGTCAAATGAATCTGAAGCAAGCCAATTCATATAAAACCACAGAAATCGTGGCAATCGCCTAAATAAGATAAAACCGATCAGGACACCCAACTGATCACATCTCGGATAAAACCGATCAAGACACCCAACTAATCACATCTAGGATTCACCGAACACAACCACTCTGATAACCAGGGGACAACTGAACATAAAGTACTCTGACATTCTCTGCAGTCCCTGCATAGACAAAGAGAACTATGTCAGACATGTCGGCCCAGACAAAGAGAAACAAAGGAACAATATAAAAGGCTTAGAAAAAGTAGGTAAAAAGGTTAATTCTCTTTTTCTCTCAACTCTTAACTCTCTTTCATTTCTTATTCTTTCTCTCACTAAAACACCTATTGACTTGACCGTCGGAGTGGTTTGCCGGAATCCCCTTCCGGCACCCTTCTAACAGTTGTGTTGTGCCTTTCAAGTACGAACGTGAAGTTGCCACCGGATCAGAGAGTCGCCATTCTGCAAGTTATCATTAACTTTTTGCTTAAATCGCTAAAAAGGTGAAACGTTTGGATTTGTTTCGTAATCTTTGTAAACGTTTGGCAGATATTGCTAAAAAGGTGAAACGCTTTGATTTGTTTCGTAACGTTTGTAAACGTTTGGTTTAAATTGCTAAAAAGGAGAAACGCTTTGATTTGTTTCGTAACATTTGTAAACGTTTGGCTTAAATTGCAAAAAAGGTGAAACGTTTGGATTTGTTCGTAGGGTCTGTAAACGTTTGGCTTAAATTGCTAAAAAGGGGAAACTTTTGGATTTGTTTCGTAGCGTCTATAAACGTTTGGCTTAAATCGCTAAAAAGGTGAAACGTTTGGATTTGTTTCGTAACGTTTGTAAATATTTGGCTTCAATTGCAAAAAAGGTGAACACTTGGATTTGTTTCATAACGTTTGTAAACGTTTGGCTTCAATTGCTAAAAAGTTGAAACGCTTGGATTCGTTTTGTTAAGTTTGTAAACGTTTGACTTAAATTGCTCAAACGGTTAAACGCTAGGTTTTGTTTCACAACGTTTGTAAACGTTTGGCTCAAATTGCTAAAAAGATGAAACGTTTGGATTTGTTTCGTATCGTTTGTAATCGTTTGGCTTCAATCGCTAAAAAGGTGAAACTTTTGGATTTGTTTCGTAACATTCGTAAACGTTTGGCATAAAACGGTAAAAAGGTGAAACACTTGGATTTGTTTCGTAACATTTTAAACGTTTGGCTTAAATTGCTAAAATAGGGAAATGTTTGGATTTCTTTCGTAACGTTTGTAAACGTTTGGCTTAAATTTCTAAACAGGTGAAATGTTTGGTTTTGTTTTGTTACGTTTGTAAACGTTCGGCTTAAATCTCTGAAAAGGTGAAACGTTTGGATTTGTTTCGTAACGTTTGTAAACGCTTGGCTTAAATTGCAAAAAAGGTGATACACTTGGATTTGTTTCGTAATGTTTGTAAACATTTGGCTTAAATTACTAAAAAGGTCAAACGCTTGGATTTGTTTCAAAACATTTGTAAACGTTTGGCTTAAATTGCTAAAAAAGTGAAACGCTTTGATTTGTTTCGTAACGTTTGTAAACATTTGGCTAAATTGCTAAAAAGGTGAAACACTTGGTTTTGTTTCGTAACGTTTGTAAAGGATTGACCTAAACAGCTAAAAATGTGAAACGTTTGGATTTGTTTTGTAACATTTCAAAAGTTTGGTTTTGTTTCGTAACGTTTGTAAACGTTTTGATTAAATCGCTAAAAAGGTGAAACTCTTGAATTTGTTTAGTAACGTTTGAAAACATTTGGTTTAAATCACTAAAATGGTGAAACGCTTTGATTTTTTTTGTAATGTCTGTAAACGTTTGGCTTAAATTGCTAAAAGGGAGAAACGGTTGAATTTGTTTCGTAACGTTTGTAAATGTTTGGCTTAAATTGCTAAAAGGGGAAACGTTTGGATTTGTTTCGTAACGTTTGTAAACGTTTGGCTTAAATTGCTAAAAAGGGGAAACGTTTGGATTTGTTTCGTAACGTTTGTAAACGTTTGGCTTAAATCGCTAAAAAGGTGAAACTTTTGGATTTGTTTTGTAATGTTTGTAAACGTTTGGCTTAAATCGCTAAGAAGGTGAAACATTTGGATTTGTTCCGTAACGTTTGTAAACATTTGGCTTAAATGGCTTAAAAGGGGAAACGTTTGGATTTGTTTCGTACACTTTTGTAAATGTTTGGCTTAAATAGCTAAAAAAGTGAAACGTTTGGATATGTTTCGTAGCGTTTGTAAACGTTTGGCTTAAATCGGTAAAAACGTGAAACGTTTGGATTTGTTTCGTACCGTTTGTAAACGTTTTGCTTAAATCGTTAAAAACGTGAAACGTTTGGATTTGTTTCGTAACGTTTGTAAATGTTTGGCTTGAACTGCTAAGAAGGTGAAACGCTTTGATTTGTTTCATAGCGTTGGTAAACGTTTGGCTTCAATTGCAAAAAAGGTGAAACGCTTGGATTTGTTTCGTTACGTTTATAAACGTTTGGCTTAAATTGCTAAAATGGTGAAACGTTTGGATCTGTTTTTTAAGTTTTGTAAACGTTTTGCTTCAATCACTAAAAAGGTGAAACATATGGATTCTTTTCGTAACGTTTGTAAACGTTTGGCTTAAATCGCTAAAAATGTGGAATGTTTGGATCTGTTTCGTAACTCTTGTAAACGTTTTGCTTCAATCGCTAAAAAGGTGAAACGTATGGATTCTTTTCGTAACGTTTGTAAACGTTTGGCTTAAATCGCTAAAAAGGTGAAACGTTTGGATTTGTTTCGTACACTTTTCTAAATGTTTGGCTTAAATCGCTAAAAAGGTGAAACGTATGGATTTGTTTATTAACGTTTGTAAATGTATGGCTTAAATCGCTAAACATGTGAAACGCTTGGATTTTTTTCGTAATTGCTAAAAGGGTGAAACTCTTGGATTTGTTTCGTAATGTTTGTAAATATTTGGCTTACATTGCTAAATAGGTGAAACATTTGGATTTGTTTCGTAGCATTTGTAAACATTTTGCTTAAATCGCTAAAAAGGTGAAACATTTGGATTCGTTTCGTACCGTTTGTAAACGTTTGGCTTAAATCGCTAAAAAGGTGAAATGTTTGGATTTGTTTCGTAACGTTTGGCTTAAATTGCTAAAAAGGTGCAACGCTTGGATTTGGTTTGTTACGTTTGTAAATGTTTGGCTTATATTGGTAAAGGTGAACACTTGGTTTTCGTTTCGTAACGTTTGTAAACGTTTGACATAAATTGCTAAAAAATGTGAAATCTTTGGATTTGTTTCGTAACATTTTTAAACGTTTGGATTCAATCGCTAAAAATGTGAAACGTTTGGATTTGTTTCGTAACGTTTGGCTTCAATCGCTAAAAAGGTGAAACGTTTGGATTTGTTTCGTAACGTTTGTAAACGTTTGGCTGAAATCGCTAAAAAGGTCAAACGTTTGGATTTGTTTCGTAACGTTTGTAAACGTTTGGCTTAAATTGCTAATAAGGTAAAACGTTTGTTTTTGTTTCGCAACGTTATAAACGTTCGGCTTAAATCGCTAAAAAGTTGAAATGTTTGTATTTGTTTCGTAACGTTTGTAAACGTTTAGCTTAAATTGGTAAAAAGGTGAAACGCTTCGATTTATTTCGTAATGTTTTTAAACGTTTGGCTTAAATTGTTAAAAAAGGGAAACGATTAGATTTGTTTCCTAACACTTGTAAACGTTTGGCTTAAATCGCTAAAAAGGTGAAACATTTGGTTTTATTTCGTAACATTTGTAAACGTTTCGCTTAAATTGCAAAAAATGTGAAACGTTTGGATTTGTTTCGTAACATTTTAAACGTTTGGTTTTGTTTCTTAACGTTTGTAAACGTTTGGCTTTAATAACTAAAAAGGTGAAATGTTTGGATTTGTTTCGTAAACTTATGTAAACGTTTGGCTTAAATCGTTAAAAAGGGGAAACATTTGGATTTGTTTCGTAGCGTTTGTAAACGTTTGGTTTAAATAGCTAAAAAGGGGAAACATTTGTATTTGTTTTGTAGCGTTTGTAAACGTTTGGCTTAAATCGCTAAAAACGTGAAACGTTTTGATTTGTTTCGTACCGTTTATAAACATTTGGCTTAAATCGTTAAAAACGTGAAACGTTTGGATTTGTTTCCTAACGTTTTTAAGCGTTTGGCTTAAATTGCTAAATAGGTAAAACGCTTGGATTTGTTTCGTAGGGTTTTTAAACGTTTGGCTTAAATTGCTAAAAAGGTAATACGCTTGGATTTGTTTCGTTCCGTTTGTAAACGTTTGGCTTATATTGCTAAAAAGATGAAACGCTTGGTTTGTTTCCTAACGTTTGTAAACGTTTGGCTTAAATTGCTAAAAATGTGAAACGTTTGGATTTGTTTTGTAACGTTTGTAAACGTTTGACTTCAATATCTGAAAAGGTGAAATGTATGGATTTGTTTCGTAACGTTTGTAAACGTTTGGCTTAAATCGCTAAAAAGGTGGACATTTGGTTTTGTTTTGTAACGTTTTAAAAGTTTGGATTAAATCGCTAAAATAGGGAAACGTTTGGCTAAAATCGCTAAAAAGGTGAAACGATTGTTTTTTTTTCGTAAAGTTTGTAAACGTGCCGCTTAAATTGCTAAAAAGGTGAAACGTTTGCATTTGTTTTGGAACATTGGTAAACGTTTGGATTAAATTGCTAAAAAGGTGAAACGCTTGGATTTGTTTCGTAGCATTTGTAAACGTTTGGCTTAAATTGCTAAAAAGGTGAAACACTTGGATTTGTTTCGTGACTGTAATACCCCGCATTTTTGGAAAAATATTTAATTGGATTAATTATATTTTTTTAGCCAATGGGAGCTAAAATGACGAGAATTTCCGTAAATGAAGCGGAAAATAGCGTTTTGACGAGTAGTGAATTTTCATAAAATTGGACTATATTAATCGGAATTAAAATTTATCTCATATTTGGATATCGAGATAAACATGTCAGGATTTAAAAAAAATTGGAGAAATTTCCATTTAATAAAATAAATGATTTGAAAATGGACATTTAAATAATATCCGCGAGTTTTGGTTGATTGGGATTTATTTTAAGAAAATCTAAAAATAATTAGAGTATTAGATTTTAATACGGGTTTAAGTGCAATAAATAAAGTATGCGAATAAATAATAAATTTTTAGGATAAGGCAACAATTAATATTTTGGAATAAGAAAAGTAGTCCGTATAATTTATAATTGATTAAAGTTTAGATTTAGCTCGAGAAATTTATCGACGTGCTTAATTAATAAATTAATGAATAAATAAATTAATAGGAATTCTAGATAACCAATAAATGGTGTAGAGCCAAATTATAATGGGCCTAATTAACACTACAATCTACAAGCCCAAATAAGAAAGATGGCTAGATTATTAAGAAAAAGGGAAGGATTAAGTTGTATATTAAACCATGGTAAGAAGACAAAAATTAGAAGGAATGAATATGTTGAATGGTTTAAGCAAGGGACTAAAGTGGCACATTTGCCTAACATTGCATATGAAATACGTGATGAAGATGTTGAATCTAGAAGCAAAAATTTTACTTCAGCTTTTGATGAAACATTCGGTCACTTAGGGTTTCTTCATCTTAAGATCGTTTTTGATGATTCTTTCACCGATTTTTCAAGAATTCGATCCTCTATCATCCTAAGACTTCAATTCAAGGTAAGATTTCGGATTTACAAGGTGCTATGGGCTATGTTTATGGCTGAGTTTGGTGATTAAATGATAGGGTTTTTGTGAGTAGAAAAGAATGAGTTTAATTAATGGTTGGTTCTTTCTTCTAAAGTGATTTAAAGATGTTTAGGATGATTTATGATGGGTAATTTCTGAATTGAAATATATATAAATTAGAGTTAGATTTATTGATTAATTAGTGAGTTTTCAAATTAATTTCTTAAGAAAAAGGGGTATGAATAAAGCTGGAAATTTTGGATTTATTGAAGTGTTTCGAGTTTACAGAGGATGAAGCTTGGGGGTTAACGGAGCACGGCGGCCGGGGGAGGACCGATCAGGCCCGAAGGCCTGATCAGTCTGCTCAACTGAGCAGACGGTCTGCTCAAACAGAGCAGACCTGGTCTGCTCGATAAAGAGCAGACATGCTGGTCTGCTTTGACGGGCAGACCAGCCGGTCACCCCGAGTTCCCGCGGCCGATACGTTTTGATGTTGGAAATGTTTTCGGAAGTTTTAATAAATTAAATAAAATGCAAAATTAAAGCTGAAGATGGATTTAGAAAGTTTAACGAATGGATTTTTGAAATAGAAGTTAAAATGGATTATGGCATAAATCAAATTCAAGCCTAAGTGCTTGAATGTAACATTTAAAGTGTGTTTAAAGTGAATTAAGATTGTTTATGGATTGAATAGATGATTTAAAAATTGGTGTAATACATTTAAAGATATAGCTTAAAGTAAGTTTGAGATTTAGTCTAGATATTTAAAATTTAGGAGTTTAAAAGGGTTGATTGTAGGTTTTGATAAGTTATAAGTCGAATCGATTAATGAGTTGTTAAGAAGGCAAGAGTAAAAGAAAAGGATTTAGAATCAACTCAAGCTTGAACGCTTGAAAATAAATGCGGAATGTTGAAAGTGAAGTAGTTTATGAATTAAAATGTTAATTTAGTGTTTATTTAAATTATAGATCTTACGAGCTATTGGATTGGAGAAATAGAAGATTTGGGGGAATAACAACAGGCTATTTTATTTCGCTTTAGAAGTTTGAAAATTTGGAATAAGCGATCGAGGTGAGTTCGCAGTTTACTTTCGTGTATTTATTATTTTATATATAAAAATAAATATATGTATTTGATAAGATATTTTAATTTAAGCTTATATATCTATGTGTAGAACTATTAATAGTGTTGGAGCTTTATTAAAAATATTTTAAGTAGCAAACTTATGTTTTCTATTAATAAGTTATTTTTACGATTTAAGTATGTAATATTTTATGAAAGGTCGCATATAATGAATTTGAGATATATTGAAAATGTTTAACATTATAATTTGGATTTATTAAGAGTAATGTAATTTATCGTTGACTATGGTTAGATCGCGAGATCGCCATTAAAATATTGTTGAATATTGTAAAAAAATATATAATAGTTAGTTGGATGCTCTTTATATTTTTTATGCATTAAAGCATGTATGTTGGCATAGATAATTTGAGATGTTAATTAAAGTTGTTATTATACTAGCTTCTCTATGCATACGTCTAATATACGAATTTATATTTGTTTGTTTTGCGGAATTATTATTTAAACCCAATAAGTGATCCGTGGGAAACGAGCTACCTATTGGGCGTCAATAGGCTGTGTGATCACCAGTATTGATACGAGTCTCGGCGTCTATGGTCAATGATTTGAAATGATAAATTTTGATTATCGATCGATTAATGGAATAAGGAGGATAAAAAGAAATGTGATAGACACAAGGTAACTCGGTTGAACTATCTCGGGACCTGTGTCTGGTGGGTAACTCGGTCGAACTATCTCGGGACCCACAACTTGGGATTAAGTAGTGGCATGAGTAACTCGGTTGAACTATCTCGGGACCATGCCACGTGGTAGCGGGTAACTCGATCGAACTATCTCGGGACCCGGCTACTCGGACGATATGATTCGAAAAACAGTTATCGTCTATTATGTCCAATAAGTCCGTAGCACTTGGGTTTAGGGTTTCGAACGGATCCGATATTGGAAACTATTAAATTATATTTTATGTTTATTATCGAAGTATGTTTAATTTATCGTGTATTATCGAATTATGTTTAATTGTAAGTTGTTGATTGAACATAAAGCAAAGTATATTTTATCGATAATGCGACCTCGTTTTTAATTATAACACCGTTAGTAAATTGTGAACTCACTCACGTTGTCTGACCCCCCAACAGTGTTTTATTTCAGGATTAATATATGACGATGTGGTCGAGCTTCCATTCGTTGTTTCGGAAGTCTCAATTATGAAAAGTTCTATTCTTCATAGAGTTGCAGTAGTCGTGATAGAAGACCTAGTTGATAGCAAACGATTTATGATTGTCTTATGCCCTGTATTAGCGATGTAATTTTTTGAAAAGTGATCTATCCAGAAATTAATATATGGTTATCTGGTATTTTATACAGGGTGTTTTATATGTTTTTTTTACAGGTGTGGTTTATTAAGTTTACAGGCGTTATATTTCCAATTTTTTGAAAATGGTTTTACTAAGTATTATAACGATTTTGAGACGCGAAAAAGTTTTAGGTAAATTTAGGCTTGCTACGGGTTTCGGAACCAAAATTCCCATTCCCTAGCGCCGGTCGCGGCCCTCGATTTTGGGTCGTGACAAATGTGGTATCAGAGCAGTTGGTCCAGGATACCACTGCTTTGTGTGAGTTTACCTAGGAAACTACTGCAGCATATAGGATTCGAGTCATGTCTTTTGTACGTTGTCTTCTGTTTTCTGTCGTTTCAGCCTTCCTATTTAGGATATAAGCCCGCGATTGTTGTGTGTAATTGCGTTCGAACTAAATAATTAGTATTTATGTGACTAGATAGCGAGGCTAGTGTGTTAAGCATCGTATGACGTGAAGTAGTTATTGGAACCATACGATAGAAGCGTTAAGGGATGACTGACAAAAAGGCGTGGATTTAAAGAGGCGGAAGAACTTACCAAGTTACAGAGTTAAAGTCTGGAGAACTTACAAAGTTAAAAGTTTATGAATTAAAGTTAATTGTTTAAACGATTTTAAAAGCATAATTGTGCCTAGACCCGAGATAGAAATGCATTATTGCCACGACATGAATAGAACTGCATCACTACATACACATTAAATGGAAAGAATAATAAATGAATTCATACATTAGTAGGACATGCATCATGCTCATTTGACATAGACAAGAGGTAAGTTGTGGCAACTCTTTGGGGATGAGAGACGTCATCACCCTAGAGCACAATTATGCTGATCTTTAAAGTATTTAAATGTGATTTTTAAAAAGGGTCATTTTCTTTGAATTGCAAAGATAATTGAATTATTTTTAAAGAGATTTGTTTTAAAACGTAAGTATACCTAGACCGGAACTCTGTAACGAAGGTAAAGTGCTCGAGATCAAGCTGCAAACAACTCTCAAAGGCACGGCGAATGTGTATTAGATCACAAAATGAAGATTTATGTTTTAAATATACAACGTCGGTAGTAGTTCAAAGAACTATAGTGCAATTAGAATAGTAAGGCGTATCTGTATAGCGATGTATATACGATGAAGCGGTAAGTTAGGATGTTCCCATCTGTAAATGAGATATTTAGGACATCATGCTATAAGATAGTAGATGTACAAAGGAAGATGACCAAACCTAGTAAATGAGTTGTAAGACTAAGTTAGTAAATATACGGAGACGATCTCTACGGATTGAAGAAGTGAATTTTAAACGATATCAGAAAATCGTCAAGATTAGTAAAACTAAGGTATCTTTTGATGGAACCATTGAATTGGTTTAATGTCAGAGTATGACCTTCCTAAGAAGATCATTTAGAAATGAACTGCGGTGATTGTCAAACGAAGAGTTAGGCAACAGTGTTTATAAAAAGTAGTACTATAAGATTTATATATATATAAAGGACCAAGTTATGAGAATATATAATATATTAAGAGTATTAATGGAAACTCTATATAGATACGAATACTGTGAAGTATTTGGTTAATGAGGTTATGAGACGGGGCATCTACATTATACAAAGTAAGTTAAGAAGTTAGAATATCAGATAAAGAAACTACGGAAGGCATATATGGAAATGTATGAAAAAGGAATATGAAGTGTAAGATTATGAGACTTGAGTCCGAATAGAAAAGAATGCAAGTTATAGTACGATAGCTATAAAAGATTGTCGGTGACTCATAAAGGATAACGTGAACGCTGCATGTGAAAGGTTAACACATGTTTCATATTGCATATGGTGCTAAATATATATAGTTTGAGTATTTGTATATTAGGACCAACGAAAGAATCAAAGTACATTAATGTTTAAGTATATAACATATTAAAGACAAAGGTAATTGGATAAGAACTTTGTGATGAGGATAAGAAAAACAACAACTTAATGCAAGTAAGCAATGTTGTAAGCAGTTGACATGGGAATTAACCATGTATAAGATTAGCGACAATTATGAAAGAATGATTCATAATAATGTTAATGGAGGGAGTTAGATACCTAAGGTTAAATATATGTTAAAGATAGTGGAGAGATGATTCTCAAATCAATAGACGACGATAAGAACAATAAAGGACATGAAAGTATAAATAAAAACAACAATAAGAAGAACGTAAGCCATGATGATAGTTATGAATAAGGAATTGAAGAGGGTAAACTTTTAGAATTAGTTGCTCTATGGTTGGCACCATAGAGAGTAAAATGAGGAAAGGGTACAATTTATGTTAAGAGATGCCTAGCATAGATCCAACTCCATGAGATTCGATACGAGAGGTCATGAAATGGGTAATTGGTATTAAAGAAGGAATATACCCATCTACTATAGAACATCAACAAGGATATCATGTATAAGCGTGTACATTATCGAACGTAAAGAAGACGGAAAACGTTAAGAAAAGAGACGTCGAACTTCGATGAACTTATATATTAAAAGATAAGTGTTGAAACAGGATATGAGAAATGACTCATGACGGAATGATACGAATTATTTATGAAAATTTTAGAAGTGATGAAGGCGTATGATTAAAAAAAATACATGAAAGACGCAAAGGTATGCAAACCTAATGGAAAAGATTGAAGTAAAGAAACTTCACAAGTACTAAAGTTATATTGTAGGTTAGCCAAATCCTGTTTTATAATAAATGTTATTTAAATATGTGATCTTAACCAATGAAATAGGACGGAAAGAAGGTATATGAGTTGTAAAACTTTAAGAAAAAGGCAAGCCATTAAAGTAGTTGTGTAAAGTCGTAGTAGAAGAAGAAGCATGAAGGAGCACGTAAGCATGTTAGATGTTGACATTAAATTATTATTGAAGTTATAATATAAGGTTCAGGCGTCCGCAGAATGGATGCAAACACTAAATAAAGAGATTTTGACGGATTATTTAATGGCAATGTGAGGTGAAGGCGAAAGTAACTACGAATATTTCATATGGACTTTGGTTATACATCAAGTAGAATAATCCAAAACTTATAACTACGTGTGGACTAGTAGTTAATTTCGGATAAGTTCAAAGAATTCAACTAAAGAAACTACATGTCAAATTAAGAAAAGTTTAGATGCCCGAGGTAGGTAGTTTGGACAAGCTTTCCGACCCCATACGCGTATCAAGGTTAATTTGAAATCTAAATGAAAATTGTAGAGAGAGTTGCATGGAGTGCATTTAAAGAAAGTAATAAGCTATTGGACGAGTTTAAGTGATTCATTTAATGGTTTAAAGTTACCATTAAATCATTAACATTTTGGAATACACTGACTTTGATAGAAGCTACAATATCAAAATTTCAACAATTAGAGTACTATGAATTTATATATGGAAGAAACAGTAGTACGTTTGAGTTTAGAACGCTATTTTATATTGAGAATGGTTAAAGTTAAAAGAGTTTTATTAGAGTTAGGATGTGAAAGTAAAGCTTGTAATAAGTGTTCGAGATAGCAACTTTGGAGGTAATTTTGAGCGTGTTCGCGGAAACGTTTTATAAAGATTTTAATAACACGCGAAAAGGGTATGTCAGAAAGGATAACGACAAACCCGTATCGATCTCGGAAAACAAGACCTGCCTTAGGCAAGTAGGCAAACATATACCCTTAAGTAAGCATGTGAATTAAAGGTTAAGCATATTTTAAAACTTATCTAGGAAGACTACTTCTGGATCGATTTGCGATTCCAAGAAGTGCTATTTTGAACTTGAGACAAAAATGAAAGTTGTAGACGACATTGCATAGAATGAGTTTCAAGTGACAAACTAAAATTTGAACAGATTCTGGATGTTGGTTTTATGGCCTGAAGTGGGCTAAAAAGCTAATTTTAAAAGTTAGGAAAAAGCGATTTTTAGTTTTGGAAAACTAATTACATGATTCATGGATGACATAAAATAAGGTAAGTATAAGTTTTAAAGAATCATAGAATAAAATATTCTATGAGATTGTGCCCCAAGAAAGTGACGGAAGTAATCAGCATTACTAACGAAAAAAGCGATATTAAAACAATTTGGACGATAAGTATTATAAGAAAAATTTGAGGACGGATTTTTTTTTAAGGGAGGAAGAATGTAATACCCCGCATTTTTGGAAAAATATTTAATTGGATTAATTATATTATTTTAGCCAATGGGAGCTAAAATGAGGAGAATTTCCGTAAATAAGGCAGAAAATAGCGTTTTGACGAGTAGTGAATTTTAATAAAGTTAGACTATATTAATCGGAATTAAAATTTATCTCGTATTTGGATATCGAGATAAAAATGTCGGGATTAAAAAAAAATTGGAGAAATTTCCATTTAATAAAATAAATGATTTTAAAATGGACATTTAAATAATATCCGCGAGTTTTGGTTGATTGGGATTTATTTTAAGAAAATCTAAAAATAATTAGAGTATTAGATTTTAATACGGGTTTAAGTGCAATAAATAAAGTATGCGAATAAATAATAAATTTTTAGGATAAGGCAACAATTAATATTTTGAAATAAGAAAAGTAGTCCGTATAATTTATAATTGATTAAAGTTTAGATTTAACTCGAGAAATTTATCGACGTGCTTAATTAATAAATTAATGAATAATTAAATTAATAGGAATTCTAGATAACCAATAAATGGTGTAGAGCCAAATTATAATGGGCCTAATTAACACTACAATCTACAAGCCCAAATAAGAAGGATGGCTAGATTATTAAGAAAAAGGGAAGGATTAAGTTGTATATTAAACCATGGTAAGAAGACAAAAATTAGAAGGAACGAATATGTTGAATGGTTTAAGCAAGGGACTAAAGTGGCACATTTGCCTAACATTGCATATGAAATACGTGATGAAGATGTTGAATCCAGAAGCAAAAATTTTACTTCAGCTTTTGATGAAACATTCGGTCACTTGGGGTTTCTTCATCTTAAGATCGTTTTTGATGATTCTTTCACCGATTTTTCAAGAATTCGATCCTCTATCATCCTAAGACTTCAATTTAAGGTAAGATTTCGGATTTACAAGGTGCTATGGGCTGTGTTTATGGCTGAATTTGGTGATTAAATGATAGGGTTTTTGTGAGTAGAAAAGAATGAGTTTAATTAATGGTTGGTTCTTTCTTCTAAAGTGATTTAAAGATGTTTAAGATGATTTATGATGGGTAATTTCTGAATTGAAGTATATATAAATTAGAGTTAGATTTACTGATTAATTAGTGAGTTTTCAAATTAATTTCTTAAGAAAAAGGGGTATGAATAAAGCTGGAAATTTTGGATTTATTAAAGTGTTTCGAGTTTACAGAGGATGAAGCTTGGGGGGTAACAGAGCACGGCGGCCGGGGGAGGACCGATCAGGCCCGAAGGCCTGATCAGTCTGCTCAACTGAGCAAACGGTCTGCTCAAACAGAGCAGACCTGGTCTGCTCGATAAAGAGCAGACATGCTGGTCTGCTTTGACGGGCAGACCAGCCGGTCACCCCGAGTCTCCGCGGCCGATACGTTTTGATGTTGGAAATGTTTTCGGAAGTTTTAATAAATTAAATAAAATGCAAAATTAAAGCTGAAGATGGATTTAGAAAGTTTAACAAATGGATTTTTGAAATAGAAGTTAAAATGGATTATGGAATAAATCAAATTCAAGCCTAAGTGCTTGAATGTAACATTTAAAGTGTGTTTAAAGTGAATTAAGATTTTTTATGGATTGAATAGATGATTTAAAAATTGGTGTAATACATTTAAAGATATAGCTTAAAGTAAGTTTGAGATTTAGTCTAGATATTTAAAATTTAGGAGTTTAAAAGGGTTGATTGTAGGTTTTGATAAGTTATAAATCGAATCGATTAATGAGTTGTTAAGAAGGTAAGAGTAAAAGAAAAGGATTTAGAATCAACTCAAGCTTAAACGCTTGAAAATAAATGCGGAATGTTGAAAGTGAAGTAGTTTATGAATTAAAATGTTAATTTAGTGTTTATTTATATTATATATCTTACGCGCTATTGGATTGGAGAAATAGAAGATTTGGGGGAATTAACAACAGGCTATTTTATTTCGCTTTAGAAGTTTGATAATTTGGAATAAGCGATCGAGGTGAGTTCGCAGTTTACTTTCGTGTGTTTATTATTTTATATATAAAAATAAATATATGTATTTGATAAGATATTTTAATTTAAGCTTATATATTTATGTGTAGAACTATTAATAGTGTTGGAGCTTTATTAAAAATATTTTAAGTAGCAAACTTATGTTTTCTATTAATAAGTTATTTTTACGATGTAAGTATGTAATATTTTATGAAAGGTCGCATATAATGAATTTGAGATATATTGAAAATGTTTAACATTATAATTTGGATTTATTAAGAGTAATGTAATTTATCGTTGACTATGGTTAGATCGCGAGATCGCCATTAAAATATTGTTGAATATTGTAAAAAAAATATATAATAGTTAGTTGGATGCTCTTTATATTTTTTATGCCTTAAAGCATGTATGTTGGCATAGATAATTTGAGATGTTAATTAAAGTTGTTATTATACTAGCTTCGCTATGCATACGTCTAATATACGAATTTATATTTGTTTGTTTTGCGGAATTATTATTTAAACCCAATAAGTGATCCGTGGGAAACGAGCTATCTATTGGGCGTCAATAGGCTGTGTGATCACCAGTACTGATACGAGTCTAGGCGTCTATGGCCAATGATTTGAAATGATAAATTTTGATTATCGATCGATTAATGGAATAAGGTGGATAAAAAGAAATGTGATAGACACAAGGTAACTCGGTTGAACTATCTCGGGACCTGTGTCTAGTGGGTAACTCGGTCGAACAATCTCGCGACCCATAACTTGGGATTAAGTAGTGGCATGAGTAACTCGGTTGAACTATCTCGGGACCATGCCACGTGGTAGCGGGTAACTCGGTCGAACTATCTCGGGACCCGGCCACTCGGACGATATGATTTGAAAAACAGTTATCGTCTATTATGTCCAATAAGTCCGTAGCACTTGGGTTTAGGGTTTCGAACGGATCCGATATTGGAAACTATTAAATTATATTTTATGTTTATTATCGAAGTATGTTTAATTTATCGTGTATTATCGAATTATGTTTAATTGTAAGTTGTTGATTGAACATAAAGCAAAGTATATTTTATCGATAATGCGACCTCGTTTTTAATTATAACACCGTTAGTAAATTGCGAACTCACTCAGCGTTGTCTGACCCCCCAACAGTATTTTCTTGCATGATTAATATATGACGATGTGGTCGAGCTTCCATTCGTTGTTTCGGAAGTCTCAATTCTGGAAAGTTCTATTCTTCATAGAGCTGCAGTAGTCGTGATAGAAGACCTAGTTGATAGCAAACGATTTATGATTGTCTTATGCCCTGTATTAGCGATGTATTTTTTTGAAAAGTGATCTATCCAGAAATTAATATATGGTTATCTAGTATTTTATACAGTGTGTTTTATATGTTTTTTTTATAGGTGTGGTTTATTAAGTTTACAGGCGTTATATTGCCAATTTTTCAAAAATGGTTTTACTAAGTATTATAACGATTTTGAGACGCAAAATTTTTTAAGGTAAATTTAGGCTTGCTACGGGTTTCGGAACTAAAATTCCCATTCCCTAGCGTCGGTCGCGGCCCTCGATTTTGGGTCATGACATTGACGTTTGTAAACGTTTGGCTTAAATTGCTAAAAAGGTAAAATGCTTGGATTTGTTTCGTAACGTTTGTAAATATTCGACTTAAATCGCTAATAAGGTGAAACGTTTGGATTTGATTCGTATCCTTTGTAAACGTTTGGCTTCAATTGCTAAGAAGGTGAAACGTTTGGATTTTTTTCGTAACGTTTGAAAACGTTTGGCTTAAATTGCTAAAAAGGTGAAACGCTTGGATTTTTTTCGTAATGTTTGTAAACGTTTGGCTTATATTACTAGTAAGGTGAAACGGTTGGATTTGTTTCGTAATGTTTGTGTCACGACCCAAATTTATGGATCTCGACCGGCGCTAGGGAATGGGAGTGGTTGCTCCGAAACCCGTAGCAAGCCTAAAATCTTTATAAATTTTTCGCGTTTTAATACATAAAAAGGTTTGCAACCTCGTTGCGGAAACACTTTAAAACCTTTATTAAAAACGCGATCGCAATTCAAGATCATATATCACATATGATCTTTTTTCAGAAAATATCGTTAAAACCTTTCTCTCGTTTAACGTAAACACATTTCTGAAAACTGAGTATTAAGACCCTGATTGTATTTAAAGAAATCAGAGCGCAAACATCAATCTCTGTTGACGCACCTGCGCTGTTTTTAATACAATCCTAAAATGCTAAATCATGAAACCAGTGTATCTCTCAAACAACTGGTCCAAGCAGTTTAGAAAACATGCAGCTTTTCAAAACTTATATCTTATATACAGTAGTTCAATCAGAGTTTATCAAAATAGTTTGAACTACTGTAAACAGAAAGACAGACTTCCCGTACCCAACTACTTGCAGCTTTAGAGGTATGACTGACGACCTCCGGAATTATTGTGGAAGTCCGACCTCGTACTTGATTACCTGAAAGGTAAACATTGGGGAGGGTCAGAAATATAAATATTTCTGAGTGAGTTTACATATTTACAATTGAATATTGACATCGCAAATACATAAAACATTTGTATATGTAAAATATTACCAATTAGTCGATCCAGATGAAACCCTACAAGGAAGACTATTGTATGGGTCTCAACCTACACAATATAGGCCTTAGACCGTGAACTGAATCACTGCCGTCTAAGCCGGGTGTCTGGACCGTAACCGCGAAACTGCCATCACAATATTTCCTGTGACCGTAACCGTTACTGCCGTCTCAAATTGTTAAGTCAGGGTCGCTAGCACTTCCAACGCCCAATGACATTAATTGACCTCTATGTCAGACACAATCTCGTATCTAGCGTACTACTGGTGATCACACAGTCCTATTGAAAAACCAATAGGAAGTTTGTTCTAATGGATCTTTCATGGTTAATTATACTAGTGCGATTTATTATTTAAAAACAGTTTAAATATAAATATTCAAAAGTAAAAACCACAAAGTAAAACTCACAGAACCGATGCCCCCATTCTAAAAACGTAAGCTCCCATCAAACTCGTCAGTCAAACAAGTTGGTGTTTGGCTCGCTAGATCGACCACTCGTCGGATCTAATTAAAATTCAAATGTCAAAACACATCAGACATTGAATTTCAAACTCTAGTCCTATCGTATAAATGATAGACTCAAATACCATTTCTGTTTATAGACGACACTATAAACAGAACATATAAATTAATCTCGAAGTTGAACTTCTCATTCAAATCGTAATACCACTCTTGGTATAAACTTATAGTCACTTTTAACATTAAGCCACTTGATTAATGTATGACTTTATTAAAATATCACATCGTTTTAATAAACCAACTATCCTAAAACATCTAGGTTCTTTTAAACCTTTTAAACTTTTTAGTTCACATTTTGAACTTCAATCAAATCACGATTGATTTCACGACTTGAAATTGTCTGAATTCGAGTTTCAGTATCGCGTGTGTGGACCCCCGAAGAAGCCCTACTGTTCAGGTCGGAAGCACTGCACGTTCGTGCAGCGATAGGCTTCACGTTCGTGCAGCCTGCAAGATACACGTTCGTGTATCTGGCTGCACGTTCGTGCAGCATCCTGGCTGCACGACGTGCTGCTCGGGAACGATCCCCGGGCTGTATTCCGACGTGCTAACTCACTTTTCTCATCCCTAACACTTAAATACAGTCCAAAACATCTAATTCTATAATTAAAACGTTGAATCGATACACACACGATCGATTCAATACGTTTAACGTTTAATATCGAATATATAATAATTATATATCGAAATAAACTTTGTATACGAGATTAATACCTCGATTACTACTGGATTCGTTAAAAAATCGGAGTCGGAATGGCCAAATACATCGCGTCGCGGCGGAACCGTCACGCCTCGCCTTGCCTCTGCTTGCTATGCCTTAGCAAGCACCTCAATTGTTGCTAACTGAGGTGAATTGGGCGTACCCCCTCTCCTCTATTTATAGGAATTTGGTTTGGTTAAAGTACCATTTGGTACTAGCTCAATCATGCACTTTAACTCTGATTTTAATTAGTCGTCCGTAGTCCAAACGGAGACTAATTCCAAATTCCGCGAAACTTTACCCAAAAATCTAATAAAATATAAAACGAATAAAAATATAATTTTTATTCGCATCCGACTTATATTTTATTTTTAATAAATCTCCAAAGATTTATTAGGTCTAAATCAGTCCCGCTTAATTAAAATTACTATGTCCAAATTCCATAAAAATTTGACGGTAGCTTCGTCAAATTATTTTGCGAATATTAACACCAAAATTATTCGCTCGGGACTTATAAATTATTTTATTTTAATTTGGACTATCGAAAAATATTTAATTAGTTAATAATTGAAAACTAATTAAAGTAAAAGTTCAGGGATTAAAATGAACATTTTTCATTTCTATCCCTTCACCCAACCGCCTCACCTTTTTTTATTTTCTTTTTATTTTTCTTTTATTACATATATATATTTATATATATCTTAACGTATATTCGTCCATAACGCGTCGAACTTTCCGAGTTTCGACATTTTAATTTCGGGGTTTTGTCCGAAATCTTAAACTATCCATTTAGAGTGGTACATTGATATTTTAATTATCAATATATCAATTTATACGACGCTAAAGAGTATTCTCAAATTTATTACTCCCGTTCACACTCGTTTATTAAAATTTAAATTCCCGATTTAAATTTTAAACTCATATTATTACGATACTCTTTTACGTATTCGTATAAATTAAATTTACGTTTAAATTTAATTTATGTATTCCGAATCTATTAAATCACTTCCCGTGATTTAATAATGTTAAATAGTCAAACCTACTATTATCTTTTGACTATTAAATTTAGTCTTTCCGAATATTTTTCTTAATATTCGAACACGCAAAATATTATTTTTAATATTTTGATTACTCCAATTTGACCTCGTGGCATATACTAATTACTTAAAATTACGGGTATTACATTCTTCCCTCCTTATAAAAATTCGTACTCGAATTTAAAATCCAAAGCCACATGCTCAAAAGACTTCATTCAAACCTTTTATACGTCAATTCTTATGCTTTACATAGCATAAGCTTAACTCCAAATATAGGTAGGTTCTAAACCCTATCCTTACAGTAGTCGTGTACGAAGCACAACATACTTATCACGACACGAGCTCGTAGGTTGCATGTTCATGCAATATTCTTAAATGTCATGATTCATCATGACTTAGAGTTAACACTCCACATTTTGTTATAACTTAGGTTATATTCTTTTTCGTATTTCTCTTAACCTCTCAATTACGCTTTCTCTTTGGATGAGTGTCCTTCGTCTGTCAACGAAGTGTAAATCCTTACACTGTTCACTCATATGTATACACATGATTTGTATCTTTGTCAAATCATGTCTTATATCGTCTCTTTTTCTTCACTTCTATTAACACATAAGAGATCAATTGCTTTGATCTCATAATGCTTTCTGATAGCATTACTCTATGAGTTTTCTAACTCCATAGTCTTTTATACACTTAAGGTGTGTATATTCTTACTATTGAGTTTACCCCTTTAAGTCGCTTGTTACTTATGGGTAACAAACGATACTACTGTCTATTTATTGATCTAAAACTTTTCACAAGTTTTAGTCGCCTACGGCCTTCATCTTTATCGTTTACACTCTCATCAGCTTGCTATTATTTGCAAAATCTTGAGAGTATGGAACGTATGATCTTCATCATACTGTCCACCATCATTTACATTGAGTCAAAACTTTCCTAATACTTAGGTATTTTGACTACAAATCCTTTGTCATCTCTTTCTTTATATCGTTCCCTCGATACATTCCTTTGACATCATAGTACCTTTTCGTGGCACTGTGACAAAATAATTTACGTGATACTCAGACTATATATGTCTGGTTCACACAATCAATCGTCCTGTTTCAGTATGTCATCAAAAATACTGAAATCTCAAACTTTTCTTTGCGTATCAATACCCATTACATACTCTAATTGAGTATTTCTAGTTTAGACTCCCTCTGAATTAATCAGTTCATATTGGTCTCATTCTGGTTGAGCCAATAAAAATCCAAGGTTTGAGACCTTACGTCTAATACTTGACTATTCAAAATTTGAATGTCTTACTTAATGGTCGCTAGCACAGTATTGTAGTATGCATATAATTTCTGCAAACCTCCACACTTCCACTGCGCTACTCTGATATACAACTCACTAATTTTCTCTTTACAGTTAGGTTGTAGGATCTCTATATGATATTCTTCTAATACCATAATCTTTTGGTTTTTACTTACCAAGCATCTTTTCCTGTCTAAAAAATAAACATCCATTGACTTTTAGTTCGTAGGTAACGTACACATATCCTACAAGTAGTGTGTCTCAACTTCTATCACAATATCTCTTATCTCGTAATTAGTTCGCACTTTATATCACACTATTAGTGTCTTTCGACTTTTAATGCGACTATAACTATTGTCAATTCCTAATCATCATTGACAATTTACATAGTGCTTTCTCAGTCATCGAAGAACATTTTCTATAACTCGATTATGTTATATATCATAACATATCTTTACTTGGTTCTTTAATACTCAGTGTACTATAACTGTTACAAGTCTTGTACACTAGTCAGTCATTCATTTAAATCCTCAAAACATACTTTCTATTGATTTGCATAATCAACTTTCACCCCTTTCATGGGTTAACTCTTATTACTACTGCATAAATTTTTTTAAGAAAATCTTGCAACCGTCATTCGCAATACTTTGCAAAATTCAAGAAATTTACTAATTTCTATAACCATGCTAGTTACCTTCACTTATTAACCACATCGATCTTTCTCAAATCAACTAGATATCATATAAGATTTCTAGCATTTCCAAATTGTCACTTACATTTGGAAATCTTAACTTAAGACTTACATTTTCTCAGAATTTATAACACTAGTTGCACACATTGTGCGTCTCCTTTCTTTATTAGTCTCACAGACTCATTGTCCATTAACACCACTTCCAGAAATAATATAGGAGTAGCTTAACTCCTTGTTCTTATACATCTCATAAGAACAGCTGAAGTGTTTGCTCACTCCATGTTCAAATCATAACTAGTAGTACTTATACTATGTTATGCAAATCCACTTATCAGATTTGACTTATGCTACCCTCATAGTAGGGGCTTTAGTTTAACTTCTTTCTTAATCACGTTTTGCAAACGTGTGAGACGTATTTTTATTATACTTTATTTATCCCTCTTCGTGCATACTCGTTTGCACACTTATACTTGTGTCTACTACTGCACCTTCACTGTCAGCGTACTTTATCTCATTCTCAATTGAGTTTACATTAGTAACTTTACTTATATCATAGCTAGGTAAAGTCAAATTTACTGTTGCACGTATCGATAAAACATTTCCATGTTAATCTTAATATCGATACACACCAATCGCAACCAATGTTTTCTCTTCTTATTCTGCGTCTATAGCTTATATAGTTCTTTAATATAAGCTCTTAAACTTTGTACTTCTTTTCCATATACTTTCTCTTTTAATGTAATAGGCGATTTACCTTTCACTCGTACGCCTATTTCATCGTAACTCGTTTCAATACGACGTTACTTTCTATATCACTTCCTTATCTCCTCATATAGATTTACTATCGGCTGTGTCCCTTCTTGGGTCTACAGTCTTTTTCCTTTCATTATCACAGAGCTCTTATCTAGATATCTCTACTCTTAACATATTGTTTATCTCAAACTATGACTTACTCAGAATCTTTTATTCATTCTGATGCATAACATTCTCATATCTTATATCTTTGATTTGACTAACGCTACATATCGCATTTTGACTATCCACATATAGCCTCCATGCTCGCAGCTAAGAGTCATCCTCAATGCTCTATAGCCACTACTACATTTAATTAACTTACTATCAATTTCTCGCTCCATTTTCAAAACATTTCATACTAAAAATAAAACATCTATTTCACATTTTTCACTTTTGGTCGGCCATACTTTACACATTTCTGGCCCGACATTCAAAATTCATAGTCACAAGGCCCCGTTATCGGAATTTTCACAATTTGAAACCACTGTTTTTATACATATATATGGAGCTTACATTGATAATCCTAAGTTAATTAAACTCAATACTTCATAATTTCATCACTTGCACTTTTGGCTCACTGCCAAAATTCACGCAAGTTTCTCATCAATACTTTCAAAAATATCAATCGTCTAACTTACCGTTTGACGATCGCAACGGTTAATCTCTAGGTAACCGTTTTAGGAATATCATATTCCAAAATCAATCTGATCCAACGGTCCAATTAAAAGATATCAGGGTTTTACTACACCCTGTCGGTTTTCAGACATCATTTGAAACTCGCATCATCAATACACTATCTTTATCAACTACACTTTGAATCATGCGTTTTCCACTTACTTTGAGTCTTCCTAAACTCAAGTTATACTATTTCTAGTGAGAAATCGTGTTTCTCCAACATCTTGACCACTGCTCAATCGGTATGTTTTATTTGACCTTTCTTACTCCTAGTGTCTCAGGGTACAATGCCCTAGACATCTTATTTAAAGATATTCTTATCTTTAACTGTCGTATCTCAGATATATTTATCTATCTAATACAAGTTGTAGTTCATTTAGCTACAACTAGTTTTGTGCTTTCCGGTCCATAACTTTTATTCTCCAACTTCCATTCTCTTATGCTTTTATTGCCTCCTCGAGAATCGCTTACTACTTGATCTCGAGTATTTACTTTTGTTACAGAGTTCTGGTCTAGGTATACTTACAAGAAAACAAATCTGTTTGAAATAATTCAATCACCTTTGGCACCTTTTCAAAACAATTTGTTTTAAAAATCACTTTTAACAAAAAATTTGCATAGTTGTGCATAGGGTGATGATGTCTCATGTCTAGGCACAATTATGCTTTCAAAATTTAAATGAATAACCATAACAAATTATATCATTTGTTTTTTTTTTGTAAGTTTCCTCCTGACCCTAAACTCTGTAACCAGAAAGATTTTTCCGCAACTACTCCACTTCTCTGAATTCTTACTTCTTTTGTCAATCATCTCATTGTACAACTATCGAATGACTTCGACAGTGTCTTCACGTTATTTCCATGCTTGATATTCAAGCATCGTTATCGAATTGTCTAGACGACTCGCACGCGTATATCGCAGTCTTATATTCCAAAAGGGAAGGCTGAGAACCTATGAAACATAAGAATATATGTAGGAGACATGACTCGAATCCTATGTGCTGCAGTAGTTCCTATGAGTACCTATGACATCTACCCCATACTTTATTTCCATGTATCAGCAATGTTTTTAAATTCTCGAGTCCGAGAACTATTGCTCTGATACCAAGTTTGTCACGATCCAAATTTATGGATCTCGAATGGGAGTGGTTGCTCCGAAACCCGTAGCAAGCCTAAAAGCTTTATAAATTTTTTGCGTTTTAAAACATAAAAAGGTTTGCAACCTCGTTGCGGAAACACTTTAACACCTTAATTAAAAACGCGATCGCAATTCAAGATCATATATCACATATGATCTGTTTTCAAAAAATATCGTTAAAACCTTTCTCTAGTTTAACGTAAACACATTTCTAAAAACTGGGTCTTAAGACCCTGATTGTATTTAAAGAAATCAGAGCGCAAACATCAATCTCTATTGACGCACCTGCTCTGTTTTCAATACAATCCTAAAATGCTAAATCATGAAACCAGTGTATCTCTCAAACAACTGGTCCAAGCAGTTTAGAAAACACGCAGCTTTTCAAAACTTATATCTTATATACAGTAGTTCAATCAGAGTTTATCAAAATAGTTTGAACTACTGTAAACAGAAAGACAGACTTCCCGTACCCAACTACTTGCAGCTCTAGAGGTATGACTGATGACTTCCGGAATTATTGTGGAAGTCCGACCTCGTACTTGATTACCTGAAAGGTAAACATTGGGAAGGGTCAGAAATATAAATATTTCTGAGTGAGTTTACATATTTACAATTGAATATTCAAATAGCAAATACATAAAACATTTGTATATGTAAAATATTACCAATTAGTCGATCCAGATGAAACCCTACAAGGCAGACTATTGTATGGGTCTCAACCTACACAATATAGGCCTTAGACCGTGAACTGAATCACTACCGTCTAAGCCGGGTGTCTGGACCGTAACCGTGAAACTGCCATCACAGTATGCCTGTGACCGTAACCGTTACTGCCGTCTCAGACAGTTAAGTCAGGGTCGCTAGCACTTCAATCGCCCAATGACATTAACTAACCTCTATGTCAGACACAGGCTCGTATTGAGAAACACTACTAGTGATCACACAGTCCTATTGACAACCAATAGGAAGCTTGTTCCAATGGATCTTTCATGGTTAAGTTATACTAGTGCGATTTGTTATTTAAAACAGTTTAAATATAAATATTCAAAAGTAAAAGATCACAAAGTAAAACTCACAGAACCGATGCCCCCATTTTAAAAACGTAAGCTTCCATCAAGCTCGTCAGTCAAACACGTTGGTGTTTGGCTCGCTAGATCGACCACTCGTCCGATCCAATTAAAATTCAAATGTCAAAACACATCAGACATTGAATTTCTAACTCTAGTCCTATCGTTCAAACGATAGACTCAAATACCATTTCTGTTTATAGACAACACTATAAACAGAACATATAAATTAATCTCGAAGTTGAACTTCTCGTTCAAATCGTAATACAACTCTTGGTATAAACTTATAGTCACTTTTAACATTAATCAACTTGATTAATGTATGGCTTTATTAAAATATCACATCGTTTTAATAAACCAACTATCCTTAAACATCTAGGTTCTTTTAAACCTTTTAAATTTTTTTAGTTCACATTTTGAACTTCAATCGAATCACAATTGATTTCACGACTTGAAACTATCTGAATTCGAGTTTCAGTGTCGCGTGTGTGGACCCCCAAATAAGCCCTACTGTTCAGGTCGGAAGCACTGCACGTTCGTGCAGCGATAGGCTTCACGTTCGTGAAGCCTGCAAGATACACGTTCGTGTATCTGGCTTGCATGTTCGTGCAGCAAGATACACGTTCGTGTATCTCGCTGCACGTTCGTGCAGCATCCTGGCTGCACGACGTGCTGCTCGGGAACGATCCCCGGGCTGTATTCCGACGTGCTAACTCGCTTTTCTCATCCCTAACACTTAAATACAGTCCAAAACATCCAATTCTATAATTAAAACGTTGAATCGATACGCACACGATCGATTCAATACGTTTAACATTTAACATCGAATATATAATAATTATATATCGAAATAAACTTTATATACGAGATTAATACCTCGATTACTACTGGATTCTTTGAAAAATCGGAGTCGGAATCGCCAAATACATCTCGTCGCGGCGGAACCGTCACGCCTCGCCTTGCCTCTGCTTGCTATGCCTTAGCAAGCACCTCAATTGTTGCAAACTGAGGTAAATTGGGCGTACCCCCTCTCCTCTATTTATAGGAATTTGGTTTGGTTAAAGTACCATCTGGTACTAGCTCAATCATGCACTTTAACTCTGATTTTAATTAGTCGTCCGTAGTCCAAACGGAGACTAATTTTAAATTCCGCAAAATTTTACCCAAAAATCTAATAAAATATAAAACGAATAAAAATATAGTTTTTATTCGCATCCGACTTATATTTTATTTTTAATAAATCTCCAAAGATTTATTAGGTCTAAATCAGTCCCGCTTAATTAAAATTACTATGTCCAAATTTCATAAACATTTGACGGTAGCTTCGTCAAATTATTTTGCGAATATTAACACCAATATTATTCGCTCGAAACTTATAAATTATTTTATTTTAATTTGGACTATCAATAATATTTAATTAGTTAATAATTGAAAACTAATTAAACTAAAAGTTCAGGGATTAAAATAAACATTTTTCATTTCTATCCCTTCACCCAACCGCCTCACCTTTTTTTTATTTTCTTTTTATTTTTCTTTTATTACATATATATATATATATATATATTTATATATATTTTAACATATATTCGTCCATAACTCGTCGAGCTTTCCGAGTTTCGACATTTTAATTTCGGGGTTTTGTCCGAAATCTTAATCTCTCCATTTAGAGTGGTACATTGATATTTTAATTATCAATATATCAATTTATGCGACGCTAAAGAGTATTCTCGAATTTATTGCTCCCGTTCACACTCGTTTATTAAAATTTAAGTTCCCAATTTAAATTTTAAACTCATATTATTACGATACTCTTTTACGTATTCGTATAAATTAAATTTATGTTTAAATTTAATTTATGTATTCCGAATCTATTAAATCACTTCCTGTGATTTAATAATGTTAAATAGTCAAACCTACTATTATCTACTATTAAATTTAGTCTTTCCGAATATTTTTCTTAATATTCGAACCCGCAAAATATTATTTTTGATATTTTGATTACTCCAATTTGACCTCGTGGCATATTCTAATTACTTAAAATTACGGGGTATTACAGTTTGTAAGCGTTTGGCTTCAATTGCTAATAAGGTAAACGTTTGTTTTTATTTCGTAACATTTGTAAATGTTCGGCTGAAATCGCTAAAAAGGTTAAACGTTTGGATTTTTTTGTAACGTTTGTAAACGTTTCGCTTAAATAACTAAAAATGGGAAACGCTTGGATTTGTTTCATAACGTTTGTAAACGCATGCCTTAAATCTCTAAAAAGGTGAAACGTTTGGTTTGGTTTCGTAACGTTTGTAAACGCTTAGCTTAAATCGCTAAAAAGGTGAAACGTTTGGATTTGTTTCGTAACGTTTGTAAACGTTTCTCATTAATCGCTAAAATTTGGTAACATTTGGATTTTTTTGTAATGTTTGTAAACGTTTGGCTTAAATTTCTATAAGGTAAGCGTTTGTTTTTATTTCGTCACATTTGTAAACGTTCGGCTGAAATCGCTAAAAAGTTGAAATGTTTGGATTTGTTTGGAAATTTTTGTAAACGTTTCGCTTAAATTACTAAAAATGTGAAACACTTGGATTTGTTTCCTAACGTTTGAAAACGTTTGCCTTAAATCACTAAAAAGGGGAAGCGTTTGGTTTTGTTTCGTAACGTTTGTAAACATTTGGCTTAAATCACTAAAAAGGGGAAACGTTTGGATTTGTTTCGTAACGTTTGTAAATGTTTTGCTTAAATTGCTAAAAAGGAGAAACGTTTGGATTTGTTTCGAAACGTTTGTAAACGTTTGGCTTAAATCACTAAAAAGGTGAAACATTTGGATTTGTTTCGTAACGTTTATAAATGTTTGGCTGAAATCGCTAAAAAGGTGAAAAGTTTGGATTTGTTTCATAACATTTTAAACGTTTGGTTTTGTTTCTTAACGTTTGTAAACGTTTGGCTTTAATAACTAAAAAGGTGAAACGTTTGTATTTCTATCGTAGCGTTTGTAAACATTTGGCTTATATCGCTAAAAACGTGAAACGTTTTGATTTGTTTCGTACCGTTTATAAACGTTTGGCTTAAATCGCTAAAAACGTGAAACGTTTGGATTTGTTTCCTAACGTTTGTAAGCGTTTGGCTTAAATTGCTAAAAAGGTAAAACACTTGGATTTGTTTCGTAGGGTTTTCAAACGTTTGGCTTAAATTGCTAAAAAGGTGAAACGCTTGGATTTAGTTCATTTCGTTTGTAAATGTTTGGCTTAAATTGCTAAAAAGGTGAAACGTTTGGATTTGTTTCAAAACGTTTGTAAACGTTTGGCTTAAATCACTAAAAAGGTGAAACATTTGGATTTGTTTCGTAACGTTTGTAAACGTTTGGCTGAAATCGCTAAAAAGGTGAAACGTTTGGATTTGTTTCGTAACGTTTGTAAACGTTTGGCTTAAATCGCTAAAAAGATGAAACGTTTGGATTTGTTTCCTAGCGTTTGTAAACGTTTGGCTTAAATTGCTAAAAAGGTGAAACGCTTGGATTTCTTTCGTAGCATTTGTAAACGTTTGGCTTAAACTGCTAAAAAGGTGAAACACTTGGATTTGTTTCGTAGCGATTGTAAACGTTTGGCTTAAATTGCTAAAAAGGGGAAACGCTTGGATTTATTTCGTAACGTTTGTAAACGTTTGGTTCAAACTGCTAAAAAGGTGAAACGTTTGGATTTGTTTCATAACCTTTGTAAATGTTTGGATTAAATAGCTGAAAAGGTGAAACATTAGGATTTGTTTCGTAACGTTTGTAAACCTTTGGCTTAATTTTCTTAAAAGGCGAAACGTTTGGATTTGTTTCGAAACGTTTGTAATCGTTTGACTTAGAACGCTTAAAATGGGAAACGTTTGGATTTGTTTCGTAACGTTTGTACACGTTTGGCTTAAATTGCTAAAAAGGTGAAACTCTTGGATTTGTTTCGTAACGTTTGTAAACGTTTGGCTTAAATCTCTAAAAAGGTGAACCACTTGGATTTGTTTCGTAATTTTTGTAAACGTTTGGCTTAAATCGCTAAAAAGGGGAAACGTTTGGATTTGTTTCGTAACGCTTGTAAACGTTTGGCTTAAATCGCTAAAAAGGTGAAAAGTTTGGATTTGTTTCGTAATGTTTGTCAACGTTTAGCTTAAATTGCTAAAAAGGTGAAATAATTGGATTTTTTTCATAGCATTTGTAAACGTGTGGCTTAAATTGCTAAAAAGGGGAAACGTTTGGATTTGTTTCGTAGCATTTGTAAATGTTTGGCTTAAATTGCTAAAAAGGTGAAACGTATGGATTTATTTCGTAGCATTTGTAAACATTTGGCTTAAATCGCTAAAAAGGTGAAACGTTTGGATTTGTTTCGTACCGTTTGTTAACATTTGGCTTAAATCGCTAAAAAGATGAAACATTTTGATTTGTTTCGTAACGTATGTAAACGTTTCGATTAAATTGCTAAAAAGGTGAAACGCTTGGATTTTTTTTGCTATGTTTGTTAACGTTTGATTTGAATTGCTAGTGAAACACTTTGTTTTGCTTCGAAACGTTTCTAAACGTTTGGCTTTAATCGCTAAAAAGGTCAAACATTTGGATTTGTTTTGTTACATTTGTAAACGTTTAGCATAAATAGATAAAAAGGGGAAACGTTTGAAATTGTTTCGTAACGTTTTAAACGTTTGGCTTAAATCGCAAAAATAGGGAAAAGTTTGGATTTGTTTCGTAACGTTTGTAAATGTTTGGCTTAAATTAATAAAAAGGTGAAACATTTGGATTTGTTTCATAACGTTTGTAAACGTTTGGCTGAAATCGCTAAAAAGGTGAAACGTTTGGATTTGTTTCGTAACGTTTGTAAACGTTTGGCTTAAATCGCTAAAAAGATGAAACGTTTGGATTTGTTTCGTAGCGTTTGTAAACGTTTGGCTTAAATTGCTAAAAAGGGGAAACGCTTGGATTTGTTTCGTAGCATTTGTAAACGTTTGGCTTAAATTGCTAAAGAGGTGAAACGCTTGGATTTGTTTCGTAGCGATTGTAAACGTTTGGCTTAAATTGCTAAAAAGGGAAAACGCTTGGATTTATTTCGTAACGTTTGTAAACGTTTGGTTCAAACTGCTAAAAAGGTGAAACGTTTGGATTTGTTTCATAACCTTTATAAATGTTTGGATTAAATAGCTGAAAAGGTGATACGTTAGGATTTGTTTCGTAACGTTTGTAAACCTTTGGCTTAATTTGCTTAAAAGGCGAAACGTTTGGATTTGTTTCGAAACGTTTGTAAACGTTTGGCTTAGAACGCTTAAAATGGGAAACGTTTGGATTTATTTCGTAACGTTTGTACACGTTTGGCTTAATTCTCTAAAAAGGTTAAACGTTTGGATTTGTTTCGTATGTTTGTAAACGTTTGGCTTAAATCGCCAAAAAGGTGAATCGCTTGGATTTGTTTCGTAACGTTTGTAAACGTTTGACTTAAATCGCTAAAAAGGTGAAATATTTGGATTTGTTTCGTAACGTTTGTAAACGTTTGGCTTAAATCTCTAAAAAGGTGAAACACTTGGATTTGTTTCTTAACGATTGTAAACGTTTGGCTTAAATCGCTAAAAAGGTGAAACGTTTGGATTTATTTCGTAACGCTTGTAAACGTTTGGCTTAAATCGCTAAAAATGTGAAACGTTTAGATTTTTTTCGTAACGTTTTAAACATTTGGATTTGTTTCGTAACATTTGTAAACATATGGCTTAAATCGCTAAAAAGGTGAAAGAATTGGATTTGTTTCGTAACATTTCTAAACTTTTGGCTTAAATTGCTAAAAATGTGAAACGCCTGGATTTGTTTCCAAAAGTTTGTAAACGTTTGGCTTAAATTGTTGAAAAGGTTAAACGCTTCGATTTGTTTTGTAATGTTTGTAGACGTTTGGCTTATATTGCTAAAAAGGTGAAACGCTTGGTTTTGTTTCGTAACGTTTCTAAACGTTTGGCTTAAATCGTTAAAAATGTGAAATGTTTGTATTTGTTTAGTAACGTTTTAAACCTTTGCTTTTGTATCGTAACTTTTTTAAATGTTTGACTTAAATCGCTAAAAAGATGAAACGTTTGGATTTGTTTCGTAACGTTTGTAAACGTTTGCCTTAAATCGTAAAAAAGGATAAACCTTTGGATTTCTTTTGTAACATTTGTAAACGTTTGATTTAGATCGCTAAAAAAGGTAAAACGTTTGGATTTGTTACTTAACGTTTGTAAACGTTTGGCTTAAATCGCTAAAAAGGGGAAACGTGTGAATTTGTTTCGTAACGTTTGTAAACATTTGGTTTAGATCGCTAAAAAGGTGAAACGTTTGGATTTGTTTCGTAACGTTTGTAAACGTTTGGCTTAAATTGCTAAAAAGGCGAAACGTTTGGATTTGTTTCGAAACGTTTGTAAACGTTTGGCTTAAATCACTAAAAAGGTGAAATATTTGGATTTGTTTCGTAACGTTTGCAAACGTTTGTTTTGTATCGTAACGTTTGTAAGCATTTCGCATAAATCGCTAAAAAGGTGAAACATTGGATTTCCGTAACGTTTGTAAACGTTTGGCTGAAATTGCTAAAAAGGAGAAGCGTTTGGATTTGTTTCGAAACGTTTGTACTCGTTTGGCTCAAATCGCTAAAAATCTGAAACGTTTGGATTTGTTTCGTAACGTTTGTAAATGTTTGGCTTAAATCGATAAAAAGGTGAAACGTTTGGATTTGTTTCGTAACGTTTGTAAAGGTTTGGCATAAATTGCTAAAAGGGCAAAACGTTTGGATTTGTTTCGAAACGTTTGTAAACGTTTGGCTTAAATCACTAAAAAGGTGAAACATTTGGATTTGTTTCGTAACGTTTGTAAACGTTTGTTTTGTTTCGTAACGTTTGTAAGCGTTTGGCATAAATCGCTAAAAAGGTGAAACATTGGATTTGTTTCAAAACGTTCGTAAACGTTTGGCTTACATTGCTAAAAATGTTAACGTTTGGATTTTTTTCGTAGAGTTTGCAAACGTTTGGTTTAAATCGCTAAAAAGGTAAAACGTTTGGATTTGTTTCGTAACGTTTGTAAATGTTTGGTTTAAATTGCTAAAAGGGTGAAACACTTCGATTTGTTTCATAACGTTTGGAAACGTTTGGCTTAATTTGCTAAAAAGATGAAATGCTTGGATTTGTTTTGTTACGTTGTAAACGTTTGGTTTAAATTGCTAAAAAGCTGAAACGCTTGGTTTTGTTTCGTAACATTTGTAATCGTTTGGCTTAATTTGCTAAATATGTGGAACGTTTGGATTTGTTTCGTAACGTTTGTAAATGTTTGGCTTCAATCGCTAAAAATGTGAAACGTTTGGATTTGTTTCGTAACATTTGTAAACGTTTGGCTGAAATCGCTAAAAAGGTGAAACGTTTGGATTTGTTTCGTAACGTTTGTAAACGTTTGGCTTAAATCGCTAAAAAGATGAAACGTTTGGATTTGTTTCGTAGCGTTTGTAAACGTTTGGCTTAAATTGCTAAAAAGGTGAAACGCTTGGATTTGTTTCGTAGCATTTGTAAACGTTTGGCTTAAATTGCGAAAAGGTGAAATGCTTGGATTTGTTTCGTTGCGATTGTAAACGTTAGGTAAAATGCTAAAAAGGGGAAACGCTTCGATTTATTTCGTAACGTTTGTAAACGTTTGGTTCAAACTGCTAAAAAGGTGAAACGTTTGGATTTGTTTCATAACCTTTGTAAATATTTGGATTAAATAGCTGAAAAGGTGATACGTTAGGATTTGTTTCGTAACGTTTGTAAACCTTTGGCTTAATTTGCTTAAAAGGCGAAACGTTTGGATTTGTTTCGAAACATTTGTAAACGTTTGGCTTAGAACGCTTAAAATGGGAAACGTTTGGATTTGTTTCGTAACGTTTGTACACGTTTGGCTTAATTCTCTAAAAAGGTTAAACGTTTGGATTTGTTTCGTATGTTTGTAAACGTTTGGCTTAAATCGCAAAAAAGGTGAATCGCTTGGATTTTTTTCGTAACGTTTATAAACGTTTAGCTCAAATCGCTAAAAAGGTGAAACATTTGGATTTGTTTCGTAACGTTTGTAAACGTTTGGCTTCAATCTCTAAAAAGGTGAAACACTTGGATTTGTTTCGTAACGTTTGTAAACGTTTGGCTTAAATCGCTAAAAAGGTGAAACGTTTGGATTTGATTCGTAACGCTTGTAAACGTTTCGCTTAAATCGCTAAAAAGGTGAAAAGTTTGGATTTGTTTCGTAACGTTTGTCAACGTTTAGCTTTAATTTCTAAAAAGGTGAAACAATTGGATTTTTTTCATAGCATTTGTAAACGTTTGGCTTAAATTGCTTCAAAGGGGAAACGTTTGGATTTGTTTCGTAACATTTGTAAACGTTTGGCTTAAATTGCTAAAAAGGTGAAACGTTTGGATTTGTTTCGTAGCATTTGTAAACATTTGGCTTAAATTGCTAAAAACGTGAAACGTTTAGATTTGTTTCGTACCGTTTGTTAACATTTGGCTTATATCGCTAAAAGGTGAAACGTTTGGATTTGTTTCGTAAAGTATGTAAACGTTTGGATTAAATTGCTAAAAAGGTGAAACGCTTGGATTTGTTTTGCTATGTTTGTTAACGTTTGATTTGAATTGCTAGTGAAACACTTTGTTTTGTTTCGAAACGTTTGGCTTAAATCGCTAAAAAGGTGAAACATTTGGATTTGTTTAGTTACATTTATAAACGTTTAGCATAAATAGATAAAAAGGGGAAACGTTTGAATTTGTTTCGTAACATTTTAAACTTTTGGCTTAAATCGCAAAAATGGGAAAAAGTTTGGATTTGTTTCGTAACGTTTGTAAATGTTTGGCTTAAATTGCTAAAAAGGTAAAACGCTTATTTTATTTTGTAACTTTTGTAAGCGTTTGGCATAAATCGCTAAAAAGGTGAAACATTGGATTTTTTTCGTAACGTTTATAAACGTTTGGCTCAAATTGCTAAAAAGGAGAAGCGTTTGGATTTGTTTCGAAACGTTTGTAATCGTTTGGCTCAAATTGCTAAAAAGCTGAAACGTTTGGATTTGTTTCGTAACGTTTGTAAACGTTTGGCTTAAATGGCTAATAAGGTGAAAGAGTTGGATTTGGTTTGTAACGTTTGTAAATGTTTGCCTTAAATCGCTAGAAAGGTGAAACACATGGATTTCTTTCATAACGTTAGTAAACGTTTGGCTTAAATCGCTTAAAATGTGAAACGTTTGGATTTGTTTCGTAACGTTTTAAATGTTTGGATTTGTTTCGTAACTGTCACGACCCATTTTCATGAATCGCGACCGGCGCTAGGGTATGGGTAATGTAGTACCGAAACCCGTAGCTAGCCTTTCATTTAACACATAAACACATAAACCTGCATAAAACCAGTGCTCGGGGGCAACCGAGACTTCAGCCTAAATCTAGCAGTTATAATATTCAACAGTTAATATAACATGTTTATTCAATTTCGAGTCTAAAATAGATTTATCATAAACCAATGTAAATAATATAGCATGCCAAAGCAATATAACCAGTCGAACCAATCCGACAAAAATATATAATAATGATAAAGACGTCTAGTTACTACTGCGGTCTAAGAATAAAACAGTTTCACAGTTTTACTAAAATAAAAGGGAACCTCCGAGGAAAAGTAAATGCGGAGATCACCAGACTCTCTCAGATCATAACCCTGGGGAAAATTGGGAAAACAACGGGGTCAGATATACTGAGATGAGTTAATACCACTATCTACATTTATTAAGTGGAAAACCTTTAAAACCGTTTAAAACATTTAATAACGATATTACGAATAATAGTTGGAACCCTAATCCACAATTCTAAATAATAAACATAATCCAATAGGTCTGGTCCCGAGAGCTGAGCTACACCGAGTTACCACTGACCACACTTATACCAGAGTCCCGAGAGCTGAGCTACACCGAGTTACTCTACTTGGTCCAGAGAGCTATGCTCACACCGAGTTACCACATTACCATAAATACCTTTCCCAGATCATTACCGGTGCGCACGCAGTCCTAATGATGCCCATTAGGTAGCATGTTCCAATTAGAAGCCATAATATAAAAACAGTTCGAAAATATACGTACAATATATATTTAATATTAAAACAACAATTTACTTAATAAAGCGGTAAATAGTAAGTACAAACTCACTGCTTGCTAATCCACGTGAAATACCGGCAAGCAACTAATCCTGGTTCGCCTCTGAAGCACGAACAGTAGACGGGTCTAGACAAATAAAATAATTATTAAAAACAGACCCTAACTCTAAAGAGTACTAGACACCACATAGGACTAGCACAATTAACACGTCGGAAATAAACAAGCCAAAACACACAAAAATACCCATTAGGTAATAGAGCCCAATTAATATACGTCTATTGAGTTCTCGCTTAAAATCCAATTTATAATACATTATTTAATAATCTTTAAATAATAATTAATTTCTAAATAGTGGATTAGCCGAGTTATCATTAACTACCAAGCTAACCTCACTTGTCGGGTGACCCCAGTCTAACCCGACACAAAACGTTTATCAAATATAAACCCGAGTTTATATTTGTAAAATAATTCAATCAAATAATAATCCATTTTAAAAGCGGAACTCAATAACTTCAATTCCAAGTAACCTAAGGTACAACCCAACAATCTAACCATTTTAAGTTTATAAAAGTTTAGGGACTAAACTGTACTTTAGCCAATTAGGGACTAAAATGTACTTTAGTCAATTTTATGCAAATTTGATATTCTTAATTAAATCAAATTACCCGAGTAATTATATTAGCTAAATTTATAAATAGCTATCGTTACAACATATGAGTTTTAAATCAAAACGAAATCCAATTTTATTAGGTAAAGTTAAACTTTAAGGAATCAATGTGATTTAATCAAAACAATATAAGGACTTAAAAGAGCCTGATGCCCAAACACAAGTCAAGTTAGCCAACACACATCCGCCACCTCATTTCCTTCTCCAATTCATCAAACCCTTATTCAAACAAATTCCAGTAACATAAAAGATGAAGCTTAAACTTCCATGAAAGCCATCAATTCATTAACAACCATAACTTGAATTTAAGAACAATAATCAAGGACAATTAAACAAAAGAGTACAACCAAATAAGATAACCAAAATTCCAACCCTTTAATAAAAAAAAACAACATGGCAGTGAAGAAGACAAGAAGGAACCGTAACCAACCAACAATTATTGATTGAACCGTGAGACAAATCAAGAACTGAGATTAAACAATTAGCTACCCAAAATCCTTGAGACCAAACAACATTAAGCAATGAAATCAAAGCCAAAAGAAAAGAAGAGAAACGACAGTAACAAGAAAAGTATTCACAGTTTACATGAAACAAACAATACGGTAAAACGACGGCGATTGAAACAAGACCGATTGCGTACCGTTCAACGAAATCAAAATTGGAACTTGTAGAGGCGTGAGTCTACAATCTCTGGGACGAAACGGAACTGATTTTGATCTAAAATTGAACGAGAACGATGCAAATTACGAAATATCATTCTTAATCAAAACTGAAATAAGAATACAAAACTTACCGAAATCTTTAAAAAGAACAAGAGGAAGATTGTGAGAGTAAGGTTTAATGCTTCTTGAGGGGAAGGGGTCGGCTAGTTTTTGAAATTAAACGAAGGAAAAGAAAAAGATTTTTAAAATAATGAATAAAAGAAAATAAGAGTCACATAGATTATATTGCTGCTAAAATTCCTATTCTGTTTCAATTTGAAACAGAAGAAGCATGGGCCTTTTGTAAAAGAACATATTGCATGGGCCAATGATTCACGTGAGAAAAAATAATAATATAGGAGCATGCATGGGCTTAATTATACAATAATATGAATGGCCAACATTGCATGGATTTTCATGACTTAAATTTATATAAGTTTTTTTTTTATTTTTAATTTAAAGCAATTAACTGGTTGAACCAATAAAATCAACTCAATCCAGACCCAAAATGAATCAGACCATAACACCGATTGTACTTCAAAACGATCAGAAAATTGTCGGAAATTACGAAAATAAATTAAGTTTTTTTACGGGATATTACAGTGACATTTGTAAACATATGTCTTAAATCGCTAAAAAGGTGAAAGAATTGGATTTGTTTCGTAACGTTTCTAAACGTTTGGCTTAAATTGCTAAAAATATGAAACGCCTGGATTTGTTTCCTAAAGTTTGTAAACGTTTGGCTTAAACTGCTGAAAAGGTTAAACTATTCGATTTTTTTTGTAATGTTTGTAGATGTTTGGCTTAAATTGCTAAAAAGGTGAAACACTTGGTTTTGTTTCGTAACGTTTCTAAATGTTTGACTTAAATCGTTAAAAATGTGAAATGTTTATATTTGTTTCGTAACGTTATAAACCTTTGGTTTTGTTTCGTAACGTTTGTAAATGTTTGACTTAAATCGCTAAAAAGGTGAAACGTTTGGATTTGTTTCGTAACGTTTGTAAACGTTTGGCTTAAATCGTAAAACGGTGAAATGTTTGCATTTGTTTCGTAACGTTTGTAAACGTTTGGTTTAGATCGCTAAAAAGGTGAAACTCTTGGATTTCTTTCGTAACGTTAGTAAACGTTTAGCATAAATCGCTAAAAAGGGGAATTGTTTGGATTTGTTTCGTAACGTTTGTAAACGTTTGGTTTAGATCGCTAAAAAGGTGAAACATTTGGATTTGTTTCGTAACGTTAGTAATCGTTTGGCTTAAATTGCTAAAAAGGCAAAACGTTTGGATTTGTTTCGAAACGTTTGTAAATATTTGGCATAAATCACTAAAAAGGTGAAACGTTTGGATTTGCTTCGTAACGTTTGTAAATGTTTGGCTGAAATCGCTAAAAAGGTGAAACGTTTGGATTTTTTCGTAATGTTTGTAAACGTTTGTTTTGTTTCGTAACGTTTGTAAGCGTTTGGCATAAATCGCTAAAAAGGTGAAACATTGGATTTGTTTCGTAACGTTTGTAAACGTTCGGCTCAAATTGCTAAAAAGGATAAGCGTTTGGATTTGTTTCGAAACGTTTGTAATCATTTGGCTCAAATCGCTAAAAAGCTGAAACGTTTGGATTTGTTTCGCAACGTTTGTAAACGTTTGGCTTAAATCGCTAAAAAGGAGAAAGACTTGGATTTGTTTCGTAACGTTTGTAAATGTTTGGCTTAAATCGCTAAAAAGGTGAAACGCATGGATTTGTTTCACAACGTTAGTAAACGTTTGGCTTAAATCGCTAAAAATGTGAAACGTTTAGATTTCTTTCGTAACGTTTTAAACGTTTGGATTTGTTTCGTAACATTTGTAAACATATGGCTTAAATCGCTAAAAAGGTGAAAGAATTGGATTTGTTTCGTAACATTTCTAAACTTTTGGCTTAAATTGCTAAAAATGTGAAACGCCTGGATTTGTTTCCAAAATTTTGTAAATGTTTGGCTTAAATTGCTGAAAAGGTTAAACGCTTCGATTTGTTTTGTAATGTTTGTAGACGTTTGGCTTAAATTGCAAAAAAGTGAAACGCTTGGTTTTGTTTCGTAACGTTTCTAAACGTTTGGCTTAAATCGTTAAAAATGTGAAATGTTTGTATTTGTTTAGTAACGTTTTAAACCTTTGCTTTTGTTTCGTAACTTTTTTAAATGTTTGACTTAAATCGCTAAAAAGGTGAAACGTTTGGATTTGTTTCGTAACGTTTGTAAACGTTTGACTTAAATCGTAAAAAAGGTTAAACCTTTGGATTTGTTTCGTAGCGTTTGTAAACGTTTGGTTTAGATTGCTAAAAAGGTGAAACGTTTGGATTTGTTTCTTAACGTTTGTAAACGTTTGGCTGAAATCGCTAAAAAGGGGAAACGTGTGAATTTGTTTCGTAACGTTTGTAAACGTTTGGTTTAGATCGCTAGAAAGGTGAAACGTTTGGATTTGTTTCGTAACGTTTGTAAACGTTTGGCTTAAATTACTAAAAAGGCGAAACGTTTGGATTTGTTTCGAAACGTTTGTAAACGTTTGGCTTAAATCACTAAAAAGGTGAAACATTTGGATTTGTTTCGTAACGTTTGTAAACGTTTGTTTTGTTTCGTAACGTTTGTAAGCATTTGGCATAAATCGCTAAAAAGGTGAAACATTGGATTTGTTCCGTAACGTTTGTAAACGTTTGGCTCAAATTGCTAAAAAGGAGAAGCGTTTGGATTTGTTTTGAAACGTTTGTAATCGTTTAGCTCAAATCGCTAAAAATCTGAAACGTTTGGATTTGTTTCGTAATGTTTGTAAATGTTTGGCTTAAATCGATAAAAAGGTGAAACGTTTGGATTTGTTTCGTAACGTTTGTAAATGTTTAGCTTAAATTGCTAAATGGGCAAAACGTTTGGATTTGTTTCGAAACGTTTGTAAACGTTTGGCTTAAATCACTAAAAAGGTGAAACATTTGGATTTGTTTCGTAATGTTTGTAAACGTTTGTTTTGTTTCGTAACGTTTGTAAGCGTTTAGCATAAATCACTAAAAAGGTGAAACATTGATTTGTTTCAAAATGTTCGTAAACGTTTGGCTTACATTGCTAAAATTGTTAACGTTTGAATTTTTTTTCGTAGCGTTTGCAAACGTTTGGTTTACATCGCTAAAAAGGTAAAACGTTTGGATTTATTTCGTAACGTTTGTAAATGTTTGGTTTATATTGCTAAAAGGGTGAAACACTTCGATTTGTTTCATAACGTTAGGAAATGTTTGGCTTAAATTGCTAAAAAGATGAAATGCTTGGATTTGTTTTGTTACGTTTGTAAACGTTTGGTTTAAATTGCTAAAAAGCTGAAACGCTTGGTTTTGTTTCGTAACATTTGTAATCGTTTGGCTTAATTTGCTAAATATGTGAAACGTTTGGATTTGTTTCATAACGTTTGTAAATGTTTGGCTTCAATCGCTAAAAATGTGAAACGTTTGGATTTGTTTTTAAACGTTTGGCTTAAATCGCTAAAATGGCGAAATGTTTGGATTTGTTTCGTAACATTTTAAACGTTTGGCTTAAATTGCTAAAATGGGGAAATGTTTGGATTTTTACGTAACGTTTGTAAACGTTTGGCTTAAATCGCTAAAAAGGTGAAAAGTTTGGTTTTATTTCGTAACGTTTGTAAATCTTCGGCTTAAAACGCTTGGATTTGTTTCGTAGCGTTTGTAAGCGTTTTGCTTAAGTTGCTAAAAAGGTGAAACGCCTGGATTTGTTTCGTAAAGTTTGTAAATGTTTCGTTTAAATTGCTAAAAAGGTAAAACGCTTGGATATGTTTCGTAACGATTGAAAACATTTTATTTTATTTCGTAATGTTTGGATTTGTTTTGCAACATTTGTAAACGTTTGGCGTAATTCGCTAAAAAGGTGAAATGTTTGGATTTGTTTTGTAATGTTTGCAAACGTTTGGCTTAAATCGCTAAAAAGGTAAAACGTATGGATTTATTTCGCAACGTTTATAAATGTTTGCCTTAAATTGCTAAAAAGGTGAAACGCTTGGATTTGTTTCGTAACATTTTAAACGTTTGGTTTTGTTTCGTAATGTTTGTAAACGTTTGGCTTAAATCGCAAAAAAGGTGAACGTCATGTTTTGTTTCGTAACGTTTGTAAACGTTTGCCTTAAATCGGTAAAAAGGTGAAACGTTTGGATTTGTTTCATAATGTTTGTAAACGTTTGGCTTTAATCGATAAAAAGGTGAAATGTTTGGATTTTTTTTGTAACGTTTTAAAAGATTTGACTTAAATTGGTAAAAAGGTGACACGCTTGGATTTGTTTCGTAACGTTTGTAAACGTTTGGCTTAAATCGCCAAAAAGGTGAAACGTTTCAATTTGTTTCGTAATGTTTGTAAACGTTTGGCTTAATTTGCTAAAAAGGTGAAACGTTTGGATTTATTTCGTAACGTCTATAAACGTTTGTTTTAATTCGCTGAAAACGGGAAACATTTGGCTTTGTTTCGTAACGTTTGTAAACGCTTAACTTAAATCGCTAAAAAGGTGAAATGTTTGCATTTGTTCCGTAACATTTGTAAACAAAAATCGCTAAAAAGGTGAAACGTTTGGATTTGTTTCGTAATGTTTTTAAACGTTTGGCTTTAATTCCTAAAAAGGGTTTCGTAACGTTTTAAACGTTGGGATTAGTTTCGTAACGTTTGTAAATTTTTGGCTTAAATCGCTAAAAAGGTGAAACGTTTGGATTTGTTTCGTAACATTTGGCTAAAATCGCTAAAAAGTTGTAAGCTTTGGATTTGTTTCATAACGTTTGTAAACGTTTGGCTTAAATTGCTGATAAGGTGCAACGTTTGGATTTTGTTTCGTAACGTTTGTAAACGTTTGGTCTAAATCTCTGAAAAGGTTAAACTTTTTTGCTTATATCGCTAAAAGGTGAAACGTTTGGATTTGTTTCGTAACGTTTGTAAATGTTTGGCTTAAATCACTAAGAAGGTGAAACGTTTGGATTTGTTTCGTAATGTTTGTAAACGTTTGGCTTAAATCGCTAAAAATGGGAAACGTTTGGATTTGTTTCTTAATGTTTAAAGCGTTTGGTTTTGTTTCGTAACGTTTGTAAACGTTTGGCTTATATCACTAAAACGGTGAAACGTTTGGATTTGTTTCGTAATGTTTGTCAACGTTTGGCTTAATTCTCAAAAAAGGTGAAACGTTTGGCTTAAATCGGTAAAAAGGTTAAACGTTTGGATTTGTTTCGTAAACGTTTCCCTTAAATTGCTAAAAAGATGAAACGTTTGGATTTGTTTCGTAACATTTGTAAACGTTTGGCTTAAATTGCTAAAAAGGGAAAATGTCTGGATTTGTTACGTAGCGTTTGTAAACGTTTGGCTTAAATCGCTAAAAAGGTGAAACGTTTGGATTTGTATCGTACCGTTTGTAAATGTTTTGCTTAAATCGCTGATAAGATGAAACGTTTGGATTTGTTTCGTAACGTTCGTAAACGTTTGGCTTAAATTGTTAAAAAGGTGAAACGCTTGGATATGTTTCGTAATGTTTCTAAACGTTTAGCTTAAATTGCTAAAAAGGTGAAACGCTTGGATTTGCTTTGTTACGTTTGTTAACGTTTGGCTTAAATTGCTAAAAAAGTGAATTGCTTTGTTTTTTTGTTTCGTAAAGTTTGTAAACGTTTGGCTTAAATTGCTAAATATGCGTAACGTTTGGATTTGTTTCGTATCATTTATGAACGTTTGGCTTCAATTGCTAAAAAAGGAAACATTTTGATTTGCTTCGTACCGTTTGTAAATGTTTGGCTTATATCACTAAAAAGGGGAAATGTTTGGATGTGTTTCGTAACGTTCTAAAACGTTTGGCTTAAATCGCTAAAATGGGGAAACGTTTGGATTTGTTTCGTAACGTTTGTAAACGTTTTGCTTAAATCGCTAATAATGTGAAACGTTTGGTTTTGTTTCGTAACGTTTGCAAACGTTCGGCTTAAATTGCTAAAAAGGTGAAACGTTTGGATTTGTTTCGCAACGTTTGTAAACGTTTTGCTTAAATTGCTAATAAAGGGAAACGCTTGGATTTGTTTCACAACGTTTGTAAACATTTTGCTTAAATTGCTAAAAAGGTGAAACGCTTGGATTTGTTTCGTAACATTTGTACACGTTTGGTTTTGTTTCGTAACATTTGGATTTTTTTTGTAACGTTTGTAAACGTTGTGCTTAAGTTGCTAAAAAGGTGAAACGTTTGGATTTGTTTCGTACGTTTGTAAACATTTGTCTTAAATCGCTAAAAAGGTGAAACGTTTGGATTTGTTTCGTAACGTTAAAGGTGAAACATTTGGATTTGTTTCATTATGTTTGTAAACTTTTTGCATAAATCGCTAAAAAGGTGAAACATTTTGATTTGTTTCGTAACGTTTTAAACGTTTGGATTAAATTGCTAAAATGGGGAAACGTGGATTTGTATCGTAACGTTTGTAAAGGTTTGGCTTAAATTGCTAAAAAGGTGAAACACTTCGTTTTGTTTCGTAACGTTTGTAAACGTTCTGTTTAAATTTCTTAAAAGGTGAAACGTTTGGATTTGTCTCGTAGCATTTGTAAAGGTTCGGCTTAAATCGCTAAAAAAGGGAAATGTTTGGATTTGTTTCGTAACTTTTGTAAACTTCGGCTTAAATCCCTAAAGAGGCGAAATAATTGGATTTGTTTCGTAACGTTTGTAAACGTTTGGCTTAAATCGCTAAAAAGGCGAAACCTTTGGATTTGTTTCGTAACGTTTATAACGTTTGGCTTAAATTGCTAAAAAGGTGAAACTCTTGGATTTGTTTCGTAACGTTTGTAAACATTTGGCTTAAGTTGCTAAAAAGGTCAAACGCTTGGATTTTTTTCCTAACGTTTGTAAACATTTGGCTTAAGTTGCTAAAAAGGTGAAACATTTGGATTTGTTTCGTAACCTTTGTAAATGTTTGGCATAAATCGCTAAAACGGTGAAACGTTTGGATTTGTTTCGTAGAGTTTGTAAACGTTTGGCTTAAATCGCTAAAAAGGAGAAACGCTTGGATTGGTTTCGTAACGTTTGTAAACGTTTGGCTTTAATCGCTAAAAAGGCAAAACTTTTGGATTTGTTTCGTAACATTTGTAAACGTTTGGCATAAATCGCTAAAAAGGTGCAATGATTTGATTTGTTTCGTAACATTTTAAACGTTTGGCTTAAATCGCTAAAATGGGGAAACGTTTGGATTTGTTTTGTAATGTTAGTAAACGTTTGGCTTAAATTGCTAAAAAGGTGAAACGCTTGGATTCGTTTCATAACTTTTGTAAACGTTTGGCTTAAATTACTAAAAAGGTGAAACGCCTGGATTTGTTTCGGAACGTTTGTAAGCGTTTGGCTTAAATTGCTAAAAAGGTGAAATGTTCGGATTTTTTTCGTAATGTTTGTAAACATTTGGCTAAAATCGCTAAAAAGGGGAAACGTTTGAATTTGTTTCGCAACGTTAGTAAACGTTTGGCTTAAATCGCTAAAAAGGTGAAACGTTTGAAATTTCGTAACGTTTGTAAACGTTTGGCATGAATCGCGAAAAAAGTGAAACGTTTGGATTTGTTTAGTAACGTTTGTAAATGTTTGGCTTAAATTGCTAAAAAGGTGAAACGTTTGGATTTGTTTCGTAACGTTTGTAAACGTTTGGCTTAAATTGCTAAAAAGGTGAAACGCTTGGATTTGTTTCGGAACGTTTGTAAACGTTTGGCTTTAATTGCTAAAAAGGTGAAACACTTGGATTTGTTTCGTAACATTTATAAACGTTTGGCTTAAATTGCTAAATAGGTGAAACGCTTGGTATTGTTTCGTAACGTTTGTAAAGGTTTTGCTTAATTCGCTAAAAATGTAAAACGTTTGGATATGTTTCGTAACTTTTTAAACGTTTGGATTTGTTACATAATGTTTGTAAACGTTTGGCTTAAATCGATAAAAAGGTGAAACGTTTGGATTTGTTTCGTAACGTTTGTAAACGTTTGGCTTAAATTGCTAAAAAGGTGAAATGTTCGGATTTTTTTCGTAATGTTTGTAAACGTTTGGCTTAAATCGCTAAAAAGGGGAAACGTTTGAATTTGTTTCGCAACGTTAGTAAACGTTTGGCTTAAATCGCTAAAAAGGTGAAACGTTTGAAATTTCGTAACGTTTGTAAACGTTTAGCTTAAATTGCTAAAAAAGGTGAAACGTTTGGATTTGTTTCGTAAAGTTTAAAACGTTTGGTTTTGTTTCGTAACGTTTGTTAACTTTCGGCTTCAATCGCTAAAAATGTGAAACGTTTGTACTTGTTTCATTACATTTGTAAACGTTTGGCTTAAATCGCAAAAAGGTGAAAATATTGGATTTGTTCCGTAGCGTTTGTAAACGTTTCGCTTAAATTGCTAAAAAAGGTCACACGTTTGGATTTGTATCGCAACCTTTGTAGACGTTTGGTTTCAATCGCTAAAAAGGTGAAACGTTTGGTTTTGTTTCCTAACCTTTGTAAACGTTTAGATTAAATAGCTAAAAAGGTGAAACGTTTGGATTTGTTTCGTAACGTTTGTAAACGTTTTGCTTAAATTGCTAAAAAGGTGACACGTTTGGATTTTTTTCGTAACCTTTGTAAACGTTTGGCTTAAATAGCTAAAAAGGTGAAACGTTTGGATTTGTTTCGTAACGTTTGTAAACGTTTTGCTTAAATTGCTAAAAAGGTGACACGTTTGGATTTTTTTTGTAACCTTTGTAAATGTTTGGCTTAAATCGCTAAAAAGGTGAAACGCTTGGATTTGTTTTGGAAATTTTATAAACATTTGGCTTAAATTGCTAAAAAGGTGAAACGCTCGGATTTGTTTAGGAACGTTTTTAAACGTTTGGCTTAAATTGCTAAAAAGGTGAAACTCTTGGATTTGTTTCGGAACATTCGTAAACGTTCGGCTTAAATTGCTAAAAAGGTGAAACGCTTGGTTTTGTTTCGTAACGTTTGTAAAGGTTTTGCTTAATTCGCTAAAAATATAAAACGTTTGGATTTGTTTCGTAACGTTTTAAACGTTTGGATTTGTTTCGTAACGTTTGTAAACGTTTGGCTTAAATCGATAAAAAGGTGAAATGTTTGGATTTGTTTCGTAACGTTTGTAAATGTTTGACTGAAATTGCGAAAAAGGTGAAAACGTTTGGATTTGTTTTGTAATGTTTGTAAACGTTTGGCTTAAATCGCTAAAAAGGGGAAACGTTTGGCTTTGTTTTGAAACGTTAGTAAACGTTTGGCTTATATCGCGAAAAAGGTGAAACGTTTGAAATTTTGTAACGTTTGTAAACGTTTGGCTTAAATTGCTAAAAAGGTGAAAGGCTTGGATTTGTTTCGTAACGTTTGCAAACATTTGCCTTAAATGGCTAAAAAGGTGAAACGTTTGGATTTGTTTCGTAACGTTTTAAACGTTTGGTTTTGTTTCGTAACGTTTGTAAACGTTGGCTTAAATCGTTAAAAATGTGAAACGTTTGTTTTTGTTTCGTAACGTTTGTAAACGTTTGGCTTGAATCGCTAAAAAAGTGAAACGTTTGGATTTGTTTAGTAACGTTTGTAAAGGTTTGGCTTGAATCGCGAAAAAAGTGAAAAGTTTGGATTTGTTTAGTAACGTTTGTAAACGTTTGGCTTAAATTGCTAAAAAGGTGAAACGTTTGGATTTGTTTCGTAACGTTTGTAAACTTTTGGCTTAAATTGCTAAAAAGGTGAAACGCTTGGATTTGTTTCGGAACGTTTGTAAACGTTTGGCTTAAATTGCTACAAAGGTAAAACGCTTGGATTTGTTTCGTAACATTTGTAAACGTTTGGCTTAAATTGCTAAAAAGGTGAAATGTTTGGTTTTATTTTGTAACGTTTGTAAAGGTTTTGCTTCATTCGCTAAAAATGTAAAACGTTTGGATTTGTTTCGTAACGTTTTAAACGTTTGGATTTGTTTCGTAACGTTTGTAAACGTTTGGCTTAAATCGATAAAAAGGTGAAACGTTTAGATTTGTTTTGTAACGTTTGTAAACGTTTGACTTAAATTGCTAAAAAGGTGAAATGTTTGGATTTGTTTCGTAATGTTTGTAAACATCTGGCTTAAATTGCTAAAAAGGGGAAACGTTTGAATTTGTTTCGTAATGTTAGTAAACGTTTAGCTTAGATCGCTAATAAGGTGAAACGTTTGAAATTTCGTAACGTTTGTAAACGTTTAGCCTAAATTGCTAAAAAGGTGAAACGATTGGATTTGTTTTGTAATGTTTTAAACGTTTGGTTTTGTTTCGTAACGTTTGTTATCTTTCGGCTTCAATCGCTAAAAATGTGAAACGTTTGTACTTGTTTCATAACATTTGTAAACGTTTGGCTTAAATCGCAAAAAAGGTGAAAATATTGAATTTGTTTCGTAGCGTTTGTACATGTTTGGCTTAAATTGCTAATAAAGGCCACACGTTTGGATTTGCTTCGTAACCTTTGTAGACGTTTGGCTTCAATCGCTAAAAAGGTGAAACGTTTGGTTTTGTTTCATAACCTTTGTAAACGTTTAGTTTAAATCGCAAAAAAGGTGAAACGTTTGGATTTGTTTGTAACGTTTGCTAACGTTTTGGTTAAATTGCTAAAAAGGTGACACGTTTGGATTTGTTTCGTAACCTTTGTAAACGTTTGGCTTAAATCGCTAAAGGTGAAACGCTTGGATTTGTTTCAGAACTTTTGTAAACGTTTGGCATAAATTGCTAAAAAGGTGAAACGTTTGAAATTTCGTAACGTTTGTAAACGTTTGGCTTAAATTGCTAAAAAGGTGAAACGCTTGGATTTGTTTCGTAACGTTTGTAAACGTTTGGCTTAAATGGCTAAAAAGGTGAAACGTTTGGATTTGTTTCGTAACGTTTTAAACGTTTGGTTTTGTTTCGTAACGTTTGTAAACGTTGGCTTAAATCGTTAAAAATGTGAAACGTTTGTTTTTGTTTCGTAACGTTTGTAAACGTTTGGCATGAATCGCGAAAAAAGTGAAACGCTTGGATTTGTTTAGTAACGTTTGTAAATGTTTGGCTTAAATTGCTAAAAAGGTGAAACGTTTGGATTTGTTTCGTAATGTTTGTAAACGTTTGGCTTAAATTGCTAAAAAGGTGAAATGTTTGGATTTGTTTCGTAACGTTTGTAAACGTTTGGCTTAAATCGCTAAAAAGGGGAAACGTTTGAATTTGTTTCGTAACGTTAGTAAACGTTTAGCTTAGATCGCTAATAAGGTGAAACGTTTGAAATTTCATAACGTTTGTAAACGTTTAGCCTAAATTGCTAAAAAGGTGAAACGATTGGATTTGTTTTGTGATGTTTTAAACGTTTGGTTTTGTTTCGTAACGTTTGTTATCTTTCGGCTTCAATCGCTAAAAATGTGAAACGTTTGTACTTGTTTCATAACATTTGTAAACATTTGGCTTAAATCGCAAAAAAGGTGAAAATATTGGATTTGTTTCGTAGCGTTTGTAAACGTTTGGCTTAAATTGCTAATAAAGGCCACACATTTGGATTTGCTTCGTAACCTTTGTAGACGTTTGGCTTCAATCGCTAAAAAGGTGAAACGTTTGGTTTTGTTTCATAACCTTTGTAAACGTTTAGTTTAAATCGCAAAAAAGGTGAAATGTTTGGATTTTTTTGTAACGTTTGCTAACGTTTTGGTTAAATTGCTAAAAGGTGACACGTTTGGATTTGTTTCGTAACCTTTGTAAACGTTTAGCTTAAATCGCTAAAGGTGAAACGCTTGGATTTGTTTCAGAACTTTTGTAAACGTTTGGCTTAAATTGCTAAAAATGTGAAACGTTTGAAATTTCGTAACGTTTGTAAACGTTTGGCTTAAATTGCTAAAAAGGTGAAACGCTTGGATTTGTTTCGAAACGTTTGTAAACGTTTGGCTTAAATGGCTAAAAAGGTGAAACGTTTGGATTTGTTTCATAACGTTTTAAACGTTTGGTTTTGTTTCGTAACGTTTGTAAACGTTGGCTTAAATCGTTAAAAATGTGAAACATTTATTTTTGTTTCGTAACGTTTGTAAACGTTTGGCATGAATCGCGAAAAAAGTGACACGTTTGGATTTGCTTAGTAACGTTTGTAAATGTTTGGCTTAAATTGCTAAAAAGGTGAAACGTTTGGATTTGTTTCGTAACGTTTGTAAACGTTTGGCTTAAATTGCTAAAAAGGTGAAATGTTTGGATTTGTTTCGTAACGTTTGTAAACGTTTGGCTTAAATTGCTAAAATGGTGAAATGTTTGGTTTTGTTTCTTAATGTTTGTAAACGTCTGGCTTAAATCGCTAAAAAGGGGAAACGTTTGAATTTGTTTCGTAACGTTAGTAAACGTTTAGCTTAGATCGCTAATAAGGTGAAACGTTTGAAATTTCGTAACGTTTGTAAACGTTTAGCCTAAATTGCTAAAAAGGTGAAACGATTGGATTTGTTTTGTAATGTTTTAAACGTTTGGTTTTGTTTCGTAACGTTTGTTATCTTTCGGCTTCAATCGCTAAAAATGTGAAACGTTTGTACTTGTTTCATAACATTTGTAAACGTTTCGCTTAAATCGCAAAAAAGGTGAAAATATTGGATTTGTTTCATAGCGTTTGTAAACGTTTGGCTTAAATTGCTAATAAAGGCCACACGTTTGGATTTGCTTCGTAACCTTTGTAGACGTTTGGCTTCAATCGCTAAAAAGGTGAAACGTTTGGTTTTGTTTCATAACCTTTGTAAACGTTTAGTTTAAATCGCAAAAAAGGTGAAACGTTTGGATTTGTTTGTAACGTTTGCTAACGTTTTGGTTAAATTGCTAAAAAGGTGACACGTTTGGATTTGTTTCGTAACCTTTGTAAACGTTTGGCTTAAATCGCTAAAGGTGAAACGCTTGGATTTGTTTCACAACTTTTGTAAACGTTTGGCTTAAATTGCTAAAAAGGTGAAACGTTTGAAATTTCGTAACGTTTGTAAACGTTTGGCTTAAATTGCTAAAAAGGTGAAACGCTTGGATTTGTTTCGTAACGTTTGTAAACGTTTGGCTTAAATGGCTAAAAAGGTGAAACGTTTGGATTTGTTTCGTAACGTTTTAAACGTTTGGTTTTGTTTCGTAACGTTTGTAAACGTTGGCTTAAATCGTTAAAAATGTGAAACGTTTGTTTTTGTTTCGTAACGTTTGTAAACGTTTGGCATGAATCGCGAAAAAAGTGAAACGTTTGGATTTGTTTAGTAACGTTTGTAAACGTTTGGCTTAAATTGCTAAAAAGGTGAAACGTTTGGATTTGTTTCGTAACGTTTGTAAACGTTTGGCTTAAATCGCTAGAAAGGTGAAATGTTTGGATTTGTTTCGTAACGTTTGTAAACGTTTGGCTTAAATCGCTAAAAAGGGGAAACGTTTGAATTTGTTTCGTAACGTTAGTAAACGTTTAGCTTAGATCGCTAATAAGGTGAAACGTTTGAAATTTCATAACGTTTATAAACGTTTAGCCTAAATTGCTAAAAAGGTGAAACGATTGGATTTGTTTTGTAATGTTTTAAACGTTTGGTTTTGTTTCGTAACGTTTGTTACCTTTCGGCTTCAATCGCTAAAAATGTGAAACGTTTGTACTTGTTTCATAACATTTGTAAATGTTTGGCTTAAATCGCAAAAAAGGTGAAAATATTGGATTTGTTTCGTAGCGTTTGTAAACGTTTGGCTTAAATTGCTAATAAAGGCCACACGTTTGGATTTGCTTCGTAACCTTTGTAGACGTTTGGCTTCAATCGCTAAAAAGGTGAAACGTTTGGTTTTGTTTCATAACCTTTGTAAACGTTTAGTTTAAATCGCAAAACAGGTGAAATGTTTGGATTTTTTTGTAACGTTTGCTAACGTTTTGGTTAAATTGCTAAAAAGGTGACACGTTTGGATTTGTTTCGTAACCTTTGTAAACGTTTAGCTTAAATCGCTAAAGGTGAAACGCTTGGATTTGTTTCAGAACTTTTGTAAACGTTTGGCTTAAATTGCTAAAAAGGTGAAACGTTTGAAATTTCGTAACGTTTGTAAACGTTTGGCTTAAATTGCTAAAAAGGTGAAACGCTTGGATTTGTTTCGTAACGTTTGTAAACGTTTGGCTTAAATGGCTAAAAAGGTGAAACGTTTGGATTTGTTTCGTAACGTTTTAAACGTTTGGTTTTGTTTCGTAACGTTTGTAAACGTTGGCTTAAATCGTTAAAAATGGGAAACGTTTGTTTTTGTTTCGTAACGTTTGTAAACGTTTGGCATGAATCGCGAAAAAAGTGAAACGTTTGGATTTGCTTAGTAACGTTTGTAAATGTTTGGCTTAAATTGCTAAAAAGGTGAAACGTTTGGATTTGTTTCGTAACGTTTGTAAACGTTTGGCTTAAATTGCTAAAAAGCTGAAATGTTTGGATTTGTTTCGTAACGTTTGTAAACGTTTGGCTTAAATTGCTAAAAAGGTGAAATGTTTGGATTTGTTTCGTAATGTTTGTAAACGTCTGGCTTAAATCGCTAAAAAGGGGAAACGTTTGAATTTGTTTCGTAACGTTAGTAAACGTCTGGCTTAGATCGCTAATAAGGTGAAACGTTTGAAATTTCGTAACGTTTGTAAACGTTTAGCCTAAATTGCTAAAAAGGTGAAACGATTGGATTTGTTTTGTAATGTTTTAAACGTTTGGTTTTGTTTCGTAACGTTTGTTATCTTTCGGCTTCAATCGCTAAAAATGTGAAACGTTTGTACTTGTTTCATAACATTTGTAAACGTTTCGCTTAAATCGCAAAAAAGGTGAAAATATTGGATTTGTTTCGTAGCGTTTGTAAACGTTTGGCTTAAATTGCTAATAAAGGCCACACGTTTGGATTTACTTCGTAACCTTTGTAGACGTTTGGCTTCAATCGCTAAAAAGGTGAAACGTTTGGTTTTGTTTCATAACCTTTGTAAACGTTTAGTTTAAATCGCAAAAAAGGTGAAACGTTTGGATTTGTTTGTAACGTTTGCTAACATTTTGGTTAAATTGCTAAAAAGGTGACACGTTTGGATTTGTTTCGTAACCTTTGTGAACGTTTGGCTTAAATCGCTAAAGGTGAAACGCTTGGATTTGTTTCAGAACTTTTGTAAACGTTTGGCTTAAATTGCTAAAAAGGTGAAACGTTTGAAATTTCGTAACGTTTGTAAACGTTTGGCTTAAATTGCTAAAAAGGTGAAACGCTTGGATTTGTTTCGTAACGTTTGTAAACGTTTGGCTTAAATGGCTAAAAAGGTGAAACGTTTGGATTTGTTTCGTAACGTTTTAAACGTTTGGTTTTGTTTCGTAACGTTTGTAAACGTTGGCTTAAATCGTTAAAAATGTGAAACGTTTGTTTTTGTTTCGTAACGTTTGTAAACGTTTGGCATGAATCGCGAAAAAAGTGAAATGTTTGGATTTGTTTAGTAACGTTTGTAAATGTTTGGCTTAAATTGCTAAAAAGGTGAAACGTTTGAATTTGTTTCGTAACGTTTGTAAACGTTTGGCTTAAATTGCTAAAAAGATGAAATGTTTGGATTTGTTTCGTAACGTTTGTAAACGTTTGGCTTAAATCGCTAAAAAGGGGAAACGTTTGAATTTGTTTCGTAACGTTAGTAAACGTTTAGCTTAGATCGCTAATAAGGTGAAACGTTTGAAATTTCATAACGTTTGTAAACGTTTAGCCTAAATTGCTAAAAAGGTGAAACGATTGGATTTGTTTTGTAATGTTTTAAATGTTTGGTTTTTTTTCGTAACGTTTGTTATCTTTCGGCTTCAATCGCTAAAAATGTGAAACGTTTGTACTTGTTTCATAACATTTTTAAACGTTTGGCTTAAATCGCAAAAAAGGTGAAAATATTGGATTTGTTTCGTAGCGTTTGTAAACGTTTGGCTTAAATTGCTAATAAAGGCCACACGTTTGGATTTGCTTCGTAACCTTTGTAGACGTTTGGCTTCAATCGCTAAAAAGGTGAAACGTTTGGTTTTGTTTCATAACCTTTGTAAACGTTTAGTTTAAATCGCAAAAAAGGTGAAACGTTTGGATTTGTTTGTAACGTTTGCTAACGTTTTGGTTAAATTTCTAAAAAGGTGACACGTTTGGATTTGTTCCGTAACCTTTGTAAACGTTTAGCTTAAATCGCTAAAGGTGAAACGCTTGGATTTGTTTCAGAACTTTTGTAAACGTTTGGCTTAAATTGCTAAAAAGGTGAAACGTTTGAAATTTCGTAACGTTTGTAAACGTTTGGCTTAAATTGCTAAAAAGGTGAAACGTTTGGATTTGTTTCGTAACGTTTGTAAACGTTTGGCTTAAATGGCAAAAAAGGCTAAACGTTTGGATTTGTTTCGTAACATTTTAAACGTTTGGTTTTGTTTCGTAACGTTTGTAAACGTTGGCTTAAATCGTTAAAAATGTGAAACGTTTGTTTTTGTTTCGTAACGTTTGTAAACGTTTGGCATGAATCGCGAAAAAAGTGAAACGTTTGGATTCGCTTAATAACGTTTGTAAATGTTTGGCTTAAATTGCTAAAAAGGTGAAACGTTTGAATTTGTTTCGTAACGTTTGTAAACGTTTGGCTTAAATTGCTAAAAAGGTGAAATGTTTGGATTTGTTTCGTAACGTTTGTAAACGTTTGGCTTAAATCGCTAAAAAGGGGAAACGTTTGAATTTGTTTCGTAACGTTTGTAAACGTTTAGCTTACATCGCTAATAAGGTGAAACGTTTGAAATTTCGTAACGTTTGTAAACGTTTAGCCTAAATTGCTAAAAAGGTGAAACGATTGGATTTGTTTTGTAATGTTTTAAACGTTTGGTTTTGTTTCGTAAAGTTTGTTATCTTTCGGCTTCAATCGCTAAAAATGTGAAATGTTTGTACTTGTTTCATAACATTTGTAAACGTTTGACTTAAATCGCAAAAAAGGTGAAAATATTGGATTTCTTTCGTAGCGTTTGTAAACGTTTGGCTTAAATTGCTAATAAAGGCCACACGTTTGGATTTGCTTCGTAACCTTTGTAGACGTTTGGCTTCAATCGCTAAAAAGGTGAAACGTTTGGTTTTGTTTCATAACCTTTGTAAACGTTTAGTTTAAATCGCAAAAAAGGTGAAACGTTTGGATTTGTTTGTAACGTTTGCTAACGTTTTGGTTAAATTGCTAAAAAGGTGACACGTTTGGATTTGTTTCGTAACCTTTGTAAACGTTTGGCTTAAATCGCTAAAGGTGAAACGCTTGGATTTGTTTCAGAACTTTTGTAAACGTTTGGCTTAAATTGCTAAAAAGGTGAAACGTTTGAAATTTCATAACGTTTGTTAACGTTTGGCTTAAATTGCTAAAAAGGTGAAACGCTTGGATTTGTTTCGTAACGTTTGTAAACGTTTGGCTTAAATGGCTAAAAAGGTGAAACTTTTGGATTTGTTTCGTAACGTTTTAAACATTTGGTTTTGTTTCGTAACGTTTGTAAACGTTGGCTTAAATCGTTAAAAATGTGAAACGTATTTTTTTGTTTCGTAACGTTTGTAAACGTTTGGCATGAATCGCGAAAAAAGTGAAACGTTTGGATTTGTTTAATAACGTTTGTAAATGTTTGGCTTAAATTGCTAAAAAGGTTAAACGTTTGGATTTGTTTCGTAACGTTTGTAAACGTTTGGCTTAAATTGCTAAAAAGGTGAAACGCTTGGATTTGTTTCGGAACGTTTGTAAACGTTTGGCTTTAATTGCTAAATAGGTGAAACGCTTGGATTTCTTTCGTAACATTTATAAACGTTTGGCTTAAATTGCTAAATAGGTGAAACGCTTGGTTTTGTTTCGTAACGTTTGTAAAGGTTTTGCTTAATTCACTAAAAATGTAAAATGTTTGGATTTGTTTCGTAACTTTTTAAACGTTTGGATTTGTTACATAACGTTTGTAAACGTTTGGCTTAAATCGATAAAAAGGTGAAACGTTTGGATTTGTTTCGTAACGTTTGTAAACGTTTGGCTTAAATTGCTAAAAAGGTGAAATGTTCGGATTTGTTTCATAATGTTTGTAAACGTTTGGCTTAAATCGCTAAAAAGGGGAAACGTTTGAATTTGATTCGCAACGTTAGTAAACGTATGGCATAAATCGCTAAAAAGCTGAAACATTTGAAATTTCGTAACGTTTGTAAACGTTTAGCTTAAATTGCTAAAAAGGTGAAACGTTTGGATTTGTTTCGTAATGTTTTAAACGTTTTGTTTTGTTTCGTAACGTTTGTTAACTTTCGGCTTCAATCGCTAAAAATGTGAAACATTTGTATTTGTTTCATAACATTTTTAAACGTTTGGCTTAAATCGCAAAAAAGGTGAAAATATTAGATTTGTTTCGTAGCGTTTGTAAACGTTTGGCTTAAATTTCTAAAAAAGGTCACACGTTTGGATTTTTTTCGTAACCTTTGTAGACGTTTGGCTTCAATCGCTAAAAAGGTGAAACGTTTGGTTTTGTTTCCTAACCTTTGTAAACGTTTAGTTTAAATCGCTAAAAAGGTGAAACGTTTGGATTTGTTTCGTAACGTTTGTAAACGTTTTGCTTAAATTGCTAAAAAGGTGACACGTTTGGATTTGTTTCGTAACCTTTGTAAACGTTTGGCTTAAATCGCTAAAAAGGTGAAACGCTTGGATTTGTTTCGGATCTTTTGTAAACTATTGGATTAAATTGCTAAAAAGGTGAAACGCTTGGATTTGTTTTGTAACATTTGTAAACGTTTGGCTAAAATTGCTAAAAAGGTGAAACGCTTGGTTTTGTTTTGTAAAATATGTAAAGGTTTTGCTTAATTTGATAAAAATGTGAAATGTTTGGATTTGTTTCATAACGTTTTAAACGTTTGGATTTGTTTCGTAATGTTTGCAAACGTTTGTTTTAAATCGCTAAAAAGGTGAAACGTTTGGAATTGTTTCGTAACGTTTGTAAACGTTTGGTTTAAATTACTAAAAAGGGGAAACGTTTGGATTTGTTTCGTAACGTTTGTAAACGTTAGGCTTAAATCGCTAAAAAGGGGAAACGTTTGGATTTGTTTCGTAACGTTAGTAAACGTTCGGACTTGTTTCGGAACGTTTGTAAATGTTTGGCTTAAATCGCTAAAAAGGTGAAACGTTTGTATTTGTTTATTAACGTTTGTAAACGTTTGGCTTAAATCGCAAAAAAGGCAAAACGTTTGGATTTGTTTCGTAATGTTTGTAAACTTTTGGCTTAAATTGCTAAAAAGGTGACATGTTTGGATTTGTTTCGTAACCTTTCTAGACGTTTGCCTTAAAGCGCTAAAAAGGTGAAACTTTTGGTTCTGTTTCCTAATCTTTGTAAACGTTTAGCTTAAATCGCTACAAAGGTGAAACGTTTGGATTTGTTTTGTAACGTTTGTAAACGTTTTGCTTAAATTGCTAAAAAGGTGACACATTTGGATTTGTTTCGTAACCTTTGTAAACGTTTGGCTTAAATCGCTAAAAAGGTGAAACGTTTAGATTTGTTTCGTAACATTTGTAAACGTTTGGCTTAAATCGCTAAAAAAGGGAAACGTTTGGATTTGTTTCGTAATGTTAGTAAACTTTTGGACTTGTTTCGGAAAGTTTGTAAATGTTTGGCTTAAATCTCTAAAAAGGTGAAACGTTTGGATTTGTTTATTAACGTTTGTAAACGTTTGGCTTAAATCGCAAAACAGGCAAAAGGTTTGGATTTGTTTCGTAATATTTGTAAACTTTTGGCTTAAATTGCTAAAAAGGTGACATGTTTGGATTTGTTTCATAACCTTTCTAGACGTTTGCCTTAAATCGCTAAAAAGGTGAAACTTTTTGTTATGTTTCCTAATCTTTGTAAACGTTTAGCTTAAATCGCTACAAAGGTTAAACGTTTGGTTTTGTTTTGTAACGTTTGTAAACGTTTTGCTTAAATTGTTAAAAAGGTGACACATTTCGATTTGTTATGTAACCTTTGTAAACGATTGGCTTAAATCGCTAAAAAGATGAAACGTTTGGATTTATTTCGTAACGTTTGTAAACGTTTGGCTTAAACCGCTAAAAAGGTGAAACGTTTGGATTTGTTTCATAACGTTTGTAAACGTTTTGCTTAAATTGCTAAAAATGTGACACATTTGGATTTATTACGTAACCTTTGTAAACGTTTGGCTTAAATTACTAAAAAGGTGAAACGCCTGGATTTGTTTCGGAATGTTTGTAAACGTTTGGCTTAAATTGCTAAAAAGGGGAAACGCTTGAATTTGTTTCGTAACATTTCTAAACGTTTGGCTTAAATCAATAAAAAAGTGAAACGTTTGGATTTTTTTTAGTAACGTTTGTAAACGTTTGGCTTAAATCGCAAAAAAGGCGAAACGTTTGGATTTGTTTCGTAACGTTTGTAAACGTTTGGCTTAAATTGATAAGAAGGTGACACGTTTTTATTTGTTACGTAACCTTTGTAGACGTTTGGCCTAAATCGCTAAAAAGGTGAAACTTTTAGTTTTGCTTCCTAATCTTTGTAAACATTTAGCTTAAATCGCTAAAAAGGTGAAACGTTTGGATTTGTTTTGTAACGTTTGTAAACGTTTTGCTTAAATTGCTAAAAAGGTGACACATTTGGATATGTTTCGTAACCTTTGTAAACATTTGGATTAAATCGCTAAAAAGGTGAAACGTTTGGATTTGTTTCGTAACGTTTGTAAACGTTTGGCTTAAACCGCTAAAAAGGTGAAATGTTTGGATTTGTGTCGTAACGTTTGTAAACGATTTGTTTATATCGCTAAAAAGGTGAAATGTTTGACTTAATTCGCTAAAAATGTAAGACGTTTGGATATGTTTTGTAACGTTTTAAACGTTTGGATTTTTTTAATAACGTTTGTAAACGTTTGGCTTAAATCACAAATAAGGCGAAACATTTGGATTTGTTTCGTAACGTTTGTACAAGTTTGGCTTAAATTGCTAAAAAGGTGACACATTTGGATTTGTTTCGTAACCTTTGTAAACGTTTGGCTTAAATTGCTAAAATGGTGACACATTTGGATTTGTTTTGTAACATTTGAAGACGTTTGGCTTCAATCGCTAAAAAGGTGAAACGTTTGGTTTTGTTCTCTAACCTTTGTAAACGTTTAGTTTAAATCGCTAAAAAGGTGAAACGTTTGGATTTGTTTCGTAACGTTTGTAAACGTTTTGCTTAAATTGCTAAAAAGGTGACACGTTTGGATTTGTTTCGTAACGTTTGTAAACGTTTGGCTTAAATCGCTAAAAAGGTTAAACGCTTGGATTTGTTTCGGAACTTTTGTAAACGTTTGGCTTAAATTGCTAAAAAGGTGAAACAGTTGGATTTGTTTCGTAACATTTGTAAATGTTTGGCTTAAATTGCTAAAAAGGTGAAACGCTGGGTTTTGTTTCGTAAAATTTGTAAAGGTTTTGCTTAATTCGCTAAAAATGTGAAATGTTTGGAATTGTTTTGTAACGTTTTAAACGTTTGGATTTGTTTCGTAACGTTTGCAAACGTTTGTCTTAAATTGCTAAAAAGGTGAAACGTTTGGAATTGTTTCGTAACGTTTGCAAACGTTTGGCTTAAATTACTAAAAAGGTGAAACGTTTGGATTTGTTTCGTAACATTTGTAAACGTTTGGCTTAAATCGCTAAAAAGGGGTAATGTTTGGATTTGTTTCGTAACGTTAGTAAACGTTTGGACTTGTTTCGGAACGTTTGTAAATGTTTAGCTTAAATCGCTAAAAAGGTGAAACGTTTGGATTTGTTTATTAACGTTTGCAAACGTTTGGCTTAAATTACTAAAAAGGTGAAACGTTTGGATTTGTTTCGTAACATTTGTAAACGTTTGGCTTAAATCGCTAAAAAGGGGTAATGTTTGGATTTGTTTCGTAACGTTAGTAAACGTTTGGACTTGTTTCGGAACGTTTGTAAATGTTTAGCTTAAATCGCTAAAAAGGTGAAACGTTTGGATTTGTTTATTAACGTTTGTAAACGTTTGGCTTAAATCGCAAAAAAGGCAAAACGTTTGGATTTGTTTCGTAATGTTTGTAAACGTTTGGCTTAAATTGCTAAAAAGGTGACATGTTTTGATTTATTTCGTAACATTTCTAGACGTTTTCCTTAAATCGCTAAAAAAGTGAAACTTTTGGTTATGTTTCCTAATCTTTGTAAACGTTTTGCTTAAATCGCTAAAAAGGTGAAACGTTTGGATTTGTTTTGTAACGTTTGTAAACGTTTTGCTTAAATTGCTAAAAAGGTGACACATTTGGATTGGTTTTGTAAGCTTTGTAAACATTTGGCTTAAATCGCTAAAAAGGTGAAACGTTTGGATTTGTTTCGTAACTTTTGTAAACGTTTGGCTTATACCGCTAAAAAGGTGAAACGTTTGAATTTGTTTCATAACATTTATAAATGTTTGGCTTAAATCGCTAAAAAGGGGAAACATTTGGATTTGTTTCGTAAGGTTTTAAACGTTTGGTTTAAATTGCTAAAAGGTGAAACTCTTGGCTTTTTTTGGTAACGTTTGTAAACGTTGGGCTTAAATTGCTAAAAAGTTGAAACGCTTGGATTTGTTTCGTACCGTTTGTAAACGTTCGGCTTAAATCGCTAAAAATGTGAAACGTTTGGATTTGTTTCGTAACGTTTGTAAACATTCGGCTTAAATCGCTAAAAAGGTGAAACGTTTGGTTTTAATTCGTAACGTTTGTAAACGTTCAGCTTAAATCGCTAAAAAGGTGAAACGTTTAGATTTGTTTCGTAACGTTTGTAAAAGTTTGGCTTAAATTACTAAAAAGGTGAAACGCTTGGATTTGTTTCGGAATGTTTGTAAACGTTTGGCTTAAATAGCTAAAAAGGGGAAACGTTTGGATTTGTTTCATAACGTTTCCAAACGTTTGTCTTAAATCGCTAAAAAGGTGAAACGTTTGGATTTGTTTCGTAACGTTTGTAAACGTTTGGCTTAAATTGCTAAAAAGGGGAAACTTTTGGATTTGTTTCGTAGCGTTTGTAAACGTTTGGCTTAAATCGCTAAAAAGGGGAAACGTTTGGATTTGTTTCGTAATGTTAGTAAACGTTTGGACTTGTTTCAGAACGTTTGTAAATGTTTGGCTTAAATCGCTAAAAAGGTGAAAAGTTTGGATTTATTTATTAACGTTTGGCTAAAATCGCAAAAAAGGCGAAACGTTTGGATTTGTTTCGTAACGTTTGTAAATGTTTGGCTTAAATTGCTAAAAAGTTGACACATTTGGATTTGTTTCGTAACCTTTGTAGACGATTGGCTTAAATCGCTAAAAAGGTGAAACTTTTGGTTTTGTTTCCTAATCTTTGTAAACTTTTAGCTTAAATTGCTAAAAACATGAAACGTTTGGATTTGTTTTGTAATGTTTGTAAACATTTTGCTTAAATTGCAAAAACGGTGACACATTTGGATTTGTTTCGTAACCTTTGTAAACGTTTGGCTTAAATCGCTAAAAAGGGGAAACGTTTGGATTTGTTTCGTAACGTTTGTAAACGTTTGGCTTAACCCGTTAAAAAGGTGAAACATTTGGATTTGTTTCATAACATTTGTAAACGTTTTTCTTAAATTGTTAAAAAGGTCACAAATTTGGATTTGTTTAGTAACCTTTGTAAACATTTGGCTTAAATTGCTAAAAAGGTGAAACGTTTGGATTTGTTTCGTAACCTTTGTAAACGTTTGGCTTAAATTGCTAAAAAGGTGAAAAGTTTGGATTTGTTACGTAATGTTTGTAAACGTTTGACTTAAATCGCTAAAAAGGGGAAACGTTTGGCTTTGTTTTGTAATGTTAGTAAACGTTTGGCTTAAATCGCTAAAAAGATGAAGCGCTTGGATTTGTTTCGTAACGTTTGTAAACGTTTGGCTTAAATTGCTAAAAAAGGGAAACGTTTGGATTTGTTTCGTAGCGTTTTAAACGTTTGGTTTTGTATCGTAACATTTGTAAACTTTGGCTTAAATCGTTAAAAATGTGAAACGTTTGTATTTGTTTCGTAACGTTTGTAAGCGTTTGGCTTAAATCGCTAAAAAAGTGAAACGTTTGGATTTGTTTAGTAACGTTTGAAAACGTTTGGCTTAAATTGCTAAAAAGGTGAAACGTTTGAATTTGTTTCGTAACGTTTGTAAATGTTTGGCTTAAATTGCTAGAAAGGTGAAATGCTTGGATTTGTTTCGGAACGTTTGTAAAGGTTTGGCTTAAATTGCTAAAAAGGGGAAACGCTTGGATTTGTTTCGTAGCATTTGTAAACGTTTGGTTTAAATTGCCAAAAAGGTGAAACAATTGGTTTTGTTTCGTAACATTTGTAAAGGTTTTGCTTAATTCGCTAAAAATGTAAAATGTTTGGATATGTTTTGTAATGTATTAAATGTTTGGATTTTTTTCGTAACGTTTGTAAACGTTTGGCTTAAATCGCTAAAATGGTGAAACGTTTGGATTTGTTTCGTAACGTTTGTAAACGTTTGGCTCAAATTTCTAAAAAGGGGAAACGTGTGGATTTGTTTCGTAAGGTTTGTAAACGTTTGGCTTAAATCGCTAAAAAGGGGAAACGTTTGTAATATGTTAAGTAACGTTAGTAAACGTTTGGTTTAAATCGCTAAAAAGGTGAAAAGTTTGAAATTTCATAACATTTGTAAACGTTTGGCTTAAATTGCTAAAAAGGTGAAACACTTGGATTTGTTTTGTAAAATATGTAAAGGTTTTGCTTAATTTGATAAAAATGTGAAATGTTTGGATTTGTTTCATAACGTTTTAAACGTTTGGATTTGTTTCGTAATGTTTGCAAACGTTTGTTTTAAATCGCTAAAAAGGTGAAACGTTTGGAATTGTTTCGTAACGTTTGTAAACGTTTGGTTTAAATTACTAAAAAGGGGAAACGTTTGGATTTGTTTCGTAACGTTTGTAAACGTTAGGCTTAAATCGCTAAAAAGGGGAAACGTTTGGATTTGTTTCGTAACGTTAGTAAACGTTCGGACTTGTTTCGGAACGTTTGTAAATGTTTGGCTTAAATCGCTAAAAAGGTGAAACGTTTGTATTTGTTTATTAACGTTTGTAAACGTTTGGCTTAAATCGCAAAAAAGGCAAAACGTTTGGATTTGTTTCGTAATGTTTGTAAACTTTTGGCTTAAATTGCTTAAAAGGTGACATGTTTGGATTTGTTTCGTAACCTTTCTAGACGTTTGCCTTAAAGCGCTAAAAAGGTGAAACTTTTGGTTCTGTTTCCTAATCTTTGTAAACGTTTAGCTTAAATCGCTACAAAGGTGAAACGTTTGGATTTGTTTTGTAACGTTTGTAAACGTTTTGCTTAAATTGCTAAAAAGGTGACACATTTGGATTTGTTTCGTAACCTTTGTAAACGTTTGGCTTAAATCGCTAAAAAGGTGAAACGTTTAGATTTGTTTCGTAACATTTGTAAACGTTTGGCTTAAATCGCTAAAAAAGGGAAACGTTTGGATTTGTTTCGTAATGTTAGTAAACTTTTGGACTTGTTTCGGAAAGTTTGTAAATGTTTGGCTTAAATCTCTAAAAAGGTGAAACGTTTGGATTTGTTTATTAACGTTTGTAAACGTTTGGCTTAAATCGCAAAACAGGCAAAAGGTTTGGATTTGTTTCGTAATATTTGTAAACTTTTGGCTTAAATTGCTAAAAAGGTGACATGTTTGGATTTGTTTCATAACCTTTCTAGACGTTTGCCTTAAATCGCTAAAAAGGTGAAACTTTTTGTTATGTTTCCTAATCTTTGTAAACGTTTAGCTTAAATCGCTACAAAGGTTAAACGTTTGGTTTTGTTTTGTAACGTTTGTAAACGTTTTGCTTAAATTGTTAAAAAGGTGACACATTTCGATTTGTTATGTAACCTTTGTAAACGTTTGGCTTAAATCGCTAAAAAGATGAAACGTTTGGATTTATTTCGTAACGTTTGTAAACGTTTGGCTTAAACCGCTAAAAAGGTGAAACGTTTGGATTTGTTTCATAACGTTTGTAAACGTTTTGCTTAAATTGCTAAAAATGTGAAACGCTTGGATTTGTTACGTAACGTCTGTAAACGTTTGGCTTAAATTACTAAAAAGGTGAAACGCCTGGATTTGTTTCGGAATGTTTGTAAACGTTTGGCTTAAATTGCTAAAAAGGGGAAACGCTTGAATTTGTTTCGTAACATTTCTAAACGTTTGGCTTAAATCAATAAAAAAGTGAAACGTTTGGATTTTTTTTAGTAACGTTTGTAAACGTTTGGCTTAAATCGCAAAAAAGGCGAAACGTTTGGATTTGTTTCGTAACGTTTGTAAACGTTTGGCTTAAATTGATAAGAAGGTGACACGTTTTTATTTGTTACGTAACCTTTGTAGACGTTTGGCCTAAATCGCTAAAAAGGTGAAACTTTTAGTTTTGCTTCCTAATCTTTGTAAACATTTAGCTTAAATCGCTAAAAAGGTGAAACGTTTGGATTTGTTTTGTAACGTTTGTAAACGTTTTGCTTAAATTGCTAAAAAGGTGACACATTTGGATATGTTTCGTAACCTTTGTAAACATTTGGATTAAATCGCTAAAAAGGTGAAACGTTTGGATTTGTTTCGTAACGTTTGTAAACGTTTGGCTTAAACCGCTAAAAAGGTGAAATGTTTGGATTTGTGTCGTAACGTTTGTAAACGATTTGTTTATATCGCTAAAAAGGTGAAATGTTTGACTTAATTCGCTAAAAATGTAAGACGTTTGGATATGTTTTGTAACGTTTTAAACGTTTGGATTTTTTTAATAACGTTTGTAAACGTTTGGCTTAAATCACAAATAAGGCGAAACATTTGGATTTGTTTCGTAACGTTTGTACAAGTTTGGCTTAAATTGCTAAAAAGGTGACACATTTGGATTTGTTTCGTAACCTTTGTAAACGTTTGGCTTAAATTGCTAAAATGGTGACACATTTGGATTTGTTTTGTAACATTTGAAGACGTTTGGCTTCAATCGCTAAAAAGGTGAAACGTTTGGTTTTGTTCTCTAACCTTTGTAAACGTTTAGTTTAAATCGCTAAAAAGGTGAAACGTTTGGATTTGTTTCGTAACGTTTGTAAACGTTTTGCTTAAATTGCTAAAAAGGTGACACGTTTGGATTTGTTTCGTAACGTTTGTAAACGTTTGGCTTAAATCGCTAAAAAGGTTAAACGCTTGGATTTGTTTCGGAACTTTTGTAAACGTTTGGCTTAAATTGCTAAAAAGGTGAAACAGTTGGATTTGTTTCGTAACATTTGTAAATGTTTGGCTTAAATTGCTAAAAAGGTGAAACGCTGGGTTTTGTTTCGTAAAATTTGTAAAGGTTTTGCTTAATTCGCTAAAAATGTGAAATGTTTGGAATTGTTTTGTAACGTTTTAAACGTTTGGATTTGTTTCGTAACGTTTGCAAACGTTTGTCTTAAATTGCTAAAAAGGTGAAACGTTTGGAATTGTTTCGTAACGTTTGCAAACGTTTGGCTTAAATTACTAAAAAGGTGAAACGTTTGGATTTGTTTCGTAACATTTGTAAACGTTTGGCTTAAATCGCTAAAAAGGGGTAATGTTTGGATTTGTTTCGTAACGTTAGTAAACGTTTGGACTTGTTTCGGAACGTTTGTAAATGTTTAGCTTAAATCGCTAAAAAGGTGAAACGTTTGGATTTGTTTATTAACGTTTGCAAACGTTTGGCTTAAATTACTAAAAAGGTGAAACGTTTGGATTTGTTTCGTAACATTTGTAAACGTTTGGCTTAAATCGCTAAAAAGGGGTAATGTTTGGATTTGTTTCGTAACGTTAGTAAACGTTTGGACTTGTTTCGGAACGTTTGTAAATGTTTAGCTTAAATCGCTAAAAAGGTGAAACGTTTGGATTTGTTTATTAACGTTTGTAAACGTTTGGCTTAAATCGCAAAAAAGGCAAAACGTTTGGATTTGTTTCGTAATGTTTGTAAACGTTTGGCTTAAATTGCTAAAAAGGTGACATGTTTTGATTTATTTCGTAACATTTCTAGACGTTTTCCTTAAATCGCTAAAAAAGTGAAACTTTTGGTTATGTTTCCTAATCTTTGTAAACGTTTTGCTTAAATCGCTAAAAAGGTGAAACGTTTGGATTTGTTTTGTAACGTTTGTAAACGTTTTGCTTAAATTGCTAAAAAGGTGACACATTTGGATTGGTTTTGTAAGCTTTGTAAACATTTGGCTTAAATCGCTAAAAAGGTGAAACGTTTGGATTTGTTTCGTAACTTTTGTAAACGTTTGGCTTATACCGCTAAAAAGGTGAAACGTTTGAATTTGTTTCATAACATTTATAAATGTTTGGCTTAAATCGCTAAAAAGGGGAAACATTTGGATTTGTTTCGTAAGGTTTTAAACGTTTGGTTTAAATTGCTAAAAGGTGAAACTCTTGGCTTTTTTTGGTAACGTTTGTAAACGTTGGGCTTAAATTGCTAAAAAGTTGAAACGCTTGGATTTGTTTCGTACCGTTTGTAAACGTTCGGCTTAAATCGCTAAAAATGTGAAACGTTTGGATTTGTTTCGTAACGTTTGTAAACATTCGGCTTAAATCGCTAAAAAGGTGAAACGTTTGGTTTTAATTCGTAACGTTTGTAAACGTTCAGCTTAAATCGCTAAAAAGGTGAAACGCTTGGATTTGTTTCGTAACGTTTGTAAAAGTTTGGCTTAAATTACTAAAAAGGTGAAACGCTTGGATTTGTTTCGGAATGTTTGTAAACGTTTGGCTTAAATAGCTAAAAAGGGGAAACGTTTGGATTTGTTTCATAACGTTTCCAAACGTTTGTCTTAAATCGCTAAAAAGGTGAAACGTTTGGATTTGTTTCGTAACGTTTGTAAACGTTTGGCTTAAATTGCTAAAAAGGGGAAACTTTTGGATTTGTTTCGTAGCGTTTGTAAACGTTTGGCTTAAATCGCTAAAAAGGGGAAACGTTTGGATTTGTTTCGTAATGTTAGTAAACGTTTGGACTTGTTTCAGAACGTTTGTAAATGTTTGGCTTAAATCGCTAAAAAGGTGAAAAGTTTGGATTTATTTATTAACGTTTGGCTAAAATCGCAAAAAAGGCGAAACGTTTGGATTTGTTTCGTAACGTTTGTAAATGTTTGGCTTAAATTGCTAAAAAGTTGACACATTTGGATTTGTTTCGTAACCTTTGTAGACGATTGGCTTAAATCGCTAAAAAGGTGAAACTTTTGGTTTTGTTTCCTAATCTTTGTAAACTTTTAGCTTAAATTGCTAAAAACATGAAACGTTTGGATTTGTTTTGTAATGTTTGTAAACATTTTGCTTAAATTGCAAAAACGGTGACACATTTGGATTTGTTTCGTAACCTTTGTAAACGTTTGGCTTAAATCGCTAAAAAGGGGAAACGTTTGGATTTGTTTCGTAACGTTTGTAAACGTTTGGCTTAACCCGTTAAAAAGGTGAAACATTTGGATTTGTTTCATAACATTTGTAAACGTTTTTCTTAAATTGTTAAAAAGGTCACAAATTTGGATTTGTTTAGTAACCTTTGTAAACATTTGGCTTAAATTGCTAAAAAGGTGAAACGTTTGGATTTGTTTCGTAACCTTTGTAAACGTTTGGCTTAAATTGCTAAAAAGGTGAAAAGTTTGGATTTGTTACGTAATGTTTGTAAACGTTTGACTTAAATCGCTAAAAAGGGGAAACGTTTGGCTTTGTTTTGTAATGTTAGTAAACGTTTGGCTTAAATCGCTAAAAAGATGAAGCGCTTGGATTTGTTTCGTAACGTTTGTAAACGTTTGGCTTAAATTGCTAAAAAAGGGAAACGTTTGGATTTGTTTCGTAGCGTTTTAAACGTTTGGTTTTGTATCGTAACATTTGTAAACTTTGGCTTAAATCGTTAAAAATGTGAAACGTTTGTATTTGTTTCGTAACGTTTGTAAGCGTTTGGCTTAAATCGCTAAAAAAGTGAAACGTTTGGATTTGTTTAGTAACGTTTGAAAACGTTTGGCTTAAATTGCTAAAAAGGTGAAACGTTTGAATTTGTTTCGTAACGTTTGTAAATGTTTGGCTTAAATTGCTAGAAAGGTGAAATGCTTGGATTTGTTTCGGAACGTTTGTAAAGGTTTGGCTTAAATTGCTAAAAAGGGGAAACGCTTGGATTTGTTTCGTAGCATTTGTAAACGTTTGGTTTAAATTGCCAAAAAGGTGAAACAATTGGTTTTGTTTCGTAACATTTGTAAAGGTTTTGCTTAATTCGCTAAAAATGTAAAATGTTTGGATATGTTTTGTAATGTATTAAATGTTTGGATTTTTTTCGTAACGTTTGTAAACGTTTGGCTTAAATCGCTAAAATGGTGAAACGTTTGGATTTGTTTCGTAACGTTTGTAAACGTTTGGCTCAAATTTCTAAAAAGGGGAAACGTGTGGATTTGTTTCGTAAGGTTTGTAAACGTTTGGCTTAAATCGCTAAAAAGGGGAAACGTTTGTAATATGTTAAGTAACGTTAGTAAACGTTTGGTTTAAATCGCTAAAAAGGTGAAAAGTTTGAAATTTCATAACATTTGTAAACGTTTGGCTTAAATTGCTAAAAAGGTGAAACACTTGGATTTGTTTCGTAATGTTTGTAAACGTTTGGCTTAAATTGCTAAAAAGGTGAAACGTTTGGATTTGTTTCGTATCGTTTTAAATGTTTGGTTTTGTTTCGTAATGTTTGTAAACGTTGGCTTAAATCGTTAAAAATGTGAAACGTTTGTATTTGTTTCGTAATGTTTGTAAACGTTTGGCTTAAATCGCTAAAAAGGTGAAACATTTGGATTTTTTTAGTAACGTTTATAAACGTTTGGCTTCAATCGCAAAAAAGGCGAAACGTTTGGATTTGTTTCGTAACGTTTGTAAACGTTTGGCTTAAATTGCTAAAAAGGTGACACGTTTGATTTGTTTCGTAACCTTTGTAGACGTTTGTCCTAAATCGCTAAAAAGGTGAATGTTTTAGTTTTGTTTCATAATCTTTGTAAACGTTTAACTTAAATCGCTAAAAAGGTGAAACTTTTGGATTTGTTTTGTAACGTTTGTAAACGTTTTGCTTAAATTGCTAAAAAGGTGACACATTTGGATTTGTTTCGTAACCTTTGTAAACTTTTGGATTAAATCGCTAAATAGGTGAAACATTTGGATTTGTTTCGAAACGTTTGTAAACGTTTGGCTTAAACCGCTAAAAATGTGAAACGTTTGGATTTGTTTCATAACGTTTGTGAACGTGTGGCTTAATTCGTTAAAAAGGTGAAACATTTGGATTTGTTTCGTAGCGTTTTAAACGTTTGGTTTAAATTGCTAAAAGGTGAAACTCTTGGATTTGTTTCGTAAAGTTTGTAAACGTTGGGCTTAAATTGCTAAAAAGTTGAAACTCTTGGATTTGTTTCGTAACGTTTGTAAACGTTCGGCTTAAATCGCTAAAAATGTAAAACGTTTGGACTTGTTTCGTAACGTTTGTAAACGTTCGGCTTAAATCGCTAAAAAGATGAAACGTTAGGTTTTAATTCGTAACGTTTGCAAATGTTCGGCTTAAATAGCTAAAAAGGTGAAACGTTTGGATTTGTTTCTGTCACGACCCATTTTTCATGAATCGCAACCGGCGCTAGGGTATGGGTATAGCTGTACCGAAACCCGTAGCAAGCCTTGCGGATAACATACATTAATCGTTTACAATATTGTACCTGCATAAAACCACCTGCTCGGGGGCTACCGAGACTCCAACCTAGTCTAGCAGTTTATATGTACAACACGTATGTAATAAATGCTCGGTCAACTCCGAGTCTCTAACATGGCTTAAATATTAATCTGACAACAAGTACTATAACAAGTAAGACTTCTAATTACTACTGCGGTCTAAGAGTAAAATCAATTCAATAACTTTAATAAAATAAAGTAAGACCTCCGAGGAAATAAAGAATCGGAGACCAGCTGACTCGCTCAAATCATAACCCTGGAAAAATTGGGAAAGCAACGGGGTCAGATATACTGAGATGAGTTCATACAACTATTTACATTTATTAAGTGAAAACCTTTAAAAACCTTAAAACATTTGTAAAGCAATTTATCATTATGGATAAGCATTGAAACCCTAAACCAAAAATATCTAAATCCAATTGTCGTGCCGGTGAGACGTATCTCCATAACCGATCCCCGACTGTCACTCAAATAAACATGTGAGTCCCAGGAGACGTATCTTCCACCGGCGCCCTCACTAAGGCGAGACGTATCTCAAACCTACCTCAATACCATATGATCATATACCGGTGCGCACGCAGTCTCGATGATGCCCATCGAGTAGCCCGTTCCAATTCAGATCCATAATGTCGAAAACAGTTCGAAAGCTGTATATACAATATATATATATATGCAAAAATACAATTTACTTAATAAAGCGGTAAATAGCGATATAAACTCACTGCTTGCTAATCCACGTGATAACCTGGCAAGCAATCTAATCCTGGTTCGTCTCCGAAGCACGAACGGTCGACGAGTCTAGATAATAATTAAAAATAATTAAAAATATACCATAAAATTAAAACGTATTAAAACTATAACCCAAGTTATAGAAATCAAACCATATAAGTTTCCATTTCAAAACACAATTTGAATAATTCAGAAAACAGTTTTAAATAACCCAAGTTTAAATCCATACCAGTGAGTCAGCCGAGTTATCAAAACTTTCAAGCTTCTTCCCACTTGTTGGGCGACCATAGTCAAACCCAACCCAAAGTTAAATCAAAATAAAACCCAAGTTTACATTCTGAATAACTTGAATGAAAAGTATAGTCTTTCAAAAGAAATAACACAATCCATCGTTTAGCCAACAATTGGCAAATCACACCAGACTAACACAAGTATGTTAAACTTCTTTTAAATGAACCAAAAAGGATTAAATCATCCATTTAAACGTCAAACTCAGATTTGAAACGATAATCAAATCATGGCAATAACTTGTCTACAGGCATAATCAACACGAATGAGTAAAACACAAACAAAGCAATGCCAACATGTCAAGAACGATACAAAACAGCCCCAACACAATAGTGGGCAGCAACTAGATCATTAAAAACTAATCAACACAACAACAAGGTGAAATCATGCATTATAAACCATATAATCAACCTATGATTTACCAAGCATGTCAAAAATATACCATTGATTCACACACATAAGATCAGCCCCAAAACATGAATTTCCAGCCATCTATAACAATGCTAAAACAGCAATTTAACAACCAATTAACATATGAAATCAACTAGCACTTGAACCCAACAATTGACATTTAAATCTAAATGTTATAGCATGATAATTCAATCATAAACACCCTATTACAGATTCGGCTAAGCGTTTCAGAGATCAAATCAGCCACAATATAGGTACAACACAATAGAACACAATCTATCGAATTAGCACGCGAATCTCTCCGCAAAAACTTAAAGGATTGCAACACATACCGTAATGAATCGAGATCGGCGTACGAATCAAAAGGAAACAGTAAATCAATATCCACAATAAGCTGGAAAAAGGTTCGAATAAGTTAAGAGCCGATATACACGATAAGTAATTGATTAATCGAAGAAAGGAGTATTAGAATCGCTTACCGAATGATTAAACCAAAGGGAATGAAGGAAAATAGAGTATCTCAGATGCTAGGGCGGCTCTAGGGTTTTAGAAAAGTGAAAAATTAGGTTAGGTCGAGCTAAGGGTCTATTTATAGGTCAAAATATCAAATTTGACAGAGGGGCACGATGGGAGGCGCGATGGACCCATCGTGCCTTCCATCGTGCCTTCCTCAGCAAAATGGAAAAAATGCCTAGGGCACGATGCGAGGCGCGATGGAACCATCGGGCCTTCCATCGTGCCTTCCTCAGCAACATGGAAAAAGCCTAGGGCACGATGGCAGGCGCGATGGACCCATCGCGCCTTCCATCGTGCCTCCCTGCACAAAGCTATAAAACTGCAAAAAACTTGCATAAGGCCCAACGGCAACGACGGACCAAACCCAGGGTATAACATGGAACACACGGAGCCCAACGAACACCAAAAACGATCAACACGGTGACGGAACAACGCCGGAACCAAACGGAAAAATACGGGATATCACAATCTCCCCAACTTATATAAAATTCGTCCTCGAAATTAAAACAAAAACGACCGAGGAATAACATAACATAAAACTACATATCAAACTGAACTAAACGCACATAACCAATGTAAAACGCATAAATAGATACCCAAGGTAATCAATGACAACAATAATAACAATTCTGCATAACAACTCTGTCTTTTAAGAAGATTCCTCAACCGAGTCCAATCCAAACTGTAATCATAGGAATTTCCATGCTTAACGACCTAAGTACTTGCGTAAGCAAAACTCAAAAGGTTGTTCCTCGAACAATAAGTCTAAACCACCACTTTCATAAACCAAACAATCTCAAATGATCACAAAAAGTATCAACACTAACTTCCACTTAACATAAAGCGATAATACCATTTCTAGGTGAAACCAAATGAAGGAATACAAACTCTCCCACATGAAACTTGACTGAAATACTAAGGATAATCAAGAACGAAACCTTGAATCTCTTCAATGATAACTCTAAAAAAAAATTTCACCCAGAGAAGGTCAACACAAGACGAAACACGCCGAAAACATATGGGGTATTACATTCTCCCCTACCTAAGAAAAATTCGACCTCGAATTTTAAATCTGAAACTGATTCGCAGTTTAACCGGTCACAACATACATATGCGCAAAAATTTAAGTCTAACAACTCGGTGCTCTAACGATTACTCGATCAACACAAAAGTGAACAGACAAAAATTATCCAACTGAGAATCACAGTTACTCTTTACCAGGATGGCTTCGAAAACCAGCTTGAATCTTAACGATTACCAAATCCACATTATCAAAGCGCAAGAACAAGACCTAACCTCAAACTATAGTTCTTACAATTCCAAACTCTATCATATCAAACACGAACGCTGAAAAAAATATTGCGTTCCACAACACTTACTCACCTGTCCACTTATAACTAGCTCGACACCAAAATAATTGATAACAATACTCAATAACAATCAAATAATATTTCGGCCAAAAACAAACACTACTTGGATCATTCTGTCCAACTATTAACACCAAACTTGATAATACCATCAATCTCGCGAATCATATAGCACAAAAACTCATATCGTCATTCAAAAGAATACGTGAACCTATCTCATGATAACAGAATCTCCAGATTAGTAACAAACCATGTCAATCATAATTATTCCTCCAATCATACAAAAATAAACAGCCTCTAATAACCTAAGGTAACTAACCATCAACTTAATTCTAACTAAGTTTCACAAACTTAATTTTATTCCACACACAAAAGGTTCAATATCCGAACAAAACGATATACAAACTTTCAAGAATTAAACCCTCAATCAACATTATCGACCAACCAACTTTGTTATCGAAATTCACCAAACACGAAGATCGATTTTCGGACCAGCTAGCTCATATATTCTAAACCAAAATTATTCAATCAAATGACTATAACCTCGTATATAACAAGAGATCACTACTATCAATTCACCTCGACCGGATTGTTAGTTATGCTCAAACATTTTATATTCAAAAAATTCACTTTTCTTTAAAAGACTATACGTCTTACAGCTCCTTTTTATATTCAATAATCAAAATGCTTTACCGTCGAAAAACCATCAGTTTTGTAAACCCTTGAAAATTTTCAAAATGTTTGCATTTTGATTCCACAAGTTTTCCTTATTTTAAAATACGTGTGCGAATTTCACGAAACAGTTCAACTGGAAAAATTTATATTATTTGTAAGTCAAATTTACTAAAATAATTTATACTTTTCTCGTAAATGATCAAACCGTGAAAGAATCCCCTGTATTTAATATACACTAACTGTGGAATCATCTTTCGTATTGAAAATACACATTAATGTTTCAAAACATCACAAAATTTTAAATCGCTTCTAAATTTTTCTCAAACAAAAACTTAATTTGAAGAATCGTTCAACCGAAAGTTTATTATTCCTTTTGAATTAATTTTGACAAAATTTATTCCTTTCCTCAGAAGGATAAAATTTAACAACGCAGATCTCTTTGTTTATAAAAATACTTTTATATCCATTTATCCAAAGTAATTAGAAAAATCTAATCTGAAAGATAACATCTCTTTTTTTAAAAAAAAACCCAGTGTATAAACACACCTGGAGCATAACCAACATCCTTAATCCACAAATCGTAAATTATCACGAAAGCTTTCTATTCTAAATTACTCTATACCGCACATAGCACAACTATATCTCGAACGCAACCTCAAATTCATTTTCACTTTCTATGAAACACATGATTCTGACAATACAAACTGATCTCTAACAATGTAATCATCCAAAAATCCACCACCATCATCACAGAGTACTTGTCTAGCTACCTTTCGGTAACTGTTTCAAAATCATTTGAAATCCGACAACTTATAAATAAGTTTATCACACATTGACTCGCGAACTCGTTTCAAAACACTTTATCGATAAAAATTCATTTTACATAATTGTGCGCCAGGGTGATGACATCTCTCATCCCCAAAGAGTTGCATCCAACCCTAATCATTTCTATGCACGTGATGCATGTACTATTATGCATGTATCAGTTATTGGTTTTTCTTTTATTTAGTGAACATACTTAGTGCTCAATGCAATCCTATTCGTGACATTCAAAATGCAAGTTCATGATATGGCTGGGCACAATTACGTGTTGAAAATATTTCAAATATTTTAACAAATCAACCTTTGAAATCCATTTGTCGATTAAACATTTGCTAGACTTTACACTCTGTGAGATGTGCACTCAATAACCTCAAAATAATTCTCAAACTCAATACTTGTAATCTATCGACATTCGCTATTATATAACAACTCAACCTAATAATTTCGTTACAACTCTTCGGTATAAAATATCCAACTAACCTCAACCCAAACTGAAACTTATACCCAATGAAATAACATATCACATACGTTCATACAAAACTTACCGCCAACTCCCGCATCGCATCATCAGACTTGATGAAAAACATCAGTGTATTAATGCACCGCTCAATCTTCTTTGATCAGAATTTCCAATATCCTTTCCAGGATAATCAGAAACCGTCAACCATCCTAAGGGAATACTTCCCTTATCTTTCTCGATATCGAAACCCAAAGATTTCGGTTCACAACAATAATATGGCAAACCCAGCTTAACCCAAAGTCGATACTAGATCAAACAGGGTCTGAACAAAGGTTCAACTCACAATCAAACCATACATCAGGTAAGTCAACCACGACCACGTGGTTAAATCCTCTCACATGCTACACTTCACAAAGAGACAAAACAAAAACAATCAACTTAGTCCAACAGACAAGCGAGTTACACAACACAAATTATTTCTAAGGGACACCAAATTTGTAAATTATGAGCCATGCAAACATGCCATTCAGCAAAACAACCCATTCATTCTTAAAACAATTATTAAGACATGCTACAACAAGCTTGAATCTTTGTATCGAAATCAACTTACAATAATATCATCCTTTAAGAATACGCTTCAAATTTTATTTTGAAATTTAAAAGTCAAATACGAAAACTTCCAAATTTTGTTGAGCCCCACGGTTAAAACAAAATCACTTTCTGTAAAAGTCTCTTCTTAGTAATCAATTGTTTTAAAGCGGATACCTAAGTATCTCAAATCATAAAATCATCGAGCTAGCCGAGTCATTACAACTACCAAGTTCAACTCTTAAATTTGGGTAACCCAAGTCAAACCCAATACAACTGTTTATAAAACATAATCAAAAGAATTGTAAATCCGAAAAAATATGTGAATAAAATTTCCATCCTTTAAAAAAATTGAGAGCTCAACTTAACCCAACCGCTAAACGGCAATTTAAAAACTCAAGTGAGAAATCCTTAATCTCAAACAGTCATTTCCGTAACTCTAAAAATTTAAAACACAAGAAAATTCTTTTTACAAGCAACTTAATCAAAAATCAAACTTTTAAAGAATTAAGCTCAAACTTCTCTTTTGATTCTGTGTCAAAACACAAATTAAAACAAAACCATATTTCTTAATGAAAACTATTAATGCACCATGTGGTCAAACCATATATGACCACAAAACACGTTTTAAAGTTTAACCCAAAATCCCTTTAATAGAAAAACAAGGCTAACGCCCAACATACGATCACATTTAAAATCAACAATCGAGGCCGAAGTCAAGATGTACTTTATCAATAGGGAAGAAGCAATTCAACGCATCACGTAAAACAACTGTAAACATACCATATATTCTAAATCATTTCAGGCATAAACGCCAAGGTCTGTCAAACAACATCATACCCAAGTATGAGTTTTAAAAAAAAAATATCAGCCTAAGATTTCCCGAGAAACCAAAAGCAATAGTGATCACCCAAGTGAAATAACCTCATCTTGATATAACACAGCAATTAACATCCAAGTGAAAATAAATTGTCCATCATAGCATCAACACCAAATAAAGACTGACAGACATCACATATAGGATGTAGGCTGAAAGTTTGAAAACAAAAGATGACGTTTTAAAAGACATGACACGAATCCTAATTCCGCAGTAGTTCCTAAGACACGACATCAACTTATCATGCCAAAACACATAACACATAACATGCATAAGGCCTTGGTTCGAAACCAAAGCTCTGATACCAACTTTGTCACGACCCATTTTTCATGAATCGCAACCGGCGCTAGGGTATGGGTATGGTTGTACCGAAACCCGTAGCAAGCCTTGCGGATAACATACATTAATCGTTTACAACATTGTACCTGCATAAAACCACCTGCTCAGGGGCTACCGAGACTCCAACCTAGTCTAGCAGTTTATATGTACAATATAATAAATGCTCGGTCAACTCCGAGTCTCTAACATGGCTTAAATATTAAAATAATATAAGTTAATATAATAATGCCAATCAAAAAATAATCCAATTGAATTAATCTGACAACAAGTACTATAACAAGTAAGACTTCTAATTACTACTGCGGTCTAAGAGTAAAATCAGTTCAATAACTTTAATAAAATAAAGTAAGACCTCCGAGGAAATAAAGAATCGGAGACCAGCTGACTCGCTCAAATCATAACCCTGGAAAAATTGGGAAAGCAACGGGGTCAGATATACTGAGATGAGTTCATACAACTATTTACATTTATTAAGTGAAAACCTTTAAAAACCTTAAAACATTTGTAAAGCAATTTATCATTATGGATAAGCATTGAAACCCTAAACCACAAATATCTAAATCCAATTGTCGTGCCGGTGAGACGTATCTCCATAACCGATCCCCGACTGTCACTCAAATAAACATGTGAGTCCCAGGAGACGTATCTTCCACCGGCGCCCTCACTAAGGCGAGACGTATCTCAAACCTACCTCAATACCATATGATCATATACCGGTGCGCACGCAGTCTCGATGATGCCCATCGAGTAGCCCGTTCCAATTCAGATCCATAATGTCGAAAACAGTTCGAAAGCTGTATATACAATATATATATATATATATATATGCAAAAATACAATTTACTTAATAAAGCGGTAAATAGCGATATAAACTCACTGCTTGCTAATCCACGTGATAACCTGGCAAGCAATATAATCTTGGTTCGTCTCCGAAGCACGAACGGTCGACGAGTCTAGACAATGTATAAATAATAATTAAAAATATACCCTAACTCTAGGGAGTACTAGACACCATGTAGGACTATCACTATAACAACACGCCAACGTATAATCAAACACATAAAATTAAAACGTATTAAAACTATAACCCAAGTTATAGAAATCAAACCATATAAGTTTCCATTTCAAAACACAATTTGAATAATCCAGAAAACAGTTTTAAATAACCCAAGATTAAATCCATACCAGTGAGTCAGCCGAGTTATCAAAACTTCCAAGTTTCTTCCCACTTGTTGGGCGACCATAGTCAAACCCAACCCAAAGTTAAATCAAAATAAAACCCAAGTTTACATTCTGAATAACTTGAATGAAAAGTATAGTCTTTTAAAAGAAATAACACAATCCATCGTTTAGCCAACAATTGGCAAATCACACCATACTAACACAAGTATGTTAAACTTCTTTTAAAGTAACCAAAAAGGATTAAATCATCCATTTAAACGTCAAACTCAGATTTGAAACGATAATCAAATCATGGCAATAACTTGTCTACAGGCATAATCAACACGAATGAGTATAACACAAAAAAAGCAATGCCAACATGTCAAGAACGATACAAAGCAGCCCCAACACAATAGTGGGCAACAACTAGATCATTAAAAACTAATCAACACAACAACAAGGTGAAATCATGCATTATAAGCCATATAATCAACCTATGATTTACCAAGCATGTCAAAAATATACCATTGATTCACACACATAAGATCAGCCCCAAAACATGAATTTCCAGCCATCTATAACAATGCTAAAACAGCAATTTAACAACCAATTAACATACGAAATCAACTAGCACTTGAACCCAACAATTGACATTTAAATCTAAATGTTATAGCATGATAATTCAATCATAAACACCATATTACAGATTCGGCTAAGCGTTTCAGAGATCAAATCAGCCACAATATAGGTACAACACAATAGAACACAATCTATCGAATTAGCACGCGAATCTCTACGCAAAAACTTAAAGGATTGCAACACATACCGTAATGAATCGAGATCGGCGTACGAATCAAAAGGAAACAGTAAATCAATATCCACAATAAGCTGGAAAAAGGTTCGAATAAGTTAAGAGCCGATATACGCGATAAGGAATTGATTAATCGAAGAAAGGAGTATTAGAATCGCTTACCGAATGATTAAACCAAAGGGAATGAAGGAAAATAGAGTATCTCAGATGCTAGGGCGGCTCTAGGGTTTTAGAAAAGTGAAAAATTAGGTTAGGTCGAGCTAAGGGTCTATTTATAGGTCAAAATATCAAATTTGACAGAGGAGCACGATGGGAGGCGCGATGGACCCATCGTGCCTTCCATCGTGCCTTCGTCAGCAAAATGGAAAAAATGCCTAGGGCACGATGCGAGGCGCGATGGAACCATCGTGCCTTCCATCGTGCCTTCCTCAGCAACATGGAAAAAGCCTAGGGCACGATGGCAGGCGCGATGGACCCATCGCGCCTTCCATCGTGCCTCCTTGCACAAAGCTATAAAAATGCAAAAAACTTGCATAAGGCCCAACGGCAACGACGGACCAAACCCAAGGTATAACATGGAACACACGGAGCCCAACGAACACCAAAAACGATCAACACGGTGACGGAACAACGCCGGAACCAAACGGAAAAATACGGGATATCACAGTTTCGTAACGTTTGGATTTGTTTAGTAACGTTTGTAAACGTTTGGCTTAAATCGCTAAAAAGGGGAAACGGTTGGCTTTGTTTCGTAACGTTAGTAAATGTTTGGCTTAAATCGCTAAAAAGGTGAAACGTTTGAAATTTCATAACGTTTGTAAACCTTTGGCTTAAATTGCAAAAAAAGGTGAAACGCTTGGATTTGTTTCGTAACGTTTGTAAACGTTTGGCTTAAATGGCTAAAAAGGTGAAACGTTTGGATTTGTTTCGTAACGTTTTAAACGTTTGGTTTTGTTTCGTAACGTTTGTAAACGTTGGCTTAAATCGTTAAAAATGTGAAACGTTTGTATTTGTTTCGTAACGTTACGTAAACGTTTGGCTTAAATTGCTAAAAAGGTGACATGTTTGGATTTGTTTCGTAACCTTTGTAGACGTTTTTGGCCTAAATCGCTAAAAAGGTGAAAGTTTTAGTTTTGTTTCCTAATCTTTGTAAATGTTTAGCTTAAATCGCTAAAAAGGTGAAACGTTTGGATTTGTTTTGTAACGTTTGTAAACGTTTTGCTTAAATAGCTAAAAAGGTGACACATTTGGATTTGTTTCGTAACCTTTGTAAACATTTGGATTAAATCGCTAAAAAGGTGAAACGTTTGGATTTGTTTCGTAACGTTTGTAAACGTTTGGCATAAACCGCTAAAAATGTGAAACGTTTGGATTTGTTTCCTAACGTTTGTGAAAGTTTGGCTTAATTTGCTAAAAAGGTGAAACGTTTGGATTTGTTTCGTAATGTTTTAGACGTTTGGTTTAAATTGCTAAAAGGTGAAACTCTTGAATTTGTTTCGTAACGTTTGTAAACGTTTGGCTTAAATTGCTAAAAAGTTGAAACGCTTGGATTTGTTTCGTAACGTTTGTAAACGTTCGGCTTAAATCGCTAAAACTGTAAAATGTTTTGATTCGTTTTGTAATGTTTTAAACATTTGGATTTGTTTCGTAATGTTTTGATCCTTTGGATTTGTTTCGTAATGTTTTAAACGCTTGGATTTGTTTCGTAACATTTGTAAACGTTTGGCTTAAATTGCTAAAAAGGTGAAACACTTGGTTTTGTTTTGTAACGTTTGTAAAGGTTTTGCTTAATTCGTTAAAAATGTAAAACGTTTGGATTTGTTTCGTAACGTCTTAAACGTTTGGATTTGTTTTATAACGTTTGTAAACGTTTGGCTTAAATCGATTAAAAGGTGAAACGTTTAGATTTGTTTCGTAACGTTTTAAACGTTTGGTTTAAATTGCTAAAAAGGTAAAACGCATGGATTTGTTTCGTAACGTTTGTAAACGATTGGCTTAAATGGCTAAAAAGTTGAAACGCTTGGATTTGTTTTGTAACGTCTGTAAACGTTCGGCATAAATCGCTAATAATGTGAAACGTTTGGATTTGTTTCGTAACGTTTGTAAACGTTCGGCTTAATTCACTAAAAAGGTGAAACGTTTTGTTTTAATTCGTAAGATTTGTAAACGTTCGGCTTAAATCGCTAAAAAAGTGAAACGTTTAGATTTGTTTCGTAACGTTTGTAAACGTTTGGATTAAATTGCTAAAAATGTGAAACGCTTGGATTTATTTTGTAACGTTTGTAAACGTTTGGCTTAAATTGCTAAAAAGGTGAAACGCTTGGCTTTGTTTCGTAACGTTTGTAAAGGTTTTGCTTAATTCGCTAAAAATGTAAAACGTTTGGATTTGTTTCGTAATATTTAACACGTTTTGATTTGTTTCGTAATGTTTGTAAACGTTTGGCTTAAATCGCTAAAAAGGTGAAACGTTTGGATTTGTTTCGTAACGTTTGCAAACGTTTGGCTTAAATTGCTAAAAATGTGAAATGTTTGGATTTGTTTCGTAAGGTTTGTAAACGTTTGGCTTAAATCGCTACAAAGAGGAAACGTTTGGATTTGTTTCGTAATGTTAGTTAACGTTTGGCTTAAATCGCTAAAAAGGTGAAACATTTGAAATTTCGTAACGTTTGTTAACGTTTGGATTAAATTGCTAAAAAGGTGAAACGCTTGGATTTGTTTCGTAACATTTGTAAACGTTTGGCTTAAATTGGTAAAAAGGGAAACGTTTGGATTTGTTTCGTAGCATTTTAAGCGTTTGGTTTTGTTTCGTAACGTTTGTAAATGTTGGCTTAAATCATTAAAAATGTGAAACGTTTGTATTTGTTTCGTAACGTTTGTAAACATTTGGCTTAAATTGATAAAAAAAGTGAAATGTTTGGATTGGTTTAGTAACGTTTGTAAACGTTTGGCTTAAATTGCTAAAAAGGTGAAACATTTGGATTTGTTTTGTAACCTTTCTAAATGTTTGGTTTAAATCGCTAAAAAGGTGAAACGTTTGGATTTGTTTCGTATCGTTTGTAAGCGTTTGGCTTCAATTGCTAAAAAGATGAAACATTTGCATTTGTTTCGTAACGTTTGTAAACGTTCGGCATAAATCGCTAAAAAGGTGAAACGTTTAGATTTGTTTCGTAACGTTTGTAAACGTTGGCATAAATCGCTAAAAAGGTGAAATGGTTGGATTTGTTTCGTAACTTTTGTAGACGTTTGGCTTAAATCGCTAAAAAGGTGAAAATTTTGGTTTTGTTTCCTAATCTTTGTAAACATTTAGCTTAAATTGCTAAAAAGGTGAAACGTTTGGATTTGTTTTGCAACGTTTATAAACGTTTTGTTTAAATTGCTAAAAAGGTGACACATTTGGATTTATTTCGTAACTGTCACGACCCATTTTCATAAATCGCGACCGGTGCTAGGGTATGTGTAATATAGTACCAAAACCCGTAGCTAGCCTTTCATTTAATATATAAACACATAAACCTGCAGAAAACCAATGCTCGGGGGCAACAGAGACTTCAGCCTAAATCTAGCAGTTATAATATTCAGCAATTAAAATAACATGCTTTCCAACAATAGTATTAATTCGGTTTAACATAAATAATTCTGAAATAATAATATAACATGCCAAAACAATAATAATCCAGTCGGACCAATCCGACAACAACTAAAATAAAATAAAGACGTCTAGTCAACTACTGCGGTCTAAGAATAAAATAGTTGATAGTTCTAATAAAATAAATGGAACCTCCGAAGAAAAGTAAAAGCGGAGATCACCAAACTCTCTCAGATCATAACCCTGGAAAAATTGGGAAAACAACAGGGTCAGATATACTGAGATGAGTTTATACCACTATCTACATTTATTAAGTGGAAAACCTTTAAAACCGTTTAAAACATTTAATAACGATATTACGAATAATATTTGGAACCCTAATCCACAATTCTAAATAAATAACATAATCCAATAGGTCTGGTCCCGAGAGCTGAGCTACACCGAGTTACCACTGACCACACTTATACCAGAGTCCCGAGAGCCGAGCTACACCGAGTTACTCTACTTGGTCCCGAGAGCTATGCTCACACCGAGTTACCACATTACCATAATTACCTTACCCAGATCATTACCGGTGCGCACGCAGTCCTAATGATGCCCATTAGGTAGCATGTTCCATCTAAGAGCCATAATATAAAAACAGTTTGAAATATACGTACAGTATATATATATTTAATATTAAAATAACAATTTACTTAATAAAGCGGTAAATAGTAAGTACAAGCTCACTGCTTGCTAATCCACGTAAATACCGGCAAGCAACTAATCCTGGTTCGCCTCTGAAGCACGAACGATAGACGGGTCTAGACAAATAAATAATTATTAAAAACAGACCCTAACTCTAGAGAGTACTAGACACTACATAGGACTAGCACAAATAACACATCGGAATAACACAAGACAGAACACACAAAAATACCCATTAGGTAATAAAGTCCAATTAATATAAGTCTATTGAGTTCTTGTTTTAAAATCCAATTTATAAATATTATTTAATATTCTTTAAATAATAATTAATTTTCGAATAGTGGGTTAGCCGAGTTACCAATAACTATCAAGCTAACCACACTTGTCGGGTGACCCAAGTCTAACCCGACTCAAAACATTTATCAATATAAACCCGAGTTTATATTTAGAAAACAATTCAATAAAATAATAATCCATTTTAAAAGCGGAACTCAATAACTTCAATTTCGAGTAACCCAAGTTACAACCCAAAAACTTAATTAAATAAATCTTATAAAAGTTTAGGGACCAAATTGTACTTTAGCCAATTAGGGACTAAACTGTACTTTTGCCCATTAGGGACTAAATTGTACTTTAGCCAATTTGATATGCAAAATCAATTTAATTGCTTTTGTTTATAATTAAAACCAAATACAAAGTTATTAATCAAAAATCCACTTAATTAAGTTATAAACTAAGTTCAGGGGCTAAATTGTACTTTAGCCATTTTGATGCCAAATTGATATTCTTAATTAAATGGAATTACCCGAGAAATTATATTAACTAAATTTATATTTAATTATCGTTTTCAATATTTAATTTGTAAATCAAAATAAAATTCAAGCTATTAGGTAAAGTTAAACTTAAAGGATTAATTTTCTTTAAGCAAAATAACTTGGTGGTTAAAGTGGTTATTTAGCCATCATTTTCCTTTCAAAAGGAAACAAACCCGCCATGCTTGAATCCCATGTTACTGAACCAAGAAATTTTTCACAAACAAGAAGAATCAAAATTAACTAAAGCATGTAATCATTTATCAATCCAAGAACAACATATAACATCGCCAAAACCATCTTATACATCAACACCAAGAACCCATCAGAAAAACGTTTACTGCCGCACCCCATACATCCCATGAACGAAGAACAATTATAGAACAAAGGATTGATACTCAATGAAAACTTAAACTAACAATAACCCAATAGATTTCTCATCATATACAAGCAAAATCATAGCCAAAAGGAAATGAATCATTCGGCAGTAACAGCATATTCCAAGAACAGTGTATAGCATTTCTAAAACGGAAACCGTACGGTGAATGGAACGAGATCGATAGCGTACCGTTCAACGAAAATGAGGTGGGGAATTGAAGGTACGCGAGTCTAGATCGTCCGGAAACAAACGGTTTTGATTTCGATCTAGAGACGAATGAGAACGATCAGAAATACGTAATGCCGTTCGAAAACAAAATCTGAAATTTGAGGAATACAAAATCTTACCGGAACAGCAAACTTCAAGAGTGATTTTGATCAGCGAATTTTCAGAGAATTGGATGAACAATGGCAGCAAGGGTTAGCTTGCAGCAAGGAGAAGAGATTAGGGTTGGAGTTTCGTCATTTAAAGGCTCCGTAACGGAGAAATAAATCCCCAAACTACCCCCCCCCCCCCCCCGCAAGGCCCATTGCTGGTCTCGTACGAGACTAGAAAAAAGGCCTTTTGTTCTCGTTCGAGAACCACGTTCTAGAACGAGAACAAAGAAAAAAGCCTTTGTTCTCGAACAATTAACACAGGTCTCGTTCGAGACCTGTGTTATTTCGAACGGGAAATTGGCTTAGCCAATTTCCCTTGGGCCAAAAGTAGTTAATTAATTTTCTTGGGCCCAAGGCTAACCCAATGAACTAACTTGAGCCGACAACCAAATTCGAATAATTTCAAAACACTCGGAACCACGTTGGAAATTACAAAAAAATTAAATTAAATTTTACGGGATATTACATTCTCCCTAAGTAATTAAAAATTCGTCCTCGAATTTAACACGATAAGCTATTACCACCAGAATAACACGTAACACAAGTAGAAATCATAAGAGTCACCGAAAATCAAGATATCGTACCTCACGGAAAAAGAAAAGGATAGTGATTCCGCATATCCAACTCGGTCTCCCAAGTACACTCCTCAACAGAATGATTGCACCAGAGGACTTTGACCATCGGAATCTCCTTGTTCCGCAACTTACGCACTTGCGTATCAACAATCTCAACTGGATGTTCCTCATAGGACAGCTCTTGGTCAATCTCAACACTCTGAGGCACAATCACGTGCGAAGGATCAGAAATGCACTTTCTCAACATAGAAACATGAAACACAGGATGTACTAACGACATGTCTGGCGGCAGAACCAGACGATAAGCCACAGCTCCAATCCTCTCTGAAATCTCATAAGGTCCAATATACCTCGGCGCCAACGTTCCCTTGACACCAAAACGAACCACGCCTTTCATAGGCGAAACCCGAAGAAACACGAAATCAGCAACATGAAACTCAATGTCTTTCCTCTTCGGATCAGCATAACTCTTATGCCGACTAAAAGCAGTCTCTAACCTCCATTTGATCAACGGTACCTTCTCTGAGGTAATCTGAATAATCTCCGCTCCCGAGAGTTTACACTCTCCAACCTCCTCCCAATAGATAGGAGATCTACACTTGCGCCCGTACAAAGCCTCGTACGGCGCCATCTCGATACTCGCGTGGTAACTGTTGTTGTAAGAAAACTCAATCAACGGCAGATGAGTATCCCAGCTATCCTATAAATCGAGAACACACATCCTGAGCATATCCTCCAACGTCTGAATAGTCCTCTCAGACTGACCGTCAGTCTGAGGATGAAAAGATGTACTGAAATCCAACCGAGAACCCAAGGATTCCTGTAAGGCTTTCCAGAACCTCGAAGTAAACACAGAACCTCTGTCTGAAACAATGCAAACTGACAATCCTGTCAATGTACAACTTAGCCAACCTCGAAGCAGTATACGAAACCTTAATCGGAAGGAAATGAGCTGACTTGGTCATGCGGTCAACTATAACCCAGATGGAATCGTACCCCTGTCGAGTACGTGGTAAACCAACCACAAAATCCATAGCAATCCGCTCCCACTTCCACTCTGGAATCGGTAGTGGCTGCAGATAACCAAAAGGTCTCTGATGCTCCAGCTTCACCTGCTGGCACGTCAGACACTTAGAAACATACTCAGCGACATCCTTCTTCATCCCGCTCCACCAGTAGGTACCCTTAAGATCATGGTACATCTTAGTAGAACCTGGATGAACACTGTAAGCAGATTTGTGCGCTTCTTCCAGAATTTGGTCCCTCAAACCATCTGAATCCGGAACACACAATCTCGAACCATGTCTCAGAACACCATCCACAAAAGTAAACTCAAAATTACTGTCCTGCTGAATCTCCTCAATAATCCGTTTCAATTGTGGATCCTCAGCTTGTAAAGCTTTTATCCGATCAATCAAAACAGGTTGCACTTGTAACTGTGCTAACAAACAACAACCCTGAGAAACCTGAAAACCATAGCCCGAAGCTATCAAACTGTGCCACTCTCTAACCATGAATCTACGCCCAACCTCAGTGATATGAGCCAAGCTGCCCGAAGACTTGCGACTCAACGCATCGGCTACCACATTAGCCTTACCAGGATGGTACTGAATAGTACAGTCGTAGTCTTTCAGCAACTCTAACCACCTCCTCTATCTCAAGTTTAACTCTCTCTGATCAAAGATATACTTCAAACTCTTATGATCAGTGAAAATTTCACAAGTAGCACCATAAAAATAATGCCTCCAGATTTTCAGCGCAAAAACCACAGCTGCCAACTCTAATTCATGAGTAGGGTAATTCACCTCATGCTTCTTCAACTGTCTGGAAGCATAGGCAATCACCTGTCCATGTTGCATCAGAACGCAACCCAAACCAATCCGAGACGCATCACAATACACAACGAAACCATCAATGCCAGAAGGCAATGCCAAAACCGGAGCTGTAGTCAAAATCTCCTTGAGCTTCTCAAAGCTCGCCTCGCACTTGTCAGTCCACTCAAACTTAACACCCTTCTATGTTAGTTTAGTCAACGGTGCAGATATTCTGGAGAAATCTTGCACGAACCGACGATAGTAGCCAGCTAAATCCAGAAAACTTTTTATCTCGGTAGCTGACCTCGACCTCTTCCAATCCATAACTGCCTCAATCTTCTTCGGATCAACCTTGATCCCATCTTTCGACACTACGTGTCCTAGAAAAGTAACCTGATCCAACCAGAACTCACATTTTGAGAACTTAGCATACAACTGATGCTCACGCAACGTCTGTAGTATAGTCCTCAAATGGTAAGCATGTTCCTCCTCACTCCGAGAATAGATCAAAATGTCATCAATGAAAACGATAACAAACTGATCCAAAAACAACTTGAACACTGTTCATCATATCCATAAACGCTGCTGGTGCGTTCGTCAGACCAAAGGACATAACCAGAAACTCAAAATGTCCATAACGAGTCCGAAAAGCAGTCTTAGGCACATCTGCATCACGGATCCGAAGCTGATGATACCCAGATCTCAAATCAATTTTGGAAAAACACTTCACACCCTGCAACTGGTCAAACAAATCATCGATGCGAGGAAGAGGATATCTGTTCTTGACAGTAACCTTGTTCAACTGTCTGTAGTCGATACACAGTCAAAAGGAACCGTCTTTCTTCTTCACAAACAAAACTGGAGCACCCCATGGAGAAGTACTCGGTCTGATGAACCCGCTATCCAACAACTCTTGTAACTGGTCCTTCAACTCCTTCAGCTCTGCAGGAGCCATCCGATACGGCGGTATCGAAATCGGAGCTATACCAGAAACCACATCAATGCAAAACTCAATATCACGATCAGGTGGTAATCTAGGCAATTCCTCTGAAAATACATCAGTGAACTCATTCACTATCAGAACACTATGCATATCACCACTACTAGTCTCCAAATCACAAACCACAGCAAGAAAAACCTGGCAACCCTGGCAACCCTTGCCTAGCATCCGCTTCGCCTTGATGGCGGAAATCAGATTCTTAGGTGTCTCCGCCTTCTCTCCCTTAAAGAAAAAAGGTAGATCACTTGGAATCCTGAACTCAACTGACTTCCCTCGACAGTCAATAGAAGCATAATGGCGCGACAGCCAATCCATCCCCAAGATGACATCAAAAGAAAGAACGTCAAGCACAATCAAATCAGCACATAATTATCTACCCTGAATAACCACTGGACAAGAAGGATAAACGACGTCCACTACTACACCTTCAGACATAGGTGTAGATACAGCTAGGGTTCACTCAAAACAGATGGTGCCATACCCAATTTCCCAGCAAAACATGTAGACATAAATGAATGGGTTGCACCCGCATCAAATAATACCAAAGCATCAGTAAAAGAAATCGGAATTGTACCTTGCACCACAGCATTTGATGCACGCGCATCCTGAGGAGTAAGAGCAAACACTCTGGCCTTACCCTGCGGCTGCTGCTGCGAACTCTGCCCAGTACCATAAGTGTTGGAACCTCTACCACCGTTACCACGGCCATCAAAACCTCTACCACCAGAACCACGGCCCCGCTGGCCATCAAAAGATGCTGCAGGTTGAGAGTACCCTATAGACTGTGTAAATGCAGGTCTCTGCTGCTGATAAGATGACTGCGCCACACTGGAGTTAGACATCTGCTGCCCAAATGTCGGACACTTCCTGGAAAAATGACCCGGCTGGCCACAAGAAAAACAACCTCCAGGAGCTAACTGACACTGACCATAGTGCCTGCGTCTGCAATTCTGGCAGAACGGAATGTTCGATCCACCACTGTACCCGCGTCCTGAACCACGGTTACTCCCACTGCTACTAGAGCTGAACGGAGCACTCCTAGCACTATGCCTCCCTTTTTTATGAGTACGGCGACTCCCCTTATTGGCCTGAGAAGAGCCACTGTAGTAGTTCCCACTACCATGCTGCACTGGGGCCTGTGGCCCCCCACTAGGAACATCACTCTTTCCCTTCTGATTCTGGAAAGGGTCAGAGAATGTCCCAAACTGAATCAACGAGTTCTCCATCCGTCGAGCGCTATCCACTACCCGAGCAAACTCCATGTCTGCCCCTATCAGCAAAGGAAGAAATTCCGAGCCTAAACCTCTGATATAGCGGTCGTTCACTCGCCCATGATCACCCTATAGATCTGTAGCAAACCGCCCCAAACAGACAAACTCTGTAGTGTAGTCTGTCACTGACCTATCCCCTTTCTTCAAACTCAACAGCTTTTCTCTGAAATTCTCAGTAACAGAGAAAGGTAGATAGTAACCTCTGAACCTTGTCACAAAATCATCCCAAGACAATGTAGCCATATCTGGTCTGATGTTATCGCGAAACCAGTACTTGGCTGGACCCTTCAACGACATCTCCACAAGCATCACTGATTGACGATCAGTAGCTTGAATCCTCTGACTATTGTACTCAAACTCTTCCAACAAGTCAAGAGCATCCCCAGTACCATCAAAAGAAGTCGGATTCAACTTTGTGTAGGTTATCACCAATTCTCTGTCTGTCGGAATGTGACCGACACCAGCAAGTCCACCCATACCAGCTAGAGCACTAGCCTGAGGTTGCTATTGATGCACTAACTGACCCAGTACAGTACACTGATTCTGCAAAAGAGCCTGGTTGTTCTGCATCTCGACAATCCCAGCCAAGAAAGTAGTGAAGTCGAACGCCTGCATATTCGGTGCCTGTTGCACCCCTGGTGCCTGCTGCACATTCGGTGCCTTAACACCTGCTGCACCACGTCCTCTAGCTCCACCTCTACCAGCACCAGCTCCTCTACCTCTACCTCTACCTCTGCGAGCACCTCTACCTCTACCACGTCCATCATTGGCCGGAACTGGTGGTACGTTCTGATCAACTTCTATGGAAATCGCATCATCAGCCACAGCTTCTTGCTCTGCCGCAGCACGAGCACGAGTAGAACAACGTTGTCCATATCCTAAGATTGAACAACAACAATTTAAATAACACATAATTCATACCCAAGTATGAAACAAAACAAGCAACATATTGGATTTCCCAAGAAATCAACAGCAATAAAATATTCACCCAAGTGAAATAAAATTAACATTTAACAGCATCATATCAACACATAATGACTGACTCAACGCAATCCTATTGGTGTAGGCAGAATGTTTTAAAAATCAAAAGATGACGTTTTTAAAGACATGACAGAAACCTATATCCGCAGTAGTTCCTAAGACACAACCTTACTTAACAGAGTAAACACATAGCAAGCAAATGGCCTTGGTTTGAAACCAAAGCTCTGATACCAAGTTTGACACGACCCATTTTCATGAATTGCGACTGGCGCTAGGGTATGGGTAATGTAGTACCAAAATGTCACGACCCAATTTCATGGATCGCGACCGGCGCTAGGGTATGGGTATGTTCGTACCAAAACCCGTAGCAAGCCTCGTGGATAATCTTATATACAAATAAACCTGCAAGAAAACCACTGCTCGGGGGCAACCGAGACTCCAACCTAAGTCTAACAGTTTATACAACAGTTCTAATATCATAACTTGATAATAATCCGAAACTGTGAATCATGCCTCAAATATAATAATCCAATGTAACATGCCAAAGTATAATAATATAAAAGTCGTACCACCACGACAAACCAAAGTATAATAATCAAACACTATACTAGTTCTACTGCGGTCTAAGAGTTTAAAACAACAGACTAGTTTTATTGACATAAAAACCTCCAAGAATCAAGAATTGGAGTGGACCAGCTTTCAAATCATAAACCTGGAAAATTTGGGAAAACAACGGGGTCAGATATACTGAGATGAGTTCGCAATACTATTTACATTTATTAAGTTTAAAACCCTTAAATCAAAACATTTTATACTAATATAATATGATTATGGAAAACAGTATTGAAATGATCCATGCGTAAGTATGACATAGCATACTGATAAACCCAGAGTGGACGGGAACATATCCTCGTCATATACCAGCGTAAGCAAGACTTTAGTCTGCCGATCCCAGAGTACTTACCGGTGCACACAGTCTCGATACAAGCCTATCGAGCAGCTCGTTTCAATCCAGATCCATAATCCGTAAAAACAGTTCAAAAGCATTTATAATATTAAAATATGATGCGGTACTTAATAAAGTGGTAAATAGCACTACAAACTCACTGCTTGCTTATCCACGTGAAATCTTGGCAAACAGCTAACCCTGCGTAGACTCCAAAGCACGAGCATTCGACGGGTCTAAAACAATGTATAAGTTAAAATCCATACAACCCCTAACTCTAAGAATACTAGACACCACATAGGACTAGCATCTTGAACACAACCAAAGTACAACCCAAGTAAGGTAAACATCTATGTATCAAACAAACCAAAGAATTCATATCATTCACTTTAAACAATTTATGCAAGTTAGCTTAGATGAGTTCATATCCATAAAAACAAAACCGAAGTCCTTTTCATAACTTAGATAGTTCTTTTAAACCAAAGAGTTTCCCAGAGTAGTGTGTTAGCCTTAACTGCAGTATAGCTCAACACAACATGTCGGGCGACACAAGTCTAACCCGACCCAACCATAAGCCAAAGTGAAAACCAGAGTTTAAAACCAATCCTTAAATAAAACCAAAGTCATTTGAAAATAAGAACTCAATCCATAGCTTAACAATGCCATCCTTAAAAGCAATAAATCATATAGCTTGCCAACACTTGACAAGTTTCACCCAAGGTATACATCACTTAAAAATTCCACCTTAAATTCAATTAATAGGATTTAAACATCTTTTAAAGATTTAAACTCAAATCTAAAATATTAACTTAGATAGTCATATCACCTTTGTAAAATTCACCATAACTTATATACCATAACAACCACTGATTTTTAAAACGACCCAAGGTAAACTATCATTTTATAAATGTCCAAAATAGTTTATAAAATGTATTTCCAGCCATTAACAATTTGATCAAAATCAAAATTAAGCCAAAGCACTCAAATAATCAAATTTGGCAATTTTGCCGAAAATTGCATAAACTAGCCAAACGATTCAAAACCAACAATCGATGAACCAAAATATGTTACTACTGATTTAAAAACATCAAAACATCATATAGAAAATATTAGATCAGTAGATATAGCATTTGAAAACCATTTTGCAATCGTTGCGTTTAACTTTCGTAGAATTGTCAATTTCGCAAATCGCAGAGATTTTACAACACAAACCAATTTCAATTCTCATTTACAAATAAAAAATTTTTATATCAGTAGCTATTGATATAAGAACACTTAATAATCAATCAATTTGGATTCAACCATTTAAATAATTCATTAAACGAATCCAATTCGCACAAGTCTAGAAATCGCTTATTCATTGTTTAATTACACCAATTCGTTATTGAATCATGCCAAAAACTTTCCAAAACTTATAACATCAGATCATATATGTATAACCAATCATTTAATCATATAACATCAGTAGCTTAAACATAGCATATCAATAACGACGATTCAATCCATCAAAATCCTATATTATGCATTTCTAGGCAAAATCACACAACAACGAATCCATTAATCAATTAGGAGTAAAAACATTACCTAAGAATGATGGACATGATTATAATTGATGTATTAACCCAAGGTTCAAAGGGCTGGACCGAAATCAATTGGATCCACAAGCCACCAGCGAAGAACACAACGTAGAAATCGCGTAGATCTTGCGAGTATGATGAAAAATCAAGTTCTTAGCGTAATGAATCGCATCCGGGCTTGTTAGAACAAAGGAAATGTGTATTTTATATGAAGATATTCGTTTTAGGGTTTGTGGAAAAGAAAAGGGGGCTGCTCACATGAAAATATGGGTCTACTTATAAACTTATGCGGGCTTTACATGGGCTTTGATAAAAAAACCACGATTTATTTATCATTTTGAGAGTTAGAAGCATCCAAAAAACGTGAAAATTTAACACATGCTAGAATATACTCTTATGAACAACATATTAAAAAATGGGACTGATCCGATATTTCAATTGGGAGATATCAACGTTTTACTAAAAAAGGACAGTTCTGGAAAACATGCGAATGCTGTTTTGATATATACCCGAAAATAAATTGAATCAACATCAAACACATACGAGATCATGGGATACATATAAGATACTCAAAAAGACACAACCAAGGTATCACAAGTGTTACTTCTAACATATAACCATTCAGAATCAAGTTCAAAATCAAGTTCGAAACATAACAAGAAAAATGTTGAAATGCAAAATAACAACGAATGCAAGAAAACAACCAATTTGTAACGGATAACCAAACTGACAAATCAAGTTTGAAAACACGGGGTATTACACAAAACCCGTAGCTAGCCTTTCATTTAATATATAAACACATAAACCTGCAAAAAACCAATGCTCGGGGGCAACCGAGACTTCAGCCTAAATCTAGCAGTTATAATATTCAGTAATTAAAATAACATGCTTTCCAACTATTGTATTAATTCGGCTTAACATAAATAATTCTGAAATAATAATTTAACATGCCAAAACAATAATAATCCAGTCGGACCAATCCGACAACTAAAATAAAATAAAGACGTCTAGTCAACTACTGCGGTCTAAGAATAAAATAGTTGATAGTTCTAATAAAATAAATGGAACCTCCGAAGAAAAGGAAAAGCGGAGATCACCAGACTCTCTCAGATCATAAACCTGGAAAAATTGGGAAAACAACGGGGTCAGATATACTGAGATGAGTTTATACCACTATCTATATTTATTAAGTGAAAAACTTTTAAAACAGTTTAAAACATTTAATAACGATATTACGAATAATAGTTGGAACCCTAATCCACAATTCTAAATAAATAACATAATCCAATAGGTCTGGTCCCGAGAGCTGAGCTACACCGAGTTACCACTGACCACACTTATACCAGAGTCCCGAGAGCCGAGCTACACCGAGTTACTCTACTTGGTCCCGAGAGCTATGCTCACACCTAGTTACCACATTACCATAATTACCTTACCCAGATCATTACCGGTGCGCACGCAGTCCTAATGATGCACATTAGGTAGCATGTTCCAACTAAGAGCCATAATATAAAAACAGTTCGTAATATACGTACAGTATATATATTTAATATTAAAATAACAATTTACTTAATAAAAGCGGTAAATAGTAAGTACAAACTCACTGCTTGCTAATCCACGTGAATACCGGCAAGCAACTAATCCTGGTTCGCCTCTGGAGCACGAACAATAGACGGGTCTAGACAAATAAAATAATTATTAAAAACAGACCCTAACTCTAGAGAGTACTAGACACCACATAGGACTAGCACAAGTAACACGTCGGAATAACACAAGCCAGAACACACAAAAATACCAATTAGGTAATAAAGTCCAATTAATATAAGTCTATTGAATTCTTGTTTTAAAATCCAATTAATAAATATTATTTAATATTCATTAAATAATAATTAATTTTCGAATAGTGGGTTAGCCGAGTTACCAATAACTACCAAGCTAACCACACTTGTCGGGTGACCCAAGTCTAACCCGACTCAAAACATTTATCAATATAAACCCGAGTTTATATTTAGAAAACAATTCAATAAAATAATAATCCATTTTAAAAGCAGAACTCAATAACTTCAATTTCAAGTAAGCCAAGTTACAACCCAAAAACTTAATTAAATAAATCTTATAAAAGTTTAGGGACCAAATTGTACTTTAGCCAATTAGGGACTAAACTGTACTTTTGCCAATTAGGGACTAAATTGTACTTTTGCCAATTTGATATCCAAAATCAATTTAATTGCTTTTGTTTATAATTAAAACCAAATACAAAGTTATTAATCAAAAATCCACTTAATTAAGTTATAAACTAAGTTCGGGGGCTAAATTGTACTTTATCCATTTTGATGCCAAATTGATATTCTTAATTAAATGGAATTACCCGAGTAATTATATTAACTAAATTTATATTTAATTATCGTTTTCAATATTTAATTTGTAAATCAAAATAAAATCCAAGCTATTAGGTAAAGTTAAACTTAAAGGATTAATTTTCTTTAAGCAAAATAACTTTGTGGTTAAAGTAGCTATTTAGCCATCATTTTCCTTTCAAAAGGAAACAAACCCGCCATGCTTGAATCCCATGTTACTGAACCAAAAAAATTTTCACAAACAAGAAGAATCAAAATTAACTAAAGCATGTAATCAATTATCAATCCAAGAACAACATATAACATCACCAAAACCATCTTATACATCAACACCAAGAACCCATCAAAAAAACGTTTACTGCCGCACCCCATACATCCCGTGAACGAAGAACAATTATAGAACAAAGGATTGATACTCATTAAACTAACAATAACCCAATAGATTTCTCATCTACCTTTGTAAATGTTTAGCTCAAATCGCTAAAAAGGTGAAACATTTGGATTTGTTTCGTAACGTTTGTAAACGTTTGGCTTAAACCGCTAAAAAGGTGAAACGTTTGGATTTGTTTCTTAACGTTTGTAAACGTTTTGCTTAAATTGCTAAAAAGGTGACACATTTGGATTTGTTTCGTAACCTTTGTAAACGTTTGGCTTAAATTGCTAAAAAGGTGAAACGTTTGGATTTGTTTCGTAACCTTTATAAACGGTTGGCTTAAATTGCTAAAAAGGTGAAACGTTTGGATTTGTTACGTAATGTTTGTAAACGTCTGGCTTAAATCGCTAAAAAGGGGAAACATTTGGCTTTGTTTCGTAACGTTAGTAAACGTTTGGCTTAAATCACTAAAAAGGTGAAACACTTGGATTTGTTTAGTAACGTTTGTAAACGTTTGGCTTAAATTGCTAAAAAGGGTAAACATTTGGATTTGTTTCGTAAAGTTTTAAACGTTTGGTTTTATATCGTAACATTTGTAAACTTTGGCTTAAATCGTTAAAAATGTGAAACGTTTGTATTTGTTTCGTAACGTTTGTAAACGTTTGGCTTAAATCGCTAAAAAAGTGCAACGTTTGGATTTTTTTAGTAACGTTGGTAAACGTTTGGATTTGTTTCGTAACGTTTATAAACGTTTGAATTAAATTGCTAAAAAGGTGAAAGGCATGAATTTGTTTCGGAACGTTTGTAAACGTTTGGCTTAAATTGCTAAAAAGGTGAAACGCTTGGATTTGTCTCGTAACATTTGTAAACGTTTGGCTTAAATCGCTAAAAGGGGAAACGGTTGGTTTTTTTTCGCAACGTTTGTTAAGGTTTTGCTTAATTCGCTAAAAATGTAAAACGTTTGGATATGTTCGTAACTTTTTAAACGTTTGGATTTTTTTCGTATCGTTTGTAAACGTTTGGCTTAAATCGCTAAAAAGGGGAAACGTTTGGATTTGTTTCGTAACATTTGTAAACGTTTGGCTTAAATTGCTAAAAAGGGGAAACGGTTGGTTTTTTTCGCAACGTTTGTAAAGGTTTTGCTTAATTCGCTAAAAATGTAAAACGTTTGGATATGTTTCGTAACGTTTTAAATGTTTGGATTTTTTTCGTATCGTTTGTAAACGTTTGGCTTAAATCGCTAAAAAGGTGAAACGTTTGGATTTATTTCGTAACGTTTGTAAACGTTTGGCTTAAATTGCTAAAAAGGGGAAACGTTTAGATTTGTTTCGTAAGTTTTGTAAACGTTTGGCTTAAATCGCTAAAAAGGGGAAACATTTGTATTTGTTTTGTAACGTGAGTAAACGTTTGGTTTAAATCGCTACAAAGGTGAAATGTTTGAAATTTCGTAACATTTGTAAACGTTTGGCTTAAATTGCTAAAAAGGTGAAACACTTGGATTTGTTTCGTAACGTTTGTAAACGTTTGGCTTAAATTGCTAAAAAGGTGAAACGTTTGGATTTGTTTCGTAACGTTTTAAACGTTTGGTTTTGTTTCGTAACGTTTGTAAACGTTGGCTTAAATCGTTAAAAATGTGACACGTTTGTATTTGTTTTGTAACGTTTGTAAACGTCTGGCTTAAATCGCTAAAAAAGTGAAACGTTTGGATTTTTTAGTAACGTTTGTAAACGTTTGGCTTAAATCGCAAAAAAGGCGAAACGTTTGGATTTGTTTCGTAACGTTTGTAAATGTTTGGCTTAAATTGCTAAATAGGGGAAACGTTTGGATTTGTTTCGTAATCTTTAGAGACGTTTGGCCTAAATCGCTAAAAAGGTGAAACTTTTAGTTTTGTTTCCTAATCTTTGTAAACGTTTAGCTAAAATTGCTAAAAAGGTGAAACGTTTGGATTTGTTTTTGTAACGTTTGTAAACGTTTTTCTTAAATTGCTAAAAAGGTGACACATTTGGATTTGTTTCGTAACCTTTGTAAACGTTTGGATTAAATCGCTAAAAAGGTTAAACGTTTGGATTTGTTTCGTAACGTTTGTAAACGTTTGGCTTAAACCGCTAAAAATGTGAAACGTTTGGATTTGTTTCATAACGTTTGTGAACGTTTGGCTTAATTCGCTAAAAATGTGAAACGTTTGGATTTGTTTCATAACGTTTTAACATTTGGTTTAAATTACTAAAAGGTGAAACTCTTGGATTTTTTTCGTAACGTTTGTAAACGTTGGGCTTAAATTGCTAAAAAGTTGAAACGCTTGGATTTGTTTCGTAACATTTGTAAACGTTCGGCTGAAATCGCTAAAAATGTGAAACATTTGGATTTGTTTCGTAACGTTTGTAAACGTTCGGCTTAAATGGCTAAAAAGGTGAAACGTTTTGTTTTAATTTGTAACGTTTGCAAATGTTCGGCTTAAATCGCTAAAAAGGTGGAACGTTTGGATTTGTTTCGTAACGTTTGTAAACGTTTGGCTTAAATTGCTTAAAAGGTGAAACACTTGGATTTGTTTCGGAACGTTTGTAAACGTTTGGCTTAAATTGCTAAAAAGGTGAAACGATTGGATTTGTTTCGTGAGATTTGTAAACTTTTGGCTTAAATTGCTAAAAAGGTGAAACGTTTGGTTTTGTTTCGCAACGTTTGTAAAGGTTTTGCTTAATTCGCTAAAAATGTAAAACTTTTGGATATGTTTCGTAACGTTTTAAATGTTTGGATTTGTTTCGTAATGTTTGTAAACATTTGGCTTAAATCGCTAAAAAGGTGAAATGTTTGGATTTGTTTCGTAACGTTTGTAAACGTTTGGCTTAAATTGCTAAAATAGTGAAACGTTTGGATTTGTTTCGTAATGTTTGTAAACGTTTGGCTTATATCGCTACAAAGGGGAAACGTTTGGATTTGTTTCGTAACGTTAGTAAACGTTTGGCTTAAATCGCTAAAAAGGTGAAACATTTGAAATTTCGTAACGTTTGTAAACGTTTGCCTTAAATTGCTAAAAAGGTGAAACGCTTGGATTTGTTTCGTAACATTTGTAAACGTTTGGCTTATATTGCTAAAAAGGTGAAACGTTTTGATTTGTTTCGTAACATTTTAAATGTTTGGTTTTGTTTCGTAACATTTGTAAACGTTGGCTTAAATCGTTTAAAATGTGAAACGTTTGTATTTGTTTCGTAACGTTTCTAAACGTTTGGCTTAAATCGCTAAAAAAGTGAAACATTTGGATTTGTTTAGTAACATTTGTAAAACGTTTGGCTAAAGTTGCTAAAAAGGGTGAAACGTTTGGATTTATTTCGTAAACTTTGTAAATGTTTGGCTTAAATCGCTAAAAAGGTGAAACGTTTGGTTTGTTTCGTAACGTTTGTAAACGTTTGGCTTCAATCGCTAAAAAGGTGAAATGGTTGGATTTGTTTCGTAACGTTTGTAAACGTTTGGCTTAAATTGCTAAAAATGTGAAACACTTGGATTTGTTTCGTAAGGTTTGTAAACATTTTGCTTAAATTACTAAAAAGGTGAAACGCTTGGATTCATTTCGGAACGTTTGTAAATGTTTGGCTTAAATTGCTAAAAAGGTGAAACGCTTTGTTTTGTTTCGTAACGTTTGTAAAGGTTTTGCTTAATTCGCTAAAAATGTAAAATGTTTGGATTAGTTTCGTAATGTTTTAAACGTTTGGATTTCTTTCGTAAAGTTTGTAAACGTTTGGCTTAAATCGCTAAAAAGGTGAAACGTTTGGATTTGTTTCGTAGCGTTTGTAAACGTTTTGCTTAATTTTCTAAAAAGGTGAAACGTCTGGATTTGTTTTGTAACGTTTGTTGACGTTAGGCTTTAATCACTAAAAAGGTGAAACGTCTGTATTTGTTTCGTAACATTTGTAAACGATTGACTTAAATCGCAAATGAAAATTTTGGATTCGTTTCGTAACGTTTGTAAATGTTTGTCTTAAATTGCTAAAAAACATGACACGTTTGGGTTTGTTTCGTAACCTTTGTAGATGTTTGGCTTAAATCGCAAAAAAGGTGAAACGTTTGGTTTTGTTTCCTAACCATTGTAAACGTTTAGTTTAAATCGCCAAAAAGGTGAAACATTTGGATTTGTTTCGTAACGTTTGTAAATGTTTTGCTTAAATTGCTAAAAAGGTGGCACGTTTGGATTTGTTTCGTAACCTTTGTAAATGTTTTGCTTAAATCGCTAAAAAGGTGAAACGTTTGGATTTGTTTCGTAACGTTTGTAAACGTTTAGCTTAAACCGCTAAAAAGGTGAAACGTTTGGATTTGTTTCCTAACGTTTGTAAACGTTTGGCTTAAATCGCTAAAAAGGTGAAACGTTTGGATTTGTTTCGTAACGTTTTAAACGTTTTGCATAAATCGCTAAAAAAGTGAAATGGTTTGATTTGTTTCGTAACGTTTGTAAACGTTTGGCTTAAATTGCTAAAAAGCTGAAACGCTTGGATTTGTTTTGTAACGTTTGTAAACATTTGTCTTAAATTACTAAAAAGGTGAAACGCTTGGATTTATTTCGGAACGTTTGTAAACGTTTGTCTTAAATTGCAAAAAAGGTGAAACGCTTGGTTTGTTTCGTAATGTTTGTAAAGGTTTTGCTTAATTCGCTAAAAATGTAAAACGTTTGGATTTGTTTCGTAACGTTGTAAACATTTGGATTTCTTTCGTAACGTTTGTAAACGTTTGGATTAAATTGGTAAAAAGGTGAAACGTTTGGATTTGTTTCGTAGCGTTTGTAAACATTTTGCTTAAATCTCTAAAAAGGTGAAACGTCTAGATTTGTTTTGTATCGTTTGTAAACGTTTGGCTTTAATCACTAAAACGGTGAAACATATGTATTTTCTTTGTAACATTTGTAAACGTTTGGCTTAAATCGCAAAAAAATAAGTGAGAATTTTGAATTTGTTTCGTAACGTTTGTAAACGTTTTGCTTAAATTGCTAAAAGGAGACACGTTTGGATGTTTCGTAACCTTTGTAAACGTTTGGCTTAAATCGCCAAAAAAGGTGAAACGCTTGGATTTGTTTCGTAACGTTTGTAAACGTTTAGGTTAAACCGCTAAAAAGATGAAACGTTTGGATTTGTTTCGTAACGTTTTAAACGTTTGGTTTAAATTGCTAAAAAGGTGAAACGCTTGAATTTGTTTCGTAATGTTTGTAAACGTTTTGCTTAAATTGCTAAAAAGTTGAAACGCTTGGATTTGTTTCGTAACGTTTGTAAACATTCGGCTTAAATCGCTAACAATGTAAACGTTTGGATTTGTTTCGTAACATTTGTAAAGGTTTTGCTTAATTCGCTAAAAATGCAAAACGTTTGGATTTGTTTCGTAGCATTTTAAACGTTTGGATTTGTTTCGTAACGTTTGTAAACGTTTATCTTAAATCGCTAAAAAGGTGAAACGTTTGAATTTGTTTCGTAAAATTTGTAAACGTTTGGCTTAAATTGCTAAAGAGGTGAAACGTTTGGATTTGTTTCGTAATGTTTGTAAACGTTTGGCTTAAATCGCTAAAAAGGGGAAACGTTTGGATTTGTTTCGTAACGTTAGTAAGCGTTTGGCTTAAATCGCTAAAAAGGTTAAACGTTTGGATTTGTTTCATAGCGTTTGTAAACGTTTTGCTTAATTTGCTAAAAAGGTGAAACGTCTGGATTTGTTTTGTAACGTTTGTTAACGTTAGGCTTTAATCACTAAAAAGGTGAAACGTCTGTATTTGTTTCGTAACATTTGTAAACGATTGACTTAAATCGCAAAAAAGGTGAAAATTTTGGATTCGTTTCGTAACGTTTGTAAATGTTTGTCTTAAATTGCTAAAAAAACATGACACGTTTGGGTTTGTTTCGTAACCTTTGTAGATGTTTGGCTTAAATCTCTAAAAAGGTGAAACGTTTAGTTTTGTTTCCTAACCATTGTAAACGTTTAGTTTAAATCGCTAAAAAGGTGAAACATTTGGATTTGTTTCGTAACGTTTGTAAATGTTTTGCTTAAATTGCTAAAAAGGTGGCACGTTTGGATTTGTTTCGTAACCTTTGTAAATGTTTGGCTTAAATCGCTAAAAAGGTGAAACGTTTGGATTTGTTTCGTAACATTTGTAAACATTTAGCTTAAACCGCTAAAAAGGTGAAACGTTTGGATTTGTTTCCTAACGTTTGTAAACGTTTGGCTTAAATCGCTAAAAAGGTGAAACGTTTGAATTTGTTTCGTAACGTTTTAAACGTTTTGCATAAATCGCTAAAAAAGTGAAATGGTTTGATTTGTTTCGTAACGTTTGTAAACGTTTGGCTTAAATTGCTAAAAAGCTGAAACGCTTGGATTTGTTTTGTAACGTTTGTAAACATTTGTCTTAAATTACTAAAAAGGTGAAACACTTGGATTTATTTCGGAACGTTTGTAAACGTTTGTCTTAAATTGCAAAAAAGGTGAAACACTTGGTTTGTTTCGTAATGTTTGTAAAGGTTTTGCTTAATTCGCTAAAAATGTAAATCGTTTGGATTTGTTTCGTAACGTTGTAAACATTTGGTTTAAATTGCTTAAAAGGTGAAACGCTTGGATTTGTTTCGTAACATTTGTAAACGTTTGGCTTAAATTGCTAAAAAGGTGAAACGCTTGGTTTTGTTTCAGAACATTTGTAAACGTTTGGCTTAAATTGCTTAAAAGATAAAACGCTTGGATTTGTTTTATAACATTTGTAAACGTTTGGCTTAAATTGCTAAAAAGGTGAAATGCTTGGTTTTCTATCGCAACGTTTGTAAAGGTTTTGCTTAATTCGCTAAAAATATAAAACGTTTGGATTTGTTTCGTAACGTTTTAAACGTTTGGATATGTTTCATAACGTTTGAAAACGTTTGGCTTAAATCGCTAAAAAGGTGAAACGTTTGGATTTGTTTCGTAACGTTTGTAAACGTTTGGCTTAAATTCCTAAAAAGGTGAAATGTTTGGATTTGTTTCGTAAGGTTTGTAAACGTTTGGCTTAAATTTCTAAAAAGGGGAAACGTTTGAATTTTTTTCGTAACGTTAGTTAACGTTTGGCTTAAATCGCTAAAAAGGTGAACTATATGAAATTAGTAACGTTTGTAAAAATTTGGCTTAAATTGCTAAAAAGGTGAAACGCTTGGATTTGTTTCGTAACGTTTGTAAACATTTGGCTTAAATTACTAAAAAGATGAAACACTTGGATTTATTTCGGAACATTTGTAAACATTTAGCTTAAATTGCTAAAAAGGTGAAACGCTTGGATTTGTTTCGTAACATTTGTAAATATTTGCCTTAAATTGCTAAAAAGATGAAACGCTTGGTTTTGTTTCGAAACGTTTGTAAACGTTTGGCTTAAATTGCTAAAGAGGTGAAACGCTTAGATTTGTTTCGTAACCTTTGTAAACGTTTGGCTTAAATTGCTAAAAAAGTGAAACGCTTGGTTTCGTTTCGTAACGTTTGTAAACGCTTTGCATAAATCGCAAAAAGGGTGAAATGTTTGGATTTTTTTCGTAACGTTTTAAACTTTTGGCTTAAATCGCTAAAATGGAAAAAAGTTTGGATTTGATTCGTAACGTTTGTAAACGTTTGGCTTAAATCGCTAAAAAGGTAAAACGTTTGGATTTTTTTTGTAACGTTTGTAAACGTTTGGCTTAAATCGCTCAAAAGGTAAAACATTTGTATTCGTTTCTTAACGTTTGTAAACGTTTGGCTTTAATCGCTAAAAAGGTAAAATGTTTCCATTTGTTTCGTAACATTAGTAAATGTTTGGCATAAATCGCTAAAAAGGTAAAATGTTTGGATTTGTTTCATAACGTTTTAAAGGTTTGGCTTAAATCGCTACAATGGTGAAACATTTGGATTTGTTTCGTAACGTTTGTAAAAGTTTGGCTTTAATTGCTAAAAATGTGAAACGCTTGGTTTTGTTTCGTAACGTTTGTATGAGTTTGGCTTAAATCGCTAAAAATGTGAAACGTTTTGATTTGTTTCATATAAAGTTTTAAATGTTTGGTTTATTTCGTAACATTTGTAAACTTTTGCTTAAATCGCTAAAAAGGGGAAACGTTTAGTTTTGTTTCGTAACGTTTGTAAAAGTTTTGCTTAAATTGCTAAAAAGGCGAAATAGTTGGATTTGTTTCGTAACATTTGTAAACGTTTGGCTTAAGTCGCTAAAAATGTGAAACGTTTGAAATTTCATAACATTTGTAAATGTTTGGCTTAAATTGCTAAAAATGTGAAACGCTTTGATTTGTTTCATAATGTTTGTAAACGTTTGGCTTAAATTGCAAAAAAGGTGAAATGTTTGGATTTGTTTCGTAATGTTTTAATCGTTTGGTTTTATTTTGTATCGTTTGTTAACGCTCGGCTTCAATCTCTAAAAATGTGAAACATTTGTCTTTGTTTCGTAACATTTGTAAATGTTTGGCTTAAATCGCAAAAAAGGTGAAACGTTTGGATTTGTTTCATAACGTTTGTACACGTTTGGCTTAAATCGCTAAAAAGGTGAAACGTTTGGATTTGTTTCGTAACGTTTTAAACGTTTTGTTTTGTTTTGTAATGTTTATAAACGTTGTTTTAAATCGCTAAAAATGTGAAACGTTAGTATTTGTTTCATAACGTTTGTAAACGTTTGTCTTAAATCGCTAAAAAACGTTTGGATTTGTTTAGTAACGTTTGTAAACATTTGGCTTATATTTCTAATAAGGTGAAACGCTTGGATTTGTTTCGTAACGTTTGTAAACGTTTTGCGTAAATTGCTAAAAAGGTAAAACATTTTGATTTGTTTCGTAACGTTTTAAACGTTTGGTTTTGTTCCGTAACATTTGTAAACGTTGGCTGAAATCGCTAAAAATAAGAAACGTTTGTATTTGTTTCGTAACGTTCGTAAACGTTTGGCTTAAATCGCAAGAAAAGTGAAACGTTTGGATTTGTTTAGTAACGTTTGTAAACGTTTGGCTTAAATTGCTAAAAAGGTGAAACGTTTGGATTTGTTTCGTAACCTTTGTAAACGTTTGGCTTAAATCGCTAAAAAGGTGAAACGTTTGGATTTGTTTCGTAACTTTTGTAAACGCTTGGCATAAATCGGTAAAAAGGGGAAACGTTTGGATTTGTTTCGTAACGTTTGGCATAAATCGCTAAAAAGGTGAAACAGTTGGATTTGTTTCGTAACGTTTTAAACGTTTGGTTTAAATTGCTTAAAAGGTGAAACGCTTGGATTTGTTTCGTAACGTTTGTAAAAGTTCGGCTTATATTGCTAAAAAGGTGAAACGCTTGGATTTGTTTCGTAACGTTTCTAAACATTTGGCTTAAATTACTAAAAAGGTGAAACGCTTGGATTTGTTTCAGAACGTTTGTAAACGTTTGGCTTAAATTGATAAAAAGGTGAAACGCTTGGATTTGTTTCGTAACATTTGTAAACGTTTGGCTTAAATTGCTAAAAAGGTGAAACGTTTGGTTTTGTTTCGTAACGTTTGTAAAGGTTTTGCTTAATTCGCTAAAAATGTAAAACGTTTGGATTTGTATCGTAACGTTTTATACGTTTGGATTTGTTTCGTAACGCTTGTAAACGTTTGGATTAAATCGCTAAAAAGGTGAAACGTTTTGATTTATTTCGTAACGTTTGTAAACGTTTGGCATAAATAGCAAAAAAGGTGAAACGTTTGGATTTATTTCGTAACATTTGTAAACTTTTGGCTTAAATCGCTAAAAATGGGAAACATTTTGATTTGTTTCGTAACGTTTGCAAACTTTTGGCTTAAATCGCTAAAAAGGTGAAACATTTGAAATTTTATAACATTTGTAAATGTTTGGCTTAAATTGCTAAAAAGGTGAAAAGCTTTGATGTGTTTCATAACGATTGTAAACGTTTGGCTTAAATTGTTAAAAAGGTGAAACGTTTGGATTTGTTTCGTAATGTTTTAAACGTTTGGTTTTGTTTCGTAACGTTTGTTAACGTTCGGCTTCCATCGCGAAAAATGTGAAACGTTTGTATTTGTTTCGTAACATTTGTAACGTTTGGCTTAAATCACAAAAAAGGTGAAAAATTTGGATTTGTTTCGTAACTTTTGTAAACGTTTGGCTTAAATCGCTAAAAAGGTGAAACGTTTGGCTTTGTTTCCTAACCTTTGTAAACGTTTAGTTTAAATCGCTAAAAAGGTGAAACATTTGGATTTGTTTCGTAACGTTTGTAAACGTTTTGCTGAAATTGCTAAAAAGGTGACACGTTTGGATTTGTTTCGTAACCCTTATAAACGTTTGGCTTAAATCGCTAAAAAGGTGAAACGTCTGTAAACGTTTGGCTTAAATAGCTAAAAAGGTGACATGTTTGGATTTGTTTCGTAACGTTTGTAAACGTTTGGCTTTAATCACTAAAAAGGTGAAACGTTTGGATTTGTTTCGTAACGTTTGTAAACGTTTGGCTTCAACATCTAAAAAGGTGAAACGTTTGGATTTGTTTCGTAACATTTGTAAACGTTTGGCTTAAATCGCTAAAAACGAGAAACGCTTGGATTTGTTTCGTAATGTTAGTAAATGTTTGGCTTAAATCTCTAAAAAGGTGAAACATTTGAAATTTCGTAACGTTTGTAAACGTTTGGCTTAAATTGATAAAAAGGTGAAACGTTTGGATTTGTTTCGTAACCTTTGTAAACGTTTGGCTTAAATCGCTAAAAAGGTGAAACGTTTGGATTTGTTTTGTAACGTTTGTAAACGCTTGGCATAAATCGGTAAAAAGGGGAAACATTTGGATTTGTTTCGTAACGTTTGTAAACGTTTGGCATAAATCGCTAAAAAGGTGAAACGGTTGGATTTGTTTCGTAACGTTTTAAACGTTTGGTTTAAATTGCTTAAAAGGTGAAACGCTTTGATTTGTTTCGTAACATTTGTAAAATTTCGGCTTATATTGCTAAAAAGGTGAAACGCTTGGATTTGTTTCGTAACGTTTCTAAACATTTGGCTTAAATTACTAAAAAGGTGAAACGCTAGGATTTGTTTCAGAACGTTTGTAAACGTTTGGCTTAAATTGGTAAAAAGGTGAAACGTTTGGATTTATTTCGTAACATTTGTAAACGTTTGGCTTAAATTGCTAAAAAGGTGAAACGTTTGGTTTTATTTCGTAACATTTGCAAACTTTTGGCTTAAATCGCTAAAAAGGTGAAACATTTGAAATTTTATAACGTTTGTAAATGTTTGGCTTAAATTGCTAAGAAGGTGAAACGCTTGTATTTGTTTCGTAACGTTTGTAAACGTTTGGCTTAAATCGCTAAAAAGGTGAAACGTTTGGGTTTCTTTAGTAACGTTTGTAAACGTTTGGCTTATATTGCTAAAAAGGCGAAACGTTTGGATTTGTTTTGTAACCTTTGTAAACGTTAGGCTTAAATCGCAAAAAAGGTGAAACGTTTGGATTTGTTTCGTAACGTTTGTAAACGTTTGGCTTGAATTACTAAAAAGGTGACACGTTTGGATTTGTTTCGTAACCTTTGTAAACGTTTGGTTTAAATCGCTAAAAAGGTGAAACTTTGGATTTGTTTCGTAACGTTTGTTAACATTTGGCTTCAACTGCGAAAAAGGGGAAACTTTTGGATTTGTTTCGTAACGTTTGTAAACGTTTGGTTTAAATCGCTAAAAAGGTGAAACGTTTGGATTTGTTTCGTAACGTTTAAAACATTCGGTTTAAATTGCTAAAAAGGTGGAACGCTTGGATTTGTTTCGTAATGTTTGTAAACGTTTGGCTTAAATTGCTAAAAAGTTGAAATGCTTGGATTTGTTTCGTAACGTTTGTAAACGTTCCGCTTAAATCGCTAAAAATGTGAAACGTTTGAATGTTTTTCGCAACGTTTGTAAACGTTTGGCTTAAATCGTTAAAAAGGGGAAACGTCTGGATTTGTTTTGTAACGTTTGTAAACGTTTGGCTTTAATCGCTAAAAAGGGGATACGTTTTGATTTGTTTCGTAACGTTTGTAAACGTTTGGCATAAATACCTAAAAAGGCGAAACATTTGGATTTGTTTCGTAACGTTTGTAAACGTTCGGCTTAAATTTCTAAAAAGGTGAAACGTTTGGATTTGTTTCGTAACGTTTGTAAACGTTTAGCTTAAATTGCTACAAAGGTGAAACGCTTGGTTTTGTTTCGTAAAGTTTGTAAGGGTTTGGCTTAAATCGCTAAAAATGTGAAACTTTTGGATTTGTTTCTTAACATTTTAAATGTTTGGTTTATTTCGTAACGTTTGTAAACGTTTGGCTTAAATCGCTAAAAAGGGGAAACGTTTGGTTTTGTTTTGTAACATTTGTAAAAGTTTGGCTTAAATTGCTAAAAAGGCGAAACAATTGGATTTGTTTCGTAACGTTTGTAAACGTATGGCTTATATCACTAAAAAGGTGAAACAATTTGATTTATTTCGTAACGTTTGTAAACGTTTGGCTTAAATTTCTAAAAAGGTGAAACGCTTTGATTTGTTTCGTAACGTTTGTAAACGTTTGGCTTAAATTGCTAAAAAGGTGAAACGTTTGGATTTGTTTCGTAATGTTTTAAACGTTTGGTTTTGTTTCGTAATGTTTTTTAACGTTCGACTTCAATCGTTAAAAATGTGAAACATTTGTATTTGTTTCGTAGCATTTGTAAACGTTTGGCTTAAATCGCAAAAAAGGTGAAAATTTTGGATTTGTTTCATAACGTTTGTAAATGTTTGGCTTAAATTGCTAATAAAGGTGACACATTTGGATTTGTTTCGTAACCTTTGTAGAAGTTTGGCTTAAATCGCTAAAAAGGTGTAACGTTTGGTTTTGTTTCCTAACCTTTGTAAACGTTTAGTTTAAATCGCTAAAAATTTGACACGTTTGTATTTGTTTCGTAACGTTTGTAAACGTTTGGCTTAAATTACAAAAAAGGTGAAACGTTTGGATTTGTTTCGTAATGTTTTAATCGTTTGGTTTTATTTTGTATCGTTTGTTAACGTTCGGCTTCAATCGCTAAAAATGTGAAACATTTGTCTTTGTTTCGTAACATTTGTAAATGTTTGGCTTAAATCGCAAAAAAGGTGAAACGTTTGGATTTGTTTCATAACGTTTGTAGACATTTGGCTTAAATCGCTAAAAAGTCGAAACGTTTGGATTTGTTTCGTAACGTTTTAAACGTTTGGTTTTGTTTCGTAATGTTTATAAACGTTGTTTTAAATCTCTAAAAATATGAAACGTTAGTATTTGTTTCATAACATTTGTAAACGTTTGGCTTAAATCCCTAAAAAAGGGAAACGTTTGGATTTGCTTAGTAACGTTTGTAAACGTTTGGCTTATATTCTAATAAGGTGAAACGCTTGGATTTGTTTCGTAACGTTTGTAAACGTTTTGCGTAAATTGCTAAAAAGGTAAAACGTTTGGATTTGTTTCGTAACGTTTTAAACGTTTGGTTTTGTTTCGTAACATTTGTAAACGTTGGCTTAAATCGCTAAAAATAGGAAACGTTTGCATTTGTTTCATAACGTTCGTACTGGATTTGTTTAGTAACTTTTGTAAACGTTTGGCTTAAATTGCTAAAAAGGTGAAACGTTTGGATTTGTTTCGTAACCTTTGTAAACGTTTGGCTTAAATCGCTAAAAAGGTGAAACGTTTGGATTTGTTTTATAACGTTTGTAAACGCTTGGCATAAATCGGTAAAAAGGGGAAACGTTTGGATTTGTTTCGTAACGTTTGTAAACGTTTGGCATAAATCGCTAAAAAGGTGAAACGGTTGGATTTGTTTCATAACGTTTTAAACGTTTGGTTTAAATTGCTTAAAAGGTGAAACGCTTTGATTTGTTTCGTAACGTTTGTAAAATTTCGGCTTATATTGCTAAAAAGGTGAAACGCTTGGATTTGTTTCGTAACGTTTCTAAACATTTGGCTTAAATTACTAAAAAGGTGAAACGCTAGGATTTGTTTCAGAACGTTTGTAAACGTTTGGCTTAAATTGGTAAAAAGGTGAAACGTTTGGATTTATTTTGTAACATTTGTAAACGTTTGGCTTAAATTGCTAAAAAGGTGAAACGTTTGGTTTTGTTTCGTAACGTTTGCAAACTTTTGGCTTAAATCGCTAAAAAGGTGAAACATTTGAAATTTTATAACGTTTGTAAATGTTTGGCTTAAATTGCTAAAAAAAGGTGAAAAGCTTTGATGGGTTTCATAACGATTGTAAACGTTTGGCTTATATTGCTAAAAAGGTGAAACATTTGGATTTGTTTCGTAATGTTTTAAACGTTTGGTTTTGTTTCGTAACGTTTGTTAACGTTCGGCTTCCATCGCGAAAAATGTGAAACGTTTGTATTTGTTTCTTAACATGTGTAACGTTTGGCTTAAATCACAAAAAAGGTGAAAATATTGGATTTGTTTCGTAATTTTTGTAAACGTTTGGCTTAAATCGCTAAAAAGGGGAGACGTTTGGTTTTGTTTCCTAACCTTTGTAAACGTTTAGTTTAAATCGCTAAAAAGGTGAAAAGTTTGGATTTGTTTCGTAACGTTTGTAAACGTTTTGCTTAAATTGCTAAAAAGGTGACACGTTTGGATTTGTTTCGTAACCCTTATAAACGTTTGGCTTAAATCGCTAAAAGGGTGAAACGTCTGTAAACGTTTGGCTTAAATCGCTAAAAAGGTGACACGTTTGGATTTGTTTCGTAACGTTTGTAAACGTTTGGCTTGAATCGCTAATAAGGTGAAACGTTTGGATTTGTTTCGTAACGTTTGTAAACGTTTGGCTTCAACATCTAAAAAGGTGAAACGTTTGGATTTGTTTCGTAACATTTGTAAACGTTTGGCCTAAATCGCTAAAAACGAGAAACGTTTGGATTTGTTTCGTAATGTTAGTAAATGTTTGGCTTAAATCTCTAAAAAGGTGAAACATTTGAAATTTCGTAACGTTTGTAAACGTTTGGCTTAAATTGATAAAAAGGTGAAACGCTTGGATTTGTTTCGTAACGTTTGTAAACGTTTGGCTTAAATTGCTAAAAAGGTGAAACGTTTGGATTTGTTTCGTAAAGTTTTAAACGTTTGGTTTTGTTTCGTAACGTTTGTAAATGTTGGCTTAAATCGCTAAAAATATTAAACGTTTGTATTCGTTTCGTAACGTTTGTATACGTTTGGCTTAAATCGCTAAAAAAGGGAAACATTTGGATTTGTTTAGTAACGTTTGTAAATGTTTGGCTTAAATTGCTAAAAAGGTGAAACGTTTGGATTTATTTCGTAACCTTTGTAAACGTTTGGCTTAAATCGCAAAAAAGGGGAAATGTTTAGATTTGTTTCATAACTTTGATAAACGTTTGGCTTAAATCGCTAAAAAGGTGAAACGTTTGAAATTTCGTAACGTTTGTAAACATTTGGCTTAAATTGCTAAAAAGGTGAAACACTTGGATTTTTTTCGTAACGTTTGTAAACGTTTGGCTTAAATCGCTAAAAAGGTGAAACTTTTGGGTTTGTTTAGTAACGTTTGTAAACGTTTGGCTTATATCGCTAAAAAGAGGAAACGTTTGGCTTTGTTTTGTAACCTTTGTAAACGTTAGGCTTAAATCGCAAAAAAGGTGAAACGTTTTAATTTGTTTCGTAATGTTTGTAAATGTTTGGCTTAAATTACTAAAAAGGTGACATGTTTGGATTTGTTTCATAACCTTTTTAAACGTTTGGTTTAAATCGCTAAAAAGGTGAAACTTTGGATTTGTTTCGTAACGTTTGTTAACATTTGGCTTCAACCACGAAAAAGGGGAAACTTTTGGATTTGTTTCGTAACGTTTGTAAACGTTTGGTTTAAATCGCTAAAAAGGTGAAACGTTTGGATTTGTTTCGTTACGTTTAAAACATTCGGTTTAAATTGATAAAAAGGTGGAACGCTTGGATTTGTTTCGTAAGGTTTGTAAACGCTTGGCTTAAATTGCTAAAAAGTTGAAATGCTTGGATTTGTTTCGTAACGTTTGTAAACGTTCGGCTTAAATCGCTAAAAATGTGAAACGTTTGAATGCTTTTCGTAACGTTTGTAAACGTTTGGCTTAAATCGTTAAAAAGGTGAAACATCTGCATTTGTTTTGTAACGTTTGTAAACGTTTGGCTTTAATCGCTAAAAAGGGGATACGTTTTGATTTGTTTCGTAACGTTTGTAAACGTTTGGCATAAATAGCTAAAAAGGCGAAACGTTTGGATTTGTTTCGTAACGTTTGTAAGCGTTCGGCTTAAATTGCTAAAAAGGTGAAACGTTTGGATTTGTTTCGTAACGTTTGTAAACGTTTAGCTTAAATTGCTATAAAGGTAAAACGCTTGGTTTTGTTTCGTAACGTTTGTAAGGGTTTGGCTTAAATCGCTAAAAATGTGAAACTTTTGGATTTGTTTCCTAACATTTTAAATGTTTGGTTTATTTCGTAACGTTTGTAAACGTTTGGCTTAAATCGCTAAAAAGGGGAAACGTTTGGTTTTGTTTTGTAACGTTTGTAAAAGTTTGGCTTAAATTGCTAAAAAGGCGAAACAATTGGATTTGTTTCGTAACGTTTGTAAACGTTTGGCTTATATCACTAAAAAGGTGAAACATTTGAAATTTCATAACGTTTGTAAACGTTTGGCTTAAATTGCTAAAAAGGGGAAACGCTTTGATTTGTTTCGTAACGTTTGTAAACGTTTGGCTTAAATTGCTAAAAAGGTGAAACGTTTGGATTTGTTTCGTAATGTTTTAAACGTTTGGTTTTATTTCGTAATGTTTGTTAACGTTCGACTTCAATCGCTAAAAATGTGAAACGTTTGTATTTGTTTCGTAGCATTTGTAAACGTTTGGCTTAAATCGCAAAAAGGTGAAAATTTTGGATTTGTTTCATAACGTTTGTAAACGTTTGGCTTAAATTGCTAATAAAGGTGACACATTTGGATTTGTTTCGTAACCTTTGTAGACGTTTGGCTTAAATCGCTAAAAAGGTGTAACGTTTGGTTTTGTTTCCTAACCTTTGTAAACGTTTAGTTTAAATCGCTAAAAAGTTGACACGTTTGTATTTGTTTCGTAACGTTTGTAAACGTTTTACTTAAATTGTTAGAAAGGTGACACGTTTGGATTTGTTTTGTAACCTTTGTAAACCTTTGGCTTAAATCGCTAAAAAGGTGAAACGTTTGGATATGTTTTGTAACGTTTGTAAACGTTTGGGTTAAACCGCTATAAAGGCGAAACGTCTGTAAACTTTTGGCTTAAATTGCTAAAAAGGTGAAACATTTGGATTTGTTTCGTAGCGTTTTAAACGTTTGGTTTAAATTTCTAAAAAGGTAAAACGCTTGGATTTGTTTCGAAACGTTTGTAAACGTTTGGCTTAAATTCCTAAAAAGTAGAAACGCTTGGATTTGTTTCGTAACGTTTGTAAACGTTCGGCTTAAATCGCTAAATATGTGAAACATTTGGATTTGTTTTATAACGGTTGTAAACGTTCGGCGTAAATCGCTAAGAAGGGGAAAGGTTTAGTTTTAATTCGTAACGTTTGTAAACGTTCGGCTTAAATCGCTAAAAAGGCGAAACGTTTGGTTTTAATTTGTAACGTTTGTAAATGTTCGGCTTAAATCGCTAAAAAGGTGAATCATTTGCATTTGTTTCGTAATGTTCGTAAACGTTTGTCTTAAATTGCTAAAAAGGTGAAACGCATGGATTTGTTTCGTAACGTTTGTAAACATTTGGCTTAAATTACTAAAAAAAGTGAAACGCTTGGATTTGTTTCGGAACGTTTGGCTTATATTGCTAAAAAGGTGAAATGCTTAGATTTGTTTCGTAAAATTTGTAAATGTTTAGCTTAAATTGCTAAAAAGGTGAAATGCAGTTTTGTTTCGTAACGTTTGTAAAGGTTTTGCTAAATTCGCTAAAAATGTAAAACATTTGGATTTGTTTTGTAACATTTTAAACGTTTGGATTTGTTTCGTAACGTTTGTAAACGTTTGGCTTAAATCGCTAAAATGGTGAAACATTTGGATTTGTTTCGTAACGTTTGTAAACTTTTGGCTTATATTGCTAAAAAGGTGAAACGTTTGGATTTGTTTCGTAACGTTTGTACACGTTTGGCTTAAATCGCTAAAAACGGGAAACGTTTGGATTTGTTTCGTAACGTTAGTAAACGTTCTGCTTAAATCGCTAAAAAGGTGAAACGTTTGAAATTTCTTAACGTTTGTAAACGTTTGGCTTAAATTGCTAAAAAGGTGAAACGCTTGGAATTGTTTCGTAAAGTTTGTAAATGTTTGGCTTAAATTGCTAAAAAGGTGAAACGTTTGGATTTGTTTCGTAATGTTTTAAACGTTTGTCTTAAATTGCTAAAAAGGTGAAACATTTGGATTTGTTTCGTAACATTTTAAACGTTTGGTTTTGTTTCGTAACGTTTGTAATTGTTGGCTTAAATCGTTAAAAATGTGAAACGTTTGTTTTTGTTTCGTAACGTTTGTAAACGTTTGGCTTAAATTGATAAAAAAAGTGAAACGTTTGGATTTGTTTAGTAACGTTTGTAAACGTTTGGCTTAAATTGCTAAATATGTGAAACGTTTGTATTTGTTTCGTAACGTTTGTAAACATTTGGCTTAAATCGCTAAAAAAGGAAAACGTTTGGATTTGTTTAGTAACGTTTGTAAACGTTTCGCTTAAATTGAGAAAAAGGGGAAACGTTTGGATTTGTTTTGTAACCTTTGTAAACGTTTGACTTAAATCGCAAAAAAGGTGAAGCGTTTGGATTTTTATCGTAACGTTTGTAAACGTTTAGCTTCAATCGCTAAAATGGGGAAACATTTGCATTTGTTTCGTAACTTTTGTAAACGTTTGGCTGAAATCGCTAAAAAGGTGAAACGCTTGGTTTTGTTTCGTAACGTTTCTAAATGTTGTCTTAAATCGTTAAAAATGTGAAACGTTTGTATTTGTTTCGTAACGTTTGTAAACGTTTGGCTTAAATTGATAAAAAGTGAAACGTTTGGATTTGTTTAGTAACGTTTGTAAACGTTTGGCTTAAATTGCTAAAAATGTGAAACGTTTGTATTTGTTTCGTAACGTTTGTAAAGATTTGGCTTAAATCGCTAAAAAAGGGAAACGTTTGGATTTGTTTAGTAACGTTTGTAAACGTTTCGCTTAAATTGCTAAAAAGGTGAAACGTTTAGATTTGTTTCGTAACCTTTGTAAACGTTTGACTTAAATCGCAAAAAAGGTGAAACGTTTGGATTTTTATCGTAACGTTTGTAAACGTTTGGCTTCAATCGCTAAAAAGGTGAAACGTCTGGATTTGTTTTGTAACGTTTGTAAACGTTTGGCTTTAATCGCTAAAAAGGGGATACGTTTTGATTTGTTTCGTAACGTTTGTAAACGTTTGGCATAAATAGCTAAAAAGGCGAAACGTTTGGATTTGTTTCGTAACGTTTGTAAACGTTCGGCTTAAATTGCTAAAAAGGTGAAACGTTTGAATGTTTTTCGTAACGTTTGTAAACGTTTGGCTTAAATCGTTAAAAAGGTGAAACGTCTGGATTTGTTTTGTAACGTTTGTAAACGTTTGGCTTTAATCTCTAAAAAGGGGATACGTTTTGATTTGTTTCGTAACGTTTGTAAACATTTGGCATAAATAGCTAAAAAGGCGAAACGTTTGGATTTGTTTCGTAACGTTTGTAAACGTTCGACTTAAATTGCTAAAAAGGTGAAACGTTTGAATTTGTTTCGTAACGTTTGTAAACGTTTAGCTTAAATTGCTATAAAGGTAAAACGCTTGGTTTTGTTTCGTAACGTTTGTAAGGGTTTGGCTTAAATCGCTAAAAATGTGAAACTTTTGGATTTGTTTCCTAACATTTTAAATGTTTGGTTTATTTCGTAACGTTTGTAAACGTTTGGCTTAAATCGCTAAAAAGGGGAAACGTTTGGTTTTGTTTTGTAACGTTTGTAAAAGTTTGGCTTAAATTGCTAAAAAGGCGAAACAATTGGATTTGTTTCGTAAGGTTTGTAAACATTTGGCTTATATCACTAAAAAGGTGAAACATTTGAAATTTCATAACGTTTGTAAACGTTTGGCTTAAATTGCTAAAAAGGGGAAACGCTTTGATTTGTTTCGTAACTTTTGTAAACGTTTGGCTTAAGTTGCTAAAAAGGTGAAACGTTTGGATTTGTTTCGTAATGTTTTAAACGTTTGGTTTTGTTTCGTAATGTTTGTTAACGTTCGACTTCAATCGCTAAAAATGTGAAACGTTTGTATTTGTTTCGTAGCATTTGTAAACGTTTGGCTTAAATCGCAAAAAGGTGAAAATTTTGGATTTGTTTCATAACGTTTGTAAACGTTTGGCTTAAATTGCTAATAAAGGTGACACATTTGGATTTGTTTCGTAACCTTTGTAGACGTTTGGCTTAAATCGCTAAAAAGGTGTAACGTTTGGTTTTGTTTCCTAACCTTTGTAAACGTTTAGTTTAAATCGCTAAAAAGTTGACACGTTTGTATTTGTTTCGTAACGTTTGTAAACGTTTTACTTAAATTGTTAGAAAGGTGACACGTTTGGATTTGTTTCGTAACCTTTGTAAACCTTTGGCTTAAATCGCTAAAAAGGTGAAACGTTTGGATATGTTTTGTAACGTTTGTAAACGTTTGGGTTAAACCGCTATAAAGGCGAAACGTCTGTAAACTTTTGGCTTAAATTGCTAAAAAGGTGAAACATTTGGATTTGTTTCGTAGCGTTTTAAACGTTTGGTTTAAATTGCTAAAAAGGTAAAACGCTTGGATTTGTTTCGAAACGTTTGTAAACGTTTGGCTTAAATTCCTAAAAAGTAGAAACGCTTGGATTTGTTTCGTAACGTTTGTAAACGTTCGGCTTAAATCGCTAAATATGTGAAACATTTGGATTTGTTTTATAACGGTTGTAAACGTTCGGCGTAAATCGCTAAGAAGGGGAAAGGTTTAGTTTTAATTCGTAACGTTTGTAAACGTTCGGCTTAAATCGCTAAAAAGGCGAAACGTTTGGTTTTAATTTGTAACGTTTGTAAATGTTCGGCTTAAATCGCTAAAAAGGTGAATCATTTGCATTTGTTTCGTAATGTTCGTAAACGTTTGTTTTAAATTGCTAAAAAGGTGAAACGCATGGATTTGTTTCGTAACGTTTGTAAACATTTGGCTTAAATTACTAAAAAAAGTGAAACGCTTGGATTTGTTTCGGAACGTTTGGCTTATATTGCTAAAAAGGTGAAATGCTTAGATTTGTTTCGTAAAATTTGTAAATGTTTAGCTTAAATTGCTAAAAAGGTGAAATGCAGTTTTGTTTCGTAACGTTTGTAAAGGTTTTGCTAAATTCGCTAAAAATGTAAAACATTTGGATTTGTTTCGTAACATTTTAAACGTTTGGATTTGTTTCGTAACGTTTGTAAACGTTTGGCTTAATCGCTAAAATGGTGAAACATTTGGATTTGTTTCGTAACGTTTGTAAACTTTTGGCTTATATTGCTAAAAAGGGGAAACGTTTGGATTTGTTTCGTAACGTTTGTACACGTTTGGCTTAAATCGCTAAAAAGGTGATTGGATTTGTTTCGTAATGTTTTAAACGTTTGTCTTAAATTGCTAAAAAGGTGAAACGTTTGGATTTGTTTCGTAAAATTTTAAACGTTTGGTTTTGTTTCGTAACGTTTGTAAATGTTGGCTTAAATCGTTAAAAATGTGAAACGTTTGTATTTGTTTCGTAACGTTTGTAAACGTTTGGCTTAAATTGATAAAAAAAGTGAAACGTTTGGATTTGTTTAGTAACGTTTGTAAACGTTTGGCTTAAATTGCTAAATATGTGAAACGTTTGTATTTGTTTCGTAACGTTTGTAAACATTTGGCTTAAATCGCTAAAAAAGGAAAACGTTTGGATTTGTTTAGTAACATTTGTAAACGTTTCGCTTAAATTGAGAAAAAGGTGAAACGTTTGGATTTGTTTCGTAACCTTTGTAAACTTTTGACTTAAATCGCAAAAAGGGGAAACATTTGCATTTGTTTCGTAACTTTTGTAAACGTTTGGCTGAAATCGCTAAAAAGGTGAAACGCTTGGTTTTGTTTCGTAACGTTTCTAAATGTTGGCTTAAATCGTTAAAAATGTGAAACGTTTGTATTTGTTTCGTAACGTTTGTAAACGTTTGGCTTAAATTGATAAAAAGTGAAACGTTTGGATTTGTTTAGTAACGTTTGTAAACGTTTGGCTTAAATTGCTAAAAATGTGAAACGTTTGTATTTGTTTCGTAACGTTTGTAAAGATTTGGCTTAAATCGCTAAAAAAGGGAAACGTTTGGATTTGTTTAGTAACGTTTGTAAACGTTTCGCTTAAATTGCTAAAAAGGTGAAACGTTTGGATTTGTTTCGTAACCTTTGTAAACGTTTAACTTAAATCGCAAAAAAGGTGAAACGTTTGGATTTTTATCGTAACGTTTGTAAACATTTGGCTTCAATCACTAAAAAGGGGAAACATTTGCATTTGTTTCGTAACTTTTGTAAACGTTTGGCTGAAATCGCTAAAAAGGTGAAACGTCTGGTTTTGTTTCGTAACGTTTGTAAACGTTTGGCTTAAATTGCTAAAAATGGGGAACGTTTGTATTTGTTTCGTAACCTTTGTAAACGTTTGGCCTAAATCGCTAAGAAGGTGAAACGTTTGGATTTGTTTCGTAACGTTTGTAAACGTTTGGCTTCAATTGTTAAAAGGGTGAAACATTTTCATTTGTTTCGTAACGTTTGTAAACGTTTGGCGTAAATCGCTAAAAAGGTGAAACGTTAGGATTTGTTCCGTAACGTTTGTAAACGTTAGGCATAAATCACTAAAAAGGTGATATGGTTGGATTTGTTTCGTAATGTTTTAAACATTTGGTTTAAATAGCTTAAAAGGTGAAACGTTTGGATTTGTTTCGTAACGTTTGTAAACGTTCGGCTTAAATTGCTAAAAAGGTGAAACGCTTGGATTTGATTCGTAACGTTTGTAAACATTTGGCTTAAATTACTAAAACGGTGAAACACTTGGATTTGTGTCGGAACGTTTGGCTTAAATTGCTAAAAAGGTGAAATGCTTGGATTTGTTTCGTAACATTTGTAAACGTTTGGCTTAAATTTCTAAAAAGGTTAAACGCTTGGTTTTGTTTCGTAACATTTGTAAAGGTTTTGCTTAATTCGCTAAAAATGTAAAACGTTTGGATTTGTTTCGTAACGTTTTAAACGTTTGGATTTGTTTCGTAACGTTTGTAAACGCTTGGATTAAATTGCTAAAAAGGTGAAACGTTTTGATTTGTTTCGTAACGTTTGTGAACGTTTGGCTTAAATTAATAAAAAGGGGAAATGTTTGGATTTGTTTCGTAGCGTTTGTAAACGTTTGGCTTAAATTCCTAAAAAGTTGAAACGCTTGGATTTGTTTCGTAACATTTGTAAACGTTCGGTTTAAATTGCTAAAAATGTAAAACATTTGGATTTTTTTTAACATTTCTAATCGTTCGGCTTAAATCGCTAAAAGGTGAAACGTTAGGTTTTAATTCCTAACGTTTGTAAACGTTCGGCTTAAATAGCTAAAAATGCGAGACGTTTGGTTTTAATTAGTAACGTTTGTAAACGTTCGGCTTAAATCGCTAAAAAGGTGAATCGTTTGGATTTGTTTCGTAGCGTTTGTAAACGTTTGGCTTAAATTGCTTAAAAGGTGAAACACATGGATTTGTTTCGAAACGTTTGTAAACATTTGGCTTTAATTTTTAAAAAGGTGAAACGCTTGGATTTGTTTCGGAACGTTTGTAAACGTTTGGCTTAAATTGCTAAAAAGGTGAAATGCTTAGATTTGTATCGTAACATTTATAAACGTTTGGCTTAAATTGCTAAAAAGGTGAAACGCTTAGTTTTGTTTCGTAACGTTTGTAAAGGTTTTGGTAAATTCGCTAAAAATGTAAAACGTTTGGATTTGTTTCATAACGTTTTAAACGTTTGGATTTGTTTCGTAACGTTTGTAAACGTTTGGCTTTAATCGCTAATAAGGTGAAACGTTTGGATTTGTTTCGTATCGTTTGTAAACGTTTGGCATAAATCGATAAAAAGGTGAAATGGTTGGATTTGTTTCATAAAGTTTTAAACGTTTGGTTTGAATTGCTTAAAATGTGAAACGCTTGGATTCGTTTCGTAACGTTTGTAAACGTTCGGCTTAAATTGCTAAAAGGTTGAAACACTTGGATTTGTTTTGTAAAGTTTTTAAACGTTTGGCTTAAATCGCTAAAAAGGTGAAACGTTTGGATTTTTTTTGTAACGTTTGTAAATGTTTGGCTTAAATCGCTAATAAGGTGAAACGTTTGGATTGGTTTCGTAACATTTGTAAATGTTTGGCTTAAATTGCTAAAAAGGCGAAACGTTTGGATTTGTTTCGTAACATTTGTAAACGTTCGGCTTTAATTGCTAAAAAGGCGAAACGTTTCGATTTGTTTCGTAACATTTCGTAAACGTTTGGCTTAAATCGCAAAAAAGGTGAAACGTTTGGATTTGTTTCGTAACTGTTGTAAATGTTTGTCTTATGTCGCTAAATAAATGAAACGTTTGGATTTGTTTATTACCGTTTGTAAACGTTTGGCTTAAATGGCTAAAAAGGCGAAACGTTTGGATTTGTTTCGTAAAGTTTGTAAACGTTTGGCTTAAATCGCAAAAAAGGTGAAACGTTTGGATTTGTTTCGTAACGTTCATAAACATTTGGCTTAAATTGCAAAAAAGGTGAAACGCTTAGATTTGTTTCGTAACCTTTGTAAACGTTTGGCTTAAATTGCTAAAAAGGTGAATCGCTTGGATTTGTTTCGTAACGTTTGTTAACGTTTGGCTTAAATTTCTATAAAGGTGAAACATTTGGATTTGTTTCGTAACCTTTGTAAACGTTTGGCTTAAATAGCTAAAAAGGGGATACGTTTGGATTTGTTTCATAACCTTTGTTAACATTTGGTTTAAATACCTAAAAAGGTGAAAAGTTTGAATTTGTTTCGTAACGTTTGTAAACATTTGGCTTAACTCGCTAAAAAGGCGAAACTTTTGGATTTCATTCATAGCGTTTGTAAACGTTTGGCTTCAACCACTAAAAAGGGGAAACGTTTGCATTCGTTTCGTAACGTTTGTAAACGTTTTGCATATATCGCAAAAAAGGTGAAATGTTTGGATTTTTTTCGTAACGTTTTAAACTTTTGGCTTAAATCGCTAAAATGGAAAAAAGTTTGGATTTGATTCGTAACGTTTGTAAACGTTTGGCTTAAATCGCTAAAAAGGTAAAACGTTTGGATTTGTTTCGTAACATTTGTAAACGTTTGCCTTAAATCGCTCAAAAGGTAAAACGTTTGTATTTGTTTCTTAACATTTGTAAACGTTTGGCTTTAATCTCTAAAAAGGTAAAACGTTTCCATTTGCTTCGTAACATTTGTAAATGTTTGGCATAAATCGTGAAAAAGGTTAAATGTTTGGATTTGTTTCATAACGTTTTAAACGTTTGGCTTAAATCGCTACAATGGGGAAACGTTTGGATTTATTTCGTAACGTTTGGAAACGTTTGGCTTAAATTGCTAAAAAGGTGAAATGTTTGGTTTTGTTTCGTAACGTTTGTAAACGTTCGGCTTAAATTGCTAAAAAGGTGAAACATTTGGATTTGTTTCGTAACGTTTGTAAACGTTTGGCTTAAATTGCTAAAAAGGTGAAACGCTTGGTTTTGTTTCGTAACATTTGTATGAGTTTGGCTTAAATCGCTAAATATGTGAAACGTTTTGATTTGTTTCATAAAGTTTTAAATGTTTGGTTTACTTCGTAACGTTTGTAAAAGTATGACTTAAATCACTAAAAAGGGGAAACGTTTCGTTTTGTTTCGTAACTTTTGTAAAAGTTTTGCTTAAATTGCTAAAAAGGCGAAACAGTTGGATTTGTTTCGTAACATTTGTAAACGTTTGGCTTAAATCGCTAAAAAGGGGAAACGTTTGAAATTTCATAACGTTTGTAAATGTTTGGCTTAAATTGCTAAAAATGTGAAACGCTTTGATTTGTTACATAATGTTTGTAAACGTTTGGTTTAAATTGCAAAAAAGGTGAAACGTTTGGATTTGTTTCGTAATGTTTTAATCGTTTGGTTTTATTTTGTAACGTTTGTTAACGTTCGGCTTCAATCGCTAAAAATATGAAACATTTGTCTTTGTTTCGTAACATTTGTAAATGTTTGGCTTAAATCGCAAAAAAGGGGAAACGTTTGTATTTGTTTAGTAACGTTTGTAGACGTTTGGCTTAAATCGCTAAAAAGGTGAAACGTTTGGATTTGTTTCGTAACGTTTTAAACGTTTGGTTTTGTTTCGTAATGTTTATAAATGTTATTTTAAATCGCTAAAAATGTGAAACGTTAGTATTTGTTTTATAACGTTTGTAAACGTTTGGCTTAAATCGCTAAAAAAAGGAAACGTTTGGATTTGTTTAGTAACGTTTGTAAACGTTTGGCTTATATTGCTAATAAGGTGAAACTCTTGGATTTGTTTCGTAACGTTTGTAAACGTTTTGCGTAAATTGCTAAAAATTTAAAACGTTTGGATTTGTTTCGTAACGTTTTAAACGTTCGGTTTTGTTTTGTAACGTTTGTAAACGTTGGCTTAAATCGCTAAAAATAGGAAACGTTTGTATTTGTTTCGTAACGTTTGTAAACGTTTTGCTTAAATCGCAAAAAAAGTGAAATGTTTGGATTTGTTTAGTAACGTTTGTAAACGTTTGGCTTAAATTGCTAAAAAGGTGAAACGTTTGGATTTGTTTCGTAACCTTTGTAAACGTTTGGCTTAAATCGCTAAAAAGGTGAAACATTTGGATTTGTTTCGTAACGTTTGTAAATGTTTAGCTTCAATCGCTAAAAAGGTGAAATGTTTGCATTTGTTTTGTAACGTTTGAAAACGCTTGGCATAAATCGGTAAAAAGGGGAAACGTTTTGATTTGTTTCGTAACGTTTGTAAACGTTTGGCATACATCGCAAAAAAGGTGAAACGGTTGGATTTGTTTCGTAACGTTTTAAACGTTTAGTTTAAATTGCTTAAAAGGTGAAATGGTTGGATTTGTTTCGTAAAGTTTGTAAAAGTTCGGCTGATATTGCTAAAAAGGTGAAACGCTTGGATTTGTTTCGTAACGTTTCTAAACGTTTGGCTTAAATTACTAAAAAGGTGAAACGCTTGGATTTGTTTCAGAACATTTGTAAACGTTTGGCTTAAATTGCTAAAAAGGTGAAACGTTTGGTTTTGTTTCGTAACGTTTGTAAAGGTTTTGCTTAATTCGCTAAAAATGTATAACGTTTGGATTTGTATCGTAACTTTTTATACGTTTGGATTTGTTTCGTAACGCTTGTAAACGTTTGGATTAAATCGCTAAAAAGGTGAAACGTTTTGATTTATTTCGTAACGTTTGTAAACGTTTGGCATAAATTGCTAAAAAGGTGAAACATTTGGATTTGTTTCGTAACATTTGTAAACTTTTGGCCTAAATCGCTAAAAATGGGAAACATTTTGATTGGTTTCGTAACGTTTGCAAACGTTTGGCTTTAAATTACTAAAAAGGTGAAACGCTTGGATTTGTTTCAGAACATTTGTAAACGTTTGGCTTAAATTGCTAAAAAGGTGAAACGTTTGGTTTTGTTTCGGAATATTTGTAAACGTTTGGCTTAAATTGCTAAAAAGGTGAAACGTTTGGTTTTGTTTCGTAACGTTTATAATGGTTTTGCTTAATTCGCTAAAAATGTAAAACGTTTGGATTTGTATCGTAACTTTTTATACGTTTGGATTTGTTTCGTAACGCTTGTAAACGTTTGGATTAAATCGCTAAAAAGGTGAATCGTTTTGATTTATTTCTTAACGTTTGTAAACGTTTGGCATAAATTGCTAAAAAGGTGAAACGTTTGGATTTGTTTCGTAACATTTGTAAACATTTGGCTTAAATCGCTAAAAATGGGAAACATTTTGATTTGTTTCGTAACGTTTGCAAACATTTGGCTTTAATCGCTAAAAAGGTGAAATATTTGAAATTTTATAACGTTTGTAAATGTTTGGCTTAAATTGCTAAAAAGGTGAAAAGCTTTGATGTGTTTCGAAACGTTTGGATTTGTTTCGTATGTTTTAAACGTTTGGTTTTGTTTCGTAACGTTTGTTAACGTTCAGCTTCCATCGCTAAAAATGTGAAACGTTTGTATTTGTTTCGTAACATTTGTAAACGTTTGGCTTAAATTGCAAAAAAGGTGAAAATTTTGGATTTGTTTCGTAACTTTTGTAAACGTTTGGCTTAAATCGCTAAAAAGGTGAAACGTTTGGGTTTGTTTCCTAACCTTTGTAAACGTTTAATTTAAATCGCTAAAAAGGTGAAACGTTTGGATTTGTTTCGTAACGTTTGTAAACGTTTTGCTTAAATTGCTAAAAAGGTGACACGTTTGGATTTGTTTCGTAACCTTTATAAACGTTTGGCTTAAATCGCTAAAAAGGTTAAACGTCTGTATACGTTTGGCTTAAATCGCTAAAAAGGTGACACGTTTGGATTTGTTTCATAATGTTTGTAAACGTTTGGCTTTAATCGCTAAAAAGGTGAAACGTTTGGATTTGTTTCGTAACGTTTGTAAATGTTTGGCTTCAACGTCTAAAAAGGTGAAACGTTTGGATTTGTTTCGTAACATTTGTAAACGTTTGGCTGAAATCGCTAAAAACGAGAAACATTTGGATTTGTTTCGTAATGTTTGTAAACGTTTGGCTTATATCACTAAAAAAGAGAAACATTTGGATTTGCTTAGTAACGTTTGGGAAAACGTTTGGCTTAAATTGATAAAAAGGTGAAACGCTTGGATTTGTTTCGTAACGTTTGTAAACATTTGGCTTAAAATTCTAAAAAGGTGAAACATTTGGATTTGTTTCCTAAAGTTTTAAACTTTAGGTTTTGTTTCGTAACGTTTGTAAATGTTGGCTTAAATCGCTAAAAATATTAAACATTTGTATTCGTTTCGTAACGTTTGTATACATTTGGCTTAAATCGCTAAAAAAGGGAAACATTTGGATTTGTTTAGTAACGTTTGTAAACGTTTGCCTTAAATTGCTAAAAAGGTGAAACGTTTGGATTTGTTTCATAACCTTTGTAAACGTTTGGCTTAAATTGCAAAAAAGGGGAAACGTTTAGAAATGTTTGGCTTATATCGCTAAAAAGAGGAAACGTTTGGATTTGTTTCATAACTTTAATAAACGTTTGGCTTAAATCGCTAAAAAGGTGAAACGTTTGAAATTTCGTAACGTTTGTAAACGTTTGGCTTAAATCGCTAAAAAGGTAAAACGTTTGGATTTGTTTCGTAACGTTTGCCTTAAATCGCTCAAAAGGTAAAACGTTTGTATTTGTTTCTTAACGTTTATAAACGTTTGGCTTTAATCGCTAAAAAGGTAAAACGTTTCCATTTGCTTCGTAACATTTTTAAACGTTTGGCATAAATTGCTAAAAAGGTGAAACGTTTGGATTTCTTTCATAACGTTTTAAACGTTTGGCTTATATCTCTACAATGGGGAAACGTTTGCATTCGTTTCGTAACGTTTGTAAACGTTTTGCATAAATCGCAAAAAAGGTGAAATGTTTGGATTTTTTTCGTAACGTTTTAAACTTTTGGCTTAAATCGCTAAAATGGAAAAAAGTTTGGATTTGATTCGTAACGTTTGTAAACGTTTGGCTTAAATCGCTAAAAAGGTAAAACGTTTGGATTTGTTTCGTAACGTTTGTAAACGTTTGCCTTAAATCGCTCAAAAGGTAAAACGTTTGTATTTGTTTCTTAACATTTGTAAACGTTTGGCTTTAATCGCTAAAAAGGTAAAACGTTTCCATTTGCTTCGTAATATTTGTAAACGTTTGGCATAAATCGCTAAAAAGGTTAAATGTTTGGATTTGTTTCATAATATTTTAAACGTTTGGCTTAAATCGCTACAATGGGGAAACGTTTGGATTTATTTCGTAACGTTTGGAAACGTTTGGCTTAAATTGCTAAAAAGGTAAAATGTTTGGTTTTGTTTCGTAACGTTTGTAAACGTTCGGCTTAAATTGCTAAAAAGGTGAAACATTTGGATTTGTTTCGTAACGTTTGTAAACGTTTGGCTTAAATTGCTAAAAAGGTGAAAAACATGGTTTTTTTCGTAACGTTTGTATGAGTTTGGCTTAAATCGCTAAAAATGTGAAATGTTTTGATTTGTTTCATAAAATTTTAAATGTTTGGTTTATTTCGTAACGTTTGTAAACGTTTGGCTTAAATCACTAAAAAGGGGAAACGTTTCGTTTTGTTTCGTAACGTTTGTAAAAGTTTTGCTTAAATTGCTAAAAAGGCAAAACAGTTGGATTTGTTTCGTAACATTTGTAAACGTTTGGCTTAAGTCGCTAAAAAGGTGAAACGTTTGAAATTTCATAACGTTTGTAAATGTTTGGCTTAAATTGCTAAAAATGTGAAACGCTTTGATTTGTTTCATAATGTTTGTAAACGTTTGGTTTAAATTGCAAAAAAGGTGAAATGTTTGGATTTGTTTCGTAATGTTTTAATCGTTTGGTTTTATTTTGTAATGTTTGTTAACGTTCGGCTTCAATCGCTAAAAATGTGAAACATTTGTCTTTGTTTCGTAACATTTGTTAATTTTTGGCTTAAATCGCAAAAAAGGTGAAACGTTTGGATTTATTTCGTAACGTTTGTAGACGTTTGGCTTCAATCGCTAAAAAGGTGAAACGTTTGGATTTGTTTCGTTACGTTTTAAACGTTTGGTTTTGTTTCGTAATGTTTATAAACGTTGTTTTAAATCGCTAAAAATGTGAAACGTTAGTATTTGTTTCATAACGTTTGTAAACGTTTGGGTTAAATCGCTAAAAAAAGGAAACATTTGGATTTGTTTAGTAACGTTTGTAAACGTTTGGCTTATATTGCTAATAAGGTTAAACTCTTGGATTTGTTTCGTAACGTTTGTAAACGTTTTGCGTAAATTGCTAAAAAGGTAAAACGTTTGGATTTGTTTCGTTACGTTTTAAACGTTCGGTTTTGTTTTGTAACGTTTGTAAACGTTGGCTTAAATCGCTAAAAATAGGAAACGTTTGTATTTGTTTCGTAACGTTTGTAAACGTTTGGCTTAAATCGCAAAAAAAATGAAACGTTTGGATTTGTTTAGTAACATTTGTAAACGTTTGGCTTAAATTGCTAAAAAGGTGAAACGTTTGGATTTGTTTCGTAACCTTCGTAAACGTTTGGCTTAAATCGCTAAAAAGGTGAAACGTTTGGATTTGTTTCGTAACGTTTGTAAACGTTTAGCTTCAATCGCTAAAAAGGTGAAACGTTTGCATTTGTTTTGTAACGTTTGTAAACGCTTGCCATAAATCGGTAAAAAGGGGAAACGTTTTGATTTGTTTCGTAACGTTTGTAAACGTTTGGCATACATCACAAAAAAGGTGAAACTGTTGGATTTGTTTCGTAACGTTTTAAACGTTTGGTTTAAATTGCTTAAAAGATGAAATGCTTGGATTTGTTTCGTAACGTTTGTAAAAGTTCGGCTTATATTGCTAAAAAGGTGAAACGCTTGGATTTGTTTCGTAACGTTTCTAAACATTTGGCTTAAATTACTAACAAGGTGAAACGCTTGGATTTGTTTCAAAACATTTGTAAACGTTTGGCTTAAATTGCTAAAAAGGTGAAACGTTTGGTTTTGTTTCGTAACGTTTGTAAAGGTTTTGCTTAATTCGCTAAAAATGTAAAACGTTTGGATTTGTATCGTAACTTTTTATACGTTTGGATTTGTTTCGTAACGCTTGTAAACGTTTGGATTAAATAGCTAAAAAGGTGAAACATTTTGATTTATTTCGTAACGTTTGTAAACGTTTGGCATAAATTGCTAAAAAGGTGAAACGTTTGGATTTGTTTCGTAACATTTGTAAACTTTTGGCTTAAATCACTAAAAATGGGAAACATTTTGATTTGTTTCGTAACGTTTGCAAACGTTTGGATTTAATCGCTAAAAAGGTGAAACATTTGAAATTTTATAACGTTTGTAAATGTTTGGCTTAAATTGCTAAAAAGGTGAAAAGCTATGATGTGTTTCGAAACGTTTGTAAACGTTTGGCTAAAATTGCTAAAAAGGTGAAACGTTTGGATTTGTTTCGTAATGTTTTAAAGGTTTGGTTTTGTTTCGTAACGTTTGTTAACGTTCAGCTTCCATCGCTAAAAATGTGAAACGTTTATATTTGTTTCGTAACATTTGTAAACGTTTGGCTTAAATCGCAAAAAAGGTAAAATTTTTGGATTTGTTTCGTAACTTTTGTAAACATTTGGCTTAAATCGCTAAAAAGGTAAAACATTTGGTTTTGTTTCCTAACCTTTGTAAACGTTTAGTTTAAATCGCTAAAAAGGTGAAACGTTTGGATTTGTTTCGTAACCTTTGTAAACGTTTTGCTTAAATTGCTTAAAAGGTGACACGTTTGGATTTGTTTCGTAACCTTTATAAACGTTTGGCTTAAATCGCTAAAAAGGTGAAACGTCTGTATACGTTTGGCTTAAATCGCTAAAATGGTGACACGCTTGGATTTGTTTCGTAATGTTTGTAAACGTTTGGCTTTAATCGCTAAAAAGGTGAAACGTTTGGATTTGTTTCGTAACGTTTGTAAACATTTGGCTTCAACATCTAAAAAGGTAAAACGTTTGGATTTGTTTCGTAACATTTGTAAACGTTTGGCTTAAATCGCTAAAAACAAGAAACGTTTGGATTTGTTTCGTAATGTTTGTAAACGTTTGGCTTATATCACTAAAAAAGAGAAACATTTGGATTATTTTAGTCACGTTTGGGAAAACGTTTTGCTTAAATTGATAAAAAGGTGAAACGCTTGGATTTGTTTCGTAACGTTTGTAAACATTTGGCTTAAATTGCTAAAAAGGTGAAACATTTGGATTTGTTTCCTAATGTTTTAAACTTTTGGTTTTGTTTCGTAACGTTTGTAAATGTTGGCTTAAATCGCTAAAAATATTAAACGTTTGTATTTGTTTCGTAACGTTTGTATACATTTGGCTTAAATCGCTAAAAAGGGAAACCTATGGATTTGTTTAGTAACGTTTGTAAACGTTTGGCTTAAATTGCTAAAAAGGTGAAACGTTTGGATTTGTTTCGTAACCTTTGTAAACGTTTGGCTTAAATTGCAAAAAAGGGGAAACGTTTAGAAACGTTTTGCTTATATCGCTAAAAAGAGGAAACGTTTGGATTTTGTTTCATAACTTCAATAAACGTTTGGCTTAAATCGCTAAAAAGGTGAAACGTTTGAAATTTCGTAACGTTTGTAAACGTTTGGCTTAAATCGCTAAAAAGGTAAAACGTTTGGATTTGTTTCGTATCGTTTTCCTTAAATCGCTCAAAAGGTAAAACGTTTGTATTTGTTTCTTAACGTTTGTAAACGTTTGGTTTTAATCGCTAAAAAGGTAAAACGTTTCCATTTGCTTCGTAACATTTGTAAACGTTTGGCATAAATTGCTAAAAAGGTGAAACGTTTGGGTTTCTTTCATAACGTTTTAAACGTTTGGCTTAAATCTCTACAATGGGGAAACGTTTGGATTTGTTTCGTAACGTTTGTAAACGTTTGGCTTAAATTGCTAAAAAGGTGACACGTTTGGATTTGTTTCGTAACCTTTGTAAACGTTTGGCTTAAATCGCTAAAAAGGTGAAACTTTGGATTTGTTTTGTAACGTTTGTTAACGTTGTGCTTCAACCGCGAAAAAGGGGAAACTTTTGGATTTGTTTCGTAACGTTTGTAAACGTTTGGTTTAAATCACTAAAAAGGTGAAACATTTGGATTTGTTTCGTAACGTTTATAACGTTCGGTTTAAATTGCTAAAAAGGTGGAACGCTTGGATTTGTTTCGTAATGTTTGTAAACGTTTGGCTTAAATTGCTAAAAAGTTGAAATGCTTGGATTTGTTTCATAACGTTTGTAAACGTTCGGCTTAAATCGCTAAAAATGTGAAACGTTTGAATTTTTTTCGTAGCGTTTGTAAACGTTTGGCTTAAATCGTTAAAAAGTTGAAACGTCTGGATTTGTTTTGTAACGTTTGTAAATGTTTGGCTTTAATCTCTAAAAAGGGGATACGTTTTGATTTGTTTCGTAACGTTTGTAAACGTTTGGCATAAATCGCTAAAAAGGCGAAACTTTTGGATTTGTTTCGTAACGTTTGCAAACGTTCGGCTTAAATTGCTAAAAAGGTGAAACGTTTGGATTTGTTTCGTAACGTTTGTAAACGTTCGGCTTAAATTGCTAAAAAGGTGAAACGTTTGGATTTGTTTCGTAGCGTTTGTAAACGTTTAGCTTAATTGCTACAAAGGTGAAACGCTTGGTTTTGTTTCGTAACGTTTGTAAGGGTTTGGCTTAAATCGCTTGTAATATCCCGTATTTTTTCGTCATAGTTTCGTTGGGTTTCCGACTTAATTTCGGATTATTAATGGTGGACTTAGCAAGTGTGAAATTTTAATTGGAGTTGGAGTTGTATATTATTTGTGTCGCATGTGTCGTTTGAGTTTTTTATGATGATTTGATTTGTATCCGAATTATAAACGATGTTGTGTTCGTGTGCCTTCTAAATCTGACATGTTTTGATAAAACATTCATATCTCCCAATTGAACCGTTGGATCGGGCTCCGTTTTGGATATGCTGTGCACGATAAAAAGTTGACCGTTGGATCAAAATTTGATGCGATTTGGAGGAGCGATGGGGTGTGCGATTGTGCGCTCAAGTGCACGAACATGCACTATACTGTTACGGAATTTCAGGTATTTAAATAACCTCTTACGTTTTTTAAAACCCTATTTTTCATAGTCTATTGTTTTCTATCAACCCTAGCCGACTCCCTCACCCTCAAACACTCTGAAATATTCTACCATCATCACTTATCATTAGCTTTCGCATTCGGTAAGTAAATCACGTTCGTTTCATTCGTTTATTCTATTCATTATCGTCAATTACGTTCTAAGTCAATATCCCTCATGTTGTAGCAAATTTTTGAAATTGTTGCTACCTTACATCAATAGGCTATATCCTCCTTAATCTCTACGCTTCGAAATCAATTAAGGTATGTATAGATTCTTCCGTTCGTTGCCGTTTCGGTTTTGCCGGGTTCATGAACTCTTTGTTGTTGTTCTCTGGATTATATAGCTGAAATTGTTGGCTGTCTTCTTTTGATTTTTTTTTTGCTGCTGTCAATATTGGGGTTCTTGTTATGACTTCTATTCTTATTAAATTGCCTAGGTTTTGGTTTGATTTTGTTGTTTGATTCAACATACTTAGACGGCCGTTTTGTTCGTTCTTGGTTGTTTGATCATTCATAATTGTTTAGGTTAAGATATATGTGTTTTGTGATACTTTTGGTAGATCAAAGGGTTGTGTTCAGGTTCTGTTATTAGGATTTCATCAATTGGTTTTGAAATTCTTATTGTATCGTGGTTGATGTCTGTATATCTGTTGAGGCTTGACTTTATGTTGTTGTTTCCATGGGTTTGGCGGGAATGTTATGTCCAAATATGTGATGGCTATTTCTGTTATTGTTTCAAAGTGTTGGATATTGGTTTTGGTTATTGAAATGTTGGCCGCTGTTCACTATTTAAATTGATTATTCATAATGAATATTTTTTTATGGTTATTCATGTAAAAACAATGGAGTTTAACACCAAACTTTTGAACATCGTTTTGATTTTTAAATTGTTAATTAATAGCATTTTTCAAATTTGAAAATAATGTTCGTTTTATTTAAATTGGATTGTTTTTGATTATTTTAGTCAAAAATCGATAATTATATTTTTTTATCAATAATTTATAATTACTCGGGTGATTATTAAATTTGTAAATTTTTAACTGAACGTGTCAATTGGGCGTTTTAAGATTTTTGACGGTTTTCTTAATTTACTTTTATAAAGTAAATTATTTGTAACTATTGGTTACTTGAGTTGTAAGTTATTGAGTTCTGTTTTAAGTACGACTATTATTTTATCAAAGTTGTTTCTATAATTATAAACTATGGTTTATAATTGAATATAAATATATTTATTATATCAAAGTTATTTTTTCGGACTTATGAACTCGGGTTTATATTTTGAGTCGGGTTAGACTTGGGTCACTCGACATGTGAGGTAGCTTGGTAGTTAATGGTAACTCGGCTAACCCACTATTTGAGGAACTGATTTAAGTTATTATTTAAATATTATCTAAGTAATATTTTCCGGAACGGATTTTTAAAGCGGGAACTCAATAGACTTGACTTGTTTAATTATTTGAGTATTGTATTTACTTGATGTGGTTCGTGTTTTGGCTCGGGTCATTCTGTAATTAATTGTTCATTCTGTTCTGGCTATGTTTATGAATAGCTTGGTATTGTGCTAGTCCTATGTGGTGTCTAGTACTCTCTAGAGTTAGGGGTTGATTTTAATATTGGTTTTACTCTGTTCTTAGACTCGTCGACTATGCGTGCTACGGAGTCGATTCAGGTTTTGTCGCTAGCCAAGTTTTCACGTGGATTAGCAAGCAGTGAGTTTGTAGTGCTATTTACCGCTTTATTAAGTACCGCATTATATTTTAATATTATAAATGTTTTTGAACTGTTTTTACGGATTATGGATCTGGATTGGAACGAGCTACTCGATAGGCTTGTATCGAGACTGTGTGCACCGGTAAGTACTCTGGGATCGGCAGACAAATGTCTTGCTTACGCTGGTATATGACGAGGATTTATTCCCGTCCACTCTGGGATATTCAGTATGTTGTGTCATACTTACGCTGGGATCATTTCAATACTGTTTTCCATAATCATATTATGTTAGTATAATTTTTTTTTGATTTAAGGGTTTTAAACTTAATAAATTTAAATAGTATTGCGAACTCATCTCAGTATATCTGACCCCGTTGTTTTCCCAAATTTTCCAGGTTTATTATTTGAAAGCTGGTCCACTCCGATTCTTTTGATTCCTCAGAGGTTTTTATATTATTAAACTAGTTTTTGTTTTCAAACTCTTAGACCGCTGTAGAACTAGTTTATATATTACTTTGGTTATTACACATTGGGATTGCCAGTTTGTCCGATTGTTTATTTTGTTTATTATTGGCATGTTTACTCTGGGATATTATTTTATTATATTTAAGGCATGCCGTTGAGTCTCGGGTTTTAGCCGAGCACTTTATTTATATAATTAAGTTGTTATAATTATTTTGTATGTTTAATTATTATCCGCGAGGCTTGCTACGGGTTTTGGTACGACCATACCCATACCCTAGCGCCGGTCGCGATCCATGAAATTGGGTCGTGACATCGCTAAAAATGTGAAACTTTTGGATTTGTTTCCTAACATTTTAAATGTTTGGTTTATTTCGTAACGTTTGTAAACGTTTGGCTTAAATCGCTAAAAAGGGGAAACGTTTGGTTTTGTTTTATAACGTTTGTAAAAGTTTGGCTTAAATTGCTAAAAAGGCGAAACAATTGGATTTGTTTCGTAACGTTTGTAAACGTTTGGCTTATATCACTAAAAAGGTGAAACACTTGAAATTTCATAACGTTTGTAAACGTTTTGCTTAAATTGCTAAAAAGGTGAAACGCTTTGATTTGTTTCGTAACGTTTGTAAACGTTTGGCTTAAATTGCTAAAAAGGTGAAACGTTTGGATTTGTTTCGTAATGTTTTAAACATTTGGTTTTGTTTCGTAACGTTTGTTAACGTTCAGCTTCAATCGCTAAAAATGTGAAACGTTTGTATTAGTTTCGTAGCATTTGTAAACGTTGGCTTAAATCGCAAAAAAGGAGAAAATTTTGGATTTGTTTCATAAGGTTTGTAAACGTTTGGCTTAAATTGCTAATAAAGGTGACACGTTTGGATTTGTTTCGTAACCTTTGTAGACGTTTGGCTTAAATCGCTAAAAAGGTGTAACGTTTGGTTTTGTTTCCTAACCTTTGTAAACGTTTAGTTTAAATCGCTAAAAAGTTGAAACGTTTGTATTTGTTTCGTAACGTTTGTAAACGTTTTACTTAAATTGTTAAAAAGGTGACACATTTGGATTTGTTTCGTAACCTTTGTAAACCTTTGGCTTAAATCTCTAAAAAGGTGAAACGTTTGGATATGTTTTGTAACGTTTGTAAACATTTGGCTTAAACCGCTATAAAGGTGAAATGTCTGTAAACGTTTGGCTTAAATTGCTAAAAAGGTGAAACATTTGGATTTGTTTCGTAGCGTTTTAAACGTTTGGTTTAAATTGCTAAAAAGGTAAAACGCTTTGATTTGTTTCAAAACGTTTGTAAACGTTTGGCTTAAATTCTTAAAAAGTTGAAACGCTTGGATTTATTTTGTAACGTTTGTAAACGTTCGGCTTAAATCGCTAAAAATGTGAAACATTTGGATTTGTTTTATAACGTTTGTAGACGTTCGACGTAAATCGCTAAGAAGGTGAAACGTTTGGTTTTAATTCGTAACATTTGTAAACGTTCGGCTTAAATCGCTAAAAAGGCGAAATGTTTGGTTTTAGTTTGTAACGTTTGTAAACGTTCGGCTTAAATCGCTAAAAAGGTGAATCATTTGGATTTGTTTCGTAATGTTTGTAAACGTTTGTCTTAAATTGCTAAAAAGGTGAAACGCATGGATTTGTTTCGTAACGTTTGTAAACATTTGGCTTAAATTACTAAAAAAAGTGAAACACTTGGATTTGTTTCGGAAAGTTTGTAAACGTCTGGCTTAAATTGCTAAAAAGGTGAAACGCTTAGTTTTGTTTCGTAACGTTTGTCAAGGTTTTGCTAAATTCGCTAATAATGTAAAACGTTTGGATTTGTTTCGTAACATTTTAAACATTTGGATTTGCTTCATAACGTTTGTAAACGTTTGGCTTTAATCGCTAAAATGGTGAAACGTTGGGATTTGTTTCGTAACGTTTGTAAACAATTGGCTTATATTGCTAAAAAGGGGAAACGTTTGGATTTGTTTCGTAACGTTTGTAAACGTTTGTCTTAAATCGCTGAAAACGAGAAACGTTTGGATTTGTTTCGTAACGTTAGTTAACGTTCTGCTTAAATCGCTAAAAAGGTGAAACGTTTGAAATTTCTTAACGTTTGTAAACGTTTGGCTTAAATTGCTAAAAAGGTGAAACGCTTGGATTTTTTTCGTAAAGTTTTTAAACGTTTGGCTTAAATTGCTAAAAAGGTGAAACGTTTTAAACGTTTGCCTTAAATTGCTAAAAAGGTGAAACGTTTGGATTTGTTTCGTAACATTTTAAACGTTTGGTTTTGTTTCGTAACGTTTGTAAATGTTGGCTTAAATCGTTAAAAATGTGAAACGTTTGTATATTTTTCGTAACGTTTATAAACGTTTGGCTTAAATTGATAAAAAAAGTGAAACGTTTGGATTTGTTTAGTAACGTTTGTAAACGTTTGGCTTAAATTGCTAAAAATGTGAAATGTTTGTATTTGTTTCGTAACGTGTATAAAGATTTGGCTTAAATCGCTAAAAAAGGGAAACGTTTGGATTTGTTTAGTAACGTTTGTAAAAGTTTCGCTTAAATTGTTAAAAAGGTGAAATGTTTGGATTTGTTTCGTATCCTTTGTAAACGTTTGACTTAAATCGCAAAAAAGGTGAAACGTTTGGATTTGTATCGTAACGTTTGTAAACGTTTGGCTTCAATCGCTAAAAAGGGGAAGCGTTTGCATTTGTTTCGTAACTTTTGTAAACGTTTGGCTTAAATCGCTAAAAAGGGGAAACGTTTGGTTTTGTTTCGTAACGTTTGTAAACGTTTGGCTTAAATTGCTAAAAATGGGAAACGTTTGTATTTGTTTCGTAACCTTTGTAAACGTTTGGCTTAAATCGCTAAAAAGGTGAAACGTTTGGATTTGTTTCGTAACGTTTGTAAACGTTTGGCTTCAATTGCTAAAAAGGTGAAACATTTGCATTTGTTTCGTAACGTTTGTAAACGTTGGCATAAATCGCTAAAAAGGTTAAACGTTAGGATTTGTTCCGTAACGTTTGTAAACGTTAGGCATAAATCACTATTAAGGTGAAATGGTTGGATTTGTTTCGTAATGTTTTAAACATTTGGTTTAAATAGCTTAAAAGGTGAAACGCTTGGATTTGTTTCGTAACGTTTGCAAACGTTCGGCATAAATTGCTAAAAAGGTGAAGCGCTTGGATTTGATTCGTAACATTTGTAAACATTTGGCTTAAATTACTAAAAAGGGGAAACGCTTGGATTTGTGTCGGAACGTTTGGCTTAAATTGCTAAAAAGGTGAAATGCTTGGATTTGTTTCGTAACATTTGTAAACGTTTGGCTTAATATGCTAAAAAGGTTAAACGCTTGGTTTTCTTTCGTAACATTTGTAAAGGTTTTGCTTAATTCGCTAAAAATGTAAAACGTTTGGATTTGTTTCGCAATGTTTTAAACGTTTGGATTTGTTTCGTAACGTTTGTAAACGCTTGGGTTAAATTGATAAAAAGGTGAAACGTTTGGATTTGTTTCGTAACGTTTGTGAACGTTTGGCTTAAATTGCTAAAAAGGGGAAACGTTTGGATTTGTTTCGTAGCGTTTGTAAACGTTTTGCTTATATTCCTAAAAAGTTGAAACGCTTGGATTTGTTTCGTAACGTTTATAAACGTTCGGCTTAAATCGCTAAAAATGTGAAACATTTGGATTTTTTTAACGTTTGTAAACGTTCGGCTTAAATCGCTAAAAAGGTGAAACGTTTGGTTTTAATTCGTAACGTTTGTAAATGTTCGGCTTAAATCGCTAAAAAGGCGAAACGTTTGGTTTTAATTCGTAACGTTTGTAAAGGTTCGGCTTAAATCGCTAAAAAGGTGAATCGTTTGGATTTGTTTCGTAACGTTTGTAAACGTTTGGCTTAAATTCCTTAAAAGGTGAAACACATAGATTTGTTTCGTAACGTTTGTAAACATTTTGCTTAAATTACTAAAAAGGTGAAATTCTTGGATTTTTCGGAACGTTTGTAAACGTTTGGCTTAAATTGCTAAAAAGGTGAAATGCTTAGATTTGTTTCGTATCATTTATAAACGTTTGGGTTAAATTGCTAAAAAGGTTAAACGCTTAGTTTTGTTTCGTAAAGTTTGTAAAGGTTTTGCTAAATTCCCTAAAAATGTAAAATGTTTGGATTTGTTTCATAACGTTTTAAACGTTTGGATTTGTTTTGTAACGTTTGTAAACGTTTGGTTTTAATCGCTAAAAAGGGGAAACGTTTGGATTTGTTTCGTATAGTTTGTAAATGTTTGGCATAAATCGATAAAAAGGTGAAATGGTTGGATTTGTTTCGTAACGTTTTAAACGTTTGGTTTGAATTGCTTAAAAGGTGAAACGCTTGGATTCGTTTCATAACGTTTGTAAACGTTCGGCTTAAATTGCTAAAAAGTTGAAACACTTGGATTTGTTTCGTAATGTTTATAAACGTTCGGCTTAAATCGCTAAAAATGTGAAACGTTTGGATTTGTTTTGTAATGTTTTTAAACGTTTGGCTTAAATCGCTAAAAAGCGGAAACGTTTGGATTTGTTTTGTAACGTTTGTAAACGATTGGCTTAAATCGCTAAAAAGGTGAAACATTTGGATTGGTTTCGTAACATTTGTAAACGTTTGGCTTAAATTGCTAAAAAGGCGAAACATTTGGATTTGTTTCGTAACATTTGTAAACGTTCGGCTTTAATTGCTAAAAAGGCGAAACGTTTCGATTTGTTTCGTAACATTTCGTAAACTTTTGGCTTAAATCGCAAAAAAGGTGAAACGTTTGGATTTGTTTCGTAACTTTTGTAAATGTTTGTCTTATATCGCTAAATAGATGAAACGTTTGGATTTGTTTATTACCGTTTGTAAACGTTTGGCTTAAATGGCTAAAAAGGCGAAACGTTTGGATTTGTTTCGTAACGTTTGTAAACGTTTGGCTTAAATCGCTAAAAAGGTGAAACGTTTGGATTTGTTTCGTAACGTTCATAAACATTTGGCTTAAATTGCAAAAAAGGTGAAACGCTTGGATTTGTTTCGTAACCTTTGTAAACGTTTGGCTTAAATTGCTAAAAAGGTGAATCGCTTGGATTTGTTTCGTAATGTTTGTTAACGTTTGGCTTAAATTTCTATAAAGGTGAAACATTTGGATTTGTTTCGTAACCTTTGTAAACGTTTGGCTTAAATAGCTAAAAAGGTGATACGTTTGGATTTGTTTCTTAACCTTTGTTAACATTTGGCTTAAATACCTAAAAAGGTGAAACGTTTGAATTTTTTTCGTAACGTTTGTAAACATTTAGGTTATCTCGCTAAAAGGCGAAACTTTTGGATTTCTTTCATAGCGTTTGTAAACGTTTGGCTTCAATCGCTAAAAAGGTGAAACGTTTGCATTCGTTTCGTAACGTTTGTAAACGTTTTGCATAAATCGCAAAAAAGGTGAAATGTTTGGATTTTTTTCGTAACGTTTTAAACTTTTGGCTTAAATCGCTAAAATGGAAAAAAGTTTGGATTTGATTCGTAACGTTTGTAATCGTTTGGCTTAAATCGCTAAAAAGGTAAAACGTTTGGATTTGTTTCGTAACGTTTGTAAACGTTTGCCTTAAATCGCTTAAAAGGTAAAACGTTTGGCTTAAATCGCCAAAAAGGTAAAACGTTTCCATTTGCTTCGTAACATTTGTAAATGTTTGGCATAAATCGCTAAAAAGGTTAAATGTTTGGATTTGTTTCATAACGTTTTATACGTTTGGCTTTAATCGCTAAAAAGGTAAAACGTTTCCATTTGCTTCGTAACATTTGTAAATGTTTAACATAAATCGCTAAAAAGGTTAAATGTTTGGATTTGTTTCATAACATTTTAAACGTTTGGCTTAAATCGCTACAATGGGGAAACGTTTGGATTTATTTTGTAACGTTTGGAAACGTTTGGCTTAAATTGCTAAAAAGGTGAAATGTTTGGTTTTGTTTCGTAACGTTTGTAAACGTTCGGCTTAAATTGCTAAAAAGGTGAAACATTTGGATTTGTTTCGTAACGTTTGTAAACGTTTGGCTTAAATTGCTAAAAAGATAAAACGCTTGGTTTTGTTTCGTAACGTTTGTATGAGTTTGGCTTAAATCGCTAAAAATGTGAAACGTTTTGATTTGTTTCATAAAGTTTTAAATGTTTGGTTTATTTCATAATGTTTGTAACTTTTTGGCTTAAATCGCTAAAAAGGGGAAACGTTTCGTTTTGTTTCGTAACTTTTGTAAAAGTTTTGCTTAAATTGCTAAAAAGGCGAAACAGTTTGATTTGTTTCGTAACATTTGTAAACGTTTGGCTTAAGTCGCTAAAGAGGTGAAACGTTTGAAATTTCATAACGTTTGTAAATGTTTGGCTTAAATTGCTAAAAATGTGAAATGCTTTGATTTGTTTCATAATGTTTGTAAATGTTTGGCTTAAATTGCAAAAAAGGTGAAACGTTTGGATTTGTTTCGTAATGTTTGAATCGTTTGGTTTTGTTTTGTAACGTTTGTTAACGTTCGGCTTCAATCGCAAAAAATGTGAAACATTTGTCTTTGTTTCGTAAGATTTGTAAATGTTTGGCTTAAATCGCAAAAAATGTGAAACGTTTGGATTTGTTTCGTAACGTTTGTAGTCGTTTGGCTTAAATCGCTAAAAAGGTGAAACGTTTGGATTTGTTTCGTAACGTTTTAAACGTTTGGTTTAAATTGCTAGAAAAGGTGAAACGTTTGGATTTCTTTCGTAACGTTTTAAACGTTTGGTTTAAATTGCTACAAAAGGTGAAACGCTTGGATTTGTTTCGTAACGTTTGTAAACGTTTGGCTTAAACTGCTAAAAAGTTGAAAAGCTTGGATTTGTTTCTTAACGTTTGTAAACGTTCGGCTTAAATCGCCAAAAAAGGGAAACGTTTGGATTTGTTTAGTAACGTTTGCAAACGTTTGGCTTAAATTGCTAAAAAGGTGAAACGTTTGGATTTATTTCGTATCCTTTGTAAACGTTTGGCTTAAATCGCAAAAAAGGTGAAACGTTTGGATTTGTTTCGTAACGTTTGTAAACGTTTAGCTTCAATCGCTAAAAAGGTGAAACGTTTGCATTTGTTTCGTAACGTTTGTAAACGCTTGGCATAAATAGGTAAAAAGGTGAAACGTTTAGATTTGTTTCGTAACGTTTGTAAACGTTTGGCATAAATCGCTAAAAAGGTGAAACGGTTGGATTTGTTTTGTAACGTTTTAAACGTTTGGTTTAAATTGCTTAAAAGGTGAAACGCTTGGATTTGTTTCGTAACATTTGTAAAAGTTCGGCTTATACTGCTAAAAAGGTGAAACGCTTGGATTTGTTTCGTAACGTTTCTAAACATTTGGCTTAAATTACTAAAAAGGTGAAAGGCTTGGATTTGTTTCAGAACGTTTGTAAACGTTTGGCTTAAATTGCTAAAAAGGTGAAACGCTTGGATTTGTTTCGTAACATTTATAAACGTTTGGCTAAAATTGCTAAAAAGGTGAAATGTTTTGTTTTGTTTCGTAACGTTTGTAAAGGTTTTGCTTAATTCGCTAAAAATGTAAAGCGTTTGGATTTGTATCGTAACGTTTTATACGTTTGGATTTGTTTCGTAACGCTTGTAAACGTTTGGATTACATCGCTAAAAATGTGAAACGTTTTGATTTATTTCGTAACGTTTGTAAACGTTTGGCATAAATTGCTAAAAAGGTGAAACGTTTGGATTTGTTTCGTAACATTTGTAAACTGTTGGCTTAAATCGCTAAAAATGGGAAACATTTTGATTTGTTTCGTAACGTTAGTAAGCGTTTGGCTTAGATCGCTAAAAAGGTGAAACGTTTGAAATTTCGTAACGTTTGTAAACGTTTGGCTTAAATTGCTAGAAAGGTGAAACGCTTGGATATGTTTCGTAACGTTTGTAAACGTTTGGCTTAAATTGCTAAAAAGGTGAAGCGTTTGGATTTGTTTTGTAACGTTTTAAATGTTTGGTTTTGTTTCGTAACGTTTGTAAGCGTTGGCTTAAATAGCTAAAAATGTGAAACGTTTGTATTTGTTTCGTAACGTTTGTAAACGTTTGGCTTAAATCGCTAAAAAGTGAAACGTTTGGATTTGATTAGTAACGTTTGTAAACGTTTGGCTTAAATTGCTAAAAAGGTTAAACGTTTGGATTTGTTTCGCAACCTTTGTAAACGTTTGGCTGAAATCGCTAAAAAGGTGAAACGTTTGGATTTGTTTAGTAATGTTTGTAAACGTTTGGCTTAAATTGCTAAAAAGGTGACACGTTTGGTTTTGTTTCCTAACCTTTGTAGACGTTTGGCTTAAATCGCTAAAAAGGTGAAACGTTTGGTTTTGTTTCCTAACCTTTGTAAACGTTTAGCTTAAGTCGATAAAAAGGTGAAACGTTTGGATTTGTTTCGTAACGTTTGTAAACGTTTTGCTTAAATTTATAAAAAGGAGACATGTTTGGATTTTTTTCGTAAACTTTGTAAACGTTTGACTTAAATCGCTAAAAATGTGAAACGTTTGGAGTTGTTTCTTAACGTTATGAACGTTTGGTTTAAATTGCTAAAAAGGTAAAACGCTTGGATTTGTTTCGTAACGTTTGTAAACGTTCAGCTTAAATCGCTAAAGATGTGAAACGTTTGGATTTGTTTCATAACGTTTGTAAACATTCGGCTTAAATCGCTAAAAAGGTGAAACGTTTGGTTTTAATTCATAACTTTTGTAAACGTTCGGCCTAAATCAGTAAAAAGGTGAAACGTTTGGATTTGTTTCGAAACGTTTGTAAACATTTGGATTAGATTGCTAAAAAGATGAAACGCTTGGATTTGTTTCGTAACGTTTGTAAACGTTTGGCTTAAATTACTAAAAGGTATAACGCTTGGATTTGTTTCGGAACAATTATAAAAGTTTGGCTTAAATTACTAAAAAATTGAAACGCTTGGATGTTTCGTAACGTTGATAAACGTTTGGCTTAAATTGCTAAAAAGCTGAAACGCTTGGTTTTGTTTCGTAACGTTTGTAAAGGTTTTGCTTAATTCGCTAAAAATTTAAAACCTTTCGATATGTTTCCTAACGTTTTAAATGTTTGGATTTGTTTCGTAGCGTTTGCAAATGTTTGGCTTATATTGCTAAAAAGGTGTAACGTTTGGATTTGTTTCGTAACGTTTGTAAACGTTTGGCTTAAATTGCTAAAAAAGGTGAAACTTTTGGATTTGTTTCGTAACGTTTGTACACCTTTGGCTTAAATCGGTAAAAAGGGAAAACGTTTGGGTTTGTTTCGTAACGTTAGTAAACGTTTGGCTTTAATCGCTAAAAAGGTGAAACGTTTGAAATCTCGTAACGTTTGTAAACGTTTGACTTAAATTGCTAAAAAGGTGAAACGCTTGGATTTGTTTCGTAACGTTTGTAAACGTTTGGCTTAAATTGCTAAAAAGGTGAAAACGTTCAGATTTGTTTCGTAACATTTGGCTTTGTTTCGAAACGTTTGTAAACGTTGGCTTAAATCGCTAAAAATGTGAAACGTTTGTATTTGTTTCGTAACGTTTGTAAACGTTTGTCTTAAATCGCTAAAAACATGAAACGTTTGGATTTGTTTAGTAACGTTTGTAAACGTTTGGCTTAAATTGATAAAAAGGTGAAACGTTTGGATTTGTTTCGTATTCTTTGTAAACGTTTGGCTTAAATCGCAAAAAAGGTGAAACATTTGGATTTGTTTCGTAACGTTTGTAAGCGTTTGGCTTAAATTGCTAAAAACTTGACACGTTTGGATTTTTTTCGTAACCTTTGAAGAGGTTTGGCTTAAATCGCTAAAAAGGTGAAACGTTTGTTTTTGTTTCCTAACCTTTGTAAACGTCTAGCTTAAATCGCTAAAAAGGTGAAACGTTTGGATTTATTTTGTAATGTTTGTAAACGTTTTGCTTAAATTGCAAAAAAGGTGACACGTTTGGATTTGTTTCGTACCGTTTGTAAACGTTTGGCTTAAACCGCTAAAAAGGTGAAACATTTTGATTTGTTTCATAACGTTTGTAAACGTTTGGCTTAAATCTGTAAAAATGGGAAACATTTTGTTTTGTTTCGTAACTTTTGGCATAAATCGCTAAAAAGGTGAAATGTTTGGATTTTTTTCGTAACGTTTTAAATGTTTGGTTTAAATTGCAAAAAAGGTGAAACTCTTGGATTTGTTTCGTAACGTTTGTAAACGTTTGGCTTAAACTGCTAAAAAGTTAAAACGCTTGGATTTGTTTCTTAACGTTTGTAAACGTTCGGGTTAAATCGCTAAATATGTGAAACGTTTGGATTTGTTTCGTAACGTTTGTAAACGTTCGGCTTAAATCACTAAAAAGATGAAACGTTTGGTTTTAATTCGTAATGTTTGTAAACGTTCGGCTTAATTCGCCTACAAAGGTGAAACGTTTGGATTTGTTTCGTAACGTTTGTAAACGTTTGTCTTGAATTGCTAAAAATGTGAAACGCTTGGATTTGTTTCGTAACGTTTGTAAACGTTTGTCTTGAATTGCTAAAAATGTGAAACGCTTGGATTTGTTTCGTAACGTTTGTAAACATTTGGCTTAAATTACTAAAAAGGTGAAACGCTTGGATTTGTTTCGGAACGTTTGCAAACGTTTGGCTTAAAATGCTAAAGAGGTGAAACGCTTGGATTTGTTTCGTAACATTTGTAAACGTTTGGCTTAAATTGCTAAAAAGATGAAACGCTTGGTTTTGTTTCGTAACGTTTGTAAATGTTTTGCTTAATTCGCTAAAATGTAAAACGCTTGGATTTGTTTCGTATCGTTTTAAAGATTTGGATTTGTTTCGTAACGTTTGTAAACGTTTGGCTTAAATCGCTAAAAAGGTGAAAGGTTTGGATTTGTTTCGTAACGTTTGTAAACGTTTGGCTTAAATTGTTAAATGGTGAAACTTTTGGATTTGTTTCATAACGTTTGTAAACGTTTGGCTTATATCGCTAAAAAGGGGAAACATTTTGATTTGTTTCGTAACGTTAGTAAACGTTTGGCTTAAATCGCTAAAAAGGGGAAATGTTTAAAATTTTGTAACGTTTTTAAACGTTTTGCTTAAATTGCTAAAAAAGTTACACGTTTGGATTTGTTTTGTACCGTTTGTAAACGTTTGGCTTAAACCGCTAAAAAGGTGAAAAGTTTGAATTTGTTTCGTAATGTTTGTAAACGTTTGGGTCAAACCGCTAAAAAGGTGAAACGTTTGGATTTGTTTCATAACGTTTGTAAACGTTTGGCTTAAATCGGTAAAAATGGGAAACATTTTGTTTTGTTTCGTAACGTTTGGCATAAATCGCTAAAAAGGTGAAATGTTTGGATTTGTTTCGTAACGTTTTAAACGTTTGGTTTAAATTGCTACAAAAGGTGAAACACTTGGATTTGTTTCGTAACATTTTAAACGTTTGATTTAAATTGCTACAAAAGGTGAAACGCTTAGATTTATTTCGTAACGTTTTAAACGTTTGGTTTAAATTGCTAGAAAAGGTGAAACGTTTGGATTTCTTTCGTAACGTTTTAAACGTTTGGTTTAAATTGCTACAAAAGGTGAAACGCTTGGATTTGTTTCGTAACATTTGTAAACGTTTGGCTTAAACTGCTAAAAAGTTGAAAAGCTTGGATTTGTTTCTTAACGGTTGTAAACGTTCGGCTTAAATCGCTAAATATGTGAAACGTTTGGATTTGTTTCGTAACGTTTGTAAACGTTCGGCTTAAATGACTAAAAAGGTGAAACGTTTGGTTTTAATTCGTAACGTTTGGAAACGTTCGGCTTAATTCGCCAAAAAAGGTGAAACGTTTGGATTTGTTTTGTAACGTTTGTACACGTTTGGCTTGAATTGCTAAAAAGGTGAAACGCTTGGATTTGTTTTGTAATGTTTGCAAACATTTGGCTTAAATTACTAAAAAGGTGAAACGCTTGGATTTTTTTCGGAAAGTTTGCAAACGTTTGGCTTGAAATGCTAAAGAGGTGAAACGCTTGGATTTGTTTCGTAACATTTGTAAACGTTTGGCTTAAATAGCTAAAAAGGTGAAACACTTGGTTTTGTTTCGTAACGTTTGTAAATGTTTTGCTTAATTCACTAAAAATATAAAACGCTTGGATTTGTTTCGTATCGTTTTAAACGTTTGGATTTGTTTCGTAACGTTTGTAAACGTTTGGCTTAGATGGCTAAAAAGGTGAAACGTTTGGATTTGTTTCTTAACGTTTGTAAACGTTTGGGTTAAATTGCTAAAATGGTGAAACTTTTGGATTTGTTTCGTAACGTTTGTAAACGTTTGGCTTATATTGCTAAAAAGGGGAAACATTTGGATTTGCTTCGTAACGTTAGTTAACGTTTGGCTTAAATCGCTATAAAGGTGGAATGTTTAAAATTTCGTAACATTTGTAAACTTTTGGGTTAAATTGCTAAAAAGGTGAAACGCTTGGATTTGTTTCGTAACGTTTGTAAACGTTTTGCTTAAATTTATAAAAAGGTGACACGTTTGGATTTTTTTCGTAACCTTTGTAAACGTTTGACTTAAATCGCTAAAAATGTGAAACGTTTGGAGTTGTTTCGTAACGTTTTGAACGTTTGGTTTAAATTGCTAAAAAGGTAAAACGCTTGAATTTGTTTCGTAACGTTTGTAAACGTTCGGCTTAAATTGCTAAAAATGTGAAATGTTTGGATTTGTTTCATAACGTTTGTAAACGTTAGGCTTAAATCGCTAAAAAGGTGAAACGTTTGGTTTTAATTCATAACGTTTGTAAACCTTCGGCCTAAATCAGTAAAAAGATGAAACGTTTGGATTTGTTTCGAAACGTTTGTAAACATTTGGATTAAATTGCTAAAAAGATGAAACGCTTGGATTTGTTTCGTAACGTTTGTAAACGTTTGGCTTAAATTACTAAAAGGTATATCGCTTGGATTTGTTTCGTAACGTTTGTAAACGTTTGGCTTAAATTACTAAAAAAGTGAAACGCTTGGATTTGTTTCATTACGTTGATAAACGTTTGGCTTAAATTGCTAAAAAGGTGAAACGCTTGGTTTTGTTTCGTAACGTTTGTAAAAGTTTTGCTTAATTCGCTAAAAATTTGAAACCTTTGGATTTGTTTCCTAACATTTTAAATGTTTGGATTTGTTTCGTAATGTTTGCAAACGTTTGGCTTATATTGCTAAAAAGGTGTAACGTTTGGATTTGTTTCGTAACGTTTGTAAACGTTTGGCTTAAATTGCTAAGAAGGTGAAACTTTTGGATTTTGTTCGTAACATTTGTACACCTTTGGCTTAAATCGGTAAAAAGGGGAAACGTTTAGATTTGTTTCGTAACGTTAGTAAATGTTTGGCTTAAATCGCTAAAAAGGTGAAACGTTTGAAATTTCGTAACGTTTGTAAACGTTTGACTTAAATTGCTAAAAAGGTGAAACGCTTGGATTTGTTTCGTAACGTTAGTAAAACTTTTTTAGCAATTTAAGCCAAACGTTTACAAACGTTACGAAACAAATCCAAACGTTTAAAACGATACGAAACAAATCCAAGTGTTTTACATTGCTAAAAAGGTTTTACAAACGTTACGAAACAAATCCAAGCGTTTCACCTTTTTAGCAATTTAAGTCAAACGTTTACAAACGTTACGAAATTACAAACGTTTCACCTTTTTAGCGATTTAAGCCAAACATTTACTAACGTTACGAAACAAATCTAAACGTTTCCCCTTTTTACCGATTTAAGCCAAAGGTGTACAAACGTTACGAACCAAATCCAAAAGTTTCACCTTCTTAGCAATTTAAGCCAAACGTTAACAAACGTTACGAAACAAATCCAAACGTTACACCTTTTTAGCAATATAAGCCAAACGTTTGCAAACGTTACGAAACAAATCCAAACATTTAAAACGTTAGGAAACAAATCCAAAGGTTTCAAATTTTTAGCGAATTAAGCAAACCCTTTACAAACGTTACGAAACAAAACCAAGCGTTTCACCTTTTTAGCAATTTAAGCCAAACGTTTATCAACGTAATGAAACAAATCCAAGCGTTTCACTTTTTTAGTAATTTAAGCCAAACGTTTACAAACGTTCCGAAACAAATCCAAGCGTTATACCTTTTAGTAATTTAAGCCAAACGTGTACAAACGTTACGAAACAAATCCAAGCGTTTCATCTTTTTAGCAATTTAATCCAAATGTTTACAAACATTTCGAAACAAATCCAAACGTTTCATCTTTTTACTGATTTAGGCCGAACGTTTACAAACGTTATGAATTAAAACCAAACGTTTCCCCTTTTTAGCGATTTAAGCCGAATGTTTACAAACGTTATGAAACAAATCCAAACATTTCACATTTTTAGCAATTTATGCCGAACGTTTACAAACGTTACGAAACAAATCCAAGCGTTTTACCTTTTTAGCAATTTAAACCAAACGTTCAAAACGTTACGAAACAACTCCAAACGTTTACAAAGGTTACAAAAAAAATCCAAACGTGTCACCTTTTTATAAATTTAAACAAAACGTTTACAAACGTTACGAAACAAATCCAAGCGTTTCACCTTTTTAGCAATTTAAGCCAAACGTTTACAAACGTTACGAAATTTCAAACATTTCACCTTTATAGCGATTTAAGCCAAACGTTAACTAACGTTACGAAACAAATCCAAATGTTTCCCTTTTTTGGCGATATAAGCCAAATGTTTACAAACGTTACGAAACAAATCCAAAAGTTTAACCATTTTAGCAATTTAACCCAAACGTTTACAAACGTTAAGAAACAAATCCAAACGTTTCACCTTTTTATCCATCTAAGCCAAACGTTTACAAACGTTACGAAACAAATCCAAACGTTTAAAACGATACGAAAAAAATCCAAGCGTTTTATATTTTTAGCGAATTAAGCAAAACATTTACAAACGTTACGAAACAAAACCAAGTGTTTCACCTTTTTAGCTATTTAAGCCAAACGTTTACAAATGTTACGAAACAAATCCAAGCGTTTCACCTCTTTAGCATTTTAAGCCAAACGTTTGCAAACGTTCCGAAACAAATCCAAGTGTTTCACCTTTTTAGTAATATAAGCCAAATGTTTGCAAACATTACAAAACAAATCCAAGCGTTTCACCTTTTTAGCAATTCAAGCCAAACGTGTACAAACGTTACGAAACAAATTCAAACGTTTCACCTTTTTTGGCGAATTAAGCCGAACGTTTCCAAACGTTACGAATTAAAACCAAACGTTTCACCTTTTTAGTCATTTAAGACGAACGTTTACCAACGTTACGAAACAAATCCAAACGTTTCACATATTTAGCGATTTAAGCCGAACGTTTACAAACGTTAAAAAACAAATCCAAGCTTTTCAACTTTTTAGCAGTTTAAGCCAAACGTTTACAAACGTTACGAAACAAATCCAAGCGTTTCACCTTTTGTAGCAATTTAAACCAAACGTTTAAAACGTTATGAAAGAAATCCAAACGTTTCACCTTTTCTAGCAATTTAAACCAAACGTTTAAAACGTTACGAAATAAATCTAAGCGTTTCACCTTTTGTAGCAATTTAAATCAGACGTTTAAAACATTACGAAACAAATCCAAGTGTTTCACCTTTTGTAGCAATTTAAACCAAACGTTTAAAACGTTACGAAACAAATCCAAACATTTCACCTTTTTAGCGATTTATGCCAAACGTTACGAAACAAAACAAAATGTTTCCCATTTTTACCGATTTAAGCCAAACGTTTACAAACGTTATGAAACAAATCCAAACGTTTCACCTTTTTAGCGGTTTGACTCAAACGTTTACAAACATTACGAAACAAATTCAAACTTTTCACCTTTTTAGCGGTTTAAGCCAAACGTTTACAAACGGTACGAAACAAATCCAAACGTGTAACTTTTTTAGTAATTTAAGCAAAACGTTTACAAACATTACAGAATAAATCCAAATGTTTCACCTTTTTAGCGATTTATGCTAGAGGTTTACAAAGGTTAGGAAACAAAAACAAACGTTTCACCTTTTTAGCGATTTAAGCCAAACCTCTACAAACGTTACGAAAAAAATCCAAACGTGTCAAGTTTTTAGCAATTTAAGCCAAACGTTTACAAACGTTAGGAAACAAATCCAAATGTTTCACCTTTTTTGTGATTTAAGCCAAACGTTTGCAAACGTTACGAAACAAATCCAAACATTTAAAACGTTTGGAAACAAATCCAAAGGTTTCAAATTTTTAGCGAATTAAGCAAAACCTTTACAAACGTTACGAAACAAAACCAAGCGTTTCACCTTTTTAGAAATTTAAGCCAAACGTTTATCAACGTTACGAAACAAATCCAAGCGTTTCACTTTTTTAGTAATTTAAGCCAAACGTTTACAAACATTACGAAACAAATCCAAGCGTTTAACCTTTTTAGCAATTCAAGCCAAACGTTTACAAACGTTACGAAACAAATCCAAACGTTTCACCTTTTTTGGCGAATTAAGCCGAACGTTTACAAACATTACGAATTAAAACCAAACGTTTCACCTTTTTAGTGATTTAAGCCGAACGTTTACAAACGTTACGAAACAAATCCAAACGTTTCACATATTTAGCAATTTAAGCCGAACGTTTACAAACGTTAAGAAACAAATCCAAGCGTTTCAAATTTTTAGCAGTTTAAGCCAAACGTTTACAAACGTTACGAAACAAATCCAAGCGTTTCACCTTTTTAGCAGTTTAAGCCAAACGTTTACAAACGTTACGAAACAAATCCAAGCGTTTCACCTTTTTAGCAATTTAAACCAAACGTTTAAAACGTTACGAAACAAATCCAAACGTTTCACCTTTTTAGCGATTTATGCCAAACGTTACGAAACAAAAACAAAATGTTTCCCATTTTTACCGATTTAAGCCAAACGTTTACAAACGTTATGAAACAAATCCAAACGTTTCACCTTTTTAGCGGTTTAAGCCAAACGTTTACAAACATTACGAAACACATTCAAACTTTTCACCTTTTTAGCGGTTTAAGCCAAACGTTTACAAACGGTACGAAACAAATCCAAACGTGTCACCTTTTTAGCAATTTAAGCAAAACGTTTACAAACATTACGAAATAAATCCAAACGTTTCACCTTTTTAGCGATTTAAGCTAGACATTTACAAAGGTTAGGAAACAAAAAAAAAACGTTTTACCTTTTTAGCGATTTAAGCCAAACCTCTGCAAAGGTTACGAAAAAAATTTAAACGTGTTAAGTTTTTAGCAATTTAAGCCAAACGTTTACAAACGTTACGAAACAAATCCAAATGTTTCACCTTTTTTGCGATTTAAGCCAAACGTTTACAAAGGATATGAAACAAATCCAAACGTTTCCCCTTTTTAGCAATTTAAGCCAAACGTTTACTAACGTTACTAAACAAATCCAAACGTTTCACCTTTTTAGCGATTTAAGCCGAATGTTTACAAACGTTATGAAACAAATCCAAACATTTCACATTTTTAGCAATTTAAGCCGAACGTTTACAAACGTTACGAAACAAATCCATGCGTTTTACCTTTTTAGCAATTTAAACCAAACGTTCAAAACGTTACGAAACAACTCCAAACGTTTCACATTTTTAGCGATTTAAGTCAAACGTTTACAAAGGTTGCGAAAAAAATCCAAACGTGTCACCTTTTTATAAATTTAAGCAAAACGTTTACAAACGTTACGAAACAAATCCAAACGTTTCACATATTTAGCGATTTAAGCCGAACGTTTACAAACGTTAAGAAACAAATCCAAGCTTTTCAACTTTTTAGCAGTTTAAGCCAAACGTTTAAAAACGTTACGAAACAAATCCAAGCGTTTCACCTTTTGTAGCAATTTAAACCAAACGTTTAAAACTTTACGAAAGAAATCCAAACGTTTCACCTTTTCTAGCAATTTAAACCAAAGGTTTAAAACGTTACGAAATAAATCTAAGCCTTTCACCTTTTGTAGCAATTTAAATCAAACGTTTAAAACGTTACGAAACAAATCCAAGTGTTTCACCTTTTGTAGCAATTTAAACCAAACGTTTAAAACGTTACGAAACAAATCCAAACATTTCACCTTTTTAGCGATTTATGCCAAACGTTACAAAACAAAACAAAATGTTTCCCATTTTTACCGATTTAAGCCAAACGTTTACAAACGTTATGAAACAAATCCAAACGTTTCACCTTTTTAGCGGTTTGACCCAAACGTTAACAAACATTACGAAACAAATTCAAACTTTTTACCTTTTTAGCGGTTTAAGCCAAACGTTTACAAACGGTACGAAACAAATCCAAACGTGTAACGTTTTTAGCAATTTAAGCAAAACGTTTACAAACATTACAGAATAAATCCAAACGTTTCACCTTTTTAGCGATTTAAGCTAGAGGTTTACAAAGGTTAGGAAACAAAAATAAACGTTTCACCTTTTTAGCGATTTAAGCCAAACCTCTACAAACGTTACGAAAAAAATCCAAACGTGTCAAGTTTTTAGCAATTTAAGCTAAACGTTTACAAACGTTACGAAAAAAATCCAAATGTTTCACCTTTTTTGTGATTTAAGCCAAACGTTTACAAAGGTTACGAAACAAATCCAAACGTTTCACCTTTTTATCAGTTTAAGCCAAACGTTTACAAACGTTACTAAACAAATCCAAACGTTTCACGTTTTTAGCGATTTAAGACAAACGTTACGAAAAAAATACAAGCGTTTCATATTTTTAGCGATTTAAGCCAACGTTTACAAACGTTTCGAAACAAATCCAAATGTTACGAAACAAATCTGAACGTTTCACCTTTTTAGCAATTTAAGCCAAACGTTTACAAACGTTACGAAACAAATCCAAGCGTTTCACCTTTTTAGCAATTTAAGTCAAACGTTACGTTACGAGATTTCAAACGTTTCACCTTTTTAGCGATTAAAGCCAAACGTTTACTAACGTTACGAAACAAATCCAAACGTTTCCCCTTTTTACCGATTTAAGCCAAAGGTGTACAAACGTTACGAAACAAATCCAAAAGTTTCACCTTTTTTAGCAATTTAAGCCAAACGTTTACAAACGTTACGAAACAAATCCAAACGTTACACCTTTTTAGCAATATAAGCCAAACGTTTGCAAACGTTACGAAACAAATCCAAACATTTAAAACGTTAGGAAACAAATCCAAAGGTTTCAAATTTTTAGTGAATTAAGCAAAACCTTTACAAACGTTACGAAACAAACCCAAGCGTTTCACCTTTTTAGCAATTTAAGCCAAACGTTTATCAACGTTACGAAACAAATCCAAGCGTTTCACTTTTTTAGTAATTTAAGCCAAACGTTTACAAACGTTCCGAAACAAATAAAAGAGTTACACCTTTTAGTAATTTAAGCCAAACGTTTACAAACCTTACGAAACAAATCCAAGCGTTTCATCTTTTTAGCAATTTAATCCAAATGTTTACAAACGTTTCGAAACAAATTTAAACGTTTCACCTTTTTACTGATTCAGGCCGAACGTTTACAAACGTTATGAATTAAAACCAAATGTTTCACCTTTTTAGTGATTTAAGCCGAACGTTTACAAACGTTACGAAACAAATCCAAACGTTTCACATTTTTAGCGATTTAAGCCGAACGTTTACTAATGTTACAAAACAAATTCAAGTGTTTCAACTTATTAGCAATTTAAGCCGAAGGTTTACAAATGTTACGAAACAAATCCAAGCGTTTCAACTTTTTAGCAATTTAAGCCGAATGTTTACAAATTTGGCTTAAATTGCTAAAAAGGTGAAACGTTCGGATTTGTTTCGTAACTTTTGGATATGTTTCGTAACGTTTGTAAACGTTGGCTTAAATCGCTAAAAATGTGAAACGTTTGTATTTGTTTCGTAACGTTTGTAAACGTTTGGCTTAAATCGCTAAAAACGTGAAACGTTTGGATTTGTTTAGTAACGTTAGTAAACGTTTGGCTTAAATTGCTAAAAAGGTGAAACGTTTGGATTTGTTTCGTATCCTTTGTAAACGTTTGTCTTAAATCGCAAAAAAGGTGAAACATTTGGATTTGTTTCGTAACGTTTGTAAACATTTGGCTTAAATTGCTAAAAACTTAACACGTTTAAATTTTTTTCGTAACCTTTGCAGAGGTTTGGCTTAAATCGCTAAAAAGGTGAAACGTTTGTTTTTGTTTTCTAACCTTCGTAAATGTCTAGCTTAAATCGCTAAAAAGGTGAAACGTTTGGATTTATTTTGTAACGTTTGTAAACGTTTGGCTTAAATTGCTAAAAAGGTGAAACGTTTAGATTTGTTTCGTATCATTTGGATTTGTTTCGAAACGTTTGTAAACGTTGGCTTAAATCGCTAAAAATATGAAACGCTTGTATTTGTTTCGTAACGTTGGTAAACGTTTGTCTTATATCGCTAAAAACGTGAAACGTTTGGATTTGTTTAGTAACGTTTGTAAACGTTTGGCTTAAACTGATAAAAAGGTGAAACGTTTGGATTTGTTTCGTAACCTTTGTAAACGTTTGGCTTAAATCACAAAAAAGGTGAAACATTTGGATTTTTTTCGTAACGTTTGTAAACGTTTGGCTTAAATTGCTAAAAACTTAACACGTTTAAATTTTTTTCGTAACCTTTGCAGAGGTTTGGCTTAAATCGCTAAAAAGGTGAAACGTTTGTTTTTGTTTCCTAACCTTCGTAAATGTCTAGCTTAAATCGCTAAAAAGGTGAAACGTTTGGATTTATTTTGTAATGTTTGTAAACGTTTTGCTTAAATTGCTAAAAAGGTGACACGTTTGGATTTGTTTCGTACCGTTTGTAAACGTTTGGCTTCAATCGCTAAAAAGGTGAAAAGTTTGAATTTGTTTCGTAATGTTTGTAAACGTTTGGCTTAAACCGCTAAAAGGTGAAACGTTTGGATTTGTTTCATAACGTTTGTAAACGTTTGGCTTAAATCGGTAAAAATGGGAAACATTTTGTTTTTGTTTCGTAACGTTTGGCATAAATCGCTAAAAAGGTGAAACGTTTGGATTTGTTTCGTAACGTTTTAAACGTTTGGTTTAAATTGCTAAAAAGGTGAAACGCTTGGATTTGTTTCGTAACGTTTGTAAACGTTTGGCTTAAACTGCTAAAAATTTGAAACGCTTGGATTTGTTTCTTAACGTTTGTAAACGTTCGGCTTAAATCACTAAATATGTGAAACGTTTGGATTTGTTTCGTAACGTTTGTAAACGTTCGGCTTAAATCACTAAAAAGGTGAAACGTTTGGTTTTAATTCGTAATGTTTGTAAACGTTCGGCTTAATTCGCCAAAAAATGTGAAACGTTTGGATTTGTTTCGTAACGTTTGTAAACGTTTGGCTTGAATTGCTAAAAAGGTGAAACGCTTGGATTTGTTTCGTAACGTTTGTAAACATTTGGCTTAAATTACTAAAAAGGTGAAACGCTTGGATTTGTTTCGGAATGTTTGCAAACGTTTGGCTTAAAATGCTAAAGAGGGGAAACGCTTGGATTTTTTTCGTAACATTTGTAAACGTTTGGCTTAAATTGCTAAAAAGGTGAAACGCTTGGTTTTTTTTCGTAACGTTTGTAAATGTTTCGCTTAATTCGCTAAAAATGTAAAACGCTTGGATTTGTTTCGTATCGTTTTAAACGTTTGGATTTGTTTCGTAGCGTTTGTAAACGTTTGGCTTAAATCGCTAAAAAGGTGAAATGTTTGGATTTGTTTCATAACGTTTGTAAACGTTTGGCTTAAATTGCTAAAATGGGGAAACGTTTGGATTTGTTTCGTAACTTTTTTAAACGTTTGGCTTATATCGCTAAAAAAGGGAAACATTTGGATTTGTTTCGTAATGTTAGTAAACGTTTGGCTTAAATCGCTAAAAAGGTGAAATGTTTAAAATTTTGTAACGTTTGTAAACGTTTGGCTTAAATTGCTAAAAAGGTGAAACGCTTGGATTTGTTTCGTAACGTTTGTAAACGTTTAGCTTAAATTGATAAAAAGGTAAAACGTTTGGATTTGTTTAGTAACGTTTTAAACGTTTCCTTTTGTTTCATAACGTTTGTCAAGTTTGGCTTAAATAGCTAAAAATGTGAAACGTTTTCATTTTTTTCGTAACGTTTGTAAACTTTTGGCTTAAATAGCTAAAAAAGTGAAACATCTGGGTTTGTTTCGTAACGCTTGTAAACGTTTGGATTTATTTCTTAACCTTTGTTAACTTTTGGCTTTACTCGCTAAAAAGGTTAAACGTTTGGATTTGTCTCGTAACGTTTGTAAACATTTGGCACAAATCGCCAAAGAGGTGAAACGTTTCGGTTTGTTTCGTAACGTTTGTAAACATTTGACATAAATTGCTAAAAAAGTGAAATGGTTGGATATGTTTCGTATTGTTTTAAACATTTGGTTTAAATTGCTTAAAAGGTGAAACGCTTGGATTTGTTTTGTAACATTTGTAAACGTTCGGCTTAAATTGCTAAAAAGTTGAAACGCTTGGATTTGTTTCGTAACATTTGTAAACGTTCGGCTTAAATTGCTAAAAAGTTAAAACACTTGAATTTGTTTCGTAACATTTGTAAACGTTCGGCTTAAATCGCTAAAAATGTGAAACGTTTGCATCTGTTTCGTAACTTTTGGAAACGTTCGGCTTAAATCGCTAAAAAGGTGAAACGTTTGGATTTGTTTTGTAGCGTTTGTAAACGTTTGGCTTATATCGCTAAAAAGGGGAAACGTTTGGATTTGTTTTGTAACATTTGTAAACGTTTGGCTTAAATTTCTAAAAAGGCAAAACATTTAGATTTGTTTAGTAACATTTGTAAACGTTTGGCTTAATTTGCTAAAAACGCGAAAAGTTTGGATTTGTTTCGTAACATTTTGTAAACGTTTGTAAACATTTGGCTTAAATTACTAAAAAGCTGAAACGCTTAGATTTGTTTCGGAACGTTTGTAAACGTTTGGCTTAAATTGCTAAAAAGGTGAAACGCTTGGATTTGTTTCGAAACATTTGTAAACGTTTGGCTTAAATTGCTAAAAAGGTGAAACGCTTGGTATTGTTTCGTAACGTTTGTAAAGGTTTTGCTTAATTCGCTAAAAATGTAAAACGTTTGGATTTGTTTTGTAACGTTTTAAACGTTTGGATTTGTTTCGGAACGTTTGTAAACATTTGGCTTAAATCGCTAAAAAGGTGAAACGTTTGGATTTGTTTCGTAACATTTGTAAATGTTTGGCTTAAATTGCTAAAAACGCAAAACGTTTAGATTTGTTTCGTAACATTTTGTAAATGTTTGGCTTAAATCGCTAAAAAGGTGAAACGTTTGATTTTTTTTCGTAACGGTTGTAACTGTTTGGCTTAAATTGCTAAAAAGGTGAAACGTTTGGATTTGTTTGTTAACGTTTGTAAACGTTTGGCTTAAATCGCTAAAAAAGTGAAACGTTTGGATTTAATTCGTTACGTTAGTAAACGTTTGGCTTAAATCGCTAAGAAGGTGAAACGTTTGGATTTCTTTCATAACGTTTGTAAATGTTTGGCTTACATCGCTAAGTAGGTGAAACGCTTGGATTTGTTTCGTTATGTTTGTAAACATTTGGATTTGTTTCGTAACCTTTCTAAACGTTGGGCTTAACTCGCTAAAGAGACGAAACGTTTGGATTTGTTTCATAATGTTTGTAAACGTTTGGCTTCAATCGCTAAAAAGGTGAAACGTTTGCATTTGCTTCGTAACGTTTGTAAACGTTTGACATAAATCGCTAAAAAGGTGAAATGTTTGGATTTGTTTTGTAACGTTTTAAACTTTTGGCTTAAATCGCTAAAATGGGGAAACGTTTGGATTTGTTTCGTAACGTTTTTAAACATTTGGCCTAAATTACTAAAAAGGTGAAGCATTTGGATTTGTTTCGTAACGTTTGTAAACGTTTGGCCTAAATCGCTAATAAGGGGAAACGTTTGGATTTGTTTCGTAATGTTTGTAAACGTTTGGCTTAAATTGCGAAAAAGGAGAAACGCTTGGATTTATTTCGTAACGTTTGTAAACATTTGGATTTGTTTCGTAACATTTGTAAACGTTTGGTTTTGTTTCGTAACGTTTGTAGAAGTTTGGCTTAAATTGCTAAAAAGGCGAAACAGTTGGATTTGTTTCGTAAAGTTTGTAAGCGTTTGGCTTAAATCTCTAAAAAGGTGAAACGTTTGAAATTTCATAACGTTTGTATATGTTTGGCTTAAATTACCAAAAAGGTGAAAAGCTTTGATTTATTTCGTAGCGTTTGTAATCGTTTGGCTTAAATTGCTAAAAAGGTGAAACGTTTGGATTTGTTTCGTAACGTTTTAAGCGTTTGGTTTTGTTTTGTAACATTTGTTAACGTTCGGCTTCAATCGCTAAAAATGTGAAACGTTTATATTTGTTTCGTAACATTTGTAAACGTTTGGCTTAAATCGCAAAAAAGGGGAAACGTTTTGATTTGTTTCGCAACGTTTGTAAACGTTTAGCTTAAATTGCTAAAAAGGTGACACATTTGGATTTGTTTCGTAACCTTTGTAGACGTTTGGCTTAAATCACTAAAGAGGTGAAACGTTTGGTTTTGTTTCCTAACCTTTGTAAATGTTTAGCTTAAATCGCTAAAAAGGTGAATTGTTTGGATTTATTTTGTAATGTTTGTAAATGTTTTGCTTAAATTCCTAAAAAGGTGACACGTTTCGATTTGTTTCGTAACCTTTGTAAACGTTTGGCTTAAATCGCTAAAAAGGGGAAACGTTTGGATTTGTTTTGTAACGTTAGTAAACGTATGGCTTAAATCGCTAAAAAGGTGAAACGTTTGAAATTTCGTTACGTTTGTAAACGTTTGGCTTAAATTGCTAAAAAGGGGAAACGTTTGGATTTGTTTCGTAACATTAGTAAACGTTTGGCTTAAATCGGTAAAAAGGTGAAACATTTGAAATTTCGTCAACGTTTGTAAACGTTTGGCTTAAATTGCTAAAAAGGTGAAACTCTTGGATTTGTTTCGTAACGTTTGTAATCTTTTGGCTTAAATTGCTAAAAAGGTGAAACTTTTGGATTTGTTTCATAACGTTTTAAATGTATGATTTTGTTTCATAACGTTTGTAAATGTTGGCATAAATCGCTAAAAATGCAAAATGTTTGTATTTGTTCGTAACGTTTGTAAACGTTTGGCCTAAATAGCTAAAAAGTGAAACGTTTAGATTTGTTTAGTAACGTTTGTAAACGTTTGGCTTAAATTGCTAAAAAGGTGAAACGTTTGGATTTGTTTCGTATCCTTAGTAAACGTTTGGCTTAAATCGCTAAAAAAGTGAAACGTTTGGATTTGTTTTGTAACGTTTGTAAACGTTTGGCTTCAATCGCTAAAAAGGTGAAACGTTTGCATTTGTTTCGTAGCGTTTGTAATCGTTAGGCTTAAATTGCTAAAAAGGTGAAACATTTGGATTTGTTTTGTAATGTTTTAAACGTTTGGTATTTGTTTCGTAACATTTGTAAACGTTTGGCTTAAATCGCAAAAAAGGGTAAACATTTGGATTTGTTTCGTAACGTTTGTAAACGTTTAGCTTAAATTGCTAAAAAGGTGACACGTTTGGATTTGTTTCGTAACCTTTGTAGACTTTTGGCTTAAATCGCTAAAAAGGTGAAACGTTTGGTTTTGTTTCTTAACCTTTGTAAATGATTAGCTTAAATCGCTAAAAAGGTGAATCGTTTGGATTTATTTCGTAATGTTTGTAAACGTTTTGCTTAAATTGCTAAAAAGGTGACACGTTTGGATTTGTTTCGTAACATTTGTAAACGTTTGGCTTAAATCGCTAAAAAGGGGAAACGTTTCGATTTTTTTCGTAACGTTAGTAAACGTTTGGTTTACTAACGTTTGAAATTTCGTAACATTTGTAAACGTTTGGTTTAAATTGCTAAAAAGGGGAAAAATTTGGATTTGTTTCGTAACGTTAGTAAACGTTTGGCTTAAATTGGTAAAAAGGTGAAACGTTTGAAATTTCGTTACGTTTGTAAATGTTTGGCTTAAATTGCTAAAAAGGTGAAACGCTTGGATTTGTTTCGTAATGTTTGTAACTTTTGGCTTAAATTGCTAAAAAGGTGAAACGTTTGGATTTGTTTCGTAACGTTTTAAACGTATGGTTTTGTTTCGTAACGTTTGTAAACGTTGGCTTAAATCGCTAATAATGTGAAATGTTAGTATTTGTTCGTAACGTTTGTAAACGTTTGGCCTAAATCGCTAAAAAAGTGAAACGCTTGGATTTGTTTAGTAACGTTTGTAAACGTTTAGCTTAAATTGCTAAAAAGGTGAAACGTTTAGATTTGTTTCGTATCCTTTGTAAACATTTGGCTTAAATCGCTAAAAAGGTGAAAAGTTTGGATTTGTTTTGTACCATTTGTAAATGATGGCTTCAATCTCTAAAAAGGTGAAACGTTTGCATTTGTTTCCTAACGTTTGTAAACGTTTGGCATAAATCGCTAAAAAGGTGAAATATTTGGATTTGTTTTGTAAAGTTTTTAAACGTTTGGCACAAATCGCTAAAAAGGTGAAATTGTTGGATCTGTTTCGTAATGTTTTAAACGTTAGGTTTAAATTGCTTAAAAGTTAAAACGCTTGTAAACGTTCGGCTTAAATTGCTAAAAAGTGGAAACGCTTGGATTTGTTTCGTAACGTTTGTAAACGTTCGGCTTAAATCGCTAAAAATGTGAAACGTTTGGATTTGGTTCGTAACGTTTGTAAACGTTCGGCTTAAACCGCTAAAAAGGTGAAACGTTTGGATTTGTTTTGTAACGTTTGTAAACGTTTAGATTAAATCGCTAAACAGGTGAAACGTTTGAATTTGTTTCGTAAAGTTTGTAAACGTTTGACTTAAATTGCTAAAAAGGTTAAGCAAATTGATTTGTTTCGTAACGTTTGTAAACGTTTGGCATAAATTGCTAAAAAGGTGAAACGCTTGGATTTGTTTCGTAACGTTAGTAAACGTTTGGTATAAATTGCTAAAAAGGTGAAACGCTTGGATTTATTTCGTAACTTTTGTATATGTTTGGCTTAAATTGCTAAAAAGGTGAAACATTTGGATTTGGGTCATAACCTTTGTAAATGTTTGGCATAAATCTCTAAAAAGGTGAAATATTTGGATTTGTTTAATAATGTTTATTACATTTGGCTTAAATTGCTAAAATTGGAAGATGTTTGGATTTATTTCGTAACATTTGTAAACGTTTGGCTTAAATTGCTAAAAAGGTGCATTGTTTATTTTTTTTTTGTAACGTTTGTAAATGTGCGGCTTAAATTGCTAATAAGATGAAACGTTTGGATTTGTTTTGTAACGTTTGTAAACGTTTTGCTTATAAATTGCTAAAAAGGTGAAACGCTTGGATTTGTTTCTTATGGTTTGTAAACGTTTAGCTTAAATTACAAAAAAGGGGAAACGCTTGAATTTTTTTCGGAACGTTTATAAATGTTTGGCTTAAATTTCTAAAAAGGTGAAACGCTTGGATTTGTTTCGTAATGTTTGTAAACGTCTGGCTTAATTTGCTAAAAAGGTTAAACGCTTGGTTTTGTTTGGTATTGTAAGGGTTTGGCTTAAATAGTCGAAAATGTGAAACATTTGGATTTGTTTCGTAACGTTTTAAACATTTGGTTTTGTTTCATAATGTTTGTAAACGTTTGGCTTAAATACCTAAAAAGGGGAAACGTTTGGATTTATTTCGTAACGTTTGTAAACGTTTGGCTTAAATTGCTGAAAAGGTGAAACGTTTGGATTTATTTCATAATGTTTGTAAACGTTTGGCTTAAATCGCTAAAAAGGGGAAACGTTTGGATTTGTTTCATAACGTTTGTTAACGTTAGGCTTAAATCGTTAAAAAGGTGAAACGTTTGAAATTTCGTAACATTCGTTAACATTTGGCTTAAATTTCTAAAAAGGTGAAACGCTTGGATTTGTTTCGTTACGTTCGTAAATGTTTGGGTTAAATTGCTAAAAAGGTGAAACATTTGGATTTGTTTCGTAATGTTTTAAACGTTTGGTTTTCTTTGGTAACATTTGTAAACGTTCGGCTTAAATCTCTAAAAATGTGAAACGTTTGTATTTGATTTGTATCGTTTGTAAACGTTTCGCTTAAATCGCTAAAAAGGTGAAACGTTTGGATTTGTTTTGTAACGTTTTTAAACGTTTGTCTTAGATTTCTAAAAAGGTGAAACGTTTGGATTTTTTTCGTAACCTTTGTAAACGTTTGTCTTAAATCGCTAAAAAGGTGATACTTTTGGATTTGTTTCGTAACGTTTGTAACCGTTTGGCTTCAATCGCTAAAAAGGTGAAACGTTTGCATTTGTTTCGCAGCGTTTGTAAACGTTTGGCATAAATCGCTAAAAAGGGGAAACATTTGGATTTGTTTCGTAACGTTTGTAAACGTTTGGCATAAATAGCTAAAAATGTCAAATGTTTGGATTTGTTTCGTAACGTTTTAAACGTTTGGCTTATGTTACTAAAATGGGGAAACGTTTCGATTTGTTTTCTAACGTTTGTAAACGTTTGGATTAAATCGCTAAAAAGGTGAAACGTTTGGATTTGTATCGTAACGTTTGTAAACGTTTGGCTTAAATCGCTAAAATGGTAAAATGTTTGGATTTCTTTCATAACGTTTGTAAACGTTTGGCTTCAATCGCTAAAAAGGTGAAACATTTGCATTTGTTTTGTAACGTTTGTAAACGTTTGGCAACAATCGCAAAAAGGGTGAAACATTTGGATTTGTTTCGTAACGTTTGTAAACGTTTGGCATAAATAGCAAAAAAAAAGGTGAAATGTATGGATATGTTTCGTAACTTTTTAAACGTTTCGCTTAAATCGCTAAAATGGGGAAATATTTGGATTTGTTTCTTATGGTTGGTAAATGTTTGGCTTAAATTGCTAAAAAGGTGAAATGTTTGGTTTTGTTTCGTAATGTTTGTAAACGTTCGACTTCAATTGCTAAAAAGGTGAAACGTTTGGATTTGTTTCGTAACATTTGTAAACGTTTGGCTTAAATTGCTAAAAAGGTGAAACGCTTGGATTTGTTTCGTAACTGTTGTAAATGTTTGGCTTACATTGCTAAAAAGGTGAAACGCTTTGATTTGTTTCGTAACATTTGTAAACGTTTGGCCTAAATTGCTAAAAAGGGGAAACGTTTGGATTTGTTTTGTAAATGTTGTAAACGTTCGGCTTCAATCACTAAAAAAGCGAAACATTTGGATTTGTTTCACAACCTTTGTAAATGTACGGCTTAAATCGCTAAAAAGGTGAAACATTTGGATTTTTTTCGTAACATTTGTAAATGTTTTGCTTAAATTGCTAAAAAGGTGACACGTTTCGATTTGTTTCGTAACCTTTGTAAACGTTTGGCTTAAATCGCTAAAAAGGGGAAATGTTTGGATTTGTTTTGTAACGTTAGTAAACGTATGGCTTAAATCGCTAAAAAGGTGAAACGTTTGAAATTTCGTTACGTTTGTAAACGTTTGGCTTAAATTGCTAAAAGGGGGAACGTTTGGATTTGTTTCGTAACGTTAGTAAACGTTTGGCTTATATCGGTAAAAAGGTGAAACATTTGAAATTTCGTAACGTTTGTAAACGTTTGGCTTAAATTGCTAAAAAGGTGAAACGCTTGGATTTGTTTCGTAACGTTTGTAATCTTTTGGCTTAAATTGCTAAAAAGGTGAAACCTTTGGATTTGTTTCATAACGTTTTAAACGTATGGTTTTGTTTCGTAACGTTTGTAAACATTGGCATAAATCGCTAAAAATGCAAAATGTTTGTATTTGTTCGTAACGTTTGTAAACGTTTGGCCTAAATAGCTAAAAAGTGAAACGTTTAGATTTGTTTAGTAACGTTTGTAAACGTTTGGCTTGAATTGCTAAAAAGGTGAAACGTTTGGATTTGTTTCGTATCCTTAATAAACGTTTGGCTTAAATCGCTAAAACTGTGAAACGTTTGGATTTGTTTTGTAACGTTTGTAAACGTTTGGCTTCAATCGCTAAAAAGGTGAAACGTTTGCATTTGTTTCGTAACGTTTGTAATCGTTAGGCTTAAATTGCTAAAAAGGTGAAACGTTTGGATTTGTTTTGTAATGTTTTAAACGTTTGGTTTTGTTTCGTAACATTTGTTAACGTTCAGCTTCAATCGCTAATAATGTGAAACATTTGTATTTGTTTCGTAACATTTGTAAAGGTTTGGCTTAAATCGCAAAAAAGGGTAAACATTTGGATTTGTTTCGTAACGTTTGTAAACGTTTAGCTTAAATTGCTAAAAAGGTGACACGTTTGGATTTGTTTCGTAACCTTTGTAGACTTTTGGCTTAAATCGCTAAAAAGGTGAAACGTTTGGTTTTGTTTCTTAACCTTTGTAAATGATTAGCTTAAATCGCTAAAAAGGTGAATCGTTTGGATTTATTTCGTAACGTTTGTAAACGTTTTGCTTAAATTGCTAAAAAGGTGACACATTTGGATTTGTTTCGTAACATTTGTAAACGGTTGGCTTAAATCGCTAAAAAGGGGAAACGTTTGGATTTTTTTCGTAACGTTAGTAAACGTTTGGTTTACTAACGTTTGAAATTTCGTAACGTTTGTAAACGTTTGGTTTAAATTGCTAAAAAGGGGAAAATTTTGGATTTGTTTCGTAATTTTAGTAAACGTTTGGCTTAAATCGGTAAAAAGGTGAAACGTTTGAAATTTCGTAACGTTTGTAAATGTTTGGCTTAAATTGCTAAAAAGATAAAACGTTTGGATTTGTTTCGTAACGTTTTATACGTATGGTTTTGTTTCGTAACGTTTGTAAACATTGGCTTAAATCGCTAATAATGTGAAATGTTTGTATTTGTTCGTAACGTTTGTAAATGTTTGGCCTAAATCGCTAAAAAAGTGAAACGCTTGGATTTGTTTAGTAACGTTTGTAAACGTTTGGCTTAAATTGCTAAAAAGGTGAAACGTTTGGATTTGTTTCGTATCCTTTGTAAACGTTTGTCTTAAATCGCTAAAAAGGTGAAACGTTTGGATTTGTTTTGTACCATTTGCAAACGTATGGCTTCAATCCCTAAAAAGGTGAAACGTTTGCATTTGTTTCCTAACGTTTGTAAACGTTTGGCATAAATCGCTAAAAAGGTGAAATATTTGGATTTGTTTTGTAAAGTTTTTAAACGTTTGGCATAAATCGCTAAAAAGGTGAAATTGTTGGATTTGTTTCGTAATGTTTTAAACGTTAGGTTTAAATTGCTTAAAAGTTAAAACGCTTGTAAACGTTCGGCTTAAATTGCTAAAAAGTGGAAACGCTTGGATTTGTTTCGTAACGTTTGTAAACGTTCGGCTTAAATCGCTAAAAATGTGAAACGTTTGGATTTGGTTCGCAACGTTTGTAAACGTTCGGCTTAAACCGCTAAAAAGGTGAATCGTTTGGATTTGTTTTGTAACGTTTGTAAACGTTTAGATTAAATCGCTAAACAGGTGAAACGTTTGAATTTGTTTCGTAAAGTTTGTAAACGTTTGGCTTAAATTGCTAAAAAGGTTAAGCGAATTGATTTGTTTCGTAACGTTTGCAAACGTTTGGCATAAATTGCTAAAAAGGTGAAACGCTTGGATTTGTTTCGTAACATTAGTAAACGTTTGGCATAAATTGCTAAAAAGGTGAAACGCTTGGATTTATTTCATAACTTTTGTATATGTTTGGCTTAAATTGCTAAAAAGGTGAAACATTTGGATTTGGGTCATAACCTTTGTAAATGTTTGGCATAAATCTCTAAAAAGGTGAAATGTTTGGATTTGTTTAATAATGTTTTTTACATTTGGCTTAAATTGCTAAAATGGGAAAATGTTTGGATTTATTTCGTAACATTTATAAACGTTTGGCTTAAATTGCTAAAAAGGTGTATTGTTTATTTTTTTTCGTAACGTTTGTAAATGCGCAGCTTAAATTGCTAATAAGATGAAACGTTTGGATTTGTTTTGTAACGTTTGTAAACGTTTTGCTTAAATTGCTAAAAAGGTGAAACGCTTGGATTTGTTTCTTAAGGTTTGTTAACGTTTGGCTTAAATTACAAAAAAGGGGAAACGCTTGAATTTTATTCGGAACGTTTGTAAATGTTTGGCTTAAATTTCTAAAAAGGTGAAACGCTTGGATTTGTTTCGTAATGTTTGTAAACGTCTGGCTTAATTTGCTAAAAAGATTAAACGCTTGGTTTTGTTTGGTAACGTTTGTAAGGGTTTGGCTTAAATAGTCGAAAATGTGAAACATTTGGATTTGTTTCGTAACGTTTTAAACAATTGGTTTTGTTTCATAATGTTTGTAAACGTTTGGCTTAAATACCTAAAAAGGTGATACATTTGGATTTATTTCGTAACGTTTGTAAACGTTTGGCTTAAATTGCTGAAAAGGTGAAACGTTTGGATTTATTTCGTAATGTTTGTAAACGTTTGGCTTAAATCGCTAAAAAGGGGAAACGTTTGGATTTGTTTCATAACGTTTGTTAACGTTAGGCTTAAATCGTTAAAAAGGTGAAACGTTTGAAATTTCGTAACATTCGTTAACATTTGCCTTAAATTTCTAAAAAGGTGAAACGTTTGGATTTGTTTCGTTACGTTCGTAAACGTGTGGGTTAAATTGCTAAAAAGGTGAAACATTTGGATTTGTTTCGTAACGTTTTAAACGTTTTGTTTTCTTTCGTAACGTTTGTAAACGTTCGGCTTAAATCTCTAAAAATGTGAAACGTTTGTATTTGTTTTGTATCGTTTGTAAACGTTTCGCTTAAATCGCTAAAAAGGTGAAACGTTTGGATTTGTTTTGTAACGTTTGTAAACGTTTGTCTTAGATTTCTAAAAAAGGTGAAACGTTTGGATTTGTTTCGTAACCTTTGCAAACGTTTGGCTTAAATCGCTAAAAAGGTGATACTTTTGGATTTGTTTTGTAACGTTTGTAAAAGTTTGGCTTCAATCGCTAAAAAGGTGAAACGTTTGCATTTGTTTCGCAACGTTTGTAAACGTTTGGCATAAATCTCTAAAAAGGGGAAACGTTTGGATTTGTTTCGTAACGTTTGTAAACGTTTGGCATAAATCGCTAAAAATGTCAAATGTTTGGATTTGTTTCGTAACGTTTTAAACATTTGGCTTATGTTACTAAAATGGGGAAACGTTTGGATTTGTTTTCTAACGTTTGTAAACGTTTGGATTAAATCGCTAAAAAGGTGAAACGTTTGGATTTGTATCGTAACGTTTGTAAACGTTTGGCTTAAATCGCTAAAATGGTAAAATGTTTTGATTTGTTTCATAACGTTTGTAAACGTTTTGCTTCAATCGCTAAAAAGGTGAAACATTTGCATTTGTTTCGTAACGTTTGTAAACGGTTGGGAACAATCGCTAAAAGGGTGAAACATTTGGATTTGTTTCGTAACGTTTGTAAACGTTTGGCATAAATAGCAAAAAAAAGGTGAAATGTATGGATATGTTTCTTAACTTTTTAAACGTTTCGCTTAAATCGCTAAAATGGGGAAATGTTTGGATTTGTTTCGTATGGTTGGTAAATATTTGGCTTAAATTGCTAAAAAGGTGAAATGTTTGGTTTTGTTTCGTAATGTTTGTAAACGTTCGACTTCAATTGCTAAAAAGGTGAAACGTTTGGATTTGTTTCGTAACATTTGTAAACGTTTGGCTTAAATTGCTAAAAAGGTGAAACGCTTGGATTTGTTTCGTAACTGTTGTAAATGTTTGGCTTACATTGCTAAAAAGGTGAAACGCTTTGATTTGTTTCGTAACATTTGTAAACGTTTGGCCTAAATTGCCAAAAAGGGGAAACGTTTGGATTTGTTTTGTAACTGTTCTAAACGTTTGGCTTCAATCACTAAAAAAGCGAAACATTTGGATTTGTTTCATAACCTTTGTAAATGTACGGCTTAAATCGCTAAAAAGGTGAAACATTTGGATTTTTTTCGTAACATTTGTAAATTTTTTGCTTAAATTGCTAAAAAAGGTGACACGTTTCGATTTGTTTCGTAACCTTTGTAAACGTTTAGCTTAAATCGCTAAAAAGGGGAAACGTTTGGATTTGTTTTGTAACGTTAGTAAACGTATGGCTTAAATCGCTAAAAAGGTGAAACGTTTGAAATTTTGTTACGTTTGTAAACGTTTGGCTTAAATTGCTAAAAAGGGGAAACGTTTGGATTTGTTTCGTAACGTTAGTAAACGTTTGGCTTAAATCGGTAAAAAGGTGAAACATTTGAAATTTCGTAACGTTTGTAAACGTTTGGCTTAAATTGCTAAAAAGGTGAAACGCTTGGATTTGTTTCGTAACGTTTGTAATCTTTTGGCTTAAATTGCTAAAAAGGTGAAACTTTTGGATTTGTTTCATAACGTTTTAAATGTATGGTTTTGTTTCATAACGTTTGTAAACATTGGCATAAATCGCTAAAAATGCAAAATGTTTGTATTTGTTCGTAACGTCTTGGCCTAAATAGCTAAAAAGTGAAACGTTTAGATTTGTTTAGTAACGTTTGTAAACGTTTGGCTTAAATTTCTAAAAAGGTGAAACGTTTGGATTTGTTTCGTATCCTTAGTAAACGTTTGGCTTAAATCGCTAAAAAAGTGAAACGTTTGGATTTGTTTTGTAACGTTTGTAAACGTTTGGCTTCAATCGCTAAAAAGGTGAAACGTTTGCATTTGTTTCGTAATGTTTGTAATCGTTAGGCTTAAATTGCTAAAAAGGTGAAACGTTTGGATTTGTTTTGTAATGTTTTAAACGTTTGGTTTTGTTTCGTAACATTTGTTAACATTCAGCTTCAATCTCTAATAATTTGAAACATTTGTATTTGTTTCGTAACATTTGTAAAGGTTTGGCTTAAATCGCAAAAAAGGGTAAACATTTAGATTTGTTTCATAACGTTTGTAAACGTTTAGCTTAAATTGCTAAAAAGGTGACACGTTTGGATTTGTTTCGTAACCTTTGTAGACTTTTGGCTTAAATCGCTAAAAAGGTGAAACGTTTGGTTTTGTTTCTTAACCTTTGTAAATGATTAGCTTAAATCGCTAAAAAGGTGAATCGTTTGGATTTATTTCATAACGTTTGTAAACGTTTTGCTTAAATTTCTAAAAAGGTGAAACATTTGAATTTTTTTCGTAACATTTGTAAACGTTTTGTTTAAATAGCTCGTAACGTTTGTAAACGTTTGGCTTAAATTGCAAAAAAAGTGAAACGTTTAGATTTTTTTCATAACGTTTTAAACGTTTGGTTTTGTTTGGTAACGTTGGTAAACGTTTGGCTTAAATCGCTAAAAAGGTGAAACGTTTGGATTTATTTTGTAATGTTTGTAAACGTTTTGCTTAAATCGCTAAAAAGGTGAAACGTTTGGATTTGTTTTATTTATAAACGTTTGGCTTAAATTAACAAAAAGTTGAAACGTTTGGATTTGTTTCGTAATGTTTGGAAACGGTTGGGTTAATCGCTAAAAAGGTGAAAACGCTTTGATTTGTTTCGTAACGTTTGTAAACGTTTGGCTTAAATAGCAAAAAAGTGGAAACGTTTGGATTTGTTTCGTAAAGTTTGTAAATGTTTGGCTTTAATTACTATTTAGGGGAAACGTTTGGATTTGTAATCGTTTGGCTTAAATTGCTAAAAAGTTGAAACGCTTGGATTTGTTTCGTAAAGTTTGTAAACATTTGGCTTAAATTGCTAAAAAGGTGAAAAAATTGGATTTGTTTCGTATCCTTTGTAAGCGTTTGGCTTATATCGCAAAAAGGTTAAACGTTTGGCTTAAATCACTAAAAAGGTAAAATGTTTAGATTCGTTTCGTAACGTTTGTAAACGTTTGATTAAATTGCTAAAAAAGTGAAACGTTTGGATTTGTTTCGTATCGTTTGTAAACGTTTAGCTTAAATCGTTAAAAAGGGGAAACGTTTAGATTTGTTTCGTAACTTTTGTAAAAGTTTGGCTTAAATTGCCAAAAACGTGAAACGCTTGGATTTGTTTCATAATGTTCGTACACGTTTGGCTTACATTTCTAAAAAGGTGAAACGTTTGGATTTGTTTCGTAGATTTTGTAAACGTTTGGCTTAAATCGCTAAAAAGGTGAAACGTTTGGATTTGTTTCGTACTGTTTGTAAACGTTTGGCTCAAATAGTAAAAAAGGTGAAATGTTTAGATTTTTTTCGTAACGTTTGTAAACGTTTGGCTTAAATCGCTTAATAGGTGAAATGTTTGGATTTGTTTTGTAAAGTTTGTAAACGTTTGGCTTTAATTGCTAAAAAGGTGAAACGTTTGGATTTTTTTCGCAACGCTTGTAATGTTTGACTTAAATTGTTAAAAAGGTTAAGCGTTTGGATTTGTTTCTTAACGTTTGTAAATGTTTGGCTTCAATAGCTAAAAAGATAAAACGTTTCCATTTGCTTCGTAACGTTTTTAAATGTTTGGCATAAATCGCTAAAAAGGTTAAATGTTTGGATTTGTTTCGTAACGTTTTAAACGTTTGGCTTAAATTGCTAAAAAGGTGAAAAATTTGAATTTGTTTCGTAACCTTTGTAAAGGTTTGGCTTAAATTGATAGAAAGGGGAAACTTTTTGATTTGTTTTGTAACGTTTGTAAACGTTCGGCTTAAATTGCTAAAAAGGTGAAACGTTTGGATTTGTTTCGTAACGTTTGTAAACGTTTCGCTTAAATTGCTAAAAAGGTGAAACACTTGATTTTGTTTCGAAAAATTTATAAGGGTTTGGCTTAAATCGCTAAAAATGTGAAACTTTTGGATTTGTTTTGTAACGTTTCGAAAAGTTTGGCTTAAATTGCTAAAAAGGTGAAACGCTTTGCTTTATTTCATAACGTTTGTATACGCTTGGTTTAAGTTGCTAAAACGGAGAAACGCTTGGATTTGTTTCGTAAAACATTTGGCTTAAATTGCTAAAAAGATGAACCGTTTGGTTTTGTTTCGTAACGTTCGTAAACGTTGGGCTTAATTCGCTAAAAAGGTGAAATGTTTGGATTTGTTTCGTATCTTTTGTATACGTTTAGCTTAAATAGCTAACAAGGTGAAACTTTTGGATTTATTTCGTAAACTTTCGAAACGTTTGGCTTAAATTGCTAAAAAGGTGAAACGACTTGCTCTGTTTCATAACGTTTGTATACGCTTGGATTAAGTTGCTAAAAAGGAGAAACGCTTGGATTTGTTTCGTAAAATATTTGGCTTAAATTGCTAAAAAGGTGAAACATTTGGTTTTGTTTCGTAACGTATGTAAATGGTTGGCTTAAATCGCTAAAAAGGTGAAACGTTTGGATTTGTTTCGTACCGTTTGTAAACGTTTGGCTTAAATCGCTAAAAAAGTGAAACGTTTGGATTTGTTTCGTAACGTTTGTAAACGTTTGGCTTATATCGGTAAAAGGGTGAAATGCTTAGATTTGTTTCGTAACGTTTGTAAACGTATGCCTTAAATTGCATAAAAGGTGAAAAAGTTGGATTTGTTTTGTAACCTTTGTAAAGGTTTGGCTTAAATCGCTAAAAAGGGGAAACGTTTCGATTTGTTTCATATGTTTGTAAACATTTGGCTTAAATCGCTAAAAAGGTGAAATTTTTGGATTTGTTTGGTAACGTTTGTAAACGTTTGGTTTAAATTGCTAAAAAAGTGAAACGTTTGGATTTGTTTCAAATCGTTTGTAAACGTTTGGCTTAAATCGCTAACAAGGGGAAACGTTTCGATTTATTTCGTAACCTTTCGAAACTTTTGGCTTAAATTGCTAAAAAGGTGAAACGCTTTCCTTTGTTTCATAACGTTTGTATACGCTTGGTTTAAGTTGCTAAAAAGAAGAAACGCTTGGATTTGTTTCGTAAAACATTTATCTTTTAAATTGCTAAAAAGATGAATCATTTAGTTTTTTTTCGTAACGTTTGTAAACATTTAGCTTAAATCGCTAAAAAGGTGAAACGTTTGGATTTGTTTCGTATCTTTTGTAAAGGTTTGGCTTAAATCGCTAACAAGGTGAAACTTTTGGATTTATTTCGTAACCTTTCGAAACATTTGGCTTAAATTGATAAAAAGGTGAAACGCTTTGCTTTGTTTCATAACGTTTGTATACGCTTGGCATAAGTTGCTAAAAAGGAGAAACGCTTGGATTTGTTTCGTAAAACATTTGACTTAAATTGCTAAAAAGGTTAAACGTTTGGATTTCTTTCCTAACGTTTGTAAACGTTTGGCTTAAATCACTAAAAAGATGAAACGTTTAGATTTGTTTCGTACCGTTTGTAAACGTTTAGCTTAAATCGCTAAAAAGGGGAAACGTTTGGATTTGTTTCGTAACGTTTGTAAACGTTTGGCTTAAATTTCTAAAAAGGTGGTAACAGTTGGATTTGTTTCGTAACATTTGTAAACGTTTAGCTCAAATTGCAAAAAAGGTGAAACGGTTGGATTTGTTTTGTAACGTTTGTAAACGTTTGGCTTAAATTGCTAAATAGGTGAAACTCTTGGATTTGTTTTGTAACGTTTGTAAAAATTTGGCTTATATTTCTAAAAAAGTGAAACATTTGGATTTGTTTCATAACCTTTGTAAACGTTTGGCTTAAAACGCTAAAAAGGTGAAAGGTTTAGATTTTTTCGTATCGTTTGTAAACGTTTGGCTTGATTCGCTAAAAAGGTGAAACGATTGAATTTTTTTCGTAACGTTTGTAAATGTTTGGCTTAAATTGCTAAAAAGGTGAAACATTTAAATTTTTTCATAACCTTTGTAAACGTTTGGCTTAAATCGCTAAAAAGGTGAAATATTTTGATTTGTTTCGTAACGTTTGTAAACGTTTTGCTTAAATAGCTAAAAAGGTGAAACTTTTGGATTTTTTCGTAAAGTTTGTAAACGTTTGGCTTAAATTGTTAAAAGGGTGAAACGCTTGGATTTGTTTCCTAATGTTTGTAAATGTTGGCTTAAATTGTTAAAAAGGTGAAACGGTTGCTTTTATTTCATAACGTTTGTAAATGTTTGGTTTCAATTGCTAAAAAAGTGAAATATTTGAATTTGTTTCATAACCTTTGTAAACATTTGGCTTAAATCGCTAAAACGGTGAAACGTTTAGATTTGTTTCGTAAAGTTTGTAAACGTTTGGTTTAAATTCCTAAAAACGTGAAACGCTTGGATTTGTTTCGTAACGTTTGAAAACGTTTGGTTTACATTGCTAAAAAGGTGAAACGTTTGGATTTGTTTCTTAGCGTTTGTAAACGTTTGGCTTAAATTGGTGAAAAGGTGAAACGTTTGGATTCATTTCGTACTGTTTGTAAACGTTTTCCTTAAATCGCTAAAAAGGTGAAATGTTTGCATTTGTTTCTTAACATTTGTAAACGTTTGGCTTAAATTGCTAAAATGGTGAAACTCTTGGATTTGTTTCATAACGTATGTAAATGTTTGGCTTAAATTGCTAAAATTGTGAAATGCTTGGGTTTGTTTCGTTAACGTTTGTAAATGTTTGGATTAAATTGCTAAAAAGATCAAATGCTTGGTTTTTTTTTGTAACGTTTGTAAACGTTTGACTTAAATTGTTAAAAATGGGAAATGTTTGGATTTGTTTCAAAACGTTTGTAAACGTTTGGCTTCAATCGCTAAAAAGGTAAAACGTTTGGATTAGTTACATAACGTTTGTAAACGTTTGGCATATATCGCTCAAAAGGTGAAATGTTTGGATTTGTTTCGTAACGTTTTAACTGTTTGGCTTAAATCGCTAAAAAGGGGAAACATTTGGATTAGTTTCTTAACGATTGTAAACGTTTGGCATAAATCGCTAAAAAGGTAAAACGTTTGGATTTCTTTCGAAACGTTTTAAACGTTTGGCTTAAAGCGCAAAAAAGGGGAAACGTTTGGTTTTGTTCGTAACGTTTGTAAATGTTCGGCTTAAATCGCGAAAAAGGTGAAACATTTCGATTTGTTTTGAAACGTTTGGCTTAAATTCCTAAAAATATGAAACGCTTGGATTTGTTTCTGAAAGTTTGTAAACGTTTGGCTTATATTGCAAAAATGGTGAAACGCTTGGATTTGTTTTGTAAAGTTTGTAAACGTTTGGCTTAAATTACTAAAAAGGTGAAACGCTTGGTTTTGTTTTGTAATGTTTGTAAAGATTTGGCTTAAATCGCTAAAAATGTGAAACGTTTGGATTTGTTTTGTAACGTTTTAAATGTTGTGTTTTGTTTCATAATATTTGTAAACGTCTTAAATCGCTAAAATGGCGAAAAATTTGGATTTGTTTCGTAACGTTTGTAAACGTTTGGCTTATATTGCTAAAATGGGGAAACGTTTGGATTTGTTTCGTAATGTTTGTAAACGTTTGACTTATATCGCTATAAAGGCGAAATGTTTGGATTTGTTTCGTAACGTTTGTAAACGTTTGGCTTAAATCGATAAAAAGGTGAAACGTCTGGATTTTTTTTGAAACGTTTGTAAACGTTTGGCTTGAATCGCTAAAAAGGTGATACGTCTGGATTTTGTTTCGTAACGTTTGTAAACGTTTAGCTTAAATCGCTAAAAAGGTGATACGTTTTGGATTTGTTTCGTAATGTTTGTAAACGTTTGGCTTAAATCGCTAAAAAGGTGAAATGCTTGGTTTTGTTTCCTAACGTTTGTAAACGTTTGGCTTAAATTGCTAAAAATGTGAAACGCTTGGATTTGTTTCGTAACGTTTGTAAAGGTTTGGCTTAAATCGCTAAAAAGGTGAAACGTTTGGATTTGTTTCTTAACGTTTGTAAACGTTTGGCTTAAATCGCTAAAAAGGTGAAACGCTTGGATTTGTTTCGTAACGTTTGTAAACGTTTGGCATAAATTGCTAAAAAGGTGAAACGCTTGGATTTGTTTCGTAACGTTTGGAAACGTTTGGCTTAAATTGCTTAAAAGGGGAAACATTTAGATTTGTTTCATAACCGTTGTAAATGTTGGGATTAAATCACTAAAAAGGTGAAACGTTTGGATTTGTTTCGTAACGTTTGTAAATGTTTAGCTTAAATCGCTAAAAAGGTGAAACGTTCGGATTTGTTTCGAAACGTTTGTAAACGTTTTGCATAAATTGCTAAAAAGGTGAAACGCTTGGATTTGTTTCGTAATGTTTGTAAACGTTTAGCTTATATTGCTAAAAAGGTGAAACGCTTGGATTTATTTTGTAATGTTTGTAAACGTTTGGCCTAAATTACTAAAAAGAGGTTATGAAAAAAAAACCAAACATTTAAAACATTACGAAACAAATCCAAACGTTTCATCTATTTAGCGATTTAAGCCGTGACGTTTATAAACGTTTGGATTTGTTTCATATGTTTGTGAACGTTTGGCTTAAATCACTAAAAAGGTGAAATGTTTGGATTTGTTTCGTAACGTTTATAAACGTTTGATTAAATTGCTAAAAAAGTGAAACATTTGGATTTGTTTCGTATCGTTTGTAAACGCTTAGCTTAAATAACTAACAAGGTGAAACGTTTGGATTTATTTCATAACCTTTCTAAACGTTTGGCTTAAATTACTAAAAAGGTGAAATGTTTTGATTTGTTTCATAATGTTTGTATACGCTTGGCCTAAGTTTCTAAAAAGGAGAAACGCTTGGATTTGTTTCGTAAAACATTTGGCTTAAATTGCTAAAAAGGTGAAACGTTTGGTTTTGTTTCGTAACGTTTGTAAATCTTTGGCTTAAATCGCTAAAAAGGTGAAACTTTTGGCTTTGTTTCGTACCGTTTGTAAACGTTTGCCTTAAATCGCTAAAAAGGTGAAACGTTTGGATTGTTTCGTAATGTTTGTAAACGTTTGGCTTAAATTTCTAAAAAGCTGGAAACGCATGGATTTGTTTCGTAACCTTTGTAAACGTTTGAATCAAATTGCAAAAAAGGTGAAATGCTTGGATTTGTTTCGTAACGTTTAGCTTAAATTGCTAAAAAGGTGAAATGTTTGGATTTGTTTCGTAACGTTTGTAAACATTTAGTTTAAATTCCTAAAAAAGTGAATCATTTGGATTTGTTTCATAACTTTTGTAAACGTTTGGCTTAAATCGCTAAAAAAGTGAAACGTTTAGATTTTTTTCGTAACGTTTTTAAATGTTTTTCTTAATTTGCTAATAAGGTGAAACGCTTGGAAACGCTTGGATTTGTTTCATAACGTTTGTAAACATTTGGCTTAAATTTATAAAAAGGTGAAACAATTAGATTTGTTTCATAACCTTTGTAAACGTTTGGATTAAATCGCTAAAAAGGTGAAATGCTTGGTTTTGTTTCATATCCTTTGTAAACGTTTGGCTTCAATTGCTAAAAAAGTGAAACATTTGGATTTGTTTCATAACCTTTGTAAACGTTTGGCTTAAATCGCGAAAAAGGTGAAACGTTTGGATTTATTTCGTAACATTTCTAAACGTTTGGCTTAAATTGCTAAAAATATGAAACGTTTGGATTTGTTTTGTAACGTTTATAAACGTTTGGCTTAAATTGCTAAAAAGGTGAAACGTTTGGTTTTGTTTCGTAACGTTTGTAAATGTTTGGCTTAAATTGCTAAAAAGGTGAAACATTTTGATTTGTTTCGTGACGTTTGTAAACATTTGGTTTAAATTGCTAAAATGGTGAAACGTTTGGATTTGTTTCGTAACGTTAATAAATGTTTGGCCTAAATTGCTAAAAAGGGGAAACATTTGTATTTGTTTTATAGCATTTGTAAACATTTGGCTTTAATCGCTAAAAAGGTAAAACGTTTGGATTTTTTTCATAACGTTTGTAAATGTTTGGCTTAAATCGCTAAAAAGGTGAAACGCTTGGATTTGTTTCGTAACATTTATAAACGTTTGGCTTAAATCGCTTAAAAGGTGAAAAATTTGGATTTGTTTCATAACCTTTGTAAACGTTTGGCTTAAATCGCGAAAAAGGTGAAACGTTTGGATTTGTTTCGTAACATTTCTAAATATTTGGCTTAAATTGCTAAAAAGGTGAAACGCTTGGATTTGTTTCCTAACATTTGTAAACGTTTGGCTTAAATTGTTACAAAGGTGAAACAGTTTCTTTTGTTTCAAAACGTTTGTAATAGTTTGGCTTCAATTGCTAAAAAAAGTGAAACATTTGGATTTGTTTCATAACCTTTGTAAACGTTTGGCTTAAACCGCTAAAAAGGTGAAACGTTTAGATTTGTTTCGTAATGTTTGTAAACGTTTGGCTTAAATTGCTAAAAACGTGAAACGCTTGGATTTGTTTCGTAACGTTTGAAAACGTTTGGCTTACATTGCTTAAAAGGTGAAACGTTTCGATTTGTTTCGTAGCGTTTGTAAACGTTTGGCTTAAATTGGTGAAAAGGTGAAACGTTTGGATTCGTTTCGTACTGTTTGTAAATGTTTGCCTTAAATCGCTATAAATGTGAAATGTTTGGATTTGTTTCTTAACGTTTGTAAACGTTTGGCTTAAATTGCTAAAATGGTTAAACTCTTGGATTTCTTTCGTAACGTTTGTAAACGTTTGGCTTAAATTGCTAAAATTGTGAAATGCTTGGGTTTGTTTCGTAACGTTTGTAAACGTTTGGCTTAAATTGCTAAAAATATCAAATTCTTTGTTTTTGTTTCGTAACGTTTGTAAACGTTTGGCTTAAATCGCTAAAAATGGGAAATGTTTGGATTTATTTCAAAACGTTTGTAAATGTTTGGCTTCAATCGCTAAAAAGGTGAAACATTTGGATTAGTTACATAACGTTTGTAAACGTTTGGCATATATCGCTCAAAAGGTGAAACGTTTGGATTTGTTTCGTAACGTTTTAACTGTTTGGCTTAAATCGCTAAAAAGGGGAAACGTTTAGATTAGTTTCGTAACGTTTGTAAACGTTTGGCATAAATCGCTAAAAAGGTGAAACATTTGGATTTCTTTCGAAACGTTTTAAACGTTTGGCTTAAATCGCAAAAAAGGGGAAACGTTTGGTTTTGTTCGTAACGTTTGTAAATGTTCGGCTTAAATCGCTAAAAATGTGAAACATTTCGATTTGTTTTGAAACGTTTGTAAACGTTTGGCTTAAATTCCTAAAAATATGAAACGCTTGGATTTGTTTCTGAAAGTTTGTAAACGTTTGGCTTATATTGCAAAAATGGTGAAACGCTTGGATTTGTTTTGTAAAGTTTGTAAACGTTTGGCTTAAATTGCTAAAAAGGTGAAACGCTTGGTTTTGTTTTGTAACGTTTGTAATGGTTTGGCTTAAATCGCTAAAAATGTGAAACGTTTGGATTTGTTTCGTAACGTTTTAAATGTTGTGTTTTGTTTCGTAATATTTGTAAACGTCTTAAATCGCTAAAACGGCGAAACATTTGGATTTGTTTCGTAAGGTTTGTAAACGTTTGGCTTATATTGCTAAAATGGGGAAACGTTTGGATTTGTTTCGTAATGTTTGTAAACGATTGGCTTATATCGCTATAAAGGCGAAACGTTTGGATTTGTTTCGTAACGTTTGGAAACGTTTGGCCTAAATCGATAAAAAGGTGAAACGTCTGGATTTTTTTTGAAACGTTTGTAAACGTTTGGCTTTAATCGCTAAAAAGGTGAAACGTTTGGATTTGTTTCGTAACGTTTGTAAACGTTTAGCTTAAATCGCTAAAAAGGTGATATGTTTAGATTTGTTTCGTAACGTTTGTAAATGTTTGGCTTAAATCGCGAAAAAGGTGAAATGCTTGGTTTTGTTTCGTAGCGTTTGTAAACGTTTGGCTTAAATCGCAAAAAACATGAAACGCTTGGATTTGTTTCGTAACGTTTGTAAACGTTTGGCTTAAATCGCTAAAAGCGTGAAACACTTGGATTTGTTTCGTGACGTTTGTAAAGGTTTGGCTTAAATCGCTAAAAAAGGTGAAACGTTTGGATTTGTTTCGCAACGTTTGTAAAGGTTTGGCTTAAATCGCTAAAAAGGTGAAACGTTTGGATTTGTTTCTTAACGTTTGTAAATGTTTGGCTTAAATCGCTAAAAAGGTAAAACGCTTGGATTTGTTTCGTAGCGTTTGTAAACGTTTGGCATAAATTGCTAAAAAAGTGAAACGCTTGGATTTGTTTCGTAACGTTTGTAAACGTTTGGCTTAAATTGCTTAAAAGGTGAAACATTTATATTTGTTTCATAACCGTTGTAAATGTTGGGATTAAATTGCTAAAAAGGTGAAACGTTTGGATTTGTTTCGTAACATTCGTAAACGTTTGGCTTAAATCGCTAAAAAGGTGAAACGTTCGGATTTGTTTCGAAACGTTTGTAAACGTTTTGCATAAATTGCTAAAAAGGTGAAACTCTTGGATTTGTTTCGTAACGTTTGTAAACGTTTGGCTTATATTGCTAAAAAGGTGAAACTGTCACGACCCAAATTCATGTATCACGACCGGCGCTAGGGAATGGGAGTGGTTGCTCCGAAACCCGTAGCAAGCCTAAAAACCTTTATAAATTTTTCGCAAATCAAGACCATACATCACGTATGATCAGTTTTCAGAAAACATCGTTAAAACATTTCTCTCGTTTAACGAAAACACATTTCTGAAAAACGGGTTCTTAAAACCCCGATTATATTTCAAGAAACCTGAGCGCAAACATCAATCTCAGTTGACGCAGTCGCTCTGTTTCCTATACAATCCTAAAATGCTAAATACATGAAACCAGTGTATCTCTCAAACAACTGGTCATAGCATTTTAGAAAACACGCAGCTTTTCAAACATATATTATATACAGTAGTTCAATCAGAGTTTATTAAAATAAGTTGAACTGCTGTAAACAGAAAGACAAACTTCCCAGTACCCGACTACTTGCAGCTCTAGAGGTATGGCTGACATTGACTTCCGAAATTATTGTGGAAGTCAGACCTCGTACTTGATTACCTGAAAGGTAAACATTGGGGAGGGTCAGAAATATAAATATTTCTGAGTGAGTTCACATATTTACAATTGAATATTTAAATCGCATATATGTAAAACATTTATACATATCAAAAATATTACCAATTAGTCGATCCAGATGAAACCCTACAAGACAGACTATTGTATGGGTCTCAACCTACACAATATAGGCCTTAGACCATAAACTGAATCACTGCCGTCTAAGCCGGGTGTCTGGACCGTAACCGTGAAACTGCCATCACAGTACTGCCTGTGACCGTAACTGTTACTGCCGTCTCAGACCGTTAAGTCAGGGTCGCTAGCACTTCAACGCCCAATGACATTAACTGACCTCTATGTCAGACACAGGCTCGTATCGAAAAACACTACTGGTGATCACACAGTCCTATTGACAACCAATAGGAAGCTTGTTCCAATGGAACTTTCATGGTTAGGTTATACTAGTGCGATTTGTTATTTAAAACAGTTTAAATATAAATATTCAAAAGTAAAAACCACAAAGTAAAACTCACAGTACTGTCGTCCCCATTTTTAAAAACGTAAGCTCCAAGCAAGTTTGTCAGTCAAACACGTTGGTGTTTGGCTCACTAGATCGACCACTCGTTGGATCTAATTAAAATTCAAATGTCAAAACACATCAGACATTGAATTTCTAACTCTAGTCCTATCGTATAAACGATAGACTCAATAAACACACTCTGACACTATAAATATCGCATATAAACTAATCTCAATATTGAACTTCTCGTTCAATATATAATACCACTCTTGGTATGGACTTATAGTCCTTTTAACATTAATCACTTTGATTAACGTAGGACTTTATTAAAACATCACATTGTTTTAATAAACCAACTATCCTCAAACGCATAGGTTCTTTTGAACCTTTTAAACGTATCAGCTAACGTTTCAGAAGTCCCTTGAATCAACAATCGAGTATACAACTCGAACTAGGACGAAAATGTCCAAATACCGGACCTCCGAATCGCTGTGCGTCCGCACAGAGGGGCCCGTGCGTTCGCACAGCAGAGCTGTGCGTCCGCACAGCCCTGGCTGTGCGCTCGCACAGCCTTTCCCTGGGCTGTGCGCCCGCACAGCACTTTGGCTGTGCGTGTGCACAGCCACGGGAACACTCCCCGGGCCAAATCCGACGTCTTTCCGATGCTCCGGAACATTCAAAAATATTAATTCAACACTCTACTACACAATCCAATTCAATTCTATTATTAAAACGTCGAACCAATACGTACGCGATCGATTCGTTACGTTTACCGTTTAATATCGAATATATAATTAATATATATCGAAATAAATATCGTATACGAGATTAATACCTCGGTTACTAATGGATTCGTTGAAGAATCGGAGTCGAAATCGCGAAATCGGCGAGACCTAATTCCTCGTGCCACTGCCCATCTCCTTTGCCTAAGCAGGCACGTCATTCTGAGCAGAATGAATTATGCGTCCCCCCTCTCCTCTATTTATAGAAAATTCATATGGCTAAAGTACCATTTGATACTATCTCAATCATGCACTTTAACTCTGATTTTAATTAGTCGTCCGTAGTCCAAACGGAGACTAATTCCAAATTTTACGAAACTTTACCCAAAAATCCAATAAAATATAAAACGAATAAAAATATAATTTTTATTCTCATCCGACTTATATTTTATTTTTAATAAATCACAAAAGATTTATTAGGTCCAAATCAGTCCCACTTAAATAAAATTACAACGTTCAAATTTAATAAAAATTAGACCGTAGCTTCTTCGAATTGTTTCGCGAATAATGACATCAAAATTATTCGCTCGGAACTTATATATTATTTTATTTTCAATTTAAAAAATCTAATACCATTTAATTAGTTTATAATTAAAACTAATTAAAGTAAAGAATTCAGAGATTAAAGGAAGCATTTTTCCTTATTAGCCACCGCCTCCACTATTCTTATTCTTTTTATTTTCTTTATTTGTTAGTATATATATATATTTATTTATATCTTAACGTATATTTGTCCATAACTCGTCGAGCTTTCCGAATTTTGACATTTTAATTTCGGGGTTTTGTCCGAAATCTTAAACTCTCCATTTAGAGTGGTACATTAATATTTTAATTATCAATATATTTTTATCTACGATGCCCAGTCGTATTCTCTATTATATTAATCTCGTTCATATCCCTTTATTAAAATTTAAATTCTCGATTTAAATTTTAAACTCCAATTATTACGATATTCTTTTACGGATACGTATAAATTAAATTTACGTTTAAATTTAATTTACGTATTCCGAATTTATTAAATCACTTTGCGTGATTTAATTTAATAACCTTAAATAGTCAAATCTTACTATTATCCTTTGACTATTAAACTTAGTCTTTCATAATATTTTTCTTAATATTCGAAATCTCAAAATATTATTTTTAATATTTTGATTACTCCAATTTAACCTCGTGGCATATTTAATTACTTAAAATTACGGGGTATTACATTCTTCCCTCCTTATAAAAATTCGTCCTCGAATTTAAATTATAAAGCCACATACTCAAATGACTCCATATAAACCTTTTATACGTCAATCCTTATACTTTTTGTAGCATAAGCTTAACTGCAGATATAAGTAGGCTCTATGCCCTATCCTTATAATAGTCGTGTACGAAGTATGAAATACTTATCACGACACTAGCTCATCGGTTACATCTTTATGCAATTTTCTTATATGTCACGATTTATCGTGACTTGGAGTTAACACTCCACATTTTGTTATAACCTAAGTTATATTCTTTATCGTATTTCTCTCAACTTCTTAATTACATTTCCTCCTTCGATCAGTATCCTTCGTCTGTCAACGAAATATAAATCCTTACACTGTTCAATCATATATGTACACATGATTTGTATCTTTGTCAAATCATGTTTTATATCGTCTCTTTTTCTTCACTTCTCTTAACACAGAGGATATCAATTGTTTTGATCTCATAATGCTTTCTGACAGCATTACTTTATGAGTGTTCTAACTCCATAGTCTTTCATACACTTAAGGTGTGTATACTCTTACTATTTGGTTTACCCCTTTAAGTCGTTTGCTACTTATGGGCAACAAACGATACTACTGTCTGTTTACTGATCTAAAACTTTGTAGAAGTTTTAGTCGCCTGTAGACTTCTCCTTTATCGTCTAGACTCTCGTCAACTTGTTGTTATATGCAAAGTTTTGAGAGTATGAAACGTATGATCTTCATCATACTGTTAATAACCATTTAAGTCAAAACTTTCCTAGTACTTAGGTATTTTGACTACAAATCCTTCGACATCTCTTCTCATTTCCATTTTAATTCTGGCAATAGTTGCCAAATTCAGTATAGTCACTGGCATTCCAGTTTGACTTACTAGTCCTTTTGACATTTACAACTATCCTTGTCATAGCCTTACTCATATTGTTCCAACCACACACTTCTATGACTTCGTAGTACCTCTTCGTGGTACTTTGACAAAACACTTTATGTGATACTCAGACTATACATGTCTAGTTCACACAATTTATCATCTTGTTTCAGTATTTTGTCAATAATACTGAAATCGCAAACTTCTCTTTGTTGATCTACATCTAGCACACACTCCATCATATATTATATCAGACATTCCATCATATACTCAACTGGAGTGTTTCCACTTTATCTTATACTTGGTTCTGTCAATAGACTTCCAACACTTGACTATTCAAAATTTGAATGTCTTACTTAATGGTCGCTAGCACAGTATTGTAGTATGCATATAATTTCTGCAAATCTCCACACTTCCACTGCGCTACTCTGATATACAACTCACTAACTTTCTCTTTACAGTTAGGTTGTAGGATCTCTATATGATATTTTTCTTATATCATAATCTTTTGGTTTTACTTACCAAGCATCTTTTCCTGTCTAAAAATCAACATCCATTGACTTTTAGTTCGTAGGTAATGTACACATTATCCTAGAAGTAATGTCTCTCGACTTCTATCACAATATCTCCTATTGCTTTAAATGGTTCGCACTTTATATCAACTTTCGACTTTTAGTGCGACTATAACTATTATCAATTTCCAATTCATACATTGACAATTTACCTCGTGCTTTCTCAGTCATCGAGGAACATTTTCTATCACTCGATTATGTTACATGTCATAACATATCTCTTATAACATCTTATGAATAGTGCTAATGCTTGCACTATAGCCAATCAATCCTTTTAAGTCTCCAATCTATCATGTTGATCTATCTAATCAACCTTCACATTTTATTGACTAAATTCCCTTGCCAATGCAAAGATTATTGAAAAATCTTTCAAGCAATGTTCGCAGTCCTTAGCGAAACTCAAGAAAAACTAATACTTTCTTCAACCATAGGGGTTGCTTTCACTTATTAATCACTTGAATCTTTCTTAAACAAGATATCATCTAAGATTTCTAGTGTTTCCAAACTGTCACTTATATTTGGAAATTTTAACTTAATTCTGACGTTCTCTCAGAATTTACAGCGCTGGTCGCACACATTGTGCGTCTCCTTTCTTTATTAGTTACATAGACTCATTATCCATTAACACCACTTCTAGAAATAATCTAGGAGTAGCTTAACTCCTTGTTCTTATATATCTCATAAGAATAGTTGAAGTGTTCACTCACTTTATATCCATATTAGAACTAGTAGTACTCATACTACGTTCTACAAATCCACTTAACGGATTTAACTTACGCTATCCTCACGATAGGTTATATCTTAACTTCTTTTGTGTCCATATCAGTGTACCTTATCTCAATCTCAATTGAGCGTAAATTAGTGACTTTACTTACATCATAGTTCGGTAAAGTCAAATTAACAATCATACATATCGATAAAACATTTCCATGTTACTCACAATATCGATACATATCAGTCACAACTTATGTTCTCTCTTCTTATTATGCATTTATAGCTTATATAATTCTTCAATATAAGCTCTTAGACTCTGTACTTCTTTTCTATGTACATCCTCTTTCCGTTTAATAAGCGATTTACCCTACACTCGTACGCTTATTTCATCGTAACTCGTTTCGTACGATGTTACTCTCTATATTACTTCCTTATCTCCTCATATAGATTTACTATCGACTGTGTCCCTTCACAGGTCTATAGTCGTTTTCCTTTTATTATCGCGGAGCTCTTATCCGGATATATCTACTTTCATCATATTGTTTATCTCGAACTATGACTTACTCATAGTCTTTCATTCATTCTGATGCATAACATTCTCAGACCTTAGATCTTTGATCTGACTATCGCTATGTATCACCTCTTAACTTTATACATATATAGATTTCCTACTCACAGCTAAGAGTCATTCTCAATGCTCTATAGCCACTTGTACATTTAATTAACTGACTATTAATTTCTCGCTCCATTTTCAAAACATCTCATATTAAAAATAAAACATCTGTTTCATATTTTCCACGTTTGGTCGGCTATACTTTACACATTTCTGGCCCGATATTCAAAATACATGTACTCTACATGTATATTCCGTCACCAGCCAGCCAAGACTTCATAGTCACAAGGCCCGGTTCTCGGAATTTTCACATTTTGAAACTACTGTTTCACAATAGTTTTCAAATTCATTTACATATACATGGAGCTTACATTGATAATCTCAAGTTATTTAAACTCTATACTTTATACTTTTATCACTTGCACTTTTGGCTCACTGCCAAAATTCACGCAAGTTTCCCATCGTTACTCTCAAAAACAGCCATCTTCTAACTCTCCGTTCGACGATCGCAGCGATTAATCTCTAGATAACCGTCTTAGGAATACCATATTCCAAAATTAAACCGATCCAACGGTTTAATTAAAAGTTATCAGGGTTTTACTACACCCTGTCGATTTTCAGACATCATCTGAAACTCGCTTCACCAATACGCTATCTCTATCTACTACACCTTGATTCATGTGTCTTCCACTTATCCTTGAGTCTTCCTAAACTCAAGTTATACTAATCACCAGTGATAAATCATGTATCTCTAACATCTTAATCACTGCTCGATCAGTAGGTTATATCTCTCCTTTCTTACTTCTAGTGTCTCAGGGTGCAATTCCCTAAACACCTTGTTTAAGGATATTCTTATCCTCAACTTGTCATAGCTCGGATATGCATTGATATCCGAATACCTGTTGTAGTTCATTTAGCTACAAATAGCTGTGTACTTCCCAGTCACAACTTTATTCTCCAACTTCCACTCTTGTGTGCTTCTGTTGCCCCCTCGAGAATCGCTTACTACTTAATCTCGAGTATTTACTTTTGTTACAGAGTTCTGGTCTAGGTATACTTACAAGAAAAACAAATCTGTTTGAAATATTTCAACCATTTATGCGCACTTTCAAAATAATTTGTTCAAAACTCATTTTTTAAACATCTGCGTAATTGTACATAGGGTAATGACGTCTCATGTCTAGGCACAATTATGCTTTTAAAATCATTTAAATGAATAACCATAATCGGTTATATCATTTGGTTTTTTGTAAGTTTCCTCCTGACCCTAAACTCTGTAACCAGTAAGATTTCTCCACAACTATTCCACTTCTCTAAATTTGTACTTCTTGTGTCAATCATCTCCTTGTACCACTATAGAATGACTTTGATAGTGTCTTCACGTTATTTCCATGCTTGATATTCAAGCATCGTTATCGAATTGTCTAGACAACTCGCACGCGTATATCGCAGTCTTATATCCCAAAAGGGAAGACTGAGAATCTATGAAACATAAGAATATATGTAGGAGACATGACTCGAATCCTATGTGCTGCACTAGTTCCTATGAGTACCTATGACATCTACCCCATACTTTATTTTCCATGTATCAGCAATGTTTTAAAATTCTCGAGTCCGAGAACTATTGCTCTGATACCAACTTTGTCACGATCCAAATTCATGGATCACGACCGGCGCTAGGGAATGGGAGTGGTTGCTCCGAAACCCGTAGCAAGCCTAAAACCTTTATAAATTTTTCGCAAATCAAGACCATACATCACGTATGATCAGTTTTCAGAAAACATCGTTAAAACATTTCTCTCGTTTAACGAAAACACATTTCTGAAAAACGGGTTCTTAAAACCCCGATTGTATTTCAAGAAACCTGAGCGCAAACATCAATCTCAGTTGACGCACTCGCTCTGTTTCCAATACAATCCTAAAATGCTAAACACATGAAACCAATGTATCTCTCAAACAACTGGTCATAGCATTTAAGAAAACACGCAGCTTTTCAAACATATATTATATACAGTAGTTCAATCAGAGTTTAATAAAATAAGTTGAACTGCTGTAAACAGAAAGACAAACTTTCCAGGACCGACTACTTGCAGCTCTAGAGGTATGGCTGACATTGACTTCCGAAATTATTGTGGAAGTCAGACCTCGTACTTGATTACCTGAAAGGTAAACATTGGGGAGGGTCAGAAATATAAATATTTTTGAGTGAGTTCACATATTTACAATTGTATATTTAAATCGCATATATGTAAAACATTTATACATATCAAAAATATTACGAATTAGTCGATCCAGATGAAACCCTACAAGACAGACTATTGTATGGATCTCAACCTACACAATATAGGCCTTAGACCGTGAACTGAATCACTGCCGTCTAAGCCGGTTGTCTGGACCGTAACCGTGAAACTGCCATCACAGTACTGCCTGTGACCGTAACCGTTACTGCCGTCTCCAGACTGTTAAGTCAGGGTCGCTAGCACTTCCAACGCCCAATGACATTAACTGACCTCTATGTCAGACACAGGCTCGTATCAAAAAACACTACTGGTGATCACACAGTCCTATTGACAACCAATAGGAAGCTTGTTCCAATGGATCTTTCATGGTTAGGTTATACTAGTGCGATTTGTTATTTAAAACAGTTTAAATATAAATATTCAAAAGTAAAAACCACAAAGTAAAACTCACAGTACTGTCGTCCCCATTTTTAAAAACGTAAGCTCCAAGCAAGTTTGTCAGTCAAACACGTTGGTGTTTGGCTCACTAGATCGACCACTCGTTGGATCTAATTAAAATTCAAATGTCAAAACACATCAGACATTGAATTTCTAACTCTAGTCCTATCGTATAAACGATAGACTCAATAAACACACTCTGACACTATAAATATCGCATATAAACTAATCTCAATATTGAACTTCTCGTTCAATATATAATACCACTCTTGGTATGGACTTATAGTCCTTTTAACATTAATCACTTTGATTAACGTAGGACTTTATTAAAACATCACATTGTTTTAATAAACCAACTATCCTCAAACGCATAGGTTCTTTTTAACCTTTTAAACGTATCAGCTAACGTTTCAGAAGTCCCATGAATCAACAATCGAGTATACAACTCGAACTAGGACGAAAATGTCCAAATACCGGACCTCCGAATCGCTGTGCGTCCGCACAGAGGGGCCCGTGCGTTCAAAAATATTAATTCAACACTCTACTACACAATCCAATTCAATTCTATTATTAAAACGTCGAATCGATACGTACGCGATCGATTAGATACGTTTACCGTTTAATATCGAATATATAATTAATATATATCGAAATAAATATCGTATACGAGATTAATATCTCGATTACTAATGGATTCGTTGAAGAATCGGAGTCGAAATCGCGAAATCGGCGAGACCTAATTCCTCGCACCACTGCCCATCTCCTTTGCCTAAGCAGGCACGTCATTCTGAGGAGCAGAATGAATTATGCGTCCCCCTTCTCCTTTATTTATAGGCAATTCATATGGCTAAAGTACCATTTAATATTAGCTCAATCATGCACTTTAACTCTGATTTTAATTAGTCGTCCGTAGTCCAAACGGAGACTAATTCCAAATTTTACGAAACTTTATCCAAAAATCTAATAAAATATAAAACGAATAAAAATATAAGTTTTATTCGCATCCGACTTATATTTTATTTTTAATAAATCTCCAAAGATTTATTAGGTCCAAATCAGTCCCACTTAAATAAAATTACTACGTCCAAATTTAATAAAAATTGGACCGTAGCTTCTTCGAATTATTTCGCGAATAATGACATCAAAATTATTCGCTCGGAACTTATATATTATTTTATTTTCAATTTAGAAAATCTAATACCATTTAATTAATTTATGATTAAAACTAATTAAAGTAAAGAATTCAGGGACTAAAGGAAGCCTTTTTCCTTATTAGCCACCGCCTCCACTATTCTTATTCTTTTTATTTTCTTTATTTTTTAATATATATATATATATATATTTATATATATATATCTTAACGTATATTCGTCCATAACTCGTCGAGCTTTCCGAATTTCGACATTTTAATTTCGGGGTTTTGTCCGAAATCTTAAACTCTCCATTTAGAGTGGTACATTGATATTATCAATATATTTTTATCTACGACGCCCAGTCGTATTCTCTATTATATTAATCTCGTTTATATCTCTTTATTAAAATTTAAATTCTCGATTTAAATTTTAAACTCCAATTATTACGATATTCTTTTACGGATACGTATAAATTAAATTTACGTATTCCGAATTTATTAAATCACTTTCCGTGATTTAATTTAATAACCTTAAATAGTCAAATCTTACTATTATCCTTTAACTATTAAACTTAGTTTTTCCGAATATTTTTCTTTATATTCGAAATCTCAAAATATTATTTTTAATATTTTGATTACTCCAATTTGACCTCATGGCATATTTAATTACTTAAAATTACAGGGTATTACAGAAACGCTTGGATTTATTTTGTAATGTTTGTAAACGTTTGGCCTAAATTACAAAAAAGAGGTTATGAAAAAAAACCAAACGTTTAAAACGTTACGAAACAAATCCAAACATTTCATATTTTTAGCGATTTAAGCCGTGACGTTTATAAACGTTTGGCTTAAATTGCTAAAAAGGTGAAACATTTGGATTTGTTTCATAAAGTTTGTAACGTTTGGCATAAATTGCTAAAAAAAGGTGAAACATTTGGATTTGCTTCATATGTTTGTAAACGTTTGGCTTAAATAGCTAAAAATGTGAAATGTTTGGATTTGTTTTGTAACGTTTGTAAACGTTTGATTAAATTGCTAAAAAAGTGAAACGTTTGGATTTGTTTCGTATCGTTTGTAAACGCTTAACTTAAATCGCTAACAAGGTGAAATGTTTGGATTTATTTCATAACCTTTCTAAACGTTTGGCTTAAATTACTAAAAAGGTGAAACGTTTTGCTTTATTTCATAATGTTTGTATACGCTTGGCTTAAGTTGCTAAAAAGGAGAAACGCTTGGATTTGTTTCGTAAAACATTTGGCTTATATTGCTAAAAAGATGAAACGTTTGGTTTTGTTTCGTAACGTTTGTAAATGTTTGGCTTAAATCGCTAAAAAGGTGAAACTTTTGGCTTTGTTTCGTACCATTTGTAAACGTTTGCCTTAAATCGCTAAAAAGGCGAAACGTTTGGATTGTTTTGTAAAGTTTGTAAACGTTTGGCTTAAATTTCTAAAAAGGTGGAAACGCTTGGATTTGTTTCATAACCTCTGTAAATGTTTGACTCAAATTGCAAAAAAGGTGAAACGCTTGGATTTGTTTCGTAACGTTTAGCTTAAATTGCTAAAAAGGTGAAATGCCTGGATTTGTTTCGTAACGCTTGTAAACATTTGGCAAAAATTGCTAAAAAAGTGAATCATTTGGATTTGTTTCATAACTTTTGTAAACGTTTGGCTTAAATCTCTAAAAAAGTGAAACGTTTAGATTTTTTTCGTAACATTTTTAAACGTTTTGCTTAATTTGCTAATAAGGTGAAACGCTTGGATTTGTTTCGTAACGTTTGTAAACGTTTGGCTTAAATTTATAAAAAGGTGAAACAATTAGATTTGTTTCATAACCTTTGTAAACGTTTGGATTAAATCTCTAAAAAAGTGAAATGCTTGGTTTTGTTTCATAACCTTTGTAAACGTTTGGCTTCAATTGCTAAAAAAGTGAAACATTTGGATTTGTTTCATAACCTTTGTAAACGTTTGGCTTAAATCGCGAAAAAGGTGAAACGTTTGGATTTGTTTCGTAACATTTCAAAACGCTTGGCTTAAATTGCTAAAAATGTGAAACGTTTGGATTTGTTTTGTAACGTTTATAAACGTTTGGCTTAAATTGCTAAAAAGATGAAACGTTTGGTTTTGTTTCATAACGTTTGTAAATGTTTGGCTTAAATTGCTAAAAAGGTGAAACATTTTGATTTGTTTCGTGACGTTTGTAAACGTTTGGTTTAAATTGCTAAAATGGTGCAACGTTTGGATTTGTTTCGTAACGTCAATAAATGATTGGCCTAAATTGCTAAAAAGGGGAAACATTTGCATTTGTTTTGTAGCATTTGTAAACGTTTGGCTTTAATCGGTAAAAAGGGGAAACGTTTGGATTTGTTTCGTAACGTTTGTAAATGTTTGGCTTAAATCGCTAAAAAGGTGAAACGCTTGGATTTGTTTCGTAACATTTGTAAACGTTTGGCCTAAATTGCTTAAAAGGTGAAAAATTTGGATTTGTTTCGCAACCTTTGTAAACGTTTGGCTTAAATCGCGAAAAGGTGAAACGTTTGGATTTGTTTCGTAACATTTCTAAACATTTGGCTTAAATTGCTAAAAAGGTGAAAAACTTGGATTTGTTTCCTAACGTTTGTAAATGTTTGGCTTAAATTTTTAAAAAGGTGAAACGGTTGCTTTTGTTTCATAACGTTTGTAATAGTTTTGCTTCAATTGCTAAAAAAGTGAAACATTTGGATTTATTTCATAACATTTGTAAACGTTTGGCTTAAACCGCTAAAAAAGTGAAACATTTCGATTTGTTTCGTAACGTTTGTAAACTTTTGGCTTAAATTGCTAAAAACGTGAAACGCTTGGATTTGTTTCGTAACGTTTGAAAACGTTTGGCTTACATTACTAAAAAGGTGAAATGTTTGGATTTGTTTCGTAGCGTTTGTAAACGCTTGGCTTAAATTGGTGAAAAGGTGAAACGTTTGGATTCATTTCGTACTGTTTGTAAACTTTGCCTTAAATCGCTAAAAATGTGAAATGTTTGGATTTGTTTCTTAACGTTTGTAAACGTTTGGCTTAAATTGCTAAAATGGTTAAACTCTTGGATTTGTTTCGTAACGTTTGTAAACGTTTGGCTTAAATTGCTAAAATTGTGAAATGCTTGGGTTTGTTTCGTAACGTTTGGCTTAAATTGCTAAAAATATCAAATGCTTGGTTTTTGTTTCGTAACGTTTGTAAACGTTTTGCTTAAATTGATAAAAATGGGAAATGTTTGGATTTGTTTCAAAATGTTTGTAAATGTTTGGCTTCAATCGCTAAAAAGGTGAAACGTTTGGATTAGTTACATAACGTTTATAAACGTTTGGCATAAATCGCTAAAAAGGTGAAACGTTTGGATTTCTTTCGAAACGTTTTAAACGTTTGGCTTAAATCGCAAAAAAGGGGAAACGTTTGGTTTTGTTCGTAACGTTTATAAATGTTCGGCTTAAATCGCTAAAAAGGTGAAACATTTTGATTTGTTTCATAACGTTTGTAAACATTTGCCTTAAATTGCTAAAAAGGTGAAACGCTTGGATTTGTTTTGAAACGTTTGTAAACGTTTGGCTTAAATTCCTAAAAATATGAAACGCTTGGATTTGTTTCTGAAAGTTTGTAAACGTTTGGCTTATATTGCAAAAATGGTGAAACGTTTGGATTTGTTTTGTAAAGTTTGTAAACGTTTGGCTTAAATTGCTAAAAAGGTGAAACGCTTGGTTTTGTTTTGTACGTTTGTAAAGGTTTGGCTTAAATCGCTAAAAATGTGAAACGTTTGGATTTGTTTCGTAACGTTTTAAATGTTGTGTTTTGTTTCGTAATGTTTGTAAACGTTTGGCTTAAATCGCTAAAATGGCAAAACATTTGGATTTGTTTCATAACGTTTGTAAACGTTTGGTTTAAATTGATAAATTGGGGAAACGTTTGGATTTGTTTCGTAATGTTTGTAAACGTTTGGCTTATATCGCTATAAAGGCGAAACGTTTGGATTTGTTTCGTAACGTTTGTAAACGTTTGACTTAAATCGATAAAAAGGTGAAACGTCTGGATTTTTTTTGAAACGTTTGTAAACGTTTGGCTTTAATCGCTAAAAAGGTGAAACTTTTGGATTTGTTTCGTAACGTTTGTAAACGTTTAGCTTAAATCCCTAAAAAGGTGATACGTTTAGATTTGCTTCGTAACGTTTGTAAACGTTTGGCTTAAATCGCTAAAAAGGTGAAATGCTTGGTTTTGTTTCGTAACGTTTGTAAACGTTTGGCTTAAATTGCTAAAAACGTGAAACGCTTGGATTTGTTTCGTAACGTTTGTAAACGTTTGGCTTAAATCGCTAAAAACGTGAAACGCTTGGATTTGTTTCGTGACGTTTGTAAAAGTTTGGCTTAAATCGCTAAAAACGTGAAACGCTTGGATTTGTTTCGTGACGTTTGTAAAGGTTTGGCTTAAATCGCTAAAAAGGTGAAACGTTTGGATTTGTTTCATAATGTTTGTAAAGGTTTTGGCTTAAATCGCTAAAAAGGTGAAACGTATGGATTTGTTTCTTAACTTTTATAAACGTTTGGCTTAAATAGCTAAAAAGGTGAAATGCTTGTATTTGTTTCGTAATGTTTGTAAATGTTTGGCTTAAATCGCTAAAAAGGTGAAACTTTTGGCTTTGTTTCGTACCATTTGTAAACGTTTGCCTTAAATCGCTAAAAAGGCGAAACGTTTGGATTGTTTCGTAATGTTTGTAAACGTTTGGCTTAGTTTCTAAAAAGGTGGAAACGCTTGGATTTGTTTCGTAACCTTTGTAAATGTTTGACTCAAATTGCAAAAAAGGTGAAACGCTTGGATTTGTTTCGTAACGTTTAGCTTAAATTGCTAAAAAGGTGAAATGCTTGGATTTGTTTCGTAACATTTGTAAACATTTGGCTTAAATTGCTAAAAAAGTGAATCATTTGGATTTGTTTCATAACTTTTGTAAACGTTTGGCTTAAATTGCTAAAAAAGTGAAACATTTAGATTTTTTTCGTAACGTTTTTAAACGTTTTGCTTAATTTGCTAATAAGGTAAAATGCTTGGATTTGTGTTGTAACGTTTGTAAACGTTTGGCTTAAAATATCTAAAAAGGTGAAACAATTAGATTTGTTTCATAAACTTTGCAAACGTTTGGATTAAATCGCAAAAAAAGTGAAATGCTTGGTTTTGTTTCATAACGTTTGTAAACGTTTGGCTTCAATTGCTAAAAAAGTGAAACATTTGGATTTGTTTCATAACCTTTGTAAACGTTTGGCTTAAATCGCGAAAAAGGTGAAACATTTTGATTTGTTTCGTAACATTTTTAAACTTTTGGCTTAAATTGCTTAAAATGGGAAACGTTTGGATTTGTTTTGTAACGTTTATAAACGTTTGGCTTAAATTGCTAAAAAGGTGAAACGTTTGGTTTTGTTTCGAAACGTTTGTAAATGTTTGGCTTAAATTGCTAAAAAGGTGAAACATTTTGATTTGTTTCGTGACGTTTGTAAACGTTTGGTTTAAATTGCTAAAATGGTGAAACGTTTGGATTTGTTTCGTAACGTTAATAAACGTTTGACCTAAATTGCTAAAAAGGGGAAACATTTGCATTTGTTTTGTAGCATTTGTAAACGTTTGGCTTTAATCGCTAAAAAGGTGAGACGTTTGGATTTGTTTCGTACCGTTTGTAAATGTTTGGCTTAAATCGCTAAAAAGGTGAAACGCTTGGATTTGTTTCGTAACATTTGTAAACGTTTGGCTTAAATTGCTTAAAAGGTGAAAAATTTGGATTTGTTTCGTAACCTTTGTAAAGGTTTGGCTTAAATCGCCAAAAAGGGGAAACGTTTCGATTTGTTTCATATGTTTGTAAACGTTTGGCTTAAATCGCTAAAGATGTGACATGTTTGTATTTGTTTGGTAACATTTGTAAACGTTTGGTTTAAATTGCTAAAAAGGTGAAACGTTTGAATTTGTTCGTATCGTTTGGAAACTTTTGGCTTAAATCGCTAACAAGGTGAAACGTTCCGATTTATTTCGTAACCTTTCGAAATGTTTGGCTAAAATTGCTAAAAAGGTGAAACTCTTTACTTTGTTTCATAACGTTTGTATA